>NW_024545513.1:4800000-6202500 GCF_018152505.1 Drosophila elegans
TCAATAAAAACTTAAAAATGGGTTTGTAAAGTATGTTTTTTCTGGGCTGAAATTATATTTAACATAAATTTAACAACTTTTTAGCCTCAAGTGTCATTTTTTCAAAAACTAAGAATTATTTAATACAACTGATGTATTTTTTAATATATTTCTCAGTAGATAAAGTACTCTTCCGCAAGTTGAATCATTTAAACCTCCGGATTGAGTCATGTTTTTCTAGTTCCTTGGGGAAGTTGGCTCACCTTTTGGGCAAAGTTTAGATCCCGCTCCACATAGACCAGATCGTTCAGATCGATGGCGTCCAGTTGGTTCAGCAGATTCGATCCGGCCATTGTGTCGCCTCAACACGGGAAAGTACCAAATTCGCTTAAAATGCGGGAACAGAAGAAAATGCCTATTGGCGCAATAGAGAAGGACCGCACAGCTGATCGCGTGCTATCGAAAAAAATCGATAACAAAAGCCATACATTAGGGAGGAGATAACTTCATATAATAAAAATAACTCAATTAAACTTAATACAACCCGAAAGCTGATTTAATATTTTACCATTTAATCCCAAAGCTATAAAATGTTTGTATTATCTTCTTTTACAAACAAGCTTGCCATACAAATTGTCGAAATCATAAAAGGTTTGCTCCCAAAAGCCTCGAGTTAACACTCAATTCGGAATTTATGAATTCCTTGAGAAGCTAAAATTTTAACATCTTGTACAGCGTCTTAAACTTTTAATTTGGCTTTTTTAAGCTTTGAAGTCCTTAAGCCTTTAGTCGTAAACTAAAAAATTGTGGATAATCATATATATATGAAGGTAAGGTTTATTATATAAGAAACAATTTTACTTGTACCATGTTTGTTTGATTTTGCAACTAAATTTTCACTCCACGGGTATTTGAATGAAAAAGACCATTTTCAGCATTGCTCTTAAATTGACATTTATTATAAAATAATTCAAATTTTACAAATGTCTGGCAGCGCTGGCACCAAAGAGAAATCTGGCAATTGGCGCTGCCAGATCGAAGATACCTGCGGTCTGGTAACCATCCATGCGATAATATCGAATAAACTACAAGCGGTCACACTAAGTAGAATTGTTGAACTGTTAACAAAATCACGCTCCTGAAATTACTCATGTTTTGGACGAGACGAAAAGTTTTATTAATTTAATGTTTTTGTATATTGTATTCTGTCCATGAGCGTATCAGAGACAGACAGAGAGGAAGGGAGAGATACATACTGAGATACAGGGCCCGCAGGCAGAGAGACAGAGAGGGCGAGAGCGAGCTAAAGCGGATGCGAGCGAGATAGCGCGCGCTCGCCGCACGCACACATACATATATATAGTATCAGAAAAAACCAAGTCGAAAAAGGTCGCTTTTCGATTTTGCGAAAACTTCAACGATTTTTTCATACCTATATATGTACCCACACAACCGCTGCGTCATCAAATACGTATACATAAGATGTATGTTAATATCTATGTATGGCCTCTAATATATGCCATATATGCCAGTATATATATCTTATTTCACCTACTGTACCACTTCCACATTATGTAAGCAGAAACGCCAAAAAATAACACTAAAACAGGAAAACCGAAAAGCAAAACAACGAACCAAAAAAAGTACCTATAAACCGAAAACCGAACAGTAATGTTATAAACCAATACCGAAAAGTTTTAAATGTTCCACATAAAAAAAAGAAAACAGAAATCGCACGTAAAATCACGCTAAAAAAAAAGTAAGATCGAAAAAAAACGAAATGTTTGATTGTTTGGCATAGTTCCGAAATATCTGTATGTACTCCACTGTATATGTACCTATGTATGTCTGTATATATACATATGTATGTATGTTCCTCTGCGAACACGCCCCCCTCACCTGCGTGAGAAAGGGACAGATGGCGCAATTTATTGGAAGAAAGCATATATACATACATTTGTTTTTGGAACGCCCGCAAAAAGAAAACAAACAAATATGCGTGCTTTTTCGTTCACTGTATGTATGTACAAACTTACAAACTGCGCAGCTGTTTAGGACACTCATACACACGACTGCCATTTATAGTCGCACTTAAACAAATTCGCACAGCAAACAAAAAAAAAACTTTCGCCTCAAGTGTAACCATTAAACATTTATCTTTTTGTGTTAAAACATACGCTCAAGAAACATAATAATTAACTAATGAAAACATTCTCTTTTTCCCAAAACACAAGCATATTTGTAACTTTGCCTTGTTTATATGTATTCTCCGCTTAGGTCGTGGATGTGCGAGAGAGACAACATGATAAACAACCGCGAGTCAGAATGAAACACGCACTCATTATGTGTGTGTGTGTGAGACATGTTTGTTTTTGTAACGTTTGTTAATTGATTTGATGGCACACTTTGGTTAAAAGTATACAAATATAAAATAATTTGTATGCAAAACTTAAGTCCCAGATACACACATACATGTCATAACACAGAGATGCGCGTGTGGCTTATAACGGTTGTTGTCTCATTCGCACAATATCAAACAACAAAAAACTTGATGTTTCCAAATTCGCTGGAACTTTTTGTTGCTGTGGTTTTGCTGAATTTCGCTTTTCTACTTCCGGAAATTGTTTTTCGTTTTTCAAAATTTAAAAAAATACAAATTACATTTTTAAGAAAATACTTTAAAGTGCCATGTTTTATGTTTTCATTTAATGCTTTGAGATGTTATACGCTAAAATTTGATTAACAGTTTTAAATAAGATTATTATAAATATAATTATATATTATTAATATAATAGATTTTATAATATATTTTATATAATAATATATTATTATATATTTAATTATAATTATTTTATAAATTATAATAATCTTTTTCAATATTTTAAAAATAGCTTTGAGTAAATTTGTACATTTAAGGTATATTTATAAATTCAACTTTGCCAATTTTAAATTGCTGCCGAATAAATTGTCAATCCACATTAAGCCAATTAGTATCCAAAGTATTTATAATTAACACATACAAATACAATTTGTGATGTCAAAATACAATTTTTAATAATGGTATTTACTCCGTTTAAAATTAACAAATATTGGCAATTTTGAAATTTTAAGCTTTATTATTTTAACGCTTTTTTTAACATATTTGTAGAGTAAAAGTTAAATTAAACAAAAAATGTTGAAATATTCGTGATTTTATAACTTTTTTTTTTATTTTACTTTATAAAACTATTTATGAAGAATTTGTGCCTCAAATCCCTTTAATTTTAAAAATAATACAAGAAGAAAACCTTTTCGAAGCCCAAATATTTGGGTTTTGGGATCACACTCCCATTTCGATTCATCAGGGACGTTTGCTTTTTGTGTTAACTAATTTCACACAGCAATTAATTCAGTTTTTAGTTTTCGATCACATGTGGTTAGGTTGGGGAATATTCATTCACCTCTAAATATTTCGATATATATACACATATAGGGCTTTATAGAGATCGTTTCTTATATCCATGTCCTTTACAAAATACCCTTGTATTCCAGCCATTGATATCTAAGCGATAAATACGAAAATGTCATTGATTTTGTCCGATCCGCCGGTGATCGATTTGGCGGAGGATTTAGAGGATGGTGAGATCGACGACGATGACGAGGAGGAATCGCAGGTGCCGCCGCCAAAGATCCAGGTCCAACCAAAAAAAATTCCGGTGTGGATGAAGATGTCCAATTCGTAGGCTTCGAGGTGAAGAACAAACCTGGCGACGAGGATGTCGTCTTTTTGGGATTATCGGCCGATTCTGGCGGGCCACAGAACAACAATAGCAGCAAGTCCAAGAAACCGAGGCCATTGGAAGGTAAAAGCTCATAGTGGGGTTAGGATTGGACCAGGTCTAATCTATATTTTGATATCTTTGAAATTCGCATAGATGACCACGCTAGCAGCATTGAGAATGCCATAGCCAATGCCTTGAAGAAGAAGGGCATAGAGCCACCAATGCCCAGGATGCGTTCGTCCAACCACGACACGGGCGATGGGTCCATGGAGGGATCCGGGGAGGGTCTATCCGGCAGCGGGAATCACCTCCAGGTGCCGAGTCGTAGCAGCAGGAGGAGGAAGAGGAAAAAAGAACGGGAACGTGAGCAAAAGAAGGACAAGGAGCACCAGGTAAGGACATCATCTCTTTTTCTACCCTTTACCTTCTGAATCCTCTAAAACCTCCTCTAAAATGCATTCAATTTCATCCTTTAAATAGCCATTTAAATAACCAAATTCCCTTTTATATACATAATTTTTTCCTGTCTATATGTCAGTGGGGAAATTGAGAGCATACGGGAATTACATCGTGGACATCGGGAGATTGTATGATTATTAGCCACCGTGACCAAACTCCATGACAAATTGCCTCTTGCCTCGGCCTTTAGTTTATAGTTCACTATCGACTTGATTGCTGCATGGTTTGGCTTAGCTGGTTGAAACCCAACCAGGTGTGTAAGGGGCAGGATCCAATGTAGAAACCTCCTGACTATATAACAAGTACTTAGTAGTTTTCGGAAAGTATCCATAGCAAATGTGATATTTTCAGCTTGTTATTTGAGGGGATCTAGAGTCTATGGAGAGTACAATAAAATTTCTTCACAAGGATTCAAACTTTTAGTTTATTCTGTGTGTCTTCAAACGTTTAAAGTCCATGTCATTGATAAACTATAAATAAGCCCTTGAGAAGATTGGAATTATAATTTGACTAATGTGACTTTATTCTTGTTTGATTGCTGGGAGTTTTTCCTACAAAAATTCATATTTGTTGTTTATAAAAACGCTTATTATTTAACATTTGGGAACGATTGCTTAGTATATATACATATTTGTACCATGATTATGATTTCTACTTGAATCTTCTGTCCAGTATCTCGACTTTTTTGCACTTTATTTATATTTAGTGGTAATTTAATTTCTATAGAAGCTCTTTTAGGAAATCCCTTCACTTTCCAACTTAATCATCCTCAGAAAACCTTGTTATCACATAATCTTTCCCAGAAACCAGTCTTGTATACACTTTTTAAAATTTTTATTATTTATTTACGTAACTAAAATTATTATTATATATGATATTTATGAATTAAACTGTCACTTTCCATCTTGATCCTCTCTAAAATTTCTGGTTTATTTTTAATTCTTCCCCAGAAACCCGCCTTATCATACCCTTCTTTAAAACTAAATTTCTTTTTATTCATTTATGTATCTCTATTTAATCCCTCATTCGTTCACTTAATCCTTTCCAGAAACGGTCGCGTCGTGAGGAGGACGACGTGTCCGGTGGGGCGGGCGGTGCCGGTAGCGATGACATGGACGAATACGAGATGATGAACGTGCGCGGCGGCAGCCCGCCGCCCGGAGGAGTGGCACCACCCTCGTCTGGCGGCAGTGGTGGTGGCCAGCGATTCGGCGGTCCCGATTGGGACATGGGCGATGGGCCAGCGGCTGGCGGAGGAGGAGCCGGAGGTGGAGGCTATGACTCGCAGCACGATGCCTACAGCAGCTACGATTCCTATTCCGAGGAGGAGGCGGCATCCGGACCGGGCATGTTGAACCAGCGGCGTCGGATGCGAAGAGAGAGGGAGAAGGATCAGCAGCGAGGTGGCAATAAACGCAAGCGAAGGGATCGTGAGCGCCACGAGGGCATCGGAGCTGGAACAGGGATCACCAAGCGAAATCGTCGGGATTCCGTGGAAGGATTAGGAGGAGGAGGTGGCGGCGGCGGCAGCGGAGGCGGCGCAGGCGGTGGCGGTGGTATGGATAAAATGGGTGGCGGCGGCGGCGGCAGCGGTCGGATTGAGCCCCGCAAACTGGAGCTGTGCAAGTTCTATCTGATGGACTGCTGCGCCAAGCGGGAAAAGTGCTCCTACATGCACAAGGAGTTCCCCTGCAAGTACTACTACCTGGGCATGGACTGCTATGCCGGCGACGATTGCCTCTTCCATCACGGCGAACCCCTTTCCGAGCAGCTGCGCAACATTCTGCTCAAGCACATGGAGACGGCACCCAAGGAGATCCTGGGCGATTTCAAGCGCATATCGAGGGACATTGCCATGGGACAGATGATGCGACGGCACGAGCAGTTGTGCGAGCAATTCAAGCGGGAGAACACCTGGAGTTGCATGATGGGCGGTGGCGGTGGTGGTGGCGGTGGCGGTGGCGGAATGGGCAGGCGACAGGATCAGCAACAGCAGCACATGCAGATGCAACATCAGCAGCAACATATGCAGCAGCAGCAGCAGCAGCAACAGATGCAACAGCAACAGGAACAGCAGCAACAGCAGCTGCAGCTGCAACAGCAACAGCAACAACAGGCGGCTGCGGAAGTTGGTGGCTGTATTCCCTCACTTCTGGACATGGTCATCAATCCACCGCATTCAGAGAAGAAGCGCAAGTCCCGCTGGACTGATAAAACGGCTGCCAAGGCGGCGGCTGCAGCAGGTGGAGCAGGAGGAGCAAGTGGAGCAGGTGGAGCAGGAGCAGCTGCATCAGAAGCGAGTAACACACCGTCGGCGGCTGTCAAATCTTTGCCACCACACTTGGACCTGGCCAATCTCAGTAGCGTCTTGAGTCCCGAAAACATGGCCAAGCTGAATAAGCTGGGCATCACGAACCTGGAGCAGATGCTGCAGGTGCCCTTTGGTCAACTAACCGAGGCGGGTCTGACGCTGGGCGAGATTGGCGAG
The DNA here is from genome assembly GCF_018152505.1 of Drosophila elegans. Classification (NCBI taxonomy): domain Eukaryota; kingdom Metazoa; phylum Arthropoda; class Insecta; order Diptera; family Drosophilidae; genus Drosophila; species Drosophila elegans. The sequence continues at coordinate 4,806,688 of NW_024545513.1, forward strand.
ATTCAGCGCAAGGCCGAGGAGGCCAAGCCACAGAACCAAACGGAAACGACGGCGGTCAGGTAAGATTAGCCTAGCTCAGCTTCAAAAAGCTAATCAAGCAGGATGTTTTTGTAAATGCAGTCAGACATTTCTGACCCTTTTGTATATATTCACATCATTACCAGACTTGTGGATCTTGAAGAATTTGTGTGTCCTTCCGTTTCTACTCTATTCTATTTTTATTTTCTATCGCAAATAGTATAACATATATATTTTATAGCTTTTATTTATTTAAAAAAAGGAAACTATGTTGATTTTGAACATATCCGATGTACATATATAAACGAATCAAAAATATGGATTTTATTTAAAAAAAAAATATCGAACGATTTTATCCTATAGATTGCATGGAAGAGATCGAGAAACATAACTTCATTGTTTTTAAACATTTACACATAACTATTGATTTAAATTCGAATATTAAACTGCAAATATAATCGAGTAGAATATATACATATTTATAGTGGCCTTCGGGCTGCTACACTTAGAGAACACAACCAAAATGACTTAAAGAGTATATAAATTATCTGCATTTCAGAATTAATAACCTAAAAAGTGTCAGCATGAACTAAATTTAAGGGAAAATTGCATTAACATGGTTTTTTAACCATATCCCTGTAATTTGTATTACGGTTATTGTTATAATGTTGTTATTCCATAATGTAGATCATTTTGATACCATTTAGATTCGCTGAGTGTTATGTTTGCTTCCTATCTTTCTAACCAATATGTTTACTTTAACTTTTGCGTTTAGCACTCCAATTGCGAAGCCGGAAACGGAGGCCAACAACAGCAATTCCAATAGCAATGGTTTCATCATGGTGGACTATACGCAGTATCTGAAGGATGCACATGTCAGCTTTTCGGGCAACGATCCGCGTGAGTAGATGGGATTATTTCAAGTTGAAACTTAATTTAAAAAATAATTGGGAAAGCGTTCAGGAGATATACCTACATATATGTATATAAACTATGTGCAAATCCAAAATTTACTAAAACTTTTCTAAAAGTATTACATTTAGAGGAAAACAAAGTTTTACATAAAACCATATATCAAAAACATTTAAAAATAAATGGCCAACAATTATATTTTGTATTTTTTGCTACAACGCCAATTGAGACTGTTAAACTAAATTTACAAGCTAAAACATTTAAGTATTCAAGTAAATTCTGACCAAAAAAACATTTAAAAAGCAAAACAATTGAGAAAGAGACTATTTTAGATTTTAAACTATTTGCATATTTTAATTTTATAAGAGATTGAAGGGTTATAAAGCAGCTTAAGATTTACAAGTCTGTAACTTGGATCATTTGAAATTATTGAAACTATCTTAAATAGTAATATTTAGCTTTAAGGCTTTATTTCTTTTCAACAAAGAAATATGTTTAACGCTATAACTCACCCTTATTTATAGTTTAGCTGATTTTAATTGAGTTTTCCATTGCATTTTAGTGGACGACGATCGCGATGATGAAGAGCAACTGGTCATCGACGATGGCAACGAGTCCACCGCCGAGGATGAGCCGCAGTCGAAGCCGACGAAGGCACCGCCGACGGCCGCTCGACAGGATTCGGCCAGCGAGGAGGCGCCCCTGCCCTCGGTGTTCGACTTGCCCAGCTTCATGAGCAACATGCTGGGCCAGGGATCGGCGACGACCAGTCAACTGCTGCCAGCCAGTGCCACGTCGCCCAACCAGGAGCTGCCGCCGTCCATGGCTGGGGGAGATCATCCAGGAGCCGGCCTGAGACCAGTGCCCCGTGGCGGAGGCGGTGGCGGTGGGATCGGGAGTGCCTCCACCAACGTGTTTAGCCGCATTCTGTTTGGCGACAAGCAATCGGATCCCGAGGCCAGAGCGGCTTTCTATCGCGACATCATACGCAATCCCTTCAAGGCGCACAGCGGCGATGGCGATGTGGACTCCAGCAATGAGAACTCCAACTCGAATTCGCGCTCACTGACGCCGACGCCCACGCCGGAGCCGGGTTCGCAGTCGCCCAAGCAGGATGATCATCAGGACAACGATTTGATGCCGGAATTGCCGGCCATTACGGCGGCATTGCCGCCGACCACGCCCTCGCTCTATGTGCGCCCCTCCATGTATGACTTCGATCCAGTCAAGCTGGAGCTGCAGCGGCAGCGGGAGCCGCACCTGGAAGAGGAGCAGATGCGTCAGCGGGACACGGACATGCGGCTGCCGTTCGAGCCGATGAAACACTACATGCCCGCCACCGAGATCGATGCGGCCATCTTCTCGCACACTCCGCTCCGCTGGCAGCTGCAGGAGGTGTCCGTGGAGGAGACCAGCTATGCCCAGATCCGGGCCAGTGCGCTGCACAAGGAGCAGCGGGATCTGCGCGATCCACGCTTGCGTCGCATATTGGGTTTGCCCGATATACCCGATAATGGTGGACTTTTGGGCTCGACAACTGCGCCGGGCGGGGGCTCCTGCCTAGCGGGTGACTCCTTTGGCCGCTCTGGGGCGAGCATAGCCTCGCCCGAATCGGAGACCAGTGCGTTGCGTGATGCCACGCCCAGTTCACCGCCGCCCTCGGCGGCACTGGCCCATCTGCCGCCGATGAGTGTGCCGCCGCCATCGATGAGCGTGCCACCGCCGAATCTGCAGCTGGAAAAGCCACCCGTGCGAACGGATCCACGACGCGATCCCCGGCGAGCCCATCTTCAGGCTCAAAGTCAACAAGCCGCTGCCGCTGCTGCTGCTGCTGCTGCTGCTGCTGCTGCCGCGAATCCCAGTCCATCAACCACAACCAATGCCACTGGTGGCAGCAAACAAATCTCCGAAATCCGCAGCCTCATGCAGAACTCCAACTGGTACAAGAACCTGGGCAGCAACAACAAGATCATGGTGAATCAGCAGCTTGCGCTGGTGTTCACCGAACTGAAGAAGTTCCATCAGCTGCCCGAGGATGCACCGAAAATCTTTGATGTCGGCTTTATTGTGAACAATGCCACGTTGCAACAGATCTTTGCCAAGCTCTACATCTTTGTGGATGACAATGGGCAGGTGGTGCAGATGCCAGAGGAGAATAATGGAGGTGGCTGTGGTGGTGGTGGTGGAGGTGGTGGTGTTGGTGTTGCAGGAGGATTATCAGCAGTAGTAGGAGGAGGAGGCGGAGGTGGAGGAGGTGGAGGTGGAGGAGGAGGAGCTGGTGTGGTGCTGCCCAATCTATCGCAGCCACCACCGAATCTGGCCCAAATGCTTAGGATACCGCCGCCAAATATACGCATGCTACGCATGTCCGGAATGATGATGCAAATGGGCAATCTGGGACCGCCCTTCAATCAGCCACCGCCGCGCGCTGGATTGCTGGGAATGCTGCCAGGCGGCAATGGAGGAAACCAAGGAGGAGGCGGACCAGGACCAGTGCCCAATGGCAATCCCTTCAATCCCTTTTCAGGCGTCGGACAGGGCAGCAATGGCAATGGAGGAGGAGGCGGCATGAATCCAATGGGCAACATGGGTAACATGGGCGGCATGCCCTTCAAGAACTTCAACAATGGGAACAACAACGGGGGCGGCAGAGGTGGCAACTTTCCAAGCGGTGGAGGAGGAGGAGGAGGACCAGGTGGAAATGGCAATCGCAATCAGCGGGGCGGCAATCAGCGGAATCGCAACATTTAGGAAAGCGAAACCAAGCAGCCCAACCAAAACAAAAGACTTGTTATGCCAAAATGATGTCCATGTTATATGCCCCCATGACCCTTTCACCCCCAACCATAACCACCAACCCCCGCCCCCCCCAAGTTGTTTATCCCCAACCATTTTCTATAGAAAATCCGGGCTTCGACTGCTTTGTACATTGTATTCTATATTACTTAAACCCAAACCATCAACCCTCGCCCTTCCCCCCCGCCCCAATCATTGTCACTAATTTTTTTTGGCTAGGTGTAAGGAAAACCCTTTTAGCACTACTACGTACTGATAAATGTAGTTTTAGCCGACTAGAAATCGAAAAATCAGAGGAACAGGAACAGAAACAGAAACAGAAAATTAAGTAAAAATTGGTATGCGACCCTTTTTACCGAACATTTTTGAATAATGTAGGCTAATTTGTTTATTTGTACATGTACTACTTGATAAACTAGACATACAAAACTACAAATAAATGACATGTTTTAAGCAATGCAGTGAGAATTATAGCAATGCTAGGCCCTTTCAAAAGTGCAGGGTAAATTTTGATTTGTTTAATCAGAGCGATAAGTAAACTCGAAGTTTTGGGGGAACCCATTATCACATTGGCTTACAGTATGCATTTATTTTTAATATGCTTAAATTTGAAACGGATTTTAATTACTGCTTATTTTGTTTGATTTATCTCATAGCTAATATAGCCATGGAGAGAATTTTTAATTTTCTGAAAATTTGAATTTAATTTTGCGCGCGCAAAAAAAAACAATTGTGTTATCGATGTTTATTTGGTGTTTTTATGTTTTAAAGAAGCGGTCATTCTTTTCCTATCGATGTTTTTGGCGGAAAACATCAAAGTTTAATCGATATTTGAAAAAACGTTCAATTGTTTCCCTCGAATTTGGTGAGAATACAAAAAAGGCGGTTGTTTACTTCACTGCAACCGTTTGATATATGTATAATTTAGTTAATTTGAATTGAATTCTTTCAAACTTTACCTTTGCGGTACAAAAATATAAACAACGTTACTACGTCAATTTATTTTATATATATTTATAATATGTATGTATTATGAAAATATTAAACTTCAAAAGAAAGATTTTAAGAATTTGAAATTTAATTACGTTACATTAACATTTACATTACATTTACTGAACTCTGCTTGTCGCTGTACTGTACGATCATCGATGTTGGCATCGAAATGTTAGAAAAGCGTCGACTAACAGAAAGAGAGAGTAAAATATCGTAAGAGGCGGATAAACATCGATGACATCGTTGATTTCATCGAAGTCTGGCCACCTCTTGCGGTGAAATTGTGTGCCTGTGGTGGATTTGTGTTTTATAGTGAACTAACAGCGAAATTTTAGCTAAACGTCGAACTAACAGCGAAATGTTAGCCTGACGTCGAACTAACTTACAGAGAGATGGACGTTTAAACATCGATAATCTCTGTTAAAAATCGATATAACCGATATTTTGAAGACATCGATGCCATCGATGATTTCATCGAGGTCTGGCCACCTCTGCCGCTTTGTTTTGTTGTTGTCGACCTGCACAAAAATTCGAATTTCCGAGCGCATTGCATTCAATCCGAAGCGCGGCTCGCGAATTTTTTTGTATTTTTTTAAGTTGAAATGTATTATTAATAAGAGTGGCGGTCAACTACAGTACTTGATGTGCAACCAACAAAAGGCTATATTAAAAGTGCTAAACAAAATTAGAAGCGACGCCAGCGGGCGAAAAGGAGAGATAACCGAAAACGAAAAACACGACAAAAGCAACTTTGAAAGAGAGTAAAAAATGATCGAACCGTAAATTTAAATGTATGCCAGTACATAATATATTTAATAATATGACCAAAACAAATGCCAAGTGAAGAACTTAAAAAAAAGTAAATAAATGATCTTGGCCCGTTGTTGCTGTTGTTTTTGGGTATTATCGCGTTCTTGTTATTGTTGTAACTCGTTTTTTAGTGCGCGCGTGTATGAATCACACCAACACAAACAATAACAACAGCGATGCGATACGGTGAAATATGCTAAGTAAATAACGAAAGAGAGTTAAAGTTTCCAGCAAGAGAGAGATCGAGCGCGAGAGGGAGCGCCAATACAGATACAAGTACATACTGGAAAACGATCCTTTTTCCAGGCACGCAGGCATCTCGCTCGCACCCATGCCGCCCTAGACCAACTTTTGTTGCAGCTGCCTAACAACCAACAACAAAGTGCAAAGGAGCAAGGGAGACAGCTGGAAAAAACGATGATGATGATGATGCGGTCGCAGCAACGACAACAAGCTGCTGCAGGCAGACGAGCATAAAGTACAACAACAAAAATTCCTAGCTGAAAACAAAATTAATAATAGGCTAAATTCCGAAAAATAATTAAAATCAAACGAAAGAAGAGGAATAAACGATCTGCCAATTTAATCAAGTGAATGTGTGTACAGTGCGAAAAGAAAGTGCATTGCAGCGATCCAAAAAATATATATAAATATATATATCCGAAAGAGATAATAGTTATTACTAATACGAAAAGTACGAAAACGAAATGAAGGTCACCGTCTGCTTCGGCGACGTTCGCATTCTGGTACCCTGCGGTTCCGGAGAACTCCTCGTCAGCGATCTCGTCAAGGAGGCCACGCGACGCTACATCAAAGCAGCCGGCAAGGTAGGATCTTTCCTATATAATACCATCAATAAGTATAATGATAATAACCTTAAATCTACTATAATTAAGGTATATAGAGGGGGAATTCGTGCAACATAAAAATATGTTTAATAATATTTGGCGAACCTATTAGGTACGATATTTATATTCCATATAACACCATCACTAAATATCATTAATGACAACAAAATCTCTAGATCGCAGTGTCTTCTCATTTTCGTCAATAATATTTTTCCAAATTATTTATGGTATCTATGTATAATATCCAAAATTATAAAAACTTGCAAACAGAATAACAAAAGAATTTCTTATTATTGTGAAATAAGAATTTCTATTGTTACAGTAAAAATTTTAAACTTAAATAAATTATCGGTAATTTAATTTATGTAGAAATTGGTGCTCATATATTTTATTGGATTTTTTAATATGCTGGTTACCCACCCCAGAAAAAATGCTGACAAAATGTGAATAATTATGCCAATAAACCCAATAACATTTTTTTTATTGTCAAGATTGTATAAATATTTTACCTTGTCGCTGTTTATTTTTATGAACTAAATACTTGTGATAATAACTCATTTCGCTTTGACGAGTAAAAAGCTTACATAATTTTTTTACTTGCACATACATTTAATTAAAAAGGAAAGTGTCGTTAATAAAGTGTTATAAACGTATAATTTGTTAAACAAGTGTGTCCCACTGTAAATGGGTTTAAGCAAAGGTGGTTAATTTTGGTTTTAGGTAAATAAAAATAAAAATGCCTACAAATTTAACTAGTATAACAAATGAATCTTTTGACTGTATTTCTTGAGAAGTTCCCAGCCAGCATTCACTGTAATTGGACGACCAAAAAACCTACTCCGTCATTTCTCCCGCAGTTCCGTAAACAATTTTTTCAAGAGCGGAAACTCTGCACTTGAGAACGATGTAATTACTTGAGAAAAAAAAACCCAAAAAACTAGAATTAAACCGAACAAGAAAAGGTTCTTCAACGGCGCTTATCGTGTGATGGGGGCAGTGAGGCAGACAGATAAAGCGAAGATCGAAAAGAAGGGGACCAAAAAGAAACAGAGCCTAGGTAAAATATTTGAATAATGATAAGCTCCTCGACGAAGCCATAAAAACAAACCGAAAAAAGTGAGTGAGTGACACAGAGTGAAAAAGAAAACAGCGCGAGATGATAACAACAACCAACAAATCGAAGAAGAAAGAGGAGAACTGAACTGAACTGAAACGAAGAACAGAAGACTCGAATTATAATAAAAGTCAGTCGAGAATCAAAAGAACATTTTTATTTCTTTTTGAACTCGTTTGAACCCGATTTCAATCTTCGCCGGGGCGAGGCAACAGGTAACCCCCAAAAGGCGAACTGAAAAAGGGTCGAGAAATGCACTTTACAGGGCGAGAGAGTGGGACCTTAATTAATCAGAAATAACATCTGAAATTCGTTGGGGTCCTCTATAATTAATCAAAAGTTCAAGGGAGGGGCTCTTCCTGATTCTACTTGAATTTTCCAGGGAAAATTCTGATTCGAAATCAATTTTGTTGCGCGGGGGTTCCTTTTCTTTTTGTTGTTTGATAATGATTATGAGTTGTGTTTTTTTCTTTGCTTGCCGAAACGATTAAGTCATTATGTAGATGGGTAGCGCCCTGGGAAATTGGAACAACTTCCTATAAGAATTTTAAAGATTTTTGAAAGAGTGTGTGAAAGATTCTTACAGGAAGTTTGATAAATTACACCAACCCTTGGAGAACAAAATGTTAGACGATCCTCGGTTTTAAAAAGCGTAACTTTGCTAAGTTCTAGATGGTTGTGGCTAAATATTAAGGCTTTCTTAATTTTATACAATTAACAAATTTAAAAAGAACCAATTAATTATTATAATTACTTTTTAATATTAAAATAATTATTTTTATTAATATTTTTTTTTGTAATAAATACGTTTTAAAATGAACTATCCTCATAAACGTCATAATTTGTTTATTGCAACCTAGAGAAAATGCTCCACTAATTAGGCGTTTTCCCCAAACCATAAATAGTCCGAAACCGAAGACTTCTGCTCACCTGACGAGTGCCCTGGTGGATTTCCGGTGTTATTTCGGAGCCTGGCGGGGATCGGGGCTTGGAAATGGCAATGGGGGACCTGTGTGCGGTGCTTGATCTGTTGCAACGTGTGTGAATTTTAGTTTGCTTTCATTGTCTGGCCAAAAGACGAAACTGTGTCAGCTGCAATTAAGTGCAAAGAAAAAGGGGAAATAAACAGATCAGAGGGGGCAGAGGTTTTGCTACCAACAGATAAGACGCTTTCCATTTCGCGATCACGTGCGCCGCCCGATTCCAGACCAAAAAAACCCCAAGCAAACCACCAACAAATTCAACTTGCTAATTATGCAAGTTACTGCTTCCCCATGCAAATGCAATTGCGGAGAAAATAGCAGTTTAAATAATTCCTCAAATGTTTTTAACACGTTTTCAAAATTTTCCTTTATATGTTGATGTTATGTAAATTCCACTTTATTCTTATCTTTGTAGTGAACTTATTTACCATTCTTTATTATTTTATGTCATACAGAATGTTATTTAATTATTTTTTTTCAACTGCATTATTTTGATCCCTTTTTAAAATGAAATAACAATACAGTTGCTTATAATTTCACCTCCACTGTATACTCATTTTGTTTTTTGCAAGATCAACGAAATCAAATGACTTGCAGCTAGCTGCACTTCAAATTCTTCGGCCACATGAGATACTTTTGTATTTTTTATTTATTTCTACTATTCCGAATCCAATTTTTTTTTGCAGCTGTGCGATCGCAGTTTTTTGTTCCTAGTGCTTTGTTTTGTTTTTCGCGTTTCGTTTCATTATCTTTTGCTGCAAACTTGTGTGTGGTGTGAAGTGGAATAAGAAGAACGAGAATACGAAAAGTGGAAAGATGGAGTGTTACCAACTGACCTATTGCAATTGAAGATATATAACATTAAATGGAATGAGCTGAAACTTAGTATAGGGATTAATTAAGTTAAAAAACTTAAATGAAATTTCCAGCCATTGATTTTTTACTATTGATTATTAAATTCTCAACAATATAAAATAAATTCTATAGCTACACATCAAGGTTAAAGTTTGTGATAGGTTAAGTAGATACTTAAGTACCTTTAAAGTTATTCAAGCCGGTCTATAAATTTGTTTGTTTATGTAATGAACTAAAAACTGACTGCTTCTTAGCCAGCTATTTTATACGGACTCGATCCATGTGGCAAAACGATTCACAGTCCACAATATTCGCATAAAAATAGTTTGATGTTCGGCTTCAGCTTAAAAGCAATATGATATGGACTTACAATTCCTTTGTTCGAGCTCGACTTTAGTGGGCGTTATTTCTTATCAAATAAAGCGAAGGGTAGAAGCTTACTCTTTCCCCATTTGTTTATTTTGTTTGCCTGGGAAACCAGAGATTCAGAATACATTTTTTTTAAATACAGAGAAAAACAGCACATTAACCCAAGTTGAAATAAAAAATGCATTGAGCATTTTTCTGGTCGCTGTTGCTGAATTCTTGGCATTAAGTGGCAACAACGGCAGCAGCAAAACTGAGACTGCAAAACCAGTTTTGCACAATTTGTAAATTATTTAGTCATAAAAAGATATATCCAGCTCTCTTCCCTCTCTTTTACACTCGCTCGCTCTTCCTTTTGTGTTGTCATCTCGCTTGCACATTTTTTTGCGGTTACATTTTTGATTTTTCTACTCACGCTAATTGTAAGCGTATTTTAAGTGCGCTCTAATTGGTTTAAGTCAATAATTACAATGAAAATATGGTAGCAACACTATGAGTGGTCTTTCTCTGTGATCGGAAAAGCGGAAGGGGGCTTATTTATGGGGTATTTGTAGGGGCCAAGCTTCGACAATGGCAAATAATCGATAAATCCAAGCGACCAAACACCTTGGGCAGTTTCTTTTTATGGCCAATGGAATTTCGTTAGAATTTCGTTGGCATTTGGTTGTCGGTGAAATGTCGGCTGTAATTATGGAGCGAAGGTCGGAAATACCTGGAATTATATTTAGGTACAAGGTTGCAAGCATATCCATAAGTTCTCCTTGGCTTACAAATAATTCAAAAACATTATATTGTAGAAAAACCGTTAACTGCGTAAAAATAAACGTTTTGCTTTAAAAAGATTATCATATATGAAAGCCTTGTTTTGTCTTTAAAATTTATTTTTGTTTTTTTCCGTTTACACCCGCGATCTTTTAGTCATTCCCCTTGAACAATATAGATTAAACATATTTGCAGCTGTTGGTCGAAAAGAAAAATGAGGAAATGCAAGCCAATTATGAGCCAATGTGAGAGAGGCCTTCCAGCAGGCTGACCAAAAAAAGCAATTTATGGTGGACCTACCACACGCACACGTACACCCTACCCCACCTTCTTTGTAGCTTATCTCCCTTGGCATCTCCATTTTTCACTCTTACCTCTGCAAAACCAAAAGAAAATATGGTAGAAATAGGAGGAAAGAGAAAAATCAATTGAATATTAATTTTCACGTGTGGCTATAGTTTTTCCCATTAAAATTGATGCTGCATGGAAAATAATTTTATTAATAATCTATTGCAATAAATAAATAAACGTGCAGAAAACTGACTTTACAGAAGTTAAACGCTGTAAAACAAACAACTCCAATCAAAATTCTTTATCGTAAAAAAGTCAAAGCAGTATAATGAAATGCCTGACTATACTAGAACCCCTACCCCTGCTTCGTCCCCCTCCCCACCACTCTCTTCTCGCCTGTCGTCGGGCGTCAGGTAGCACTGTACTACGTATGATACAGTATGTAGGCCCGAACCCAATCCCAAACTCAAACTCAGAAAAACTCGACTCTTGGGGGTTGTGACTGCAGCTATAATAGTTTCTGTTTTGTCGGTTGGCATGACAACAACCTGATTACACCGTCTGTATGTTTTCCATTGTGTGTGTGTATATGTATGTATTTATATGGCAAAAACAACGGACTACAACAAAATAGCAGTTGACTGCGTCATTTTCTATATAGCCAGGCCATAGATATTATTATTGCAGTGCATTGTGGGCTGATTCACTTGGCCACGCTACCAAATTAGGAGCGAGAAATTCAATTGAATTATCGTTTCTCCACTCACTATATAGTATATTATTTCTAGCTTTATTTGTGTGTAATTGAAATTGGAAATAATTTCAAGTGACACCCACACTCACCGATATCGCAGACTGTGTTCGCCTACACTGGTTCTTCGATTAATTATATATTATTCTACAAAATGCAGCGATCGATTGGATACGGAATTGCTATTCCACTTGCCAGTTGGTTTTCCCAGAAACGAACTCACTGAAAAAGGTTCGATTGTCGAGGGCTTCTCTGAATTTAGCCGATGTGTTTCAGTTTTAACTTAAAAGGAAATTAAAACAATTAAAGGGGGAGTTGATAGATGTACATGTTTAATTGTTGATCTTCTTTGTTTATAAAAAAAAAATTATGTTATATTACTTGCCTCAGTGTTGTTGAATTTTTTAGTTGTACAACATTTTGTCCAACAAATTTCATTAGTCACAAGAATTCGTCATTGATCTGAAATTTATTGCACCTTTTGGCTATCGATTTATTGAGCTATTGTTCTTATCCCCTCTATTTTCCCCCACCATGTCCCTCGATTGTTTACCTTTCATACATTGCAAAATTGTTTTCCCCATTATGGATTGGAAAACTCAAATTTGGTTTTGATATTGTGTGTTGCAAAAGGTGGGTTAACAGCAGGGTTTTGAATAGAATATGTGGCTAAGAGGGAGAAGTAGGAGTATAAATGGACACTTTTGACTTGCGTTTGCATGCCTGGCACGATTGCACGATTGTTTTTGTGTTTGTGGAAATTGCTGCCTTGGGCTGCATTCTCTATGAAAGTTTATCCTCTTCCGCTTTCTATAAAGTCATATCATTCTGCTGCTTGAGACCTCGTTTAATAGGATATTAGGGTGGAAGTTTAGAAACTACTACTGTCAAATTAAATAAGTAAAATTGTTGGATTGCTTTAACTAAAATTGCAATGAATGTATATTTTTAAATACATATTTTTTTCTTACTTTGTCAGTGTAGGTGGAAACATGCACTTCATAGGGCCCAACCTAAAGTGCATTTTTCGTTATCGTGTAGAATTACAAAACATTTTATTGCCACACTAATTGAGTAGCTATTTTTGGTCACGCACGTGTGTGTGCACCCACCGCCCCCTCCCTGCCACGCCCCTGACCTCCGGTCAGCCCCCGTCTCTTGTTTGTTTTGTTATTTTTTTATTTTTGGTGGTTCACTCCTTTGCGGTGGTGTGCTCCAGATGGGTTTGGTTTGATGTCGCTTCCGTTTATTATATACCTTGGGATGCATTTCAGGATCGAGGGTTAATACCCATTAATGGGGGACGGGGAAAAGGGAGTAACAGCTGCTGTTTGCGTTGCACCCGAAGCCTTTAGCAACAAAACCAACAGGCCTAAGGCAAATTAATTGGTTAATATTGTTATTGGACAAGCTTATGACAGCGGAAACATTGAAACACACCTTCCGAACCACCCAAAATAAAAACCGACCCTTAACCCACCCACCAACTCTACTCTGACTTTAACTTATTTACTATATCATTCGAATTAATGAGAAGTAACGAGAGTTCAAGGTGGGGAGCACCACTCTACGTCATATTCATGCTTGGTTAGGTCGCCAAGGTGGCTCAAAAAAATCATTAAAAAGATGGGGAGGTGGCAGTGCGTGTGTGTCGACAAGCTCCATTGAAGGGGAACCCTGGGGTCAAGTGCATTGAAGTTGCCAAATAGTTCAAGTTCAAACTAAACCATTGTTAATGAAAAAAAAAATCTTTTAAAAATTTTTAAAAAACAAAATAATATTTAATCATGTATAAATTTCATCTGCATTTACATTTCAATATATTTTATCTAATTTCCCCTATTTATTGACATCTCTTAACATTCCATATTATTATTAAGTGGTTCCTGTTCCGTGCTTTTCAATCAAATCCGGTCCAAAACACAAGGCAAATTTAATTTTGTTGGTTTTTATTTATTTTATTTTTTAATTGGGCTTTGTTCAAACTAGTTTGGTTTTGTTTTGTCATCAAACAAAAGTGGCAACAAGACGAAAACAAATAAACCGACAGCGCTTAACAATGCACCGATCTGCTGGTCAGTGGAGCTCGAGTGGGCGTGGCACCTTCCGCCCGCCTCCACCCTTTTCCCGGTATTTAGTTTTTTCGTTGCACAAAAGCATTCTCTGTGCAGTAACGTGACGTTTTCAGGTAATGAGTAAGCGCGAAATAAACACGGTCTCTCAAACACTGATAAAAAATTAAAAACGAACATAAAAAAAGCATATCAACAAAATCTAAAAAAAAATTCGAACCAATAAAGAAATTAAACCCACGGAAACAATTTTGCTTGCTAACTAAGTATGTTGATCTTCACCTAAATAACATTTATACATGCATGTTTATAAATTAAACAGTTTGAACGTCATAAACTTTAAAATTAATGAACATTAATTTGAATAAAATTACACATCTATTTTCTTGAAAACAATAATAATCTCCAACAATAAATAAGTCATTTCAAATATATATCTTTTATACCATTTTTTTAATTTGAAATCTTAGTAATGTTTGTTTATCGTGTAAACATTTGCATGTTGTGTACCATATACCGTACTCCCAAAAGCTTGGAGCTGATGTATATCGCACATGTCTGATATAGGCACGTATCGGAATGTAGCATACATATATCTTTTTTATTTATTTATTTTTTGCGAGTGTTTGCCAAAAGGGTTGGCTTGGGTCAACTACCCATACCCGCAGCCATGTTCGTACCCATCGCCAGTCATCGACAGTAGCGGCGTCACCATTCATCAGCCATAAAGTACCCACTCATACACGCTCAAAAACGGTTGTTTCGTTGGTCAAGTTTTGCACTTCATTCCCTGGGTTCTTCCATTCCATTTGATTTCATTCCGCTGAATTCCCAGCCAACTCTGTCGCCGGGTAACCGAAAACCCAGACAACTTCTGTTGCAATACTCAATCCCTCAATACTCTTGAAAAATATGGTGTCTTGGTTCTCAGGATTCAAAAACTTAATCAAACATTGTTTTATTATAATATAATAATATAATATAATATAATAATAATATAGTTTCCAATGTAAACTATTTATTTTATAAATAAGAAACCAAAAACGTTACTTTTTTTTCCAAACAACCCAATCTTTTCAAAAATAGCACTTATGACTAATTATGAAAAAATTCTGGCAAAATTGTGACTTTTTTAAAAATAGATATATAAATATAATATTTATATATATTTTACAGCTCCAAGTGCATTATCATCTTCGTATTGTCAGCTCCTGTGTTTGTTTTCTTAACGTTTTTATTTCATTTTCAATTTGTGTAATAACCAAAAACGTAAGACTCAAAGCAGAACGTCGCTCACGTTTCGGTGATAAAGGCAAAAATAACCAAGCAGTAGAAATCGACAGAAACCGCATTTTTCTTCTCGATGATGCAAAATGAAAAAACGGAAAAAAACAAAAAAATAAACGACTGGCTGGCTGGGTGGAATTGCGAGTGAATTGGCAGCAGCCAACGGTTATTGAGTTCAAAAAAAAGACAAAGAGCTTGGATTGCACCATTTTTTGGGCTAGGTCAGTTCGGCGGGCAATGAAAGCAGATACTTCCAGAAACCAAATAAACGCAGCCATTAATTTCGAACAGCTTTTTTTCGGCTCTAATTAATAAATGCTTTTTAAAATGTATTTAAGCATTTGTCAGCCGGCAGACAGACATTTCACTGAGTCACATATGTATATTCCCCCTAAATAAAAACTAGCTATCCGTTTTTTTTTCTCTCTATTTGTATTTATCCAGGTGTTTCCTCTAAAAAAAAAAACGCGACGTGAAATTTTTACAAATGATTCATCCAGAGGCGCACAAAAGAGAGAGATAAATAAGAAGTAGTGCCAAAGAATGTCGATGATGAAGGCCGTCGTCGCAAAAGGCTGTAAAGATAGTTTTGGCTTTGGCTTCTTTTGGGTTTTTATTTTGTGACCGCTTTTCGTAGGCGCTGCACGTGCAAACGCTTGAATGGAAAATAGGAAGGAAGGTGAGCTAAAACGCGAAAGGCAACGCCGATAGTTAAAACCCCTCTAATGCCCCCGCAATTTGGGACACGCCCAGACCAAATTGCGCACTTGCCTCCCCTGCTTGTTCAATTAATTAAAGACAGTCAGAGGTCGCTAAAATGGATATTTTACAAATTTATCATGATATTTTTTTTAAGTAGATACATCTTCATAAACATAATTTTTAATTTCTTTAAGTACTACGAAAATACTCTGAAATTTAAGTAAATCTTATAAGAATATATGACAAATATTTCCTGTGTTTGAGAATGAAATTTTCACTGTACTCTGAGCGGGGGCGATGCTCTTGCCCAGCAAGAGCGCCTGGCCGCTCTTTTGCATGCCTGCCGCGGTTTTCGCTCTCTCATTTTCTCATTTTGCGTTCGCGCAATACGAAAGACTGAGGCGACAAACTCGACGCTGGCGGCAAATGGCGGACGAAGAGAAAAAGTCGTTCCAATTGAGCAGGCTATCGCATATATATATGTATATGTTAACATATAGGTGTGCGTATAATGCACCCACATGCCACAACAATAAAAGTAACAACAACTTTGGCCTGGCCTTGAAATTGTTTGGCAACAACAAAACCACTACAACACTACTATTTTGCACGCCTTGAATTTAAATCGGAGAGTAAATGAACAAGGGAACAAAAAAAATTATTCTTTGACTTGGGCGTAGTTACAAATGCTTGTTGTTCATTATTAACATTGTCTTCTTGCTTGGTTTTGTTGTCGGTTTAATATGAACAAATCGTAACATATTTTGTTTGCATTTTACAATAAACGAAATATTTGATATATATATGTATGTATATAAAACACAAATATCTGTGTAAAACAAACCACTTGCCCCAAAACCAAGATTCGCTTTCAGCTTCCGATTATCTAACAAAAAACGTTGTTTTTAACTATTTTCTTGCTTTCCATTGGGCTTTATTTATTGCCTAAAGTCACCCAAACACTTTCCATTTATTTGTGGGAAATGCAGAGACAAATGCTCCCTCCCTCCACTCCCCTCGTAATTTTTAACCATTTTTGGGCAGTTAATTTCACTTCCATGAACAATAAAAAAAATACCAGAAAAAGTTAAATGAATTTCTATATAGAAACGTTTTTTATTTAACCCAAAAAAAAGAAGCATAAAAAAAGATTTGTCATCGCTTTGGTGTTGCCTTTTCATAGTTTTTGTGAACTTCAGTTTTTGACTGTGTTTCTTTATGATAATTGTTATTTGTGTAGAAATTTTTGTTTGTTTTTTTTTTTTTTGACTGCATAAACCAGCTTATGAAACCATGTGAACTTTTGGACAGGGCTGTTTTGGTTCAGGGTTCTTTTTTTGCTCAAATTCCTTTGAGAGTTTAACGAATCCAATATTCTAGCCAAAAATGTTTAAGCCCGCAAATGAAGTGACATTTTTATGTTTACGATAGCACAGCACAGAAACCAAGCCCATAAATTTCGCTTCTAATTTCGTTTTAATGTTGTGTCGCCCGTCATTCGGGTAAATTCCTGGAATTGGGAATTGTTTGACCTGAGACGCAGTTCTCTCATCCATTACAATGCAGGTCTCTTGAAGGCACAGATAAAGAGAGGGTGTGGCGGAGAATATCTATATATATACCTTTAGTATGGGTATGATAGAAAGGGGCTTTGTTGTAGTAGATCTATTTGAAGAACATATTTAAGTGGCATTTAGCATGAAATTGCGATCCTTTTGTTTGTTGGTTTGCTTGTCTTGGGTTTGTTTTGTGGCTGAAAAAGGAAGCTTTCATTCTACGCTTTCTACGGCGGTACAGTGAACTCTAAAGAAATGAAGTATTTATAAAAGATTATTTTATAATAAAGTTAGGTGAGAAAATTATTAATTTAAAATGCCTGTGTTTAAAATGAAAATAACCATAAATGGTAAAATAAAAACAAAGAAGAAACTTCTTTATTTTAGAGACAAATAAAATGTTAAAGTGTATGAAATACAAAACACATTTATTTTATTCTAAGTTCGAGACCGTCTTTCTTTAAAATAAAACTTCCAAAAGCTATTTAAAGAATGTGAAAAAATGTATGCATAAATTACCTAATTCGGTATTTCCGTATGCCAATAATTACATTTGTTTATCTTGCTTATTTTACAATAACTTTTCGCTGTTCTTCACTGTAACTCTCGTTCTGTGTCATGCGATACACATAAATGTAAGTCTCGGCTTACTCTTTTCCTTTGTGCGTGCGTATGTGCGAGTGTTGTCTTTTTTTCAATTCCGCAAACAATAAATTATATGGTTTTTGAATACCCCAGCGATGAGGAGAATAAGAATAAGAAGAAGCCTTTCTTCATCTTGCATTTCTCCTCTCGATCGTTGCTTTTGTTTGGTCAGAAAAAGAATAAAGATAATAAGAACAGTCAGAAAACAATCCCCAAAGCGACATCCAGTTACCAAATACAGTAAGCACTCGTAAATTTAAAAGGAAGGATTGAGTGTATTTGAGCTTAATATAGTAGAGCGCACAACTAATTTTAATTAATATTTTTATTTTGAAATCATTTTTCTCTAATATAATATGTGTTTTTTATGCTTTGTCTAAATTGTTTTTCAATTTATTTTTCCAGTCCACACTGTAGAAAGATGATCGCTTTTCTCAACGCTTATTGTTCGGCTTTTTCTTTGTGGTTTTGGTAGGGGATCCAGTTGTGGGGATTACTTTACCCTATTCACTTGATTGATTGGATGATTGATTGACTGATTGAGTGAAGTTGCAGCTACATCTCTGAGTTTTATCTCCAGCTGGTTTGCCTTGAAATAAATGCGTTTCCGTCGTTTTTTATTTCTTTTTCTGTTTTTCTGTCGTTGTCTTGGCTTTTTCTTCTTCATCACCTGTTGCTGTCTCACTTTCACTCAAATTGACTATCTCTCTCTGCCTTGGCTTTTGCATAACCGCGATTGAACGAGCTTTTGTAATGAACTCTGACCCCCGGCTCCCCCTCCCACTTTCATCGCCCCTTTCAAACATGTTGATGGCATTGCGGAAATTCACACACATTAAAAATAACCAAAAAAGATACAAAAAAGAAGCAGGCCAAAACGAAAACAACAATTTGAGCTTGCGCAATATCCGATTGGTTTATTGTTGTCTTGTTTTAGTTTAAATTTTTAGATTTTTTTGTTTAACCAAAGAGGAAGAAGTGACCCAAGCCAAGCCGCTTAGACAATTACAATTGGGAGCGCCATGTATTTTCTATATATTTTTTTCTCGTCTCTCTGGGTCAGGTTTTTGTTTTTACTTCGATTTGATTCGTTGGCGCTAAATGACTTGGCTAAAAAAAAAAAAATTGAGGAAAACACAAGATAAGTGCTCTAAATGGGACAAATACTGATGAATCACTAGATCACCTTGCTAATGAGATTAGTTGGGGAATATTTACTCATCAGGCATATGTTTTCTAGTTGAGTTTTTCTAGTCCAACATATATAGAAAGAAGCCTCAATTGTATGGCTTATTGAATAATATAAAATTGTACTTATAAATTCTTAAAACACCTTTGAATACTAATAAAACTAACTAAAATAACTTTTTCAAAGCCAAACATTAGTATTCAGCTTACGTGTCTTGTCTATTGCTTAATTTCTGTTGCATTTCGAAGAATTCGCTTGGCGCATTCCCCATGGACACATTCCCATTAGGTAAATAGTTTCTCACACAGAACATCCTACAGCAAACCACAGTCCAGGATACTCTGCTGCCGCGCATTTAAAAATTCAGAGCAAGTAAGCAGATGCATAAATAAACGTCAGGCATTCGCTCAAAAATGTCAGGGGTTTGGTTGCTTCTTTCTTGGGTTTGGTTTAGTTTTTGGTCCTACCCATTCCCATACATCCCGCCTTCACTCCTGAGTTCCCTGCCTTTGACACTGCGATTCCTCTCACGTTTCCCTCGCTCACTGCGTGTCAAATCAAAGTGCGAATTCCCTCCAACCCGGCCCCTCGTAATCCTATCTATATATGTGGGCCCCACGCCTAACACACGACAACGACGAATAAGTACAGTGAAAATTCTTTAATTAGGAAATTATACCATTTAAAAATTTGTTGTTACTTCAACAATCTTAGATACCACTTTGTCTCGTTAACACTGGTTGAAAGTTTAAATTCCATAAATAAAATATTTGCAATACAAAAAAAAATATATACTTACTATAATTATTCAAGGTAATTATAAAATACGACATTAACAGTACTGATAAAATAAATTACTTTCATAATAAGCAATAGACTAACTAAAAATGGTAATGCTTCACCCTTGAATAAGAAGATTACTTGTAAGGTTATGTTTTGTTTTTACCTTAAGTAAAATTATTCTAAGATGACCTCCAAATGTCTTTAATTTTTTTTTTAATTTAATTTATCAGGATATTTTTTTTTGCAATAATCTTGAATATATGAAGCTCCTATAATCTTAAATTTGTCTCATTTGTACTGGGTAATTTTACTGTACCACAGTAACCACACAACCGCAACAACAACAGCAGCCAGTCACGAGCCGCCGACTTTAAGCCTCTTGTAATTGATCGTGTCTTTGACATTAGAAAAACATTTTTCTCTTCGCCCACTCCGCCCGCCTCTTCCTCCCTTCCCTTTTCCCCAGTTTTCCCTATGTTTTTCTTTGCTGTTGTTGCTTGTTGCATGAAAATGTAACGCAAGCACGAGACGTCGACATTCGTCGGCCAACTGGTGCACGGTGGCTAATAAAGCGCACGCAGCGACAGTAAATCCACTTAGCGGCGGGTGTTTGGGTGGTTTTGGGAGGAGTGGGTGTTGGATGGGGGCGGTGGATCACTGGGTGGACGGGCGGTGGAGCGGGAGAAAGAGAGAGGAAGCCGCACAAATGGTTCAAAAGATTCAGAGAGTGTCAATTGAAATGAGACGTGGCGGGAGCAACAGGCTAACAAAAACAGGGGGAAATTAGAGAAGGAAATATACAGTAAACTACCGATAAATTAAACAAAAGCCCCTAATATATATAGAATTTCAGATCATTTGTGCATTTGAAATGACAAAAATTCTGTAAGCATCAGGGTTTTAATTTCAGCATGGCGTTAGTCATACAAAAATTGTATAAAGACAAAATACGATGTTTATGTGAGTTTACTTTATAAATGCACCGTATGTATGGGAAGTGAAAAAATAGGAAGGTAGCCATGACTAATTTTTCTTCAATATAAAATTCACCCAAATGCCTAAAAATATTATTAACACATATGTACGTTTATCAATTTAATTTGACGGTAACTTAATGTTCACAACTGTTTGATAGTTGGTTAATTTTGCCAAATTAAATCTAAATAAAAAACTAATTTTGATTTTATTGTTAACAAAAATTTAAGTTTCTTAAAGAAATATTCAAAAAGTTTTCTTTTTATTATAAACTTGTTTGCTTTCTTTCAGCGTTTGATTTTAATTTTTTTTAAATTAGTTGTATTTACTTATTTTATTTGAACCTTTTATATACTTCTACTACTGATGGTTTTTATTTATGAAACATCTAATTAGAGCTGTTATCAAAAGAGAAACATTGTAACCTAGTTATAAGCACTTATCAATACAGTTAATATTACTGTTCCAATTTAGTGCCTACCCCAAAAAGCACCCAAAAAAAAGACATTAATCTAAAATTAATTTTCTTTTCCATTTTTATCTACTTCCAGGTGAGATAACAGCTAGTTAATTGAAACGAAAGCGGGTGGGGTACGAACAGGTATGCCGTATAGATGACCCACTTGAACGAGCATTTAATTCCACTGACAAATGAAATGCAAGCACCGAACTGACACATGCCATGGGTGCAGTGAGTCGTGAGTTGTAGTTGCAGTTCCAGAATGCAGAGATTCCAGTCTATATATACACTAAATTAGGGAGGGCTGGCAAGAGCGGGCTCTTACCTCCAAAAGTCATAGCTTCTATATCTTATCAGCCACAACCAATCGATGCATGTTGCAAGCTCAACGCCCCAAAAAATTACAAAAACCAACAAAATACGTACAAACACGAGGGGGGAAGACAATAAACATTATTAGGGTAAATGGGACGGCGGGGAAACTAAACAAATGCCAAAAACTAATAAATTATTGATGTCTGGGGACGGGACACAGCCAACAATAACAACAAAAACTAACAAAAACAAATGATTGAAGACAATAGAATCATTACTGATGTTCTAAAGTTTAAGAAAAAGGAATAGCATGAATAACATGCATTTTTGAATTTCGGTCATGAGTGTTAGCTACAAAATAAAAAAAAATCAAGTTTAATCACTTAATTTTTAAAATAACAATTTTTCTTCGTTTCAAACTGTATACAAAATTTTCTATCTACAGTAACTTTACATACAATTTACTCACTTTTTGACGCAGCTTTTACACATAGTTTCATAATCGGACGTCTAGATGGCGCCCATTAACATTCTTAAATAACATTTTCAATGATCTTTAAAGTTTTTTATAAAAGTTAAATAGGAGTGCAACATTTATTTTGATTTAAATTTGATTTGATTTTAAATAACCTGAACAGTTAAAACAAAATCCAAAACGATTTTAACGCTTCTACAACTGATGTTTTGCCATCTCTAGAGTACAGTTTGAAAGCAATTGAATGATCATTTTGACCAGAGGTCGCCACAGAGGAAACTTTCAGAGTAGATGGCGCCAGTTAAATGATTGTGGGTTGGTGAAATTTAAAATTAGAATAAAGCCAGAGCAAGTAAGAACAGCGAAAGTTGACCTTGAGGTCAACGAAGCGCTACAATTACACCCACTTCTCAACATATGTTTGTTTTTGACCGATAATTCGAGCAATAGAATCAAAACGGAACGGACAACAAATCAAAACACAAAAAATGCCATCGAAAATTGGGTGAAATGGTGAACGAACTTAACATTTTTTTTCGGGTGAACCTGTGTGCGTCTATATCTATTGTTTTTAACACACACTTGAGCAATAAAACCCAGATGCTGAGACAATGGACCAGTCGAACAACTTCGTCTGAAACACGCGAAACTGTGAAAAATAAATAAAACGAGACCAGCTGCTCGAAAACAGCTGAGAGGGTTTTCAATAATGAAACCATATACTTTTCAGTTCCACGGAAAAAAAATACATAAACATTAGATTGATTACAAATTTAAAGATTTTATTAGATAGCTGCTCGGAAACAGCTGAGAGGGTTTTTAATAATGAAACCATATACTTTTAATTTTAATTTATAATTTGAAAAATGTGGATTTAAAAATGTGTCACATATACAATTTCATTTATAAAATTTGATGGCAATGAAAAAATTTCTTATATTGTGTTGACCTTAAACATTTTATCAAAAAAAATATTAAAATATAATTTTTAAATGTTTTCTGTGTACCTGGTTAAAAATTTTCCCACCTCCCCTTCGACTTATTGCTCATTAGTTGTTGTGTGCTCGAATTTTGGCTGATGACAAAGCTTTTTTTGTTTTGTTTGTTATTTTTTAAAGCCGAACGGAAGTTTTCGTTGCTTCAAGTTTTAGAGACACTGGCCAAACAATGGGAATTTGTAAATTAATGAATGAAAGAGCAAAAGAAAGATGTCGATCTAATTGCTAAAGAAAGGAAACTTGGGCTTTGATTGATGACTCACCTGTTTGAGTGATTGAGTGGTTTGGTCGGCGAAGAAAATACCTGTGCGAAATGTATTCATTAAATGCAATCAGAACTTGACGAGCTTCAGCTCACACACGAACACTCCAAAGTGACCACACACTCTTTCTCTTTTTTTTTTATGCGGATACATAATAATGATAGTGCTAATAGTACCAACCAATCGAGTACAGTGAGAAGTGAGTTTTACTTTGGAAATTAAAAAAAATTTTAAATTTTAGTTTAATTGTGTAAAATAAGCTCTCAGCTCTGCCAGCATATTTCAAAACCTTAAATTTTGATCGGGGGCATTTTATAAGTGTGGTAGGTTAACTTATGCAACAATATATTCTTGCTTATCTATGTATAATTGTAAGAATACCAAAAAGATACCCTTTCATTTTGGAATAACGAAAGATTGGCATTAAATATAAAAAATTAATATGAAATTACTAAACCAATACTGTAGAAAAAAGTCTACGAACAAATTGAATTTGTGTACTTATATTTTGCTGTTTTTTTTTATTTTCATTTTTGCTGATTCGTTTCTCTCATTAATTATGCGAATGTTGCCGAGTTTTTCCTCCGTTGTTGTTGTAGTTGTTGTTCGTGGAAAAAGGAAGCTTTCCAGTTCGTTTGGTTTCATAGCGCGAGAATTTCAGCTGAATATGGAAAAAAAATGCCTAACCAACTAACAATTGCAAATGCACTAGAAGGCCGGGCCATTGTTGTTGCCTTTGCTGATGTTGTGTGTGGTGTTTTGGTTTTGGTTTTGGTCCCAGAATAAGTGGAAAAAGGAAACTGCTAATGATGATGATTACCATCCAACCATCCCAACCATCGTCATTATCAGGCGTCGCCGACATCGTCGTCAATCGTTCTTGGCATTTTGTGTCTAGTTTACTTCCCTGCCAGGCCACTAACAACAAGTACATCGCATAACAATGCCAACGACGTCCTGGCGTCAATTCTGCGTTTCCCTGCCTTTTGTTTTTACGCCAACCCCAACCTCATCCTCATTCTCATTCTCATTCTCGAACTCCTGGCTCACTCCACATAAATTTGCATTCAGCGCCGCCCAGGAAGGCGTCATCGAGGCATATGGATTATGTGATCGCATGGGTGATCTATGTAAATATATTTCATTTTTCATTTGATTCACGAGGCATATACGTCACAGAAAGATTTAGTAATTGCAGTCCCAATAAGTCATGCATTTCATCACAATTATATTAAGGAATATACTGAAATAAAATAAGTCTTAAAAAACCATAGAGAAGATTACATTCTTACAAGTATCAGAAAGTGTACAGAAGTGTACAGTTTTAAATGACAAGCCATTGAAGAAATAAATAGCTCCTATGAGAGAAATGGTTAACACTAACAGTTATATTTTTTGTGATTTGTTTTGTAAAAATAATATATGTACATATAATTAAATACTTTGTTAGGTTCTTTATATAGGGTATGATGAATTCGTTATATCAGCATTCTTGGCACTTGTTGCTGCTTCTAATTTTGCTGTTGTTGTATTGGTTGCATCCCCTTTTCCTGCCGCATCGCTGTTTTTTTTATTTAGTTTTTTTTTTCTTTTTGCGCATTTGAGTTTGCGTTCCGCTTGACAAAGTTCTTCTGCGCAGTGTTTGTTGTTGCTATCTTCGCCCAGTGGTCATTTGCTAACAGTTTGAGAGCCACTGACGCCGCCTGCAGGTGAAAAACAAGAGAGAAAAACGGGCCATGCTCTTTCAATGCACTGCACAAAATGTTGGTAAATCATAAATTTGCCCTTATCAATTATTCTTCATTTGAATAATGTGTTTATTAACTGGCTGCGAATTCTTTAGCTTTAATTCCACAGTGGTCTTCATCGTTTTAGGAGCTAAGTAGACGCGTTATTGTTGTATTTAAAGAATATTGAAAATAATATTCCGTTGCGGTCTAAACAAAGATCAAGAATGGTCAAAAAGCATTTAAAAAAAATTATAAATTATAATTAGAAAAATTAAAAAATGTGTTAATTATTAAAGACGTTTATTTACATAATTCTCGTTATTTTAAAGCATAATTTTTTCTAGTGCAGCTTGCTCTCCCCAGCTCGCTCTCCCACCTGCAATCGCGATTGCTCGCTCTCCCTCTTTCTTTCTCTCCGGCGGTTGCGACTGCCGAGCTGTGTGTGTGTTTTGTTTTTGCGACCGGGACGGGACCGTCGTCCGCACTTCACTTCGCTTCAGAAATGCGTCGCCGTCGGACGTTGCCGTCGCTGGCCGCCGTCGTCGGTACCACAATTATTTAACGCAATTGTTTTACCGGTTCGAAATAAAGTGCAAATAAAATAATAGACAAAACAACAATTAGAAAAAAATAAAATAAAGAAAATTTCTTATTTTTTTGTGTTTTGTTCAAGTGCCAAAATAGTGAAGAACTTGGCAATGCCACAGTTTTAATATCATTGTGTTCTTTTGTTGAAATTGACAGAATTTAAGGTTTATCTAAAGTTTTCAGCTATCTGATAAAAAAGAGAGATATATCTAACCATGCCAAAAGATTAAATTCCAGATAACGCAAAAGTTTCTTATTTAATTATGCGCGAGTCGCAAACACTTGTTGTTTGGGGGTGATTCTTCTCATAATGGTTTTCTTGTGCTTAGTTTCCCATGACGATCAAGGAAATGCAGGAAATGTCTTGACATGCACACAGATACACTCGGAAAAACTAAACTCAAAAGCCAAGTACTCAGTTAAATAGGCTTTATATAGTTTGGGAATTCAAAATATAATAATTCAGTATCAAGAGAGTTTGCTAATTAAAAACAAAGCAAATATTTGAAATATAATCTTATTTTATTTTCATAAATTCTTCATTCAAACTTAGTGTAAAATGTCGAATGTTATAAATGGATGAATGCAATATTTTTCAATTTATACAAACAACCCCCAATGTCATTATTTTCGAAGGACACCTGTACTTAGAAGCCGCTCAGAAGTGGGAATCTTCCCAACATATGGTTTATGTTCCCCTTCTTGCTGCATTTATTTTTGTAACTTTTTGGTGGCTTCTTTTCAGGATCGGACCCTTTGACCTTTTCTTTAATCTTTGTCCCTACCTTTTCCAGATCCTTTTAGATTGCTAATAAATCCATTTAGGTCTCCAATTTCAATTGGTTTTACGGCGCGTAATTAGAACCAGACATTCCCACATTCTTACGGGTCTGGTGGCAAAGGAATTTATTTTATTATGGGTTTGCTCGAAAAAGTTAATTTCCGGATTATTTTCACTATCCCTTTGTTTGATATGTCTAGATTGGCTGAATCACACCTTATCATGAGTTTCTAAAGGTAAATTCATAAAATGGAAATTCTTTGTGCACTTACCACAAATGGTAAGCAATTTGAATCATTGCTTGATGGAAAGTTGCCTTTTTGTCTTGAACAAAATCCTTCAGTATAAATATATGTAATTTTATTGTTTCACAAACATGCAACTTAAGCCTTGAGAATTTAAAAGAGCCTTGATTCCATCGACTTTCACTTGGCAGGAATGCTGCAAGAACAAGAATCCGTATTTGAATGGGAACGAGAACTAAAACTGAAGCTCAAGCTTAAGCTTGGCTTTGGAGCAGGTTGGTAGTCAGGGAAACTAGGGGCGTGGCCCGGGGGCAGGGAAAAAAGGGGGTGGTTCCACCAGTTGGAGTTGCCGCTTGAGTTAAGCTCTGTGGTTGGCCTTCACTGACTTTGGCATCGATTGGGTGGGTTTGACCCACTAGAGTGGTTCCATATATACACTACATTCTATGGCATTCTATTCGGTGTGCCTTCGATTCTTGGCGTTAATCTTATCGTTCTGGACAGATAAAATAGCTTTCGGGTTACGGTTCGTTTGTGGTTTCGATTTGATAAAATATTTTCGCCATTGGCTGTTTTTGTTTTTATTTTTTTTCGGGAGCGAGGGTTTTTCCAAACTTTCGATTTATGCAATCTAAAGCGCGAAAGGTCGTAAATTTATTTTGGTTTGCTCTGGGTGGGGTTATCGATGGTAATCTTGATTCCATGATCAGTCAATTATTCGATTTTCGCTTGAAGTGCTTACTTCCCGTACGTTAAGTACCTACGTAGTATTTAGATTCTATGGATTATCAAGGATTTTGATAATGTTTGTTTAAAAAGGGTTTATAAACGTATAATTGATGAGAAATAAATTATAGTATTATTATTATTGTATCTAGAAAGGAGTTCTCCTTTTT
Organism: Drosophila elegans; assembly: GCF_018152505.1. Lineage (NCBI taxonomy): Eukaryota > Metazoa > Arthropoda > Insecta > Diptera > Drosophilidae > Drosophila > Drosophila elegans. The sequence goes on from NW_024545513.1 coordinate 4,834,147, forward strand.
TTTTATCTAGGGTTAAAAATGTTTAGTCACACAATTATCATTTCATTGAACTTATCTTTGAAATTCCTAGATACATGCTAAATTTATGTGAATTCAACAAATTTTATACCCTATGTTTCCCATTTTCCACAAAAAACCAAACGATACCAGCTAAAAGCCGCAAAAGTGCCGACAGCAAAACAAAGCATAAATACCAATAAATCGCTGGTTGTTGGCCATCAAACAAATCGAATCAAAACAATCGAAATGCACAGTTAAAAGCCGGCTCTGCTTGATTAACTGTTTACTCGTTTTTGTTTTTTGTTTTTGGCTGCCAAGTGTTGTCACCAAAGTGGCTTAAAACCAAAATAAATAAATACAAACTTGTTGGTTGGAGACGACAGTGAGTGAAAGTGACAGTGAACTCAATTGACCTGAAACGAATACGAAATACGAGCACGTGTAGGCTCTCTCTCCCTCTCGCTTTCAGCATCTCTTTTTGCCATTATCTATCCGTCTCTTTCGCAGCCTTATCATTACCATTTTTGGTTAGATAAAATGCGAATGACTATGATATTAAATAATGCTCGAGTAATGGGAATCGGTGAAGCCTACCCAAATAAATTTATGTACTCTTTTTATCTCTACACAAAGAAAAATTATTTTAATTTAAACAAATTATTATTTTAATTTAAAATAATTTTTCTTTAATTATTTTGCATAGTTTTGTTTTTCTATAACAATTTCCAAATTACTTAAATATAATTTGCTTTTCTAAGTATTAAGGAAATTTAATAGTATTTATTTAAAGAGATTCAGAAATCTACTCTCTGATAAATACTTAAAAAGAATCGTATGACAGAGGTTCAGTTATTTTAAAGAACATTGTAGATAATTCTGTTAAGTAGTATACAAACTAAAATCGTTATATATTTTCTCGCAGTGTTCGCTTCCAGCTTTTACTTTTCTCCCCAACTTCCACAACTTCCTCTGCATTTTCACGTGCAATTAAGCAAAAGTCGCTGCCGTTTAAATCAATTAAAATCGGTGTTACTCAATCACAACTCATACTCATTCGCCCAAAATCTCCCTTTTCCCTCGCGAGTTCAGTCAACTTTTTGTGTGTTTGTGGAGTCGAGAAGCGATCCGGTTGGGGCCTTTCCTTTACCTCCCTCCCTCCACTCACCGCCCTCCTTAAATATATTTTTCGGCAATGGCAATTACCAGTTAACGTTTGTAAGCGGCTTTTGTTGTTTACTCGTCTGTGCTCACCGTATTCGCTTGCAGTTCATGTCGACGACGCTCCACTTTATAAATGGGTAGGAAAAGATGAAAGTTTTTCCCTGCTCCAACAGCAATTAATATTAATACGTAACAAACCAACTAAAAAATAAAAAAAAAATAAAGAAACAGCGCATAAAGTAAACAATTTCAAAGAGTACATTAAGCGTCACAATACGATATATGGCAGTTACTCAAAGTTTTCCCTCGTACATTTCTCAATTTGTCCAGATGTCAAAAAGGCGAATGTGGATAAGGGTATTATCTATTCCAAGGCCCTGACTCACGGGGTTTTGGAGCTAAAACGGGTGGGGTAATAATTTGTTTACCTATCAGCGGAATTGTGAGCAAAGCGCGTGTTTGTGAAATATAATTTGTGATTCAACTAGGTATTTACACGAGTATTAGGGCAGATTGATATACCATATATACAGAGTACAGAGTAGGATCGGATATAACTGCCAGTTTTCACACTAAAATTAGCAAAAGGTCTGGTTCATTGACAAACACAGGAAATTTCTCCAATAAACAATATTGATTTCCTAATAAGAAATATTTTTAACCTTAAGTTATTAACTGGATAAAGATTAAAGATTGTTACTTACTGTTTTAATAAAAACTACTTTATAGATACACACATGCAGCGCTTGGTTCCCAACACCATTGATCTTGGCTAAAGTGTCGCATAATTACCTAGGCTAGTAATTAAGCAAAAAAGGGAAAAGGCAGTAAAAGCCGAAAAGAAACAAAAGCAAAAGTTGATGAGCCGCAGTATAGTGGTAGGTTTCATTTCCCCCCTGATCTTCATAACACGCATGATGGGTGTTAAAAGTTCAAGCTCTTTTTCTTAACTTGACTTGTCTTTTCTTTCTTGCTCGTTTTTTTTTTTTTTTTTTTTTTGAGTCATTAAGTGGAAGGCTTTCTTTGGCCATCAGCCTGGAATAGAGTGTGAGTTTACTTGCCGAGCTTGTGTCACTTTTTCAGGCTTTTCTTTTTTTGAGTCCATTGTGAAATATTTCCCGCGGGCCAGCGACCTCGGCATATGGGAAACAAACTGGATGACACCCACTCTCGAGTACCGCCACTCGATGCCATATCACCATATCACAAATCATATCGCCGCGATTGATAATAATTAGAGTGCTTAATGTGATTGGGAAAGCCAAAGCCGACTGGCTGGCAGGCGGCAGGCCATTAGAAAGCGTTGCAATTGACATTAATAGCCTTAAATGGTGGAGACTGCATTTTCACCTTCCTCACTTTGTTTTCCCCGACAGCTTTTTCCGTTGAGACATCCAGCATCTGTTGTTGTTTTGCCTCATCTGACCCTCAAGTGCCCTTGTGCACCCCCGACATATGTTTTCAGAGAAGAAAACAGAAGAGTAACAGACATTCTCGATTCAATTATTTGCTAATTATTTGTGCAAATGCCTTGCATGATGCTATATTATTTAGCTTTCTTTGTGTTAATCATATGCAAATCAGCTGGCTGCTAAAAAGGTGCCGCCTATCTCCTTTCACTCAGTCTCTGGGCTCTTGAAAGCTTCGGTTTTGACAAGAGAAATGTGTAATTGCTTATCTGCTGTGTGTAATGCTCACCCATGGAGCTATAAATTGGTGCACTTTTAATGTATGTCTATCATTAATATTATTAGAACTATTTGAAATGTTGAAGTTTAAGTGGCATTAGTAAATAATTATTCTATTTTTTCTTTCTTTCCCATAACAAATTTGGATACTTATCTTTTGGTATTTCTTGGAAAAGTATTTCACCGTGAATTTCTCCGTTATTTGGCCCCGGCGCTACTATAAAGCATCTCTAATTCCAGCGTTAACAATAATGCTTTTTTAAATCAACAATAGCAAGCCACGCCCACCCACCCGTTAGCCCGCCTCTTTGTTGCTGCACTTAGCTGTAGTTATTTGTGAATTATTTTTTTCCCTCCCTTTTTTGCATACATTTTTTTTTCCACTCTTTTCTGCCGTTTGCTACACTTCATTATGGATTTTTTCTTCAGATTTTTTCCCGCCCTTTGCTGCATGGCATGCATAATGACAACGTGTAATTTGGTCTTTCTTTTCGTTGCCTCTCCTGCATATTTCTTGCACGTTTGTGGCACTCACATTTATCCCCACCTCCCCCCCGCCACCCATTGTCCTCAGTCGACCAACTCTATGATATTTCCCCTGCCGATTGGGACCTCACGGCATCTCGTGGGTTGTTAAAGGCCTGATTGCGAATTATGGCCAAACTCTTTCCAGAAAACTCAAAAACTGAAGACTGAACACTGAAAACTCTGGCGAATAGCAGCGCTCCCACAAAGGAATCGACGACGAGGGCGGGGGCCATGGTTTGCATGACTTGGGGGCGTGGCCGCATCAGAAAACTTTATATGATCGCATTTTATGCTAATTTACGAGTATTTTTCTCCTTTCAATTAATTTCTTCCCGAGGGAGTGGCGAGCGGCGCTGCTGATTCCATTATAATATGCATATGTTATATTGTATGATATATATGGTCGGGGGCGATCGCATCGTATCGCTATTTCTATGCAGTCAACGTTTGCTTTTCCAAATCGCAGCCAAGAAGGGATTTGCTAATTGATAATTTAAATACGTGCGGGATTTGTAATCAAATGTTATCCCAAATAAATAAATTGGAATTTACAAGTAAATAGGAAAGTCAAGTTTAAATAATGATTATTGGCGATGATTTGTTTTTGAAAAAAAATATGTAATGACTCGGAAAAATTGTGTTTCTTGCTTGCATTAAAAAAATGCAAGTAATGTTAATAGTTTTATATTTATTGTATATAGTATTTAATTTTTTCTTTACAAAAAAATTAGTGAATACACTTTTATTGACTACGGCTTATTTTTAATTAGCCAAATGAAAGAATGAATAAATCAATCAATGAATGCTTGAGTGAATGAATGAAATCGTTCCTCACAATAACTACTTCCACTTGAATGGAAATGTTAATGAATGAGACAAGCAGGTGAATTCCACCCCTCTGACCTTCAAATTAACGTGCAAATAACTATTGATGTATTTTTCAAGGGATATTCCATTTATCTTGTATACAAAAATAAAATGTATCTTTGTAATTTGATTATTGGTAATATGTAATTATGAATTCTAATTTTTCGATGGAATTGGTTTTTATTTAATTTATTTAAATTTAAATTCAGTTTCGAAAAAATATAAAGTAAGTTCCAGTGCTTTTCATTTTAAAATTTAAAACAAAAAAATTTAATATACAAAATTAGTTTTTGTTTATAAAATAAACCAGCTTTAATATAATGCAACCAAAAATGAAATATATAATGTGGATATATTACATATACTTCCACATACACTTTTCTCTGTATGTAGATCAAGCCAGTGAAATGCGCGAATACGAAAAGTTTGTTTAATTTCTGCACTAGACTTGTCTTTTATTTTCGGCTTAAGCTAATATTGGCTCGGCCTGGAAAAATGTTTATGCGAACTCCAGAGTCTATATAAACATAAATGAATGTGTAAATGTGCCTGTTTTTTTTCAGTCTCCTTTTGCTGTGTCTAAAATTTCTAGTAAGCAAATAAATCGCATTTGCGAGCGGGGGATGGTGGATATGGGAGATATATCTTGTCATGCTTCAGCGCGTTGTTGGCGCTTCAAAACTGTGGCCCATTGTTGTTGTTGCTGCGAACCGAACGTCGCATTTATTACAGGTGTGTCCCGTCCGTCCCTTCATCTCTTTCGCTCTCACGGCACTCGCATTGGCCGCTGCTCATGTGCATAATCAAAGCGAATTTGTGTGCGAAATGAGTTCAACCTGCCGCTGCAACTGCAATTGCCACTGCCTTTTTGCTGTTGCAACTGTCCGTTGTCAGTTGATTTATCTATATATTAATGCATTATATATTATAGGAAAAAAAACAGAAAAAAATATATAAGAAAAAGGCCTGAACACGAACAGAGAGGCGGCGCATACACATAGTAGTCGTATGTAAAGGGGGAAATAAAATGGTAGCCATGCAAGCAGGAAAATTGCCTGGGAAAGGCCGTCGCCGCCAGCCAAGACTCTCAGAACCGAAAAACTAGTTTGTAAAATAATTGTAAACCCAAATGAAAAACGGGGTTACATTTTTGGTGAATGTGCGAGAGTTGTAAGAGCTGTTTAATGTTTTTAAAAATAAATATATTGTTTTAAATACGTAGAAGCGAAACCCTTAAAGTGGAAAAATAAAAACAAGAAATATGTCAACAACTTTCGATTAAAAGCTTCAGCCTATAAGCTTAATTGTTTATGATTTGTTTTCGACTTCTAGTTGTTTGTTATAAATTTGATAGTCAGTTTGTTTATTATTAATTGGCGTAACTTCTTTTTCTTGATTTGGGATTGTATTTCTCTTTTCTTGTATGTTTGTTTGGAAAATATCTAAATGGCGATTGAATTAGTGATTGTTTTTTTTTGGGAACTTGTTTTTAAACTGCCGCCATCCAGAGAACCACCTTTACTCATGAATTCCAATGTCGTAGACTTGAGTTTTGTTTTTTAGATAGCATTTCCGTGTGCCTCCGATAAGGCAGCCAATTCACACTGCATTGATAGCGTTTTTGATAAGGCGCCTCTTAACAGTTGCCGCATTGCATCACCGATAAGAAAGAAGAATAAATCAAGAAGAACACTAATAGTAATAACAATGGAACAGTGCAGTGACTAAGCGTTGTCGAATCACAATTTAATATATACCTTTTGAAATGTCATATAGCGGTGAAATGTTCCTCAAAAAACAATTAGTCGACAGTGACAAAGAAAAGCCAACGAAAAGCGAACAATAAAACGGGAAAGTAAATCGATAAAATAAAATAAAAACATATATAAAACTAATAAGCAAATACCAAAGATTCGATTTGGATCGACCGCCGGCATGTTCGACGTACCGCCCAAATGCCCGGCGCTGGCCAACAAGTTGGGCGGTCTTTTCGGCTGGCGACACACCTACAAGGTAGCCGCCAAGCACGAGGGGATTCCCCACGGTCATCTCCACAAGTCCTACTCCCTCACGCTGCCCAAGCGACCGCCATCGCCCTCGGCCTATTCGTGTGTGAAGGTAAAAATATAACGATATTGATATATAGGAATATGCAGAATCAATGATAATCAAGTCCAAGCGATCTCTAAGATGTGTTCACTGAAAAAATGCAAACATCAAAAACTTTACTCTAATAATTTCGAAACAAAAAGATCTAAACAAATTTAAAAGTATGCGCAGAGGTGTAAAAGGTGTAGGTCCTGTAAAAAAACATCATAACTTCGGGTAATATTGTTAGAACATAGAGTGTTATATCTTCCGTATTTGATCTTATTTTGTACTATTATTATCCATTAAAAAGTGGCAATACAATTTTACGTGGAGTTTTAAGTATGTACATTTCTATAATGTTTTACAATATCTCTCAATATGACAATAATTTTGTTACTGGTTTTGATAACATATTTTTTTTTACGTGCTGATATATGCACTCTTGACAAATTCAATCCCAATCTCATTTGACATTCCTACAGTTCGATACGACACTAGTGTTAGCCCTTGCGGCCACGCCCACATTGTTTTTTCAATCTTTTTATGATATATGAGAACGATATTGTGTTGTCATCCGTTGCCGCATAATTTCCATTGACAAATGACCACAAAGAAATATTATCAACCATGCACAGTGGGACGAAAGGCACTCTTAAGTATATTTAACCAAAATGTTCATTACCAATATAATTGAGCAACAACAAATTTTTGTTTTTTTCTTTAGTGAAAACTCTAAATTTGCAACAAAAAAAAAAATATAGTTTTGTTTCAAATTTCGTATTAGCATTAAACATAAATGTGATCATTGACAAATATTTAGAATATTAAGAGATTACTATACATCCTTAAGTTAATTTGAATTTCGTTAGAAACGTGATCGATATTCTTGACCAACTTGTTGACCCACTGTGCCCCAACTGCATTCTTAACGCTTCGTTCTCCGCGGCAAATCGCGATTTGGAATCCCAAAAATCGGTGCTGCATCCGAATCCGATAGATAGAATGCCTGAATGCGCGCTCTTTGACCCACAAAGACATCGAACAAACCATGTGAAGAAACAAACCAATGAAAGACAAAGGCGAACCGAAAAAAGAAATAAAGAAAAAGACGCGAAAAATAGCCGAAATTATTGCGCCAAGTTGACGTTCGACGTTCCAGTTCTGCAGCTCGTCTCAGTCGCTGAGCCTCCAACGCTTTTGACTGGTTTCCAGCCATGATGCAATTGTTTTGTATCTTATGCACACAGAGAAATTATAATCAAAATAATTTGTAAATAAATAATATTTGCATATTAAAGAATATAAAAGCACTGGCAAACAAATGATAAAAAAACAGTACCTTAAAAATAAACATAGACTTCATTGAAAGTGCTGTTGCTTGTGAAAAAAAGAAGCCAAAGTATTTATCTACCGATATTGATAATTAAAGAAATAAATTGAGAAAATGAAGAAAAAATTAATTCAAATTAAAGTTGATTAAAATTTCGTACTTTATTGTATTAAAATGTATCTTTTTGAAACGATACAAAAATATATATCTTAAAATTCTATTGTAATTTTATTATGGAAACGAAATTTTTGATAATTATATGATTATTTTTAATATATATGTATTTTGTGCTGAGAAGGCAGTTTTAACATTTAAAATAAACTCCCGTCCAATTAAAATGAGATTTTCTCCAAGTGCCCTTGTTGTTAGTGGCCGGCATTTGGCATTTGTTGTGGAATCCATCGGAATGCCAAAAGCAAAGCCAGCCAGCTCCTTGGCTCAGCTCAGATCAGCTCAACATAGCTCGGCTCAACGAGAAGATTGCAATTTTGGGCGCTGGAGGTCGTCGTGGTCTGGCTTATTAGGCATCGTTCAGGGAGTTCAAGTTGAGCCCACGTGAGCCGAGATTTGGACGACGACAGTGTGACTCAACACGTAATGTGGTTGCTCCATGCGGAAGCGCAGATGTGGATGTGCAGCTGGTGCAAATGGGTTGTGAAGAGCCTCCTCCAGATACCAGACTGCAGATGGAAGATGCGAGATTTGTGTTTTTGGGGGAGGGCTTAGATGTTGGGAAAGACTTCCGCGACTTCCATGGCCCCCAGTGTAATAGAAAAAACAGATGCAAGACCTGCAGGTCTACATGTTTCTCCCTCTTCCAAAATACAGTACTGACTCTATAAACTTAACTTATAAAAAGAGGCAAACTTTTTAAATTAAAAAAAAATACATTAGAAAAGACAAAATATAATGTAGAAACTACAATTTGATTTAAGTAAATATGTTAACCAATTTTTCGTATTTCTTTCGTATTTATAATTTTTGAAAATTAAAATATTTTGTTTTGTCCATTTTCAGCCCGATTCCTGGGTTACAGTGACGCATTTGCAGACACAGTCGGGCATCCTCGATCCGGATGACTGTGTGCGCGACGTGGCCGACGATCGGGAGCAGATATTGGCGCACTTCGATGACCCAGGACCGGATCCGGGTGTTCCGCAGGGTGGCGGCGATGGGGCCTCGGGCAGCTCGTCCGTGGGCACCGGTTCGCCGGACATCTTTCGGGATCCCACCAACACGGAGGCGCCCACCTGTCCGCGGGATCTGTCCACGCCGCACATCGAGGTGACCAGCACGACGTCGGGACCGATGGCCGGACTGGGCGTTGGACTGATGGTGCGCCGCAGCAGTGATCCCAATCTGCTGGCCTCCCTGAAGGCGGAGGGCAGCAACAAGCGCTGGTCGGCAGCGGCACCCCACTACGCTGGCGGGGATTCCCCGGAACGCCTGCTGCTGGACAAGGCCGGCGGTCAGCTGTCGCCCCAGTGGGAGGAGGACGATGATCCCAGTCAGCAGCTGAAGGAGCAGCTCTTTCACCAACAGCAGCCACTTGCGGCCAATGGAGGGGGCGGTGGCTCCTCCTCCAACTCTTCGGGTAACCACCAGCCATTCGCCCGTTCCGGTCGCCTTTCCATGCAATTTCTGGGCGATGGCAACGGCTACAAGTGGATGGAGGCGGCCGAGAAGTTGCAGAATCAGCCGCAAGCCCAACAATCCTACCAGCAGCAGGGGGCTCCTCATGCGGGACACGGCCAGAGTGGTGCCTACTCCAGCAAATCCCTGCCCAGGGAGTCCAAGCGCAAGGAGCCACTGGGCCAGGCGTACGAGTCGATACGCGAGAAGGATGGCGAAATGCTGCTGATCATCAACGAATACGGCAGTCCGCTGGGACTTACGGCTCTGCCGGACAAGGAGCATGGCGGCGGACTGCTGGTGCAACACGTGGAGCCGGGCAGTCGGGCCGAGAGGGGTCGACTACGTCGAGATGATCGCATCCTGGAGATCAATGGCATCAAACTGATTGGACTCACCGAATCGCAGGTGCAGGAGCAACTGAGGCGGGCTCTGGAAAGCTCGGAACTGAGGGTTCGAGTGCTGCGCGGAGATCGCAATCGCCGCCAGCAGCGGGACTCCAAGGTGGCCGAAATGGTGGAGGTGGCCACGGTGTCACCCACCCGCAAGCCACATGCCGCTCCCGTGGGCACCTCACTGCAGGTGGCCAATACCCGCAAGTTGGGCAGGAAGATCGAAATTCTGCTCAAGAAGGGACCCAATGGTCTGGGCTTCTCGGTCACCACACGCGATAATCCCGCTGGCGGACATTGTCCCATCTACATTAAGAATATCCTGCCACGCGGAGCGGCCATCGAGGATGGTCGCCTGAAGCCGGGCGATCGTTTGCTGGAGGTGGATGGCACTCCCATGACGGGCAAAACGCAAACGGATGTGGTGGCCATTTTGCGGGGCATGCCAGCGGGCGCAACGGTTAGGATTGTGGTCTCCCGCCAGCAGGAGTTAGCGGACCAACAAGCTGACCAGCCGGCGGAGAAGAGTGCTAGCGTGGCGGTTGCAGTGGCTCCACCAGTTGCAGTCCCTGCTCCAGGACCGCCGCCGCCTGTGCCTGTCCAGAAATCCAGCAGTGCACGATCTCTGTTCACCCATCAACAACAGCAGCAGCAGCAGCAGCAGCAGCTCAACGAATCTCAGCACTTTATCGATGCGGGCAGTGAGTCGGCAGCTTCAAACGTAAGTTGAAAGGGAAGCTAGGGGAAACATTGGCCATAACTAATCCAAAATATCTAATTTAATCCCAACAGGACAGCCTGCCGCCCAGCAGCAACAGCTGGCATTCCCGCGAGGAGCTGACCCTGCACATTCCCGTTCACGACACCGAAAAGGCCGGACTGGGCGTGAGTGTGAAGGGCAAGACGTGCTCGAATCTGAATGCCTCGGGATCGAGTGCTTCCAGTGGCAGCAATGGTCTGATGAAGCACGACGGGGACTTGGGCATTTTCGTGAAGAACGTGATCCATGGCGGTGCGGCATCGCGCGATGGACGCCTGCGGATGAACGATCAGCTGTTGAGCGTTAATGGAGTATCCCTGCGTGGCCAAAACAATGCCGAGGCCATGGAGACACTGCGTCGGGCGATGGTCAATACGCCGGGCAAGCATCCGGGCACCATAACCCTGCTGGTGGGCCGCAAGATCCTGCGATCGGCCAGCTCCAGCGACATCTTGGACCACAGCAGCAGCCACAGTCACAGCCATAGCAATAGCAACGGCAGCGGCAGCGGCAGTGGCAGTAATTGCAATTCGAATGGCAGCGGCAATAACAACAACAGCAGCTCCAATGCCAGCGATAATTCGGGAGCCACGGTCATCTATTTGAGTCCGGAGAAGCGGGAGCAGCGCTGCAATGGTGGCGGTAGTGGGGGCAGTGCCGGCAATGAGATGAACAGGTGGGTAATCCAAGGGATTAGAAGACACAACAGGAAGAAACCACTGCTAACCACTGCTTTAAAAATAAATATGCCTCCGGCAGGTGGCGCTAGCAATTTTATTGATCTGACAAAACCATAAAGTGGAAAGCGTCATCTGTTGTCAAAAAAAAGTTTAAGCTTCTTGCAAAGACGTCACTGATTACATTTTATTCCTTAATAACTTCTAAAATATTGCCTCTACCAACTTGCGCTGCTTGGGAATAACTAGATTCTGTATTTAAATTGCCAATCTCTAGCTTTTATAGTTTGCAAGACTTCAACTTTTGAACTCTTTGAGAGACTTGCTTAAAAATAAAAGATTAACCAATTATCTTGTCTTACAGATGGAGCAATCCCGTTTTGGATCGCCTAACCGGTGGCATTTGCTCCTCGAACTCAGCGCAGCCGGTCTCACAGCAGCAGCAGCAGCAGCAGCAACATCCCTCGCAGCAGCAGCAGCAACAGCAGCAACGTCGTCTGCCACCAGCGCCCGTTGGCAGCAGTGCAGCTCTGAGGAACGAGAGCTACTACATGGCCACCAATGACAACTGGTCGCCGGCGCAGCTGCATTTGCTCACTGGCCATGGCAACACGGCCCTGCTCATCGAGGACGATGCCGAGCCCATGTCGCCGTAAGTTAACCAACATTAACATCTTAATGCCAGCTAACTACATCTCATTTTTGAAACAGAACCTTGCCGTCGCGTCAGCACGATGGGCAGCACTGCAACGCGAGCAGTGCCAATCCATCACAGAATTTGGGCGCCGTTGGCAATCAGCAGGGGCAGGGACAGGGACAGGGACAGGGGCAGGGGCAGGGGCCAGGCGTCGTCGTGGCCAATCCCGTGGTGCCGGGCACTCCGTCGACGTCCAGCACTTTCGATGCCACCTACTCGTCGCAATTGAGTTTGGAGACCAACTCGGGAGTGGAGCACTTCTCACGCGATGCCCTGGGACGTCGCAGCATCTCGGAGAAGCACCATGCGGCGCTGGATGCCCGTGAAACTGGAACCTACCAGCGGAACAAGAAGTTGCGCGAGGAGCGGGAACGCGAGCGCCGCATCCAGCTGACCAAGTCGGCTGTGTACGGTGGCTCCATTGAATCCCTCACCGCCCGCATAGTCAGTGCAAATGCCCAGTTTTCGGGCTATAAACATGCCAAGACGGCATCCAGTATCGAGCAGCGGGATGCGCAGCAGCAATTGGCCGCAGCTGCGGAGGCGGAGGCCAGGGATCAGCTGGGTGATCTGGGCCCCTCGCTGGGCATGAAGAAGTCCTCGTCGCTGGAGTCGCTGCAGACGATGGTGCAGGAGCTGCAGATGTCGGATGAGCCGCGTGGCCACCAGGCATTGCGGGCTCCGCGTGGGCGTGGCCGGGAGGATAGCCTCCGGGCGGCGGTTGTCAGTGAGCCGGATGCAAATAGTGAGTTTAACTTTATACAGCAGCTGCGGTGAAAGTAATAGTATTTTTTTGGACAGTAGTTGTTTTTAACTAAAATAATATTAATGTTCATTTTTTATCCTATTTTGTTTATTGGGAATTCGTAAATTGAACGTAAAATTGTTTAGTGCCTTTAAAGTATATAATTTTTTAATTTTATGACTTCTTAACATTTTAAAATTTTTCTTGAAAAAATAAAACAATGTCAACGTTTAGTTTTTATTACATTTTGTTTATTGGTAATTGAGCATTAATATAAATTTAAAGTAAAATTGTTTTATGCCCTAAAAGTATTTTTTTTTACATTGTCTCACTACTATTATATTGACCGCAAGTGTTCATTTGAAAAATGACAAATCTTTTATTTGTGATTTGTTTAGAGCCTCGCAAGACCTGGCTTTTGGAGGATGGCGATCACGAGGGCGGCTTTGCCTCGCAGCGCAATGGACCCTTCCAGAGTTCCTTGAACGATGGCAAACATGGTAGCAAGTCGTCGCGGGCCAAGAAGCCGAGCATTCTGCGCGGCATTGGGCATATGTTCCGCTTTGGCAAGAATCGCAAGGATGGCGTGGTGCCGGTGGACAACAACTATGCGGTGACCATTTCGCCACCAAGTTCGGTGGTTTCCACAGTCACATCGCCGCAGTTGCAGCAGCAGCAGCAACAGTTGCAGCAACAACAGCAGCAACAGCAGTTGCAGCAGCAACACCAACAGATACCCACCGCAGCACTGGCGGCATTGGAGCGGAATGGCAAGCCGCCGGCGTACCAGCCACCGCCACCGCTTCCAGCACCCAATGGTGCGGGAAATGGTGGCCAGCTGAATGGCGGCATCCATCAGAACGACATCTTCAACCATCGCTATCAGCATTATGCCAACTACGAGGATCTGCACCAGCAGCATCAGCAGCAGCACCAGATTAGGTGAGAGCGGGCCTGCGACCTGTCCTTTGCATCACTTTCATTTTGCCGGTGACGGAATTAATTGTTTAACTAACCTTATTAGCCATTTAACAACACCATATTGTACATGTGTCGTATCTTTCTCTTTCTCGCCCCGTTTCTTCTCTTTCTGTTCCGCGTGTCCGTGTATCTATGTTGTTGTCCATGTGTAAACCACCCACAAACGCACACTCACCCATACAAACACACACACCCTCTACTACTACCACTACTAAAAAAATTACACTGGTAAAAAAAAGCAGTGGAGGCGATTCCACCACATCCATTTCGGAAACGCTTTCGGAGTCAACGCTCGAGTGCATGCGACAGCAGGTCATCCGGCAGCGCATCAAGGTGGAGGCGGAAAGGTAACCCACCCACAACCACACTATCAACCACAAACACACCACACACACACAACCACAGCACACACACACACACTACAGTGCAGTGCGGTTTGTAGATATAAGGCGGTTTTGGTTTAGAGCATGAACAATATAAGTTAAAGTCAGTAGAACAACAAATTTAATTAACAATCAAATTTAACAATAGCATTAAACATTCTGACTTAAAAAATAATTTTGAACAACTTTGCAGCATAGAGCTTTTTGAAGTAAAAACATAATTTGTTGATATAATCATAATTATGAGTTAGTCGATATAATATCAATCAGCAATCTGCTAGATTTTTAGCTACTAATAAATTTAATTAAACTAAGCCATTGTTTTGGAAGACAACAACTTGATTAATTAGAAAAAAAAAAAATTAATTTAATAATAAAAGAAAAATTAATTGCTAAGTATTGGAACGATTTTTTATATATTTAAACATTTTACTACAAAGCTTTAAAACGTTTAAATATTCAACCTATCGGTTTAAAGCTTAGTTGTAAATTAAAGATATTTAAGCCACTTGCTCTTATTATTACTATATTTGTTTAAGATTTAAAGCTAAAAACCGAATTGCACTGCACCTTGTTACTAAAAGGACTTTAAGTTGCTTACTCGGGATGCTTGTTACATTTTTATTATTTGGCATGATTTTAGGCATTTTGTAAATTACTCATGAACATTACCCGCTTGCTTTCGCAGTCGCCGCCATCAGCATTACCATTCGCAGCGCAGTGCCCGCTCGCAGGACGTGAGCATGCACTCGACGAGTTCCGGATCCCAGCCAGGATCCTCGGCCCAGCCGCAATCGCACGTGAATGGAGGAGGCGGAGGCGGAGGAGTGCGACCCATGAGTAGCTACTACGAGTATGAGACGGTGCAGCAACAGCGGGTCGGGAGCATCAAGCACAGTCACAGCAGCAGTGCCACCTCGTCCTCGTCGTCGCCCATCAATGTGCCGCACTGGAAGGCGGCGGCCATGAATGGCTATTCGCCGGCCAGCCTGAACAGCAGTGCCCGCAGTCGTGGTCCCTTTGTGACCCAGGTGACGATCAGGGAGCAGGGCATACCAGCCCACCTGCTCCTCCAGCAGCAGCAGCAGCAACACCAGCAGCAGCAGCAACTCCAACAGCAACAGCAGCAGCAGCCCACCTACCAGACCGTCCAGAAGATGTCCGGACAATCGCAGTATGGCAGTGCCGCCGGATCCCAGCCACATGCCTCCAAGGTGTGACTATAGGTGTTGGCGCAAGCGCGCGCCACTCGCGATGTGCTAGCCGAAAATCGGGTCATTCTCAGCGAGGTCAACGAGGAGGTGGAGGTCTTCTACTTTGCCACCGAGTGCTGAACACATCAAATCATGTTCGGGGGATTTGTGTTGTTAAAATTGGATGAAATGGAATTTCCACTTTTAGGGGTGGGTTAAAGCTGATTGTAATCTTTAAAGGGAATCCTATGTATTAGCAGTTGTAAGCCTAAAATGCAGCCAATTATTGAGGGCAAAACGAATATATATATTTAAGGCTATAAAAGAATTTGTAAAAGGAAAAAAAGTTTAACACTTAATTTATTTAATGTCTGAATAATGAATATATATTTATCCGTGATATTTGGTTAAGCAAACAAAACCAAGACGTTTTCTTGCTAAACGGAAAGAACCAGGATAATATTTACTTTAATATTCCAAAACATTATCAAGGGTCCGCTAGAAAAGGATAAACTTGATTTTATATTTGTAAATTGCAAACAATAATATTTTGATTTATCAGACTTTCAACCAATTGACCCACCCTGACACACATCTAGCTTAAGTTCACAATTCACAATATATATACATATATATATATATTCATTTTTGGCGAACCAGAAACCAAGAGAGTAACGAATAAGGAAAGTATTCCCCCGTAAAGCGCTATCCAATTGTCATGTGCTTAGATTTAATTGTTTAAACGCAAACACAAACGATTTCCGATTGAATTAAGCATTAGCTGTAAGTCCAAGTCAAACGCCTTTGTACATAATTAGTTTACGCAGAAGCCAACAAGAAAAAAGAAACATCAAATTCGAAAACTACGAAAGGTCTTAAGAATTTCCATTGTCATTTATCCTATTTTTTTTTTTTTATGTATACCCTATATATTTTTTTGATTTGTAAATAGAACTTGTTTGTTTATTTTGTTAAGCTTTAAAGCGGACGCCATTTTGTGTGTGCAAACGTTAAGATTTGCAAGAAGCGAAAAGTAAAACTTATAGCCACCACCATATACATATATAGCTATATACATATGAGTAAGTGAAGCAATTTTTTTTGTTCTAACGAATATTGAGCCTAGACAAGGAGTTTTGTGCAGCCGACTTCGGCTAAGGTCTCTAAAACAGACAAGCAGCTTAATTTAGTTATACGAACCACTACGATTAAGTCGAATTAGTGAGTAGCCTTACATGTATAGCGAATATATACGATACTTTAATTTTGTGTACAACCTAAGTAATTTGTGCGATACCGAACTACCGAGTTGCGAATTAAAAGTTACAAATTTCCATAAACAGCAGTTCAACCACGATGCGATTTCATTTCTCAAGCACAACCAGCATCACCGCCTTTCCTTGGTGCTCTTCCTAATCTTTGGTTCGCCTTCAGCCGGCGGTGGAACGGATAAGTTCACTGCGGTAGGGCTGATAGCTGTGCATTTTGTTTTTCGTTTCTTGGTTGTTCTGACCTTGCCCCGAATGGGCACTTCCGTCGGTGGCTCTAAGACCGAAATGGGTTTCAGTACGGTGAAGTTCTTCAGAAGCTCCGGGTCGGGCGTCTTGTCCCAGTGCTCACTAAAAATAAAAGATCAGTTTACTAATAAACGCAAATCCAACTGAACTTAAGAATAACACAAACGCAAATTCTTCAGCACAGATAGGTAATAAAGAGAAATCATTTTAATTTTCTTAAATTAAAGATCAGTTTGGGCGCTAGTTTCAAGGGGTGGAGTGGATTCTAAACGCGAATTCTTTAGTCTTACACTAAAATCTTTTTGATTTTCGCCTTGGTACCATAAAGGTCAAACAACGTAATAAGATATTTTTATGAAACGAGTATTTTTGAACCATAATTGTTTTTGGAGGAGGCGAACTTACTCGGGTAAACTTTTTGGCGGCACCACCACATCCAGGACGTTGTCTATCAGCCGCGACTTGAGCATGCGATCGTTCGTGGTGGTCGAGTGCAACGATGGCGACGTGTTGCACTCGATAAGCCAGGGTTTCAGGTTGTTATCGATGATGATGTCGTAGCCGTAAACCTCGAAACAGTGCCGGTCGTTGGCCATCACTGGAGCCACTGCGTCCAAGGAGTGCCGGATGGTTTCAATGATCCGAGTCCACAGCATCTCCGAAACACCCTCGCCACGCATGCTGTCCAAATAGAGCCACAGATTCTGGAGAGGCCACTTGCCACCATGTATCGAATTGTACTCTTGCTGGAAGTCAAGAGTTAGTGCAAGAGATTAAAAAAGAGTAGGTAAGTGTTAAACTTTTAATTTACCATTGTAATATTGTTACTTAACTATTTACTAAATGTTTTAAGAAATAAAATATATCGAAAAGCTAATTATATTTTCATGTGTTTTAACGTTTGATTCTTTGGGCCATTTTTTAAATATTTCTTTGTTTTAAATTGTAATTTATCTATTTTAACTATCTGAACTAACTTACGTTCGTCTTCTGGATACTGACATTTGTCAAGTGCATAAAGACGTTGTCGATCTCGGTCTGGTCGTATTTCTCGGTGCAGAAACGGCAGAAGCCCTCATTGTAGAGATACGCCTTCAGCGGATTGAATGTTGTGACCAGGACGAAGAGTCGCAGATCGAATTTCTTGCCGCCGATGAGCAGGGGGTTATCAATATACTTGGAGATGACGTAGGTATCCCGGTTGATTGGCGGAAAGAATGTGCGGGCATCGTAGGCGAACTTCTTCAACTTGGACAGCTTGTTCACCAGATAAATGCCCACACCCTGCGATTTGCTGCACGGCTTGACGATCCATGTGCTGGCGGGATTGCGATGGAAGGCCTCCACAAAGAGCAGATAGTCCGAGGGCAGGACAAAGGTCATGGGTATGATGTCCAGGTGCATGTACCGAGTGCCACCAATGCCCAGTTTGGTGTCCGGCGAATGGGTTTGCGCCAGAGGATCCCCTCTCCGTTCCAGATCCTTGCGATACCGCTTGATGTTCTTGATCAGCAGATCCTTCCGTGACAGCTCCACGGAGTTTGGAAAGTGGTTGATCACCCTGCGGGTTAGGCTAGAGAATTAAACCTCCAGAGAAAACCTGTGTCTACTTACTGATCGGATCGCATGCGATACGGATGGTCAATGCCGAAGATATATCGACAATTCTGGGTGGAGGCCCAGTAAAAGTTCCATTCGCCATTGAACGATGGCACCTGTTGCCAACCTCTTTTCTGGAAATTGCTCACCAGCGCCGACTTCTCCCAATCTGTGCTGTAGTACATGCCCTTCTGGGCTTTTGGTGGCCTCAGGCGACTCTGGATAAAGGGCACACCAATGAGCGGGGAGGGCATTAACTTGACCTCTGGCAGGTCATCGTCACTGGTGTAACTGCCACCGCATTTCTGGCGAAGATTCCTCAGAGCACTGGCCTGCCTCTTCATCCTCTTTTGCGGACGGTTGCGTTTGTGGGAATTTGCCTCTGTTGGACTTCAGACACTATAACACTAACTGAGAATTTTTCCTTAATTTTGAGGCGCTCGTACATTAGATGCTGACAATATAGTTTTGGCCTGGCTGATGGTCATCTTTGTAGATCCTGAGATGGATTCCAAGGATAGTTACCTTGAGCATTTCAATTCGAATTTCAATTTTATCTGAAGGCTTTTTCTATTCCACTAAATTTAAAAATGAATTAAACGCGAATTAAGCGTATTTTAACTAAAAAACTGTAACCCTTAGATTTTTGACTTCTTATTAATTTTCATTCCGTTTATTTACTGCAATTGACTTGTTCCCACGACGAATGACTGTTTCCCCAAAGCAGATCCGCTTCGCCCTGAAGAAAACGAAAGTGTTAATTCCCTTGAAGCTGCAATGTTTGCCCAAAAATTGCGTTTTTTTTCATTGGTTCTAGATAAACGCAAACCTTCTGCGGAATCCCAAGACCACAGCGACGAGTGAAAAACTGACTTTGACATAAATATTTGTGAGACTGGTTCACCTGTCCACCACAAAACCCATTGAGTAATTTCACACATTGCGGGTTTGGGTACAGAACAATCGTAGACTATTGTCGGGGAATCCGACTTGGCTGGGTATAAAGTCGATGGCATGGTCACCAGAGTTCATCAGTCGACCAAGCGGCGAAGTCAAGAGTGGATTTTAGATTAGCGAGGACAACCGAGTAACACATTACATCACCATCATGAAATTCTACCTGGGACTGGCTGCGATCTTGGTCGTGATGGTTTCGCTGGCCAAACCGGGAGAGGCCACCTTTGGCAAGCTGAATCTTCTGCTGGGCGGAGCAACCAGCTCTGGCTACGGTTCTGGATATGGTTATGGTTCCGGCTATGGCTCTGGCTACGGATATGGATCAGGCTATGGAGGAGGCTACGGAGGAGGATACGGTGGCGGCTATGGATATGCTCCCGAGAACGTGGTGAAGGTGATCAAGGTGTCGGTTGTGCCGGGAGGAGGAGTCGGAGGAGGCTATGGTGGTGGCTATTCCGGCGGCTTTGGCGGTGGCTACGGAGGCAGCTACTCCGGCGGCTTTGTGGGAGCTGCCCCTGCCATATCCACTTCCGCCGTGGTTACTCCGGTGGTCACTTCGGTGTCTACACCAGTGGCTACTCCCGTTTTGGCAGGTGGTGCCGGCTATGTGGGTGGTTTCGGTGGTGGCCTGACCGGCGGCTTAGGTGGCTACGGCGGATCCTTCGGTGGTGGTGCCGCCCTGCCCGCCTCCTATGGATTTGGAGCTGGTTATGGCGCCGGTGGTGGCTTCGGACTGGGATTCGGAGCACCAGTACCACCACCACTGGGCTTGGCTGGAGGACTTTGCTAGAGAACGAGCAAGCCACATCACAAAGTGGTAGTTTTTTTTTGATAATTTTAAACAACGATTTGTAATTAAAAATAAACGATTTGTAATAAAATGTATAAATAACGATTTAAGTTTGCAGTTGCTTTTATTTCAAATTGATGACGTTTTTAATTGATAGTTATAAATGGTAAAAGGATTTTTTAAAGGATATTTCCTAAATAAAGATTTGATGTGTCTTAAATATTTTGTAATATTACTTTTACAAAATATTTTATTATAGAAAAAAGCATTTATAAATATTCAAGTAGCTTTTAAAAATAAACTATTAAGTTAAATAATGTTTATAAGCACCTATAAAATACCTATTTTAAAACCCATATCTTCTATAATTTTTTTTAGACTTATAACTTGTAAACAACAATTATTGGAATTATTGTGCAATTTTTGTATATTGCTTTTAAAAAAGTAAATTTAAACTTTGAGTACGCTATTTTAAGAACCAAAAAACACAAAGAATGAACCGATATGCCCAAAAGTGTGCTAAAATAAAATGAAACCGAAAAAACTTAGGTATTTTATTTATATTTTCAATTGTTTAACCTAGCTAAAATTTCTTTTTTTATATTGATTTGTCATGTACAATCTAGGGCTTTTGCAATTCAACTCTTGACAATTACCAAATACGTTTTCGCACCCAATTGAAGAAGTCAGCTCCCCCGAAAAAAAATAGGCCCACCCAACCCTAGTGACCTTCGTTTGGGGCTCTGAATGAAACCGAGAGTTGAGTGCTGTTTACGCACTCAGTTAGCCGGCTTTAACCCTTTACCCCCCATAACATCCAACTGCAGATCGTGAGCCCAACCAAACTGTTAATGGTAATCAAGTGCCAAAAACCAAAAGCAAAACCAAAGTCAAAGTCACAAGAGCCAAGCCCAAAAAAAAGCAAAACGTTTGGCCGAGAATGCTTTACGCCCCATGGGTGCAAATTGGTTGAGTTGGACCAGCTCCATCTCCATCTCCATCTCCAGGCACATATGTCGCAGCCACTACAACCACTACAACCACTTGAGCCACTGAATCCACAAAAGGCCAAAGAAACACACCACACAACAAATGCCGGGGGAAACAGCCACACAATCTGTAAATGGGAATGTGTAAATTGGCTATGATTTAATATTTGCCATGCTCGAACAATAAAAGAGATAAAAAGGAAATACAATGCAAATAGAGAATTAGAAAATAAAATATGTTTCTAAACTGTTTATAGGTTTAATTTATCTTAGAGATTTATATTTAATTTATAAATATTTTAAGGGCTTCAAGAAGCACAATAGTTTCTGAACGCACTGTCTTTGTCGAGATTGTTGCTCTCAAAAAAGAAGACAGCATCTTGCTCAAAAACTTAAAAGGAATACAAATAAGAATTAGTTATGTATGGTGCAAAACGTATATGCCTAAAATTCCACGCATAATTCCTTAAAAAATCAATTTTACGATGCTCTCGTGTTTGGCCAAGAACCAGTTGTCAAATTATGGGAACATCAAATTTCGCCAGCTGAAACACCTTTGGCTAAATCTGCTTTGTGTTTTTTCTGTTGACCCAATTTGCATAACAGTCTAGATCAATAGATGAGCAAAGAAAAAAAAACAAAGAATAAAGAGCTCTAAACCGACATTTACATATATGTAATATTTGATCTGAGATGGGAGGAAATAAGAGTACGTCAGAAATTGTGGACGTGGCCGACGTGGACAGGTTTTCGGGTCGAAATCCGAGATGAGCGAAGATTTTCGGGCGTGCTTGGGTTATTCGGATTTTTGGGTATTTAGATATTTGGATATTTGGATATTGGCGAGGCTCTAACCCGTTGAGCCCCTTGACTACGTGGAGTCATGCATAGGATTTCGGGGGCTGAATGAGTGAGAATGCCAATACACCGGCCACGCACATGTGCCAACATGCACTGCGAGAAATCGTCCTTAGATTTGGAAAACTTATTTTATGTATGCTTTTAAAAATGTGTTTTAAAGTTCTTCGTTTCCTTGCGATACAGGTTTACTGCTCTTTTATAGACATTTGCTTTCCTGTACATAAGTTTTAATCAAGTGTTAAAGTAAATAAAATTAATAATACTACCATATAGTTGAATAGGTCTATACATTTATTTTAATGTCTCAAAACACCCTCACTCAAATTGACACAATAAATAAATGAGTCAATAAATATGCCACTCACATTGAATTGTCTTGCTGAATTTCCCAATCGTTTATTGACATTTTTAAGAATCCATGTCACAGATAAACAATATTTTAAAAATTGAACTATAAAAATGAGTCATGTGACCTATTAAATTGCAAATCATAATATTGCTATTTAGTAATTATAAAAAACATTTTTTTATACTTTGATTATATGATCTTTAGGCCAAACATTTTTCTCAGTGCCAATTTGAGTGATGGGGAATTACCTGAGATTCTTGCGAATCCGTAACGCTTTTGGGCCGTGGATTCATTTAACTATTTTTTGCTCTGCCCGCGGAAGATGCGAGAAAATATCTCACTTGATGGTTAAGTAGTTGAGGTGACAGACAGCCGGTGGCTGGCAGCCCCGCCCAGATTTCATATATTTTGTCGTCTTGTGCGTCTGCCTGTCCGTGTGTCTTGGCCCATAAGTAACCATTTATGAATTAAGCAAACAGCAATGTTCGCAGGGGGAATCTCTCGTCTCGTCTCGTCTTGTCTTGTCTTGTTGGTCGGAGCATAGATTAGAACAACACAAAAACGCACACACAGGTGAGCTGTGGGTACGAACTGCTGCTGCTGCTGGCCGACTATAAATTAGTGCCCCGTCTCGATTTGGGACATCAGTTGAGTTTCGTTTGTCAGGTTTGCCAGCAGCATCCTCAGTACTACTATAACCATGAAGCTGTACGTTTGCGTTTCACTGGCCCTTTTGGCCATCGCGGCCCCAGTGCCCTCGAGTGCCTTGTTGGGCGCCAAATTGGCCCTTCTCAAGGCCATTGGCGGTGGTCTGGGTGGTGGCAACTCTGGCGGCGGTGGCGGTGGCTACGGCGGCGGCTATGGCGGTGGCTATGGCAGCGGTGGATACTCCGGTGGCTACAACCAGGGATACTACAGCCAGCCAAGCCGTCCAGTCTACAGTTCTGGATATGGCAGCTCCTCAGCCAGCAGCAGCAGCAATTATGGAGGCAGCTATGGCGGTGGTTATGGCGGTGGCTATGGCGGTGGTGAACAGGTCATCAAGGTCATCAAGGTGGTGGAGCAACCCTCTTACGATTACGGACGTTCGGCCGGCAACTATGGTGGCAACTATGGCGGCTACTCTTCCAGTGCTTCTGCCAGCTCCAGTGCCAGTTCCAGTTCCTACTCTGCTCCTGCTCCCGCTCCTGTGACTTATTCCGCTCCTGCTCCCGTGACTTACTCTGCTCCCGCTGTGAGCTACTCTGCTCCTGCTCCCGCTCCCGTGACTTACTCTGCTCCTGCCGTGAGCTACTCTGCTCCTGCTCCCGCTCCTGTGACTTACTCTGCTCCCGCAGTGACCTACTCCGCTCCTGCTCCCGCTCCCGTTGTGCGTGTTCAGGCTGCTCCCGCTGTGACCTACTCCGCTCCTGCTCCCGCAGTGACCTACTCCGCTCCTGCTCCCGCTGTGACATACTCCGCTCCTGCTCCCGCTCCCGTTGTACGTGTTCAGACCGCTCCCGCTGTTACCTATACCGCCCCGGCACCTGTGGTGCGCTACGCCGCCCCAGCTCCGGCGCCCATCAGCTATGCACCCGCACCCGCTCCCGTTTCCTACGCCCCGCAGCCGCAGAGCCAGCAGGTGGTGAAGACCATCAAGCTGATTGTGGATGAGGACCGTGCCCCCGCCCAGGTGTACGGACCACCGGCCGTGGAGTCCAGCTACTCCAGTGCCTCCTCCTCCGCCTCCGCTTCGGCTGGCTCAAGTGGTGGCTACAACTCTGGCTACAATGGCGACTACAACACTGGCTACCATGGTGGTTACAACGGTGGCTACAACGGCGGCTACAACTCTGGCTCCAATGGTGGATTCTCTGGCGGATTCAATGGCGGCTGGAAGCGTGGCGGCATCTTCGAGAAGCTGGTGGGCTGCTAGGCCATGGAGTCCTGCAGATTAAGGATCTGACAAATCCGTCCTAACCTAAACCGTACTCAACTATTTTTTTTTCTAGTTCTAAAGCGAATAATTGTATTTTTTTTATTGTTCGATCGATGTGTACATAAAATAAATCAACATATATCACCGATATCAGGTCTTCATGTCTTTACAATCTTATGTAATCGCCAGAACCTCAGACGATTTGTCTGTCTGCTGATATATATATATATATGTATTTTTTTTTTTCGGGGTTTTTTCATGGCTCCCCAACGAGTGGGTTCATTGTGTTATTGATTCTAAGCGAAATTAGCACCCTGTTGCTAACTCCCAACGAATCGGTGGCGATTCATATTCCGATTCCGATTCCGGATCTGAAGAGATCGAGAAGAAGGCCCTGAGAGCGAATCAAGAGACCGGCAGAGAGATAGTGTTTTGGGTTCGGATCTATAGGGTTTGCTAATTTGCGTTTAATTATTATAGCCGTCAAGCTTCCATTTCCAGATAAATGTTTACCACAAAAAAATCAAGTAGGTTAGATATCCAGAATTTAAAATTTTTTAATTATTATTATTTATTTGGAATTATAAAATAATAATTGCTCCTGTATAAAAAACATATTTATACGCGTTTAGAAGTGGTAACCTCAAATTTATGCCAAAAATAATAGTTTTATAATAAAATGCCATACTTTGTTAATCTTGCCCCAAACATTTATTTTTTATATAATTCGGAAAATAATGAGCATCAATTACTTAGGTCTTTAGAATTTAAGTTTAAATGAAATGAATGTAAAATACCGATTCGGATAATGTTTTCTTTCTTAATTGCTGGAATGCTTTTAAGTTGAAAAACAATATGAGTGGCTTCAAAGGCGTTCCGAATAAGTTGTATTCTTCGAGTGCTCGAAGCACCGATTGAGAATAAATAAATAAATATTACGATCATAATCACCGACATGTCATGCGATTCGTGTGCGATTTGAGGGCAAGTCAACCAAAGGTGTCACCGATGGGCGTTCAGCCAAGACCAAGAACTTCCGTTCGACAGCGAATATAAAAGCTGGGAGTCCCCAAAGAGTTGGCCAATCAAAATGCAAGTGCTTGCAGTTCAATTGTTTATTCTGGCAGTGGTTGTCGAGGCTTCAGTTGGTGGTCATGCGGTGGAGCAGGAGCAACTGTCCAGCCACGGTGCGTATGAGCAATTTGTTTGGCACTTGTATCTTATTAAGTACTATAAGTATCAACAGGTTATGGACCAGCCATACATATAAGTTCAGGGGTTCTTCAGCTAGCTCCGGATACGGAACAACCGCATTTGCTGCTGGTGCCCAACGTTCAATCCTCGACTTTGGGAAATCCTTGGCCGCACTTATATGTGGACACCTTGACCGCTTCGCACCTGCCACACTCATCGCTCCCAAATGTCCACGAACCCCGCATTTTGGTCAGCGATAATGTGGACTTTTCGCAGCTCAAATTGCCCCAGCATCAGGTTGTTCACTCCCATGGACGCTAGATGGTTCATCATAAATCTATTTACAAACTTCCATAAATTATTATTATCCAACTGGCCTATTTTGTTTATTGGCCATTGTTTTTTTTGTTGTTTTTTTATTCACTTTGATTTACTATTTTTTTAAGTTTTACTCAGACATTGAATAAACTTGCTATAAAAACAAATTGTTGGTTAAATTTTTCTAAGATATTATTTTTAGTTTATTTAAAATACTTTCGTTTTAATTTTAAAACCCCAAAGAATTCTTTTCAATTTCGATATAACTTAGTTTTATTTCAGTAATCATTAACAAACAAAAAAAAAACAGATTTAGAATAAAATAATCTTTGAGCATTTTTCTAGGTCTTGGGTGCGAGACTATCACAGTCTTAGTAGAGATGCTCCAGCTGGTGGTGGTCCAGGTCGAGGTGGTGGTCGTGCTGGTGCTCCGCCTGGTGCTGGTGCTCCACCTGCTCCTCGAGGGCCTGGTGCTGCATGTGGTGGAGCTCGTGCTCTTCGCGATCCTTGAACTCGTACAGGGTGCTGTAGCTGAAGGCGCCCTTGCCGTGATCGATGCCGGGCACGGCCTTCTGGTCGAGGTCCTCGTAGTGCGAGTGCACCTCGCTGGCCTCCGCGTACTCCTCGCCGGCATCGCTGCTGCCGTAGTCCGCCGGGAAGCCCTCCTCGCCCAGGTGATCGCCCAGGGAGCCCAGGTGATCCGCCTCGGCGGAGGCTCCAAGCTCATGGGATGATGAGCTGAAGTCCAGCTTGGACAGAGCCTCGCCGCCAGTCAGACCGCCGGCATAGTGACCCAGCAGACCCGCCGAGTGGACCACACTGGCGGACAGGTCCTCCTCCAAAGGATAGCTCTGGATGCCCAGCAGTAGCAGCTGACCCAGCAGGATCATCAGTTTCTGGCGGTAGGTGAACATCTTTATTGTATGTGGGTATACGACAAAAAAAAAAACTATTGTTAAGCTCCTTTAACCGACGCGGCGAAATGTTTCGAGTCAACTAATTTACTACTCTCAACTGCATTTGGTTTTATATATGCTTCGGACCGCACATTTTCCTGCATTTTCCACAGACTTTTACACACAGTCTTTTGTTTTGTTTGGCGAAAAGCGAAAAGCGAAAAAACACAGAGAGAAAAAAAATGTTGCAACGGACATCTGCCGCTCGTTCGACTGGAGCTGATAATTTGCTGCACTTACTCCGCATTACGTCGACGTCTAAGTGGCGGGACCATTGAAAAGCCTGTTGCAATGGTGCGTATACGTAATAATTTTCGTCTTCTCTATTATTATAACTAGTTTTTTCGGCCAATTTTAGGCCCGTTCTCGGTGTTATTTTCGCCCCACCGTTGCGTCATTTTTGGCATCCCTGTGGGCCTTAACCCTCCACATATTTGCACTCAAGGCGGAAGCTTACTCATTTTTTTTATTTGGCACAGGCCAACTAATTGGGTTTATCAACAGCAAATAGTGGAAGTAGAATGGCAAATATAAAGAGCCATTCACATACACTCGCATATCTGAGGTATATATTTCTTGGCCCGCAAACAATGCAGTGAGATGTGTCCATTGTGCAAAGCTGCCAAAAAGTGCAATTAACTATTTGGGAAACTTATTTATTTTAGAAATAATGCGGCATTTATACTTGGTGTACTAAAAACGTAGATAAACTTCGGAAGTTTATGCAAGCATAAAACTCTTTAAAATACAAATATATTACTATTAGTGTGTTAGTGTTACTTTTTCCTTTTCCAGAAATAAAAATTATTTTAAAATTCAAAATGCACGAGAAAATTTATTTGTTTATTTTTCCAATATCCTTACACTTAATATATTTATCGCAATTTGTAAGCAATTACATGAAGAGCTTTTTTACATCTTTCTTTCTAAGATTTCTTGAATTCTTACCGATGTTTCTCATGCACTTATAGGTTTTAAATTAATATTAACAGTTTAAATTGCCAGTTAAAATATGCTTTGCATCTAACATATTCAAATATAGATTTTATAATAAAGAATATAAAAATATAATAAAGTATAGAGAGAAGGATCTATACCAAAAAATCAAGACACAATATCATACGATAAGCACATATTACATCAAGTTGTACTTCAACCACATACCAAGGTACTTGGAGGATTATAGCCAAACAATTGGATATAGAGCAATCTAAATTGATTTCGATTTCATGAGAGTCTGGACTGCAATTAATATCACAACGAGCCAGCAGAGCGAAAAACCCGCGCTTCATCGCCAATATTTTCACAGAAAATCCACGGCTCCGTGCGTCTGACACACTCACCCATATTCCCAACCAGGTATGGATACTATATATATATATATATATATGGAGCACGAGTGTCTGGAAGATTGCAAAAGTTGGAAAAGCGAAACAAAACAGCAAACGTTGTACATATAAACATTTGTCGATTGTGCCTGCCGCCAATTCAACGCGAAATGTGCGAATAAATTGCCAAAATCGAAGAAGATTGGAAATGCAACGAACGTTGGATGCTCTAATCCGAAAACCCCAAAAACTAAATACAAAGAATAGCCATTTTTATTTTCAATTTACTCCTTAACATATCTTAAGTAAATATATTTTATAAAAGAAAATTAGAGAAAGAATTTTATACAAGTTTTAGTTTTAAATGTGTTTGAATTTAATTGATATGCATTGTCTGGTGCAATGTTATTATATAATATCTTAAATAATCATATTTTCCAGAGTTTAGGACAGTCTCTGAAGGTTGCTATATTTGGTATCCCTATTTTTTGTTAAAGTCTAATTAAATTTATTTATGAAATATATTAAAAGATTCGTCAAAATTTTTGTATTAAACTATTTTAATATTAATCAAATCTATTAAATTCTTTAATTCATTTCAATTCAATTCCTACTGAATTGAGCTTGAAAAACAACAATTTAAGCCTTTAAGGAAAAGATTTTTATCGTTTGTAAAATAAGTATTTTAATAACAATCACACGTTACGTAAGATACTTTTTATTTAAAATAAAATAAAAATTAAGTTTTAAATTTAGAAAATATTCTTTGTTAACACAAGACCCAATCCTCGAATACGATCAGTGTGATTAATTGGGCAGTATTCATTTGCGAGTCCACCATTCCAATGGCCAACTGGAGGCACTCGCTCTGAGCGCTTCTGATTGCTGCTGTTGCCGGCGATCGGCGATGTTGCTGGCGGGTTGCGTGCCGGCAACATCAACGACGGCAGCAACACCACAAATTACCAATGTAATAGCACCGCTTGTTTTGTGTTTAATTTTTTGTCTGTTTTTTTTTTTTTTGAATTTCTGTTAATGGTGGGGGCGGCGAGCTGATGTTCAGGCAATTGGTAGCAGAGCGACGTGGCTATTAGGTGGATCGCTTTTTGGTAGCCCGTCCAACATTTCCTAACGTAAAATATTTGCTTGGAAATTATGCGATTGCTACCTGGATTTTGCAAGCCAAGAAAGTAGTTCGTGAGGTTAGGACACGTGTATCGTGGCCGATATAATGAAGTCGTGTCTTAGAACAATATGTCGCTATCTCAAGGGGTCATTAATTTCACTTGAAGTGTGCTAAAATGAAAGTTATCTCAGTTGGCAAACATATAAAAAGCTAGGCAAGAATACAATTTTTCAGTGTCTCTTGAATAGCCATGTCTTTTTCGGCTCTGTTGCTGCAGCTGGTGGTGCTGGCTTGGATTTCGCAGTCCATTGAGGCAGATTTTATAAATCAAACTGTTCATCACAGTGAGAACTTTCCAAAAGAAACTTTTTTACCAAAAAACTGGTTGAACAAGTCAAGCTCTTCAAATGTAGATAGTTCAAAGTCTGATAGCTCAAAGAAAATTGGTTCTGAAAATGTAAAAATTACAAATATCGATTTCAAGAATGAAAAAGTCTTAAAAACTAAAACTCAAAACATATCTAGTTTGCCAAATACAGATAGTTTGGAAACTCAAGTACTGGGTGAAAATAAAACTGAAATGTCCCATCTTTCAAGCTCTGAAAATAAAAAGTACTCTAGTTCAGAGGATGTAAAAAACTTGGAAACTTTTAAG
Source organism: Drosophila elegans (assembly GCF_018152505.1). Classification (NCBI taxonomy): domain Eukaryota; kingdom Metazoa; phylum Arthropoda; class Insecta; order Diptera; family Drosophilidae; genus Drosophila; species Drosophila elegans. Next base: position 4,863,829 of record NW_024545513.1, read on the forward strand.
GTAAAAATAATAAGTTATCAATTAGTTGATAATTTAAGAAATAACAGCTCCAAAAATTTGACTCACTTGAAAAATAATATCTTAAATAAATCCAGTTCCGAAAATAATAATGTTTTGGAATTCTTAAAGCCCGAGAATGCAAGCTATTGTAAAAATGGGTTTTCTAAGGATTCGGAAAATACGAGACTGGCGGAAACTGATGCCCTCAATTTGCGACAGATACCGACTTCATATCAGACCCTAATCCTGGATCGACTGCAGGATCAATTGCATCAGCTGGTTGTCGGGTTGCCTCTGGACATAGCCTTCTCCACCATTAACTATATATGTAGCACCATTGTCGACCTCGGTGTGGTCAGGACCAAACTCATTCCAGATGTGTCGCGCCTAAAGCTTCAGCTTCGCACCCAAATCGAGTGCCGGAATGTCAGTATTTCTCTGACGCAAGCTGAGAACTTGTGGACTACTCCGGGATTTTATCAGGATCGTCCCACGGTCTTGTTTATCACCGGCTGGACATCGAACATCAATGATTCGAATAGTGGACCCGTGGTCAAGGCCTATGCTTGTCGCAATGATACCAATGTTTTGGTGAGTGTAGATATGGCAAAAAAATATTTAAAATATTTACATAAAAATATACAAGGATATGGAAGGGTTTTAAAGCTGCCTAAAAGTATGCATAAAAAGAGGAAGCCGCCTTTGGTAATAAACCCATTTGATTTCTAAGTTTAAAATATATTGTTGCATACTTTCAGACACCTTTAATAGAGATTTAAAAACCCTTTTGAAAATAGATAGTGATTAGGAATAATAATATATATTCTTTAAGATACATATATATAAAAGATAAGAAAGACAAAAATAATGGCTAAAAACAAAGCTGATATGAGATAATACCCTTTTGAGCATATCACATCCTAGTAAAATACATAACTCCCATGTTTTGTAGGTCCTGGATGCAGCTGACCTTGTGGACACCCTTTATACATGGTCGGCTTTGAACACCGAAGTTATTGGAGCCAGTCTAGCCAGGGCGCTGCTCCGGCTGAATAGGACTTATGTGGCCAACCAGTTCCATTTGGTGGGCCACAGCTTGGGCGCCCAGATCGCAGGCTCTGCGGGCAGGAACTACAGGGAAATGTCGGGGGGCTCAATCCTGAAGAGAATAACCGGACTGGATCCGGCAAATCCGTGCTTCTACGACGGCAACGATCTGGAGGGTCTGCGGAGTGGAGATGCCCGCTTTGTGGACATTATTCACTCGAATCCCGGCATGCTGGGCTCTCCCAAACGGGCCGGCGATGCTGATTTCTTTGTCCAGGGACGGATTCCCTTCAAATCGGGCTGCCAAGGCCTCAGCTCCATTGGCTGTTCCCATCAAAGAGCCGTCGATTACTACACAGAAACGGTGTATCCGTCGAATGAGAACGACTTTCTGGGCAAGCGATGTGAACGCTATTCGGAACTCCTTCTGGGAAATGATTGCCAGGACACGCGGACCGTGATGGGCTATGCCGCCAAGCCCACGGAACTGGGCCTCTTCTACGTGGGCGCCAATGGAGCTGAGCCCTATGGCCAGAATGCCAATCCCCAGACCTACACTTCCTCCAACACTAAATGCGTCGCCTGTGACTAAATTATTTGCTGAGAAAAAACCTTGAAACTAAAATAGAAACCAAATATTAATCAATATTATTCGATTAAAGTGCTAAGATGTCCATTTTTGCTACCTAGGACTTGTTCTGCAGAAAACCAGAAAGGAATTTTCAATATAACATCGGTCATTACTCTTGTTAAGCTATAAAATTTTAAATACACATTTAAATTTCTGAATTGTTACACTAAGAGCTTATTCAATATTAATTTAAAACGTCGCTTCGAACTTTTATTCAGCTTTAAAATTCAAAAAAATTGTGTCCGTGGAAAAGCAGAAAGGAATTTTCAATAAAAATTAAAAAACGTCGGTCATAACTTTTTTGTGTTATAGATTAATATCTTAGCGCTTTATTTCTACATTATGAGCTTGTTCCTCCAAAAAATAATGAGCTATAAATATCTTATCTCTGAATTTCAAAATTGAAAATTATAATTTGCAAATATTTAAATTATATATAATTCTGTATAAAATTGACAGGCAACATTTTTTCGATATACCATGTAAGAAACATTAATTTTCATTCCGTGTGTAACCAATGTAAATTAACTAAGCTAATTTTATTCAAAAGCGATGCAAGATAAGTCGGTATGCGGAATTACTTACAATAACTTAAGATCTGCCCTGTAATGTATCTGTGAATTGTCAAGCTGCATTAATATCAAAGATTTTACCCGATAATTTCAAGGACAAGGCGCAGTCGAGCCCCTCTTCCCGCTTCCGAATAAATCGGTCCGTGATTTGTGTGAGAAATTGGAGAACGCTGATGTCAACGCAAAATTTAATCTTTTATGACGTCTTATTGTTTTGGATCCACAAAAATTGTCCAGGGCACGTTGTCAGAATGACAATAGCTTGGAGATGGGGCGCCAAGATCGGGAAATACGGACTTGGGAATAAGTAGTGAGCAATGGGCCTCCATTAATATGGCACTGTTGTCGTAACCAGCAGCAGCATTTGATGTTAAATACGTGAGGTTTAACCTTACACTGGGAACAAAATGTCTCGAAAATAGCTTAGGTATGGAATTGCCATTATCAGACTTTTAGTTTCATTCCTTAACAGAATGAAAACAAAGTATTGGTTTTCCATTTAATTCAATTTTGTGTCCAAATATTTTACTTAGTTTATAAGGCTAGTCAGAACATGTATAGGAATTAAATCAAAAATAATTAAATAGATTAAGTATTAAATTGTAACATTTTTTGCATGTATAAATATTTGCCAGTGTATACACTTTGATACACTATCAGTGGCACGGTGTCTGCCAATCGACTGTGGCAAACTTTTTGTTAGTAAGTCGAAATGATTTTGTCTCAAGCAGACTGTGTCTATCAGTTCGACGATTACAGAGTTCAGAATTCTAGAGAATACCCAAGACCTCTTAGATTTCTGCTGTAGAAACATATCAATTAAAGGTCAAATTTCGATGCTGTTAATGGGAGGTAATAGGGTATTAAGCCCATCGACTGATCACCGACTGCATAACTATGTGTTGTTGTCTTTATCATCACTAATGGCTTGCGATTTGCTTTAGTTTTCGATTAGAATTGAAATGTATGCAGATAAGCTCGGGAAATGCGAGTGCAGTTTTGCTGTCAGCCCGAGATCTCAATTTCCCGTCGAGATGTAGAAGTAGCGAAGGCGACGAATCGAAATGGCAACAAATTAAGTTACAAGTGCACCTTATCTGATCGGAAAACACATCATCGATATGGTCACAGTTGAGTGGAATTATTTATATTAGGCGATGCGAGTGTCGTTTCGCGCTGTTCCTTTTGGAGGCTATAAATACGGCTGACACCTGGCTTCCGGCACTCAGTACTCGTCAAAATCTTGGCCAGAATGAGACGAACTGGCCCAAAGATGCAACCGCTCCTGGCGCTGGTGCTAGTGCTGCTCCTCCAGCTCCTGGCTCCCTCGCACTCCATCGAATGGACTCTGCCGGACATCATCGATTCCATCGGCAATGTGGGCACCAGCATCGTGGACCCCAGTCTGCTGCCCACGCCCCAAGCTCTCTTCGAGAGCAGCAAGCAGCTCATCGCCGGCTATCCCTTCGAGGTCGTCTCCAGCTCCCTCAACGTCATATGTGAGTATCCTTAGAGGGCAAAGGTATGATCTAAATAAGCTGGGAACTGGGTATTGGTACATAGTGAGGTATTTGGGGAAATTTAGGGGAAATCAATAAAACAATTTTGGATTTCAAGTTTCAGGAAATTTTAATACATACATTTTAGAAACAAAAGTTTGATCTAAATAAGTTAGTTGGTATATTTTAAGGTATTTTAAAAATGTATAATGATTGTATTAAAATGATTAAACGTAGTTTGTAGAAAGAGGAATAAGATATTTTAAGTATAGAAATTTATTTTCCCAGGTTCCCAGGCTCTGGCTTCTAATAAAATCAAGTCGAAAATTACCCCGGACATCAACAAGATGAACTTTCAACTGCAGACGGCATGCACAAAAACCAACTTTCCGCTCACCAAAGCGGAGGAAATGTGGGAGAGTCCTCTATTCGATCCCAAGAAGAAGGTGGTCATCCTGGCCACCGGATGGACCACCACCGTCAATGGATCGGATACCATCGAGGTCTTCTCAAAGGCCTACAACTGTCGCGGCGATGTCAACTTTGTGGTGAGTGTGAAATTTATTTAAATATATTTATTATAATAAACTAATAAAAAGAGTTTAGAAACGTTTTTTTAAATAATCAACTATAAAAATTTGTTTGCAATCTAAATAATTTTAATTAATACGTTTTTTAACTGATAAGGCTTTGAACAGATAGTTTCGTTCACAGACAAGTTCAAACCATTAACCCTGGATTTAATCTGAATGTTTTCCGTTTGCCATTTATTTAATATGTATTATTATTTAATCAACTTGACTTCATGCTCTTTGATTTGACTCATAAAAATTGATGATTCCATTTTAAAGCAAAGCTTCTCAAAAACTCTAAAGTACAAAGCTGAAAAATAAGAACTGTATTTAAAAGTAAAAAAAAATAATTTATTACTTTTTCGGTTATCAGCTTTAAATTGTTTGCAATTGTTTGAATGAGTCAATGCATGAGTCGAAAAATCAATTTTAATTAAACAAAAGACAAAATACCCATATTAAAATAACAGAAGAAATATTGAATTAGATTTTTTATATTTTTTGTAAAATTTATTTTACATATATAAAAATAGCCATGTTCTTCTAAATAAATTCATTCACATATATACTTATTATAATGATAATTATTAAATAGTTATTGAAAGTTTCAAATATTATATTTTATAGACCAACAGGAAGTTATATTTTATTTCCTTCATAAATTTAAAATATCATTGCATGACCTTGAACAAAATTATAATGAAATATGTATGTATAAGCTTATTAAAAATACCCTATAATTGCAGGCAGTGGATGCAGCTCGCTTCGTGGACACCCTGTACACGTGGTCGGCCTTCAACACGGAGGAGATTGGCGAGAACATAGCCCTGGGATTGGTGAAGCTGCTGAACGTGATGCCAGTGGAGAACATCCACCTGATTGGCCACAGTTTGGGTGCCCACATAGTGGGATCCGCAGGTCGGCACTTGCAGCGCCTGACCGGTAAGATAGTGCCCCGGATTACGGGATTGGATCCGGCCAAGCCCTGCTTCAACGAGGGTGAAGTTCTCTCGGGACTTTTGCGAGGAGATGCCCATTTCATCGACGTCATCCACAGCAATTCCGGAGTGCTGGGCAAACGGGATCCGTTGGGCGATGTGGACTTCTATCCGGGCGGAATGGGACCTCTGCCCGCGGGCTGTTTCTCGGTGACCTGTGCCCATGCTCGGTCGTGGGAATACTACGCAGAGACCGTGTATCCGGGCAACGAGCGGAACTTCATGGCCAGCCGATGCAGTTCGATGGACCGACTCCGGGAATCACGCTGTCCGGGCGACGAGGTGCCCATGGGCTATGCCGTGCCGGTGACTGTCAAGGGCAACTACTTCCTGGAGGTCAGCGCCGAATCGCCCTTCGGCAAGCACGCCTCCATTGTGCGAACGTCCTATTTGGAACACTGCGGCAAGTGTCCCGACGCCTCAACAACCTCGACCACCTCGGCGCCGACTTCCTCAACCCCAGTGAAATCACGATCCTGGTTCTGAGGCATCCCGTCCTCTCGAAATCCATCCTAAGCTATTCTTACCTTTGTTTTTTTTTTCACAACTAATATTTTTTTCTGGTCGATATGCAGTTTGCCTTATAAGCGTTGGCAACTTAACTAAATTGGTGCTTTTTATGCTTACGCAAAGCCCGAAAATGGATATGGGGAAGTGGGAATACCGTTTATGTGATACCGAAGGAATTTGTTTAGATGACGAAGCGTTTTAAACACCATACATGTGCCTATCCAAATAAATCAAAGCAAAAAATGTATGTTCATTACTTGAAGGTTGCTTAATTGCTTGGTGTTTTAATTTAAGTAAATATTTATTGAATACTTTCTTATTCTTTCTTTAAATCTGTGCTATAGTTTGCATAACAACAGTATAAGCGAATAAATATATTAGACTTCAATACATGCTAATTATTTATTATTATCTGGATTTTCAACAAGAAATTCAAACATTCGCCAAAAAATATCAATATTTTCACCATAACAATGAAAGTAATAGTTTAATTATGGAATGCCATCCTTTATTGAGCTCGTTATAAAATTCTTAAATGATATGTATTCAAATCTTTTTTTTGCGCAAATTTTTGTTTAAAAAAAGTTTAAAAAGTGGATAAAAAATTATTAAATTATAAAATTATAATACAATTTTTGGCGCCATAATTTGAAGGTATATTTATTAAGTAATCTTAAAGTCAGTGCCTTGACTATAGCGTTCCTTCTTGTTTACATTGAATTCATTATCAATATGTTTGATATTTGACATTTGGAACTAAAAGAAGTCGGTTCTTAACTTAGTCTAAATAAGTCTATAGAATTATTCAAACTGATATTACAAATATTTTTCCAGTGTATATTTCATTTCACTATCAGTGACATGGACAAATAATCCAAATAATTTTCTCAGAGAGTGTGCAACTCTCAGTTGTGCGGTAAGAGAGTTCAGAATTCTGGGAATAGCCAATTAAATCTAGTTTTGGCTGTACAAACCAAAGAACTAGCTCTTGGGTTCTATAGATAGGACTGTAACTTGGTGTCCGGCATTCAGTATTCGTCAAGATCTTGTCCAGAATGGGAGGAATGGCGCCAAAGATGCTTCCGGTCCAGGTGCTTGTGCTCCTTCTCCAGATTCTGGGTCTCTCGCAGTCCATCGAATTTACACTGCCGGATCCAATTGGTAACCTCAGGAATATAAGCACCAGCATTTTGAATCTCGACCTGCTGCCCACGCCCGAAGGAATCTTCGAACTCAGCAAAGATGTCGTCGCCGGTTATCCCTTCCAAATCGTCTCCAGCACCGTCAATTTTATATGTGAGTGTCTTTTGAGGTCAAAATTATGATCCAAACGATATATTCGTATGAAAAAACAATTAATTTGAGCCATTTTTTTTATTTTAAGAATTTAAAAAATAATCTTTTTAAATAAAACGAAAAAAATATAAAAACATTCTTGAATTAATGGTTTTCAGAAACCGTTTTCTAATTAAGAATAAAGTAAGTTTAAAGATTAAAGTATATATCAATAGAATGATATTAACATAACCCAATTTTACTGGAATAAAATGTATTTATTTTAAATAATATTGAAATCAAAGACTTTATAGAAGATGGAATATTTAACATTTAGAAATCCTCATGAATAAATGTATTTTCTCAGGTTCCAAGGCTCTGTCCACCAACGTAATCCGGCCGAAATTTACGCCGGACATCAATCTGATGAACTTTCAACTACAGACGGCTTGCACGAAGGCTGACTTTCCGCTCACCAATGCAGAGGAAATGTGGATGAGCCCTCTATTCGATCCCAAAAAGAAGGTGGTTATTCTGGCCACCGGATGGACCACCACAGTCAATGGATCGGATACCATCGAGGAGTTATCAAGGGCCTATAATTGTCGCGGCGATGTCAACTTTGTGGTGAGTAATAGCTTTTTGTTTTTATAAATACCTTAATTTTATATTTTTTTTAAAACAATTACTAATTAGGAAAGTAGTTTCCATAAATAATATAACTGATATGATTTCAAAAAGGTTGGTTTCGTTTACAAACAGGTTCAACCCATGAGCCCTGAATTCAATTTGAATATTATTTGTTAGCAAAACTATTGCAGTTCAATCTGAATGTAAAATAACTCGGTAATCAGCTTAAAATTGTATGCAATGAGTTAATTGTATTAAATATCAATTTCTTATATTTATTAAAGCTAAATCCACCCATTAATATCGGAAATTTTTGCTAATATTAATAGGTAAATAAATAATTGTAGATAGTTTAAAATTTAATACTTTTTAAATTAACATGAAATTCGATTTAATTTTGTAGATAAACGTAACATATAGTATACCAATTTTGTAATTTAAATTAATTGCAGGCAGTGGATGCAGCTCGCTTCGTGGACACCTTGTACACGTGGTCGGCCTTCAACACGGAGGAGATTGGCGAGAACATAGCCCTGGGATTGGTGAAGCTGCTGGACGTGATGCCGGTGGAGAACATCCACCTGATTGGTCACAGTTTGGGTGCCCACATAGTGGGATCCGCAGGTCGGCACCTGCAGCGCCTGACCGGTAAGATAGTGCCCCGGATTACGGGATTGGATCCGGCCAAGCCCTGCTTCAACGAGGGTGAAGTTCTCTCGGGACTTTTGCGAGGAGATGCCCGTTTCATCGACGTCATCCACAGCAATTCCGGAGTGCTGGGCAAACGGGATCCGCTGGGCGATGTGGACTTCTATCCGGGCGGACTGGGACCCCTGCCCGTGGGCTGTGTATTGGTGACCTGCGCCCATGCCCGCGCCTGGCAATATTTCACGGAGACCGTGTATCCCGGCAATGAGCGCAACTTTTTGGCCGCACGCTGCACATCGCTTTCTGGACTCCGGCAATCCCTCTGCAGGAGTGAGGAGGTGCCCATGGGCTACGCCGTGCCGCACAATGTCAAGGGCAACTACTTCCTGGAGGTCAGAGGCAATTCGCCCTTCGGCATGAATAGCTCCCCTGTGCGATCCTCCCATTTGGGACAGTGCGGCCAGTGCCCAGAAGCCTCAACGATCACGGTTGCCCCAACCACGCGAAGCTCGTGGAGATTCGGGTTCTGAGACATCCCATTCGCACGCAATCAATCCTAAGCTACTACTAGTTTTTGGTGGCCAACACCGACCCGATTGCGGTCGATATGCAATTCACAATTTGTCTTCCAAGCGTTGACAATTCAATTAAGTTTGTGTTTATTATGCTTATGCAAATCCCAAAAACAGAGTTAAGGAGAATCACGAAGTTGGAATACTGTTTAGAAGTAGCGATAGGAAAGAGAAATTATGGCGAAGGAACCAGAAAATGCATTTTTTAAAAAGTATAATAAATAAATATAAAATTATATTTTGAAAAGCTTGCTACTTTTGTATTTAATAACCTTGATGTTCCAAAGTATACATATAATTGCCGAGCCGAAACCTAATTGATTATAATCTGTTAAAAACGTTGTCAGAAAGACATATTCCATTTTATTGCATTTGAATTAATCTTCTCTAAATATTTTAAAGAAACAATTTTATTATTTCGTTATTTTGTTAGATGTCTTATTAATTTATTATATGAATAATAACTTAAGACAAGCGCTGGGTACATTTTTGATGGCAATGATTAATCATCTTTAAAACGTTAATTATTACTATATATTATTATATCAAGCGGTTACGAATGGAAAACCTATTACGTGGTGCCAAATTTTTGGGTAAATCATAATACCCCATGGAAGAAAACCGAAAGATAAATAACCTGTAGAAAAGAGGCCGCGTTGTCGCCATTGACATAAGCTCATAATTGTTGACTGTCGACTGGAGTTGGCTTTACTGTTGACTATTATCTGAGTATCTGAGTATTTGAGTGGCGCCCAGGTACAGTGGGACCGGAGATTGGCGGAAATTACCAGTGGAATTGGATGTCGTCGGGCTTGGTTTGAGATGAGTTTTACAGCCGACTTAAGGCCAGCCGCCTTAGTCGGTGAATGTTGTTGTCGGGGTAGCGACGATCTCATCTCTCTTCTATGATCGATCGATGATATCTAATGGCCTGGATGTCCTAGATGAATTTGCATCTACATTAGTAGAAAGTTGACTTTTAAATGGGGATAATGGTTTATTTAAAATGAATAGCTTTGCTCTATAAACTAGTTGTTTAATGGGCCAAGTTTTTAATTCGAAAAATATGTATATATTTTTTATGACATGTCGGGACTTTCCCATGTCCTTCGACTGACCATCATGATCAGGAAATGCCATCGCCCAGATCCAGTTACCTTTCGCGCTGATCTCTCCACTGTGCCCCTCGATTTTGAGTTGTTTTTTTTTTTTTGGCCCCTTCACCTGGGATCTGCATCTGCATCTTTATATGCATCTCCATTTGCAAGTGTCTCCGTTTGCGGCTTTAGCTGCCAGTTTGACAAATGACTCACCCGACGCCAGCTTCTGCGGCTTAAGCCAAAGATCACTGACAGCACTGAGATAAAAGTAAAAAGGATTGCGTCAAAAATCATAACTAATATTTTGAGAGTCCCATAAAATCGGTTTTAAAAATTGTTTAGGTGGTCGTTTCAAAATTATATAAATGCTAACAAAAAACACAAAACAAAACAAAGCTCATAAGGAGCACTAAGAAAAAATATAAATAAATAAATATTCCTAAATAAATAATAATGCAAATATTAACAACAAATCAATATGTAACACCACATATAAAATGAAAGTAAAAGATATACTTATTTAAGCTGGCATAAAACAGTATTTTGTAGGCCAAAGTTATATTTTTGATCGGCATAACTACGTGATATATGTAAATGTCTTTAGCAAATTTCTAAGTCCAATACTTTTAGCCTGTGAACAATTGAAATGATGTAGCCCACTTTTTCTTTGTGTGTAGCTCTGCTGCAGTTTCCGCCAGCAGCGAGGCGAGGAAATGATCCATCAAGCGTGTGAGTTATGTACGAATTTTGCAACTTGGCCACATGGTTGGCTGACTTGATGTTGATGGCTATGTGGCTACATAGCTGTGGCTTCTGCTTGTAAAGCGGTTGACCCTGGTCAAGAATCGTACGCTCAAAGTGGTTTAATAAACTGCAATTACCCAACCTGGAACAGCCACCCGCGAGATTTATTTTGTGGATTCTCGACCAGATTAGTATGAGCCACTTTTTGCCGCTTTATTGCCGTTTTGCCATAAATAGCGAGGTGCGATTCAGTGGTTACAGCATTCGAGTGCTACACTTCGAGACGCACAGCAAAAAACACCCGGGATATACACACGCACCCAGAAGTCAGGACCCAAAACTAAAATCTGAAAACTAAAAACTCAGAGCAAGATGAAGGTGTTCATTGTACTGTGCGCATTGGTGGCCTGCGTTTCCGCAGGAGTGGTGCGATCCTCGGGCTGGGGATCGAATCCTTGGGGCGGCAGCAGTTCGGGCTGGAACAGTGGGTGGACCGCCCAACAGCCGCAGGTCATCAAGGTCATCAAGCTCGGAGGAGGCGGTGGCGGCCACTCTGGATGGGGCAATAGCGCCGGATGGGGTGGCAACTCCGGATGGGGCAGCGGCAGCTCTGGCTGGAGCAGCGGCAACTCTGGATGGGGCGGCAATTCCGGATGGGGCGGCGGCAACTCTGGCTGGAGCAGCGGCAACTCTGGATGGAACGGAAACTCCGGATGGGGCAGCGGCAACTCTGGCTGGAGCAGCGGCAACTCTGGATGGTGGTAAAGGATTAGGATTACCTCTAAGCCCAACACACAATCACAATCCCAATACCAATCCCAAATCCCTTTCTCTCTGCACCTGGTTCACACTTCACATGATTTTGTAACATAGTTTTTAAGTACCAATTTTTTTGTATCAGATAAATAAATGCTTAAGTCAAATGCATAAATGCAACTCCGAAAGGGGTAGTGGCAACTGTGAATTTTGCGGAAACACCAGTTGGGGCATTGCAACTCTGGCTGAAACTGCAGCGGCAACTCTGGGTGGGGCGAAAACTCCGCATGAAGCTGCAGCAGTGGCAACCCTATGGTAAGGAATAAGAGCCAAACCCAACACACAATCCCAAATCCCCTTTCTGCGCACCTGGCTCAAACTTCACACGATTTTGTAAGTTTTTAAGTAGCAATTTTTTTGTAACTAATAAACAAATGATTCAATCAAATGCATAAATGCAACTAGTTTAGCATTTTTATGATGCATCTTTGAATTATGGATCGTTAGCAATTAACATTCTAAACTTGAGAAGCGAGTATCTCTGGCTGTGAGCAATTATTTATATTTTATGCATTTTGCAAATGATTGTGGAACAGCGCCGTGGTGGCCAAGGTAGTGATGCGAGTGGAGTTCAGCGAAGATCATCATTATCATCATCTCGGGACGGTGGCACGGTGGTTCCATTTTCAAAACCACTTAAACATGTTATGGGGCTATGCCTTAAGTTTATTTGTAGGGAAATCGACTTGTTTTTTAATCCATTTTTTATTAGCCTTAACTCTTTGTTGTTTAGCCTTTGTAATAAAACCCAAAATTTAAATATTATTGGAAATTGATTGAAACTCAGACACCTTGTCAAGTGTTTTATACATGTTTTTGTATAATAGAAACAATTATAAATGAGCAAATATAAAACTTAACAATTTTAATAATCAATTCTAAAATTGAACACATATATTTCGTATAGATGTCAAAAATTATAATACATGACTTGAAACCTGATTATTTAATTTTCTTTAACTAATTTGTTTTACTACTTTTTTTAAATTTCCCTTTTGATGGGACCTGCAAATACCACTGTATGCAGACAATTTTCTGTGGCTCCGACGAGGTTATCTTGTGGACTTGGCTTAGTGTGTTTATCTGCAGCACGCGTTGGCAGCCAACAAAAGCCATACGGCCATATTCACAGACACATCACATCACACACATAGGAGTTGATGAAATTTATGGTAAGTAATGCACTTGAGCATGCACCCAGCCATGTTTGAACACCAATTGACATTGAACCAGTGTCTGCGGAGTCGTGTCTCGCACATTTAGCGATTCAATTGCGGCTGCTGTATAAATGAAGATTAATTACCGCAAATATTGCATGGCGAAGCCGAAAATGAACATAAATACGAAATGAAAATTATAGGAAAATCGATTGTTTATGATGACCATTTAAATGCTCTGCGGCATGGGAAAAATTAGAGATTTTTAGGTTAAGTCCCCATTTAAATCTTTATTGCTGCTGCTTTTCATGAGTAAAAGTTAGTCTTAATCATTTTTAAAATTGCTTTCAATAAGTGTCTTTTGTTTATTAAAATAATTAAAAACTACTGATTAACGTTTAGATTGTTACCTAAAATATTTTTTTTTAATTTATGCACAAATCAAAATAAAATAAATACATATCTATGTTTAATTCACGAAAGATTCTCACACCCCCAACGTCGTCAAATGTGTTCCATAAATTCTATACTTTATTTAACAACGTCAAGCGGCAAGACTTTAATAATAATTAAGAAAATTCAACAACAAATTGCACGGCCAACAAAAAAAGAATGCTTAGAATTTCGCATGGAAATAGTAAACTTGTAAGACAAATTGCAAAGCGTTTCGTGGCCAAATGTGCAGTGTGCTATGTAAGCTGGCAATTAATGATGCAGCCATGGCTCAGCAGTTTGCAAGTGGTGCGGTGGCGTATGCGCGATGTTCCCAGGTTGGCGCACATTGCGTATCCGCCGAGTGCGCCGCCGTACTTGAGACTTTTTCGAGCCAGCCGCATTGTGCAAAGCCGACATGAAGTGCAGTTCTCAACCTTCCTTTGGGAGCTCGAATCGTCATCGAATATAGTTGGAGGGATGGCAGGCTGCTGACTCAGCCGAAGTTTCCGCCTTCGAGAGCTATAAAAACTTGCCTCAGTTCTGGGTTACTTCATCAGTGGTGTTTAGAGCCTCCAGCAGCGATTGCACAGCGGTTCTAAGTCGTTGTACTCCCTTTATTTTTTTGTATTTTTTTCGAGTGATATTTAAGGATGCGTCACGCTCTGATCCTTGCTTTTGTGTGCGGTCTGTTGATCGCCTTCGCCTCGGCCGGTTTGCTGGGCGGAGGAGGCGGTGGTGGGGGCTACGGAGGGGGCGGCGGTGGACAAGGAGGCTGGCAGCAGAACGGAGGAGGAGGCGGTCATGGGGGCGGTGGACAAGGAGGCTATGGCGGCGGTAGCCAAGGTAAGTGTATTTAAGTTATATATGCCCCCAAAGCTTCACCACTTGTTATGACACAAAGTCCTTGTTTTTCCTTTACCCTCAATTATATAAATACAATTTTATCTAAATGTATCCATATTTTTTTTAAACATGGGTCCTTCTTTTGCAAACCGAACACCTTTTATTAAGTCACAATTTTGATTTACCTATTTTTCTTAAAATAATTCTATTGAAAAACTTATAGGAAACTTATTGTAATCTAACAAGTTTACGCTAAACACATCCTATAATTTTCGTAGTTTTAAGTGTCTAAACAGTTTAGGTATCTAAATTGTTGTTATTTTGTTATTTGCAAATATTTATTTTTTTTACACTTTTAGGTGGACATGGAGGCCAAGGAGGCTGGCAGAAGAATGGCGGAGGCGGTGGTGGAGGTCATGGAGGGGGCGGTCATGGTGGGGGTGGATATGGGGGTGGTGGACAGGGCGGCTACGGAGGCGGTAGTCAAGGTAAATATATTTATTGAATTGCCTATAATGTTCCATTTAATATATCCATAAAATATTTCATTATTCATACATCAATGATAATATTTATAATTGTAAATGGACCATTTGATACTTCCAGGTGGCCATGGACAGGGAGGCGGACAAGGGGGCTATGGAGGCGGTGGCCATGGAGGTGGCAGCAGGTCCTTGGCCGGAAACCGCGGAAATTCCGTATCCTGGCAGGGCACCAGTGGAGGCAACAACAAACACGGAGGAGGCGGCGGAGGAGGCGGTGGTCTTTACGGGGGCGGCGGCGGTGGTGGCAACAAGCATCACGGCGGTGGTTGGTAAATGCCCGACCAAGTTCACCTAATCTCACCCACCCGGCATGTGTTCCATGGCAAAGAGATAGAGATAACCCCCTGCTTCTTCCCGTTTTCCTCTATCCGAAGCCCTTCTGTTTCAACTTTTACTTTTTTTTGTACTAATAAAACTATATTATGCATTTTGTATATGACTGTTTTCTCTTTTAAAAAAACTAAAAATACTTACTAGTTTTATAACATTGTAGAAATTTACATTTTTTTGTTCATTTCTCCACAAGAATGACTGTTTTGTTCAGTTAGTGACCTATACTATCCATCCCCGGTCGATACCAAAAAAAAAAAAATGTTGACCAATTTTTGCATTTTTGATAAACATTTGCAGAAATTTGAAAATCTGAAAAAATGCCATTCTATTGGCAATTTAATTACGAATTCAACGGTGTATGACATTTCAACATTTGACCATTATTTCCCAGGGCTTTGACACAAAAATGAAGTTTTTAATGTGTTTTCTGGGGTTTTTGGCGATTTTTCTGAAGAGTCTTTTTGCTGTAACTTTTCCAAAACAAGACCCAAAGTCAAAAGAGTAGCTGTTTTGAACAGCTCACAATTTATACCATTAATCACTGATCGATTGAAAACAATTAATTCAGTTTTGGCAAAAAAACCGAATTTTGAAAACCGTTTTTTGAAAAATTTATTTTTGTCCAAATTTCTGACTTTTTTGTAAGGGGGTACATCATCATTTTTTTGCAGAAATTTGAAAATCTGAAAAAATTTTAACTGTGAATGTCATTTGATTGGAAATTTTATTACGAATTCAACGGTGTATGTCATTCCACATTTTGACCATTATTTCCCAGGCTTTTGAAACAAAAACCAAGTTTTTAATGTGTTTTTTGGGATTTTTGGCGATTTTTCAAACAAAATTATTTCCGAAGAGTCTTTCTGTTGTAACTTTGCCAAAATAAGACACATAGTCAAAAGAGTTGCTATTTTGAAAAGCTGGCAACCTATACCATACATTCCTGATCGTTCGAAAACAATTAATTTAGTTTTGGCACAAAAACCGAATTTTGAAAAACGTTTTTTGAAAAATTTATTTTTGTCCAAATTTCTGACTTTTTTGTAAGGGGGTACATCATCATTTTTTTGCAGAAATTTGAAAATCTGAAAAAATTTTAACTGTGAATGTCATTTGATTGGAAATTTTATTACGAATTCAACGGTGTATGTCATTCCACATTTTGACCATTATTTCCCAGGCTTTTGAAACAAAAACCAAGTTTTTAATGTGTTTTTTGGGATTTTTGGCGATTTTTCAAACAAAATTATTTCCGAAGAGTCTTTCTGTTGTAACTTTGCCAAAATAAGACACATAGTCAAAAGAGTTGCTATTTTGAAAAGCTGGCAACCTATACCATACATTCCTGATCGTTCGAAAACAATTAATTTAGTTTTGGCACAAAAACCGAATTTTGAAAAACGTTTTTTGAAAAATTTATTTTTGTCCAAATTTCTGACTTTTTTGTAAGGGGGTACATCATCATTTTTTGCAGAAATTGGAAAATCTGAAAACATTTTAACTTTGAATGCCATTTGATTGGAAATTTTATTACGAATTCAACGGTGTATGCCATTCCACATTTTTACAATTATTTCCCAGAGTTTTGACACAAAAACCAAGTTTTTAATGTGTTTTTTGGGATTTTTCGCGATTTTTCAAACAAAAATATTTCTGAAGAGTCTTTTTGCTGTAACTTTGCCAAAACAAGACCCATAGTCAAAAGAGTTGCAGTTTTGAACAGCTGGCAACCTATACCATCCATCCCTGATCGTTTGAAAACAATTAATTGAGTTTTGACCAAAAAACCGAATTTTGAAAATCGTTTTTTGAAAAATTTGTTTTTGTCCAAATTTCTGATTTTTTTGTAAGGAGGTACATCATCATTTTTTGCAAAAATTGGTTAAATCTAAACATTTTTAACTGTGAATGCCACTCGATTGGCAATTTAATGACGAATTCGCCGATGTATGAAATTCCTTCTTTCGACCATTACTTCTCAGCGTTTTGATAGAAAAACAGATTTTTTAGCTCTTTTTTTTGGGTTTTTGTCAAAAAAAAATCCTTAAGAGTAATTTTGTTGTAATTTAGACGTATAGCCATAAAAGTGACTGTTTTATGTAGTCTAAGAGTCTTTCAAATAACAAGTTAGAATGATACGAAACACTTACCCTCTTCCAAAAAACAACTCGTTCACAAATACATTCTCGTAAGATTTATTCACATATTTAGATACACAAAAAAAAAAGTTGGATAAAGATAAGGGCAGAGAAAATGTTATGTACAAGCTGAGCAGTTTAATCGCCTTAATGTCGCCGGCTAGCCTCGGTTCTGTGTGGTCTCTTGTCCGGGATTCGTTTACCAGCTCCAGCCGCCGCTTCCGCCGGAGGACCATCCGCCGTTGCCACCACCACCGCCGGAGGACCAGCCACTGCTGATCTTGCTGGGCCAGCCGGAGGATCCTCCGCCGGAGGACCAACCGCCGCCGCCTCTAGAACCACCAGATGACCAGCCGCCTCCCGATCCTCCAGATGACCAGCCACCGCCTCCACCACTCTTCCAACCGCTGCTCAGGCTACTCAAAGCCTGCGATTTCCAGCCGGAGAGACTGGACAGGGCACTGGATAATCCTGAACTGCCGCCGGACTTCCAGCCGGAGGAGCCGCCGGAACTGGGCCAGCCAGAGGATCCGCCGCCGGAGGACCAACCACTGGAACCACCGCCGCTCTTCCAGCCGCCGCCTCCAGAGCCACCGGATGACCAGCCGCCACTACCGCCGCCGCTCTTCCAGCCACCTGATCCTGATCCGCCCGAGGACCAACCTCCTCCGCCGCCACTGGAAGGCCAGGCACTGATGATGACCTTGCTGCCGCCACCAGAGGACCAGCCACCTCCGCCACTGCTCCAGCCATGTGGCTTGCCCTGGGCCACAATGCCACCCAGCACCACCAGCAGACCGAGAAGGCCAAGTCGTCGCGTTGTGGTTTGCATCTCCGCAGCTGCCGTGCACTAACTAATGCCCCACTGCAGCCACTCTCGTCTATTTATACCCATCCAAGATTCTGAGCCAGTGAGCCACTGAGCCACTGAGCCACAGCTTCGCCACAGCAACTGCCTCGTATAATCAGATGTAATTGCCAAAACTGCCAAGCGAACAACTCACAATGGCCAGTGGTTGGGCTTGGATTGGGTGGCTCTGAGTGGCTCAGAGTGACTCGGAGTGGGTCGGGGAGGCTCGGGGTGGCTCAAGTCACCTCAGCACTTGGGGCTCATTATGTCGACTCCAACTTTCGATTTCGTACGCTTTGTAGGTCTGCGTCTACTGTTCTGCGCCCAGCAAAACGCCTCCAGATGGAGCACCACCTGACTCTACTTTGCAGGGAACACTGGACTACAGCTGGTCCAAGGCCTTAATGATAAGGTATAGAAACCACTAGCGCTTTGAAATCTTTTATAAAGATGCTACGAATTAAACAGTGAACATCGTTATGAATCTCCGAAAATTCCATGTTCATAATAAAAGAGATTTAAAAAACGTTAAGGATTTTTGTAAGACCCTTTTTAAATTAAATATGAAAATATGAACAAGAAATAATAAGACTATTAAAAGAAATAACAGAATATATATAGATTTAAAGAAATTTTAAAAATGTAATTGATTTGTGGGCTAGTGTAGCTCAGGTGCACTGATACCGCATCATGATCATCGATCTATTTGGCTCTCCATTTTTATGTAGCAACCGCAAAGTACTTAATTGAGTACGCCTGCCAGCGTTAGGATGGCTGTGATGGCAAGATATAGAGCCAGGGATCGATACCGATATCTGGCGATCCGTTCTTTATGCCTGCCCATTATTCAGAATGGCGATGGCGATGGCGATACAGATGGAATTGGATATGGTATTGGTATTGGAATTGCAGATGGAGGTGTGCGATGGAAGGCAGCTGCGTGTTTGTCTTCGTGTTGCTACCGTTTTGCGGTTGCACATAATTCGTGCTGTCTGGCAAATCGGGTCGCCTCGCTGGCAAATCAATCAATATCAATCAATCAATCGGGGGCTTGGGCTCAATTGTTCGGGTGCAACTTATGAGTTGACACAGAGCCCATCACGAGAGAATGACTGGGCTGGCTAGAAGGTGTCATTGTATTTTTATTATTCCAAAGATGCAGATCATTTCATTTCGTCATCAACATAAATTAAATCAAAATAAAAAAATCAAGCTGAATGTTATGTACCCTTTAAGCTGTTGCAAAAATTGAGTAATTATAAGCTGACACATATAATCATAGCACCATAAAAATAGCACCATCCCAAATCTAAAACCAAAATTACAATGAATTTAATTTGAGAATTGAATAACACACTTATAAATAAACACACTTCAAATAAATTTTATAACACTCGTATAACACTTTTATTTCTCAATGAACAACGAGCTCTATGAGCCATACCACATAATAATCGTATAAAATTTTAATTTGTCAATTATAAAAACATTATTTTTAAATACATAAGAATTTTTAAAAGAACTCATTAGTTCCATAATAAATTTAACAAATAATCTAACAAATAATAATAATAATAAAATGCATAAATTTTTTCAAAAGCTTTAATAGGTTATTAGTCACTTTTAGGAATTCTAAGCATGGAAAGCTTCTTAAAAATACATAATTTATTGAGATACAAACTAAACAAAAAAAAAAAACAAAATGTATATTCATAAATCAGTCTCTGGCACAAAGAGTAGAATGAATATTTTCTAGAAATTAATGTCGGCCTATCTTGTCCCCAAAATGCTAATTATACACGACGCTGATCGAAACCAATTCTACGGGTAGAACCGAACCACTTGAACCTTTTGGCTTTTGCACGTTTCCACCGCTGGCCGCATTTTAATTCATGGGCGGTATAAAACTCAAATTGGGCCTTTTGTTTGCGAGTGCGATCAACTGCCAGTCGTTTGCAGTTTAAATGATCGATGTGGCTTGGCTGTGGAAAACAATAAAATGCACTTTTTTGCTTGCGCAAGAGCTGCGCCAAGTGGAAAATCGCCTAAGTACCTGTCCCATTAACTGGCATCCATTCGATTGGCAGGTGATGACCTCAACCATTTTCGGCCATTGGGTCAGAGCAGGAAGCCAAACTTCAACCGGTTCCCCGATCCCAGTCACAAAACAGACTCAATTAAAAATGGAAATTCTTTTCTTGTCTATATTGCATAAATTCTAACAATCAAATACCGCTAAAAAAAAAAATAATAAAAAAATATTATATATTAAAACCTAAGCTGCTTGGCTTTTTGGTTGGCAGTTTGAACTATTTGTGGTTGGCTTTTTGGTTGATTACCAGCCCTTGTTCCAGCCGCCAGACTGGGAGCCACCACCGTTGGACCATCCTCCAGACTGGGCGCCACCATTGGACCATCCACCAGACTGGGCACCGGAGTAGCCACCGGAGTAGCCGCCACCGGAGTGACCGCCGCCGGAGTAGCCCTCGCTGATGACCTTCACGATGACGACCTTCTCCACGGGAGCAGAGTATCCACCGCCGCCGGAGTAGCCGCCACCGCCGGAGTAGCCACCGCCGCCGGAATATCCACCGCCGCCGGAGTATCCACCGCCGCCAGAGTATCCACCGCCTCCTCCGCCGAGCTTTCCGCTCAGACCGCCCAGGCCGCCGCCCAATCCACCGCCGAGACCGCCCAGTTTGCTCTGCAGCAGTTGGCCAATGCCACCAGCTCCTCCGCCGCCACCGCCTCCTCCAAGAAGTCCGCCCAGAGAGGCCTGACCAACGGACAGGATGGCGGCTAGGATCACCAGGATGCAGGCAAAGGGTTTCATTGCGACTGGACTTCAAATGTAGTTACTATCGGTTGCGAACAGCTGACCAAACTAATTCCATCGTCGGCCAGAGCACGCACCTTTATACCCCCGAAAAATCGAAAAAATCGAAAGAAATCGATGCGAATGAGATGAGATGATGGGGGGAGGGGAGAAGGGGCCCAATTAGAAGCCATTGATGAGCAGAGCGTTTGCGACTGCGATTTCATAATAACCCACATTCGGTTATGCTCGCCGGCGGTTCTTTTGTTTGCCTATGCTAATCCGTGCGCATGCGCGGCTCACTTCGGATGAGGAACCGCTTCTCCTCCAGTTTGCACACTGGGTTGGGGGTGTTAAATCGTCGCCGGCGTTGGGAAATCTATTGACAACGTTATCCACGCCTTGATGACAAGGGCACACAATTTGGTTTATCAGAAAATTACTATCATTTTTGTGTCCGCTGAAGACATTGATATTTCTTATTAAATGGATTATTACGAAATTAAGAATAGGTACATAATTGCCTACAGCAATCGGTATAAAACTCAAAGGGTCACTGAAGCTGTAATCAGATTCCTTTATAAGAATATTCGAAAATATTTACCTGCTGCATTTAATTAAAAGCGTAATTTGCTTTCCTATATTGTATTAAAAACATGTTTAGCTTTTAGGCTTAACATCATCATCTAGATTAAATTTTTATTATAAATTATTTTTCTTCCCATTTCTGCACTCTAATCTTTTTTTCTAACAAGCAGCTTAAATAAACTGTAGGTGTCTTCAAGTTTTCATTTTCTGCAGTATTTGTATAAATTGCAAAAATTATCATCATTTGTCATAAATGTTATAAAACTATTCTCTTTTAACTTTTTTAATCATTTTGATGTAAATATCAAGAAAATAATGATTCGAAATAATATTGGCAAAATAGGACAAATGATTAGTTTTCTTTACACTTAATATGAAGTGCTCCAATAAATTCAGCTAGAGAATCTGCTGTGCTTAGACCACTGTGCCAATCGCCGAATCTCAAACAAATTATCAGCATTTAATCACCGCGGCTGGTGGCGGGCAACAATGGGTCGACAATCAACATTTATATCAATGTTTTGTCAGTTGGCCAGCAGAGAGTTTTTGGCCAAAAGCAGAAGCTGAAGCAGAAATAGAAGCAGCCGAAGTGTCAAACTGATGAATGATGAAATCGTGAGTTCTGCTCCAAGGTTCAGACTTAAAAGTTGGGAGGTGGAAACTAAGTAATCTTCCTGCTTTGGCCAAGAATCATCGACTTGTCGCTTGGAGGCCTATTCAAGTGATCTGGGGTATACAATACCCAATACCCATGCCCATATTCCACATCATCGTTTATTAATACGTGGAACCGGTTGACCGATTCTATTTCTATGCTTCAGTTTGGCATATATTTGCATAGTGGCTCGGCGGATATGGCAGATTGCCTGGGAATTTTTCGTAAGACCCCTAGTTGTCGGTACTAAGCCGCAAGATAAACACTCTTCAGGGAACTCTCCCACAAGTCAAAGAGTTCATTGCACTCCTCTAGCACACGCCTCGGCTATCGAACAAAACAAAAAAAGTCTACACAAAAAGAAGACAGTTTCGTTTTTTTTTATTTGCAACTCTGGCCAATTCGTTTCAGCGTTTGGCATTTACATACTCGTTCTGGGCTCTATAAATATTCATAATCGTATTATTCGATTATACTTCACGCTGTAAGCTACCGATACGACGACAGATCGACGGAAATTCGATGGGTTACTTATCAATTAAGTGGAAAACAAGTTGGCCAAGCGCAAAGAAGTAGCAAACTATAAAGTGCTTTTCTGGGTCTAAAAAAGAAGAGTGATGGACACTCGAGCTATTCAGATGCTAGGAAATATACATTTTAATTAGATTTCCTCATTACCAATTTATTGACTTTATTAATTATCTTATATAAAATTTCCTAAAAATTTAATTAACTATATAACGAATCGAATTGTTTTTATTTATTTTATAGATTTGTATACCTATTGAATTAGACATATGAAATTATAATAATGATGCTTTAAAACTTATCTTTAACTAAACAAATCAGAATTTTTATATTTTAAAGGATGAAATTAGTTTTCAAACTTTAAGCTAGTCATAATACAATGTAAATATTATGATAATAAATAGCTATTTATTTTTGAGCCTGTTTTACAATCCCTTTCATTGTGCAAAGTAAAATAAATTAAGAAATTTCATGATTTTTAAGGGAAACATTTAAAGTTCTATTTGAATATATACATAATACTTAAGTGTGTGTTTTTTGGAGTCGTTTCTGGTTTGCTCACTAGCCAACTGAGACCAGGTCAAATCGGACTGTCGGCCAGAACCCATCTTCCATTTAGTGTCCAGCCCATTGTTAAGCCAAGATGCGAATGTGGCGAAACGGATGGTATAGTATAGTGTAGAATAGTATAGTATTGTTTTTAGTATATCTGCCTTACAATGGCGGCTATATTACCGGGCTGAAATGACCGAACCTACAAAACTATTTCCCATCACATCGCCTTCGGACGGCTGAAGGCTTACATTAAAAAAACAAAAAACAGAATTAACATATTTAATTGCGAGTTATGTAGCCAAATGAAATTACCAGTGAAAAGTAAACACAAAGGCAAATATGGATAATCCGAAAAGTGAACGGAATTAATGCTGCTGTTTGAGTGGAGAACTTTGGCTAGATGCGATGGGATGACTCGTCATCTTAAATGGGAGGGCATTACGGCTAAAATTGATGACACTCATAAATAAGTTGGTAATATGTATGATAATAACTAATATTGTACCGACATTAATTCCATTCCAAGCGAATTTGCAAGCTTGCATAGAAAATTGCCGTGCCATCGCATTTGCCTTTTTATGGCGAATCCATCAGACACATAAATAACCATGCTATATGTATTCCTTCTACATATCTATTATATATACCTATAATTTAATCAGCTAAGAGCTGAGAACTCGTACATATGCAAAAGGCAAATTGATGGCAGGCAGGCTCATATAAATATAAGCTAATTACACTGCCTTGCTAGATCGTCGGCAATGGGGTCATAAAATATTGATAGTTAATTGTCGGCTTCTTCCATCAATCACTGAAATCATGGGATCTCCATCAAATCCATATATCTACTCATCCCCTTAAAACCATACATTTATATTTTATACAGATAAAAGTCCAAAACAAAAGCTTTTAATTCTTTACAGTTTTACAGAAATTATATTTTTTTATTTCTTTATAAAAGCTTAAATATAATTACCTACAGAATCTACTGTGTTATGTACACTTATGTAATAATATTCAGGAAGTACTTAACGTGTAACTACCATTAAAACATTTTAAAATTTCGTTTACCGCTGAAAAATCCCAAGGCATTCAGAATATATAATGTAGCACTGAATTACTTGAGTTCCATTGACCAAATTAGTTTCAAATAAATTTCCCAATCAAAGACATTTCGCAGCGATAATCGTTAAAATGTGCATCAAGAGTTTGTCAAACAACTTAAAGCACAAAGCCGAAAACCAGTTTGAAAAAAATGCAAAAACTATAACTAGTTTGCGCACACGCACGCATAATTTGTCCAGATTGGTGTAAATAAAAGTGAGATGGCCAATGCCCATTTGTTTACAAACAAACATGCGAATCGTAATGCGTTTGTCCAAGGCTCCATAGTAACCGAAAACCAACTAAAAACGCACATGGCAAATTCAGTCGAGACTTGACGACGCCGCAACTTCATGATTATCGAATCAAAGACAAAGGCGGACAAAGAAAATCGGTGGATTCAAAGCCAAACAACGATTGCCAGCGGAAGTAAAACAAAACGAAATACACGAAAAAAAAAAACAGAAAAACTGAAAAGCAAAGAAACTGATTTTCATATAAATCAATGACAGCCAATAAACTGTTTAACTTCATGTTAAGCACACACACTTGAATTAAGTGTTTGTTTTATGGGCTGGTGTCAAGGATTGGCAATAAAAACTCAAGTTTCCCGCCCTGACCTCAAAAATATAATCATTTAATTATAATAAGTAATTGAAATTCTTACCCCACCTCATTTAACTTATCTTTTTCCCCTACTAAACTTTCGCTTTCGGCGGCAGCGGCTTGAAATGAACTTGAACTTCAGCAATGCCATCGCAAGGGCAGGGCGTAAAGAGCAAAGTTGTAAACTGGTTTGATTTTCTTCGTTTGCCAGAAAGACTTAGGCAACGAACTTTTTGACAGCGCCATCTACTGCTCAATATATAAAAGCTTACTGTGTAAAAAAGCTGTGCTCAAAGCAGAGAAATAAATTTGGGGTTTAATTTAAAGGCGGAGCCCATATTTTTCCTAATCGAATTCCGTTGCTTGTGGGTATTTTAGAGTTACCTTTAAGTTGCAAGCCAAATTTCCATTTAGACTGCATTCCAATAACAAATAACTCTGTGTTTTAGTTTACACAAATTTATAAACAACCAATGGGAATATGAATAATATGAAATGACAAACTCTTATCTTATTAGCTTAACGTTTAATAAATTAATCAAAATTTTAAATGAAATGGAATAGAGATCCTTAGACTAAAGTCTATTTATTTCTTAAAATTGTGAGCTATTTAGAACATTTTTTTTCATTCACTTCTCAATCAAATGATTATATAAAATCAGTAGCTTTAAAGTTTAGTGTGGTTCACAACCACTAAAACCTATTTTATACGCAAATTTAAGAACCTTTTTTTTTGAACAAAAAACTTAAGAAAACAACTCTTTTTTGGAAACAAACGACTTAAGGAAAAATACTTTTTTTTACATAAACATTTTATTGGTCAGCTTCGGTTGCACAGAATTGGTTACAGATAATGTAGATCCCTTTGCTTAATCGTTCCACCAGCCAGCACCGCCACGGGAGCCCCCACCGTAGGCAGCGCCACCAGCACCACCGGCACGACCACCACCGGAAGCGTGATTGACCGTGTAATCGAACTCGGCGGGGTTGCCCCAGGCATTGCCACCGGCGCCTCCAGCTCCGGCTCCCTGCCAGCCTCCTGCTCCTCCGGCTCCTCCGGCTCCTCCGGCTCCCTGCCAGCCTCCTGCTCCTCCGTAGCCACCAGCTCCACGACCAGCACTGGCTCCTTGCCAACCACCGGCACCGCGACCGCCTGCTCCACCGCCATAAGATCCCGCACCGCCTCCAAAGGATGCAGCACCACCTCCATGGGATCCTACGCCACCTCCATAAGAGGCAGCTCCGCCGCCGTAGCCGCCAGCTCCTCCAGCCGAGCCACCACCAATGTGGACCTTAGTATTTCCCTGCGACTGGGAGACGTGGGACACCAGACCAGCTCCAATGGCCGGGCGACCACCGAAGCCGCCGCCGCCGCCACCACCACGTCCGCCGCCAGGCAGGTAGCCACCGCCAGCGCCACCGCCTGCTCCACCGCGGAAGCCACCAGCATTGGCCAGAGCCAAGGAAGCCAACAAGCAGACAAAGACCTGAATATGGTTAAAATTATAAAAATGAAATCTGTAAAATCCTCCAGGACTCCTTTTATTCTCACCTTCATTCTGGAAGTAAAGATTATTAGATTTGAGATTCTAGTCGAAGCTGAGACTCAATGGTTTGTGATGTCTTTGGGCCAAGAAACAGCTGAATTTATAGTCCAAATCCTATGGATCTTCTTTGGCTAATGATCCGTTCAAGCCACCAAACAACAAACAAACGAACGAAAAAAAAAACCAAATCAATTTCATTTTTCACAAACCAAAACATCAATTTGCTCCGCTCAATCATTAGATTCTGCAGCCCTCTGAACTCATCTTTATCTTTAGCTTAGCTTGGTTTGGCTCTTCGGATGCTGCTCTTCGTCGCTTTGTTTTCCTTGGCTTTAATTAAAAGTCACAATTTAATTGCACGGCGACGGCAATTAGCCTTCGGGCCTGCGATTGCCCAATCTCCGCCAAGTTGCTTTGTCTTAAAAGTCCGAAAAGTGGACGCAGTGCGTCCAGTTTATGCCCATGTTGCTGCGTGGGCGCTTCACCCACTCCTGGCTGCTCCTCCACATATATAAATATATTTGTTTTTTTTTTCTTGTTTATTTTTTGTTTTTGAAAGTGAACGAATTGTGTTATGCAAGGCAACACAATACCGCAATGCAACTCATCAACTTGACAGAAATAAAGTGCAAATCTTGCCGAGCCAAAACTGCTGTGAATGGGAAATATTTGAAATGGGGAAGTCCTCAGGCATTAAAACACAAGTTGTATTTCACCTGCAAAGTCAAGTTTTATGTTTAGAAAAATGGCAAACCATGATTTCCAATTTGTGAAAATTAATGTATGCAAATAAATTGCATTTACTACCAGGAACATCAAGTATTGTCTTACTTTCACTTTGCATATATTTTCTTAAGGCTCGAAAATAAAAAAAAACAGTTAAAGCGATTAATAAAAAACAAAAGACAAAAATTAATTTATTATAAATTCAATAATGTTTCAATCTGTACCTAAAATCTAGAACACCTTTCTTGGCCACATAATTTATCCGCGCAACTAAACCATATTCCTCCATTATTAAAATTAGGCTGATGAGCTTATAAAGTAGGCGATTAATCGCTTATCAAATGGGTGCATTGGAACTGTAAGCAACCAATGACGAAGTGCCTCTGCCGGCAAAGCGTTATCAATAATGGGACAACTTGCAACCTGAGAAATCGAAGCGAGAAATAAGCAGTGGAGATTTATACGAGGAAACTCGCACAAAAACCAATGATTTGGTTCATAGATCACCTGCGATGTAGGGTATTCAAAGTGGCAGACTGCGATCTCTGCTGCCACTCTCTTTCTCTTTTTTTCTTCGTCGCCGGAGAAAGCCTCTCTCTCTCACCGACTCTCTGTTTGGTTTGCCGGCCTTCGCTCTTTGGGATAATTTCGGGCTTCGTTGGTGCCGCTGCAGATTTGGCCAAATCATTCCGTTGCCAACGTTGTAACTGGAAAACGTGTTTGCCGGATCTTCGACGTCGCGTCGTCGCCTTCGCAGTTTTCCTCCCGTCTTTCGTTTTTCCGTTTTTCCGATTTTCTTCGCGCCTTGTGCATTTTTTCACAGTGATTAATAGCCCTTCCATTATCGGAAAAACTCATCCTCATACCCGAACATCCATCTTAATGTGCGTGCCAACCTGTGTTCTTTTATTTGTTTTTTTCCTGTTCATTTGTCATAACTGGCAGCAAATCGAAAAAATTAATTAAATAGTATGAAACACGATTAGAATGCTGTGCTCAAGCTGAGGAATATTGCCGACTAAGGAATACAGCGACAGCTTGATACTAAATATATTAAATTAATTTACGGTGAGTCAGAAAGGAAAATACTAGCTGGGAATAAAAAAAATAATAAATAAAACAGTTTCAAAACAAACAAACAACCAGTTTATGTGCCTAGTTTTTTAAAATAAACAACAATGTAATAGTTCATTGGAAAAGTTAAATATTAAAAAAATGAAAATAGCAACGATTCGATAATTTATGTACGCTTTTGCATACACAACAAATTACTGCATCCAAAAAAAAAAAAAACAAAAATAAAACACGCAGATTCATAAAAATTTGCCTTTATACGCTTGCTGTAAAAAATGATAAACAATTAAAAGGCAATATGAAAATAGGTCCCGTAAAAAATGCAAATGCTTCCAAATTCATTCAGATCATTAAAATCGTTAAATAATACTTTTGCAGACACCATTCGTAAGCAAACATTTGCATTTATAGATTTCTGCAATATTTATTAACATAAAAATCACTTTTTTATTTTCACGAGTAGCTGGCAGCATAATCATTAAGGCCTGCATATTTAGAATGATCAATCTGGCCAAAAATAGAAAAGCACCATCTCAATTAAAAACTTTTATTTATGGACTTTAACTCGTTTGGTTTTTTGGGTCTTACTTGATAAGTGCGCATTAGTCAAACTTAAGTTGCGGCTGGACTTAGTGGTGCGCAGTTTTCTTTCGTCTAGCAAACTGTTCATGGTCTATTAATTGCCGAAGCAGCTCATTTTCTTTTATGCATCAAGATGCGCACATATAGTATTTTTTTTATAGCCTCAATGGGTCTAATAAATTATATACCATATATATTAAAAATCGGAGAAGATCTCATGCCAATGCCCCGCGGTGTTGCTTAGAAATTTTCCTCGATTACGATTGACGATTGACGATTGAAACCGAAACTGCGATTAGGGCAATTCACCATGAACCATGAGCCGAGGCAGAACAAAAGACTAAGGCAACAAACTTGAGTGCGCTTGCGGTTTCTGCTGGCGATGTTATTGTGTAGTATAGTATAGTATAGTATAGTATGGTATGGGATTGGATCGGATTGGATGGGTTGGATAAGTGGGCGCGGGACAGGTGACAGCGAAACCCCTCCATGTGCATTCAGCTGGATGACTTTCTCCCTGCCGCAGCTGCTCCAACTTCTAAGTGGCACTGCTAATAAGCCACAGGGAATTGTTATTTGCTGTTTTTGTCGCTGCACTTGTCGTGGGTTCCTATCGCTCGCAGTGGGTAGCAGGGGGTATGCCCAGCAGGTGTTTTATTGCGCCACCAGCAGATGAAAATTCCCGGAATTTTGCGAGCTCCCCTCACATACCATTGTTCATAGTTAGTTTTATAAGAAAAACGCAAGCACACATAAGAACTAGTAGTAATCATTTACATTTAAACATTTTAAATAACAATATTACTAAGTATGCAGTTATTGCTAATAGTCCTAAAAATAAATATAATAATTAAGAGTTTAATTCTTAAAATTTGATTTGAAAATTGTTTGGTAAAGTGCTCTTTTTAATTATAATTCATTTTTGTTGATTAAAATGTCTTTATTAATATATTTATATTGTCAAATATAATGTGAAAAGTGTATAACGTATTTTGAATAAAAAATAGATATCTGAAGGCTTTTATCATTATAATATTAATTTGTTGTTTTGAGCGACCACTATAGAAAAGGTAATGAAAGTTAAGAATTTGTACTATTCTAGATTAAATAAAAGGTGTAACCCGACATTTTCTAATATCCGAATTTTGAGTAAAATACTTCTTTCAATATGCTTGACTGGGCTTTACTTTTGCTTGCTGATTTTTTTACTTATGAACCAAAAACGTATGATTTTCGATTGAAATCATTCAGTTAACCTCAGTGTTTGACCCTGAGCATCGAAGGGTCTAACCTTCCGGCGACGGCATTTTCATTTGGGCGACTCGCTCACTCGGAAAACCTCTCGCATCCACATCCACATCCACAACCACGTCCACATCTACGCTGAAATGATATTAATTGCCCCGCACACTTACCGTGGAGTGGGTACTTAGGTGACTTTCATTGTCTTGACAGCGGTGGATTATTATGCGGCAGGTGGGTTTTTTTTCTCTTTCTGTTTTGTTTTTTATGCTCCACACACACACACACACATACATGTGTGTGACTTTGAGTGCAGCTCCAGTTTAATCACACTTTTAACTCCGTTTCACATAATACTAATTTCATAATTTGCACCACCCAACCAGGCAACGCACCACTCCACCGCCGCAATGTGCTGCTGCTGCTGCTGCTGCTGCTGCATTTTCACTTTTACACATCGGTCGGGGCAGTGTGATTAAAGCTTTGCATAAGTGGTGTGGTGTTTTTAATTTTGTCGATGGGAAAATGCGCCCCGGGAAGTGCTTCCCAGAATCCCGTGGATTCCGCGGATTCCCGCAGATTGGCACCCAACTAAAAAAACTCGAGAGAGCTCGGTCCTAGGCGTTGACATGCCTCGTAGGCAATCCGCAGCTAGCGGATCATAATTGCAGCTAGATGGGTAGCTAGCCCACTTCACTTGTAGCCTGAGAAGCTGGAGATGATCAAGTTGGGGATGGGGATGGGGATGGGGTTCCTCCTCGAGCAAGCAACTGTCAGCGTGTAAAACAGCGACGCAGCCATGATCATGACCATGATCAAGTTGTAGCTGTTGGTGTGCTGCTTACCTCGTCGCGGGTCCAATAACTTGCTCAGGAACTATGTGTGGGTTGAATACAAGTGAAAAGCTTTAAATTGCAATTCAAAAAAGGTTTAAAAACAAGTACACACCCTTGAATTGAAAATTTTGAAACATTTGGTGATTAGTTCCATCTTTATCATGTGCTTTTTGATATGCATATTTTTAATATCCTTTTTATTATTTTTCTATATATTTCTTTTTAATTATTTTTAAGTAACTTTAGAAAAATATAATAATATTGGCCAGCTTTCGATTTGCGCAGTTAATTGTTATGCAATTTTAGTAATGAATTTAGCTGTATACTGAAATAAAAAAATATTTCAAAACTCATACACTTTGTTAATTACTGAAAGTAACATTTTTTTTATTTTTGAAACATAATAATTGAGACGTAATAATTAATGGTTAAAAAAAAACCCCTTCGTAGAGCATTTGCAGATTCGCATAGACACAGTTTTTATTCATAATAGCCCCATCTGAAAGCCCTCCCCTTGGGATGTTGTTGGTTGTCTTGCGGTTGGCAGTTGTGCATCTTTGTATCTTGTATCTGTCGGCGAATGAAATAGCACGTACCATATAATCAGGCGGGCAACCCAAAAAAATAAAAATAAAACAAACAGTGGAAATAAAAGCCAGCAAATAAGAAACGGCAACCGCCACAAATCAGAGACTAAGAATGAAAGTTAGCCTGCACTTGAACAATACAAAAAGCCCCCTACATTTTTTGAGGTTTTTTGGAAGTCTTTTGTCAACGTAAAAATAGATCTATTTATATAGCCGAACCCCGAACCCGAACCCGAACTCATAATTTCCCATCGCTAGCCTCAGTTTTGAGCAGACAATTATCATAATTATCAATGCACTTTTCACACTTTTCACACTTTCCATGCGGTGTGCTCTCCAGCCGCCGTTTTGTGTCATTTGTCACAGAAATTATGCATAAGTTTCCGCGCCTGCTCGCTTTCGAATTGGAATCGCTTAGTCTTGGTCGTGTCTTGTCCGGGGCTCCATTGTTACACTTCCAGCCAATTTCGATTCTATGGCCCATTGTCAACCCTTCACCTTCCGCGGAATGGCGGCAAGTTTAGGGCCGCTTGAGGCCTCATAAATTTCGTCGGCAACGGAACAATGACAAATCGATGACGGCGTCAACAAAATACAAAATACAACATTTGTGCGACATTTATAAACAAATTTGTGTGTTGATTTCATTTCTTCGCCGCCTTTATCCGATCGTAATTGTGTGGCTGGAAAGTGAAACCATCGTTAATAAATAAGCTTCGGCATTCCAATAACTCAGCACAATGGCTTTTTTGAACTGGAAAACCAGTAACTTTCGAACGCATTTCGATGCCACACATAAGGCGATTAGTGCAAGATCAAACTGGGGAACAGTTATCAAAAAATTATACAATTTATATAACACTTGTTGATAGTGCTGGTCGATTGATTGCCGGCTAAGCGGATTGAAGGCAAGAATTAACGCGACAGATCTGAATAATTTTTAAGCCGATTTAAGCTCTATATTAAATGCATTTGGGAAAAACAAACTATTACTAGTGGGGAAAATATTTGATTGACTTGATTGAAAAAGTAAAAGTTAGAGCTTTCCATAAATCAAGCCATTTAAATGAGTTTTTTATTATAATATTTACCGATGTATATTTATTGCAAGAACAGTTTCTTGTATTTAATTAACTAGGTTAAACACCTTTAATATTATGAATAGTCGAATCGAAACAATAGATACAAAAACATTTGATTTATTAATATTAAAGTCAACTCCGCGTCGTTTGTCTTTGTCATTTTCTTAGTCTGCAGTAAATGTAAATACATTTTTTTTATACCGTTTCTTATTCCTTAGTTGATTTATATATATTCTTTACCCCCCCTGGGATTTTCTTTGATTGGCTAGGAAAAGCCTGACCCAGAATATAATATTCAATTTAGGAGCATTCATCACTGTCTGCCATAATACCATATTTATCCTGAATTTTCTCCATTTTCCTGTTTACATTGTGAAATTGCAAAAAGCATAAGAAATGCGCAAATAGCATTGTACAAACAGACAGAGTAAATTAAAACTTAACAGATTAAAGGGGTTATATATCATGGATCGTATCGCATAATCATGACAAGCAATTCGTGCCTGGGACTAATCCAGCTTTTTATTCGTGCACCGGAATCCGATGACCTTTTCCCAGGATGAGGGGCAGGTGGGGATTGGAGAGGAGTGGAGTGGAGTGGAGTAGAGTGTGTGGTAGTTTTAGTGGAGAAGCTTGACCAGACAACCTGCCACATCTCAATTGGCGCTTGACCAAAGCAGAGGCTCTTGACATCGGACTATGCAACAAGTGGCTGCACAAGAGTGTTGCTGTGCTGCGTTTTCGTTATGTTGCGGATCTACACTCGCAAAAAGGAAACATCAAATTTACCAATTCTGTAAAGTTTTGCTTTCAATCGTTGTGTACATAAAATTAAAATAAAAATTTAATAATATATTATTTCTTACGAAAAATTATCATAATATTACATTATTTTTATATTTTTAAATTATTATGGATAGATGGATGCACTTGTTTGTTACTTAAATAATCAACAAGGAGTTTCATATTTACTAGTTTGTCATATCTTTTATCTTAGAGGTTTTCATTTTTATTTAAAAAAAAATTGTTTACTCAAAAAATGGTAACTACTACATTTTCAATATTATTTCTTTAACTTTTTAAAGCAAACATCGATTTTAATATTTGTTCTACCTTGTAAAAAACAATTTCTTAACATTATCTGGTGGAAATGCACATTTTTCGCTGAGTGAAGATGATCGGGCTATTTTGCTTTTGTCCAAACGTTGCTGTTGCCGTTTGAGAGTGTCTGATATTGCAGATGTTGCTGGTGTTGCTGGCCATGTTATCGCTGTTGTTGCCACTGATTGGCGCCGTTGTTGCCACGCCTCCGGCCATCCATTGCTGCATTGCTGTGGCAATTTCTCGCCTCGGCTTACATAAACAAAAAAGAGAGATAAAAACATGGATTATCAGTTTTCGGGAACTGCCGAATATTTACCATGGAATTGGCAACAATTTATGACACTTAAATGACCACAAAAAGAAATGGCAAAAAATATTCGGACCGTTATTAGGCTGTTGTGACAAACGAAACAAAAGGCAGACGTTACACCACATTCAAGTCGTGCATAAATAATGATAGATCCGCATAATATCACACATATATTGATTGATTGTGGCATCGACTTCCGGGGGTCACCACCTGACCAGATTTCCGGCTCCTGCTGTTCATGTTGCTGTCGGCTCAAGTTGCTGGTGGCATAAGTTGTGGTTGCTCATGTTGCTTTTGCTGTTGGCCATGGCCAAATGCGAATCACGATCGTTGCTCGTTTTGCCATCACTTCACTCTCGTTTTGGCTTTTACTTTTCGGTGCCCCCAAAGACTCGCACATGACTTCACTTTTACCGCAGTTAAAGTTCGTCATGGGTCGTCTATATTCGCCTCAGCCGCCCCTCTTTTTCTAACTTAAATAAAATCCACTGGTCCCCAGACGCATTATTTTTGTTGAAATGAAGAAAGAATTACAATATAAATAGTTTGAAATAAATTAAACATTATTGTAGTAAGTTTTTAAAAATTGTAATTTATTAAATTCAATTTCCACAAAAAGAAAAACATGGGAAACTCAAGCCTTAAGGAAATTATATTAATAGATTGTTCTTGTTTAGTAAGTATAGTATAGTATGGTATAGTATATTACAGTATAGATTATTTTTGGTTAATAAGCATGAAAAAAGACCAAAAGGATTTCTTTATGATTTAAATGCAATTTAATGGAAATATCATGATGAATTAAAAAGAATAGCCTTAAACCCGTTCATGCCCACTGTTGCCAACAATATATAATAATAAAGTTATATAATTCTTCAATAGCCAAATCCTATTTACATTAAGCATATACATATATTAAAATTTAAAAAATTTAATTGAAATAATCAAAGTTCCATATATTTTTGCTTAACGTTGGGAATGTATCCAATGAGAGAAGAAAATTATTTATAAAAGTTTAAATTAAAATTGCTGGCCAGCTTCTCACAAATCGTCGTTAAAAGAGCGCACGCAAAAGCCAAGCGTTTTAATGACATAATTAGGCGTTGTTTTATTTTTTTTTTTGGAAAGGTGTTGCTCTCGAGAAAATCCCCGTAAGATTGGGGTGTCCGGGGGGGTCGACTTCGAATGCCCAATGCCGAATGCCACCCAGTTGGACCGAGTTGTTTCGCCTGGTAGCGGCGGGTCACCGCCCAGCCTGATTGATTTGACCCCGCCAAAAGGGGCAGACTTTCACTGGCGTGATCTCTGGGTCCAATCCCTCCCCACTACCGAACCATGAGTATGTACATATTCATGATAATAACCCCCGTTCGGAATTTGGAATTTGGAGTTTGGAGTTTGGAATTACCGAAATGCATTCCGTGCTGCACAGATGATGTCTGATGATGGGATTATTGCAGATGTGCGATTATGTGCGATGATGTCATCTCTGGGAGCCATGGGTTCATCGAGCATGGATCGCGGTTCGCGGATCGCGGATTGCGGGCCATTGGGAGCAGCGCAGATCTGGCGGCGACTTTTCTGCGAAATCAATTTGGTGTAATTATGTAACTGTAACTGGCGGCCCCAAAAAAGACTGGCGCTCGCTCGAACCTCACTCAAGTCATCAATCAGTCGAGGGGCCCGTCATTAGCTCACATTTCATCGCCTAACTGCGATGCGATACGATCCGATGCGATGCGGTCAGGTGGGATCAAGTTTTCATCTTGGAGAACGGAATGGTCACATGACCAGCTTCTAAATACCACAAATTTAATTAAATTCATTAGAGCTTTCATATTCAAAATATTAAATTGAGAGGATACGAAAACTGGAGATATTTTAAAAAATGCTGGCAAATAATTTTTATTTGACCATGTTATCTAGGTTTTTGGCAAAAAAATGTTCATTTTTAAATGCCAATTGATTGAGAATTTAATAACGAGCCTTATGACATTCCATATTTTTAATATTATTTCCGAGGTAAATCAAATTGTGTGTTTTATTTGGTTAAAATTCCCGTAGGTCATATTTTACAACGATGATGTCTGAATCCAAAATATTTTAATTGATTATGCCAAGTTCTGGACTTCCTTGAGCTTCGTTTATCCAGCCAACCCAGAAATCCCTGGTGTAATCACTGGCATCACCGATTCCGACTGATAATCTCCGCCTTCCTGTCCGCAGACAATGACAAACAGACACCTGGTGAGCTGGTTGCCAACGGAGTGCGATCCGTGGCCAATTTAAATGGGACTTGATGGCGATTGCGATGGCGATGGCGATGGCGAGTGCGTTCAACTGGCTTGCTTCCCCATGGAAGCCGGGCCACTTGTTGGCCAGGTTTATGGTCGATCCATTAGCGCTGCCTGCGCGCCGGACCATTTGACTTCATTTGATTTCGAGAGCAGATGCCAATTGGCAATAGCCTTTCATTTGGCAGTCCGCCTCCTCCAGCTGCTCCTCTGTCCCCATCCTCGCCAGAGTTCAATGGCAGCCACCGACAATGGACGAGTCATCTGGGAAAATCGATCTGCGGCTTTCTTGGTGGCCCCGATTTCTCATGGAATTCTCTTGCGGAATTCTTCGAACAAATTGTGGAAAATTCGAGGTTGAGCCACTGACACTTCCCGCAATTCCCATTGATGATTTGCAGATTATTGAATCGCCACTTTGCGGTGCAGTTCATTTGGGTCAAATCAACCAACACAGGCTTTCCTTTTCATCATTTTTTTTTTAACTTAATCAAGTAGTCTTTGCTTCATACCTATAGCCCACTTTTATTCTAAAAAAACCTATAGTTGTAGGTACATCAAAAATATTTCACATTAACTTTAGGTGTCTTGTTATCTTAGCCTTAAGTTAGAAATTGAAAATTTTTTTAGTATATACAGATTCTGCATCTTGCTAACTAGTTTTAATTTTGCTTAAAATTAAAAAAAAATAAAACAGGAACAAAAAGTTTTCCAAACAATTACTTATTTAAAATTTTAAAAAATGTGTGTTAAAAAGTAATACATTTTTGTAAATTCTATACATTTGTATTGTTACAAAAACAATAGCAAATTATTTTGAAGTATTTTGTGCTAATTTATTTGTTAGCTTATAAGCAATATAATATAATTTTTTTTAACGCCGTTATTCGCCTGTGACATTCACGAATAAACATTCAATTTAAAATACTTCAATAAATTATTTCGCACATTAACAAATTCTATGATACAGCCGCAACATCTATATGCAGTAAAAGACATCGAATTTGTAGGGCCAACGGTGGAGATTGGCCATGCTCTCTCCCAGTTTTCAAAGACGTCGCTCAAAGAGCCACAATCGACCGAAAAATAACAAATTAATTTCACTTTCTTTGTAAGTGAGCTGCTGTTGCTGCTGTCTTTTGTTGCTGTTGCATGTTGCTGTTGGTGTTGGCCCGGTGTCTTTGTGGCCATTGTTGCTGCAGCAGCGACAAGCTCGACTTCAGGTTTATTGACTGCGTCGTCTGTGCAATTAACTCTTTTTATACATTTTTTTTGTGATTTGCCCGCTCTTGTTTGCGCCTGAATGGACAGTGGGAGGCAGGTGGGGCAGGTGGAGCATAAACGCCAGCCAGCTCGGTTGCCATGGCCCAATGCACCGCAGGGAACTGCCACGCCCACTGCCATCTGACACCGACTCCGACACCGACACCGACTCGAAGTCGCGATCTCCCTGACATCTCGTCTCGTGGCACTTGTGGCACACATATTTTCACCCGACAATTAGGGAGTGCTCGCAATGGCACTCTCCAAATGAAAATAATAATATTTTTGGTTTACATTTTTCATTCCCTGTGTGTTTCGAATTGTTAAAAATATGCCTACAGTGCGTTTCAGAGCTTAATCTAGTTACATCAATGGATTACCTGTTATGATGCATGGAATGGGATACAGAGATCTGGATTTATATTCGAAAATATCCCAAGTTTTACAAGTTTTTCATTTTCATTCGATTTTTGGTTCATATTAATATCGGCAACGTTTTAGATTTAAACTAAGAAAAGTGCTTTTGAACATTATTTAAAGGCGAATTTAATCAGCAGGCCTCAAATGGCGTATCGAGATCTCGCTCAGTATTACAAAAAAAAGATTCTTAGGTTAATCAGTTAAAGCATGCCTTTTTGCGCCTATTTTTATCACAACATTTAAGGAATCTAGTTTAGACATTCTTTGTGTTACTTAAAATGTACATTAATAAGTAGTAAGTACAGTGAAGCCTTTTTTGCAGTGGGACATGGGTCCGGAAGTCGAATGGTATTTTGATTACTTAATAAATGCTTAATACATTTTTAAAGTCAGGCAAACATATGTTTTTTTTTTTGTATATTATATCAAAATGTAAGGGAATTCGATGCACAAAAGTAAGTGTATGTTGAGGATAGAAATTCGTTGGCCTCTTAGTTGCGACTTTAGCTGCCCTAATCAGGTACGATAGGCTTATGAAACGCACTGTACAAGTATATAAGTTCATCGTGTATAAAAGTTTATTTATACTTCTATGAGCCTAATCGATCACTTCGCGAATACTGCTGTAGCAAATTATAGCTAGTTTTGGACCGATTAGGGATTAGGGCCGGATTCACGCAGCAGGCCTCCTCCTCCATTGGTCGTTTAATAGTCCTTATCACAGTTGAACTCGTCGGGCAGACTCTTGCCCTCAGCCAGGCACATGGACGGCACATCCGCCTGCAGCAGCCGGCGGATCGCCTCCGGACCCAGCCACTCGTCCGCCTTGCTCAGATTGCGCGTCTGCACCAGCTCGGTCACCTCGCGGTCCATTAGCATGCGCAGCTGGAAAATTT
Organism: Drosophila elegans; assembly: GCF_018152505.1. Lineage (NCBI taxonomy): Eukaryota > Metazoa > Arthropoda > Insecta > Diptera > Drosophilidae > Drosophila > Drosophila elegans. The sequence continues at coordinate 4,902,558 of NW_024545513.1, forward strand.
TGCGGGCCACATCTCTGGCACAGCCGATGCGGATCCAGGAGTCCAGGCAGAGCTGCACCTCCGAGCCGAGCGGCTCCAGGCGGAAGTGCTTGCCACCGGCCAGGGCTACCATTAGACCGCTCACCAGGGTGGTCTGCTCCAGCGAGGATCGCTGCTCGGCGGTGCGTGTCTTCTCCACAAACAGGATCCAGTCGCTGGCCAGGTTCTTCTGCTTCTTCCTGCCCAGCAGGCAGGAGTTGCGCGACACCTGGCAGAAGGGGTCTCCCTCGGCCATCAGCTGGTGCTTGTTCTCGCGGTCCATGTAGGCCAGCTTCGGATAGTAGCCGGCCGTCAGGGCCAGGCGGATCAGATTGGTGTCCTTGGCAAAGGACGAGGCCAGACGCACCTTGGCTGGGTTGGCGCCGAAAATGCGCGTCACCGATTCGCGCAGCGTGCTTACCGCCGAAACGAACATCTCCATGGAGTGGCGGCACACAGAGTTGCGCTCGCAAAAGTCCCCAATGTCGTAGCGTGACAGGCTGGTGAACTCCTTGTAGAGCTTCAGGGCAGCCAGCGAATCGCTCATCTGGTCGCCAGCAAACAGGAGTCTGGCGTTCTGCTGGCCCGACTTCTTGCCGCGATCCGTGGTGAGCACGAAGGGATCTTTGACAGAGTGAAAGGCCGCTATGATGGTCATGCTGCTCGCGCAGCGCAGGTAGATGGAGTACACCAGACACTTGGCCATCTGCACGCCCAAGGGCAGCTCGGCAATGATGCGTCCCAGCGGCGTGATCCTCTCCTCCAATTCCTTGATCACGCCCAGGAGCTGCAACCTGGAGCAGGCCTGCAGCACGGCCTCCGGCTGCGGGGGATCCAGTGCCTTGGCCAGAAAGCTGGCTATAAGCCTGTCCGGAGCCGCCACCTTGGTCAGCAGACATATCTCGTCCAGGCTGCGCCTCATGATCTCCGGCACGGTGTACAGGCTCATCCTGGCAAAGCGGTCGCTGTCGTACAGACGATAGCAGATGCCATGGCGCAGGCGTCCGGCTCTGCCCGCCCGCTGTTGGGCATCCGCCTGCGAGATCCACACACTGGTCAACTGGGAGGCATCCGTGCCCGGGTCGTAGGTCTTCATCTTGCAGCGACCCGTATCGATGACGTACAGCAGATCCGGTATGGTGATCGAGGTCTGACCTAGGTTCGTGCTGAGGATGATCTTCAGACGCAACCCGGGATATACCCGAAAGACCCTGCGCTGCTCGCTGGCGTCCACATGGCTGTGCAACAGTAGAATCTGGATCTGGTTGCGCGGCAGAGCCGATTCCAAGCGGTCCATCAGCATGGTCATATCGCTGTATCCCGGCAGGTAGACAATCACCGCTCCGGAGTCGCCGCTGCGCAGCAAAAGTTCCAACAGCGAAACGATCAGATCGTTGTCGATATCGGGATCTATAATCGTGCGACCGCCGTAATAGGCGGCCAGCAATTCGCCGGCATCCTCTTCGCCCGTCGGCTCGCCCAAAAAGTTCTCCATCCTGTAGGTCATGTAACCGGTCTTGCTGAGTATATCCTCCAGGTGAAAGATCCTCACCTCGAAGCTGCGTCCCTCCACATCCATGACGGTGGCCCCGCCGAAGTACTTGGACAGCGCCTGCAAGTCCATGGTGGCCGACATGAGCACCAGGCGCAGGTGGCGATTCTTGTCCAACTCCAGCTTGCTGACCAGCAGCAGGAAATCGGTGTCCAAGTCGCGCTCGTGCACTTCATCGATGATCAGATGGGTGGTGCTTCTGAAGAAGGCCTCGCCATCCATGGCCAGGGCACGCAAAAGGCAACCACTGGTGGTCAGCGAGAGGACCGTGTGGCTGCTGCACTTGCCTGGCGGTGAACGAGTATTGTTTATGGTTAGATCTGATTGGCTTGGAGCCTGAATGATACTCACTGTTCATGCGAATCTGATACCCAACTGTGCTGCCCAATGCTTCGCCGCGCTCCTTGGAAATGCGTTCCGAAACGCTGGTCGCCGCTATGCGACGTGGCTGGCTGACTATTATCCTCACCGGAGAGCGATGCTCGGCGGCCCACTCGAGGATATACTGCGGCAGCTGCGTGGACTTGCCCGAGCCAGTGGCTCCTTTGACAATCAACACCTGTGGGAATAAATCAAGTTTTAGTAGGGGGGAATGGTTTAAGTTTCTACAGTAGTATAGTATAGATCTGTAAAATGCGAAAACAGTTTTTAAAGTGGACAAAGCCAGTTTTTGTAGGAGGAATAGTGTGCTATCCTTCAGGAAAGTTTCTGCTGGTAAACAGATTGTGGCCTTATCAAAGTAATGTAAAACAGATGCTTTTTTTTAAATTTGGGAAAAGATTTCTTGAAAATAAAGATTAGTAACCTGTTCGCTCTGCAGGACGTTGAGGATCTTCTCGCGGTGCTGGAAGATGGGCAGGCGCTGTCGCTCCTGCTGCATGCTCCTGTTGAGGGCGACGGGCGGGATGAGACGGTGGCCGACCAGGCCAAAGTTCGATGGTCGCCGATCCTGCTGGCGCAAGGAAGCCGAAGTACTGGTGTTCGGAAGACGTTCCACGTGAACGGTCAGCTCTTTCAGAGCTTTGGACAGCTGGGCACTCATGTGCAGCTTGGCGTTGTCCAGGCAGAGGTGCTGGAGGCCTCCCGTCTGTGGACGGGACATGAAGAGGATGCGATTGTCCTCCGGTCCCTTGCTCACGGTCTTGATGCCGCGACTTTGGGCCAACTTATGCACGTGGCTGCGCTGGGCCTTGGTCAGTCCGTGCAGCTGGAGCTCCGGATCGCGGCTCTGCAGGAAGTCGCCGATCGTCTGGCGCAGAGCCTTCTCCTGCTCGCGGTCCAGGCGATCCGCATTTTCGCCGGCTTCTTTGGCGGCCTTTACCGACCTGCTGCCCTTCGTCTTGGCGGCACTGCGATCGCCGGACGACGACTTCCCGGCTCCCTGCCCGTTGACCAATATCCCCAGTGCTTGTCCCTGCGGCGGAGCACCCTTTTTCTTACCCTCGCGACGGCCTTTGGCCATCTCTTTCTTGCTGTCTGCCATTCGATTTTTTAAACAGTTTTCCCAGAGTTTCAACGTTTCAGTGCGACCGTACCAGACGTAAAAGAAAATACCACTCAAATCTAGCTGACAAGTAGAGTGACCAGGCGGTAGTTTGCCTTGAAGGTACAGCTAAGCGGTGACGCAAACTTACTGGACGACTCCGATTGTATATTTAAATATTTATTTGACCTGGCGTTAAACGAAAACTTTTTTTTTTAATTTTAATATGAGTTATATTATTATACAATTGACAAGCTCAAATGTCCTGCCATATGTGATAGGATAGTTTTCTTTGTAGAAGAACTTTTATAGACTAATTTCAGAATCTTCCCATTATTATATACATATTAAATTTATATTATAAATAACACAATTCTTTTTATAATTTTAATTTAGGTTCGATTATTATATATTTGAATAGCTTAAATACATATATATATATATATATTATTTTACCTGCAATTTTGTATAGGATATTTTTCTTTGTAGAAGAACCTTAATTAACTATCTTCATATAACAAGCCACTTAAAAATTTAACGGCTTAAATTACATTGTAGGAATTAAATAATGTTTAGTTTTTTTAACTATTATATTTAAAAGTTAAAAAAAAGTTAAAAATTACCTTTACCATATAATTAAACATTTTGAAATTCTATTAAAGCTTTCATGCGAATGTGAGGTAAAAGCTTTGCGATATATTTCAAAGATTTTGAAACAAGCCTAGTTGCCATCTCCCTCACTTTGGTAAACAAAGTTACAACATTATGGTTTCAATTAGCTATTCTATTACTGATTTATCTTTTATTCAATTTACAATTACTTTCTGAACGGAATCTCCTTTCTATTAACAGCAAAGAAAAAATTAAATTTAAAACATTGGTTTATTTCTCCAGGCTATCATCTTTCTCCTAGAACTTTTTGTCCTTTTCTTTTAGACATAGCAGTTTGGACTTGTTTTGGGGCATTCATTCAACCTGGTTAGCAATGAGTAAGGTAATCTAACTATTAGATTAGCTTTGGCTTGAAGAGTTCTTTGACTGTTTCAACAAAGATCTTCTCGGAATCAAACTTCAAGTTACATATTGCTCTTGGTTGAATTGGTCTTCAACTTTTTAAACAAATCGATTAGGTTTAGAAAAAAAAGTGTTTATTTCGCCTTGGTGGGCTTTTCAGGAACAGGTTTCTGTGGCTCCTCCTCCTCGCTTTCATCCTCCTCCTCCTCGGAATCGAACTCAGAGTCGTCATCCTCTTCCGAATCGAAATCCGAGTCATCTTCGTCCTCGTCATCCTCGCCAGCGAGATTCAGCTGCTTGATCTTGTCCAGCAGCTCGTCGCGTGTGTGCGCCACCCGTTTGGCCTTCTCCTGTGTCTCCAGCTGCTCCTCGTCCAGCTCATCCTCGGCCGCCGCCGGCTGCTTCTTGCCCTTCTTCATGTAGCGCAGGAAGGCGCGCCGCTTGCGCTCCGAGAAGGACTTGACCAGGCGGTCCATCTCCGCCTGCAGCTGCTGCTCCTCGCGCGGCGTGGGCTGGGCCTCCTCGATGGCCACTTCGTCGGCGCTCTTGAGGCACTTGGCGCAGACGTGCGCCTTGATGGCGCAGTCGCGGCAGACCACATGGTAGGCCTTCTTCACCGTCCGCTCCTTGCAGTGCGCACAGGTCTTGGCCTGCGACAGCGGCTTGTACTTCTTGTACTTGATCTTCCACTCGATCTGCTCCTTGCACCGCTGGCACACGGTGGACACGTGCATTGCATTCAGGCGGATCTGCTGGGGCGTCTTGTCGTGCAGGTCGTTCTTGAAAACATGCCGATTCTTGTGCTTCTGCGCACGTGTGCGACTCACATTGCCCCGCTGGCTGCTCATCTTTGGCTCTTTTCCTTTGTTTTTGCTATCAATACAAAGTTTATTAGGTCCACATTGATTTAGTCAATTATTTAATTCAATTTACCTGCTCTAACTAGGCTAATTTGATCACAGACAATATGTTTCTCGTTTAATTGCGTGCAAAATAAATAAAAGTATGCCAGTGTGACCGTTGGCTGTTGCCTTGACAATACTAAAAGCTCACGCAAAAGAGCTGGTATTTCTCATGAGTCGCCGACTGGCCGTTCTGTTCGCGGCGGGAAATTGTGTCTCCTTGGAAAATCGCGTTTTTATTAATTTTTCGCTTGTGAAAAATGAGTGTTAGGGTGTCAAAGGTTTCAGGAACGTTAGGAAGTTGAGTATTTCTTGGAAAGCACTTGATTTCACCTGTTTTTAGGTAGCAAGCGATTAACTTATTCTTGTTGAGCAGCGCTGTGCTGCCAGATCGGTTTACCGGCACCTTGGCATTATTATCAATTTTTTTTTGGTTTGCGGCAATTAAATAATCAAATAGTGTATTTCTTTTTTTTTTAAGTATTTCACAAATGCTTAAAGTGTGTCGGAAACCCCATAGAATAGAAAGAAAATTTCTTTGCCTTGCCAGATTATCAATATAAAATGTTTGAGCAAGGTTTTAAACCACAGCAACTCTAAAACTGTTTAGCCGGGACTCAAACAGGTTATGAAAGCGGCTAAAAGCTAAATGCTATAAATATATTTTAAACAGTTTTCTATATTTGAATATTTATATTTTTGTTTTGCAGAACCTGGTATATTTCGCTGACCAATGGAGTACATTTTTTGCCAATCTAATGCTGAGTAGGCCGTTTTTATCAATAAAATGCGCGACCTCAAGCAGCGTCTCTTCGATCTGCTACGCTCCGGTGGCAACAACAACAACAGCAACAACAACAGTAGCAGCAACAGCAACACGAACAACAGCAGCAATTCGAACCACAACAAGGGAAATAACCAGTCCCATAAACAACAAACGCATGTGCCCGCCCAAAAACCGAAGAAACTACACGAATACACGGCCGCTGATTGCAATGCGGCCTTCCTGCGGAAATACCATGATCTCAGTATAAACAGAGATCGGGAATTGGACAGGGAAATGGGCAGGGAAAGGGAGCGGGAGCGGGCTGGACCTGGTCCAGGGGCACTGCCGTCGCCCAATGTGATCTACTTCAATGAGAACCTGTCGATGGCCAGCAAATACAACGTGCGACCCTTTCCCCTCACCCGCTATCCCTCGTGTCCGCTGAGCAGCTTCGGCGCAGCCTCGCAAGAGGGAAGAGGTGGAGGTGGAGGTGGAGGAGCAGGCGGTGGTCGCCAGGAGGGCAGTGCTGGCAGCAGTTTGGGCGAGGAGGACACCGAAAGCGAACCCTATCACTTTTGCTCCGACGAGGATCGCAGTAGTCACACCGCCACGCTTAAAATGCGCCACCACCATGGCCTGGAAATGGATGCCTCGGTGAACGAGGAGGATGCCGATCTGGAGGACGACCAGGCCGAGTCCCAGCTGGACTCCTTCTGCACCCTCTGCACCTCCACCTTCAGCTACAACAAGTGCTGTCGCTTCTGCGAGAACTCACTGTGCGGCTCCAAGTGCAATTCCGAGCGCGGATCGCATGCCAGCAGGATGAGCCGCATCAGCCACATCAGCAGAGGCCTGGCCAGTGGCTATCCCGCCGATCCGGACTTCGATACGCACCAGAATCCACTGCAGCAGTACAGATTCGGAGGCAGCATGCGAATGCTGGGAAATCATCAGCCAGCGGCCATCAGGTGAGTGCTCCCAAAAACCTTGCAAAATTATTTGATAGCCATGTTTATAAGATAGTTTTCGTGTTTGACCTTACTATTAAAAAAATGGTACAAGCAACTAAACAATTATTGAACTCTTATTTATAATAATTTAGCTAAAAGATATTGGAAATCGAAAAATCTTGATCTTGGTAAAAAAAAGCCAAATCAATATAAATTTGTATGAGTAAATTTTTTAAAATGATAAAAGTTTTGGCCAAGTTTTTAAGGTACAAACTAAGTGTTTTTTTATTTGAACTTTTAAAAAGTTCCACATCACAACTCCTGATTCCTTGGAGGGTAGCTTTTTCCAAGATATTTATTTAAGGTCAATTAAAGCCCCAACTACCTTAAGTTTCTTTTGACTTTTTTTATGGGTTAGACATAACCAAATCCATTAAGAAATTAAGTAATTGGGCAATCGTGGTGTCAATTATCAATTCAATTTGTGGCAATTTGCCATGCTTTTCTTTAGGTTCATTGATGCAAACACATAATTAAGCGATAATTTCGAATCGAATGCTATTCGATGCACTTTGTGGCATTGCCGAGGGTTCAAAGATCGAACTTGCAGTGGCTGGGGCGACAAAGTAAACACGTCGTAAAGCGATGTTGCCTCATTAGTGGCATCGCTAATGAAGTGTTTTCGTATTTCTATTAAATTGCACTGGTTAATTAGTCGTAAGACTTTGATTGATTACATTTAAATGGGCCTCGGCAGCGGGATGCAGGCGGGGAGCCAAAGATCTTCGAAGCGCCAACCAGAGCAACGAACGACTCAAGCCAAACAATTATGCACAAAACCTTAAACTGGCCATAAACAACCGTTAGCGATGAGGTTTCCGCGCATGACGCGCCACCAGCTTGACCATAAAAAAGCATAAATTCTATTGAATAAAATTATACCCACCACAGTAAACAGAAACAACAACGGCAACAACAGCAACAATAACAGCGGCAAACCAAAGAAAAATTCCAGCATACTGAAACTACAAAAAGGCGAGCAAGAAAAAGTCTAGCAATGTGCAAAAAGCGCATCGAAAATCAACTAAACACAAACGCAGCACTCGAATGAGCCGATGTTTACATCAACAGCAGGGGTACGAAGAACAAATAATGCACAAGTTTCAAATACTCTTTTTAAGGAAAATGGTTCAAGAAAATATATTTCTGAATTATATAATTAAAATTTTGAAAAAACAAGAAGCTTTCAACACGGGGTGCTTAACATTGAAGATAATATATATTATATTTCCAAACACTCCAAGTTATCTTTGCAAATCTTAAATTTATAACTAGAATTGCTTTTTAATGTTCTTAATTTTAATACTATTTGGAATCTATTTTTTTTTTTACAATATCAATAAAAATAGTTTAGGTGTTTAAATTAAATATTATTCCGAAACAAATTGGTTTATGAGTATAATCAAAATAAGCTTTACTCAAAGTAGTAGTATATCAGTGATAATTTAAAATACCCCCTCAAAAGAGTATTAATAAACATATAAACATCAGCGGCTACAAGAAGAAGGCTTGGCCGAGAGCTTTCTCGCTCGGCACTTCTTTGGGGTCCGCTGCTTTTGGCTTTTACATTTCTTCGGCGACCGCTGACCAAGCTGGTCCAGGTCCAAATCTCCGTGCGATCGTCTCTTGCGCCACCTCTTTCTCCGGCTCTTTCGTCGTCTCTTTCGCCGACTGCAACGCCATCTCTTTCGCCGATCGCCGCGTTGAAACCTGCGACTCAAACAAGCCGCGACCATTGTTCGCTCAGCACGTGCCGCGCTCCACGAAAAGAAACAGCCGTTTTCAGACTCTTTTTCCACCGTTTACCGCTAGCAAAACAAAAGACTTAGGCAACGAACTTGGTTTTCATTTGGAAAAATGCAGTTGCATCTCTAAAAATACGTTTTTTTTTGAACAGTTAGTGTCTTTATTGAAAAAAGAAAACATGGAGTTACAACTTGTGAAAAACATGTGCTTTTCCTTGTGAGTGAGCGTGTGTGTGTGCAAGCAATCAATCAATCAAACAATCATTGCTGGCAGAGCTGGTTATTGCATACCTCTCGAGGAAATGCTGTGCGGTAAGTTCTACAGACTAGAACCAAATTGCATGGAAAAGAATTTTAATAGCGAAGTTTATTTTAAAATTTCAAGTTAAAAAAAAAAATAGAATAAGAAAACATACATGGTTAAGTTAAACTATAATAGAGAGCATGATTTTGTGCTTAGCATAAACAATTAAAAGTTGTGTAAAAAACTGATATAGGAGTATTTTTTTTTTTTAATAAAAGATAGTAATAACTTAGTTGGTCAAACAATTGTTAAGGTGCATTTTTAAAAACCATTAAATATGTTGCCAGTTTTATGGTATGTTATATTATAGTTATAAATAAATAAAAGCTTAGATTCTTTTAGCTTTTGTTGTTGGACATTTTAGAACCAGCCTTTTGAAGTTTATTGAGCTACACTAATGCTCTCTTTGCAATATATATGCAACTTTTATATCAAAGAATTATGTATTTAAAAATCTCTAGTATTTATAGAGACAAACCATTTTATATGCAATTGCTTATTGATTGCTTAGGATTACCTTTTTAAATCGAAGACCAACTTTCTTTAAGAACATAGCCAGCTTAAAAATCTTCCGCACCGCAGGCCATGGCAAACGGGCTCGAAATAGTCGATCCACGAATTGTTGATGACTTTCTCCGCAAGACACGACGTATCATCATTTGCCTTGATTTGCCTAAGTTATACAACCCTTTGGGTTGGCTCTGATTATACGACTTGCTGCGATAATTACGACGGGCGTTGGTGTTGTAACCGCCGAATACCGTACGCCGAATGCGTTTATGTGCAACGTACCGCCATGCCATTCGGTTCCACAGCGAGTGCCGTGATAAATGAACGGACCAGCCTGGCCATATCCATATCTCTGTGCCCATATCCATACCCAATTCCACTGACGTGTGCGGCGTAGAATCTGAAAGAAAAAAAAACAAAAAAATGGGTAATAATAAAAGCGCATAAAATTGTGTTTTGTTTCGGAGTTGCACACACACACACCCCGATTTCCACTTCGGAAAACTCGCTCATTATTGCATGGCAATTACTAAGCTTAATAATATTTCTTGCATTATACGTATATGATACTCTATTTTCTGGGTATTTTCTTTCTTAATACAAATTTGTAGTATATTTGACAATTTTTGTTGAGTTTTCCAAGTTGATGTTATTTAATTTATGTTATCAATTTGAAAAGTAAAAAAACTAATAGAAAAAAAAATTGTTAAGTTTCTTGTTTAGCAACTTTCAATCCAAGTCTTATAACAAGTTTTCAAAGCCCGTAAACGCTCTGTAATAATTTCGTGGGATATATTTTCAAGAAAAAAATTTCTAAATTTGTAAGGGTATTTTGATATTCGACTTGCTTTAGCTTTCTTTTTCACACTTTACTCACCATTATTTTTGATTGTTTGTTGCTGGCACATTTTCGGTTAATTCGATTTCAATTTGGCTAATAATTCTGTGACTGATTTCGAAGCCAGAGCCAATCAAATGAGATTATCTTCTGGACAGAAAGATGTCTGGATTTCGCTCCGATTTTTGATTCATTTCCGTTCGTTCAACTCGCTACTTGCAAGTATATCGCAAGACGAACGCAATGATTGCCAGACGCTCATTATTTTGCGGTATTATTTATTTGTGTAATTTGTGATTGCTTTAATTAGCAACGCTTTTGCTGATTTCCAAAGGAGTCCATCTAAAACTAAGCTAAAAACAAGGCAAAAAAAAAAAAAAACATCACAACCAAGAAACGGCAAAAGAAAAAGTGAAATTTCTGGGGGAACTTGTTTGCTCTAGAGGGGCGAGTCCACATACCCTCCTCCGATCCTTTTGCTTTCGTTTGCCCAGACTCCAGACTCCAAGGCGCTGGCTATATGTATGTATATATCGTATACTTTGATATATGCTTACATCGATGCGGTCAACAACCGGCTGGCGGTTGCAACTTTCCACCAATGTCTATTATTAAGGCAACCGTTTACATACGACATATTTCGCTGCGTTTTCATCTTTTCCATGTTTTCCATCGCCTCGAACGGGTTTCCCGCCTGTCGGTGTTGTTTGCTGTTGTGTTAAGCCGTGTGTCGTGTGGTTGTCGCCAATCGTAATTGGTCATTTGTCCAAGTGCTCCCAGCCCCAGCACCAGCCCCCGTTCGATTTGGCCAAGACCTGCACGCATTTGGTCATTAGCAGAGTGCAGAAAACCGCCGAGGGAGAGCCACAAGTCCACCAAGTTCATTGATGTTTGAAAGAGTCGTTAATCCATGTGAACGATATCCATTATAAGCCACTTAGGTTGTGTACATAAATTTACAATGAATTGTTAAAATGACTTATAGGAATATTCATTTATTTTGTTTCAATGTAATATCGTAAATGACACCTTAAAGTTTTAAAAAAATAGTAGTTTCCTGCCTCTAAATGCTTTTATCAAATGTAGATGCAAAGGTATTTTATAAAATTTTAAATGAATTTATTTATTTGTCATAATAACAATAATCTCAATTATATTTATACTTTAAGCTTGTTCTTTTATCAGTTATAATTCTTGAAATGTACTTGTTTACGTATTTAAATTATACGAATGTGATTTTGATTAAATGTTAACAAACGTATGTATTTATAAAAATAATTATTATAGATGTTCAAAGATTCCTTTTTAAAATTAATTTTATCCTTACTTTGCGTTATATTAAGTTTTTTTAACAGTAATGAGACTTTAAATTTACTTTAAACTAATTTAGATTTATTTATGGATTTGTATTTTATAAAATTATGAGAATGCAGTGGTGTTCAGCCTTTAAAACTATAGCAGTTTCCTCCATAACATTACCACAGATTTTCCTACTTGAAGCTTCGAGTATGTTGTTCGTTTCAATGTTGGTGAAGGGTATTCTGCATATGCATATTTGCATTCATGTTTGTCAGGCTGTTGACTCATTTGCAGTCGCCACTCCAAGGCAGGGCATTCACCGACCTCCTCCTCTTTTGGTTTTCATTTTTCTCAAGGGGGCGGGACAGGCAAGGGGGCGGAAGATCAGGGGATCAGAGGAGATCGGGGGAACGGACCACGACCTGTCACAACTCAGGCGAGTCTTCAGGTGAGCGGACAGATGCAGATGGCTCGTCTTGTTTGCCCATTTGTTGACGACTGATTGTTGGACAAATGTTTGTTTCTCGGACTTTTGCCATGGCTTACTTTCACAGACGAACTTCATTTGAATCGCATGAATGGGTGATTGAATAAACGCCGGTTTTACATATGAATGCCACGGAAGATTTGCAGAGAAAGATGGGTATACAAAGTAGAGAGAGAGAAAAGAAAGATAGGTGCTACTATAAATAAAAAGAGCAAAATGAAAATTAACAGAAATAAAAATATTTTTATAATATATATCTTCAATTGGCTTTAATACTTTTACTTATTATAATAATAATTAGTTTAATAATTATTCTTTAAACGATTTAGAGGCTTTTTTGCTATTAGAAAAGAAGGCAAAATTAAAGTAAGCTTACAGAAAATACAAATTATTAAAAAAATAGATATTTTACATTGATTTACTATTTTTTATAAAGAATATATAAATGCTAAAGCTAAAGTAGATTAAACAACATAAAATTTTGTATAAAATCCAAATATTTTATTTAATAATCATTTTAATTTAACGTCACCTTAAACGATTTATCAACAAAATTAAGTTTAGTTATTTCTTTTTACCTTTTTTTTCTGTGTGAGTTTTAAAATGCCATTTGACCGCTGATAATGTCCAAAAATTCTTAATGGATAGTCGCTCATCAAAAGTTCAATAGTTTAGCACATTGACTTTTGCTTTCTACTTTTCCTCTTCCATTTTTATCTCTTCTACTAAAATCACTCACAAGAAAGTGAAAACATCCCGCGTTTCGATTCTCGGCCGTTCGAAAATTTGAATTTGAATTGACTGCCGGATGACGGGATATATATTTGTGTGCCATGTGAGATTTTGGATCTTTGATGTCTAAATCGATGGATAGATGAAAACGAAGTATATACAGTTAGATCGAAGGCTAGCGGTGTGTTCTGCTTTTGATGGGCAAAAACAAAAGATATAAAAACAAAAGGGCGAAAAGTAAAAGTGTGCAAGTTGGGGTCGCAAAACTTCGAATCACGGAAACTAAAGAGTTAAAGCCCAGAAAGATATAAATATTTTAAGGCATTTTAAGAAAATTCTAAATATACACTTTTGTGTTTGATAATAACTCACAAATGTTTGTGTTCTTCATTTTACTTTAGCAAATATTTTAAAGTCTTTTTTTGTTTATATTTATTTAATATTTATTACAAATGGCATTTTTTTAAAACAAAGCGTCCTCTTAAATTTACACGCAATTCTCAATCTTAAAAATATTATGCTATTCGAGCAATTAAAATTAAATTACAGCTGGAATCTGTTGTGTTTTCCAACTAATATTCACATAAGTGCAGGAAAAAATTTTGACCCAATTTTGATTAGCATATTTATTTTCCTCATTTTTCCATATGGCGCAATTACCTAAAAATTCGTAATTAAATGGATCAAATCCGAATAGCAGTACCAACAACACTTTATTTTCTTCTTTCCTTTTTATTGCCCCACCATACTGTGCTATTAAGGCTTTTGTTGCTGCTGCGAGTGGTGCTTTTTATGTTCACTTCCCATCCGCCGAGTGGGGCACACAGTTAGCAACTGCTATGCTAACCCACCAAACAAACTGTTTTCCAACGCGCCCAAAAGAAATTGTTTTTCTTTTTTTATGGTTTTACCCTTCAAAACCACTGGAGCATTTGTTCGCTGTTGATTTCGGGTGTTTTCAGATTGTTTATTATGGTATTTGGGATACTTTGCTGGTTAATAGTTTGCCCACCGTTAAGACGAGATTGGAGTGGGCCAAAGAAATTAATAAGAAGTAAAATAGGCTTCGGTTGAACATCGTTAAACTTTGCTACAATTTTCAGTTGTTGTGTTTTGATTTCAGCAAGGTATTTAATCAAATTAAGTATTTACTGTACTAGGAAGTTTAATAAAAAAAAAGCTAGAATTTACATATGAATATCTTACTGAATTTCAAATACACAGAAAGAAAATACATCTGCGATATTGTACAAATAATCGTATGATTAATTAATTAGGTTTAACATTTGCTTATATTCATAGATTATTTATTGGATGTTAATGACTAACTAGCTATAGTTATTTTACAATTAAACAACTAAAAAAAATATGTTTTTACTTTGAGTAATTATTGAAATTTAAGCATTTATCCAAAGAGAAATCTGATAAGACAATATTATTAAATTTTTTTGTGGGGATTAGCAAACAATAATTTGTATAGAGATAAAGCTAAATCCCAAATACTTCTAACGGTTCTCTGTTTTTTGGCCAATACTTGATTATCTTTATGCTAATTTAAAATGCAGAAAACACAAATCAAAATACAAACTCCTTGCGCAATTTTTCGGCGAGTGCCCACGGGCGAAGTGAGCCAAGAGTAAATACAATAAATACAATAAATATTATTGATATTTGGGATGTGTGTCACACCACTTTGATGGACTGAATGGATGCGATTTGGGCAACCTTCGGCCAAATCTGAATTTGAATTTGAATGGGAAATACGTGAAATGCGGATGGACGGACTTCCATTATACTATAATGTGCTCTGTTATATTTGCATTATAACTACGACTCTGCCGAACCCAATGGCAGTCTTTCTAAGTCACCTAATGGCTCTCATCTCTGGCGTTTTCATTTTCATTGCCCTTTGTGGGTCGCATGATGATGGCCCAGAGAGAATGAATGATATTACGCAGAGGTTGAGGACATAGTCATAAGTTTTTCGAGGGTCTGAAATCCACGAAAGTATTCGTGCGACACCCGCACTCTGGTCGCCATTGAACCAGAAATCATGAACACTCTTCACGCCAATTGCACACGCTGTTCCATGACTCACGGCACAAGTGGAAATGGAAAACCCAGAGGAAAAACGGGGGGAAGTTAGTCATTTGCCACTCAAGAAGCTGCAAACCAGCCCCCAATTCATTTAAATTCGCCACGCTTGAGTTGAGCCTGTTCTAGGGGCACAAACTATATATATATATAGTATATATATAGTGTAAAACATAATTGATATTTGGCATGCTTCGCGTTCAAAGCGCACTTCATGTGGAAAATGTCTAAAAGGCAATGAGAACTCTAAACACTAGGCGGATATTTTGCAACTTAATTGCATATTTTTTATGGAAATTAGTTAATTTGATGAGGCAAATTAAAAACGATGATGAAGTTGGCTTCAACAAGCTGAAATTAATAATATTACTTAAGGTGATTGAAAACAGAGCCTTGTTCTTTTGAATTTGTAAGGTTTAAGGTACATTTTAATATTACCTACCTTGCTTAATTGAAAAAAAACACACCGTTTACAATTCTAAGGTCTACATAAATACATGTTGGGTTTTGAGAATATTTTTAAAGGCTGGATAACTTGTTAAACTTTGCGTTGCTTTCTTTTTGAAATTTTAATGATAATTATTAAGGAACTCTTCAATTTTCAACAATTAAAGGATGTTATAAAGCATTTCAATATTAATAAAATTGGGTGTAAAAGTATTATTGGTTGCTTAGTGATTCATATAAGCATGGGGATGATTTATAGGTTTCATATTCATTTCGTATGTTTTATTGCAATTGTTGGTCAATTTGACCGCTACAATGCCAATGGCCCGATGCTGTCAATTAGCCGAGAATACAATTGTGAACTCAAATTGTTGAATGCCCAGCAACAGCAGCGATAATTCCAACTACGATGAAGTTTAGTTAATATTATCATATGTAGTTGTTATTGCTGACGCGTGCGCAACCATGTGAAGCGACGTCGACGTCGACGCCGGCAGAGAGTTGCCCCAGAGCAGAGTTGACATGGCAGTGAGCGTGAAAAATAAATAAATAATACAATCAAAGGGGGCAGCTAAGCCCGCGACTCTTCAATGTTGAGCAAACAATACACAGATACACAGAGAGGAAATACAACTCAATATTGTGATCAATTGGGTGTTAAATAAATATGGCAATAATCTAGTTGATACAGTAATTTTATATTCATAAAACCAAAATAATTACTATAAACTAAGAGACTTATATGTAATGTCAAAATAATATTGTTTAGCAAAATATTTATAAAAAGGCGGTAATAACAAAATTCATTTCAATGATTTTAAAATATTATGCAGATTTCAAAATTATAAGAAGTATATGTAAATAACATAATTTTTACAAAATGCATATATACAAATACACAAATACATATATAGTAAACCATTATTTTATTGTTAATTGGGTTTTTAATTAATGTCATTGAAGCTAATTTATTCTTATATTTCTAAAATCATTATTTCTTTTTTCCTTTTATTGATTATAAACATTGTTCTTTAAAGTAAACTTTTAAAAACCAACAATTACATTTAATTAAATTTTAATTACCTAAAAAAATATAATAATAAGATATATAGGCATATTTTCTTTGCGTGTAGCAGCAGCAACAGTAGCAGCAACAAGCAGCAGACAAAGCAGCAACAAAAGCAACTCCAATAACACTAACAATAACAGAAAACAGAAAACTCTTAATCATGAGTGGCGTTTGTCGTTTTGTTGGGAGCAGCGCAGTTGGCGCAACGTTTTTGCATAGGAATCGACTGCGGATTTGGAGTTTGGATTTTTTTTGGCCAGCCAGCCAGCTAACATTTGCGTCGCCGGCGTCACGGAGCGCGGACGCGACAAACGCGACATTGCCGAACGGAAACCGGAAAGCGGGTTTCGAAAACATAATAATCACATAATAATACTGGTCGAGCAGAAGAAAGAACTTTCGGGGTGGGAAACGCAACGGAGAGTCGGGAAAAAATGGCCAGTTGTGCGCCGGTGATCGTGTGGAACGGTGCTCAGTTTACGGCCAGCAGCAGGGAACTGGAGCAGCTGCGTCGGGACTACGGTCTGGATGCCCGGATGTTGGAGGCCACCCTGGTGCCGCGATACAAGCGCCACAAGCCGCAGGCAGCAGCCCGCAACGATCACGTCCGCGTGACCAAGGAGCAGCAGCAGTCATCGGATTGGATACTGAAGCAGGATCGCAACACGAACGTCAGTCAGGTGAACTTCCATCCCTGGGCGGGTGCCCACTTCGACTTGGTGCCCTGGCGACGCACTCGCTCCGCCCTGGACCTCACCTCCATAGCGGACTACAACCACGGCCTGGTCGACCCCAAATCGCTCAAGGGTCTGGAGAAGTTGGAGCTGAGGCAGCAGCGACGCCGTTTGCAACGTGCCCGGTCCACGCATCAGGGTCTGCGGCGATTGGTCCGTGTCCGTCTGATCTTCTCCATCGAACTACGGCACAAGCGGATGGAGGTGCTCCGCAAGAGTGCTTTGCCCGCCAGGGTTTTCGAGCAGCGTTTCGCCCTCTCCGAGAACGAGAGTGCCGCCTACGAGCGCATCCTGCTCGACGCCAATGCCGGAGTGGAACAGCATGTGGGCTACTTTAGCAAGCGGCAATTGCATCAGGATGCCAGCGAGGAACTGGTCGTGGACTTTGCCAGCGAAACGGAGGCTGAGGCGGAGGCGGATAAGCCAGAGGATCAGGAGAAGGAGAAGGAGGAACCCCGGTATGCCACCATATCACCGCCGGAAAAGGGAGGCAGTGCAGCCATGCCAAAGTTGAAGGAAGGCGGCCAGGTGCCATGCGTCAAGTGCCGCGACATTGCCATCAAATTGAGGTAAAAGAAATCGCCAGAAATGAACAAAAAAAAACGCCAAACCAGAACACACAAATTGAGCTTTAAAATAGATGAGCGCCAAAATCAATTAGCCACAGTGGAGTGTGGATAAATAGATGACTAAGAGAATCTGGAAAAAATATTGACAAATATGTTGTGCAAACAATTAAAATTTTTTTTTTAAGTGCAACAAAGTGTCCTGTTTTTAGAGTCTTATAACTCCTAAGAAACGATTATATAGCAGATTTCGTACAAAGATGTTTTACATTTAATAGAGAGTTAAAAAATACTGTCTATAAGCAGGAATTGAATGGTTTAATTTTAAACCGAGAGAGAGTCACATTTAGTATACAATCTATTTTCACATATATACTCAAATTGAAATCAGGAATATTGCTGATTTTTGTTATTGATTAATCCATCGGGTTTTGTGCAAACTCTTTTGCTTCCAGAGAGTCAGGCAAATTTCCCACCAACTTTCAGTGTTTCCCATTCCACAAAAACCCGCAGATCTGCACGAGTATAATTTCTTGAATGATTATTTTCTTCCGTTCTCTGTTCTTCCACTTATTCCAAGCTTTCGCCTCTGATAATCCCCTTCCTCTCCGATATATCTTCTCTGGGATATCTAACTGCCAATAGATTTTTAAAGACGTTTTGTGGCTGGGTTTAAATGTAAAATGTCTAACTAACGTACTTAAAAAGCCATAGATTATTTTCTTTATTGAAAACTTATCGATGCATAAAGATGAATGATTAATAGTTAAGTATTTTGTTTTGAGGAATGAAATTTTTACTCATATAATTTATTAGTATGCCTTTGAAAAGTAGCTAATTTTACAGCATTATTCGCTTGGCCGCCTACTATACTCATTAGTGTTTGAAATAAAATTTTTTTTTGCAATTTTTGCAATTGGATTAATTAAATACATACATTTTTCAAATATGTGAACAGTAAATCAATAAATCGTTTAGTTAATTTCACTAAGAAAAGGAAAAATTTCTATAAACAAATTTAAACTAACCACAGAAAGACTAAAGTCAATAAGCCATATTATTAAATCATTTTATGAAAGTTTCTCTATTGGCTTTTCGTATTATATCACAAACTAGGGATCAGTTGGGCCGCGCCTCTTAACACCCTTAAAGATCATAATTTTCTTAGCCCCCTTTGCCACTTTGCCACTTTGGTTGACCAACTGGCCTGCAATGCTATTGCCAAATCGCTTATTTCACTTCGCTTTTTTCTCAGCTGAATGTTTTTGTGGGTTTTGTCAGATTTTGTTGGCTTTGGCTTTGTGGTTTTTGTGGGATTTTGTAGGGTTTCGTGGCACCTGCCCTGTTTTGTTGACACCTGCTACCGGCCCGCTTCCATTTTTCATTTGCCATTTCGACGCTGCCACCGTTGATGCAATAAACTGGAAGAAAGTGTCGTCTTCGCGGCTTTCTGTTTGGTTTTTGTTTATGCTGCCACAGGTGGAAAGCAGCGACAAACGAGATACAACAGCCCACAAATGCCTGGTATTTTCGCTTCTCAGCTTTCAATTAATTTGTCACCGTGTGTATTGTTTCTTTTAGCATTATCATTATGATTGTTTTGCTGCCGCGGAAACGGCAATCAAGTGAGTCAGCAGCAGACTTGACCTGGTTTAGTGATTCGGAAAAGGGCACCCAGTGAATCCAAGTGAAGCCAAAGATGCGCAGATAGATGCAATTATAAATAATTGCCAGCACATCGCCTGGTTAATTAATAAATTACGGGTTGTGCCTAAATGGCTGTCAAACACATAGTTATTTAATGTATAAAAAGCGAAACAAATTAAATAAATTGTCTGCTCAAGACAAAAGTGTTTTTTTAGCCATTACCAAAAGAAATACAAAGCACATAAATGTCAATTTTATTTATTTATATTTTTTATTGTCCCAGGTTCTCGTAGTTAAGCGAATTTGGTATTGGTTCCTATTTTTATTTCCCAAAAATCTTTTATTTTTGGTTAAAATAATTATTTCAACATATTTTTATATATTTTTTTGAAGTTTTTTATCTGTTGTTTTGTTTTCAAGTTTCTGTCTTAAGTCTTTCGTTACGCCTGCAGGAAAGTTGACTGCAATTTTTCTTATAACGCAGACCAAAAGTAGGCAATATTTTCTTGAGCAACTGTTACTTTTGTATGCAGTTTTTAAGTTGTGAATCCTGTTTTAAGCTTACCTATTTGGTAAGACCTTATATTTTCAGTTAGTACTTTATGTTCATTTATTTAAGGGGATCTTAGATGTACACAAAACTAAACTAAACAGTTTATTAAAAATAGTTAAAAGTTATATTTAAGTTTTTATGTACAACAATTTTTTTACAGTTTTGAGTGTTTTCATAAAGAAAATTACACAACAAAATTTTTAAACTTCAATACCAAAAAGTTATCTATATAAACAAATTTTAAATGTATAAATATTCTTTGTTCCTTTCAGAACCATAAACGATTATGCGCTCAACTCGAATCTGCACCTGAACCACAGCAACAAACTGAACAATCTGCACGGCAGCAAGCTCCTGCACAGCAACCAAAACCACAGCAGCAATAGCAGCATCAATCCGAGCAGAATGCACGCCCACCAGCTGGACTCCTACCTGGGCGGAGTGGGCGGTATGATGAATCTGGGGAGCATGGGCCAGCAAATGGGCCAGATGCACCATCCGGGGAGCGTTTCCGGCAGCGAAAGACCCAACGGAGGAGCTCTGGCCCTTCACTATGCCGCCGCACGTGGCTGCCTCGATTGCGTCCAACTGCTGGTCGCCGCATCCGTGGATATTTGGTGAGTGGATGACCAAGTTTAGTATATAGTATGTGGCCAAAACTTGCATCGCGATTCGAGTGCGGGGTGAAAGCTTTTTTTCACCCGTTCTTTGTGTTTATGTGTCGGGGAAATCGATCGCCGGGCTCCAATTTGTATTTTATTATTTCCTCGATTTGTCTGCATTTCCATTCGATGCAGTTTCTTTCCATTTACCATCGACAATTATTCTCATTAGGGGTTTGCTTATCTGATTCGATTAGTGTAGAAGCCGAAACAAGTGGCTAATTATTTGAGGAAAAAATCAGAGCTAACTTGTTTGTGCAAAAAAAAAAACCTTACCTTGCGTAGTAGGGACTTAAATGAATCAAGTATCCACGATAAATTAAAGTTTATAATCTATATTAGACAAGATAAGCACATAAAAAGTATTCTTAAGTCCATTTATTTTGCTCCATTTACAGTTCGGATTTTATGATAATTTTATTGCAATAATTTAAGTTTCTTAAGTCTCTGTAACGATCTGATTATCATAAACTAAATCAACGAAGAGTTTATTTGTGAAATTATTATCTGCCCGTTGTGCTGGGAGCAGTCAATTAAATGCACTAATTAAAACATATTAGCTCATCCAACAAGGTAGAAAGAATGGAGGCGAGTTAAGAGTGGCGGAAATCTATGAAAGGCTAGGAAAGGCTAAGAAAACTTGGCGAAACTTGGTCGGAAAACTCGCGGCCAAGTGGGCCAGCGATCCGTGGCCGGTGTTTTGACTCACCTAAATTCCTCTGCTCCAACAGCAGCACGCGTCCAAAGCTGATTCATTTAATTGGGAAATGAGAATGGGAATGGGAATGGGAGTCCAAGTGGCCAAGCGGCCAAGGCGAGCCAGCCAAGCGAGATGCATCCTCCGTGCTCCAATCCCCTCGAAACGCATCCCATCCCATCCCATCCCATCCCATCCGAAACCATCCAATGCAATCCAATCCAATCCAATCGAGTCCAGGCCAGGTTTGGTTCTATCGTGTGCTATTTTCAATTGGAGTCAAACTGGAAAACTCACAGCCTCACAAAGCACCGTTTCAACGAGTTTTCCCCACTCGACACTCGCCACGAAGTGGAGCAGCCTCGGACTTGGCCAAGGAATCAGAATCGGACTCAGAATCAGAATCAGAATGAGAATGCGAATCGGTGGCACAGCCTGATCTCCGCCTGCCGTACCATTCCTCCACTCCCCTCCCCTCCCCTCGATCGCCTACTAAAATTCATATTTACAAAGCGCCAAGGAAGATCAATTGACATGACAGCTGACACAGCGACACAGAAAGCAACGAGAGGCGAGAGCGAGGGCAGATCCAATAATGTCACAAGATATTCCACAAAAAAAACTATGAAAACCGCTTTAGAATTCATTGTAATTTGTTTCCGAATTATTCAAATACCTATTTTTTAATTGAGGCTTAAAGTAATGAAACTGTACGAACATGTATGATAAATTAAAATTTTTGTTTTGAGTTAAGAACGAAAACAAAAAATATATTTTTCAATATTTTATGTTGGCCCTATTAAATTTTAAAACCAAAAAAAAAGTTTTCGAATTTCTGAAGGTTAAGTTCTGTACAAAAATAATGTTAAAAACTGTTTAAGATCAAATACGATCGAGAGATATCAATTATTCTTAAAAAAAAATTAAAAATAAGCATATCCAAAGAAATTATAGTTATTTAGACAAAATATTAAATATTTATATTTTGTATTTTTCTTGACAATATTTCAACCTGCCCTCGTTTTAAACCGTTTGATAGTTTTGCGTACAAAGACACCTCGCTTAAGACAGCTGGTGCTTCTTGTGTTGATATTGCACAGAAGAAAGCGAGGGCAGATTTATTAGTTTGGTTTTTAATTTTGTTAATGAAACTATTAAAAGTATGTTTCTTTTTTATTCAATTTCATTTAAATTTTATTACATAGATTAACCTTTAAAATTCATTTTTTGAATAACTTAATGGAAGTACTGTTTAATCCTGTTTACATATCTTATTATTTTCAACTTGTAAATCATAGTGAATAGGACTATATTTTTGGGATGCTTGACCATCCCATATTACTTTTCATACTTTATAATATTTTAGAATGTAAGTAAAACGTATTTTAGACCAAGCTCTATTGGTTTTGAAGACATTTAAGCAAATGTTAATAATGTGTTAATACAATGAGGGGGGCGTAACAGTTTAATTGTTACTTACATCCGTTTGCTTTCCTTTGACCTGTCAATCCGCCCTCGCTGCTGGCCATTTGATAATATTGCGTTTGGCGACAGCTCGGTGTCAAGCTATCTGGTTTGCCCCGCCTCCCGCCCCCAAAAGAAGAAGAAGAGGAAGAAGCAACGGCGGCAACAGCAGAAGAAGAAGAGAAGGAGGAGGAGGAAGCAGTGGTTCGCGGTGGCCACTCGATGACTCGATGGCGCTTGGCGCTCGGTGGTGCTGGCTATTCGCGTTTGGCTAGTCGAGGCGAACGGTGCTTTCGTTCGTGGGCTACGTTTCCTTCGTCTTATATAGTACATATATTATATATATATTTATGTGCCTAGTGATAGTTGGTGGTGTTCAAGTTGTTACCGTTTAACAGTAACCGTTATGCGCAACAGCAGCAACATGCGGCCATAGAATGAATTTGAATTTTGATTTCAATGGTGGATTTAGTGCGGTTTCGTTTTGAAGCTCGATGCAGCAGCACGGCCACGCCCCCGCCGCCTCCGCGACTGTCCATTGGTCAGCCAGCAGCAATAGCAACATCGGCAGCAGCAACACCAGCAACATCGGCAGCCGCACCAGCAACACCAGCAACGGCAAACAAAATTTCGCGCTTCAAAGTATTTCAAATGCAGTTAACGAATCGGAACGCGAATTAATTAACAGTTTCAGTGTACCAAAGAACTGCAAGGCACAAAAAGAGCAGCAGCAACATCATCTTCGCCCCGCAAACAGTAGCCACAACATTTGGCTTAATGCCCAAGCCAACAGCAACATCCGCAGCAGCAGCAGCCGCAGCAACCGCAACCATGAAAAGGTAGCCACAGCTGCTTTTGGCCAACATTCAGTTGCCACTAATCGATTGGCCAAGGCAGCGAGGAAATTAAATGGCCACCGGGACGCCAAGGATGCCGAGCTAGAAAGCTTCTGCTATTTTTTTTGCCAGTGTGTGTTTGAGTGTGCATCCAAATGAATCAAATGCTTTGAAACATAAATGTTCGGTAATGAGTGCTTGTGCTTGGTCCTATAACATGTGAACGGAATATTAAGTGATCAGTGTTGAACCATCTGCAAAAACTATCATCAGAAATCGGATTAAGCAACTATATTTTATGAAAAGAATTTCTTTCATTGAAAACCATTAAAAGTCACAGGAATTAGAGACTATATGAACTATAACTTAGGATAAAACACTTTTTAGAATCATTTAGGCGTCCCCAAGTTAAATGGGATTTATAAAAATAACAAAATCAAAGAAAATAGACATTTTCAAATATACTGTGATAAATCGTTTTAAAAATGTATAGGCTAAAAAGTATTTTATAGATAAATTATCATTGACATAAGTTATTTAAACGAGCTTAAAGTTCAATAATTGAAAGACAATTTGTATAGGTATTACTATACTATTTACTTTCATTAATTTTCTTTAAAAATATTGGAAAAAAATAAATGTAATATAAATTTTGCATGTATTATTTGCTAATAACAATGTAGAACAGGCATAAGGGTTGATAGATAAAAAAATAATGTTTAAACATAAACTGATGAAAATAACATTTTATTATGTTTAGCATACATACATTTCAAGATGCCTAGAATTAAACAGAAAATATATATAGCCTGGCTTAGAACCAGAGCCTCTCGAAAGTAACCAAAAAGGCGTGATAATTGTCATAGAATACAAGTTGAGAAGCGGCACTCACTGCCCACATTTGCTTGGGAAATCACTTGAAGATTCCCACTAATCGCTGCGTAAGACAATCTTCATTGTGTCTGCAGATACAGAAACAAATACAGAAACAGATACAAATGTATCTTGTATCTTTGTATCTCCCTGGGGTCCATTTGTGTCACTCGCGTGGCTTTCATTCTGCATTCTCTCAGCGATGGACAATCGGCGAGTTTTGATTGTGGATCGCCAATTGTTGATGGTTGATCGTCTGTCATTGGATTCGAGCACGCAAATGTTCAATTAAATAAACGAGTCTATAACTGTCAACTGGCATTTCTAACAAGGCTCCTGCTTCGCCTCAATTATTTCGCTTTTTAATTCCATTTTCTGCTCGGCCCCCAGACACATTAAATAAATTAAAAAATAATTATTAGATTGCAAATAGAGGGAAAATCAAGACATGGCGGCGCAAAACGAAAACCGAAACACAAAAAGAGAAAAAATATTGGGAATATAGTAGTAGTAGTATATGTTTCTTACTGTATTTTCACCTACTAAAGAAGCCACAAGATACGAATACGAAAACTAAATAGACGCGAGACCGGGGGAGATAAAGATGAAAAATCAACTTTAATTGGTTTACAATTCATTTCTAAGCGAGAAAAGCTGGAAAATGTAACAAGTAGTCCGAAGTCGGACGAAGAAAGCCAAAGCCAAACTCCACTGCCGTGCGCAATATCCATGAAGTCGTAAGCCAGTTGACTAAGTGAACAGACACTCAGATACTAGTATCCGTACCCATATACTATACGCTGTACTCTATACCCATCATCATCATCATCGCCTCCGACGCCTCCGTTCGGTCCCCGAATCTTCTGGAGCACATTGGGGCGAAAGCACCGTGGGACATGGGCTAAACTTGGGTTTGGATATCAATTCTATGGCACCGATTTACCAAACCGATTGCAAAAGTTAGTTATCTCATTAACATAATAGATTTTTGGGAGTTTCGAAAACAAAGAATGTGATAGGACTGATTTAATAAGAATAGAGTTCAACAATAATATTAAATAATTCAGTAAAAATCATAACCTTCAATATTCAAAATGTTGGTAATACTTATTTTAAAGAATAAAAAAGGCAGAAAGAATGAAACAAAATTCTTAAATATAGGTTTGAAATAGCAAGTAAATATATACATAAACAATAAAAGTTAAAAAGTTGTGTAACTTAAAATCTGATTCTACAAAAGGAAGTAGTTCACCGAAAAGATACAACAATTAATGTGTTTATTGTGTCTTATAAAGTACAAAAGAGGTTTCAATTATTTTACTTAACAGTATTATCCACAAAATAGATCCAAGTAAGCTGTCAGCTGCGACTCTGGGGCAATTTGAAGTTTGAAAAGCTTGACCAAACGTTTGCCTTCGGTGGCCTGTAATTTCGGCGATGGCCAAATTGCCGTGATCACGGTGATCAGTGGCCATTATAATTCTCCCGTTGGATGAAGCGATCCACACCCACTCTTGCCCCACTGTGGCTTGTGTGGAAAGCCAGGCCAAGCAGCAGTATGAGCAGCAGTATGAGCAATTCGAGCAACACCAGCAACACCAGCAACTTGAGCAACTCGAGCAACATGTACGGCAGCAACACAAGTGGCAGACCAAGTGCCAAGACAAGTGCAGATTTCAGACTGGGAGTCAGGCGTAACTCGCCCGAGAGAAAATCTCCTCCCCTTGGCCGTTTTTTTGTTTCGCTTTTAAGCGTTAATTTCACCTAAAAAGTTTTGTACATATAGTTAGTTATATAGACATATATTATATATGCAGGCAAGAAGCAGAAGTTTGTCGAGCAGATCGAGCATCGAGGGTTTAATCACAGCTCAGCCACCGCAGAGAGCTGTCGGTAAAATGCAGACTTTCGGTTTCAGCAGGTACTTCTGTCCGGCCGTATATGATCCATAACAAAAAATCATAAAAGAAGAAAACAAAAGACCGCTACCAAAAACTCGCTATGCAAATCAAGACATTTAAGTGGTTTTTCCTCAACCAGTTCCATAAATCGAACTCATTTTTTTTGCTGCAGTGTGTGTGAGTTAGTGTAAGTGTGCTTAACGGTACAACGGAAAATCAAAGATATTGAAAAACCGGAAAAATAAAAAAAAAAAGCGCTGTGACAAACGAAAGTGAAAATCGAACGAACGGTAAGCCCAGGCGAATAAATTAAAGTCCACCAACAAAAAAAAAAAAAAATCAAACCAAACCAAAGCAAACCATGACCATGAGCACCAAAGCGCACTGCCATTGAACCCTTCAAAAAAAAAACATATATGTTGAAAGAAAGACCCACTCAAACACACACAACCCCACCGCCCCCCAGTTACTTGAACACCAAAAGCTTGTGTCACCCGTAAACCAATGCCAACCCACTTCCTCCTCCAGCTACTTCTCCACGATCAACGTTAAGAAGGGCCTCCTTGGTCGCATGACCACCAGCCTGACCTCCTACCGTCGCAGCAAGCAGAAGTCCAAGTCGAACAATGACATCCACACGATCATCGCCACGGAGGTAACGACCGCCATTCTGAGCAGCAGTGTGCACAGCAGCACGGGATCGGAGCTCGAGGAGGGTCACCCCCCAGCCGTTGCCACGCTCATCGAGGAGGTCCAGGATTCGAGGAACGAGGAGCAAGAACGGGATCGGGATAGGGATAGGGATCGGAATCGGGATAGGGATAGGGAGCAACAAAACCATCAGCAGAAGGATACCCAAATGGAGTCGCATCACCATCGCAAGGCCGCCGTGGAGGTGGTGCGCCAGCATATGCAAGACGACGAGGATCAGGACTCCAACGAGGATGACGAGGCCACGCCCATGATGAGCGGCGTGGGGCGGAAGGAGCAGAACAACCGCCGCAGCGTCGTCAGGTGGGGCACAACAAGGGGAAATTGATAATGAGTGATACGGATGACCACCCATATATTAATAAATATAAATTATATAAAAATTATATGATATTACCAAAGTCTCAAAAAATGGAACACCCACGAATAGAAAACTGTTCACTTTATCCAAATTTGTCCTACATTGTTTATGTTGTTATATTTACTCAATAACAATAAAACTAACTATTACCATAAAATAATAGAATAATAGAACAAAAAGCACAGTTTTTTGAGCAATGAAATTGTTTTTATGAAATTATTTCGATGACATTTTTTTTAAAACATTTATTTCATGGAAAAGGGTAATATTTATTGATTGAAAATAATTTAAAAATCATTAAGGAAGTCATTATATATTGCTGTCTAATAAGTATTCTTTTTGGATGACAAATAATTTAAAACCCACCATTTGGTGTGTTCAAATGTGTGTTCAGATTTTATATATAAATTAAATCTATATGTATTATCTTTATTCACTATTAAAATAATTGTTTTCAATTCACGTAATGGTCGAAAATCAATCAGAGATTTTTACCATACAACATAAATTGTGGAAACATAATACTTTATCACTTTGTGTCCATCTCATGTTTCAAAATCCCGTGTTGAAAAAAACCTTCTGTTGAATTGCAACTCTTGTTTGCTTATAAACATAATAAATTTAAAAGCACATAACAAACGTCATTGCATCCATACCGATTGCGAGTTAATCTCCGAATTTGTTACCCAATTTCGATCAATGGCCGTGGACATTTAATGGGAATACAATCGCCTTGACAGATCGGTGAATAACTTTTCCCACACATTCTCCAAAGATTACCATTCCAATAATGGTGGAGTTGATTAATCTCTGCCTACCATCTCCACTCTTTTTGTAATCGATCGATCAATGATATTCCGCAATAAAAAGAGTGGAAAACCGGTCAAAGAAGAGGAAAATGCCGAGAAGATTTTCCAGTGACCCAGTGCGTTTTCAGTGATTAACTGCAGTTATATATATAGTGTGTTATATACATATGTATGATTGCCAATGATAGGTCTTTAAAATGAGAACACTTTTTGCCATTTTCAGTGCAACTTTTTGCCCATTAAACACTTTATTTTTATAGCCTAACTGGATGGCAATTAATGTGATTGTTTTCGGTTTCTTTTCGACAAATTGCAGCGCCAATACGCAAATGGACAACGATGTCACGCCCGTTTATTTGGCGGCGCAGGAGGGCCACTTGGAGGTGCTCAAGTTTCTGGTGCTCGAGGCCGGCGGCTCTTTGTACGTCCGTGCACGCGACGGCATGGCACCGATCCATGCCGCTTCACAAATGGGCTGCTTGGATTGCCTCAAATGGATGGTGAGTGCTCCGCTTAAATTTCGGCCTTTAGTTGATCTGCAAGTTGCCAACTGCAAACTGCTAGCATGGCTAACACGACCAACTTGGCCAACTCTAGCAGGCAATGCGGGTCAATTGCCAGAGTCAACGGCACTGTCGAAAAACACTCGTTTTATTGGGGACAGATTGCTGTTATTAAAACAAGCAAATATTACAAAAAAACACTAAATTCAAATTCTCTTAAATAAATAATCTGACAATAATAGTCTATTTATTACTTATAACTAATTAGATTACGCAGTTTCAAATTTTAAATTCAATAAAATTATATAAACTTTCAAATAGAGTAATTTCAGAACAACGATTGATATATTTTTGCGACAAGAACTTATTTTCAGTGATAAATCACAAAAGTTAGTTACATTTTGATCTAATTATGTATTGTTTTGACATAGGATATTTCGATATTACAATACTCTAAATATATTTCGATGCTTTTCAATGGAGGTAGAAAATGCTTGTAAATTGTAATACCCGTTTCAAGATGATAATTTAATAGTGTTTCTTTGGCTCAGTGTGGCTAAGTAGTTGACTCTTTTTGCTAGTTTCTGTGGGTCCTGTTTCGGTGGCTTTAACGGGGTTCTCGAGTGGGATTCTCGGCCAGTTTGTCGCCAGGCCAGTGCCATTTATCAATCGGAAAATGCGTCCGGTTGTAGAGGAGGTGGATGACCAGGAGGAGTAGGGGTATGGTGGCCAAGGTGCTGAGAGAGAGAGAGAGAGAGAGAGAGTTGCTTATGCAAAGATTTACCAACGCTGACAATGGCCCCCCAATTGGCCAGAATGCATTTTCAAGATCATCGCCAGAGGCGCGATGCCAGTGGAAAATCCACCTTTCTAAATTGAACCAAATAGTTTCCATTATGGCCACAACGCCTGACGGCTGGCAAACCACTTTCCACATAGCAGGCGTCTGCGGAATACTTAGCCGCTGCTGGAAGACATTGAGTTGAGTTAGTGGACACTGGCTCAAGGAGCCGACAGTTGAGTGGACAGTGAGTGAACAGATAACTCAACATCCCGCCAAGACATAAGCGAAGTATTTAGGCTTTCAGATGGATTAGCCATAATAAACATGGCTGGCGTGGCAGTTGTGTTTCGCACTAAAGAGACATTAAGTGACCGTTTAAAATGGGGTTGTATCTTGGACCCCTTTTTGTAAAAAACTTATTGAATAATGTGTTCATTCCAATCGAATGGGGTAGAAGTCCGAATCCTTAAACAAAGTACAAAAATCGATCATTTAAGTTTAATAGAGATTTAATTTTTTCTGCATTATTTAATAGTCTAAAGTTGTATGCTGTAGCTTTTCTGTGGATAACTTTTTTAATTTTATAACAATAATCTCATTTGAATTTATCAGAGTTTTGATTTTAAGTGTTTTCTCTATAAATTAAATTATAAGTTTTTAAATATTTTTACCCAATATTACTTTTCATCTTTTCTAATAGGTCCAAGATCAAGGTGTGGATCCCAATTTGAGGGATGGCGATGGAGCCACACCCCTGCACTTTGCGGCCTCCCGGGGCCATCTGTCCGTAGTCCGTTGGCTGCTCAATCATGGAGCGAAATTGTCCCTGGATAAGTACGGCAAATCCCCAATTAACGATGCTGCAGAAAATCAGCAGGTTGAGGTGGGTTTTAAATCTGCACTTTTACATTTGAATACAACATATATTAATTTAATGTATAAAAAACCCTTTTTTATGCTGCAGTGCCTGAATGTCTTGGTTCAGCACGGCACTTCGGTGGATTACAATGGCAAGAGCAGCTCGCAGCGGCACAAGTCGCAGCAGCAACTACACCACCAGCAACATCAGCAGCAGCAGCAACACCAGCAACAGCAGCACCAGCAGCAGCAGCAACACCTGAGCAGCAGCTGCAACTCAAATTCAAATTCCTCGAAGCAAACCAGTCGCAGCAATACGATCAAGTCCAAGTCCTCCTCGACTTTGAGCTCCGATGTGGAGCCATTCTACTTGCATCCACCGGCCATCACAGGCGGAGCTGGAGGATCGGCAATGGGCCTGGGCATGGCCATGAGCATGGGCATGAGCATGGGCATGGGCATGGGAATCTCGAGGAAGAACAGCGATGCCCTCTACTCCCAGCAATCGAGGAGCTCTTCCGAGAAGTTATACAATGGTTCGTCCTCTTTGGGTGGAAATCCGGGAGTGACTAGTTCTTCGGGAGCAGGGGGAGTAGGAGGAGGAGGAGGTGGTGGTGCCCTGCTGCCCAACGATGGGTTGTATGTGAATCCCATGCGCAATGGAGGCATGTACAACACGCCTTCACCGAATGGCAGCATCTCCGGGGAATCCTTCTTCCTGCACGATCCGCAGGATATCATCTACAACCGCGTGAGGGATTTGTTTGTGGACTCCGACTGCAGCAGCAGTGTGAAGCAGCATGGCAAGAGCCATGGCCACGCCCACTCACACTCACACTCGCACCAGCTGATGCAGTCGAAGGCGGGCAATGCGATGACCATCCAGGCGGACGTGCACTCCAGCTCCAGTGGGGCGGGCAGTGGCTCCGACGAGTCGGTGTCCATCTCGTCCAGCTTCAACTCGCCGAAGCAGCAGCCGCAGCAGCTGCGCAGCCAGAGCTTCAATCGGCACGGCAGCAGCAGCAACATCAGCAACATAAGCAACATCAGCGCCAGCGGCAACATCAAGAACAACATCAACAACAACAACAACAACAACAACAATAGCAACAACTACAAGCCGCACAAGGGGCTGCCAAACAATCAGAATGGCGGCGGTGATCACGACTACGAGGACATCTATTTGGTGCGCGAGGAGTCGCGCAAGCAGCACCAGCAGCAGCACCAGTTGCAACAGCAGCAACAGCAACAGCAACAGCAGCAGCAACATCAGCTACAACACCAGGCCGTGCAGCAGCAGCAGCAGCAGCAGCAACAACACAAATACAACGTAGGACGCTCGCGATCGAGGGACAGTGGCTCCCATTCGCGTTCGGCCAGTGCCAGTTCCACCAGGAGCACGGACATTGTGCTGCAGTACAGCAATCATGTAAGAGTTGACCTACATTTTAATCTTGAACTAAAAATCAAAGTAGTTTGTATGATATATGAGACTAATGATTTGCATCCTTGCAGCATTTGAACAACAAGCGCAACATGAACAACAGCAGCAACATCATCAACAGCAGCAGCAACATCGCCCTGACCAACAACAATAATAACAGCCTGCTGAATCGCAATAAGTCGCATTCGATCATTGGTCTGCACAGCAGCAAGTACGACTCCTCGCTGAAGGACAACTACAGTGCGAAGAATGTGAATCTGAAGAATCAGCTGCTGAACGGCGGCATCAAGAGCGACACCTACGAGAGCGTCTGTCCGCCGGAGGATGTGGCCGAGCGGACCAAGCAGACGCACAAAAACTCCATGATCCGCAACAATCTGGCGGATGCCTCGACCATCAGCAACAACAACAACAACAACAGCAACAACAGCATCAGCGGCAGCAACAACAACATCAGCAACATGAGCAACATGAACGGCGGCAGTCAGAGCAGCAGGAATCTCAAGCGGGTCTCCTCGGCGCCGCCAATGCAAAATTTGGCTGTGGGTGAGTCTTGATAATAATGAATAATGATCCCTTAACTTTCACTACAATATAAGTACTATAAATAGTAAGTTGTTTCCCTTAGTAAAGTTGTTTTTTTTATAAATAATAATTTAATATATTTAAATCATATATATATATGTACTTTATACTGAAAGTCTATAAAATTATTTACACTCTTAAAAGTATCAATTCATTGAATTCTACTAAAAAGAGAGTTTAGAGAGTAATTTTCTTATTTTAAAAAAAATTGTTGAAGTTAAGAGTCTTATTATGCAAACACTTTTATTGCATACTTTTAGACATCAGACTCAATGTTTTAACAGTTTCTTTAAACGCAAAGAAAATATTTAAAATACTAATTTATAAGATAAGTCACCGATTTGTAAAGCTTTCTTATTAAAAAGCACCGTGTAAACCATTTTTTTTTAAATTTCCTGGAACTTGTATTTAATTTGAATTTATTTTTTATCTACAAAGTTAATGGACCACCTCCACCACCCTTGCCGCCACCGTTGAGGGCACCTGCTCAGCAGCAGCGCAATAATTTGAACGCCGAGCAGTCCAACAACATGAATGCCAACAATGGCATTTACAAGAAGAATGTCTTTGGACCGAATCAGGGTCCAGCCACCGCCGCTGCTCCTCCGCCAGTTCCGGCTCCCAATCCCGTAGTCGCCGATGCCGTTGACTCGGATTCCGGACTCGAGGTGGTCGAGGAGCCGAGCTTGAGGCCATCGGAACTGGTGCGCGGCAACCACAATCGCACCATGTCCACCATTTCGGGTAAGTCTTAAAGATTTAGTGAATATTGTACACTAATTGGGGTGCAATGGGGTGATGAAACCTCATAACTTATTGTAAACAAGATCTAAAATGTCTATTGAGAAGGGGCTGGTTGTTTTGTACTCATGTTCCTGTTTTCTAAAGGAAATTTCTTTCGATTTCGATACCCTGAGCAACAGATGAAAAAACTATCAGGTCTTGAAGGCTTCTCAACCCAAAAAAAAAAATCTTACGCTCGGCTTCCGAAAAAGTTTTTTAAATTTCCGGATCCCTCATCAAATTGGACTAGAGATATTTGATATTGAGTATCTTACAAAATTGGAGAAGTACCATGAGCAACGACAAACCGAGCCAGGCTATCAAAGAGCCAAATGATTTGATTAAGAAGAACACCTATATCATTTATAGCGCCGGCAATCCGACGCTCTTTCTGGACTCTTTAGATCCGAAAAATATGTGTGAAGAGGATCGCAAGCTTCTGGATTGTCATATCTGCAATGTGAAAGTGACTAAGCCAGATGCACCGATTTGGCCGGATCCTTCGATTGTTTTTTATGGAATGAGGGGAAACAATGCCCCGGAAGTGAAACCTCGAATAACCCATGTCTCCCGATTCCTGTCCCATCGTTGGAGTCACACTAGGACCATGGGCAGTCAACCCGTCAAGAAGCTGAGGAAATATTAATCAATTAAAACCGTTGACCAGGTCTTTGAACTTCGGCAATATCAATGGGGGTTCCGCATCGTCATTGGCCTGTGCCTTGTGTCCAGTGTCCAGGGTCCACTTGTCCGCCTTGATTGATCAATTAGGGGAAATTCGCCAGTCATGTTCAGCTTGAAGGGGGGATGGGAAAATGGTAGTGGAGTGTGTGCCCTGCAGTGGGAAAAGACAGAAACAAGTTGCCCGAGGAGAACCTGATCTTTCAGTGGTAGTTTTCAGACTGTCCATTCGGTGGGATAATGGTTACATCTTGATTGAAGTGTTGGCTCCCAAGCAGTGTGCGGTAATTGTTGTGTTAACAAATCATGTCATCAGTTGGCAAACCTAATAAGGAATTTAGTGTGCTTGGTTTAAGATGAGTTAACAAGGTAGTAACAAAAACTAAGCAAATCAAATTTTTTAATCAATTACTATTTCCAACACTTAAGACCTAAAGATACCATTGGTAATGATTAGTTAAAAATCCAAATAGTCGTTTTCCTCCTCGAATTGCAGACATTAAAACAATACCCCTCATTATCACACAATAAATATCGGGCCTTACTTAATTGCCGCAAAAGTCGTAACTACAGAAGCAAATACGAAAAAAAAATTGAAAAATGCGAATAATAGCTGCCATGTTTGACATGTGTTGGCTCCGATTTTCCATTTGTTAATTGCCCATTATGTCCAATGAGGCAGGATAAATGGAGAAAGGGGTAAAAGGGGGTGAAAGAGGCGGTCGGTGGAGAGAGGCTTTAATTGAGCCGACGTTCACACGATAAGGCGGCAAAGATCCGCGGAAAATGTGGCCAAAACAAAGAAGTGGAAGTCGGGATGCATGGTGGAAAAGTGGAAAAGTGAAAAAGTGGAAGTGCCAGCGATGAAAACAATCCCAGCCACTTGGCTGCCGTATAAAGCATAAGTCATGAGTTTTGAGCCACACTCGGCAAAATGATTTATGCACAATCTTATATATTTTCTTGCCTAGCTCAAAAGACAACAATAATAAAACAATAATTTTTTTGTAAGTCACATTTACTTGAAAAAGTAATTATGTTTGAGATGTTGTTAATATTGATTTCACTTTTACAATGTTTGTAACATTAACTTAATATAATATTCAGAAAAATGGAAAATCCATGTTCCAAAAAAATCCAGAGTATTATTTGACATCTCAGCGTGTATTATACTTCATAAAAAAATATTCTGAGAAAAGGTTTTGATGAGGTACATTTTTTGCTATAGAGTAAAGTACACATTTTCAAAAGTGTGGCATATCCCGCATTTTTTGTTCAAGTGTCTGAACCAACATTGTTGTCAATTGTCGTTGGGTTAGAGACCTTCGAAAGAAAATGCATATACCATATACACTGGACACATGGCATCCCTGATTTGCGATGAGGAAGCAATTTGCCAGCCACAAGCTGCGAGTGTTCCACACACACACAAATATTTGGCCACCATAATAATTGGCGACCGACGAACCACCACCCGCACCACCGCCCACATGTGCCACGCCCCCAGTGCTTGGCTAGCAATCGGCTCGTGGATCTGCGCAACTTTTACCCACGAAAGTGAACGTGTTTTTTGCGAGGCGCAGTGGTCTCACTCTCTTTTGGAGCCAATGCGATCCGATTCGATACGATCCGTCGTCGTCGTCGCCGTCGTCTTGGGTGAATAACTTTGGCGATGGCTTGAACCCAGTTCAGGCTGCCAACGGAGCTCGCCAAGGCAACATCGTCAAGTTTTCCCCGATTTTCCGCTTTTCCGGCCATCAATTCACGCGCTAGCCCAAAAACCCTTGAGAATGTGCTTGATTTGAATACGCAGTGGACAAAATGAATATGCTGGGCTCGGTCAAGATGCACAAGAATTCGCGTCGAAATTACTTCACGCTCAGCTTTCATCGGTTCGATATTTTTCGGTGTAAGTGATCCCCAAAAATGCTATATAATGATGGATATCAAAAGGCTATATCTTGTAAAGTGTTTTTATACTTAAGTGATAAACATCTATTGTGATGAATCTTATCTAATCCGATTCCAAACCTCAGTTTAGTACTGCAAATCCAATCCAATGAACTGTGATATTTGCCAGCATAAGTTACTAAGTTCTTATGCTGTGAGTGTTCTTCAGTTGGTACTTTTTCAACGATAGCATTAATATAATTAATATAAATGCAATGCAAATTTACTTATTTTTTTATTTAAATTCATTAAAAACAGTGATCAATTATTGTTCATTTTACTAAAGGTATAAAAAGTTATTTGCATATATATCTGAGTAATACTAATAAAATTCCTTTTCTTTCCTCATCATTATTCTTAAAGTCGGAAATTCTTCTTTCTTAAATCAAGAAAAAAAAAACACAAATATTGATTAATTTTGTTACTGAAACTCAATACAGTCCTTTTTAATTCTTTGCCCAGTTTGCAGTTGCAAAAATTGCTACAGCTAAAAATGTTGAGCTTTTGACTGTTATGATTAAGTAAATTACAAGTAAATGCTTAAAGCATCAGCAATTTGTTGAAAATCTTAAGCATAAGATTATCTTTAATCTTTTAATCTTTATCTTTTTAAATGAAAGACAATCTTAAGTTAAAAATTCAGTAAATTTTATTTTCTTTGAAAAAGCTTTAAAAACAATTTTTGGTTGCATTTTTAAAGGCCTGGTATCAGGCATTGCACTCGTAAAACAGCAAAAAAAACCGAACTGGACATCAACTCCATTTTCGAATTTCACCGCGGACTTGACAAGTGCAAACCGCTTTGCTCTGCACAAATTAATAGATAAAATGTGTGGGGACATGTGGAAAAATGTGCATTTCGTTCGCTCTTTTTTCTCCAGCAGTTCGAATAAATATAAATTCAATGCGAACAGGCTGGACTCGATTGCGAGTGGTTTGGCCATAAGAGTGCAGTCATGAATCGGCACCAGCCACCACGTAATGATCGCCGTGCAAACGGGTTACCACGAGGCCGTGAAAGTTGGGGACTCGGTGCGATCGGGTTTAGATGGGGTCTGGGTCTTGGTTTTGGCCAATTAACTGGCTGCCTGGAAATTGCATACGGGGTTTCCATGGAAACTGCGGCTAATTCAATTTTTATGTAGATACTCCCACGACAACGACGATGGTAATGGCAATGGCAATGGCAAGGGAGCTGTTCTTCCGTGTGTGGGGATAATCATTAAATTATCAAACTAATTTCCCAGGAAACTGCAAGCTTTCCATTCGATTTGAGCTAGATTGAGCGGAGCAATAAGGAAAATAATCTACATAATTTGTAACATAGATTAAAATATGAAATTGGAACAAATAAGTCTATGAAAATACTTTAAACTTGTTGATTATGTCTGGCACGAGGTTCGATCCAAAAATTGTATGGCCCCAATCAAAGGCACATTTGAATGCTTATCATTTGTAGACATTCCTAATCTCAGACACCCTTAAGTTGGCCCACTTATGTTCCCCATTATGGAACTTTTTGCTCTGCAGCTTTGTCTGGCCTGTCTAAATCAAATACATATCTGTAAGCAATTAGTAATCATATTTTAGCCCCAATTAACTTTAAAGTTTAGATTTATGTGGCTCTTCAGTTATTAAGGCTAAAAATGCTTATGTGTAAATATAAAAAAATAATTTTGTTTGAAGCATTTTTATTTTTAACAATTTTTAGCAACAAGACCATTTAAATACCAAAAGAATACATAATATAATATATATAAATTTTACATAAAATATGATGATACAAATTCGGTAATATAGTTTCACACTTGTAAGAGAGATTAAAATATTAATTATAAAATTGTTACATGACTCAATTAGACCAATTGTTTACCAGCAGAATATATATAATATCAAAACGAGCTCATAAAACTTTAACATAACAAATATAATTAAAATTTCCTTAATATATTTTCATACCGTAAATATTATATTAAATAGTTTTAGTATTGGTCATTTATTGACTCAGCTTCACTTAGTCACTGCCGTTAAACTACTGTCTAAATGAAAATTTATTTGATTTAGTTATGCCCATGCTCGTATTTCGTATGCAACTGGGGCTCCAACTCCTCCAAGTGCTCCGTCTGGTGAAAGGCGCCTACGCAGCGATCCATTGTGGTGGGGTTTTCGTATTTTCTATATTTTCTGTATTTTTCTGCATTTTCTGTTGCTCAGTTGCTGGCTGCTCAAGTTAGCATGACCAGAGTCAGACTGATAACTGCTAACCCACAAAACTTATAAATAAATTGGTTCAATTCCAGCGAACAAGAAAGCCAAGCTGCTCAATGCCAGCAGCACAAATGGAGTTAGTGCCGCCAGTCCGGAGGATTCCCGATCCGGCGGAGGTGTAAATGGCAATGGCACTGGAAGTGGCAGTGGCAATGGCAATGGAAATCTTACTGCTCCTGGAGCAACCAATAATAGCAATGCCCATTTTTATGGATATGCAGAGGGTGTTAAGGGTCAGAGGGGCAATGGAAATGCAAATGGAAATGGAAATGGAGGCTATCCCAATCAGCAGCCGCATTACCCGAGCAACCAGCATCATCAGTACACGCCCAGCTTGTATGGAGGTGGCTCCTCCGCCGAGGATCACTACGAGCTCACCCAGCAACAGCAGCAGATCTACGGGGAAACCCACTTGGCCGGTGGACAGCGGACGGGCGGACCCAATCTGGTCAACAAGCAGCTGGTGCTGCCGTTTGTGCCGCCCAGTTTTCCCAATAAATCACAAGACGGCGTCACGCATCTCATCAAGCCGTCCGAGTATCTCAAGAGCATCAGCATCGACAAGCGTTCGTGTCCATCCTCCGCCCGGTGAGTGGTTATCCCCCAAAATATCCCCTAGCCATCCTCCATAGGCCGTCCACCATCCTCCATCCCCTGACTTTCAATTAGCACATGGCAGCCGATTTAATTTGGCTGAACATCTCGTGCAGCTGCTTTTATAATTAGTATCGACGGTACAGTTGCCTCGCCTCAATTAGCCAAAATCCAACAGAAAATATAACATATAAAAAATAAGATACATGGCTGCAAAGACGCTTGGCTGCCGCTGGGCAATTAGCAGCTAGCAGATGGCTAGATCTCAGTGATGCCGCCTTTTAGCTACAACAAATTAACTGGCTTATTTCTAGTAACCAAATATTTTTTCATAATTTTTAAAACATTTTCTTTGGTACTTTTTTTTCAATTACTCTAATTCAGCAGCTAGTAGAAGGCTAGTGATGTCGGCTGTTTTAGATTATAGAAACACCAATGATTTTGACTCGAACTAAAAAAAACTGTTACCTCAATTTAAATAATAATTAGTAACTCTTCTCGTTTATTTAAAAAATAATTATTTTCTTGGTATATGAAATCCTTATAATTTAAAAATTATACAAAAAAGTAGAGGGTAGTTTTTCGTTACTATACTTTAGCTTTGTTTCTACAAGCAGTTCATTTATTAAATATAAAAATATATGTGGTGTAGGCATTCAAATTTTTTAAATTTATTTTTAAAATAGATTTAATTATCCGGAATTTTTCTTTGAGATACAAAACATGTTTGAAATGGAAAATCATTTATACTAAGCACAGAGTGGTAAACTAGCTAAATTGCCAGCAATTTTGCTGAGAGATTGGCCACTTCCTCTGCCGCTCAAGAGTGCATGAAATTTTATGCGTGCCACTTTGCGGCCTGCCACTTTTCTTGCCACAGTTGCGCAGTTGCAGCTGGCAGTGCAACTCAGTTGCAATCCGAAGATGATACTGCGCACACGCCACGCCTGGCGCAGGTCCGCCCACTGCTTACTGCTCACTAACCACTAGCCACTGTCCACTAGCCACCACCCACCACCCAATCATTAGCCATTTTGCAGTGAAAGTGGCCAAGATCAAGACATCAAGATCTCTCCCTAATTAGAAACCCAACTTCAATTCACAGCTCCACGGACACGGAGGACTACATGCAGATTCAGATCGCCCAGCAGCAGCAGCAGCAGGTGCACCATTCGCAGCTCCACTCGCAGCATCCGCAGTCGCATCCGCATCCGCACCACCCACATCCGCACCACCCCCATTCGCACCAGCTGCATGGAATGGGCGAGCAGCCGCCGCTGCCGCCTCCGCCGCCGCCCCTGCCCCACGGCATGCTGCCGCCGCAGCCGCCCATGATGGGTCCGCCGATGGGTGGGGCGGTCGGCCAGGATGTCACCATGTCCGGCAAGTCGCACAAGCCCAAGAAGCCGCACGGATCGGCGCCCAACAGCCAGGACACGGCCACCAGGAAGCAGCACCAGCCCCTCTCGGCCATCTCCATTCAGGATCTGAACAGCGTCCAGGTGAGCGATGATTCCAATCCCAACACCAATTCCAAAGCCAATCGATATTTAAAAATTATAAATTATGAACACCATAAGTGCAGTGTTTTCTAAACAATATATGTGCTTAACTATCAAGACTTAAAGTGCAATTTCCCAGCTTTTAACAAAATATATAATAATATATAATATAATATATAATAATATATAATATAATTATATAAATTACCTTTTTTAAACAAAGTATTCAAACAATGTTTTAACTTAAAACGATCGTCACTAAAAAATTAACACTTGCTTATCGAAACACTTTCAGTAATAATCTACCATCAAGACTTTTAAAGGCAGTTTGCCAGATTTATTAGAAGTAATATTATTAAAAAACTCTTCAAAATAATTAATAATAGTTAAAATAAAGCTGATTTTTGCTTAAACATTTATGTTTTGAATATATAATAAAAACAAATGCCTAACAAACCTGTAATAACTGAACAATATTTTTTAAGTGCTTAAATTTTTTATGCAAAATGTCTTATAATTTAAAAGTTATAAATACACAAGCACTTCTTACATTTTGTTAAAAAACTGTACAAATTCAGCCTTTTCCAGTAAACGAATACATAGTCCTTAGAAACTTTCAAGTGCATAGGATGTTTAACATTTTTCCTTAACCATTTAAGGCACTCAAATGAAACCAATAGAACGAACACCTAGGGCAGCCACTTACTTGATTTATTTATAATCAATAATTTATCACACACACCTAATCCAAACCCAATTGCGATCCCCTCCAGCTGCGCCGCACGGACACGCAAAAGGTGCCGAAGCCCTACCAGATGCCCGCTCGCAGCCTGAGCATGCAGTGCCTGACCTCCAGCACGGACACCTATCTCAAGTCCGACCTGATTGCCGAGCTGAAGATCTCCAAGGACATACCCGGCATCAAGAAGATGAAGGTGGAGCAGCAGATGGCCAGCCGGATGGACTCGGAGCACTACATGGAGATCACCAAGCAGTTTTCGGGCAACAACTACGTGGATCAGGTGAGTTTTGGTCATCGCATTAGTGCCCACAGGACGGTGGCTAAGAAGGCGAGTCAAAGATCTACTTGCAGATACCGGAACGGGACCAGGCCGGCAACGCCATACCCGACTGGAAGCGCCAGATGATGGCCAAGAAGGCGGCCGAGCGGGCCAAGAAGGACTTCGAGGAGCGCATGGCCCAGGAGGCGGAGTCGCGCCGCCTCTCCCAGATCCCCCAGTGGAAGCGGGATCTTCTGGCGCGGCGCGAGGAGACGGAGAACAAGCTGAAGTAAGTGGGTGTGCGTGCCGGCGGCTAGTGGGGAGTCTCCTGACCCCTGGCCTCAATTGTCTGACCTTCTTCTAGGGCGGCCATCTACACGCCCAAGGTGGAGGAGAACAACCGGGTGGCGGACACCTGGCGGCTGAAGAACCGCGCCATGTCCATCGACAACATCAACATCAATCTGGCCGGCATGGAGCAGCACTACCAGCAGATCCAGTTCCAGCAGCAGCAGCATCAGCAGCTCCAGCAGCAGCATCAGCAGCTCCAACAGCAACTCCACCAGTTGGGCAACAAGGAGAACCATAGCGATCTAAAAAGTGCTGATCAGGATCAGGAGCAGGCCGTCGGTGGCGTCCAGGAGCTTCTCGAATCCTCGGAGGGCAGTCAGGGACACGCCGAGGAGGAGGAGGACAACATCATTCCGTGGCGCGCCCAGTTGCGCAAGACCAACAGTCGCCTCAGCCTGATCTGAACACCACAACATCCAATCCAAATCCAGCCCATGACTCAACTTCTAAGCGGTGCATTTTTTTTTTTTTTTTTTTTTTTCGAATAAATTAAAGAATGTGCAATCATTAAAAGAAGATACCCTAAATATAAACCATTAAAATTAAGCCTAAGTTACTAGCTACTTACATTGTACTATATGCATTATCATAACCCCCTATTATTACGCCTAAATCGTACTCAACGTTTTGTTTTTTTTTTTTTTTTTTTTGTGGCAAAAAGAATATTGTTATTCCTAGGGGGGCAGAAAACCCGTATATATCTAATCTTTACCGCTGTCCTTGAGTTTTATTTCGGTGTTGTATTTTTATCACTTTTAATGTCTAACTATAATTGTACTTTTTTTTTGCGTGACTCGTCTTGAATTTATTAAGTAATGACATTAATTTAATTGTCTCGGCTAAGCATTTTTTTATTGTTATTTGTTTTTATATACGCGGCTCAAACAATATTATTATTAATTACATAAATACACAAATACATATTACATCTATGAATAAACAAGCGAACGAATGAATCAATAAATACATATATAATTTAAAAGGTTTCCATTTTTTTTCCTGGACATAGTTTAACTGCTCAAGTTGGTATTCATTGTTTTAAGCTTTGCATTTGTGAAAACCCCAGACCGAGAGACCCCGATACTTAAAAGGAAGAACGAACCATTGCTTTGCTCATAATCTCATATTTTATTGCCAACCTGTGGACACCCGCTTACGTCATGTGGGCGATGCAGGTGTTGATGTTGGGTACGAACGCGTTGCAGCCAGCGACCACGTCCTTGGTGGCCGAGACGTAGCAGGCGGCGGTTTTGGGGGGCAGGCGGCTGGCCTGCTTGATCACCACGTTCATGCTACGCACCATGGACATGGTGGCGCAGAAGGTCTTGAAGGTGCAGTGGAAGAAGTTCTTGGTGGAGGACACGGCGCCCCTGGTGGAGGTGGAGTTGCTGGCGCAGAGCTGGGACTTCAAGTTGATGATCTGGTTGCCGGTGCCGATCATCTTCTTGACAGTCGCCAACATGGCCTGGACGTCCTGGGGAATGGCGCCGGTGCAGGAAGTGACGGCGTCCACGTACCTGGTGCAGGTCAGCAGCACCTCGGCCACCTCCTCGACGATGCACTTGGTGCCGTTGATGCCCTTGAAGCCAGCCCACAAAACCTTACGGCAGCCGCTGACGAAGCCATGCTGCTCGACGTCCATGAAGTCGTTCTCCTGGTCCAGCATCTCCTCGGCGATCAGCTCCTCAAGCTCGACATCGGTGAAGGCCTCGAAGTCCTCGAAGTTTCCCACAGCATTGGCCTAAAAGGAAGTAAAGAAATTATTAGCTACTGGGGAGGAAATCGAACAAGAGATTGTAAAAAAGAATCACTTTTACGAAGAACATAATTTATAAAACATTTTTTTATCACCAGATTAAAAATAGTCTTTTAAAAATATATTTTTCTAACAGGTATCACAGCACTTAAGAAACAGTATACTTTTTAGAGACACAGAAGTATATATCATCCAATTGTTTTATTTAAAAAAAAAAAAAAAAAAAAAACCTTTGTTTATACCAACGTATTTGTGGGCTTTGTTTTTGTTACACTGTTTTTGGCTTTATCAACTGCTGGCTGCGTTTTTTTTTTATTTTTTAAGTGAGCAACCGACTGACTTACGTTGGCGGTGGTCAGGATGAAGCTGGCCGAGGCCACAACCAGAAGGCACAGGCTGATCACTTTCATGTTGCTGGTGGATGGTTTCACTGGCGAATGTTTGCTGATCGATCCGTGGGGTTGTTTTATATAGAAGATCCACGGGAGCCGTATCAGTGAAGTGGCGATTAGGCGATTCGGATGTTTTGATTTGCACAAATACTGTCGCAAGTGAATATGCCATGCGTTGGTGTGTAGGTTTAATTAACGCCACCCAAAGTCCGAAACTAATTTGGCATTATCTA
The DNA here is from genome assembly GCF_018152505.1 of Drosophila elegans. Taxonomy (NCBI): domain Eukaryota; kingdom Metazoa; phylum Arthropoda; class Insecta; order Diptera; family Drosophilidae; genus Drosophila; species Drosophila elegans. Next base: position 4,946,327 of record NW_024545513.1, read on the forward strand.
TGCAGCGTGAACGCCGAAGAAGAGATAGCCAAGGGGTCTTCTTTTAGTGGGTGGTGCCGATTCCGATAGCTCGAAGAGATCGCCCGCAGATAGGTACACATTCTCGATGCTGCACCTGCACAATCTCCGGTTGACTGTTGCTCCCATGAAAATCGGGATGTTTAATTTTAGAGTCGGCCATCAAAACAAAACCCTTGCAAAAGTCATCAATCTATGTTAACTGACAGCTGCTCAATATACACCCAGAGAAAAACCCCATAGTAAAATTAAACATTAAAATACTTTGAAGTAACATTGTTTTTCAAAATATAAACTTACTTAAAATTAAATAAAACCAATGATAATGTAATTTAATGATATATATTCTTTCTTTAAAATTTAAAACGTAAATTTTCTGTACTTAAAAATAAAAATGAAATAAGTACCGAAAATATTTAATTTAAAGTAAAAATATTTGATTTTACCATGATTTTTATCTAGATGTAATAAAATAAGATCTAACTCGGGATCTAAGATCTAAGATCTAACCTATGCCAATAACAAAGAAAACTTAATAGAATAAATTATGAAATAAATAAATGGCAATAAAATCCTGTAATTATGAAAATATTGTATAAGTTACGTTCATTAAGTCAGTGCTCTAAGTCAATATGATCATATCTATTTCACAATGTTGTTTTTGTCACACTTCAAATTTTATCAATTCTAAAGCGTGATTGCAGTTTATAGTAAGTTCATTCGCACTAAAAAACATTGAAAAAAAATACTCATAATAAACATTAATAGACTTCGATACTTTTTCTCATCAAAGTAAAAAACAATTAATTTGACAGATAAAATCTACTTTAAGTTTGCCATAAGTACGAAAAATCGGGGCTAATATACAGCCGATATCATTAATATAATATATAGACCGGGAATATATGTTGAAAAGGTAGGAATTTCCACTCATTTTTCAAGTCAAATCACTTATATATTTGATAAAGAACAAAGCAAACCTATGTTATGATACGGTAAGTTGTGATATGATATCTTGGGATTACCTATTTGATAACGTAACACTATTGTAAGTCTATTTTCATGTGTTCTTTAAATTTAGTTTAATTTAAGTCTGAAAAAATCATTATTTTCGATCCCGAATAGTCGCCAAATAATAAAAACCTAAAAGTTGTGTTGATCACAGATTTTTTATTGCATGCTTGAAGCGGTTGTGGGAGTGCGAATCGAACCCTTTAAGAGGTGAGCTGGGAGCAGGTGATCATGTTCTGGGGGAAGGCGGTGTAGTAGGTGGTCAGGGTGTTGACGGCATCGTTGACACAGACAGCAGCCTTCGGTCCGGTTTGAGGGATCTTCTTGGCCAGTTTGACGGCCTTGTCGATTTGCTTCTTCAGTGACCACACCTTGCGAAGGGTATTCACGAAGCAGCTATTGGTGATCTTGGGCTCCTCGCCCTCGGCCAGGACGCAAACGTTCGTCTTTAGATTGATGATGTCGTTGCAGGTGCTAATAATATTCAAATTGGCGTTAATCAGATTGGTCACCTCCTTGCTGGCGGTGGCGCCACAAAGGAGCACATTCCTGTTGAACAATTTGGCACTATCCTCGATGCCCGCCACCCACTTGAGGACGCAATTGAGTCCCTTGATGCTGCGCAAAGCGATCTTTAAGGCTTTGTAGATTTTATTTAGAAAGAAGAAGTCCTCCACAGCCACATCGCCATCGGTCAAGTCGATCAGGTCCGGCGAGGAGTCCTCCCTGGGATAGGGCACTACCAATGCATTTACCTGGAATTTAATTTTATAGTACATAGTTAGCACATACAACTAATGTTTATATTTTTAAGGAACTCACGCAAAGCAGGCACACGGCAAAGGCAAGAATGGTATACTTCATAATTTCGTTGTACTCAACTATTAGCAACCTCTGACAATGTGGGCCTTTTATATGGCTTGGATCCTTAACCCTCTATGTGTTGACTGGGGACCAAACTTTTTATAAAATAATTTTAGAGCTACTCCTATTTTCTTTAATTTTCTTATCACCTTTAATTGCAATCTAAGCACAATTTTACAAATTTCATTTTAATACTTTTTATATATTACCAATTTTAAAAAATCATTTCCCACATATTCAAAACGGGTTAAGACCAAATTCAACTTGAGCTAGTCACATTGACGCCCTGATAACGACACTAAGCCAATTGATCAATTGGACATCGAATATTCATTTATCACAATGTTTAAACAGCCTATGAAAGACACAGCCCTCTCTTATCAATAGATAACGATGGGTTTTTAAAGTCCATAACAATAGGTCGATTAATGGATATAATTTTTAAATTATATTGTTAGGCTGCAATTGTTACTGAAAAAGCTTAATCTTCAATTGAAAAACTACAATTCAATTTAAATTTGCCTACTTTTTGGCTTAATTAAAGCAAAATAGTATGGAAAGTACATACATATATGGTTCATACAAAAAATATTTTTATAGCAGAGGCACACATTTTAAAAGCGCATGTTTTTAAAGAATAAACGAAGTTTTTATAATAATATCTCTGTATTTGTTATATGTACAAGAATTAAATGTATACCAGAACGTTTTCTTGTTTGTCATAAAATAGTTTATCAAGTGATAGGCTAACTTGCAATGACACAATTCCATTCATTTCAATTGCAATCACCGGGTATTCGTTGCTGAGTTTATATTGTTTGCTCTGATTCTAGGCTTATCAGTAATATTGTCGCTGGACACCAGTACTGCGATTTGATTTCATTGCTTTTCCAATCGATTTGCTTTCCCACGTGAGGAGCGTCTTATCTGATAAGCCTCTCGATTAAATGGAGGGTCCGAATTGCCAAGAAAGTCCACTTTAGGGAAACCTTATCTCCTATGCGATTATTTCTAAGAAACGATGGTGTTATGAGAGTACATAAAATATAGGGTGAATCATCGGTAAAAGGCCTTTTTCTGATCTCATGTTGATGCCTATGATTTAACTTTATATGACCGGTCAAAGTTTCGGAAAACTTACACGACTGCGTTTTAAAAGAACAAATGCACGAAATAAAAAAAACGTAAGTATCAACAGAAAATGTTATTGTAAGTTTGATTAGAATATTACGATAATATATATAGATTTATTGGCTCACTAAAATAAAAATAAAGTGACTGCAATTAGGGGTATAAAAAATAATACAAAAACGAAAGCTTAACAGAAAATGTACCGACTTTAAAGTATTTACGCTATGAATGAATTTTTTACTCAGTATCTAAACTTAAAAATAAGTTACATTTTAACAAAGTTTGCAAGCAATGTTTTGCTTTTCACAAGCTAAACTTAAATTAGGCTTTTCCCATTAAAATTGAACTGAAACACATTTAATTTAAAATATTTTTTAGGTTTACTTTATTGTTTAATTTGTATTACGAATATAGTATTATTTCATCTTTTTCTCGTTTTGTTTTCTTTTTGGATTTATATGTCGCCTCATTGCACTAAAAAATGTTTGTTTCCCTCTCTTTCTGCGCCATGCTGGCGCTGCCTATTGCCACCTCGCTCTAACTCACTTAAACGCAAAATTATACAAATATGTAAAAAGAATATGTCGAACAAACACACGCGTTGGAAAAAAACATAAACAAAAGCGGCTTACAATTATTTGCAAAAAAAATATTTATTAAATACAAAATATTTACTCTGATTTTGTTTCGAACTCTTATTCTTTTGTTTCTGGATATTCCCGATCCCGATCTTTTTTCGTTATCTCCCCTTCAGGCATTTATGCAAAAATATATCGATTTATGTAAATATATGTTATGTATATAGGCGCATATCGTAATCGTATATAAATATATATGTATATATATTACAAAGTAAATTGTTTTCATTGTTTTCGTCGCAATAATATTATTACAATTCTCTCTTAATCTTGCGCGTAAGCTTTGTCGCTTGTTTTTTGTTTCTTTCGATTCTTAATTCTTGTTTTTTTTAGGATTTAAAGCGGAAAGAGCAAACCTCTATTTATAAAATAAGGTTACAGTTGTATAATTAAACAATTGTTAAACAAAACTAATAAAGAAACACCTCGCCGGGCTTGAAAACAGATGCGCGACACTCTAAAATCTGTTTGCTTAATTACAATATGGGGAAACGCATACTCAAGCATATAATATATATAAATATATATAATAAAAAAAATTACAAAAAGTAATCGAAATTAAAAAAAAAAAACACAAAAAATGTATTGGTAGCGCAGGAGGGAGGAAGTAATTAGTAATTAGCGAATACGACAAATTTACGTAGTGCCCACTGTTCTCATCCCTTTCAAAATTTCATCCCATTCTGTTATGCATAATTGAGTTGTGGCTATGGCGCCTAATTGCTGTTGTTGGCGGAGCTGTTGTGGTTGTTCTGGTCCACACTGTCCATGTTGGGCACGTAGTCGAGGGCCATCATGCAGGCGAAGACGGTCATCACCATCTTGGGCTTCACCTCGGTGATGTCCTCGGGCAGGGCGTAAACGCGGGCCCCGATCTTGCGGGCCATGGAGATGGCGTACTTGGCATTGGCCAGGTTATCCTGAAATAAATAATTAAAATAAAGTGTTAGTAAAGTTATTGATATTCCAAACTAAATGGCAGGATATTTTGCAGTTTAAATATTGCTTTACTTTACAATCTAAGTTGAATTGGAATGTGAAATCACAATTAAAAGTTTTTAAACATGTTAGGGAAACAAAGTTATTTTTTAGTTCCAATACAAAACATGTCTAGTTTTTAAATAGATGCCTCAAAACAAAATGCTAAATATACGTGACTTTAATGTTTTCTTTGTTTTATTTAACATATTAAGTCTTTTTAAATATTTTCGAATACTTTTGTTATGGTGTTGTTCAGCAATTAATCCATAATTTACAAAAACTCACCTCCTGTGTACCGCTAGTGCGCACCAACTCGTAGTTGATGCTGCCCTCCTTGATGGCGTCAATCAGATCGATCACGATCTTGCCATCGGCAATGGCCGGGTCGTTGAAGTTACGCAGATGCGACTGCTTGCCAGCCTCCGTCAGTCGGTTGTTCACCCACTGGACGATCTCCTTCTCGATGATGGGATTGCCAGTGTTGGCCAAGCGGGACAGAATGGAGAGGGTATAGGCGCGCATAAGCTGCCAGATGAGAGCTATTTATAAAGAAAGTAACAAACAATTAGTACCACATAATAGAATAACAAATTTGGAATGCAAAAAAACTGGGAATGTGATTTCAGTAGTAGGTTGTATAAATGCTTAAGCAAGATGACTGGCATCCAAGCATTTATTAAGTCTCATTCAAAGATTTTTATTTAATTTTAAAATTCAGTCTTTTATGCATATAACCCTTAAATGTTAAATGCCTACCCAACGTCAGCGTGGCATTGCCATCGTTAAGATCCTGGCCAGCGATTCCGACCAGCGAGAATTTCAGCTGCTTGCCCAGATCCACCGCGTAGTTGCAGTTCTCCAGCTTCTCCATGAACTTGCGCAGCGGGCTGAAGCGCTTGTGCACGCGGCTCCAGTTCACAATGCCCGGCTTGATGACGTCGAACAGCTGGAAGATGACGAGGCCATCGGCCAAATCGGAGTACAGCCAGTTCACATGCGGCGCCACGCCCATCGAGTTCATCCAGTTGCGGTAGGCTGGAAAAATAATCAAATTTAAAGTGAATTAACAGAATTAATTTATGAGTAATAAATATTTAAGATTCTTGACTCTATTTTTAAAAATATTATTTGGCGATTAAGTTTAAAAGAACTAAGAGTTCTAATTTATTTCATGATTTTTATATATTTTATATCTTCTCTAACAGTTTATCTAATTATACAAAAATTCTGTGATTTTTATAGCTTATACTTCCTGTGCAGAGCTCATTGATAAAATATTATCTTTATAATTACAAAAAGTGCTGTTTTTCTGCCACAAATTGGAGCCATGGTCGTTGATATGTGTATTTATTTAAAAATAAACTTTATTGCCTGTTTACTCTGGATCAATGCAATTGTGATTTTTGTTTCAAAGAAATGTTCGTTGCAATCTATTTTTTTTTATATATGAAAGAAAAATTAAATATTTTAAACAATTGTTATTATAATTTAGAATATTTAATATTTTGTAAAAGTATTAATGCTTTAAGAATCTGATTTTTAGACCTCACAATTCAAGTGCTTGAAAATTTAAGGGAAATATTCCCGATTATATATGTTAACAGCTACTTACTCTTCTCCTCGCGCGTCTCCTCGATTGACTCGAGTCCCTCGATCTGCTCGGGCTTATCCAATCCCGGATGGTTGTTGAATAGATTGGCCACGAAGGCCAGATTGAGTTTGTAGACGCCGTTGACGACATCCTGCGGCGTGAGGAAGCTGCGGCAGTTGAGCTTGGCCGCCTGCTGCAGCATGATCTCCGCCCGCGACTGCATGTCCGATTCCCGCAGAGCATCCAGATTGACATCCGCATCGTTGCCGGCGATCTGCTTGAGCAGATGCGAATAGATCTCGGAGTCGACGATGTCCGACTGGAAGTTGGTGCACCGCCTCGAGATGCCGGCCCGCTCCAAGTGGTGGTTGACCCAGCGCAGCAGGATGGCCTCCGGCGACATCTTCATCAGGTCCTCGAGACGCTCGTTGTCGAACAGCAGGCCAGCCAATCCGGGACAGCTGTCCAGCGTGATGTGGCTGAACAGGCCGATGCGGATGATCTGCCAGAGGAGACCCAGCACCAGATGCGGCTTGCCCTTAGCCAGATCGTGGGCATCGATGTTCACAATGTTGCAGCCAATCGCCTGCGAGGAGACCAGGGCCAGGGTCAGATTCTCGAACTCCCGGTAGACGGTGAGGTTCTTCTTGTTGATCGCCCGCTCGTCGATGGTGTCCGGGCAGGAGTGATTGATGATCTTGCACAGCAGGATGCCATCCTTGATGCTCAGATACAGGCGCTTGCCCTCGCTGTCGATGGGCAGCAGGTGCTGCAGGTCCTTGTCGTGGCCCAGATTCGAGTTGATCCAGTCGGAGAAGGCCAGCTGCTCCTCGAGTCGCACCGAATGGGTGGTGCCCTCCGACGAGATGCTCGACATGCCGCCGAGCGTCTCCAGGTTCTCCTTCTTGGAGACGACCGTCTTGAATGTGCTGGCCACATCCTTGCTCTTCAGGTCCAGGCACAGTGCCTCGAACTCCTCCAGATTCAGCTTGCCCTGGAAGGCGGTCCGCTGTTTGCCCTTGTACTCATCGATCATCTCGCGCACCTGGTAGCCGGCCAGCTTGAAGCCCACCTGGTTGAGCGCATCCTTCAGCTCGTGCAGGTCGATGAAGCCATCCTTGTTGGCGTCCAACTGGAAAACGGCAGAAGGATTTCAATTAATAAGCGTCTTACGTCGGCATTAATAATTTATAATATAATTAATTTGATAGCGCTTGATTAAGTGGGGAAAGGTTTTAAACTGAGAAAATGTATGGAATTGTGTTCGTTAAAAGTCACTTGCATCTTATAACGAAATGTATGATTTTTTAATATATTGATGCTAGTGAAATCAAGAAATAGTGTAAAAGACTTCATTCCAGTTGTTTCTTTAGTGGATTGATATAAGCAAATAAACAACGGATGACCTTTAAATAGCTTCTCTCATTCATAAATTTGCCTTCTGGCCTTCTCGGAATCCGAAATGACTTAAAAGGGCACACCAGTCGAGAAAGAGGAGCGATCTATGAGTAATCCTCGGTCATGAGTAAGTTTGTCCGCTGATTGCCCCGATCGATCTGTGAGTCATCAATCAAATCCGAATGCCAAACACACAGTCGCATTCCAGTGCCCCCACCTGTTTTGTCTGCGGAATTCGGTATGCAATATTGTAAATTATATTTTCCATCTCCCGCGACCTTATCGCCCTGTGTGTCTGTGTGTGCCGCCTTATCGAATTTAATTTCCATTTTTCAGTTCCCAGTTCAGTTCGAGGAGTACTATCTTTCACCTGACTGACATATCGCTGATTATCGAAAATTGTTCGTTTCAAATTATTCAGTTCAAAAACGTGTGAGTGGGCGCCGAAAAACAAAAATACCCCAGTAATTGAAGAGTCTTTAAAAAATCAAAGAAGTGAAAGCCCAAACAAATTTTTGTAAATCACCTGATGACCGGCAAATTAATTTCCTCATTCGATGATGACTAAGAGTTCACCGTTTTGAATACAATTTATAGTCCAGATGTTTTCACTTTTTGTAATACCAACATAATCAAAGAGGTAGGGCCAATCAGTAAATATAGTCTGGATTATGTGGGTTTCACAAGCTTTTAATTTATTAGTCATATTTAAAGGCTGGCCGCGATTATTGGTCAATATGCTTGAAATATCTTAGATAAGGACGAGCTTTGGCAAGCTTTGAAGACTTCAGTTCCCACATTATAAATTTTATAGGATTATAGTTAGGGTAATTTTAAAACATAAAAATAATAAAAAAATTAATTAAAAGAAGTAAAAGAAAATGTAAAATTTAGATGACCATTGTTTACGTAGAACTTTACAATAAGGTAAAATCTGTATATTTTTATAATTAAAACTGAAACTTGGTAAAATAACTATGCTCAAGAACCATCTTACTGAACTGATTGTATTAAAAACTAACCTTACCCAATATTACTATCGTTAAATTATCTAGAAACCTAAAATTTTATCCTTAACCTTTTAATGATTTACTTCATTCATGTATTAAGCTATTGAACATTGTTAAATATTAAAAATCGCACTCTAAACATTCCATGCACGATAACTCCTTTTTTTACATTTTGTTTTATATATCTAGGACTAAGCTAGTCCATATTGACCAATATTTTGCAATATGTTTAGTAGTTAGTTTCCCTAAACCAAAGCCCCGCGATAGTTGCGAATTTCCTGGAACCCAAATCCAAAATTAAGGGAAAACCAAGTATTTAGCCGTGCGTTGTCATAAAACCTACGCTCTTACCCATTTCCTCTCTGTGCGAAATAAGGAAAATCGACGGGGTAATGGAAGGTGGATGGGCTGATACTGGACTGTGGAATTTATGGCTCAGTGGTTGGTAACGCGGTTTGGTAGTGGTGCGTTGATTGCTCCGCTTTTGCCGTTTGCCGATAAGATAAATTTTTGTGCGCCAAAAAGCTAACATAAAATCGAAAACAGCACTCGATTACGTATATGGTAATGATATGATGGGTGGTTCTCGAGGGGGGGAAACCGAAATGCCACCGAGGGTGATGTCCTTGGTCGAAACGCTGATGGGAGGGAAATACTTTTGGCCAACATACATATGACTGACATCGAACGGAAGTGATTTTGATTTTTGCCATATTTTCAGGGGGAAAAAAACGGGACGGGTGATGCAGTGGGTCAAACGCGGCGCGTGCTCTTTATCGGAGGTGTTCACTGTAAAGGCCCCGCTTTTGGGTATTGGTATGCGTGTCACCTGTCGGTGTTATCGATTAAAAAGCCATAAAGTGCCCCGAGAAAAAGTGATAGGGCAGGAAAAAAACACAGACAAACCAAAATCGAGAGGGAGTGATTACGTGAGTTGTGAGTAATAAAAAAAAAACACAGTCCAACTCTTATAAAAAAATTTGTGTAAAAAAAAATGTTTAACTTTATAGACTGTGATGCCCAAATTATATTTATATATTATATTTTATATAAAAAATTCACTATACATTTCAGTTATGTATGTTTCTTACAGAAAGAAAAACCATTTTAATTTCATGCCAAATGCTTCAGTTTGTAATCTCGACAACCAAGAAAGGTTTTAGTAACAATTTAAAAAATAATATTTTTTTCTGTTTTGTGGGGTTTTTGCGTTTTTGTTTTTTCTAGAATACCTAACAGAAACGTCTATTCAAAAATAATTCATCCACTTATTTTTGAAATAAATAGTTAAAGTATTAAAAAAATTCATCATGTTTTTCGAACAATTATTGCTTTAGCGGTTATCCACTGTAGCAGGCCCAGAGGCGCCACCTACATTGGGCAGCAGCTCCTCGAGATTCTGCTTGAACTCCTCGGTCGTCTGGTGCTGGTTCACGTTGATAATATCGGCCATTATTCCAATGTATGTTTGCGCGCGGAATTAATTTTAATATTTACGAAATTGCTTCTTGTTTTCGTTGCAAAAATAAACAAACAACAAAAAATTAATTGATTTGCACACAGATATGTAGTTTAACACACACAAACACTATAGAGAGCGCGCGCGAGAAGAAGAAGTTTAATTGATCGGGAGAAAGTGAGAGAAAGGGTTTGCGAGAGAGCGAAAGAGAGCCAAGGATGCGAGCTTTTACTTTATGTTTGTTGTAAGAACTCCTTTCTTTCCTACTTTCTTCTTCTTCTTCGATCTTTTTTTTTTTTGCCTGAATCGCTATCCACGAGCTAAAACTGAGAACTAATTGAGTGGTTCAGTGGAGCGGACTATTTATGCCTTTTATTTTATCACAAAAAAAGAGGCAAAAAAGCATTCCAATCGAACGGTACCTTATCAGTATAAAAGAGAGGGAAGAGAGAGAGAGAGAGAGAGAGAGAGAGGGCGGCACAGAGAGAACACCTAATTACAAAACGCGTCATCCTGAATCATAACTAAAAACTGTTGATAAATAGTTACTCACTCCTTAAGACAACCATAAAATAAAGTATTGATTACAAAACATCTGTCAAAACCCGGTTTTCATATTACACATTTCAAAAACAGTTGAGAACGAACAAATATAGTTGGCTGATTTTCCCGCTCTCTTCAACAATTGATAAAGTCCATTCATTCTCAATTTCTTTCACTGATAAAACAATTGAGCCACTCTCGTTCGCTCTCTTTCAGGTGCACTAATACAACAGGGTTACCTGGTCGACAAATACAGACCGAATGTCCTTATCAGGATTCAGTTGAAATAAAATTAACTCATTAATCATTATCGAAACCCCGATCGCTGAGGCTAGACGATATTCTTAAAAAAAATATTTCTAAGTGAAAAAATATTTTTAAAAACAATTTATACAAATTCTTCGAAATATAAATTGTAAATAAATGCATTATAGCTAACTATTTCTTAAGTCGGAAACATTCAAGTCCACTGAACTTATATGGATGATATACAATGGTGATTCATCCTATAGGAAAATATACAAATAGTATGCATGCTTAGCTGAAATAAATTAGTGTAATCGCTTATAGTTGAGTAAATTGAGTCATCTTTTAATTTTCGTTTTCTTCCGTGACGTGGCAACCCTTTTTAAAAACATTCTCGAGAGCCCAAATCGCTTTCAGCAAATTGCTTACGCATCAAAAAGTTTTTGGTGGAATGCAATACCACTCGCCAAGTAAACTTATAGAGAGAAAATGGGAAATGAGAGCGGGACACGGTGTTTAAACGTAATTGGTTTTTTAATAGCCATTGTATCAGCTAGTGAATTATGTGGCAAGTGTCATTTCGGTTAGGTTATAACTTGTAGAACATAAATCTAATTCCGACCAGATAATGAAAGTTCGGGACTCGATAAGACAAGGAAAGGCGACAATAAAAGTTTAGGACTTCCTCTACAACATAACTGTATTAGGGGGTTATTAAATTAACGTTTAGCAATATCAAAAGATTGAAGTTTTGAGATCTTAGTACAGAAATATCATCATATCTTCATTATAATATATCTGTTAAAAACAGATAATAACACTAATTGTTCTTTGTCAAAGTTTTAGACTTATGGTCTTAATTCTAAAATTCTTTTTTTTGTTTAAAAGAGGGTGTTTATATATCAGTCATTAACCTTATTTCAGTGCCACTCCCCTCAATAATTAACCTAAATTGACGTGTAAACTGTTTTGGTTTAATAAATATTTATCTCAGTTCATGAGATGTGTTTATCTTATTCAATATCAATAATTGATTGCACATGATTAGCACCTTCACCACTGCTACAATTTATTGTTATAGAACCACAATGTTTTTTTTAAATACTTAAATTTGTTAAAAGTCGTTTTAAGTATATTTTTACTACCAGTGAAAAACCAAAGACCAGAACCGCACACGCCTGACCCCAAGCAACTTTCTACGGGTTCACTTTTGGTGTCACCGATGTTTGCTAACCCTTCACCTGCCTGGTTTTCGTACACTTAAAAGAATAAACCAAATAGCTTTGAAGCTTATTTACTTGTAAACTAATTTCTAAAATATATATTCAAGAAATCTAGATAAAAAACAGCCTTGTTTTTTCAAGTTTTAATAATAAAAAACTAAAGAGTTACACAAAACATTTATATTAGCTATGGTGTATTTATTTATTATAAAGCTTGTTTTGTCTAGTGTAGGTTCTCTTTTTTTTTTTGAACCCAGAAGAGAACTTAGGCGGCAATCATAATTATGACAAACAACGCGCGAAATTTTTGTTAATGAACGTTTTTCCTTGTATGTTTTTTTTTTGTTTATTTTTTCTATTTTGCTATTCTTTTCAGCGTCAATGTTTGCGCCGCTATTCGGGTCTTAGTCACTGTCATTTGAAGGCAATTTACAGCAAATGAAGTTCATTAGCAGCCGCGAGAAATTCGAGAAAAAATGCTAAGCGACTTTTAAAGTTTTTAAAGTTTTGTTTGCCCCGGCTTTTAGGGGGATAATGTTTGAGTGACGTAATTGCAAATGTCACCTGGCCGAGAAAACACTATTTGTGCCACTTTTTTTCGCTTTCGTTGAACCGGTTTTCGAGTCCAAAAACTGTCATTTCCATTTCGTATGCCTGGCACAACAAGTGGATTCCCCTAGCTTTTGCATATCAAGTAATGCCGTGCGATAATGCAACTATATGTAGTTTATAAAGCCCGGTGGCAACCCCCCACCACCCCGTGTAACCCATTCCACCCACTTTTTCAGTGTGTCGCGACCTCGACAACAAAGGCAGCATTACATCAACAGCAACAATAAACCATACAAAAAAAAGCAACAATACAACGCCCGCTGATTGAACGTGAGTCAACAGCATTCGAAACATGTTAATCAGCATTGTTTGATAGGTACTCGTACCGCTTTATGCATATAGTACCCGAAGTGCCCCCCCTTTGACCCCTCTGCTTTGGAGGTCGAAATAAGAAATAGCTGTTCAAATACAGGCAAAGGAAATCAATTGAACAAAAATTAATAATGCGCCCATGCCTATGCCGATGATGGCGATAATAATGATGATATGCCAGATAGTTGTTTACCGTTGCACGGCCGTAAAAAAAAGACCACCAATACGATAGATACTTTAAAAGGTGCACCTTACAAAATTGAAATAAATTCTCATCATTTTGTTTTTTATAAATATATTATTTTATATTTGTATTTTTTAAAGAATTGTTTTTACTATAAAACTATAAACTTATTTCTATAACAATTTACTATTATTTTTGGACTTTCCAAATGGAGGTTTTTCTAAACAGTTTTAAGGTACATTTAAAATATATTTTCTAACTTAAATTTAAAAATATTTTTTTTCCAATTATTTGTTTAAAAGCTTCAAGAACCCCTGAAATACGTACATTAATCAAAATTACTTAATGACTGATCATCAATTCGATTAAAAACCAGGGGGGTTAGTTACTTAAACCATCAATTTATTACTTAAATAAAAATACTTAAAACTATCTTTTGTCGCCTGGCATGTCAATCGGTGTCAGTGCGTTACTTTTCGTTTCTCTTGCCGTTGTTGTGGTTTTATTTTATATTTGTATTTGTTGTTATTTTTCTGGTTGTTTGTCGGTCGTTGTTCGCATTTAACTTGGGCTTCGTTGTCGTTTTTGTTTTTTGACGTTGTCGCAGTCAATTGAAATTTGTAACACGTAAAGCAAATTTTGAGTTTTCGCTTGTCTGCGATTACTCGCAACTTTGAGTGTAATAAATATTTATGTAGAAATTTGAAGTGCGTCCAGCCAGCGCACGCAAAAAAAAGTTAAGTAAATTGTATAATCAGCAGTGACACATATCCGCCAACTAGACAGCGGGATTCGCCAAGTCGTGGGCGTGGATCCAAAGACAATTGCTGGTGAAATAATAGTAATTCTGGTTTGGGGCTTTATAAGAGGGTTTTTAACAACTAGGCTAGATTTCTAAATAGTGTTTTTAAAAGCTGTAAACGGTTGAAAAATTATTTTACAGCACAACCAATACAAACAATTTATTAACGAAGTGATTTATAGAGTTTTACAGTGATCAGAAATCGTAAAAAATATCAATTGCTTCAATCAATTTAGGACCGTAAATAGGAAATAATAAATGTGATATTTCAATTTGGAATCATATATAGATTAAGTCATATAACTTGGAATCATATAACATAACTCATACCCTTAAAACTCACCTAATGTTTCCCAAGTCTTTTTTTAATTGACAAAAAGTTTTAGGATAGTATTTTATTGTTTCTGGTTGAAAAAGTAAGTAATTAATGTATTGCCTTGTCAAGGTAGCTTGGTAACTATTTTATTGCCCTCAATTATAAGTAGAAATGTCGGACAAGACAGGGCGATTCGTTTTGTTTCCACTAAAATGTATTCGGTGTTTTGTTTCCTTTTTCCCCCAAAGTCAAGCCTCGCCTTTTCGACTGGGACTGCGACTGATTACACTTTCGCGAGTGACATATAATATCTGTATTAGTCAGAGCCAGGATAAATTACCAAGGCTGAGTCATAAAGACCACTTGCTAATTACACTAATATCACCCTCAACAAATTGAAACAGACGTCACGACATTGCGTTGTTAATATCATATAAAAGTTTTTTCATTTAAGAATAACACAATTTAATTAATAAATAATACAATCAAATTTAATTAAATTTCATAGCGTCAAAGTATGTGGGTTTTGTATATATTTAAAATATATTTAGTACCTTAAGTATCTTTTTACTTTTTTTTTTACTAAAATAAACATTTAATAATGTCCTTTTTTTATCAGTGTGCTGTTAATTGAAGCTCATCACTTTGTGGCTTTTCAATTGTGTTGCTAAAGGAGCGTTTAGTTCGGCTAATGAACTATTTCCCCGCTCGGTTGTGGGTGTTAATTGTATTGGCCGCGCCTCAATGATTTCCCACAACAACAATGACAGCGGTAAAACAATGTTTCGTCAAGTGTATAGAGCACGCGACTACAAGCGATCTGTGAAAGTCAACGTTGCACTTCATTATGACAAATTTACAGTTAATCAACGACAAAAAAAAAACACTGTGGAAAATATGAGGAAAAAGCGAAGGGTGAAAATGTGAAAAAGGGAATGGAGGGGGCGGGGGGTCGACGTTACACTCCGGTAAATATTGGAAATGAGCCACTAAATCATCCGTGTCTCTGTTTAACATACCCATATCCATATCCATATCCAAATCCCCCCTTTCTTTCACTGTGGTGCCAAGTGAAAACCGAAAATGGCAAAAACTGATAAAAAGAAATGACAAACAACCCACCGCTGCCCCCAAAAGGTAACTGGCTAGAGTTCAACAAACCCGACACGCAGAAAAACATTCCGAAAACAACCAAGGAAGGCTGCCAAAAATGGTACCCGGGATTTAAATACCCTTATGAAAAAATAACAGTAAAATTGGTCATCTACTCGGAATTTTTGATCTCTTATCTCAGACAAATTAGATATGATGCAGAGTTAGATAAGTTTGTCTTTTCGAAATGAAAGTTATCTTACTCAATTCCTACGACAACTGAAACTAACATAAATCGAGCATAGATAGCAGGAAAAATTCAAGTTAAACACAACACTATATTATCTTTGGAAACAAAATTACCCGTAGCCAGAGTATGAAAACGAAAGGAAATAAAATGCGTCAGAGTTGACTTAAACAAAAGGACAACCAAATAAGCAAGAGAAAAAGTGGTAAAGTGAGGGAGAAGTTGTATTAATGCAGCCGCAACTTATCGTACATAAACTGCAATCAACGCATTACGAACACTTTCACTCTTGATAGCAATGCACAGTGTAACTATGGGGTTTTCCCAGTAATTTAATTACAAAAATAACTTATTTAATAAAGATTAAATGCGTCCCAGTCACTTGAATTTTTTAAAACGCATATATTAAACAAGCTTGTCAAACATTCTGTGTTGATTTAATACCCATTCTTTTAACGACATTTTAAATGGCTCTCAAATAATTTCCACAGTTCGTTTTGTTTATTCGCCAATCACGTAACACTTACGTGTTTCTTTGACTTATAAACACATAGTCTTCGGATCGAGTGATATCATCGCCGCTGGATCACGACCCACTGTGCGGCACGACTTTTGATGGACACTGTGTGTGTTTATTGTATTGGGTATTCAAAAATCTCTGGCATGTGCATTAAAATGACAAAGAAATTAAAAACGAAATAAATAAAGAAAGCGGTTTTAAGTGCCCAAGTAGCCCATGCACTTAAAATGCACTTGAAGACCTCCACAATGTTGATAAAAGCCAAGCTGCAGCAACATCCCAAAGAATTATATTCGGAAAAGACAACAATATGTGTTGTTTTTTGTGTGAATGGGAGCACAGTAAAAGCAGGAAAAAAATCGAGAGAAAAAACAGCAGCAGCAGCCGAAAGACCTAATAAACGCAGCCAAATGAATTATGTGCCTGCCCATCAACTTTTGAAAACAGCAACATGCAATGCAACAAAGGCAGCACACAGCTGCAGTTAAGATAATAGCATCAATAAAGCCATACATTTTGTCGAAAATGAAAAGCATCTATGCCGGATTACAAGATATCAGCATACTAACTAGGGCACAAAATACTTTTCTGAATTTAACTGCATTTTCAAGTGGAATGCTTTAAAATTGGTACCAAATTAAAAAAAAAAAGTTTATGCTTGCATTTAAGTGCAATATAAAAATAGTTTTATAACATAAATTTAAGACTAGTAATTTCAGATCACACCTCATACTGATTGATGTATTAATCAAAACTTTGGAAAATACTGGCATTCCTAAAATTGTTACCGTCATTGTTTATCAAGTATGCAAGCCCGATAAACCATAAAAACACATTGCATATCTCCTTCACATCGTGGCACTCAAAATGCGCGGCTTTGCGGCAATTAACACTGACACTCCCACGCAGAAACAGAAACCGAAACAGAAACAAAAACACCAGAAGAATGAGAAAGAAACACAGAAACCAGAGACGAAAGAGGAAAGATAAACAAAAGCAACGCTTTGTATGTGGGTGTGGCAACTCTGTCTCGCTTTTGGACATGAGCAAATGGCAACAATGTGCCACTCACATGCGATAAGCAATAATCCTGAAAGCAACCCCGTATCCTTAATACCCAGAATGGGATGGGCAGCATATTTTAATAATATTTGTATATATCTTTTTATGTGGCAATTACATTTTAAAAAGTCCAAGTGTTTTAAGTATCTCTTGGCGTTTTTCTAGAGTTAATACTGTTTATCGAAAATTAGAAAGAAAGAAAGAAATTATCTCTATAATACCACAAAAAGTACCCAATGGCTTATTACACAACAAGGCTTTCCGAATCAGGAAAAGTACTGTTTTATATAACATATATTGAAACTTGTATCCTGATAATACTGTCATGAAAAGTCCCCATGGGACTTTAATTTCAATATCGGAGTATACAACCTTTATTGAAGAAATAAAAAAAGAGTACGAAATTGTTTTTGGTTTCGGCTCTTCTTTCTTTTTCATCTCAAGTAGTGGCATTAGTCATCTCAGCATCCAACAACAATAGTGGAATAACGAAAACAGATTTAAGCTTTCAAGTGTCAATCAGTGCAGTGTTTGTTCCCCGCCAACACAACTCCCACCCATTATATGCCGTTTTCCAGTATTTATCCCGATCTCGTTTGGAATCCGTTTCTTGCAAATCGTTTCGTTGGCCACGCAGATTTGTTGGACTTCCAAACACAATGGACCCGTATTGTTCGGCCGATTAACGCCAAACACGCGTGCGACAGGAGCTGCCTTAAATAATACACTCGAAAAATGAAAAGCCTTAAACGGACTGTTTAAACAAATCATTGTAAGATTCAATGTATCTTAAGCTTCTTTCAAATAGTAAAAGAGAATACTGTTGCGAATTAAGCATTAAGCATTGGGATAATAATAAGACTACTTCACAGACTTTATCAAAATCGAAGGAAGTTTTATTCACATTATATTTTAGAATCCACAGTTCTTCAATGTTTCTTTCAGGAATTTTTAAAACCATTTTTATGCCTGCATAAATTCCTCTCTGTTGGCAATTGCAATCAAGCGAAGTCTTTTTTTATGTCTTCCAGCATATACGGATTTTTATGGCCTGCACTCGAAGCAATTGCAGCGTGGGCGTTTATTATTTCTCTCTTTTTGGTTTTGGAATTGCCGGGAATTACGAGCTCAGCGAAAAACTAAATGCAGAGCGGGATTTGAAAAGTAGGCGAAGAAATCAGCAAGAAACAATTGTAAACTATTAAATGTGTGCATAAAATTGAACGTAAATTGCTCGACTCTGGGTGCCCCTTGAACCAAGGTGACGAGTGCATAGTGGGGCTAAAAGGGGTTTTTAGGAGGAATTCCGAAAGCAATTGTAGGTTTGCTATATATTTAGCAAATTTCCAAAGATATAAAACCGACCGAATGCTTTTTACAACACATTCTTTATTAAATAAAATCTTGAAAGATATTTATTTTTATTCGGACATAGATACATTTCTCAAATATTATTTAGAAAATATATCACACTGAATTTAATGTTAAAAATTTACAAAACACTTTTTAATATCCAAAAAAATCCCCAGTTGGTTGCTGTTATTCAGATATTCTAAAAACTCGTAAGGGAATTTCTATTGTGTAAGATAATATTAACCAGAAGAAATATTTATCTAGCAACCAGCAACCAATAAGAAACATAATAAACTCAAACTCTTTGGATGTAGACTGTATCCCCGTTCCCGCTCTTAACCTCTTGAAGCCCACTGTGCGACTTGTCTTGGGTTTGAGAGCACAGATCTGAATTGAAGCTGCGGCCGAGCTGAGACGTAGTTTTTCACGCTCTCCCGGTGACGGGGCCTGTGATTTTTATTTTTATTTTTAGATTAAGCAGAAACTGGTTTTCCGTGGTATTCCCCCCTTCTTTCCTCAGCCCCCTCGAAAAAAGGGGTGGCAGCAGAGCGACTTTTACGCGGTGTCATGGTATGGAAATAAATGCACGTTGTACGTTAACGTTATAACGCTGGCCTTGCCTAAATATTATTCTCGCGAAATTCGCTTGAAATAATCGTCAAGTGAAAGACAGTTTGTTTTGTTTTTATTTGCCGGATTTTTGTTTGCGAGCTTTAGTTTGTTTAAAATTAGTCACCAAGGGAAGATGGGCTGCGACGTCGACAGCGGCATTGAACTTGCGTTTTTCGACGCATGCGCTGCTGCTTTTAATGATTTTGTTCTTGGTTTTGCAGTTCCAGAGGGCACCACCCAAAAAGGTTTTTTTTTGTAAATATTTAAGGGAAATTCTCCCAGTCCGATAAGGTATATTTGCGTACTTTATCAAGGGGGTTATAAGCCAAAGTACACTGTCTACAGTGGATTCGGTGATGATTATTTTTTTTTGTTTCTTTGATATATTGTATAAAGAAATAATTTAGCAAAAACAAAGCTCTGGAATTGTTTTAAAGTCTGTTATATACCACATACGTATTACATACAATTTTTAATTTATTAATAACCTAGATTAATTTTATCGATGATTTAAGCTCGAACATTTGTTTGAACCAATGCTTAAGTTAAGCAGCAAATAGTTTTTCTTCATAAAATTATAAACAAGAACATAGTTCTTAACTTTTTATGTGTGATACACTTTTCGAGCTTCTTTCTTTACTATTTTGTTTCTTTTACTATTTTTTCTTAGTGTTGCTTGATAACGACTATTCACTGTGCATCTCCCAAAGAGAGCGAGAGATAAGAGATGCGGGAAAGGGAAACTTGTTTACTCATCTGCTGGCCCCCTCCCTCCCACAACTACGCACGCGCCCCCTCTCCCCCGCACATGAAGCAGCAGCGGGCGCAACGCATTAACCGTTAGCTAGCTATGCCTCGTCTCTGCTTCTCTCTTTTCCCAGTGGCGGATAGTAGGGGCTCCAAAGGGGACCAGAGGGAAAAGGACTAGGTTGTTCACGCCTTTCATATTATCTACACAAAATCAATCAAATAATGCCTACTCAGATAAAAAACAGCTTGATGTATGACACTGATATTAACATTGTTTGTACCTATTTTATAAGTGAATAATCTTTAAAAAATCGGATTAATAATTGCTATTTTGATACTATAATCAAGATATTTTTATATTGATTGGCATCTGATTTGCTTTCAGATAAATTAATTCAGTGAGCTAGACCCCTCCAAAATGTATCTTGAGATCCGCCCCTGGTTTCCTCCTTCTGCTGCTCCTTTTTCCTCTTCTTCTTCGTGCACTTCATGGGGGGTTGCTTTGCACTGTTGAAGGCCAGCGTTGCAGTCGGCATCTCTGCCGGCTCTCAGTCGCAGTCGGCGTCGCTGCTCCCCATTGTCAACGCCGACGCCCACATGCACCGCTTAACGGTTTTTCTCCTGCTGCTCATATGTATGTGTTCGTGTGTGTGAGTCATTCAATTTGAATTTTAATAATTTGCCACCTTATTCCCATTGATTGAATATTGCCTGTCCAACTATTATTTTCTTTTTCTCCCTCTTTTTGTCACTCACCTCTGTGAATTTCTCCTTGATCTCGGCCTTTTCATCAATGGACAACGTTTTTGTGAATTTGTTTAGTGTTGCCATTTTCGCTGTGTGCTTTTCTTCTTAACTTTCTTAATTATTTATAACTGCCGCCGCTGATTGGTTATTATTTTAAATAAATTATGCGTTTATTATCAATTTCACTTTGTGGCCGTTTTCGCAGTCGGCGTTTTTAATACGCTCCTTCTCTTTTTTTGCCGCGCGCTCCTTTATTTCTATATCTATGTTTGTGCGATTTTTTATTAATTCTCGAATTTATATATTATTTCTAAGGTTGGCACCCACACACTTCTGTTTTCGTCGGTGGTTTGTAACTGGCTTTCTTACCAAAAAAAAAAATTCAAGTCTGCTATTAACCGTCTTGTTTGTTTACAATTTTAAACGAGTGCAATTCGTTTTCACGTTCGATGTGGCGTCCAAACTCGAAATCGACCGGTGCTGTGCGTGCGAAGCGTTTTTGTTAACAGTATTTAACAATTTTGTTAAGGCGACGCGACAAAGTGGGGGAGCAAAACAACAATGCGCACAGTGTGGCCAGGTGGGGAAATCAAAGATGTTTGCAAAATATCGGTCTTATCGATTTTTTGGAAGGGATTATCGATGTCTATCCATCGCTTACGATAGTAACTATCGCTTACCGCGCGGTATTTTGACAGAGCACCGCCTTGGTCACTCTTTATCTCGCCATAAAAAAAAATCGTCTGGTCACACTGTACGGTCCAGAATTTGTTGCCTTTTTATTTAATTCCCGCATTTCTTCGCTGACCAGCGATTTCAGCCGCTTTCTTTCGGCCCGATTTGAGGTCAGAGGCCACGCCAGCAGACGCCGGAAGCCGGAACGCGCCCCACCCGCCCCTCTTTTGCCGAGGTGACCGCCGCTGTTGTTTTTGTCGCCCTTAAAAACCAGCTGCTGTGTGTGTGTGTGAGTATTCCCAACTACATGTGGGTGTGTGTGTACAAGTGCTCAAACAACAACAAAAGCGTAAAACGCATTTTCATTTGATTGCGATTTTGATTTGATATATTAATTACAGAAAGAAAAGGAGAGAAAGTAAACAAAGGAGACAGCGAGCCAGAGACAGATAGAGTAAGAGAGCGAGCGAGCGAGATGGATGTGGAGGAGAACTACGAAAACGCCGCTGAGATGCAGAATTTGAATATGAATTTGAGTCTGAATCCGAATTCGACTCCTAGTTCGGACAACCAGCAACAACAACAGCAGCAGCATCAGCAACAACAGATGCAATGTGAACCGTTATTCGGACTCACAACCAATACAACAACAACCACAAATCCCATGATGGCCATACCTCTGCCCCCGCCCCCTGGAATGATGACCCATTCCACTCCGAATATCAGTACGAATTCGAATTTGATTCCGAACTCGAACTCGAATCCGAATTCCAATTCAAATATAAGTCCCAGTCCATCCGCATCCGCAAACGCATCCGCATCCGCCATCAAGGGTCTGCCGACAAATGACTTCGACATCGATTCCCTGCTGCTGCAACAGTTCAGCTGCATGGGAACCACGGATCACGAGGACCTCATCAGCCAGTTCCAGAGCCTCATGAACAACCAGATGAACCGGGAGTCGGCCAGGTTTTACCTGGAGATGAGCAACTGGTAAGGAAAAGATTAGAACGTTGTGAACTTATTCTTGCAAGTTAACTACTCTCCGAAACTGCTTAACTTCTTAGGGTGATAGGTAATATAAACACGGTTATACCAAGATCAAACAGTTAGCTAGCTACATATTTAGACTCATAGTCTCTTCGAAATTCCTTAATTTGGTTAGTTATTCTCTGTCCGATTCCCGTTATCAATGTATTTCTCAGTTTTATTGCCCGTTGTTGTAAATACGCTTTTATAAACTGCAAACATCAGTTTGTGAGTTAGTCATAGCAATTCCGAGAGTTTGAATTGTGAAAGATAAGGACATTTTCTGCCGAGTTCAATATATAAAGAATTCCGTAAATATTGTGTTCTTACTATAACATTTCTTAGTCACTTGTGCACATTGAAGATAAGCCCATTTTAAGTGTATAATTTATAGTCTAATACCTTGTTGAACAGTCAATCTTTATCGTGTTTCATAATAGTCTCTTTAACCTAATTTATACTATTCTTAAGCTTATTATTGGCAAATACAAGATGTAGTACATTCCAAAAGAAATATGTATATTATAAGTTACTTGGAAAGTTTTGGATTGGTTGCTACCAATAACTGAGGTTTCTAGTTTCCTTCGAAATTTATTAATTCGAATTATCTACTTTCTACTATCTACTTTCAGGAGCCTGCAGACGGCGGTGGGCTGCTACCTGGACTTCTGCAGCCTGCAGTCACTGCCCTCGATGAAGATCGTCCAGGGAAAGCACCTAAATGCCCAGCAGCAGGCGTTCCAGCTGCAGAACGACGGCAACGAGCGCTGGCCGAACAACTGCTATCTGACCTCGCCCATCCAGACGCAGCGCATCAACGTGCCCGCCCTGCGTCCTGGCGAAACTTGTGATATCCTGGCCGATCTGATGCCCACGCAGCCGCCGATTATGTGGCGGTTGTGCACTCCGAATGGCTGGTACTTTGGCGGTGAGCAAGAGACAGCCCTCGATCTTAGACCTAGATTCGCTCAATGCGCTAAAAATCCAGAACTAGCAATTCAATTTATAGACAAGTAATCTCACTTTAAAACTTAAAAAAAGTGATACAAATTAGAGAAAAGGAAACGATTAAATATGGGAATCAATATATGCATATATATGCATGGACTATTAAGAAATTCTTTTCTATAAAAGCACTTTAACTTAATCAACTATTTACCTAAATGTTAAATTAAATTTAATATATAACTGATTGATGTATGGAAATTGTTGTTGGGGCGATACACACTTAACCCATTTTACATACAATATTTCAATTTCCTCAAAGTATCTTGTAGTTTTTCAAACCAATTTATTTATTTGACTATCCTATTTTTCATGAGACATAATCAAAATAACTTAGTAGTGGGTTTTGAAATATTATATTTATTACTTTATCTTAAGTTCCTGGGTTAAAATTGGTCTTTATGTATATTTTTTGAGAATTATTTGTTTTTTAAGGTTTAAGAATCGTTTTCTAATGCACCAACTTCTCCGTCTTTGCCCAAACAGATGCCATTTGGATGATACCGCCGGGCACGCAGGCCAGCCAGGACGAACTGCAGCAACGGATGGTGCAGCTGATCACGTCGGAGGCCAAACCGGATGTCTATCCGCAGATCAACATCGTGATAACCGCGCACACCCAATGAACGCGGCGTCCAGCATTCAGCATGCAGCACCCAGCATTCGGCATCCTCCTCCGTTTACGAGCGGAGTCTTTGGTCCCAAAACTCATCGATAGCATTTCATAAACCGGCGCGAATGTAACATTTACGATATGCCTAGACTTTCCCCCTTACCCTCTTTTTTCAATAGGCTTAATGTTGTTCTCAGTAGTGGATTTGTACACAGACAGGATCAAAAAACTTTTATACACTTGACGCCGTTCATATTCCGGAGTATGTAGTAGCCAACGCCATTCACGTGTACAATACAATATATATAATTGATATATACTTACACACTTACATACTTACACACCCCCGTAACTAGAGTTTGAGTTCGATTGTGAGCCCCTTCGCCGCTTCTCCCATTTTCCCCCAAACCCCTTATTTGGTGTCAGACGGATCAGCTTTATATATATCGGATATATCGGGAAAGGAGCGAAGGGCACGCGCGATAGAGAAAGAAGTTTAAGTAAAAGTAAGAGCGAAAGTAAAATTAAAAGTGAGAATCAGAATCGTGTGGCCACATTATGTTCTTCTGTTAGTTTTTAGGCGGTAAAGTTGTGTGTGCGTGCGATTGTTTAATGCATAATTATATATTTTTTTCTATAATTTTAATTCTGAGTAACCGTGAAGGATGATTAAGCAGAAAATTGTAACAAAATTAGAATTAAGTGTTTTATTGAGCAAAACAAGAAAGAAGCGGAACGAATGAGAAAGTTGGTTGCGTT
Organism: Drosophila elegans; assembly: GCF_018152505.1. NCBI lineage: Eukaryota > Metazoa > Arthropoda > Insecta > Diptera > Drosophilidae > Drosophila > Drosophila elegans. The sequence continues at coordinate 4,971,130 of NW_024545513.1, forward strand.
TTATTTTGTGGGCGGTGGAAAGACATAATCTTAGCAGGATAAAAATGGAAAAAATTATGTTTAGCAAAATTTATATTAAATTTGTTGGATTAATAATCCATCGAAACTTTAAAAAATAGCAAACACTATTAAGATACTATGTAAACATTGTAAAAAATATTTAAGTAAATGCGTCCTGAGCTAACACTCATGATTTAAAATTTGTAAATTAAAGGCAATAACTATTATATATTGTTGACATTTTCTAATTCTTACAAAAAAGGAGATTCTTAAAGACTTTTTGTTGGACCATTTTATATATCATTCTATTCATTTTTGTTATTGTTGCTAAATAATTATTTAATAATTTTGTTTTTCATTCATAATCCGTATAATTTTAGGGCTAAGCGAAATATTCACCCATAGCTGATAATTTATAATTTAAAAGCAACTGAAATCGAAATTTGTTTAATTTTTGGGGATTGTCAAAACTGTTGTATACTTATGGGTAATATTTTTTCTGTTCTTAAAACAATGATTGGCATCACTTTCTTATATTATTCTATCGATCTGGCAGCACTCTTACTCGGCCATTCGCGCAACAATGTTAATTTCAAAAACTCCCGCCCTAGCTGTCATTCACAGTAAACTAACCCCGATAATGCAATAATTAAACTTAAAGGAAATCCAATAAACAAATATTATTTGAATTTAAGTCAGAAAATTCAAAAATTTCAAAGGAAAAAATATCTGTTCGCTCTCTTTGATTAGATTTCATATTTTGATCATATTATGCAATCCGATTACCAGGAATATTACTTATGCCTGCGACTATTTCCACGCCCTTGCTTCTCCTTCTGGCTGCTGGTTTTGCATGAAAATTGTAATTGAGTCAAAAATGCAAAAATACAAAGTACACAATTACACACACACATTGGCATACAGATGGGATCAAGGGTCGTTCGTGCGTTGGCACGGAAATGAAATGCATTGAAACGGAAAAGAAAATTATAATCCGTCGAGGAATAAAAGCAGCAACTACAGCAAGGACCCATCTGGGTAGACCAATCCATCAGCCGAAGTTTCAGATACCCTCACTTTTCAATCTTAATATTTTTACTAGTAGTCATGTGGTATACATTTTTAATTAAAGCTTAGATAAATGGAAATAAAATTGTAAAGATGGGCATAGTAATGAGCTCTAGAAATAGGACTCCGTAACAATAGTTTCGTTTCTATAGCATATAATTCGATGTGTTTATAAGTCGAACTAGTTTTGTTCGCAGTATCATATTATAAAACATAGGTAGAATAAATTGTAAAACTCGAAGTCTCTCTAACTTAAATGTTTAAAGCAAATGATGTTTCGAGTTATAAAAGTTACCTGTATACAAAAAACAGCGCACAAACTCAACTTCATTAGTCGAGAGTGAATGGGGTCTTTTTCATTTGTTTATAATCGCCAGAATAAAATCTTTATTTTTTGAAAACCCTCAAGAACTGAGTCGCTTTGGGTATTGTTTTTTTTATAATATCTAAGATTGAATACCCTCTTTCGCAGGGTATAACGACGACGACAACAACATCGATTGCCTTTTGACTTGAATTACAAATGGAGCACATGCACCGAGAACTGATGTGGAGGCGGATTTCGGACTAGGGAGTGTATGGCATAGTTTATGGAGTAAGGGCTTATGGGTGGGCGGTACAAAAGGGAAGATGAGCGGATTGGGACCCTGTCATGTCATGGACAATCAAATCAAAAAGGCGTCAAAGCACAAGTCCTCTCAACCCCCAGCCCCCAACCCCCACCCACTATGTTTGCCATCCCACTCTAGCACAAATTGCGCGTTTTCTCGTTTCATGTAACATTGTAAAATTGCATTTGCGCCTTCAGTCCTGCCTCTCCTGATGTCCCTATCTACTCGCCGCCGCATCCTCATGTCCCTATCTACTTGTTGTTGCTCGCAAATTCAGATTATGATTTGATTGGCAAACAAGGGCTGGGGATTTTGGGTCCTGGACGCGGGACCCCGGCCTATTTGATATTCATAGATTGGGAATTACAAGCAGCCATTGGCAATTGTCAACAATCTTTTACACATTCTGCCAGTGGCGTGGGCAACTGGTTTTAATGGGGTTTTACGGCGCCTTTTAATCAAAAAATTTAATCATCGTAGTTATTTATTCATATTTATATAATTATATAAATTTGTTTAAAGACCACAAACAATCACTGTTTATTATTTTGGAAATATTTTTTTTTATAACTTCCAGCACTATGTTTTTCTTAAACCACTTATTGTATCGTACATACACTATTGATTGATATTCAAGATATATTTTCTTCGAAAAATGTTGATATTTCTTGAACTGGGATCATTTATGTAAATACCCAAGAAGAACTGAAATTTTTTACTAAAGTTCTCAATAAAACATAGTCTTAAAATGTTATAATCGGCAATTTAGTAAATCATACATCCTGATACAGTAACAATTCCATATTTAGATAGATACGATTAATTAGCTTTCTCTGACTTTTAACAAATAATTTGGTTTGGTATACTAAATAAATAAAACTCACTCGGAATTTTCGAAAACCACCTTCGCACGCCACTGCCTTCGTTCATTGGCACTCACACAGGGGCACGTGCTGATGTCAAGTTGTTACAACGCCGGCAATTTGTTTGTTCATTTCGTTTCGTTTCATTTGTTTTTGCCCTCGCCGGATTTTCATCGCAGGAAAAGTGCGACGGGGGGCGTGTCAATTGGAAAAGCAAATAAAGATGAAAACATCCCGGTATTTCCCGCTGGGGTTTGAGGCGAACGGACCAGCTAGTTGTAGGCCTGTTTTCCATATGCGAAAATTGTGCAAAAACAGAAATACATTTACCTTATCAAAAGGCAAAACCAATAGCCGACTCCTCAAATGTTTGCTTATTTACTCAGAAATCTTATAATCCTATGAAGTTCAATTTTTAATGCTTGCTTTTAAATTATGTGACTATGTTTTGGAAAAACTGCAAAGCCTTCTTAGATAACATTAAAAGAATTTTAAAAATAAAATAATGTTATATTTCCAAGTATTTGTTATAATATTATTTTGTTAAACTTTCTTCGAGAACCCCTCGATTTTGTTTATATTTTTGTAAGCCTTTTGCTTTATTTTTTAAGTCGCATTCCAATCAAGTAAAACCCCACCGAAACCCCCGCCTCCCACAAGACGGAGCCCATTAAATGCATAAAACAATTGCCAGACAGTTTGACGCTGTTGGGCAACCTCGAAATGCTATTTCAAGCCCCGCTCACTGCTTCAAAATACACAGAGAAAAATATTTATTTATTGCAGCTTTATTATAAAAAATAATATAAGTAGTAAATTCGCCTCTTTAGGTTTAAAACAAAGGCTTTTCTAATGAAATTACATTGAATAGTGAAGAAATTAGTTTCTGGGTTGATGCTCAGCTAAATGAAAATTTGAAATCACATTTGCATTTGTAAACAGTTTAAGCTACAAAAATCAAAGCTATGTGTTATTGGGAACTATTGAACAGTTGAATTTAAAAGGGCATACGAAATCAATTTGATCTGAAGCATATAGTTTAATATAGTATAGTTTATATTTATAATTTCAGATCTAGGTGATATTAATTTTTTCCTGTGCCGATTTAGGCCCAGTTTTGGTTCGATTCAACCAGGCTTCGATTCGATTCGATTGAATTCGCCCCGATACGATTGGATTCGATTCGATTCCGTCCGTTCTGTCCCCGCTTGGTGGTCGATTTTTATGAGCGCCGCGCGTTGACAGCTTAAAAGTCTCTTAGCATGAAAAATATTGTCAACGCCAAATGGCGATTCTCAGTCGTTGTTTTGGATTGTGGGTTGTGGTTGTGGCTGTGGCTGTGGCTGTGACTGTGGCAGTGGTTGAGGAAAGGAAAACTTTCTGACCGCTGATGTGTGGCGGCGATAAGATTTTGATAGGGGCTCCGATTTATGCGAGGCAGCCAGCCAGGACTTTTAACTTATCTGCAGAAAGTGACAATCAAACGTATCGGCTGCCACGGCATTAGGGGCACTCATAATTACCTCACTCAAATCACTAAAACTCCAAGTCGAGTCGAGTAAATAAAAAAAAAAAAAAAAAATGAGGAACTGAACGCTGGGACCAAGTAAATTAATTTCACAAATTGTGCGGCGATAAATTCGATTCCAGATACTAAACTCTAACCCGTTGGCGTTGGTCCGCTGCTTGTTCGTTGGCCTTTTAAACAAACATGATTTTGTACTTTTATTTTATGCCATATTTAAACTGATTTAATTTGATGCTCGGTCTCGCCTTTCGATTGGGTTTGGGTTTGGATTTGGATTTTTTATGCATATTGCCCGGTTGGTTGGTCTATGGGAATTAACATAAAACTTAAAATTACCCCGCCCGGGGAAAACTCTTTCGTCTCAGTCCAATCTCATTCCTCTCGCCTTTATTTGTGGCTCTTTTTGTACGATTTTGTCCGTGGGCCTTTGTTCGGTCATCATGATATATAACAGCCGATAACGCCTAATCGCCCCAATGCGAGCATATATCATTCGGCTGGGGAGGGGCTTTTTTTTATTTTAAAATACTCTTGGGAGGTGCCAAGCACCAAGCATTTAAGTAAGCAAATATTGTCGAATATAACTTGGATTCTCTTGGACCCCTAAATCATTAGCACTCTCAGACGAAACTTAGGTAATTGCATAGCTTAACAATTTCAAATTATAAACTGTAAATGCAAATATTGCTTATTTTATTTTATTCTTTTTGATCCGTTAATAAAAATTTAAGATTGGAAATATTTAAAGAATCCAATCAAGAAATTGATTCCTAGTGTGTGGCTTGCTGTAATATGCACTTTTATTTTGCTTTTCTTAAATATTAAATTTAGATGCAGTACTATTTAGTTTTGTACTAGTAGTTTCTTACGTAAATAAGAATATTTTAATAATCTTAATTTATAGTCTCAGTTAAACATGCTCAGCTTATACAAATATACCCAAGTGTTATTAAAACTAATCATTAATAAGAATGAGAGAACTCAGTCCCAGTTGGGAAAGTGACGATTTAATCGACATTTCTCAGGTTTCTGCCGCAACTTCCTTTCGAGGACTGTACAATCTAAACCAATTAGTCTGGCCGAGATATCAACTCCTCAATCTGCCCAATTGAGGGCCTCGAAATATTTCCCTAATTTATCTTCTGAATGAATTCTCGAAAAATGTTTATAAATTTCAACGGTGGGGAAGCTAACGAGGGTCGATATGATGGTCAAACGTCAATATTATTAAATATAAATGCAACGAGAACAACAACAGCACAAAGATCCCCAAAATGACTGATGAAAAGAGCCGCGGCGGCTGTTGCTTTTTTAAACTTATATTTATTTTTTTGTTATTTTCCGTGTGTTTTAAATGCGGACGCGACATTGCGTGATGAACAAACGTCGAGCATTTCTCAATGGGATCAACGAAATGGTTTTATGGGGCAAGGGGGACGGCCCAAAGCCGAAAACCAAAATGAAATGACATGACGTGTTGTTATTAAGCCGCATAATCAAAACAAAAACAAAGACCGAATTTTTATGAATGAACAGGCGAGGAGTGGAGTTTTGGCTTGGCTGGCCTACTAGTGTCGATCCCGGAATTTCTGGCCCAAAAAGGCACTCCCCGATCGAAGAAAACAGTGGTCCAAATAGAAATTAAACAAGGTTTGGTACATTTTCTGGTAAAATCAGTAATGCAGCGACTTATATTAATATTTTAGAATTTTTTCAGACCGCTACTAATTTTAGTTCATAATAAATTACATCACACCAATTGTTTGTTAACAGAAAGAGCTTCATGGTCCAAAAGAGAATACCTTATCTAAAATAAAAAACATCTTTTTAAGTTTTACATATTAAGTGAAGTATTTAGGCCAGTTCTATGATAAGCTTTGATGAGCTAGAACAAGGATCTGTAAAATAATATTTTCACTTTAAGAGTTTTTTTTTAATTGGTAAGAAACTAATTTTGTATTATAATATATTACAAGAAAGACAGAATATACGCTACATTATGGTTTAGTATAGTTTTTAAGTATTTACCCAAATAAGCCAAAATATTTTGATCTAATCGACCAATAAATAGAATAATAGGAAGGGAAATAGACTCCAACCACTGTGCATTATCGTAAGACTCGTCGAATCGGCGTCGGCAGCATCAAGGCGATTAGCGAAAAGCGGTAAATGTTGTGTTAAACCTCAATTAAGACTGAGGACTGGGGACTGGGGTTGTGGGGATCTCAACCAGGTAGAAAGGGTCCGCCAACAGGATGTTAAACTCTTTGGGGCAATTTGAATTCGCTTTGACTGACGCCACACGCCAGGGTCAGTCAGTCAGTCAGCTCAGCACCGCTTGGAGGATTTACGATGCGATCCCCCGGATCCGAACTGCTAAATGATCTCACACAGGCGACGACGAATGGCGCCTAGAAGGAGTCGGTATGGCTTACCTACCATATACCATATACCATATATGTAGCATACACCATACACCATACACCATAATACCTTTCTGCATTTCCTCCCCGTCGCTTTGGACCCCTGTTAAGTGCTTTTTAATTTGTTTGCATTCGAAATCCGAATTCCCTCTGTTCCGCTTTTATCGGGAATCAAGTGAGCTGAGTGCAATTACGACACCTTCAAAAAGCCATCCCAGGATGCGAAGGGAGACGGAGGATATGCTCATCCTCAAGGCACTTAAGCGCATCCCCAGGGGGTTGTTCCGCCCGTCCACCCACTTTTCAGCTACTTTCCACCCACGAACCACCCACCTTCCAACCACTTCCCTTCGCTATCTGTGGGTGGTGAGTGGCAATGGCTAATTAAAATTACTTTCCAGAGCGACACTCGGAAATTTACGATCGGGCAGGGGAAAAGGGGAAAAAAGGGAGTCGGAGTCAGGGTCGGGGGTCACGTTAATGGTCAGCTGGTCAGTTTGCAGCCACTCTTAATGAGCGTCCCCAGTCATTTGCTTGGGAACGAGACCTTCTCGCACCGCCAACTGCGTATTTGTCATTTTTAATGTCTTTTTAAACCACGCGAAAGGTGAACCACACTCCATGCACCACAACGGGCTTAATGCCAGTCTTGTGGGCTTCGACTATCCTATCCGAACTGGGCTTTTGTCGGCTATATCGTTCTGAAAGTTGGTACTGGTGCTTAGTAACTCTAAAGACGGGTTAAAATTATGGTTCTGGCAATATCTGTTAAGATATAAGTTCAATTTTTCTTTAAGAACTGGGTTAAATCGTTTTGAAAATGTGTAAAGCTTTATTATGATATCAATTCTGGGGAGCTCTAATGCTAACTGGTCTTTTAATGGTAATACGCTTTTAAATTTGGAACTTGGACCTTATTAAGCAAAATCTATATACTTATATAAACTCTTTAAAGAAGATTTGTTGATAAAGGCTTTAAATAGTTAAATAATCTCTTTTAGAGTAGAGTATTTCTGTGTCGAAGCTGCAGCTGGAAAATGTTCACCGCGCTCATCTTTAATTAACTTATTTCACTGCTGTCTATTATATTTCGCTTTGTACTCGCTGAACGAGCGGCAAGTGCCGTTAGTTAGACCCCGACAAAATGGCGGACCCAGATGGAAAATGAAAATACATCGAATATCCGTGTGATTTTGGATGGCTGTGTGCGCGGGAAAGTGTCGAAAGTCAAGTTGGCTCATTAGCAGGCAAAGGGAATGCCGAAAGATAAATTATTGTCACATTTTTACGGGAATCTCATTAACGGGGTGGTGGTGGTATTTTGACATTGAGACATGGAGAGAGCTGTGACAGATGGGGAAATTACTTGAAGATGATAGGCTTATGGGAATTCCAATTAAAATTAAAACACGTGCAGTAAATGACTAATTATATTATTATACATTTACATTGTTCAAGGACACATTTAATTTATGCGAATGTATGCATTTTATTTTACAATCATTTAGCAATCACATAAATTTTGAAAAATAATTTAAATACGAATAAAAAGCCCAAAAGTATCCTGTACAGTTTTGATTACATTTATTGTATATAATATATAAATAATTATAAAAAAAAACATTGGAAAAACTAAAAAAAAGAATATGTTGCAAGAAAAATACTGTTATGAAATATATTTAATATGATAAATATTCAATTTTAATTGTACTACAAATTTGAGGTTGACAACCTCAGTTTGTTGATTTTAAATTTATAATTAACAATGGTAGACCTCTAGAAAAACAACAATCATATTTTCTTATATTTTTTCTTGGGCCCTCTGTTAAGTTTAGATGGTTTTGTTCTGGTGGTCCAAAGACTTGAATATGGTTTAAGGCGTAGGAAAAACAAATTGCAGAGGGTCGGATCCAGTGATTTCGATCACGTCTCCGTTTTCCTGCTTCAAACCGATCGTTTGTCAGGTCGTAAATGCTTGGCATATATCTATGGTTAAGTGAATATTCCTGGAAGCGTTTGGCGACAGGAACCGGGGGAAATACCAATGGCAAATAATTCCCGACAATTGCTGCCGTGAAGCCATTTTGAAAAGCTAACCAGCTGGAGCATCCGCCTCCAGGCGCCAGGGACGGCCTCCTCGCGGAGATCCTGCCCACTAGGTAGAGTGTCCCCCTTCCCATCTAAAATTGAGAACCCCTTTCCCAACCCCTGAGACCCATTCACTTGCACATTAGGCAGCAAATTGACATCGATACAAGTCCAAGAAGTAAATCCAAAGTGGCAGAAAGAGAACGCACTGCCGCGTGCGATAGAGAGGCAAGCGTACAGCATTTAACTGCTGCCAATTTACTGTTTAAATGCCAAACAAAAAGTGTTAACAAGCGCAAAAATAACAAAAGACACCAACAACAAAGTTCGGCGAGCGAGAGGGCCTGAGGCGATCCAAATGCTGGCGCGCCTTGGGCCAAAGCGAGACAGATAGATGCCGTGCAGAGTGCCTCTCGCTCACGGAACCAGTTTAAGGGGGCGTGGCCTGACCAGAAAACAGGGTTGATAGCATCCCATCCATCCATCTTGCCATCCGGCTATCTGTCCATCAGATCCAACAGATACAACAGCAAAGGCAGCAGCTGCGTTGCTGCCATAATCGTGTTGAGTTTCCGGCTGCCATAAAAAGTTTATAGCAAGTCATTGTTAGCTTATTGCTGAAACTATCCTACCCGAACTGGGCTCTCACTGGGGATATCATTCTGAAAATTGGTATTCAGTCGTTATTTCACAAATGGTTTGCTGTAGTTATGGTTTTGTGGTGATCTTTCTATAATTATTTAAAAAATTCATACATCTCCTGTGAAAGGAGCCTTTCAATAAGGCTTTAAATCTAATATTAGTATATCTGTTAAACAATGTACTAAAAACATATTGAACAATTTTTTTAAAATTTCAAAATTGTTTTTAATATGACCATTTATTTTTTTCTAAGGCCTTCACACCGTTAAACTCCTGTTTAACCCCCATTCCTATTTCAAACATTTTTGTAAATGACCTAAAATCATTCAAAATCACCCCTAAGCCGTAATTTAACCCTTATAAATACAAAAAAAGGTTTGGCTTTGCTATTAATGCATTTACTTGAAAGTCATGAATTTATTATGATTTGAGAAATTATATAATTTGAAAGATACAGATATTTTCAAAAATTTAAAAACAATTTCTGGAATTCAAGTTTGTTTTGAGATTTCTTTTGGGATTTGTAATATTAAACAAAGTTATAGAAATATAAAAAAAGTTAAGCCACATTTAGTAATTTTATAAAGCCATTGTTATTGCGTATAGAGTTTAGTTTAGTTAGTTGTGACAACCTTTAAATGGGTATTACTTGAAGTAGCCAAGTCCACCACGTGCCATAAAAATAACCGTTAGGAGTGCGGCCATTGCCGACGAAAAAGTCACCACACTTCGCACACTCGAGGGCCGCTGATTGAAGCCTAATGAATGTCAATTGCTGCCAATTACGACCAATAAATGCGGGCAATAAGTGCGGCCAGCAGGGAGTGCGAGCGAGAGGGCCCTGCGGGTCGAAAGAGAGCCAAACTCACCACACCGCAAGTTGGCCAAGACAGTGGGCGAGAAAGAGACGACGACAGGTGGCAGCTGATGAAGAGCAGAGGCTCAACTGGTTTTTGCTGCCTGGTTGTTGTTGCCGATGGTGCTGCTGTTGCTGTTGCTGTTGTTGCTGCTGCTGTTGCTGCTAGCGGTTGCTGTTGCTGCTGGCAGCAAGTTTCAGTTTCGGTCGAAAGCCAAAGGCGAGCGGTTGTTGCTCCGCTTTCAAACACACTAAAGTGCGCGCACAACAGCAGCAACATTTGCGTTAAAACTCAAGTTGAGCTTAGAGAACTGAAACGAAAAACAAAGGCAACCTAGAGCCGGCTAAGAAAACGAGTATTAGGAATTAATAAACTTGAAAAACAAACAAAAACAAAGCCATAGGCTAGAACAACACCAGTGACAGCAGCAACATTTGCTTTTAAAATCAACAGAGAAGTGCTAAAAGTGTGTTTTATTTTTTTGGGTGCAAAGTGCAGGTGCAGGTGCAGCGCAGCAGAGTCGTCGGCTAAACCACACATGACCACAATGCCACCGGAAATGTCCGCAACAACGGCAGCTCCCGTTGGCAGTGCACCGAGTGCCACCGCTCACCATCCCGCTGCCGTCGGCGGCGGACTGCCGCGTCCAGCCTCCCCGGCCGTCGGCAGCAACACCGGCACAACGGCAACGGCCACGACGGCCACGCGATCCCGCTTCATGATCACCGACATTCTGGCCGGAGCAGCGGCCGCATCGGCGGCAGCAGCAGCTGCAGCAGCGGCTCTGGCAGCCGCCTCTTCGGGGCGTGGCAGTACGCCGGACTCGGAGCGGGAACAATCACTGGTCGCCCAGCAACAGCAGCATCAGCAACATCATCATCATAATCAGCAACAGCAGCAGCAACACCAACAGCAGCAGCAACATCAGCACGCTGCCCTGCAGCAATACATTGTGCAGCAGCAGCAATTGTTGCGTTTCGAGCGTGAAAGGGAGCGGGAGCGGGAACATTATAGGGAACGGCATTCGCCACCTGGAAACAATTCCTATCCCCATCACCAGATGCCGCCCCATTTGCTAGCCCACTTTCCGCCTGCCCACTATGCTGTGCTGCAACAGCAGCAGCAACAGCAGCAGCAACAGCAGCAGCAGCAACATCCACATCCGCATCACCTGCAAATTGAGAGGGAGCGATTGGAGGCACTGCATCGACATGGTCACGGGTTACCAGGTGATCCTGGGCAACATTTGAGCCACCTGAGCCACCTGAATCACCACCAGCAGCATCATTCACATCTGCATCATCCCATACACGATGAGCGATCCCGATCGCCGCTTATGTTGCAGCAATTGGGAAATGTCAGCGGCAGCAACAACAACAACAACAGCAGTAGTGCTAACAACAATAACAACAACAGTGGTAGTGCCAACAGCAACTTAAACAGCGGCAACAGCAGCAACAACAACAACAACAACAACAATGGCAGTGGCAACGGCAACATGTTGCTCGGCGGTGCCGGCAGCAGCATCAGCGGCGATCAGGCCAGCACCATCGACGACAGCGACAGCGATGATTGTGGTAAGTTGGATTTGCACAAAGAATATGTATTTGGAATGATATTTTATTGTCTAAAGGAAAGAGCTTCAAACTTAGAATAGTACCAGAACTAGTAAATTCTAAATACACAAATGTATAAATATGGCATATATGTGCGGAATATTTAAATATGGCATATTATATATATGTTGTTTCTTGGTGTTGTTTAGGTAAAGTTATAATTAAATATGGTGTAATAGGCTAGAAGGGCAGTTAAAGAAAAAATTAAAAACTAGTTGATATATAGATTAATTATAAGGTTAAATCAATTCAAAGATGATAACCATTTTAAGGTTACAAATAAAGGATTTGGGACAAATATAGGCTTTTATAATATATAAAAATAAATAACAATACAATTCATGCATAAAAAAAATATTATAAAATTATTTAAATCACTAACATGCCCTTTGAGTCAATTAAATGTATGCCTTGCATTCATTCTTCCCAGATATTTAAAACGACTGCCGTGTTAAACAAACAGGGTGATTTAAATAGTTTTTAAAGTTTTTAGAAATTATAGGCAATCGAATCGAAACATTAAATTATAAACTATATTATTCCATTATATTTTACATTACATTTTCAAAACTTTTTATACATTTTTATATATAACATTATTATATATAAAAATAAATTTTAATATTGTATCAATACAAAAGCAAAGTATTACCTTGCTATTGATTTTGGGAACCACAGGGAAAATTGACGGTAATACATTTAAGGCTATCCCAAATACCAATTTACACCTTTCCACCTGACCCCTGACTTCGCACCACTTTAAATTTACGATTTATCCCGCGACCGAGATATATCATATATTGAGTGCTAAGCGTGGTTGGTTTTGTTGTCGTTTTTGTTGTGGCTGTTGGCTAATAGATAACGGCCAACAACAGCCACAACAGCAAAAGCAACAACAATAACAGCAACAACAACGACCGCAACAACAACCACCATAAATTGTGAGGCTCGAACGGGGAAAATGCTTGGTTGATAGGCGAAGACTCGAAAAACACAGGTGAGTCTGAGTTTTGAGGCAGGTGTCTCTGGGCCTCTCTCTCTCCTTCTCTTCCTCCCTCTCCCTCTCCCTCTATCTCGCTGTCTCTGTCGCTCTTCCCAATCCCCTCGGTTTGTTGGCCAGATTAGCCAAGTGTTTGCTTATTTTTAGCTTATTTCCCCAGTCGAAACTGTCATCGGAATACCCTTGACAGCCACGCCCCGCACAGCCGCCTCCCTCGTTTTGCATGCAACCATTTAATTGATTTTGTTGCTAGCTTTAAGTTAGCTTTTTTCTCCTCTCGTTAAGTGCTTTTAAACGTTATGCAAATTATGACAAATTACTATTAAATAGCCGTAATCGTGCGTTTTCAATTGATTTGCTGCAATGTAATTTAGAAAGGCCGAGAATACAAATATATATATATATTTAGTTTGAAGAGATTGGAAACCAGTACAAAGAGTTGTTTATTTTCCAAAATTTAAAATGGGGCACAACAGTTAGAAATCATTAAAATAACACGTATTTATGATTTTATAAAATCGCAACAAAAACGTCAATAAATTGAATTTTTATTCCATATTTAGATTGGTAAAAATTGTTTTTTTTTCAGTTGAACCTTTTTTTAATGATAAATTATAAGTCCTGACCAATTTTGTTTCAATTAAAGCTTCCCCAATTTCATGGACAATTTTCACATTTATTCTTTTTTTGACTTGTGCCAAAATCAATTAACAAATTAAACTATAACCAGAAAGCGGAGATTTCTCCCTCCAAGTGACCCCCTTCTGTTTTGACTTCCCGCTGTCAATTTTTTCCAACCAAAATTGCCTTGATTTGAGCCACAAGCCACACACACGCAAATTAATAAAAATAAAACTAAAGAAATTCAAATTAAATTTTATCTGCTGGCTGGGCAGCCGAGCAACCCACACACAGTCTCGAAAAAAATAAACACCCATTGACATTCTCGCTTTCTCTGTCCCTCTCCTTCAGAGGGCCCACGCTGAGAAAAGCTACAAAAAGCGGGATTTACTACAAATAAAAGAAGGGTATCCACTTAAACACCGAATAATTCGATACCCTAGTTTCCAAGTTATATAGGGTTTTATTAAACTTGCCCTCAATGCAATAAAAACACTAATTTTGTATCATTATGACTTTAAAAATAAGTTTAAAACGCTATTTAATCATTTGTATAAATATATTTTAAATAACTGATTTCAGAAACCGGTTAAAACTTTATGGACCTTGTTTAAATTGAAAATTTGAATTAATATAAATAAATACAAATAGTGTAAAAAGTATAAACAGAATGAGATAGCTACATGTCAACAGAAAGAGAAGGACACATATGTGCAGAAAAAGAGGGAAAGATGCATTCAACACTCGCGTGTCACTTGAGACGCGTGCGAGCGACAGTTGTTGCTTTTTCTTGCCTTACTCCCTCTTCATATTCTTTTCCACCTCCAACTCCCTCTTAGTCTTCTCCTTTATCTGCTTCTTTTTACCCTTTTTCGTACCCGTCGTGGTTTTTTTTACGAGTCTCAAGCAGCGATCCTTGCTGGCACCGCGTTTGAAATTGACCCAAAAGCTTGTTCTCTGCCCATCGAACCGTACACTGATCGAAAAAAAGGGGGGGCTCGAAAAATAATCAGTGGATGAGGATCAAAGGGGGGAAACTCCTGCCACTTCAATGCCTCCACCGAGTGCTACAAAAAAAAATGAGTTTCAATATTGAAATTGATATTTTCGGGCATCATCTTTCACATATTTCGGCAATTGAGGAATGCCAGGCTTTTGCTTTGGCTTCCAAGATCGTGTATATATATATGTTTATATATTTGGCCCAAAGCAGGGCAGACAAAGCTTATCCACTTAATCCACATAATGTTTAATGGATATCCACGAAAAAATTCACGTGCGCCACGAAAAACACTAAAGCGAACCAAGTTCGTTGCCCAAGTCTTTTGTTTCTATTTTGCGGTTTGCTTCTGCTTTTGCTTCTTACTTTTTATTATTTAACTTTTGATTGATATGGCAAATTCCCTGACCAAGGTGCCTTAAAGGTAAAAAATATAGGTACTATAATGTATGAGAATTTATTTCAAATTGTTTGCTGGCTTATTATAAAACAATAAAAATTTTAAATAAAAAGTTACCTATATTCAAAACGTTTTAGTTTTAGCAACTTAACAGAATTTTAAAAATATTAAACGCCCAAATATATATTCAAAATTTTTTAACGATTACCATTAACGATTTTGTTAGCAAGTTTATTTATTTTACTAAACAAATATTACTATCAGCCTTTAAATACAAATTCTGCTTAAGTGTTAAGATGTGAACATACTTAAAATTATACTTTTTTTTTTTTTAATAACCGGCAGAGCATTTAAATTTTCGTTGTTTATTTCTTGACATAATTTTCCAGACATTTTCCGTAAAGGAAATGTTAAATCGCAGACCCAACAGCAACAATAATAATTACAAATTATAATGCAGGTAACACGAAAAGCCAACAACCGTTATGTAAGCGCACTCGCTTCTCATGTTGCACTTGCAATTTTTGTTGCTGTTGTTACTAGACTGCACTAAACGCCAGCATTATCAAAATGTTGATAAACGTTTAGCAAAAAAGAGGGAATAATAGGCTGAAGGGGGGTTACAGGGGTGGAAATGGGTGGGGTCCTAAAGAACGTTGCTTTTATTCTTTAATTAAAATGCAAAAAGGCCAATTGCAAATGTGTTGCTGTTGCTGCTGCTGCTGCTTCTTCCCATGGTTTCTGCCGTTGCGCAATTAAAATGCAAACACAAAAAATAACCGACTAAAAAAAGAAAATGAAAGAGACAGCAGGCTCTAAAGAAAAAGAGAGAGGGCTACAGGCGCTGCACACTTAAGCATGTTTAATACAGTTTAGCCACAAGCACTTAATTACAAATGCGAATGTTAAAACTGCAGACGATGGTTTCACGGGGGGTGATACTATCTAAAACTATGGGGGAGAAGGATAGAGAGAAGGAGGGAAAGAGAGGGGGCGCTACAAGCTCCGCAAGTGTGGAACAGAAATTGCGGAAATGCTTCGAAAGTCAAACTTCTTCGGGGAACGGTTGTTAATGCATTTAAAATGAGGGGCGACCAAGGGGGTCGGTGGAGTGGGAGTTGCCCGGGAGAATGAGGAAGCCAGAAGGCGGAAGATGGGGCGTGGCCGGCTCCAGAAAGTGCCTCAGTTATTAGTGAAGCATTCAACAAAGTAAAACAGATTTCTTAAAGATTTTCAAGCTCAAGTGAGTTCAAAATGCACTGAAAGAGATTTACGAAAACTACTACATTTTAAATTCGGATATTATATGACTTAATTATGAGCAAATTTATACAAGATCTTAAATTTGTATAATATAATACAAAATAGTTTATATGTGAAACATGCATTTTTAATTTATAAAAATATTCTATGTGTAATTATAGAAATTTTTACTTTTGGTATCTTTCATAAGCAATTAAAAAAAATTCATTTTACCTTGTGTTTAATATTATATACAAATTATTATTATATTTTTTTACAAATATTGTAAGATACAAAAAAATCCACAAGATATGGTAAAGTACATAAACAATGACTTAACACTTGGATTTAAACTTCACTTCATTAAGCTAACTTATAA
Organism: Drosophila elegans; assembly: GCF_018152505.1. Classification (NCBI taxonomy): domain Eukaryota; kingdom Metazoa; phylum Arthropoda; class Insecta; order Diptera; family Drosophilidae; genus Drosophila; species Drosophila elegans. The sequence goes on from NW_024545513.1 coordinate 4,987,468, forward strand.
GCCAATAAATTATGGGTTGCATTGCTGTTGCTGAAATCGCTAGCGGCAATCTTCACTGTGCACATCCATCAATGTAATGCTGATAATTGTTTGTTGTTGTTGTTGTAATTTGTGCTCATAAACTGTTTAATTGCAAATTAGCAAAAGGTAGCTGCAGCAGCAGCAGCAGCAGCAACAACAATGTTGCCACATGCACATGTTGCTGCTGCTGTTGCTTCGGCTGCTGCTGCTCTTGCAAAGTTGCAACAGTTGCTGCTGTTGGTGCAGTTGATCTTGTTGCATGTTGGCCGGTCGTAAAAGAACAAAAAAAGCGCGTAAATGTTGCAGAAAATTGCAAATATATGAGATATGTCAGGGGCATTCTGCAAAAAGGGGCACAGACAATAGGCATCTTGTCGTATCTAAAAAAAATGCACAGGGCGAAATAATAATAAGGTGATGTAATGAAAATTTTATTTTTGATTGTTTTGTATAGTAATAATAGGCCAAGCATTGGTTTTTTATATTAGCCAAGAAAAAAATCGTGAATCATAAATTTTTTTAAATGGCCTTATTTTAGTTTTAATACTAAAAGTATTCAAATATTAAATTAAATGGCTAGAATTGGGTAAACTACTAAAGGAATGTTATCCATGAGTTTCATTTCTTCTTAATTATACGAAATATACTTATAAATTGCTATAAATAATTGTTAGGAAGTTCCATAACATTATTTCAGTAAAATTAAAATCGAAAGTTGAATTTTCACTAAAATTCGTTTATTTTTTCGCATATTTGCAGGCGGCAAGGACGACGACGGCGAGGATAGTTTGAAGAACGGCAGTTCGGCGAACGGCGACTCCTCGTCGCACTTGAGCTTGAGTCTCAGCAAAAAGCAGCGCAAGGCGCGTACCGCTTTCACGGACCACCAGCTGCAGACGCTGGAGAAGTCCTTCGAGCGGCAGAAGTACCTCAGCGTGCAGGACCGCATGGAGCTGGCCAACAAGCTGGAGCTGAGCGACTGCCAGGTGAAGACCTGGTATCAGAATCGCAGGTGAGCGGCTTGCTTTGTGGTTTTATGGGGCCGTGGAAAAGGGGGATCGCGGGGCGGGGGTCTGAGTGCCCGGTAATCAGCGCCTTTAATGCGTTGCGCCCATTTCTTCGCGCAGTTTTCCAATAAAAATCCTCTTAATGGCTGCTTTTCTTCCTTCAGTTGTTAGGTTTTTTTTTTGTTTTGGTATTCTGCATCCATCACCTTATCGGTGCTTGTGTTTTTTTATGCTGATTGCTTAATTTGCTGCATTTTGCCCGGCAATCGTTAAACAAGAATATATCTGCGTATACTGTGTTCAATAAATGAGTCGTCTGCTTTTTGCGTATTTTTCTCAGTGCAAGTTTGTTGCCTAAGTCTTTCGTTTCGATTGCCGCCTTATTACGTTCGATCGCGTTTTATTTTCGTTTTTAATTATTGCCCAATGACTTATCACAATTTCGAGCACAGAATGCTTACCACAACAATTGTGTACCGGGGGAGTAGTGGTGGCTGAGGAGATGAGGCGCTGAGGAGCAGCAGGCCAACATCTTGCTTGGCTGACGACGCAAAACGCAACCGGATATGACTGATGGCAGTGTGAATTCTCCAATGGGGTAGCAGGCTTTAGTTTATATTTTTAGACATCTTTTTTCTCCCAGTTTTATGTGTGAAATATATATGTGGCAGGGCTTAAACAACTAAATCTTTACATTTTCAAAGCACAGTTGGCATTAAGCAGCTTTTGCGGAAGTTTGCAAATTTATTTTGGTAAATAGCAAATGAACAGTTGTGTGTTTTGAATTTTATGTATATTTTTCGCAGAACTTTTTTAGACTTAAAAAAAATTGTTACTAGTAGTTGCGGTTAATACATTATGCTCATTAAAAAACAATATATTTGTTTAGTATTTGTATTGATTAAATGGAACCTTTTTTGGTTTATTGAATTGCTTTCTGTTCAATTAAATTCAATTCAATTTTGAAATTTCAGTATCCCTGCCAAAGAACAGTCTGAAATGCAATAAATATTTGGAAAAACAAACAGAAACCTTTGGCTGTCATAACCTCGCCCAAAGTCAACTCATGATATTTCCCATTAGGCCAAAACACTTCACAGCTGCTGCTCGAACCTAACGATGAATGGGCAAAAATTGTAAAAAATAAACGATCCCGACCTGGTTCTAGTTCTAGTTTCGGTCGAGGTCCTGGCGCCTCGAACAATTAAGGGATTTGCCAAAAAAGAAGGGCGGGTCGCTGCCAATTAGGCCTCAGTTTTCGGTTTTCAGCTTTCGGCTTAGAGTATTTCCAATTTCTTTTAATTTTATTATTTTTTTGGTGGGCTGGCACAAGATTAATGACAAAACAATTAAGTGCGAAATATAAACAGTCGGGGCGGAATCCTTGAGGCCGCGCGGCGGGATATTATGGGATGAGAAGAGGCCTCGAGTGACTCGGCACTACTGGGCCATGATTAATTGAGAGGACGAGGATGAGGATGAGGACTCAAACCCAAACTCGAACTCGATGACTTCCTCTGCTTCTAACGCTCGCTTCCTCAAAACACTCGAGCTAAAAGATTAAAGAATTAGGAATAAGGCGCTAAAAAAAACATAGTGAACAAATATTTGTCTGGCAGGAGTTTATTCTTTTAGTTGCGAAACTTTAACCTGCATCAGTTAGTTAATGTTTCCTGTATAACTATTTTGTAGTATTTTAATTTATTTTATTTTTTTTAATTTATCTTTTGTATTAGTTTATTTTTAATGTTATAAATTTTATAAATTTTTTTTTAACTAAATAATTGTTTATAAATTTATTTCGATTAAAAAAGAGCTATAGACTAAATGGTTGGTTTTTATTCTCTTATTGCAGAACCAAATGGAAGCGTCAGACGGCGGTGGGTCTGGAACTGCTGGCCGAGGCGGGAAACTACGCGGCCTTCCAGCGGCTGTATGGCGGTGCAACGCCCTATTTGAGCGCCTGGCCGTATGCGGCCGCCGCTGCCGCCCAATCGCCCCACGGCGCCCCGCCCTCCGCCATCGATATCTACTATCGCCAGGCGGCGGCAGCCGCCGCCCTGCAGAAGCCCGCCCTGCCCGCCTCGTACCGTATGTATCCGACGAGCATGCCGCCGGGAATGGGGCTGCCCGGGATGGCCGGAATGCCCGGCATGCCCGCTCCCCCGCCCCCCGGTGCCGCGCCCATGCTAAGCGGCTACTATGCCGCTGCGGCGGCGGCGGCAGCTTCCGCTGGCGCTGCACAGCAACAACAGCAGCAGCCGCCGGCGGCGTCCCGCTCGCCAGCCACCAGCCAGAGCGCCAACAGCGAGGCGGACTGCGAGCGGACCAGCAGCAGTAGTCGCCAGCGCTTGGTCACGCCCAGTCCGCCTCTCAATCCGGGTAGTCCGCCTGCGCGGGAGCGGCTAAACGAGGAGGAGGGGGAGCGGGACAGGGAGCGGGAGCGGGACAGAGAGCGTGAGCTGGAGGATCGGGAGCGGGAGCGGGACGAGGAGGACGACGAGGAACTGGCCCTGGAGGTCTGAGGATCCCCGAGAGAAACGCCTCCTTCTCACAGCTGGATCTCACAAATTTGTCTAAAGAAATAATATAGGGGTGGTGTTCAAGACCTATGAATTATGGTGGACATCTTTTGGCAAAAGTTGTAATTCAAATTGTTTTTAAAATACAACAGTATACAATGAAATCAAAACATGGACAATGGGCTTAGATTTTCAAAAAAATTCAGCTGTGTTAAAAATAAACGTTTAGTTTTGTTTATATTTTTCTAAAAATAAAATCCTTTAAAAACTTCTTAAATTAAAAAAGTATCCAGCAATTTTACAAATAACAATTCAGGATTTTTCTGAATTTCCTTGAAGTTAATAATGTGACTGTTATTTTAACACAGCTTAATGTTTGCTAAGAAAAGGGAAAATCATCTCGGAACTGCCACTGAAATTGTATTTAAAAGTTCTCCATAAAATAAAAAAGTTTGTGGTAAAAATAATTCACCTAAAAATGTAATTCAAAATTGTAAAAAGTCAACAAAGAAATAAGTATAGAATTACAAAAGAAGTAACAGTATTAGACAAGCCCCCATGTTCATCTGTCTTTAAGAATAACCCCCAGTAATTGTGAAGAAATATATATATAAACATATATGTCAACCATTTTTTTTCTATATTTAATTAAACCTAGCCTAGAGGAAATTTTGTACATTTTTGTAAATTATTTTTTGTACATACGCAGCAGACCAACAACAAAAACAAAAGCAACAACATTTTTTTTTCCAAACAATATTTTTTTTACCATTTTTTTTGTGCCTAGTCTTAAGACGTCTATTGTGTGTAGTAATAATAAAAGCGAAGAAAAAAGAGCAATCAAGAGTTGGGTTTTGTTTTGCGTCGGACTGAAGGACTCGCTGGCTGAAGGACCTTTTTGCCATCCTGATTCTGATTCTCATTCTGATTCTGAGCCTAATGCGAGCTGACACACGAGCCGAAAAGTCGCAGTCGAAATCTCAAGGGGTCGAACGCAACTCGATAGGGGCCCTCGAGGAACTGTTGCATTTTGGCCTGGGAAGCGGCCACTAAACTGCTCACTTAGAAATTGTTAACATTTGCCAAGGGTCCTGGTCCTCATCCTCATCCTCTTCCCGGATTTCATCAAGCTCCTGGACGAAGCCCTGCCAAGAAGTGAGCCCCACCCCAGTGGCAATCGTGATTCCGCTTCCGATTCCGCAAAGACGCCGCTCGCCGTTCGCCGTTCGAGTGGCGAAACGTTTCTAATTGACTTGCCGGAATCGGAACCACCCTGCATGGAAATCAGCCCTCTAGAGATGGCCGCGTGAGGCCCATTGGGGTTAATTGCTGGCTGACATTTTCTTAAAACTATTTTTCTCGTTAAAACAGTCAATACTAGCAAGTTGAAGCCAAAAATCTATCAGTATTATTATAATTTTAATGATTTTTAAAAGCATTTTTATAGATAAGAATAATTTGTGTAGCTGTTAAAAAAAGTAATTGAAAAAAAAATACACATGTTATTAAACTTAATGATTTTATATTGAAATCTTTTAAATATTATGGAAAATATTACATTTAAAATGGTTTAATTTAAATTCACTATAATTAAGTTTAATTTTAAATTAATCTTTCAAATAATAAAATCTGTTCTAAAAATAGTTCAATTAAAAATATAAAAAAGGACGTTATAACTAAAAACCGGATTAGATGATAAAAATCAAAGCGAAACATATTTAAACTGGGTAGAAAATACTTGGACTTACCTGTTTTTTTTTCAGCAGTGCAAAGAGCTGCTACAGTTGGATACAAAACTAGTAAAAAACAGCCTTTTCCTTTAACATCCCAGGACACGAAACCATCTCTAGCTGGTAAGAGAATCTACCCCGTTGCTGTTTGTTTTGCCTGTTTACATGCCGCTTGCCATTTTCGCTACTTTTATGACAATCTCAATTTCTGCACAGCGCCGCCTTGGTTAATGTTTTAATTTATGGGGTTGCGGCTAAGCGAATTCAATTTGCGCTGCCTTCGAGTGGCACACACACAACCCCTTGCAGGGGATATGTGTGTTCCGTTCCTTCGATCCTTATTCCAATGCTGATCCCGATTCTCAGCCCAACTGGCATCAATGTCGACTTTGGGACTGCGACTCTGCGTGAAGTGGCTGCGTCGTCATCCAAGTCAAGTGTCGAAGGGTTTTCGGACGGGATTTGTGCGTAGAGACGGCCATCGAAACGTCTGCATAACGCCTCTGTAACAAATTGATTATTCGCCGCTGCGGTTTGAATACAATTTTTTTTCGCATCGATTTGAAATTTTTATGAGTACCCAGAGAGCGACGAGTTCGAGTGCGAGTACTTATAAATTTATGAGTGGCCCGTCAAATCGTCAGACCGTGCGAAACTTTTCACTGAGAACGCGGCCAGGACTTTTTGGCCAGTGGGAGGCTATAACCTAATGGCTGGTGGTGGTGGAAATTTGCATATTTTTGTTGTCATCCCACGGCTGATTGGGCAAACAAAGTGGATCCATACCATAGCTTCCCCCAGCTAATCCCACAAATAGAGTTCGGTGTGCAGGAAATATTGTTTCTATCACTTGCGGTTATGGATAGCCGACAATTTGTTGACGAGATTTTAAGATTATTAATAGGCTAAAAGTTAGAAACTATTTAAATTAAAGATACCAGGAGACATTCTTTATTATTATTGATTAACAAAAAACTATAAACTTTTATTGCATTATATAAATTAATATACATAACTAAATAAAAAATATATTTCCTGGAACTTTCATATTCATAAAGTAATTAAATTGTGTGTTTTTTTTTAACTTTTTATAGTTTTTACTTTAATTAATGAGCTTAAATTCTAAAAGATCTATTCAATTTGTTCAATTATCTTCGAATTTTTAACGACTTTTTGGGATTTGAAAAAATTTTTAAAATACAAAACAAACTATTCAGTTTTGCAGTAAGTTCCGCTTAAAATAAATGTTTACGAGCTTCTTTGGTATGTAAATATTTGCTTACAAGGGGTTCAAATTTTCGCCCCATTTCCCCGCAACAATATATTTGTAGAAATCACAACAACATAAATTTAAATGGTTGTGCAATTCGTTACGCATTTTTGTCCATTTAGGGTTAATGTTCTCGATACGATATCTATGTGATGTGTAGAACAGATAATATCATGAATTTAAATAGCTCACTTTGATTTTATCACTCATTTCCATGATTGAGTCCATTGTGCGACTCCATTTGCCGCATTTGGCGAGCTTGGCGAGCTTGGCGAGTTTTGTGTCTTTTGTGCATCCGAGCTGACAAAGTGCTTTCACACCGGAAGCAATTGCAATGCGTTCGCCGTCGTCCTTGTCACCCAGCCACCCAACCACCCAAACACCCAGCCACCCACTCTTCATCGCCCGTCTTTCCCCAGTTAATTGACAACTTTCTGGCCAGGGTGCGCCTTGAGTTCGTCCGCCTTTTTTTATCCCATCCTCGAGCGACTTCTTTGTGAGGCTAATTTGTCACAGGATGCCAGGATGATGTCAGGATGTGAGGATGCGAGGATGCCAGGATGCCGGGATTAAGGATGGAGCAGGCGATGCTGCTTCATTACACAGGCGATTTGTTGCGCACAAAGCGAACGCTGAGCTGAATCGATGGGAATATAGTTAGTACTACGTACACTTAGCTAAAAGGTGGTACATAATTATTTAAAACATTAAACAATCTAAAAAATAGAAATATATCCTTGGTTCTTAATTATTTAAAATATTAATAAATATAAATAATTTTCATTTACAAATTGTATTTATTTTTTTATGTAAGCATTAGTAAATATATTAAATATATATAAATATCACATTTTTTTACCATGTACCCACATGGAATAATCAAGGGGAGTATGAGATTTTGTTAGTTTCCGTTATCAATAAATTTGTGCGCTTAAATGCGTGTGTTTATCGAATTAGATGGCCGGAGGTCAGGAAGTCGGAAAGTCGGGGAGTCAATGGAGATTTATGGGCGCAGCGGGGTCAAAAGGGGTGGAATCAGGGAGGGGGGGATGCAAGGTTGTGTCAATGCCGAGAGTTATTTCTTCATCGGATCCGATGCCGATGCCTTTAAATTACTGTAAATGGGCACCGTGGCGCCAGGGATCAGAAAAATCGATTTGTCGGTCGTCGCCGCCAGTTAAACGCTGCCAATTTGCCGCACTGCCCTCTGGAGCTCTGGAGCTCCGTAGTTTTCCCCTGATGAACGACGGCCCAGGCCCAGATCGCCTTCAAACCCATCGCGAGCATGGACATGGACCACTGGCGGCTACTGGTTTTGAACCTGCCACTGAAAATTCGAAGCCAACAACTGATGCCGCCGGCCCAATTTGCATGCGTTCGATTTGCAATTCGCTCTGCAATTGCATTTGCGGTTTTCGGTTTTCTGTTTTCGGTTTTTCAATCAATTCTAACTGTGCAAACTGCAAAAGGCAATCATCAGTCTGCGCCTGAAATTTACGGCACCTACATCCACTAAACTAGGATGATATCCTGGAAAACATATATATTTAATATATTTACAGACTATCATCTTTTAAAATAAACTATAAACATATAAAAAAATGAAATCTATAATAAACTAAATAACCATTATGCTTTGCCCAAAAGATTGCTAATTATCTTACCGTCGTTATACCATATACCATTAGAGTTGAGATGAAAGGCCCCGCATACCCTCTATAGGGTATCAAAAACTTTATTTCGCCGCCTTGGTGGGGCACACGCCAATGTCAAAAGGTTCTCACAGCCGAGCGACGACGATGATGATGATGCGATGATGATGGCTAAAAAAGGCGATCCCATACGTGGCGATGTGATATGGCAGAAAGCCGATACTTTCCTGGTCTGGAAGTATTATTTGCAGACAGTATATTTTCCTTTATTTTTTTGGGGCCAAGTGCCGTTAGCCGAGCGTGTGTGTGGTCCCAGGATTTATATACACAACTAAGTGTGTGTGTATGTATGTATATGCCCGAAAGGCGCCAAAAGTCAAGCTTTTGTTTGGCCAGGTCGAGAGTGTGGCACGTGGCCATAAAAATTCGAGTAAACTCGCACCAACCGGGGTTCCTCTCGGTAGTTTTCATTTTCTGAATTTTTGGGGGGCAACTGAAGTGTGACTAAACTGCGCCCGCGGCCATGTAAATCGTAAATGGTGCACAAATACTAAAAGCAAGTCCTGCCGCCTGTCAGTCATTCAGTCATTCAGACGTTCAGTCATTCAGTTACCCGGCCAGAGGTCCTGCTGAATGGACCTCAAGCTGTGCGGAAAACAAAGGCCGCGGAAAGCAAACAGTTGCCACATCGGTATCCAATTACGGAATCGACTTTGCCCCCGACTTCGACTGCGACTCGAGTTGAGCCAATTTACGGGCACAATTGTGCCAAGTCAAGGTCCGCGAAGAAACACAAAAACTAAAACACACAAAAAAAGGCAACAGCAGGCCCAATAAGTCGGCACGCAAAAGGGCCAAAGGCAAAAAGGACCGTCGAGGGTTGATCGATCGGCGGGGTGGGGGAAAACGGATCAGAGTACTTAATGTAATTTTAATTTTCAATACTGTTTGTATAATGCAGAGCATTGCGAACACTATTTTACAAAGTCTCCAATTAAAAAAATTAGTTTAAAAGTATATATCAAAAGTATAAAGGGACTTCAAATATATAATTGCACAGTGTTTGAATACTTCAAAGAAAGCCATTTAATATACATTTATTTAAATTTTAACTTTATTTTTATTTATTTATATCTTTATTATTAATATAATTTGTTGTTGATTTTATTTGGAATTTTAAATACGAGATGAATTGAAATCGAACAAAACAATGCTGCATTTTATTTTATATTTATGTAAATTGTATTTGTATTAATTTTTTGTCATATTATTTTCAAAATTGTTGGTGTTATACAGAGAATTGCAAATAACCTTGAACGCAAATCATCAGAAATATTTAATTGATTTTATATAATTTTGCAATGAGATTGGTTTTATTTGTATTTATAAATATAGAATGTTATTTTAATTTTGTTTTTTTAATTATAAATGCCATATTTGGCAGACATTGACTCTCTAATCTTAATTACGCTGGATTTTATTATATATTTTTTCCTTTTTAATCCCTGGATACATTAATATTGAAATATTAATTATATTGCTCTTGCTGTGCCTTTTTGTACACAGAAATACTTATGATGATTTGGGTGTCAACATAAATTAAAAACGTTTCTAGTAAAGAGAGGCGCCTACATCGAACAAAAACCCAGTGTAAAAGTCCCTAAATCCCCCTGCATTATTCGGACACTTCAAAAACCCATCGATCAACCCCCGCTTGGCCTTTGTTCGCGTTCGTCCTTGGCTTTTGTCCTGTATGCAAAATGGTAATTCCTGGCCTTAATTTGCCATTGTTGTGAGCCAGCTTGCTTTGCTCATTTGCTAATTTGACAGTTGTCAGGCGCGTCAGTTGGCATACGGACTTTTCATTTTCGTTTTCCATTTCCATTTGTCCGTCGATTTTCACAGCAACATCGACATCGACATCGACATCCACAACCATTTCCATTTCCATATCCATTTTCATTTCCATTTCCATTCATCAAAATTGGCTCTGGGTGCGAGGCGGCAGCTCATAATAATTTGTCATCAATTAGCCGAGGGTGTTGATGTGCGCGGTAAACCAAGTGGAAATGGAAGTGGAAGGACGAGCACAGCACCCCGTCGTCCTGTGGCATAAGGTATATACTGGATATACCATCCAGGACCCCTGCTCAAAGGACTCAAGTGGCCGCCTGTCGCCTGTTTCGGCTTTGCTGCTGCTGCTGTTGCTGTTGCAAATTACTTTTGATTACTATTTTGATGTACTTTTCAGTTGCCGCGAGGAATTCCCACTGTGCCTCCTGTAACTTTGTAAGCGTTTCGAATTACCAAATGAATTGTAAGGACGCTCCTTGTGGAGCAATTCCTATATTTGATTACAAGTAACCGATAACAATTAATAATGTATATTGACATTTGCATTTTCGGTTGCGGAATTTGCGGTAATGTCATGTCATATTTTTAAAAATTATCTTATAAAATGAAAACGAAAATAAAGAAAATGTTTATTTGTTAATTTGAGAGTAGAATAAGTTTAACGATTACTTTTACATTCATTCAAATGTATACTTTAAAATACATTTTTTTACTTTCATTTATTTTCTTCCTGAAAAGTTTAAACAAAACTCAAAGCTATTATGATATAATCAAATCTGAAATTTGCACCACTTAAATCCCATTAATTATTCTTATTGTCAACAACATATTCACATACCAAGTTCCAAGATCATAGCTTAGCTCCAAGTCAAGTTCCCGCAGTCGGTTGCGATCAAAAACGCTCTTAATAATGAAAGTTTATGGGCTGCCAGCAGATCGGCACATTCCACCTCTTCACCTGCAAGGCATGAATGAACCAGGCTTAATCCGGGCCAAAAAGCCAAGTTTACCAAACCCCACTTGACCAAGCCCCAAAGACAGCGACATATACGGTCTGCCATTCATATCCTACACATTATACAAAAGACCACTTAAAATCCATACTCGAACGAGCGGGCGAGAGAGTTAAATGAAAAACTAGATAAATGTTGTACAAATTGTTAACTGCTTTTTTATGCTAATCGCAGGCATATTTATATCAACAAGAAAAATGACAAAATCAAAACGCAAAACGTTAAAGGTGAAGCAATCGGGCGCTGACTTGTCAAGTGGCCCAAGATCGCAGATCCGAAGCCAGAGACAACTCTCGGGGGTTAATTTATTAAAACACAGCCAATTCGCGCTTCAAATCGAAGACTTTCCTCCAAAACAGCACGTACTAATAGGTGGACAGTGCGGCCGGCGATTGTAAGGCGGTTGAATATATATACACAAAATAACAGAAATTTCCAAATATATAAATAAAATTTAGAATAAATTATTTCTATAAGTGGTTAAGTAATCTTAAAATCATGCTAATAGTAATTATTTTCTTTAAGATACCTTTATAAAAATAAAATACTGCAAAAATGGGTTTTAAAAAATTATTTTTAAATCAAATAGTTTGAACATATTAATAAGGTTTATTAGAGCTGTTTTTATAGTGGCCTTTTTATTTATTTAAGTGCTTCAATATTCTTTAAATAAAATCTACCTTAATTTAGATTTTTCAGATATTTTAAGCATTGTATAATTATAGTTTGTAAGATAAAAACGAAATTTATTGATATCTACAATGTATTAAATATAAATATATCTTACCGCTGTCGTTAAACCGTTTTTTCCGGTCTTATGCCAACCGAGACGCACTGTCCATTCTATTTGGGTTTTATTTTTGTCAAATGAAGCGATTTGTGACAAAGGCTTTACGCATATAAATGATTTTGCCCTCGACTCGGGGGCATTGTGGATGTGGAATCGGAATTAAATGTGGATATGGATGTATGGATGTGAATGTGGATGTGGGGTTTTGGATGCCCAGCGGGGGTATGCGATGTGGCTTTGGCAAATGGCTTGCTAAGTGGTTTTAACACTTTTATGGCGTTAAGTTTTTAATTTTATTCGCTAATAAATAATTTAAGTCAATTTCCAACAATATAAAAGATTGTGCATTAATTAAGTTTCGGAGACGGAGAGACGGAGAGCGACGACGATGTCGATGACGATGATGATGGCGACACGTTTTGTTTTCGGCTCCATTCGAAGTCGATTCGATTCGATTCGATTCAGTTCAGTTCGATTCAGTTCGATTTTGGTTTTATCTCCTCCTTCTCTTCCACTGTTCATTCAGTAAAAATTGGACGAGTGTGCGTTAATGCCGCGATCCAATCTCCGATTTTTGAATATCGAACGGAGTGCGACGACAGCGCATTTGTTTTTGTTTAAAATGACATTAAAGTAATTATCTAATTAAGTTAACATTTTGCTTAAAGATAAGTGCTAAATTATTTATTTTCGAATCTCATTATTCGATATTCGCCATTCGTACGGCATTCGTATTCGTATTCGTTTTCGTATTTGTATACTGCATAAATATATTTTGTGTGCTCATGTCTGTCGGTTATTTTATATGGTTATGGTTATAGATTTCGTGTGCGCATTGTTCGAATCAATTTTTCTTACGATTTCTTCTTTGTCATGGTAACGCCGATACACTATACTAAGCGACTTTTGAATGGCTTCGGTTTTCGTTTGGATTATAATAAGCACAGTTGACGGTTCCTTATTTATATGTTCAACAAAACATTAGAGAGGAGTGGTTTGACTTGCCTTTATATATTTAGCCGGGTGAGAGTTCTTTAAAAATATTTGATTTCGGTATAGAACAATTAATGTTTGTGATGGACTAAAAAAAATTAAGGTATGTTATTAAATCAATGGCAATGATTAAATAAATGTTTGCTTAACGTTAAAATACTTTTTACTAAATGTGATTATATCAATCTCACAAATTTATTTATTTTACATACAAAGAAAAAGCCTTTGTTATAATTTTTCGAGCTCAGCTTTTACTAATTTGGTCCTATGCTATATTAAAATATTTTTAAAAAATGTATAAAAACAATTTGTGTTAATTATGTTAACAATAATAGACTTTTGCTGTTATACTCCAGAAATTCCCCTCGAAACCTCATCCATATGCCTCTTTTTTATACCTGGCACTCTCTTTGTTACACATCCAGCATTCCTCAGCTTCGATTCAACCTCGGTTACAGGCATCTACATAAATCAAATAGTTCCTGGCCTCTCTGCCTTTCTTCGTGGCCAGATTGATGCATTAACATGGCTCAAAGAGGGCCAAAAAGCGAGGGCAATACTCTACTCTCTGGACTCTCGGCTCTTGACAACGTGCAACTTTATGACGCCCCGAAAACTTTGGGCCGCGATAAGCCCACGCGTCCACCACGATGACGTGCGCCAAAGTCCTCCTTCGTCCTCAGTCCTCAGTCCTCCGTCGTCTGTCGTCTGTCCCCCAATCCGCATCCTCAAATGCTCCTTCCTCCGAAGCCTCCTCAATCCTCAATCCACCATCCACCGTCCTCCATCCCCAACCATCCAGATGCAGATGGCGATGGGGAGATGGCACATCAATTAGCACACCTACCCACCTTCGACTCAGCTCGGCTCAACTCAGCTCAGCTCAGCTCAACTCATCTCATCTCGACTCCAGTGCGGAACTGGACTCTCCATGTGGCCATTCATTAAAGCTCTGCCCTCCTATCAGTTCGGCGGTGATGAATATATTTTAGCAAAGACAAGAACCCAAGGAACCCCAGAAAATGGACGAATAATGCCTGATGGTCATGTGGATACCCATCAAAATAACTAAAAGGAGGATTCAAATAAAATATATTGTCAAACCTACAACAGACACCGATGATATGGGTTAAATAGCACATGAAGTGATTAAATTGGAGTAATTGTTGTAAGGATAAGACTTAGTGCACAACAACTTAAGTTCACAAACAATAATAGTTAACCCATTCGAAATTTTCTAATAAATCATATAAAGTGGTTAATATACATCAATTCGAGTCCATTAAATATTTAATATATCATTCAAGAATTTAAACAAAAATGCATTTGTAAATCCATACTATTTATTTGCTTAAAATATAAAAACCATAGAACTTGGTAGCCATTTACCAATTTGTAATATTATTCTGTATTCTATAATATTATTCTGTAATAAATACAATAAAGTGGTAGATATATTATAATTTAAAATATAAAAGTTTTGTGTTCAGTTTGCTTCTGTTGAATCAAGTTTGAGCGAATATAGTACGTCTTTTAACAACCTATTATAGTAGATCAATGATTTTAAATAAAAAATGTTAAGTTGCATGAATTTAGTTGGGAATACCCCAGAGATACCTCCTAACGCCCCAGATGACTTCAGGCCGAAGACTTTGGCTCCAGGTCCAGAACTCGAGCTGGGGTCTTATCTGCACAAGATGTATTCAAAAGTGCATAATGTAAAAGTTGTACGCGATTGCTCCAGATACAAACACACTGCCCAGAGATCCATATATACGTATATATGTATGTGTATGAGTATATATCCCCATATATATGTATATATATGCAGTGTGTCCCAGTCGTTGTTGCTGTTATCTGAAGCATTGCTGATGCTTATCGGCGGGTTGTAAACGTGTGAGCTAAAAATACCAACCCGAAGCCCTGGACCCGCTCGCCGTCATAAAAGTTGCATCAATTAGCCAAGTTCGGTTACTTTTCGGAGTTAGCTGGATGTGTGTTTTCGGTTCGGTTTTTTATTTTTATTTTTATTTTCATTTTCGTTTTTTTTTTTGTTTGGACCGCTTTTGTTGTCGCTGCCACTAAACTATAACGATAACGAGAAACAATGTTAAACTTAAACATCAACACCTTTTAAGAGCCTGAAACGAAAAGCAGCCAAACCTAAGAGACCAAAAAAAAACTGGAGGACTGAGTATCGAACCCAAATCCAGACTGAGTGTCTGGTGGCCCATGGCCCATGGCCTCTTCCAGTGCCCAACGCTCTGCTTTCAGTATTCCATATGCCGTATTCAGTTTTCAGTTTTCAGTTTCAGTTTCAGCCTCCCTGTCCCCGTGTGTGATATATTAAAATGGATCTGGGTTCGGCTCTGCGGCCGCGTCCGCTGCGATCGCGGCCTTTTTCGTTCTCGTTTTTTATGGCACAGTTTAGGAGATAACAAATTTTTGTTACAAGCAAATTAAAAGGTTTTCTTCCCCCATCTCGTGCCTTTTGGGGATCCCAAGCGAAGAATTCACTTTTATCGATTGTTTTTGCTTGCATCGTTTAGTCGATAATTTTGGTAATAAATTTTAAAATAAACAGCCCAACAGCACCAAAGCACCACAGAGAGCGGCCTTTTTTCCCCCGTGATTTTTTCTTTGACTTTGGCCCGCTTAGTGTGCGCGTGGCATTAACGCAGAGCGACATCCAATAGCTCCAACTCCATCTCCAACTGCAACTCCATCTCGAAGACTTTGGAGATCCGAGACCAGACGCCGCCTCAAAATTCCATGGCCGCACATAAATTCAGAACATCAGATTAAGAAAGTGTTAATGTCGCAGCAATTTCCTTTTATCTCAACATAATTGAGCGATAGAATTTGAATTTAGCTAAGAGCCGAACATAAATTTAACAACCACTAACAATGCCCGCTGAGACCCTTAGTCTAACACCTATTTTCGAGTGGGTAATCCAATCGCAGCCACATCAAAGTGGAAGAGTTTTCATTGTCACAACAAAAAAAATAAAAATAAAGAAAAACAAAAACAAAAACAAAAATAAAAAAAGGTGGAAAGCGTCGCGACCCATAAATTTGTCACTTTTTCATTCTTTGAGAGCTGCGCCTGCGCACACTTTAAATCAAAAATGCATAATTAAATACCCTATCAAGGGGTATTTTTATAAGGTTTTTAAGAGCGGAAATAAATCAAAGGTTTAAGTTTAAGAAATTTATAGATAAACATTATGATTTCTCAAAAGCAATCACCAATATTTTATTAAAATGATTTTCGATCTAGGGAATTAAATAAAATATATATTAAGACTTATTCTAATAGTATTCATTTTTTAAAATTTGTAGTAGTAGGCATTAGAAAAATTTTATTACCAAATTTATTATATATTAAACTTTTTAAAATATACTAAGGCTTTTAAGTAACTTGTAAAAGGGTATTAAGTAAATATTAATGAAGTTTCCCATATTTTAGTGTGTGGCCTTTTAGGAAGATGATATATGAACAGTTCATAGTTTACGACCTAGTAACCCGAGAGCCCGCTTCTTCGATTCCCCATTTGGAACTATATTTCCCAAATTCTCCCCCATTTTTCCGCCAACGTTTAGTGAAAGTCTCAGAGGAGGCTGGATAATCTTGCAAGTGCTTCAAGCTGCGTCATTCTCTAAGGCTTAACCCTTAAACCACGCCGGAAGTAACCCCTTCTCCCCCTAAATTAAAACAGGGCGAAACACAGAGATAGAGACGGGGAGACTATGTTAGAAAGAGAGGGCGAAAGACACATCCTCTCGTTGTGGGGGCCATGGTTAATGATTAATGAATGGAATCAATTAAGTTTCATTAATGAACACTTTTCGGTAGCTTGGGCACGAAAAGAGTTGAAGACAGGCGTCGACGTTCTCTCCTCAAGTGTCAATAATTTGGGTTTTCGATTTCGATTTTTCCCCCATTACACGACGGCCGGCCTAACCCTAACTCCTCGATATTCGTTACTCGTTGTATTTTATTTTTTTTTTTTTTAATTTTTACTCCAACAGTAGCTGACGAAAAGGCCGCGGGCTTCTGGGCCTCGGGCTTGGGTTTCGCATTATAGTTGATTGAACTTGCCACTAACCCCCGACAATATGCAAAATCATCGTCTTCTTTGGCGAAAGCCCAACGCAACAATAGATCGCTAAATAATATTTGTGTACACACACTCAGATAAATGACACTGAGCGAATTATTGAAGTAAATACTACTTATAAGCTATTTTTCTCGAAATTTGTAAGGTATATTGTTATGCGGTGTTAATTTTAGGTGTACAAAACTATATATGTCCTATTTAAAATTTATTTTCTGATATAACCAATAAATGGTTTATTATTAAAAGTTCAAATTATTGTTATATTTTAAAGTGATTCAAATTGACAATTAAAAGAGCTGTACCCTCTTAAAGAACAGAATTATAAAATTGCATTCCTTAAAATATTGTATTATTTTGAAATCGTATTTAAATATAATAAAAATCTGTACTTTTCATAATAAGTATTCAAACTTCTTTAAATTATATATACCAAAAATAATGATAAACTCTCTTTCCTGTCAAAAATATTTTAATTTGAACCTGTTAATTGTAAAAAAATATATTTTACTTTTTGCGAAGGGTAGTCTTGTCCCGAAGTTGACCTCCGAGATTTCCCAATGTTCTGGGAAAACATTTTTCCCAGTGTAGTGTAGGGTGTATTCGATTGAGTGACTCCCGTGTGGTCCTCACATTCACATTCACTTCACTCCAGCCCAGCAAAGTCCAGTCCAGGCATGTGAACTCGCTGTGGGCTCTGGCAAAAGGTAATTTAATAACAATTAAAAGGCATTCGGTGCATGGCTTTTGAAGCCAATCTCCGTGTTACGCATTAATGAGCACTTAACTTGGTCAAAAGTGGCCTGCTCCACATACCCGATTCATTCAATATATATTGAATCCACCCGATCGCAGAGCGGCAGGTTTCGGTTCGGTTCGGTATGGTATGGTATGGTATGGTATGGTATGGTTTATCGTATATGGTATGGGTATGGTGTCTTTGGTTTCGGTTTACGCATCTCGCATTGATTACATTTTGAACGTTTGTCAATTTGCTTACCATTCACTCTGAACACCTCGCCCTTCGTATTTACTTTTTTCCCC
This sequence comes from Drosophila elegans, assembly GCF_018152505.1. Classification (NCBI taxonomy): domain Eukaryota; kingdom Metazoa; phylum Arthropoda; class Insecta; order Diptera; family Drosophilidae; genus Drosophila; species Drosophila elegans. The sequence goes on from NW_024545513.1 coordinate 5,005,482, forward strand.
CTGCTAAATTGCTTAAAATTATTCAGTCGTTAAGCGTGCGAAAGTCGTTGATTGGCGATCAGCGATCAGCGATCGATAAACCTGAAGACGTCGTCGCCCTGAAATAGTTGAGACAAGCCACACCGCAGGGGTTTCCCTGGAGAGGTCGCTGGATGATCGCAAAACGGAGATACCCAGTGTGTTTACACCATTTATGTTTATATTTTTTTAATACAGCTAATTTTGGAGAAGTTAAATAAATTAAGCTCATATATGGAAAAAATTTAAAATTTCCAGGTTTGAATACAAATCGGCAAATGGGAAACTCTCTAGGTTCAATGTAGTGCCATTATTTAATAAAAAAAATAAGTTTGCGACTCTTTTTTTTAGATTTGGGCTTTGGGTCAAAAAACGGTTTTATAATCGTGGTTTTGTTGAAACTTTGGTAAAATAAGCCGCACTGTTAGAAAACTACTGTTCAGCTTAGGGAGTTAATGGTTAGATCATAAAATTGATTTAACTCCCAGAAGTTTTTCCTAGCAAGAAATTAAGTAAGACTAGTAATTTGTTTTGGAACTCATAAGATCCGTTTTTCAGAATGCCTTGATAGTATAATAATAATAATTTACCGAAAGTGATAATTATTTCACTAGCTAGGATAAAAAAAACATAGAAATCACATAACATATGACATTTCCAATTAGCTAAGCCCCTTATAACATTTTGATATAAACATTACAAAAACGCAATCATTTTGCTACTTCCTTACCTGGTTACAGCATCAACTATATACTAAAAGTACTCCAATAGTTTGCTGCGAGTCACTTTGCGTGGGCGTGGCAACCGGGGGCGCTCAAATTGATTGATGATAATTTGTCACACGGTCGACTATCAATTTCGGCCAAAAAGGATGCGACGTCGTCAACTGCGGCGACGGCAATCTAATGTCGTTCGAAAAGGCACTAACACGGTCCAGAGGGGAAAAAGGGCAGGAAAGTTGGCAGGGGTAGCAGCAGGGTCACACATTTATTCCAGTGAGTGTGCCAGGTATGAGAATGAATGCCTAGGTTTTGGATACTAATATGGGCGTGGATGGCACAGTGGGACGGCATTTAACCAAAGCGAGTGGTGTTGAAAAATGTGCCACCATTATTTATCGCTTTAAATTGTACAGTTTAGTTAGGCACTCATAAATGCCCGTTAGCAATGACTTAGGTTGTCTACTGTAAGTTTTTGATTCATTTTTGCTGTGTGAGCTACGTTTGGGTGAGTAAATTAGTTCTGTTAAATATTAACTTTGCCAAACTTTGCTAGAACAGAATATCATAAAATGAACAAACGCTTAGGTGAGTAAATTAGATCGGTAAATATTCATGGTGCCAAATCGTTTTTTTAGCATCTTATCAGTAAGATAACACAATTGCTGATTTACAGAATAAACAAGTTGAAATATTGTCTTCTTAAAGATTACGATAAATTTTGAGATACGCTTAGGTTAGTAAATTAGTCCTGTGAAATATTTATGGTACCAAATCGATGTAAGAGTAAAATCTATTTAATTCTAAACAAAAAGTGCAACTTTAAATATTAAGATTCGCAAGGGAAGGCACGTGCCCCGTAAGGATCTCAAAACTTGAGAAGCGCCGAGAAAGGCACCCGCCAGTTTCTCATACACCTTAAATATGAGAATAGTTAATTCCAGATGTAGTGCCCACTGTGCCATGTCTAAATTGGACTCCACTTCCAGCTCCTACGTCCGCTGGATTGTCCGCTCGTTGGTTCGGTCAAGTGTACATGATTGATGAATTATTTTGTTTTGCGGTGAATCAAAACGACACCAATTTCCATCAGCCCCCGCCCGATTTGATGACATACTCCCGCTTCGAGAAGCCGAGGGTAAATTGAGATGAGGTCGACGATATGCCCCAGACCTTGGCCTCTCTAAGTCAGCAAAAGGTAAGGTAGATATGGAAAAGGTTTGGGCTTGGTCACTCCGCCACTCGTATCATTAAAAAGGATATCGATAGGCGATAACATGGCTAAAATTGATTGAATTGTCTCTGTCGCCGTGTTCGTTGTCGTTGACTCTTTTTTGTCTCTGGTTTGTTATGTCGTGTATGTTTTCCCCTTTCTGTTTCTGTTTCTGTTTCTGCTGTTGTTTTTGTCTTTATTTCAGCTGCTCGTCGAATCAAATTGAAATGTACAACACGCAGGACGCAGGGCACTCAATAGACCAAAAGTAATTAAGATAAATACGCAACGATAAAAGTAAATAAATATAATTGTTTTCCCATTCTCATTTCGCTGAGCACTTGACAATCAATTGGCCCGGCCCGATGGTTAATGGTATGTGATTAATGAAGAGCTTGGTAAGTGGAAAAAGGCTTAGAGAATCGAGGGAAGGGGAAATGGATATACCTTAATTGGTCATCAAAATGTTTAATAAAATCATAATTTTCTAAAAATTTTTGTTAAAGATATATATAGAAATATAGAAAGTATTCAACAATAGGAAGAATAGTTATTAAATCTTCTCTTTTGGAAGAAAAAGATTTTGTTTTCTAAATTACAGAACAAACTTCTTGTAGATACATTTATGGAAGTGAAAATGTTTGTCGCTTTTCATGGGGCATTTCCTGGCAACACGACGCCATTTTCCACAGCCATGTGATTTTTAATAAAGCCAACTAAAATGTAATTAAACCTAATTTATGCGCTAATGAAGAAATTTTCATAAAAACAAAAACCGAAAATTAACAAATAAACAGGGGGACACCGAGCCCAAAATAAAATGAGTGCATAGATCGTGGAAATGGGATTGAAAAATGGAAATGGGAATGGGAATGGGGGGAACGGACGTGTGTGCATTCATTAGCTGGCAGGTTTCCATTTTGCGGGTGACAAAAGTTTCCGGTTGGCCACGGCTATGAACTAATGGCCAAACGGCGAAAATCACACGAACAAAAGACATTTTAATTGAAATTTTTAAGTTAATTAGTGCGAGTCTCTCGGCCTTTTACGCATGAGGAAAGGAGCTGGGATCTCGAGAGGCTACCTGTTACCTGGTGCTAATGAGACCCAGGGCATTTCATTCTCCATCTTTTTATGGCATTGTTTTCGAAATTATGATTTAATGTCGCACGAATAAAATTTATTTCCATTTCAATGCTTTGTTTTGAATGGCATAAATTGTCATTAGATAAAGTTTATGACTCAATTATCGTTAGAGGTTGACAAGTATTTTTTTGTCCCCGGTTTTGTTAGCCAGCTTTTAATGGTGACATTGAGTGCTGTCGCCGTCTCTCTCTCTATCTCTATCTCTCTCATGTTTTTATTTTTCCAGACATCTGGGGATGTGTGGGGCGTGTCTGACGATTTACGACACTACCCCACCCCTGTATATATCCCCCTTACATCTCATATATATATGCTGGATCTGCTTAGGTGTTTTCTGCGTTTCGAAAGTTCGCTGTAATCGCTTTTTATGGCGTACAAAAAAAATCTAGTTTCATTGAAATCGGTTGACCAACAATAACACGACTTATGTAATCTGCATTCAGTCAATGGAAATGATTTATGCTCGCGAGACATGATGTGTGAGAGGTCAATTTTAATGGCTATTTTCTGACACCTCAAATGGGGAAAGTACAGTTCTGTATATTTAAATAAATGTTGTATTTTATTCTTGATACTATACATTAACCATATGTTATAATGAATAAGTAACAGCAATGAAAAGCGCTGAGAAGGGTTTTTAAATTTTAGATTTCAATTGATACAGCAAAAGAGCTTGTTTCTTAAATTACGTATCCTCCAATTGGTTTTTAAAATTGGTAAACTTAGTAATTAATTAATCTTAAATGCATGCGAGAATTTTCTTTTTTGAAGACAAACATTTTATTTATTAATATCGGGTATTTCCAAAACGAAAAACGATGTATAATTCACTGCTTTTAACACTTAAACTTGATACCCGGCCCGTCGTCATGGATTTTTAACATGCCTGTTTCGGGCCTCCCACTCATTTGTTGAAAGCCCAAAAAAAAAACGCAAAAAGTGCGACTAACATTAACATATTTTAAGAGCCAAACGGCATTTGCATAATTTTCGATCCCCTTCCGCCTCCACCATTTTGTAGTTGCCCCCGAAAAGCTCAACAAAAAATTGAAGAAAATGTTGCAAAATGGCGCGCACTTATGCCAAATTAAACTTTTTAACAAAAATGGCGCCCAAAGTGGAAAGTGATGATGATGCTGAATGCTGTGGATGTCGGAATGCCGGGATGCCGGAATGCTGCAGCATCTCTGTGGTCCCAGGTTTTCCTGGTGGCTCTCCCAGCTCCTGGTTCCTGGCTCTTCTGGCCACCATTATGTAACAAATTACTTTGGCAAAGTGCTCGTGTATTCGCTTTTTAAATATGCAAAAAGAGCGCAATTTGCATAAATTTTTGCCTCTCTCTTTCGCTCGACATTAAAACAATTTTAACTCGCAACACCAAACAGGCGAACAAAAAAGAAGAAGCCGAAAAAACAAGCGATCTTCAAGGGTAAGGACATGTCGATACCCCCTAAGATCTTTTAAAGTTTACAATATAGATAAATACCCTACAAGTTTTGTTTACTTAACCAAAAAGGTATATATTTATTTTTTCACTCAAAAAAAAATGGAAAAGGTTAATTGTAATATTATTTAACTTAATGGTTGGCGGTTCAATATGTTATTAAATGCATTTACATATTTTCTTTTTTTTTTCAAATTTCAAAATAGTTTTATTTTAGGGTTCTCTTAAATTTTAACATACAATTATGTTGAGTTTTCAATATTCTCTGAAAATATACATTTGTTTAAATTATAGTATTTTCTAAGAAGTTAAATAAATATTTTTAAGAACATATCCCAGAAACCAATCAACCTTTTCCCGAGCAGGTCCTTGAAACCTGTTCACCACCCACCCAAGTGGGCGAGGGGGTTGCCTGTTGCTGTTACCGTGTAACCACCCCACACTCACCCACCTTCCACCCACTTGCCACCCACATCCACTGCTCCATCCACATTTAGCTGGTACGTGGTGGTGGCTGTTGGCTTTGGACTGTTTTGGGTTGGTTGTCATCGGTGCCAAATTAACAAATTTACGCCAACATCTCCAGCTCAAAAGCGCCGAGGTGGGTGGTGGTGTAGGTGAAGTGGAGTGGGTGGTTCACCCAGGGGGTGGCTTTACATTTGACATGCTCTGCGGTGGGTGGTTGGTCCTTAATGTGAATTCGCTTTTCGGTGCCCTTCATCTCCATCGTCGCTCCGCTTTTGGCGTCCTAAAATTAAATATTCCGGCACCATTAGTGCTAAAAGTGTTCGCATTAAAAACATTTTGCATTTTTTCTCGCCTCCTCTTATTTGTTTTTTTTATTTTTTCCCGTGCCCAACTTGTTCTTTGGCTCGCTGTGGAAAATTAGCCGGAATTTTCCTCACGACAACTTTGTTTTTAAGCACGGTCAAGTTTGTTTTTGGGTGGAAAAAGTACAGATTTTGTGCCACACAAGAACTTTTCCATTAAGGTAATCAAGGATGGAATCGAAGCAATCGTCGAGAAAGTCCATCAAAAAGTTACGCGGATTTTTGTGTAATTATTTGAAATTTAAGGGGAATAAAGAATAAGATCCTAATATATTATTTATATTTTTACTGTAATTATTTGAAATTTAATTGGAATATAATTAATCTTTTGAAGGTCCCATCAACGAATATTATGTGTATTATTTCTATATTCATTATGTACGTGTTTTTTCTGTAATTAATTGAATTTTAAGGAACACAAGTATTTTTTGTTTGTTTCCTTGTCAGAAATTAGCTTTACCTAATAGTCCTATGTTTAAAGTTTTGTTTAATACACTATAACTACATTATCCATATCATATAAACCGTATCATATTTTCTATATTTTATTTCCACCCTGATATTAATATGTATTGTTTATTTAATATTTATTCCGTTTGGAGTTCTTGATCTATTTAAGAAACCACCTTAATTCGACTGATAAGATCTGCTTCCTGCTTGGCCAGATCAAAATGGCGTTAAATAGGGATGAAGGCAACCAACAACTTGCTAATGATACTGGCAACGCCTTGACTTTCGATGATCAAATGTTAATTCGAAAATAAATGAACGTTAATTGCACGGCTGGACATCCGGCACTTGTACATACATACTTCTATTTGGTATAGTATAGTAGAGCATAGTTTGTCTGGGACAAATCATGTCTGGCCTTTTGATGTTATCGCCACTCATTAAGCGGATCGTTTGGGGCGTTGAGGTGTGAGCTGCAAGTTGGTAAGTTGGTCTAGAGTCTAGAGTGTAGAGTCTAGAGTCCGCTGACAGCTGGTAGCACTTCTACTTCTAACGAGGTCCTCGAGCGAAGGTCGTCGCCTGTTTCCCTCCTCTGCCCTCTTGTTGTTCTACTCTCCTATGTTTCTCTGTATTTTTCTCCTGCCTGGTGACAGCTGCACTTAATGTCCGTCCTGCATACCTTTCACACCTTCTTCTCCGTTCTTTTTCCTCTTTTTTGGTAGGTGTGAAGCGGAATTTCCAGTCTGTTCGCTGCGGACCTTATCTAAATTGCTTTTCAAGTATCAATATTTTAGCTCAAGTGTAAATTATACGCACACGCTGAGGCTGCAGAAAAAAGCAACCAAACAAAAAGGAGAAAAAACAGTGAGGAGAACGGACAAAACACGAGGAATAAGGAGAGAGATCCATCCTGAGCTTTATTTAGTGCTAGGCCATAGATAAATCTAAAAGCCCTGAGGCCTCCATCCAGATCGTGGCCGAAAGCATTTCCAATGGCATAAATTACGCACGCCAACGTATTCATAATTCTATTTCCGGCACCATTAGCTCCCCGGATTCACATGACCCCAGACAGACCCAAGATTTGTCGCTGACACGCAATCCCATACGATCCGATGCGATTCCATACGATACGGGAATGGAACTGCCGACTGCTGACTGGCGAACGGGATGTGCTCCATTAATTGGGCCCCGGCAAGCCCATAAAAATCTCCGAGGTAAAAGTTTCTTAATAAAATGTTAAACAACATAAAAAAAAAATGAAAATAAAATCACCGAACAAAACAAAGATCAACTAAAACAGAGTCAAACTGAGCGCATTATAATCAGATTATGAGCACTAATGATCCTTTAATGATCGGCGTTTAGGTATCGGTCTCCCTCTCTCCAAAATTGGTTTTAAATTGAAAGACGGGCTCCAGCTCCAAGTAATATATACGAAACGAAATCAAATCGAAGCGTAACACTTTTATTTAGTGATACCTTAACCCAAAACGGATGCGGCATAGGAGAATGGGAAATACATAGTTTGGTTAAGATGGGGTTAAACTAAAGGCCGCGCATTAGCAAGAAAATGCTATTTAGATGGGAAATAAAGAACAAATACTTACCTTAAATATTTATATTAAGACATTTATTTTACTATATAATTTAATAGTATTATTATTCTTATGTTTTAAAATGTCTGAAATTCTTTATCACAAAGTCACCGCAATTGGTTTTAAAATGTTTGTAACCAGATACCTTTCTTATATCATACGTTCTCAAGATCAAAGTCAGCTGGAAACCCGATACCATTCGTTTTCGACAGCGTATTTGAAATTCTGATTAACCCCATAAGGTTCAGCTGGAGTTTTACGTGAGATTCCATGAATGAAATGGCCGAGAAACGGACACTGTGGGGCGCCTCGGGCCTCGATGCCTCGATATGGCAGTGCTACTGTAAATTCCCTCCGTTGTTCCCGTTGGCCGGGCTAATTATCAACACAACACAACACAACCCACCACTCCGCAAACCAACTGCTCTGGTGGGCCTAAGTTGGACTAGTTTAGTCGGATGGATCGGATCGGATCCGAATAGACTCTTAGCTCTCTTGGCCCAGACATTTCCGGTGGCGGGGCTGCGCAGGCGCGTTAATGAACTTTTAAGCGGTGGCAGGAATAGGGTTACACACGCCAAAAACTACTAATTTTATTTTTAAATAACAAGTTTTAAGATAAAAGTTCCAAATTACTACAGAAATAAATAGTATATAAATATATTGAAAAGTATTACTAAGGTAAGCTCATTTACTAAACCATTTTCTAAAATTTTCTTTTCTTTTGGCATTTTTGAAATTATTTACTAAAATGTTGAAAGATATTATTAAAATTCCTTAATCTTAAAAAAATAGTTTTATTTTTAAACCAACTATCCTGATATTTTTTCCAGTGCAGAGCCTAGAATATACCAAAACGCGACTATAACGTATAGAGTAGCCCGGTACAAAGGACAAAGGACAAGCGGCAACTGGGACAGGTGTAATTTAATTATGCAAGCCAGCGAGCATAGAAAGTGGCTATCGAGGGGGTGGGGGAGCGGTAGAGCAGGTCCTGTTTCCAGTGTTGTTGTGTTGGCATGTTCATTAAACAAAGTGCAGCAAACGAGAGGCAAACGAGAGGCAAACGAAGGCGAAGGTAGCGCGTCCAATTTTAATGACACATAAAATTGGTCACTTATGTTGGCCGCAAATGAAAACAAAACTGGCCAGAACATGACAGGCAGGACACACACACAAGGATATAGGCAGCAAGGACCTACGAGGTTGCACATGTTGGGCAAATGGCACTGGAAAAAATTGTTTTGTAAACTAGCTAGATTTTATATGTTTTGAAACAATTTGAATCCAGTTAAATAGTTACTTAATCCTTGCTCAATTATATATATTAACGTTACATTTTTTTTTGGTTTTCTGTTATTAAGTCATATTTTGCATTACTTTCAATTTTCGGACAAAAAACTTCAGTGTTTTTGCCTTAACAATAAAAATAATGATCCAATAATGGAATGACATGCCTTGCTGTACTCGCAATAAAATTTCGAATCGATTGGCATTCAAACTATAACTTTTTTATTTTTGCCCAATTTTCGCAAAAAAATCATGATGTAACCCCCTATGAAAATTGCGAAAATAGGACAAAATAATATATTGTCGGATAGTGATGCGTATTATTAGATTGGGTCATCAGCTGCACAAAACAGTGTTTTATTTAGCTGTGGGTTTAATTTTGGCCAAGTTACAGCCAAAAATGCTTACAAAATGTTTATTTTTTTCCAACAATTTTCCGTTTTCCAGGTGTGTTTTAATTTTTTTTTATTTAGGAAAATTGTTGTCAGTGCACTTGAACCATTTCTGTGGCGTCATTGTCCTTGTGACTAGATAAACACGGCGACATGTCCTTAAAAGCCGCTTAGCGCACTCAGCGGTCCCGAAACGCTGGTAATGTGAACTTATTCGAAGGCAGGGGCGGCGGGCAGAGGAGGTCCGGGGATCCGGAACGGCTCTAGCCGAATGCAAACCCTCCGCCTCATCGTCTTACTCGCTCCTTTTTTCAGGTGTTATTTGTTTGGCTTTCCCTTTTTCGGTGTCCTTTTTCTGGGGCTGCGCGACAGGCGTTAAAATCATGTATCGCTGACTCGTTTAATTACAGTCACACGAAACAGCGCTTCGAAAAAGGTGGAGAATGTGTCCTTATGGTCAAATTTCCCCTTCTCTAACATCCCGATTTTCCATTCGCGGTTTGCGTTATTTCAGAAAATAGGATAATAGATTGGAAAACATTTCCGCTTTCGGTTAGTTCAAAAATAAACAAAACAAGTGGATATATCCATTGAAACTGAGAATATATAAATCATAAATAAATTTAGAGTCTAAAATATAAGACATCAGTGTATGTATTTTTAATCTTATTGAATTCAAGTGAAAAATCTAAAAATACCAATTAAAAAACTTGAATAAAATTTATGTTGGTTAACATTTTGCAAGATAAATTGATAGGATTTTAATTTAATACCGTAGAATCACAAATAAATCTTTGATTTTTATTCATTGCAAAAACATATCATTAACTAGTCAGAATTTATTCACGATTAAACTTTCTATTCTTTCGACCAAATCGATGGACATTCTAAGCTGTGTTGATCTGCAAAGCGAAACAAAGCTGGAAAACAAAATTGTGGCGGGAAACAAAGCGAAAATAAAACTATTAAAGCATTAAAGTAGAAAAATTAATTAAAAAATAATCAGCATTACGTGTGCGAGATGGCGTGACAGCAAATCATATTTAATAATACCGTCATAATATTTATTTGCCCCCAAAGATTCCCCCACAAAAAAAAACACCATGGTCTAGGAGAATTTACAAACCAGTACTAAATTGGATATACGAAGCCTCAAATACTCTTAACGATTTTTAAAATAAAAGTATAAAATGCAGACTAAAAAAATCTTTTTGAAATTATTGTATTCAATCTAATATGACTGGTTACAACGTTTTGTAGAAATTGTCAAAACAAGTTGTTTAAATTCTTAAAAATAACGTAATGAGAGCACACAAAAAATACCGTAAATAATTATTGAAACAATTTTTTTTTTCTTGCAATTTAAGACAAATATCTTAAAACCTTTTTCGAGCTTATGAATAAATAAGGGTATTGCAAAAGTGAAAGAAAAATAATTTTGAGGTTAACCCTCGTTGGCCACGCCCCCTACCCCACTGCTGCCCACTCCTGTTGCATGGCCGCAAAAATTAATTGCACTTAAATTGTCACTGGCAATTGCTGCAAGTTTGTTGTTGCCCCGTGTTTGCTTATCGCTTTTTATCGACGGCGGTCATTTCATTAGTCGGCCGTTGTTGCTGTTGTTGCTGGCGCTGTTTAAATGCAACTAATTAATGGTAATGGGTCATTTTGCATGGCCATCGCCAACATCGGCCGCCTTGTTTGTTGATTTTGTAAGCAATTTTGTGTGTTGTGTTAGCATTGTGTGTTTATATAAAACTATTCGCCGCTATCGATTTTTTCATTATTTTTGCACTGGCATTGTTAACATGAAACATTTGGCAGTTAACAATGTATTTGGTACATAAAAATCGCAGTTTTTACAATGTTCGTTAATGGAGAACCCTCTAATTTCGAAGGATTTTTGTTTGATAAATCAAATGTTTCGATTTAATAGTTCGAGTTAGAGGTAAAGTTTTGTTTAATTATTAGGTTGTTAATGAGGCGATTTACGCTTACAAAGTATTAAGAATTAATAAGCTTTTTAGTATAATTTGCGTAATTACAAATTATTTTAAGAATTGTATTTATTTTTAACATTACATTACATTAATACACTTGTTCATTGTTTACTAATGCTCTTTTAAACAATTATTATTCCAAATTTAAAAAAGATTATTGTTAAAATTACATATCATAAGAAAAATGTTTCAGAATTTAAGTATTATAACTATATAGTCTAAAAGTAACTCTAATTTTCTAATTTAAATATAAGATCTTTTAAACCTTGTCAGAACTTTATTAACATTATAAATATTTTATAGAATATTAACACTAAAATTTATATTTAAAGTTTTAGACATTTAATAAACCCTTAAATCACTACAGATCTGTGTGAAACTTTTGTAAACTCAAGTCAGAAGTTCTCCAAAGCATTGTGTAAAGTTACAAAGTTTAGACTGGCTTACTTAGTGAGATATACACTCGGGAACCCAGACTTTTATTAAAGGCTCTAGCCAGCCTTGACAATTTTCGCTTGGATCCCCAGTCCAAAGATTTGACGTCATATGTGCTTTTGGCTTGAGTGGCCAACCAACCTCGACCCTCAACTCTCAACCCTCAACCCCCCCTCGTTCGTATCCTTTGGTCCCTTTTTTTGTTTGCTCATTTTCGGTACTTGCCACATGCCACGTACTTGCCATCTAATTGTATAAAAGCGTTTCCGTTACGTTCGCCATTTTTGCCAAAAGGGGGCGGCGGGGCGTGGCGGGTCAGGATATGAGAGACAGGGAGAGAAAGAGGGAGAGAGATGGGTAGAGCTTGCCATCTCGCTCGCTGGCAAACTTTGAGTCAAAGTATCTAAACGCACAGTTTTTCTGTATCCAAAACTGCATTAAATGCCATAAAATAACTTTTAAAATGCTTTTTACTTAACATCCTGCCCGACGTTGACGTCGGCAGCGCAGTCGGCAGAGGAGGGAACGGGACAGCATGACACAGCAAGACGGGGTCCACGAAGATTAATTAACAATTTGCCAAGTTCTGGTTCCTTCCACCCTACTCCCCTCTTACTTATTTAATTTTTGTGTTTTTTTTTGCACTCTTCTGATGTCGCTGTTTATTGGTGCGAAAGAAGCGAAAGGGATGGCCATATGTGCTGGGTATGGTCTTCGCTTGAGTGCGAAAGAGAGGGGCCAACCGACTGGCTGGACCAAAATTATCGACAGCGGAAGTTAACACACTTTAAATCAATTAGAAAATAAAAGGCGGAGTTTAAGGGGAGGTCGCGAGCTCACCACGCGGCACTACTACCACACACTCACCACGGCTGCGCAGTTGGTGTCGCTTGGCGGGTGTGGTGAGTTGAGTTCCACTGATTTTTATGGCACCTCCATAAGTCCCGCTTTCGCTCTCTCTCTCTCTCTCTCTCTTTCGCTCTTGTTTTCCCCACACATAATTAGCACTGACCAAACGGAATCGAAATCGGAGTTTTGTCTCTGATTGTTACTTTACTACGTGGTTTCGGCCTTTTCTAGTTTTATTTTCCCAAATTTTTTTCTTTTAGATTTTTTTTTTTCGTTTTTAGCCTAAGGTCACAGCTGTGTCAAACAACAACAATGAGGCAGCAAAATCGGGGCAACGAGTATGAATGAATTGGATTTGAATTGAATTGAATGGCTTCGGTTTGGAAAGAGACATTTTCGGGGAAGGGTGAGGCAATAATGTTACAAATATTTCGTATACAAATTGTGCTGGGAATCCCACGCGTTGGGGCTGAAAATAGGACAAGTTTTGTGTGTACATCTACTGAAAACTACTATTGTTTATGGTGAATTTTTTTATTAAAACTTAAGTATGATGTTACAAATTTGCAACTTACATGATGCTCTATTAGAACTTAGTCTTTTTAGGTTTTTATGAGAAGCTCTACATAAACCTATTAATTTGGACTTACCTTTGAAAAACCATTCATTTAATCACACCAGACTTAAGACTATTTATAATGCCAGCAATGATTTCATTTTTTACGAAACTCTCCCTTAAAGTATGAAAATAAAATTCGGACTAAATTCTAGCGAGTTCCTTTCGTTTTTTTGCGGCGTGCTTTCAAGCTCAACCCGAAGAATACCCAACCTCAGGGATCACGGTGACGGTGATGATTCGATTGGTTCTGACAGAATTCCTGGTGACACTTGACTGGCACCTTCGGCACATCGGATTATTAACGCTTTGCCGATTTGATTAAGCGTCAAAACTTTTGCGGTTTTCGGTATTGTCGCCGCCGGGTCTCGTTTGAATTTTAACAGCTGGCATTCCACTATAAATATCATATCATATTTACAAAAATATTATATTATTATAAATATTAAAAAAAAAACCTATTTTACAATTTCTGTAAATTTATTGAGTTAAATATCGATACGATTTTGATGTCGCTAGTCAACCGTGTCGCCTAAAAAGCGTAAAAATACTCCAGGTCAAAACTGGCTTTAATTACACTTACTTCACGTATGTCTCATTTTTTCTTGATTGTTGCAAAGAGAGAGACTCTTTGTGGAAGTTTATTTTTAAATTTTTTCCCCGTCATCGTCTCAATATGATGGCATTTTATAGTATTAAACTAAGCAGCATCGCTGTGCCTCCCTTTCCTCTGCCCCTTTTGGCTGTCAGACATCCGAACTTTTTTTCTTGTCGTATTTTCTGCTTGGTTTTTTGGTTAATTGGCTAAAAATTTTCTACCAAATTACTTTAATTATGACAGTTACATAGACCTTTTCTTTATGTTTTTGTTGGTTGTTTAGCTGCGCTTATTGCCTTACCTCCATCGTTCCCCCAAAAACTCGTCGTTTCATTCACCATCAAGCGACTTTGTCTGGCTGTCATCTCCACTCGACAATTGGTTACAAAATGTGTTAAATAATTGCCTCGATTATTGTTAATATATACGCGTATCTATATATCTATCGCTTTGTCCTCTCTGTTTGCGTTGGGTCTGCGCGAAATTGAAATCTGGGTTACTTTGGGATCGGGGTTTTGAATGGACATGGACTGTTGACGGAGGTCAACGATTGGCTCTTTAAGCTGACTTAAATTATCATTTGTAATTTGTATAATGAGAGCTTATATGATGACATATCGATGTCGCCAACTGAACTAGACAACTTGCTGATTTGTCATAAATTAAATACCTTAATTTACATTTACAAATTACACATTTCAAGCAGAAATATTACATAATAAATATATTGACTTAAATATTTAAAAATGCACACAGAACATATATACAAAATATATATTTCAATACTTTTTATGTTGTGTAGATAAGTTTGCAATATCAGGTTTCGTTTACATAGAAACTCATTCAAACGTTTTTGCATCGATTATTTATTTCTTTTAAATAAATAACTTAGAGAGAAATTAGTAAATGATAACAATTATTAAAGGCTTTGATTTAGTTTGTTATATCAGGTTTTTTGTTTACATTGAACTGCACCCAAACGTTGAGGCTTCGATCTTGCAATCATTTCTCGTTTATGGGAAATTTTCTGGCGGACCCAGAAATTGAGGGGCCAGCATTATCGCATGGCCATTTAGCGGCGATTTAATACTTAATCCGCCGGCGATTGCGGCTAACGCGACTTTGTGTCAGGCAGTATCGGATTGTTTCGTATCGTATCGTATCGGATAGGATTGGATCAGATTGGATCGGTTGGCAAATTTAGCACTCGAGTGGCCAACTGGGTAAGTGGGCCGTCGACTCGGATTTGTCCGTTTGTCAAGCACGAGGTGCGACTGTACCCGAAATCGATTGCATAATCGACCGCGGGCGCTTTTAATTGCCCCAACCGGGTTGCATGCCTCACGGAATTGCGGTGCCAATTAAGATGCAGTTATTAAAATGCCCGCAAAAACCAAAAACTAAACAAAACAAAACAAAAAAATTAGTAAAGCAAAACAAAAAACCGAAAAGTAAAGCACTGCCGAAAAGCAAAGAAAACTTCCGCGAATTTGAAATTGAAACGTTTTTGCAGTCACTGAGGCACGAGAGCAGCTGGCAGCTATTACAAATTACGCATACGCCGCTTTGTACCCGCCGCTTAGCCACCACCCCCCTCTCGACCGCCACCTTGCCACTCACTGGCTGTTAATTGTAAAATTGCAAACGTTCGCAATAGCTCGCAAAATGCACTTAGACTGAGCGCCGCAGACAGAGACACGCTCGGCCAAGCACAAAACATTAATAAATACCTGCGGTTTAATTCGAAATAATTTGTTTAAACATTTCCTTTTGTTTCGCTTCCATCTACTCCTCAGCCAACTCATTCTCACCCAATCCCGATTTTTAATTGCATACGGCGGCCAGCGAAATAAGAAAAAAAAAAGATATTTTGTACAGTTTGCCGGCGTCAATGCACAGAGAGAAAATTGTTGGGAAATAGTTCAGTAATTTTATTTGGCCAAAAGTCTGGTTTCTCATCCAAAAAAAACAGTATTTTGGCCATAACAATGAAAGTAATAAACTAATTTTGAAATGTCGTACATTTTTGTACTCGTTATAAAATTCCTAATCGATTGGCATTCAAATCTGTAATATTTTTTAATCCATTTTCAGAAAAAATAGTGATGTTGTATGTTATAAAAAAAACCGAAAATTGGTCTAAAAATGAAAGTTTCGGATTTCCGACAGGTCAACAGCTGCACAAAACAAAACAATATGCGCTATTAGGTAAATTTTTTAGGACTCCCCTAATTTTCGTATCCACATTCGGAAATTATTAATAAGGGATATGCGAATTTCAGTTATAATAAATATATTTTTTGTTTCTGTGTAGGCCGTCGTCGTGTATGTGGCCCAGCTCACCCCCCTTCCCCCACTCTCACACCCCCGCAATGGGCAATCAAGGGAAATGAAATGCATTCGCAATACAATACATAAATTGCAAATTATATTGGAAATTTGTGTTCTCCACACGGCTAATAATATTCGGGGGGCTGTGGGGGTTAATCTAGAGATCACCGCATCGAATTGCAAATTGATTGAGGTTTGGAGGCGGTGCCATCTATGTATGGGATAGAGAATCAAGGTCGCAACACATTGTTTTTCTTCTTCAACGGCAATAAGGGAAAATATGGAAAATCATACAGTCAACAGAAAGTTAAACACTTCAATGCCCTATCGATATTTATGTATGTGAGCAGGAAAACATTTACTTATTAAAATTTTTTTTAAATATATTTATAGAAAATTAAGAAGTTATAAAGTATATCAGCAGTAACATGACGAAAATTGCTGACCCTTACTTGGCGTTTAATGCATCCTATTTTGGGGTTACAATTTAAAGTTTTCCCCTTGATATATGACTGCAAGGACTTTCCCACACGAAAATATGTGAAATAAATCCCATTGTCAAGGCGAACGCATTTAAAGTCACTTAGAATGATATAATATTAATCGCATGTCCGATTTAATGACTCTTAGCACAGCACCGACAAACGACAAGATTTGTGGGCAAATCTATATACATATGTATACATTTATGTGTGTATTTAATTTCAGTAATAATTGTACGGGGAAGAGCGAAAAACTTTAATTAAATTGCTGTGCGCATTGAAATCGAATTGAAAATCGTTTTTGTTCTGCTTTTTTATGTCATGATTATGGTCGCAACGAAATCTGTTTTGACTCTGCGCAAATAAGCATTAAATCTCACAGTTTTCGATCCCAAACGATCCCATATACGATCCGATTCCAAACCGATCCGATCCGAGCCGAAGCCCACTCCCTGAGATCCCGCTTTGATCTTGCCCCGTCCCCGTCTCTTTCTCCCCCGGATCACCCCTCTCTTTCACCCGATTCTGATTTGAATTTTTATGCATTTTGACAAGGCTTCGGTGTCGCTTTTAGTTCTTTTTGTATTTCCTTTTTTTTTTGTTTTAGTTGTCGGCGGCGTGTGGCCAAAGTTGTTGGGGCCTCGTTATTTGTCTGTTTATAGAACGTTTCATTTGTCTCAATCAGCAATCAAAATAAATGTTGTTGTTGCCTTCGCGTGGATTAACATGGTTTTTCAATTTTCGAGCATAACTTTTTACGGCTCTATTCATTTGTCGAACGAGTCGAGTCGGTGTCCGCAGTGCGCTCTAGTTTATGAGTTTGAAAATAATTAAGTGTGCAAATTAATCTGCCATTCCCACGAAAGTTCCTGTCTCTTTTTCCTCCCATAAGGCCATCTCTTTCGGCTGCCCCATCGCCATCTCCCACTCTGTCTTTGGCAATCCCATCAAGAGTCACGAGTGTCACATTTAAACCTCGGACTCAACATTAAAGACGACAAAAAGCCAACAAGTTCGCTTTGCACTTAAGAAATCTGATAAAATGCAGAGCGGCTCAAAAGCAGCAGCAGCAGGCACACTGAGAGAAAAACAGGTGGATTTTTAGTAAACTAAAAATAAGTTCTACAGTTAAATCAGTCACTATCATTTATCATTTTAATAAAACTGGGCTATGAAACATTCTACATTTTTTAAGATTAATTTATTAAAGGCATGAAACTGTGATTTTGAATAATTGAAAAATGTTTTGCAATATATAAAATCAATTTTCTTGTTTTATATACTCCTCAAAGACATTTTTTAAAGGCGGAAAAATACAAATACACATTTTTTAAATTGTAATTTGTGTTTAAAAGAATTGTTTTTTTCTAAGTGTAATCAAGGGAACAGAGATGGCAAACCTTTCCCAGCTTCGTCGCCGTTGCACTCGTCACGTGAGTTTTAGCGCAAAACAATTTGAACGATTGAATGCATCGGGCGATGCGATGGGACGCACCTCATCCTCACCCCTTGGACCTGAAGCCCCCCTCACCAGTACCAGTACCAGCACCCAAGCCAACCCTTTTAACCCCCTACGGCCCAGAGTCACTTACCTTTTTTTTAGCCGCTCTTCAGAAGTGTCACACACAATCCGCTTGCATTTTGGCATTTGTCAACTTTTCCATGCGCTGCGCATGCGCAGCAGCAGAAATCAGAAATCAGAAATGGGAAAAAATAAAAGGCACAATAAGGTGGACTTTTAAGCCGCCCGGCTGCTCACTTTACCAGCTCTTTGTTGCCCATTTCGCTTTGGTTTTTCGTCCTTTATCTAAAATGCTTTTTGCGTAAATTGCGTATTGAGTTTAAATTAAATTTGCCCAGATTAAGATAAGGAAATGCAGTTCTTTTTTTGCATCAGCACAAGAAGCAGCAGCAGCAGCACCTGGCGACTGCAGCGCATCGATGCGTAACCAAAAAGGTGTCTTAAACGTTTCCCCGATGGGGGAATCCTGCGCAGGTAAAGATACGTTGGTATGAGATACTCGCCATCCATGAGTTACGTGCGCTTAAGATATTTTTGCTTAAATGCAAATGAAAGCGAAGTGGTCAACGAAGAGCTGGAAAATGGGCAAAAGGTGCATATAGATATGAAAGTAGTCGTGGATTAAATGAAATTCAAGTTAATAAGATAACAATTTTAATTTCAATTGAAAGCTGATTTTAAATTAAATTTTAATGTTTGTATATATATATTTTCTAAAAGCAAATTTAAATCTATATTTATAATTGTGTTGATTTTAAAGCTAGGGCTATGCAACTCTAGAGATTGGCATACGGTAGCCCGATAAATTCTACTTGAGATAATAAGCCCGAAAGGGTATTCAGTTTTTTCCAATTTTTTTCCGGCCTGCTCACTGATGGAACGCAAAGGCACTTCCTCTGCAGTGGCGAGTATTTAGTGGGGCAAGTTTACCTCACTCAAATGTTTATTTTTATATAGACCAGACCAGTGCCCCGTCCCTTTTCCTTCGTAACGTTAACGTGTCAAATGTCTGAAAACACTAATCCCCTAAGCAGCTTAAAGATCGCGATGCGTTGCGTCTTAAGGGCCTACGGATCGTTGATGTGTGTGCTTGACCGGACGAGAGTTCGATATATATGAGCATATATACTTATATATATTTGTGTACACATTTATGGGTTTTCTTTTTCTCCATTGACTGCGGACTTACACACGTTCATTCATCGGTTCAACACCGTACACATCACCCCTCCGCTTTTTGGCCCCTTTCTTCTGGCTTTCTCCCAACTGTTTTCCGTTTTCAGTTTTCAGTTTTCAGTTTTCGGTTTTTGTTTACTTTTGATGTCGGATCGATATGGTGGTGCTACTTCTGGTTGATCTCTTCATTGATATCACTTTTGATTTTTGTCGTTTTAATTTGATAAGTTGTCAGGAAATCATAAGTAGCCCGTCGACTTGTCTTGGTAATTGAAAAATGATTTCTAATATGCAAGAAATTAATCACATTTTGGATTTTTCTCTACCCGCGATCACGCCACATTTGATCGCCAGTTTGAGCGACAGCTAACACAGTAGCCACTGTCGATGGGGCAGGGGTATATGAATATGTATATAAATGGGGAGAGGGGAGACTAAATCGGGTGGGGAATGAGCATAGCCGATCGACGGTGAGTGACTCTAGGCAGGAACTATAAACGGTCACTGGCACTGAAGACTTACCACAAAAAAAAAAAACATTTAAATTGGAAACAAAAATAGGAAGTTAAATATGTATAAAACAAATAAATACATTACTAATTTACAGACTTATTAAACAATTTTTAAAATAACAGACAGCCAATTTTAAATATATTCAAATTTTTTTTGGATCTTATTATATTTGTTTGATAGCTATATTAAAGTCTTTGAAATTTTGATTAAAATAAATTTACATTTTTCAGGAATCAACACAAAATTGAATAATTTGCCACTGTATAAAACTTTTTGTAAGCACTGTAACGCATTGGATTTACTTTTGGCTTTGGAGCTGTGAAGCTGGAACTGTGGTGCTGGAAAATTAACTCGCTCATTGGTGTCTGTCAATTGAAATGTCAGAAACGATTTATAATTTCTGTCGCTCACCGTTGCCGTGGCTTTGGCAACAAGTTTATTAAGCACTTTTGGGGTCTGATCCCGAAGTCCCCGGAGTCCCCAGATTCAAGATTCGCTGGGACTAAGCCAACTTTAGCAAAAACATAATGCTGTTAATTGAAAAAGAGAAAAAATGTCAAATTGATTTGCGTATTCATGATTTATGTATGGCAATGCGGATTCTTTGCCGAAGATTGTGCACTGTTCGAAATTATTATTTTGTGATACCTAATCTACTAAAACTTCTCATTAGTTTATTTAAGGAACAAATAAAACTGTCTTTTACAGTGGCTTTTATACAGTTTTTTTAAATTGCGCTAAGTATTTAATAACACATGTTTTTGTGCTAAAATTTGTAAAATAAATTCCAGGTTTGAATGTTATTCAACATATAATATATTTTTATCTTAATAAACACAAGATTAGAAACCATTTCAGATCAAAAATTTAAACAGAGCTATTTAAAACTCTGAAATCGAATGGCCAGTTATTGTTCTGTGTATAAGTCATTTAACGCATCGGCTTTGGCAATCTCAGTGCAATTTTTCCGACTTCTGGGTAAGATCATTAAGCAAATGTCCCGGCTGTTGTCAGGTTTGACACTTTAGCCGGCGGACGAGCTTAACGAATATTGACAGCAAGCCTAAGAGTTCGCCATTTGTCGAAGGTGCGATCGCCGATCGTCGATCGTCGATTTCGAGGAGCCGAGATATGGAAAAGATATGCAAACGGGGGGGATTCGAGGGGATTCCGAAGCTAAATTGCAATCAGCCGGCTTAAAGAGAGATGCAGGCGATCATGAACGGGTGATCAAGTGATCGGCGATCGGTGATCGTTGGATTGGGCACACAAAATGTGTTAGCGTGTTAATGCGAGTGCTCAATTAATAGCATCGATAAAATCGATTGGCCGGCACAGCACCAGTAATAAACCGATAAGTTGCTAACGATCATTACGGCGATCCCTCGTAAAAATATGGTTATTCGCAGACAAGCTATGTTTCACTTTGATCACTGAAAGTTTTTCTAAAACATAATTTTTTTTATTTTCCCAATAAATACAGTACTGATTGAAGCCCAACATCTCCCGATAATCAATGCGATCATCAATTGTAGAACATTTCCCTGGAAGGTCAATAAATCCTTAGGAAACCATTAAAATCCCTATAAAATCCCAGAAATACCCACAATCACCTCACGATCATCGCCGAGATCATCATTATCTTACAAAGTACAGTCGCTGCTGCCATTCACAGATTTAGCATAATTATTATGACTTTCCACCTCTCTTGGAAGCAAACTGGTGTAAAATGTTATGCAAACAATTCGCAAAGCGGGGCACTTGAATGCAGCGATATGTAAATACATTTCAGCGAGTGATGCGAAAACCGCAAGCTTGAAAATAAACTGCAAATTAAGCGCTTTTCCTCCCTTTTTCCCCTGTCCAGACCGCCTCCCTCCCACTCCCAGTTTAATTAGTTACAATAGATTAAATTTCAAAGGAGATCTGCAACCGCAGCAGCTTCCATTTGGACTAGAGATGGCAATCTGATCGATAGTTGACTATGAATATGAAATATATTCATATTTGACTACGAATAAAATATATTCTTCCTGACTTTTGTATGCCCCAGTTTTCTTTTATACCAAAGTGGGCGATAAGAAATAACGAAAACGTTAAATGACATAGTATTTACTTAATGATTTATATATTTTATAGATATGGTATAGATATAAATATAGATATAGATATAGAAAAGATGGTGTCACGCGACCATCGCCAGCTGATTTGTTGCTGGCAAGGCCGCCTCAGCTGCTACTAAGTATGACTATGACTAATTACGAGCGAGTCCCAGAACCATTCGCCGCTCATTAGCGCGGGCAGAAGGAGGATCGAGAAGCGCAAAGTGAGGAATGGGGAAAAAATAGCGCAGGCTGCAGTGTGAGTGTGCACTGCCCAAAAAAAGAGTGGGCTTCCACAAAGAAATATTAAGTTTTACAAGTTTTCTATTTTTGATAATAATATGGCATTTTTTAAAAAAATGTAACCATCTCTATTATTTCAGCAATCAAGGGTTATATTTTATTAAGTGCTGTTTTGTTTTAAATTAAATATTAAAGGCTAGAAAACTTTAAGCTTGAACAAAGGGTGGGCCACCTCTATAATCAGTAGTCCTATTATCTGTGAATACATTTTTTTTTATAAATACATTTTTTTTATGTCACTTTATTTATAAGCTTGTTACAATCTTATCTAGAGTTATCAAAATACCTTAAAAACTTCAAAATTTTTACAGTGTTATACCCGGAGGCCCAGTGCAGTTTTGCATCGCTGGCACAGTACATGGTCATGGGCTTCCTCTGGGTCTGGGTCTGGGTCTGGGAGCCCAGCTCCCTGCCCCTGCCCCTGTCCCTGCCCCGAACCCGATCCCTCCGCCACTTACCACTCGGATTCCCATTGCCAGTTCCAGTTTGAGGCCGAGCGGAGAGTGAATTAAATTGCGGTGGCGTCAGTTCATTACAGGTGGTTGACTTTAATGCCGCGCTCTTCTAGCGAACTGCCCCTGGAGTTCTGTACTCCGATCTCCGATCTCGGATCTCCATTCTGCGATCTCAAGTTATTTTGTTCGTCACCCCGCCGTTGTTTCGCTCCGTATTTCTTTTAGTTTTTTTTTTTTTTTTGTGAAAAATTTACGAAGCGTTAACGAAGCATTAAAGCGCGCATTTAACAAATTTACTTAAAACTGCATAAATTTCCAGTCTCAGTCGTCTCGAGTCTTAAATTCGCAGTCAAAGTCAAGTCAAAGCCTCCGAGCGGAAGTCGTCGGAGTTGCGCATGCGCAGACATCGCAGCCTGGAAAATGTGCTTACCATTTTCATTTTCCTGCGCTCGTTTGCTCCGCTTTTCGCCTGCTTTGTTGTCGGTGCTCAGTCAGCCGATCCGGCGACATTTTCACGTCTTGTTAGCTTAAAAGCCCAGCGAGGAAGTGGCTCCAAAGGGGCCAGGGCAAATGCACACTTACACCGTCTTCTGACGGAAAATATATTTCAAGACTCTGACTTGTATATTACCATTATTAAAAATCTTAAATATATAATTGTTACCTCAATAAAACTTTACTGGAAAAAAAAACTCTGCGTAATATTTAAACAAAGGCATTGGGTAAATAGGAAATTCATTTTATAAATATATATATATATATTATAAGGCAAAAACAAAGACAGAAGGAAAATAATAAACTCATTTTAAATAAATATATTTTAAAGCAAAAACAAAGACATAAGTTAAATAAAAAACTCATTTCAAATATATGTATTTTAAGACCTTGAGTTCATTCTAGATCTTTCAAATTTAAAAAAAGAATAATTGTTCCTTTCCCGGGCCATATCTTTACCGATCTGGTAGGACATGGTCCCGTTTAGATAAACCCCTAATATGCATATAAAATATTTATGGCTGCTCATCATCTAATAACGCGTACTTGGGTCGTGTGATTAATTAGGGCCGCAAAATTGCTGGACCGGAAAACGCTTGGAAAATTCGGCTAACTAAAGGAAAAGAATGCGTTGCGGGCTGGCCCGAAACTAGCCGCCTAATTTATGGGGATGTTCCCTCGGAGCCAGCGAACAAGTGTTACCCCCAAGTAAGTGATTCAAGAACCCGAAAAGTCGGCCCAAGTCGGCCCAAGTCGGCCCAAGTCGGTCATTACACCAACTGAAGCGCGTCTATTATTACCGCATTATTTAAATTCTACCTCGCTGTTGTGCTTGCTTCGCTGCCCAGATGGGAGGTCCATCGCGGAGAAGGTGAAAAGTGGAATTTTCGAATGATTTATAGTAATTTGGTTTAAGAGTTATGTTCACACTAGACCCGAGCTTCGGCCGAGCATTGCATTTAATCTAATCTTCTCCTATTCTCAATTTTTCCACTCGTTGTGTATTTTGGTGTTTTGTGTGCTTCTCTAGTGGGAGGGTGAGCAGGGCACTGGGAGAAATTATATAGCGGATTTGCTTAGATAATTAGAAAACTAATATTTTGCGTTGCAAAAATAGAAAAACTCATTGAAAAACTATGAAAATAAAATGGGTTGAAAGGCTTACAAAATCCTATTTTTTGTAAAGCTCAAGATTTTAGTTATAGATTTCTTTAACTTTTTGACTATTTATTTACCATTTATTTTCGTTTAGTTTTATTAACCGCTTCAAATCTTAGCTTCTAATTCCTATAGAATTTTATTTCCCTCAGTGTATAGATCGTCTTCGGTCCATTTCCATTTTTTTTGGGGTGGATCCCGACTCCTTGGCCGTATGCAAATTAATGACAAATTAAGGTGTGTGTTTTGCAGTCTCGAATCCGTGGCGCGTTAATGAGCCATATGTCGTGGGGAGTAAGAAAGAGATGGGTATACACAAATAGAATAAGACGGCGTGAGAGAGGAAGAGTGAGAGGGGGCTGTTATCTGCTGGCTGGGCTCAAATTGGGTGTGAGAATAAATTTCTCAGTTTTATGAGCCGCTCGCTTCTCGCTTTAATAATGGCCACTCAATTGGTTTTTAAGCCTTTTAAATACGAACTGAAAATCAAGGGAAACCCGCGTAGAAATAGATAGTGATAGTATATATATATATATTTATATACAGGCTTATACATATATAGAGAGATCTCTCTGAACTTAAGGGCCGTTAGATTTTTCATTCAAGATTAATTGTTAATTTTTTATTGCCGGCCCAAAGAAATTAAGTTGAGTTTAAGTAGGCCTCCGACTCGCCCCGCCAACGGAAATGTTATCGCCGGAGAGCAAAGTACCATAATTTGTAGCCATAAATCTTTTAATCTAAACACCAAATAAAATACAATTTCGGAGCTTCAGATGCCTGAGATGGCTGAGATGGTTGAGATGACGGCTGAGATACTTGGCCATAATCCCAGCTCCATTCGTGGGCGTGGTCTTGGCCAGGTGTGGAAAGTGATGTGATGTGATGTGTTTTATGTGGCCACTTGAAGTGCGTTGAAAAGTTTTAATTCGGCGGGAAATTAGTTGGCTGCCTTTGGTTGGGTTCAAATGGGTTTAAATCGTAATGCGACTTAATGGATGGCATTGGGGGATAATTTTTGGGGTTTGGCTGGAAATTCCAATTGATTTTCTATTTAACATCCCTTTTTTTCAGTAATAATATATATTATATTAATTTTCAAATAGGTAGGTTAGGAGAAAATTCAAAGCTCTATTGGAATTCATATTTTAAACGAATGGGAGACCCAAAGCTGGAAGTGGGACTTGGAATTCGTAACGCTAATCCAAAATCGCATGCCAATGAAATCCAAAAACAAGGGGAGAAAGGGGGCAAAAAGGGAGTTCGGCGCAAACCATCAAATTAAATTCAAGAAAAAACGAAGCGATTAAAAAAGTTTTTAATTGTTGTATGTCGTGTCGAGATTGCGCCAGCCGCAAACAGCAACAACACGCATGCCATGCAAAAGGGGGGGCGTATAGGCGGGTGGACAAGGGGGTGGAGGGGGCTGCATACCACCTTGGACCGTCCGAACATTTTTGTGTTAAATGCGATTAATTGCGATATTATATTCTTATGTAATCGTAAACGTAATCGTGGTCGTAAAAAACGCTACACAAAATATTATAGTTGGCCCCGAAACAGAAAAGGAAAAAAGATAAAGAGGGGGGCTTCTTGGTGGGTGGCAGAAGGCAAAAGGGGGGTGGATGGGGTGGCTGGGTGGGTGGTGCAGCTGCAGGAATGCATTCGGACCCATAAATGGGAGGGTATGTGCAGTGAAGCTCGGATTTTGATTGTGGAATGGATTAAATCGCACCTTCAATGCGCTACGAATTCAATTTAACTTGTAAAACGATAATATGGACTTAAGCGCTATGTTCACCGAAATTTATATTTGACTTAAAATCCAATTTATTAACCTAATATACCTTTTACTCAAAACATAACTGATTGGCATAAGGCTGAAGTGCTTATATTTAACAAATGTAATATTTCTAAAGATAAATAAAATAGTTTAAAGCAATCAAGCGACAAAAATAAGATGTTTTTATACTAGGAAATTAAGTGGCATCTGATGAGTATGATAGTTTTTGGTTAGAGTATATGCCACAATTCCCAATTTATTCCGACCCACAAAACAATCCACAAAAAGTGCTCCACTTCCGCCTTTTATGTGCTCATATTTACCATTTTTTTCGTTTCAGTTTTTTAATTTCTAATTTAGTTTTAAGCCCGGCTCTTTGGAGACTTGCTACCGGGGATGTTGGTGTTGCCCGCGGACATGCAACTCTGCTTTATGACTCATGACAACATGCAACATGACGTTCGCAGCTGATTTTCTGATTTTCTATGTTTCTTGTGTTTTTTTTTTGTGGCTTTCTGTTTGTTGTGTGGCTTTTAATGCTCCTCTAACGAGCATAAATGGCAGATAGCGAACAGAACAGTTAGGCATTTTGTCTCCCACTCGACGGCAGTTCGTTGACTTCGCTCGCGGCCCCCGATAATTGCCACTAAAAATGTCAGGTGCTAAACGCTATCAGCCAACTAGAACCAGGAACACCACAAATTATAATGACAATAAAAACAAATTTACAGATTTCCATTTCCATTTCCATTTGGAGAGCGGGGTTGGCCCAAGGTAAATTAAGTGTAGGTACCAAAAATTAGTATCGCGTTCTACCATCTAGCATTTACCATCTACCATCAGGGGAGGATCGTGGCTAGAGAAGCAGTGTTGTTCTATCTACAGATAGACGCATTTTTATGGCCCGGTTCGGCGGGGTTGGAGGTGCCACAGACCCCATTTGATACACCCGACTAACCGCGGGCCAGTTTCAGTTGGGTTTTCATTTGACTGGACTGGGTTCGAACCAAGAGCAACACCAACGCCAGACCGGAAGCGATGCTTATCGGGACCATTCTCTGGCCAAAACTCGCCCCCTCCCGTCCCTCAACACACACTTTTTTGTTCCCAGTGCAAGCAATTCGGGATTTGGCAAAAACCCACGGGCAACTGAGTGATCTAATCTGGGACGTGAGGTAATTGCCTGATCTTAAAACTAAATGTGCACAAGAATTTTTACTTTTAAAAAGTCTTTTAATCGTTTTCTTAAATAAAATACCGAAATTAAAAAGAAATACTCCGGTTTTTAAAATAATATTTTCAAAGCTATAATATTTATTACAAGTATTAAAATGTACAGCTCATGTAACAAATGTACAAGATATAAAATTCGATTACGAGATATTTTCACAATAAAATAATTTTAGTTGAAATAAATAAGTTTTTAATAATGAAGTTTTATAATTATGACCACTCTCTTTTTATAAATATACATTTTATAAGCTTTGGAATGTTTTAAAGAAATTATTAGCCTCACGAACTTACTTATTTAATAATTATTTTTAAAATTAATTGTCTTTAAAATATGCTTCTATATGAACCTTGTAAAACTTTAAGAGCATTTATACTTCGGATCGTTCTTCCCCTCCGCTGACTCACTTTTTAATTACTTTAATGTACTTTTTTTGAGTGCCGCCACTAAACAAACCGATTAAAATATTTAAATTTCGTTTGTCGAGTGCGAGAACAATTTCGTTTCACTTTGGATTCGTTTATTTTGTGCGCCTGCGCGCCTGATAAATGAGACAATTTCCCTGCGCCAGCGCGGCATTAACATATCTACGGTGTATATATATAGAGAACTGAACAACTGAACAATTGGGGTGGGATGTCATGGTCGGCTGCTCGTTTAATTGTTCCTGTCGCGCGAATTTCGGTTCCTGGCCACTGTAAAAAACCTCAATTCACCTCGAAATTTTTACCGCTTGCGCCCCCTTTTTGGAATTTTCCCCGGCCGCGGTTTGCGTGCTTCGTCAGCTGCCTGCAATTATTTAAATCATTAAACAGAACTTAACCAACTGTTAAAATATGAACTAAAATGCATTTAACTGTTTTCGAGCTGTTTTGTCAACAAAGCGCTGTCATCATCATCATCATCGTTCAGCCAAGTTCCTCGTTTCCTGTCACTGATTCTCCACTCTTCACTCCTCACTCCGCACTCCTCACTCATCGTTTTCGTGTCGTTCGTTCTGTCAGCACGTTCAACGCAATTACCTGGCCACACTAAACACACTCCCACACACACGCAGGCACACTGTAATTGTCATAATCGCATTTTGAATGGCATTTCATGGGGCAGGAAGTGCGGTTCTTCACAACAAAAGACGGCGTACACCAATATTGTGGCCATCGATCAAGTTCTATATCATTTTCACGACTAAAATATCGGAAAAATAGTATTAAGAATGTAAATGAACAATGAAATATATATCTATTAATTATCCTTAATAATTTTCCCAGATATCTCTGTTAAATTACCTTAGTAAGTTAAAGATTTGGTACTACCATTTGGAATTACCATTTTGAATTTGCATTTGGCTGTAACATTTTTTTTATTTTTTTTATAATAAATGATATCCATTCATAAGTTACATAATCAGCAAACCCTTTCTCACTTCAGTAATATTTTATTAGCATTAAAAATTCCCAATAAAATTACGTTAGATGTGGAAAGTCAGTTTTTTCTTTGTTAATATACATAGTGTTCGTGTGATAAATCTATTTTAGTATTTATACAAATTTCCAACTTGTGCACACTTAAAAGTGAATTTAAATAAATTTCACGCATGGTTAAGTCCGACAGATACAGATATAGATACGGATTCGGATTCAGATTCAGATGCGGAGATACAATTGCAATTATAATAATCATTTACATTTGACATTGGCTGGCTGGCTGGTCGGCTGAGTGACTGGGGGAGTGGATAATTTATCATTTAATTTTTATACGTTTTTTCGAGCTGTGACTTTTGAGCCGCGGAATCGAATTAGCGGCGAGAGAGCATGCTAATGATCCTGGAAGGACCTGCATTTGCATAAAAAACGCATAAAACCAATCGGAGCATTCGAGTGGAAGCGTTCGAGCTCTCTCCTCAAAGCGACATACATACATCTTCCCTCCTCATTTGTGGGCAATTAATTAAGAGCAACAAAAAGGGGTTACAATTGTTGCATTAACTGGCTTTTCAGATCTCAGGGTCCGTAATTGCCACCGGAGCTTGTTAGACGCGTTTTGCGGTATGTACTACAACGCTTCACGTTTTTTCCCCATTTATTTCCCTATTTTTTCGGCGGTTCGTGGTAGTAGCGTAATTATAATTATATCAAATTTTGAAACCATTTAAAACGCATTAAACGCGCCACAAAAGCCGGCTCCACTTCGGGCCAAGACAATGGCTAACCACAAAGAGTTGAGCGGGAAATGTATATCCCACACTGAAAGAAAACCCTTTTTACAACTACTTATACATCTCAAAATAGGTTTTATTGAAGGCAACTGTCTACCTAGACATTTAATCGTTTTAGTGGTCATAAAATATAGTCAAAACTATTTATTATTACTTTTGTTATTATTTTTATTATTTTTGTTATTAGTGAATATATTATTTTATAATTTTATTTTTCCAAGTAAAGAACTAATGTGTTTTTTAATGAATATAATATATTTTATTTCCAGTGCTTGGATTGAGGAAAAAGGCAAAAGACAAAAGACCCAGACTCTGTAGCGTAATTACGCCAACTCTTTTCCGTTCGAGTTCAATTATTTATGGGCTAGTTTATTGGGGAGCTGAGAAGGAGTGAACCAAATTAACTGAAAATAGATGTAATGGGGCCCCGAACATCCCCCTACTCCCAAAAACCCTTTCTTTTTCATTCATAAGAGCTGTTAATCGATGATGAATGGAGGGTACAAAGAGTAGTGAGAAGATAAATCTTTAAAACCTTATGGTAGGGAATAAGAATAAGACCATTGTGTGTTTTCATTCCGCTAAAGATCACTAGATGCAATTAATACACAATCTATTGCTCATATTAATAATTTAATTTATTTACTGCTTAAAGTTTATGGTAAAATATCTTGAATATATAAAATGAATCTAAAGAATGCACGAGTATTTGTTTTATGTCTTAAAATGGGAGTAGGATGAAAAAGAAAACTTTTATTTGGCTATCTAAAGACATATGGCAAACCAACCTCCAATGACTTATATTGGAGAAAACGTACAAAAATGTAAACCTGAAACATTGGTTCGCCTGGCTGATTCCCATGACATTTGGAATAGTCTCTAAGCCGGAAACGTTGGCCACTTAAGTGATAGCTGCTCTCAAGACCCATCCAAATCTCCACCTTAACCCACCCATTTTTCTGGGAGGTGAACAAACAAAATGAAGAACAAAAAGAGGGGGGCAAAAACAACAAAAAAAAAAAAAAACTTCATTAAAAACCGACGTAAAAGATTGCTTATGAAAAGCCTTAAAACGTTTTCGTTTACGAGAGGAGTTGGCCAAATGATGTGTGGCTGAGACACAAGGCCTCCATTACAGAAAGAGACAGGAATACCGTGCACTATCTACTGTAGAAAGAGACGGGAAGTTAGGCAGCCATCATGGGCCAATTACAATAACAATTGCGAAATATGCAAACGAAACGAAACGATCGAAACACTATATAATTAGGCTAACGACTTTGGTGAGTAAATGCAGCTGCGTGATTGTGATTGGATTAAAAGCTGAAACGAAGCTGAAAACTCGAACCGATCTCGATCTCGATCTGGATCCCATCCCCATCACCATCGCACATCGCACAACTCACATCGATCTGCGGCATTGCGATCGCTAATTTTTCGCGTTTATCTCATTATTCCACAGTTTTTGAGCATTTATCTGGCGGATCGAAGGCAATGCATCCAATTAGGGCGAAGATCAGCTTCGGCCCAACATCTCTTTGGGGAAGTGATCGTGCTAAACTTCATTAAATCTTTCGGGGCTTTCCTTTTCGTGGAGAATTCTGCAGCCTGATTATTGGTTTGTGAAAACGTCTATCTCCCTCCCTCTCTCCCCCTCTCTTTCTTTCTAACTCTGTGATTTCTCTGGCTTGAAATTTATGCAAACATTTTCAAAAAATGGTTACCACTTTTACCACTGGCTTATTTTCCCTTCGTTACCTTTTATTTCTTTATGGCTAAATGTTGGCTACTGGTTTTCCTTAATATTTTTTTGCGTGTCGGTAGGGTTAATATAAACATAGCCCCATAATTATTCAGTTCTTAGGGAAGTTCAATGATCTAAAATGATTTAAATACCAAATAAACAAACACAAAATTGGTAAAGATTTGATGAATTGATTTCTGACCAGTAGCTGAAAGTCTTGTGATCAGTTGACAGAGTCACGAATATTTATAGAAATTGTGAAATTGCGTTGAGTAGCCAATGGAGTTTTAGATTTTGACCTTTTGGGTCCTATAAGGTATAAGATAATATTAAATTTAATTTAAATTTTGCTTAAATCTCCAAACAAATAGTCAACTTAATGTGAAACCAATTTTGAATCATTTAATGAAAGTAGCAAATAGCTCAATAAAGTGGCACATTTTAAATATTATTTTTTGGGGCAACTATCGACAAAAAATTGGTCAAATATTGGAATTTTAAATTTAAGTACAGATAATTGCAAATACGCCTTCCAGATCAATACAAAATGAAGTTAATCAGCCAGTTGATTGGCTCACTGATCACATTGATCTTGAGACCTCAGGGTCGATCCTTCCGACATTCCAGCACTTCGAGCCACAGCCGTCCATCCATCTTCCCATTGAATCGGCGATCATACGTTTTTCGCACCTTTATAATAGGCAGCCGAATAAAAGCTTCGCGCAATTAACAATCCGCATCATTACGGGCAGACTTTTGAAGTTTCCCAGAAGCGATCCATCAATGGGTAAATGTTTCAACAAAAAAAAACTAACGAGGTGTTATAATTATCACAGCGATACTCTTATATATAGATATCTGTAGATATGTTTGTGTGGCCAGACGTGTCGTTAATCTGTTACAAGGGTTCGAGTCTCGAGACCAGGGATCAGGCGCTTGTCATTAGAATATATTGTTTGCCGGCGATCTGTTGACTTTGTGGATGTGTCTAATAGTCGCGTTCGGGTATTTTGCCATTTCATTGATCATCGCATCGCCTTTTTCATGAATGAACCGAGAGTTTTCATTGATCGGAACGCAGAAGAAACGTTTCAATTCGTCTCGACATTTTGCTGCGTAATTTGTGTTAAGTGGTTTCGGCCCACTTCAGATCCGAAGACTCTCTTCCAGCCCCATCTTCGGATTCGAATTCGGATTTGGACTCGAAACCGGGGCTACTACCTTAGCTTCCGCATGGACTTTACCGCTCCTCTTGTCTTCGTTTAATTTTCTTTTATGGTTAAAGAAAGAAAAACAACAAGAGGTGAATAAGTACACTCAGAGAAAGTGGCAGGAAAAATTTACAAATCTCTACTAGGTCTTTTGGCAAAAAATAAACTATTTTTTTGGTTGCATAGCTAAACAAAACACTGTTTTATGCAGCGACTGACTAAATCTTACAATCCCTATCACTTTTAAACAAAAAAATTTTGAGCCAAATTTTCGCATTTTTTTTAAGGGGTAACATCACGTTTTTTTGTGAAATTTGATTAAAAATTAAAATTTCCAGATTTGAATGCCAACCGATTTGCAATTTTATTACGAGCTCAACGTGCTATGGCGTTTCATTATTAAACACTTACTTCTATTGTTATGGCTAAAATATCGACATTTTTCGGCGACAAATCAAGACTTTTTTGTTGAAAATGCAGAACTTGGACTTTTGGCAATAAAATAACGTTTTTCAAGTGTTTTATTAATTCACCCAACTAGTATTGAAAATGAATAAAATAAAAATATATTTGCAATTAACTTATTACATCTAAATCTTAAAATTTTATTTACCCAAAGACTTTTTATTGGATTTAACTTTTTAAATACTTTTCTAAATTTCCAAACATCGGTTTTCCTTTTTTTCAAGTGTAAATCAAGGAAATTAAAATGCGGCAAACTGTGCATTTATCCCGTCATGCCACGCCCCCATCGGCCCCTAAACAGATTGAAGCTTGACCAAAGTGGAGAGATCACTTTGATCTATGCCGTACGATTTTGTTTATTTTTGTTCATAATCGACCCCTCGCCCCCACCGAATATAGATGATCTTTTTGTTGGGAGATTGGGAGAATTGCCGGCTGTCTTTTGATCAGGCGCGAAAATTGTGCGCCTACCGGGGAATTGGGAATTGGGACTTGGGATGGGGCATCTGAAATGGGGAGTCGGGAGTTGGGATTGAAAGTCGGAGGCAAGATCGGTAGTAGTTGCTACCGACAATGACGCACAGTATTTGGCCACGATGACGACGATGACGCAGTCGTTTGTACAGTAACCGACATGGGCATATCTACACTAGCTGGCAATCGCCAAAAGTGGGCAGAGATCAGCGAAAGATCGCAGATGATGATGAGTTGGGCATTCTGGTGGCGGAACGGTTCATTAGCCTAAATGGTAAGCTGGAATGTGTGAAATCTAGTTTGGCGATAATCGATCATTTAGGGATCGCGGAGATCGCCAGTGGAACTTGAACAGAAGTTACACAAATGACTGTTGAATGATTGGTGATTTTAGAACACAAAGATTGGAGATAATAAGGATTCATCATTTATCACCATTAGTTTTCAACAATTTATCATAAATTCATAACATATATTATGAATATGTCTAATAAATACAACGGAAATAAAAAGATAGTGGAAAGTGTTTCAGAAAATAACTAGTACTAAACATTCTCTAAAAAATTTATTAAGGCTATTATTGTGTTTATACAACAGTCAATTTACTGAAGCTTCTTTTGTCAACTAAGAGTATCTTCCCATAGACACCTGCGTAGAAAGAATAAAACCGCAGAATTGTCTGCCTTTGACTCTGAAAACTATGTCAGTTGTCCCATTCCGATCACCATATAATTTGCTACGCACAGTGTTCCACCGACCACAATGCCGTGGGTGGGTGCATCGCCACGCTTCACTGTGTCCAGAAATTGCAGCACTTTGGAAAATGTTTAGGCATTTTTCCAGTGAATTTTAGCCCGATCTATTGCTCTTTTTTAATAGACTATATACCCTGCGTAAGCGAAACGGAAACTGGCAATTTGCTAAAAAGAATGCGAGACCATATATTTCCCGAGAGGGGAGGCGATATGATATGATGCGATATGGTGCATAATGGAGGGGTAGAAATCGGTACATTGACATTATGCGTTTAGTTACGCACACGCATTCTGCCGGCATTTATTGCACGCAATGCGCAATTTTGAAGCCTAAACTGGACAATTTAGACTCCGTCTCCGATTTTCCCCCTTTTTTCACCCGCTTTCTGTGCGCTGAATGTCCCTAATGTAGACATTTTGAACGGAGACAATCCCAAGCAATTTGCTAAATAAGCAGCTTAGGCCCTCGCATTGTTTTCGCAATGCGTCACTGCGTTCTCATTTAAGTGTCGTCTTCTTGCCTGATTTATTATACATTTTTATGCAGAAAATAAAGCGGGGAAAGTTTTATTTCGAGATAGAAAAAAAAAATCGACTACCATCGCACTCTACATTTATTTGCTTAGCAATTATTAAATAAATATAATTACAATCATTATAAGACCTAAAAAGAAATTAGTCCTAGAGAACACAGGATTAAAGTATCTTCGGTAAAAAAAAACATAACGCATTTAAAAGAACATCCAAAAACTCATAAAAATGCTCGAAAGACTGCCCACCGTCAGCATCCCATGTTAATTTCTCTTTAAATATTATGTAGACAGTCTGTGATTATCTGCCGACTGGTTATTTATATACCTTCCCTTTTCATGCACATTTCAGCCTTTTGCGCCAGAGATATTTAAATGAGCTTTTAAAAATGGTTAGCTACTGTTTGACGCACTCGAGAAACCGAGAAACCGGAGACCGAGTCCGAAGTCGACCGAAAAGACCCAAAATGAGTCGAGATCTGACTCCATCGCCCGAAGGGCCCTTCCAAATCGAGGGACATCGCGCGCGCGGGGAAACTTTGGTTTTCTATACGAAATTATGAAATTGCTATTATTAATGATTATAAACGTTTTTTGTACACTTTACTGGAAATTGACAAGCGTTTATTAACGATTTTATAATAGCCGCCGATCGACTGATCGAATGGCCTCCATTGTCCTCCCATATATACATCTGTATAAATTTATATATTTGAGAAACGTGACGTGACTTCAGGCAGCTTGACGTTTGACTTTGAAAACGCCAGCAGGCTGAAATTGAGGCAGATTTGGGAGATATATTTATATGTATATACATATGTATTTATGGAAAACGAGACAATAGAAAACTTTGAAATATTTTGCTCAAGACAGGAAGCCTCTTTCCATAATTAATCAGTTTATAAATGCTTTCTGTTTTTGTAAAGTCATCGACTTCAGCTACACTGAAAGAACAAAGTATTAGTCTTTTAGTCACGACTCTTTAGGATTTTGACAGGTCTCCAAAAACCCAAAAAAAAAACAACCTAAAATCGGGTTTTCTTTCAAAACGCTGAGAAGTAATGGTCAAAAGTAATGTCATACATCAGTGAATTCGTCATTAAATTTCCAATCGAATGGCATTTACAGATACAATTTTTTCAGATTTTCAAAATTTCGCAAAAAATGATGATGTACCCCCTTATCAAAAATGCAAAAATTGGCCATAACGTTAATTTTTCAAAAGTCTATTTTGAAAAATCGGGTTTTCTTATTAAAACCAAATAAATGGCTCCGAACCAATTTTTTATGGGTAGTATAGGTTGCCAGCTGTCCAAAACAGTCTTTCTTATGGCTCTACCTCCAATTTTGGCCAAGTTACAACAAAAGGACGCTTTAGGAATATTTTATTTGTCAAATCTCTAAAAACCCAAAAAAAGCAGCTAAATTATCGGTTTTTGTATCAAAACCTTGGGATAAAATAGCCACCAGAAGGAATGTCATACATCGGTGAATTCGTCATTAAATTGCCAATCAAATGGCATTCTTAGTTAAAAATTTTTCAGATTTCCAAAATTTCGCAAACTGGTTTTTTAATTAAAACAAAATTTATTTTACCAAACCGATTGTGGATCGGTAGTATAAGTCACCAACTTTACAAAGCAGTGACTCTTATGGCTATACGTCTTATATTAGCCAAGTTACAACATAAGGACTCTTAAAGTTTTTTTTTTGAAAGGGTCCAAAATCCCAAAAAAAAGTCCGAAAATTCTCAAAATTTTATGGCATATGTTCGAATAGAATGCCATATACAGCCAAAGAACTATTACTTTACTGGTATTGATGTTTGCTAGAGATTTTTAACTATTTTGGCAGTTACTTTGGCCATGATCTACTCCCTTCAAATTCCACTTACAGATCGCCCAACCGTTTAACACGTCCAAGATCCGCATCCCAGAGATGCTCAATCACACGTCGTGTGCGTGGAAGAAGGAGTCGGAGAAACGGATCAATGAACCTGAGCGGCTCAAGGCGTTGCTGTCGGCAAAGTAAAAAGGAGAATCGAATACGAATACGAATACGAGTCCGAGGTTTATGTTTTTCAGTAGTCCGGCGATGCCGGGGCGCCCATTTAAAAACCTTTTAAGTCATCAGGCACGCCCACTTTTTTCAAAGGCCAAACTCTCTGACTTTGCGCAGGCGCCACCCTGACGCCGTCCGGAAATAGAAAGAGATGGCCGGTGGAAGGGGAGAAAGAGACGGGGCGAAAATGTGTAAAAATCAAAAAGAAAAATAATACGAGTGCGAGTACGTGAAAAACGTCGAGGAAAAGTCGCTGCTGAGCTCCTTGACTAATTCGATTGCAATTAGTTTCATGGGGAGGGGGAGGGGAGGTGGTCTGCGACGGTGACAGGATTTGGCTCATAATCCAATTAAATGGACGGCACTAGTTCCACTCCCCCGATTCCCCTAAAATTCCCAAATTCGCTTCCTGCTCGCACCTGTGCGGCCTTTGCTTTTTTAATTTTCTCTGGGGATTTTCGGTTTTGTTTTTTTTTCGATTTTATTTGTTTTTTTCTTGTTTTCTTCTTTTCTTGTTTTTTTTTTTTTTTTGGCAAGCACGGCAAGCGGCGGCTATTGATCGATCGACCAATGATTTTGCATAAATTACTGGGGCCGCATAAAATGAAAACGTAAACTTCAATGGAATACAACAAAAGCCAACAGAAATGCCGACCCCAGCAAATAAATATGAATTCATAAAGAATAAATGGAAGAGGGTTCAAAAATATATATTATATCGAATTTTGAATGCACTTTTTAATCAGAGGATACAATGTTCTGTAATTTTAAACAGAGAAAAGTTTCTTAAAATATTTATCTTAAATGCTATATAAGTTAAAATTATATATAAATTATATATTATATAAGTTTTTGAGATTGATATATCTTTATTTTTTTAAATCAACGAAATCGATTTCTAAAATTACTGATTTTATGAATATAGATGGAAATAAAATTGCAGATCATAGGAATTTTGGATAGAACACACAATTTTCAATATTGACATTCAATATAAATGACAAAATCAAACTATAAAATTGCGGTTCATAATTGTCTAGCTCTAGAATTTTTATAAATTAATTTTAATAAAGCACGCTCTACTTCCAAGCGCTTTTCCTTCAAATCATTCGATTCGATCCAGTTCGATTCGCTCCGTGCTGGCTGATGAAGTTGTTAAGCTCTTTCGGCCGGGAAGAGTCGTAAAAAACAGTTTATATATTTTTGGGTGGCGGCCTTTCCAGCCACGAATGCCACCCAAGCGGAGCTATTAGATATAGATACAAAGTTACGCAGACAGATACGGTTACAGATACAAACTGATACAGATACTGATGCTGATGCTGATGCGGTGGGCTTTTATTTGGGTTTCTATGGCGTTGCTAATTCGTATTTTTGCATGCGACAAAACCATTGAGAAGTTATTATTCAATTGTGCGTCATCGTGAGTCAGCGGCAGATGGAATATATAGCATACACGAGTATGGATGGGGCATGGCATACTATATATGCCCGATTCAGCACCCGATTGTTAACAAGCGGCTATCTGGCAGTGCAGATCTCCAGCTTTTGTGGCCTTAATTACAATCTTTTGAATACATTTGGCGCTTAATCACGAGGCCATCCTCTGAGCTCATCTCTCACCTGCCCGGCAATTTTACTTTTTTTTCCGCATTTCATTTGTGTTTGTTCTCGTATTTTTATTTTTCGATTTTTTATTCTTTTTTCACAATTTTTTTTTTTTTCTTTGGCATCCCTGAGCTGCAATCATCAATCAAAGAGTCGCTCGGCTTTCGGCTTTCAACACATTTAGCCGCGCTCCAGCGGTTTGAAATTTCAACTGGCGACGTCTCCTTTTTGGCCGCGTCTAAATGCTTGACCACTGGCCATAATAGTTGAAGTTGTTGCCGTTTTATGGCCCAGCGTCTTCGCTTTTGTGGCTTCATCTCGGCCAGGTTCTTCGCCTGCTCCTTTTCGCTCTCCTTCTTTGGCTTTGTCAAGTGGAAAATGTTGTAGAAATGCGTGGTACTTAAAGTCCGGCACCACCACAAAAACCGCACAATTTAATACCAAACAAGAAATTAACAAAACTCAAGAAAAAATGGTCACTCGGAAAAAAGTTATGATTATTAAAGATTGAAATAAATATATATATTTACGATTTTTGATTAAAAAGTATAAAGTAAATTTTCTCATTATATAAAAGAAAATTTATAATGTATAACGGCCGAAAATTTATCAAATAAATAAAGTCATAACATGTTAAAATATTTTGAGGAACTTAAAGTGGTAATGATAGTTTTTAAAACAATTTGTTTTTTACAGTGCCTCTGAGGCGCAAAAAATGTGAAACGAAAATTTGTAACTAACTGCGAGTTATTGTATCTGGCAGATACATTTTGAACGACACCCGATGAGTATCTTCTGACACGCCTGCGGGTGGTTTGAGGAACAGGTTGAGGGTGGCTCGGGTTCGGATTCGGATTCGCTGTGGACGCAGTTGGGAAACCCGATCTCCCGATGGCTGCCCTGACGTATTGTCCGTCAATCAATGCGCCAATTGAGCAATATCCAGCCGGGGGTGAACGTATCTAGATTGCTGCCAAGTGGCTGCAATCAATGTCTCACAATGGGGCATATGTTCGGTATATGTTGTCCATAACAATATAATCTATTCAATGCGAAATGGGCGATCTTTATCTGGCAATATTTAAAAATCAATTCCTATTTTTGCGTTATTTTAAAAGCTACTGTAGTATTTGTATTTAATTTCCCTTCTGATCTCAAGAGAGCACACATTTAGATATAAAATCTTGACCAAATTACAAAGGGCCAGGTCAAAGGACACTAGACCCCAGCTCCTGTTCTTCAATGTATTTATTTAAGTACTAGTATATAATAACTAGACTTTATTTGTTAAATAAATTCAAAAATTAATTTAATAATATTTATACCTTACATTCCTTTTAAATTATGGTTATATAACACGTTTGATTATCATGTTGTTGTTTTTAAGTTCTAATCTTTGTTAGAAATTAAGTATATTCTAAAAAGTGATGCTATTAATATATATATATAAACTAATTTCTTATTTCAGTAGCTTGCTTGGTGCAATCTTAAGTCGACAAATCGACAATGGTCTCCCATACAGCTAACCTCCCCTGTAAACCCTCAATTGAAAAGCTTGGTGTTGTCGTCACCACAAAAACCGCACACATCATCGACATCAACGCTTGGACAGTGGGCAGTTGTCAGCCCCCCGCCCCCCTGATGCACGCCCCTGCACATTTCTGAATTCCCCCCTGTAAACACCCCTTTTTCCACAATTCAACCCTGATCCTCATGCTCCGCACTAAATTGGTAACTAAATACTTAAACTAATTTTAAGATTTAACAAAGTCCAAGAGAAGTTGTCGCTGAAAGAAAGAGGGGATGAGGGGAGTCTCATGGGGTATATGAAGGGTGGTTGAGGGGGTGAGGTGGGGCGTTTGACCGCAAGCGATGAACTGTCACAGTGTGCGTGAGTATCTGTGAGTGCTGGCCCTACAAATACCAACACCAGGGGCATGCCTGTGGTCAAACTTCAAGACTTCTTTTTTAGTATTAGGGATGTTTTTAAAGAAATAAATAACGATTTAAATATATCTACAAAAATATAGACTTTTTAATTAACAAGTTCTTAGCCTTAAACACTCAAATAAGCAAATGTAATACAATAAATTTAATATTTGTATTACGAAAACCAATTAAATGAAAAGGTGATGTACCTCAAAACCAATCTTGAAACTGGACAATTTTAATGAACAAGTTATTTAATGTGCATAATAAGTGTAGTAGAAAATATATTTTTTAAAAATTTGACACTACAATTTATTAAAACATTTGACCATCGTTACTTCATATTCTGCTTTTTACGGGGGATGGGTAACTGTTAAGTTGGGATGCACTACACTTAAGTATCAGTAAGTAACAGTTATTTACATTGCTTACTAATTTTCCATACGAAATACACATATTTCTATGGTTTCGCGAACGCACAAAAAAAGTGGAGAACGAAAATTCCAAATATGAAATCCAATAGGGCGGCCAAAAAAGCGCAGGGCAGCGTGAAAAATGCACAAATTCCAGCGTGAGAGGGGTGTGAAATAACAGACGAGTGTGTGGATAACAAAAATTCACAGTCAATACCAAAATAAGATTATAAATTTAGAGAAAAAAATTTTCTGATTATTTTTTGTATGCATAAATGAGGCCCATACTCAGCCACATGAAGCTTTGGAATTCGCGGTCTAAAAAATATTTATTAATCCTAAAAAAAAGAAAAGTCGACGGTGGCAATTTAAGAACTCTCTCAGTCACAGTTTTCATAGCCAGCTCCCGTGATCGCTGTGATTAATGGCGAGTCACTGGTGGCACTATAACTATGCCCCGATATCAGCGTATATACATCTACTGGGCTCTGCTAATTATTCATCGGGTTCATCACATCGTGTGAACTCGGTTTGTAGGTTTTTGTTATAAGTTGTTCGTTTTTATAATGTATTTTTCCATTTTTTCCGAAGCTTTTTACCGCAAATGTCTAATGAAGTTGGCCCGCTTTGATTGAGTGGGAGCAATTAAGACTTGGCTGGGGGATGTGAATGTGCATGTGGATGTGCATGTAGATGTGGATGTGGATGCATTAGCCCACAGTTGCTACGACAGATACAGATACCGATACAGATACAGAGATACACGTACTGTATCCATAAGATACAGTTGCTCGCCGCGCATATTTCTCACTCATAATTAAGTCGTTTTGAGCGCGTTTAGAAATTGTTTTCGCTGCGTGTTTTGCAGCCAAGAGACTTCTTGTTTGTAAAGCGAGCAGCTAATTGCAACAGATTTTCCCATGGAATCCCAACCAACAACCAACAACCGAACGATCCCAGGCGAAAGTCAGGGGCCGAAGGGGCCCCACCAAATTGGGTTATTATGTGCATAGTTATGGCCACGATGCCAACGCCTCCGCACCTCGCATGCGACACTTAATTGCAATGGAAAATGGGAAAAATAGAAAAAAAATAGAAAAATGCAAAAACAAAAAAATATAAAAATGGAAAAATGAAAAATGCACCCATCCAGTTTGCAAGCCAAGATTAGGGTCAGAAACTGGCACAAATCTCAGCGCAAATTTCCTTGTTTAATTACTGCCAGCAGTAAACAGAAGCAACGAGTAGATAGTAAATTCCTATGCCAATAGGCAAGTGAGTGGGTCTTCCCAAATAAATAATGGTAGGCATTCATTAGGTCAGTACTTGTGGGAGATGCCAAGTGTGGGGAACTCTTGGTTTTTTCACTTCCACACGAAGGGTTTTGTAGAAAGTTATTGTAGAAATATTTCAAATATTACTTGATCTTCCTGTTTTCGAAGTACTCTAAATTCTCATTTAACAATATTATTAGCGAATTTAGTTGGACTGAAAAATAATTATAAAGTTATTAAGCAAAATTCCAGCACTTTGTTCCATTATCCTTATTGTCTAAAAGAAATATTACAAAGAATAATT
Source organism: Drosophila elegans (assembly GCF_018152505.1). NCBI lineage: Eukaryota > Metazoa > Arthropoda > Insecta > Diptera > Drosophilidae > Drosophila > Drosophila elegans. The sequence goes on from NW_024545513.1 coordinate 5,047,614, forward strand.
GAATAAATATTTGGATTATAATTTAAAATGTATTTATAGCATAAAAATTGTATTTTTAACTGAGTATAAAAATAACAAACTTGTTACACAACTTATAATTTTTTTAGCTAAAAACACGCCGGAAAAAAATATTAATTTTTAAAATTTTGCTAGTCCGATTTTTTTTTTATTTTTTAGAAAATTGCAGGTAACTGGAAACTCAATAATAATGCCACTTTTCGGCCATTGGGCCGACCATAAATTAATACGCATACGGCATGTGAGCCGCGCAAAATTACGCCCAAAGTTATTATGTCGCTTTTGGACGGTTGTTATTTTGTTATTTCTAAAATTGGCCCATGAGACTGAACACGCACAAAAGATTGGCGACTTTAATGTCAGGACCACGAGTGGAATACGCGAGTGTGGCATTTGCAGATCAGACCAGTCCAACCCCAAAAAGTGGCAACTGAAAATCGGTCCAACGCATAAATTGTTATGCCTCATAAAGAATACAAAAACCGGAGCCAAAAGCCAAAGCGTTTCGTGACCGAATATGCTAAACAGTGACAATTTCACAAATGCCCATTGTAGTTGTTGTTGCTGTGCGAGCTGTAATTATAAGCGGCAGATACAGATACAAAAGTATCTGTAGAGTTTGCCAATTAATTTGTGAAAAGCGTCGGGCGAGAAGACAAAGGCGCACAAATAAAAATAAAAAAAAAATGAAAAATAAAAAAGGGGTTGGCGGCTGGGGGTGGTGCATGAATCTAATTGAGTTGGCCGATTCCAAACCGAGACTCAAACTAAAAACCCAGACTCAATTATGCATGCACCCCCTAGTCTCATTTTATCTATTGTTTTAATGCGACTCTTTATCTGCTTTAATTAGTTTTGCGCTACCTTAATTCCCATTGTGATGCAGATGCTGCAGACGCAAGCTGAAACGCAAACGCTTCCCCTTCCCGATTCATCTCATCATTTTTGTTTCGAAAGCAAATTAGTTTGGAAATTATCGTGTTACACTACTTACGGGAAAGATGATTTCATTATACACGGCCCGAAAATGACTTCCGTTTAGGTTTGACTTTTGTTTTAATTTGGGCAACGCTGGGCGGAAATCTTGTAATCACCCGCGGATCGGAAATATCACAGACTAAGAAAGGGTATCGGAGCAAGGGTTAATCGCTTTTTGATGGCTTTATAAAGTCGCGCTCAACTTCAGTTCCGTTTTTGGGCCTAATGTGTGCACAGGGCAAAAAAATGGGCAACAAACTAAAAATCAAGTCGTAAAGCATATAGTTACAATTACGTTTCAAGAATTTACGAAATCATTTTTAAAAGTTCGCTTAAAAATATTTTTCATTACATAATTTATTTATTTATTTATTCATACTATTTAATCTATGTTATTTATTAGATATATATATATTTTGATCAACTATTTTTTGTAATCTTAAAAACCATTAACTTCAATATAATTTAAATATTGATACTAAATTATTACAATCGGCTTTAATGGTTGCACATTTAATACTGCCAATTTCTTTAGCTGTAAGTTTATGTGACAGTGACAATGTTTCTGCATGTTTTCCACCACCCTCTTTTTGGGTAACGGACAAAATCCCACATGAATTGCTGCTAAAATGCTCAACTCTCACTCTGCTTTGCCAAGCACTTAAACAGAAATTTTATTTTGAATGTTACTCTAATGTTCGATAAATCACAGCCAATGCAAACACACAGCTATACACACGAATAGTTGACTGGGCACATCCGCCTCGCCCTCCCCCGACTTTTTCCGAAAAACCTATATCTATGGCACATCAATTGAATTTTAATGGAAATCGACGAGGAATAAAAGAGACTAAAATGCTGTAAAAAGAAAATCCAATGGAAAAAAGGAACATTAAAGAAGCTGGGCCAAAATAGTAGGGGGAAAAATGTTGGAAAAAAAGGGAAAATTGTACGTGAAATTAAAATGAAAATGGCAATGAGCAAACGGTTTTTAAAAGTGCAACGGCTCGTGAATTTGTCTAAATTGAAGACCTACAAAGGGTTAATATGGCGACGCCAAATTAGGTGAATAATAAATAAAAATAATTAATATTATATAGTCGAAAAATACTAATTTAATATGCAGTACAAAAAGTCTCCACTTTATCCTAATAAATATGCTTTAAAATAATAGCTTTGCGCTGTTTCATTTAACAAAAATATTTTTAAAGTACCAATTTTATATTATTATCATCTCTGTGCAAGTTTTATATTGTTTTACTTTTTTACTTTTATATATGATTTTCTTTTCTCTAAGAACTTTAAAAAATGTTTCTACCCATACCTAAAGTTTTCTGACCTATATCTCGCAAAAATGTTTACTTCTCGTTTCCTTAAGCTTTATTACTTTATTTTCCTTTTTGTACCAAACTTCTTTTAAGGATTTTTACAGGGTATCACCAAAAAGCGTCTCGTTCATTTGCCAACGATTTTTTCCAGCCGCTCAGCGGCTACGTTCTGCTTCAATGCAGCCAAATTCTGTTATACAGAGAAACCGAATCCCCAGGCTTCCTTGTGCCCCCCAATACCGCTCCACAGAAAATAGTCTAGCCAATAGGCAGGATATGCCAGGACATTCCCGCCACCCCACCAAATCCGACAGCTATCAGCCATTGCCCAGCGTAACCGAAAAGCTAAAATGGCCAATTTTACAATTTCAAGTCTCGCCGATGACAATTTTTCTACACAATCCTGCTCCTTTTTTTTCGAGGACATTTCGGGGGGTGGTCTGTTCGGCTCTGTTCTGTTCCGTAATGTTTTTTTTTTTGTTTTTTTTTTTGAGTTGTTTCCCTCTTTTTGCTGTTTTTAAATGGGCTTTTTATGCGCGGCAGATCAATAATATATATAAAAGATAGCGCATCAGTGGATGGGTCGAGGAAGCGTGGACAGGATATGCGCGCCAAGCGGAAATGTGCACATTTATTTATCCTGTTTCGATTTCGCTTTGATTTCGTTTTATTTTTTTTTTTTTGTTCGTTTGCGTTTGCCTTGTTTGTCCTGGCGACGCTAAACGAAATTTTCAAATGGTTTTGCCCATGGGGAATTGGCATTGGATGGGCGCTGTTTAGTGGCTTGTGACCGTCTAGAGGGGGGGATTTTTCTATCGCTACTCCTGCCCCCTGAAAAACACACACGTGCTGCTGGCACTGCCTGATATTGGCCCTATTTTCCAATGGGCAATGGGCGGCAGGACGAGAAGGTCTTCTCCATGTTTAGGCAGGCACAAAAAATGCTGTAAAATATTTGAAAACGAGATTTTTCACGGCTGGTAGTTTGCATGTTCAGCACCGTTACTGTCGGCACCGGCGACGATGGCGATGGCGATGACGATGGCAATGGGCATTTGCATAAAGGAATATCTACGGAATATGCGGAGCCTCCTCTGGTTTTCGGGTGGATGTGGATGTGGATGTGGATCCAATCCAAACCAATCCCATTTCACCTTTGAGCGGGGCTCATGCAATTATGCGGCTGCAAAATACAATCAGAATTGGCAATGTCGACCGCTAATTGGGTTTCGAAAGGTTGCGAATGCAAATCCAGGACTGTTATGAATTTTAAGCTGCTGTTATGGATACAATTTTAGCAAGTTATGGTCTTGGCTACAACAATATTTTTCAGTTTTCTCATTAATATTTAGTTAGTTTTCTTACATACAAGTGAGAAAAACTTTAAAAAAACATTTGTATTTCTATTGCTATAAATATTAAGAGCAACTATTTTTAATTGCTGCTTTAAAAACCAGTGGAACTTTTATTTTTGATTCTCATTATAATAACTTAATAATTTATATAAACAGTTAACAATATAGATTAATATTTTAAAATATTTTTAGAAACCTATTACTAGTTATTTTTCAGGGAAAAGCCAATAAATGTCTTTAAATTTATAGTTTTCGCGCATGTATAACAGTACGTACATTAGTATAACAGTATAACAAGTTGTATAGCAGCTTCAAGAAGTCCCCCTTAGCCGCTGCACACAATTTTCCCGCCACTAATTGAGAGCAATCGATCCGCGCGATCAGCTCGTGCCCTCCGCCCAAATGCAATTGCACACATTTTGTACCATCGACGGCTACTGGCCTTAACACTCTCGACTCTCTTAACCCCCAACTTCGGCGGAACAACGGCGGCCAACACACAAGGCCAAGAACATAGTGCTCCGTGTGCCGGGCGACGATTAATGAAACGTGGGGAAATTAATGATCAATGCAAGAGTTATTAATGAAGAGGGCAATCTCTTTTTGGACGGGCATCTGGAACTTCGACTTGGACTTCGACTTCGGCAGCTGCCGGCTTGCGTTTGTTTTTTATCGGAATCTTTTAGCCGAATGTGGCTACTGTGCATCCGTTGGCCTTTGTGTTGGCCGGACTTCTTGGAGCTCTCGAAGTTCTTGGAGTTCTTCTGCGACTCCCGAGATAGCATCTCATACTGGGCCCGGCCGCCAACGCAGCCCAGCCATGAATAATGTTGGCATATATGCATTTGGGCCACTTATTGTCGGCCACAGCCACCCTGAAGCTGCCACAGATCTATGATCAATCCGAATCAAATTGCAATTAGTTGGGCGTTGGGTGGCATGGCGGTCGGCCAAAGTCAAAGGAAACAGCCGCAAAGTGTGAGGTAAATGCCAGAGGTCCAAGACAATTAATATAGCGGGCAAATGGATTTCATTCATAGCTTGGATCTTTCCCTGCATACCTATAATATTTTGGAACTTGAGGTTTTGAAGCTTAAATCTTATACATAAATGGAAAAATTTCAATGAAGTTATATTAAGAAACATTAAAAAAACCTTAGGGTAGTCACTACATAACTTACTCAACTAACTTAAACTAGAATAAATTAATAGTTAATAATAACATTTGAAATTATTGTAGGATAATCACTACAAAACTTATTTAACTAACCTAAAAGAAATGTAATGTAAAGTGATTTCAATTTAAATTATATAAAATATTTTTTCCTGCTGATAAAAAGCTTGTCTCCCGTATGACAACAAAAAATACCTTCTCATAACATTACATGTCATTATTAAGCCAAAACAAGTACAGTTGCGCGCAAAACGACTAGGGCCAACTGCAATCGATACACAGATATTCATATAACTTGCCCAACCAAGCCATTTAAGCTCATTTGTCTAGCCGCAGTTCTCGAACCAAAGCCAAATCAAGCCGCCCTCATCACTACTATAGATCATCGATCCTAACGCTCTCCGATTTCCCTCATTGGCGGCCGCAAAATGTCATAAATAATTGTAAATTTGTTAATAGTAAATGTTTAAGCGCTTGATTACATACAAATTCGCAATTCCCGGCAGACCGCGAGACCGCAGGGCCTTTCGATTGCCAAGTGTCTAATGAGCTGCGATCGATTTACACGGGGAGCGCGAGATCATTATGAAAACCGAACCGAACCGAACCGCCGATAACCCAAGCGATCTGCTGGAAGCCGCAACAACAATTACAACAATGAGATTTGTTCGTGTTGTAAGTAGCTGGAAACACTTTTGCGGCCTAAACTGTTAAGGCTACGCTGAAAAAAAAAAAAAATTAAATCCTTTTTTTACATTTTACAAACATATAAAATTATAAACAATAACATTAGCTGTTTAAAATGAGTCAAGAAATCTGAAATTTAGATATAACTACGCCACATCACAGCTTGGCCAAATCACTTACTGTTATGCGCGTAAATTAATAAATTAGTTTTCTTTTGGCCAAAAGTCCAAGTTTTATCCACCAAAAAGTCCTGACAAAAATCAGAGAAGTTGTAGAATTTTAACAATACATCTGTGTATTATTTTTAAAGTGTATTTTTTTAGTGATCCACACCCGTTGGCTCCATTCGCCGACCCTGGATGATTAATGCCAGGCAATCAGAGCCCTGACTACTGCGCAGCCGCCTCCAACTTGGCCAGCTCCATCCGCGAATACAGCAGATCCATCTGCTCCAACTCCAACTTCAGCTCCTTCCGATGGAGAAGATCCATTACAAATGAAGCCAGTTGACTTGTTTTGTTTGGCGACTGATGAATGCAGATAAAGCGACTGGTCAGTATGCCTTTTGGAATGCCTTTGAAGGCTGCGCCGTCGGCGATCGTAGGACAAAATGCAACAATGAGCCCGAAAAAGCACTTGACGAGCGGCTGTTAATGAAACCGCTTCTTGGATATGGATTCGAAGCTGGAGATGGAGAAGGAGATGGAGATGGAGATGGAGGTGGAGATGGGGCTAAATGATTGATGGACTGGACTTGGACGGAGACTTGGACTGGCAACTGTGGCAATTGTGGCAACTGAGGAGCGGAATGAAATGGAAGCGCAAATTAAATCGAAATTAAATTAACGCATCTTGGGCGCAGTCGTGGAAATGCGATCAGAGTGTGAAATTAACATTTTGCGCTAATCAGGCGGGGCACGCGTTCTGCTCGGAGGTCCGAGGATCGCCCGCTGGGCGAGATCACACCTTTTGGGCCACCAGCTGAGCTCCGGGATCACAAGTTCCCCCGAGTTCTCCAATTCTCCAGGTTTGAGCGGCTGCTAGAACAAATCCGCCGCCTGATAGACATCTGGCATCTGGTCTGCTATATTCATATACGGACAACAGTGTGTGGTATCTGGTGTCCTGTCCCTCACCCCTTCCAAATCCAAGCCCAAATCCAAATCGCAATCCCCTGTCTGCAATTGCACTTTTTGTGGTAATTTACATTTCGCCGGGCGATCTTATCGCCGCGATTGTATCTCAAAAAACTAACGGAGAAAAAACATTCGGGTCAGGGTCGCTGGGGTGGTAATTGCAACGGGTTGTCGCCAGTTTGAGTACACAACAAAAATATTTCTAATTTTTAACAATTTTAAAAATATATTCTTCTTAAAAAAATTGTTAAAATAGAAAATCATTTATGACTAGAATACGATAAACAGAAATACTACCATTAAAAGAATAAATTGATAAAATAACATATTAACTGATCAAATTAAAGGCTGGAATTGCTTACAAAAATTCTACAAATATTTACAATCAAGGTTTTGCAGTAATAACACCATCTTAAATAGAGTTTTTCTAGTTTTGACCGTTAATTTTAAAACTAAATTATGATATATAAAAGATTTTATTAATCGGATTTATGGCTTAGTTGCTTATATAAAATAAAAACATATTTTTAATAAATCTTTGTTGTTGAACTATAACGTTAAAAATAAAGTTTTCTTTTCTTAAAAAGCCATATAGTAATTGCCCATTACTTGGGCCAATTTTTGCCAGTGTATTTAGCCACCCCGATTTGTTCGATTGAAGTTTGGCGGATTTGTTGCGGCGCTTCTTTAACGGTTCGTCGCTTGAGAGCGGGTTATTTGGGTGATTGAAAGGGTGAATGAGTGAGTGATTGAGGCAGCAAACGAGTGAGTGAGTGAGTGAGTACTTGAATGGTTAAATAAATGAGTGATTATTCAAGTGGCAAGCGGTGGGAGTTTGAAGTGGGCAAAAAGGTTATAGGCAGCAAGTGAGTTACCGATTGACACAATAATTGGTTGGTTTTTGAAATGTATTGAAGGGCTCATTATAATGAAAAAATTGAACAACTTTACTATTAATAATACAGCCTTATTTCCGTATAAAAAAGTCAAAACTTTAGAAGCATTTTCGAATGAGCAAACTTGTGCGAATAAGTGAATGATTGCGCTGGCATTCATTCATTCGCTCACTTTTTCATATTGTCTAAGAAGTTTTCACACAATTAAATTCATTTAAGTGCTTCATTACGATCATCTCTACCTGCTGCTCCACTAAGTAAATCTCGTTTGCAACCAGCAACTAGCAGCGTGCAACTGGCAACTAGCAACGTCAACCAGCAACCTGCAACCTGCAACTTGCAACGCGGGCTGCCACTAATTGTTGCACAAAGTTTCACCAAACAATCCACGGCTGAGTCTCATCTGCTCCAGCGTCATCATCTTGGCCGATATTCCAGTCTTTGCGGTTTTTGATACCCCGCAGTTCTCGTTGATGGGTATATTTTATCCGAGGAAGTCTTTAATATAATTAAAATTTATAATCTTTAATTATAAATTTCTTTATAAAGCTATATTAATGTTATGTTTGCCTTAGATATTTAATACATATAACATACAATAATCAAATTAAAAATGAATCTTCAATACCCGTTGATAAATTTTCGAGTACAATATGCTTTAGGATCTCAACAAAAAAAATGAACAAGATATAGAATATAACAATTTCAGTCCTTAATAAGTTTTTTTTTATGCCAATTGATAAGGCAGAAAAAGGATCCTAAAAATACGGCTATTTTTCTTGAAAACCTTAGGTTTATTCCCTAAAAATTTTAAAAATAGGTATCTTCTAGCCCGGAACCTTGGCTTAACTCCCATAATTGTTGTTTTGGCTGTTTGCATTTTCAATTAGAGTGGCGAGCATCCATCGCAGCAACCTCCGCGTGCAGATCTCCCATTCATAATTAATTTTTATCGGGCGCAGATCTGGCCGCGATTAGACCTAGACTCCATGGCAATGGGAAACGATGTCAGATGGCAGATGAAAAAATGGATGGATGAAAAAAAAAGAATGAAAACTATATAAGAAAAAGGGGGCATAATAATGCCCGATTGCCAATTGGCAATTGGCGATTCCCCCCAGCAATTTGAGCCATTTAATTTTCGCATAAATTCCTTATCGTAGTCGGGTAATCGCTGCCCAGAGCCCCGAAACATGTCCGGCCAATTTATATTTTTGCTAAGTTTTCTCATATAAAAATGCTCGAAAAACATTGGAAATTACAGGGCTGCTAACGCCAAACTATGGTCTCCGTCTGGCCTTTTATTTCATTTCATTTCATTCGATTCAATTCAATTCGAGTTGGGGAACGATGGCTGTGGCTATGCCTTGATTGTCTGATTGATGGCGAAGGCATTTAATTTGCAGCATTACAACCGATAATCAATACAATGAAGAAATATTGCAGCGGGTCCCCATGCTCCATCCTCCAAACAACAAACTACGAACTCCAAACTCCATCCTCCGTTGGCAGCATTTCAAAATTGTTGCATTTGCAGCGTTGATGGCCGAAACGTGATTTCTATGTTTCCCACTCGCTGACGAGCGGTTAGCAGTGCCATCGACATCCACCATCCACGTCCACATCGCGTTCCAGACCCAACGATCTGGCTTATAGCAGGTTTAGCTTTTTATATAGGGGTTGCCAGCTTCGAGATCGATCCACAACGAACTGAAAATGAGCTACCAAAACAGAAACACAAATAAAATAAATCAAAGGACCTGATAAGTTATAATACAGTAGAAATAATTTCAGGCCTAGTTTATTTCTTTTATATTTTTCGGTTTTTAATATTGCATTTTCAACCCTATATGCTTTGATTACACATGTGATTTTATACATTTCAATACAGCAAATATAATTTGATTGGAATCTAGTATGAGTCATTTTATTAATAATTTTTATTTTTATTCATTAGAATTTATAATGCAGAACAATGGAAATAAGAAATTAAAGCATCTGTGGCCGGACAAATTTCAAAAGTGCCAAAAATAAATTGAGAACCGCCAACAAAACTGCTTCGTATATTCTTTGATTTTTGTTTTCATGTAGTTATTTTGTTTTGCGATTCCCTTTATTTCTCTAAATTGCAATTTGTGCAAATTATATGGCAGACAAAAGGCCACAAATGCTGCCCAAACCGAGGGGGAGAAATGGCAGAGGGGTATTGGGGTATTGGGACGTGCAGCAGAAATGCATTTTATTTGGCCAACTCCTCGAAAAACAATTGGCCCGTCCGTCGCTGGCTGAAAATTATAGACGGGCCAAAAGGAAAATGTCTGCAAAACGTGGGCCAAACTGCCCGGGGTCGAAAACTTTGAAGACGGGGCCATCGAATCCGTCGATCGATCGACCATTATCCGATCTCAGTTGTTGAAAGGAGGGATGTATAGTATGTACTGCGGGCCAACTGCAATTGCCAATTGGCAATTTGAGGCCAAAACGTTGGCGGACCATAATGCGATTGGTGCATTTACTTCTTGCCCCACTTGGTGGGGTCAGCCCCCACCTCCCCCCCTGCTCTTTTCAAGACCGCTTTTCCCCCAAAAGATCCAACTCCCATCATCAGGTCACGCTTTTGTCCGCGAGGCGGCCATTTTGGAAATGCCAGCGGGCACAGCAGCTGGAAAAGGAGATGGAGATGGCGATGGCGATGGAAGTGGAAATGGAAGTGGAAATGGCCATGGAAACGGAGCTCCAGGATGCGGGGAAGCTGCGGATATGGCTGGCCATAAAATTAACAATTTCCGCGCATTTACAAAAAAAAACGAGAAATAATAATACAAAGAACCGCTCTGGGGGGACAGCATAACCCTTTCACACAAAACATGAAAAGGGAAGGCAACTCAATTCGTTTTTAAACCAAATTTTATGTGCATGCTGGCAGACAGTCAAGATTGGATGCTTTGGTAAAATATTCAAAATACATTTTTTATAAAAAAAAACTTTGCTTGAAAATTGTACTTTTAAAATCCCAAAAACTATTCAAAAATGTGTTATTTATTCGGATTCTTCTTATTCAAAAAGAAAATATTTTATAGATATTTTTTTTAAAGAATAATTTCCAAAATTGCCAAAGATGTACAAGGAGTCCTCACTGTAAAATTCTTTCGATTTTATATGCCTGGATTATGTGTGCCAAAAAACGCCAAAAAATATCAATTTCCCGTCGACGACATTTTGTGCCCCATAAAAAGAGGTAGAGACGGAAAAGGGCGAAAAAGAGAGCGTAAATGCTTAGCTTTGAAATGGCAGTAAATTGTATGTGAAAGGAGGCTAAAAGCCCTCAGATAGAGAGGGGTAGAGGGGTAGAGTGGGCGGAAAAGAGACGGGCTCAGGCATTAGATGGGTGGCAAGAAGGAGGGGGAAAGAGGCGGCCAAGAAAAGCCGACTTTGGCCAAATGCCGGAAATGTGTGCTAAAGCGAGATGGCGCTCTCATTGTTGACGGTGGCGAAAGGGAGCTTGGGGGAGGGGGTGGGGGTGTTTGGGTGTCCTTCAGGGTGGGTGGTTTCTGGTCTTTTTTGTGGGTGGTTGCTGCGTGCCTGAAACGCCGCAAATCCACGATAAACTTTTCCCAGCCAACGCATTTACATATTTCTGGCACATAAGTGTTATTTTTCTGCGCTAGAAAATCGGAATAATAAACGTAAATGACGACAAAGACGTAAAAACAAACTGGCAAAGTCTGTCTCTACCCGTCTCTTTCTTTGCGCAGTCTCCCCCTCTCTCTCTCTCTCTCTCTCTCTCTCTTTCACCCCCTTGAACAAAACTAAATCAGCGGCACTTTGTGCAATTTATATGTTAATACCATTTGGCTTTGTTGTCGAATTTTCGCCCTTAATTGGCAGGATATATGCTTATACTCATACATGTACATTTATATGCCAAGGATATGGCTGGCAAAGTTGATGAGCTAGAAGAATTCGATGCGACAAAGTTGCGGCACCGAAAATTCAGTTAGCTGCTAAATTCAATTAAAAAGCATCCAAGCCCAGGCAAAACATCTAAGGAACAAGGATGTCATATGTAAGTATGAGTACGCAGACATAAAACGGCCTTATGTTTATTGTATGAGCTCAAATAAACTGCTGATAATCAGCATTTATTGAAGTGTGCAGAAATAATGTCTGTACAAACAAGATTATATTATAATACGTTCTAGAAAATCATTGAAATAATAAAGACATCGAATTTTAAAGCCAATTTGAAATCTACAAATCTGTTAAAGTTTATTTGTAATACTCTCTTGTGGATTTACTTTTTTTAATGGGTTAATGTATATATAAGGTGCACATTAATAATTTAGGTATATATTTATATTAATGCTTGTAATATTTTGTATCCACCATTATATCATTTACAATAGTAAAACAATTTTTTCTTGATAGGCATTTCTTGGTGACCATACCCTACTCGAATCGATTTAGCCAACAAATTAGTCTATATTTCTTGCACCCACCAGCTAAATATCATAAAGCCCAGCTAATTGCATACTAAACAAACGAAAGTATTAAATAAATAGTAGGGAAAATATGTCAGGAAGTTGCGTATGCGCCGTGTGGTACCAGTAAGTAACTACTCAAATATGGAACTATAAATACTGATGACGAGACTTTGGTGCTGAAGACACACGAGTTCGGGGGGCTGCAGGGGGTTAAGGGTTGAGGGGTTAAGGGTGTGGGTGTGGGTGGGTCGAGAACGTGCGGGGCATAAAATCTCGCACACACACCCACACACACGTGGCAGGAAGTCAAGTGGTTGGTCATAATGCGGCTGACACTCATAAATCTAAACAAATGCCAGGGCAAATAAAGCACCGGCACGGGGGGGTTAAGATGGCCCACGGGGGGGTTAAGAGGGGGTGCGTTTGCATATGCGTTGGCCATGACTAATTTGCATTATGAGAGGCAGCACATAATCTGCCTCAAATCGTTTTTATTGTTCGCACTTAAGTTGCGTAAAATAAAAATCATGTTTCTAACGCCAGGCTCCAGGACGCCTTAACCCATGTGGGCCGGTGGGGATCCAGGGGGGTCGGGTCTTCTTCTTCCTCCTAAGCTCCATTTGCCTTGAATGCCATAATTTTTATGTGAAAGCATCACGCATGGGTCCTGCAACCTCAGACCTCCAGCTTTATCAGACTTAGTTGCCCTTTGTTTGGGGCCAAGAAAATCTGCGAAAGAGCGTCGGGATTTTTCTTTTGTGGGTTGGGTGGCTTGGAATTTTGATGGGTTAAGGGGGCCAAAAGGGAGTGGCAGCCCGCCCACAATTTATGACCATGTTTGTGTGTTATTTGCTTATTTTTTTCTGCCCTCCTCGGGCACAAAGTATTTTTATAGCTCAATTAGCATATGCAAGGGCGGTTGGGGGTTAAAGGGGCTGTTTTTTGGCTTTTACCACAAGCCCATACCCTTAACCCTTTCGCAAGAGCTACGCACAAAAATTCGGGCGGTCAATTAATCAAAGAAATATTTCGCTTTGCACTTCGACGTCTGAATTTAGTTACGGTGATTTGAGATTTTAGGCCTGGTTAGTGCTTCTTTTATTACTATGTTATATTTTTAGTGCAGCATTTTCAAAAAATGTTAATAATTGGATTTAATTAATATATTATTTTATTTTATTTTATTATATGGTAACATATTTAAGGTCAAGTTTTTTTTATAAGAAACAATAGGAATAAATTGCAAACTTTCAAAAATTTACGAATCGCAATGGCGTCCATAAATTTATTTATTTATTTTAAATTTATTTATTTATTTATCATTGATTTAGTCAATAAAGAGTTTCTTGTACATTTTTAAATGGTTTTTGCACTTTGAAACAATTTTAAACCCCGAGTAAGTATAAATTTGTGACTATATTTTGAAGTTATCTTTATTATTAATATATTTTAAAATTATTAATATATAAACATTGTAAAAATCGATCAGTATAGACCATTCTCAAAGTCATAAGAAAGTTAAATTCGGATTGTGGGAATTGTCTACCCTTAACCCCTCGGCGCCCACAAGATATGACTCACATTGCCTACATTTGTGCGCAATTAGAAATTAATTTCAGCCCGCCTCGTGCGCGTAGAGTGGGTTAAATGACTTTAATCACTTCCCATGGCACTGCCACTGGCACTGGCACCCCGATTTGCACCACACGAGCCACTTGAGCCGCCGAAATCCACCGAAGCCACAGCCAGAACCACCACCACGAAGTCAAGTGGTCCTTTACTATATGTACTACTATATTGTATATTGCTACACTGCTCGCCGGATGATTTATGCTCGACTGTGGCAACAATAACAAATCAACGACAAGCGACGGCGACGTCAGAGAAAAAGTACAAACGGAAACAAAATACCGTTGGAAAGCACTTAAGGACCTTTTCATTAAGTGCCCGCCGTGCGAGCGGGACGGGGGATAGCGGGAAAACTTGGGAAACTTCGGACATGAACGGCGAGCGCTGGCGTAAAATTTACTTTGAGGCTGATTTGACATGTTCACAGGCAAATTAGTGTCGCCCTGGCTGGCGGCACATTAATTTCAACGCCCAGCAAGGCATACACTGTGAGAAATTCACCAAAATTTCTTAAAGAATTTTTAATTTTATTCACAGCTAAATAAATGTATAAGATTCTTCTCTTAACTATTTTGCTCATCTATTTAATACATTTTATATTAAGCCATTATTGAAAACCTAATAATGGTATTTAATTAAAAAGAAATAAAATCAAATTATTTAGTTTTATATATTAACGACCTATTTTTGAATGTGATTATGAATTATTAGTTAATTTTTAGATATAATCAATAATATGTAAGAAGCCCTAGCTTAGGAGACTACAAATTTCTGGCAGTGCACATGTACACCCCCGCAGTTTCCTGTTTGGGACCAGCCTAAAAATGTTATTTAGCGCATGTTTTAGCGTTATTTATTAAAGCGAAATTATTGTTAATGAGGTGAAGTCGCGACTGGACTGGAGTTGACTTCGGACGCCTTTTCGACGTCCAGAACAATAACAAACTAATTGCGTGAATTTTCCCGGGACCGCAGGTCCTTTTCGAAGGCATTTGCCTTATCGCTCGTTTAAACGAAGGCATTTGATTTTTGTGCCGATAGTGCCACGGAATGATTTAGGCGAATGCCTTCAACACGGCCACACAACAACGTCGCAGGACGGCGACGACCACCGAAAAAAAAAAAGGAAAAACAATAATCATAACTATGGCTGGTTGGGGTCGGGGGTCAGCCTATAAAAACTGGAACAAAAGGAAACTCATTTAAGATATTTATGAAGTACTTAAGCGAAAGATTTGTAACAACTTCGGGCAAAGTTTCTGTGCCTTGCTATATGATTACCGATACATAAAGTGTGGGCTGATCGATGTCAGTTGGCTTTGTTTAGGATATGTCTTGGGAGGTATATAATGACATACTAAGAAAGAATCTCAAACAGTTTAAAAACTGCAGAGGATTTATTTTCTTTAACACCCTAATAGTTTTCATGGTTCTTATAAAAAATATAAATAATTTGATTGGCATTCATAAAGAACATTTTTGGCCAATTAATCCATAAATGTGACCCCTTATGAAAAAATGCAAAAGAAAACACAGTTTTTCAAATCCACCTGGGACTGATTGATTTGTCCAAGTTACTTAAAAAAAAATAGTAAAAAGAATCAAGTTGGCTAGAATAAGGTGTTTTTATAAATTGTGTCAATCTCTCTTATTAACTTTTTTGTTTGTCTCATTAAGAGTAAAATATTCAATCAATGACTTAAACCATTTCTATTTGCCTTTTCCCCGACTTTTCGGGTCTTTTGTTCGGCCCGACATTGCGTGCTTGTTGGGAAAGGCTTCCCACACGACCGGCCACGCCCACCAATCAACATAAAACCTATAGCCAGATATCTGCATAAGTACTCGTATCTTTTTATCCCAAAGATGGCAGCGCATTTCCGCGCCCAAAGACAATGGCACCCACGGCGATCCAAGAGATGCAAAGATACAGATAGACGGGAAAACCACACACGGAGTTTAAAAAGCGGGGAAAGAGATGGGCAGACAAAAAGTGAAAGAGAGGGGCAATTAAAAAGCCGCCGGCGAACAAGCAGGAAGATGAGAGGCCCTAATGGTCATGGCAAAAATGAAAAGAGGAGAAAAAATTGCCACATCATTTGAAATTCATTAGATGGCCGATGGGAAGGGCGTGAGACGTGGCCCTTGAATTGCTTCCTTTTTTTCGGTATGGTTTCTATATTTTCAGAAACGCCAGTTTTTTTATTGTGCTTCGTTTTGTGGAAGGGCATAAATAAATCAACAGCCTCGCGTGCTCGTCAAAGAGCGAGGCGACATCGTCAATCATGACAGCGAGATGTGTCAACAAACGTCAAACAACAGCCATGGCCACAACTCACTCGGGGCCAAAAAAAAAAAAAATGAGGAACAAAAACCGGGACTCGAAACCCCAGAACTTAGAGCCTGGACCACAGCTTCGTTAGCTGTCACAGGACATCGCGTCCAGGACCTCCGCCAGAGCCGCAAACTTTTGACTGATGATCCGGCGATGATTTGTCACAATTTCGGGGCACAAATGTTGCGCTCAGTAAAATCATTTAATTATTATTACCCCCTTTAAATACTGTAATAATTGTGGGGTTATCTACACTGAATATTATGAACCTTTATTTAATAGGCATAGATTGTTCATCGGCTCAATAAGTGAAAGCTATTTTAAAGGTATTTTTTAATGGTTTTAATAAAGAGTTAATACAGATTGCAATATAAAGGATGGTGTCGTTTGATTTATCTTAAATAAATTGGAAGAAATTGGCTCATATAAACAAATAGATACAATTTAATTAATTAAATGCCATTAATACATGTTTCGCCAGCAGGTAGCAATAAAATATAACTTTTTCTGCTTAGAATTTCATATAAATATTATTATAATATATGCAGTTTACACGTTCCTCCAGATAACAGGTGCCACTTTTCGCTACCCTCGAGTTACACTCTTTAGATTCGGATTCGGATTCGGATTCGTTCTTATCGCCACGGTTCGTGTTTCGTTCTATTGATATCCATCCGTCTGTGCTTTTCCGGCTGCATTTTCAGTGGAAAAGTGGATGGGCGGAAAACTGGGAAACTGGGAAACGGCGAGCTCACAATGAAACGAATTTAATGCGTTTTATGCGTGCCGCTGAAAATGCTAATCAGACAAATTAAATGCCACGCAGACGCGACTCCCTTCTTCAGGGTCCACTAAACGCCGGTTTGTTGTTGTGCACCTCGCACTCGCCCCATCCCGCTCTCTCCCCCCCATCCGTCTCTTTCTGGCTTACAAGGCAACGTAGTGCAAACTACGATTTGGATTACGCTGAGCGAAAATGGTAAGCAGAAACGCAAGGATCACAAATTTCACATTTATCGTCATAAAATTTCCAATTGATTGGTATTCTCAGCCAAAATAATATTTTTTTGGTAAATTTTCGCATAAATCATGATGTAACCCCTTATGAAAAATGCGCAAATCTTTGAAGATTAAAAGTTTACCATATTAAGTGAACCTTACAACCAATCTTTAAGTTGTTTGTCTTTTTTTCACAATAGATTTTATAGCCATAAAATAAATTCAAACTTTAAATGAATCTATAAGACCATTAATTCGGGTATGTATTTATAAACTAGCTTAAAGATATTTTATTTAAAAATATAATCTAAACACCTCCTTATTTTTTTCAGTGCAAAGGTGAGGGGTTAAGATTGGCTTTTGCATGACCAGCAAACCGTTTGTTTTTCTGCTGCTGTTGCTGCCTTGGTGTGTGAATTATTTTATGTACATTTGATTGCGAGCGTTTATGGCGGAAAACGCCAGAGAACCGCAAAACAAACTAAAACCGAAATAAAAATAAAGCCAGTAGAAACATTTCTTTCCTTTCCTCATTTATTTGGTTTTTATATTTTTTGTATTTTTTTGGCAGCCAGTAACACGAACTTTTTGCTTCCGAATGCAGTCCCCTATATTCCGTGTTGTTTTTTTTTTTTTTTTTTTTTTTTGTTTTCTTCAGCTTTTTCCCCTGTCTGTATTAATCATAATTATGCAAATTCGCGGCTAGGCGGGCTGGCCGTTGGTTTGTTTGCACAATTTTCCACCTTTTATAGTACAGTTAATTTTCGTGCTCGTTTTCATTTTCCTTTTGCTGCTTTTGCAGTTTTCTTGCCTTTTCTGCAAAGAATTTCCCCATTCCCCAATCCCCAATTCCCGCCAACGTTTGGAAAACGTTTTTATGCAATTTATTCAAGTTGCGATTAGCGTCGTCTACGATATTTGTTGGCTTAATTGCTTTGGCAGTCGAAGAAAAATCAGGGCAGCCGAGGGAAAATTCAAAAGTGCGTGAAATGCGTTTGGAAAAAGAGGTAAAGTGGGTTTTTCCCGGCAATGAAAGACAAAATATCTGAGCTGCATTCCGAAATGGTGTGGCTTTATATGTAGACATATGTCAGTACTTAAACAGCTATTGGACAGGCACGCGAACCACTTTCAACAAGTTTATTAGGTAAGTAGGAAACCAAATAAGTTAAGAGGAAAAAAAAAGGATATACAAAAACGTACATTTAACTAAAAGTAATAAACATGTAAGCCACTTACGAAATCAAAATTTAAAAAATAACGCCAAAATAATTTTTATGAACGCAAGACCAAAAAATATCATTTGCTTGATCTTTTAATATACAATTATTTTAAACCATAAAAGTTAAAATAAAAACACTTTTAACTTTTTTTTATAAATAGATTAGAATAGTTTCTGCAATTTGCCAACAAAGTACAAACTATTTGAAAACATTTACATGTTATCTGATTATATTGTCTTGATTTCCTATAAATAGCGTACAAACATGCTCTTCCTGATTCCACACAAAAATGTTTGTATTGTTTTCCCTGAATTTTCCGCTTTCTGCAGCCCTGCCCCCCGCCAAAACTGCTTCAAATTGCCTTAGTTAGCGCTCGAAAAATAACCCAGGCAATAATCGCAAATAATAATTAACTAATTAAAAACGAGAAGAGAGGAAAGGCGAGGAAGTGGGCGGCAGTAATGGCAAATTATGGACTGAGCTTTTCCCGCAACGGGCAAACAATGTGTGGCAAAATTTTAGGAGGGAAAAACATTCGGCTGTGAAAAACCGCAGTGATTTTCACACAATTTGCAATGCGAACACGATGAACTCAGTTAAATTTTCCCCTATATCCGTCTCATTTGCTCAGACATAAACTAAATTTATGAAAGTTAATTTAGCTGATTTCCCCTGAAGCTCACCTTAATTTTATATAATTTAATCTTTGTTTATTCTGCATAAAAGTGTTATTGACTTTACATTAACATTACTTTAAATTTAATTGATAAATTTTCAAATATTTTTAATTTTATCAACTATATAAGTTTATGTAATTAAAACATTTTGTATGATTCGCTTATTTATGAATATTAATTATTTAATTTATTATATTAAGTTATTCAGTTTATTTAAGTCAAAAGGCGGTAATTTAATTTTCTTTATGTTTATTATTTGGGTTGTTTCAACTTAGGCTAAGACAACTAACTAAAAGTAGACTTTAAAGCTTATTTTAGTTTATTAATATGAGAAGAAAACAGGCCCTAGTAAACTAAAATCAGATGAATAATAAATACTATTGCTTTTAGCTGCTCTATATTTTTCCCCAGGAGTCTGCCACTTAACCCTCCATTAATCATGCCGCCCCAGAGGTCAAGAGGTCACCAAAAGGGAAACGGAGATGGAAATTCCATTGGCCACCTTCGCGCTGATTGATTGACTCATTGCACTTGGCCGCGGGTCGCCTAATGCGATTCCGTCATTAATCACCGGCATCCAATACGGGGATTCCTATCGGGTGCAATCCGCCCTTAACCCACCACCACCCCCTTAACCCACGGCGAATGCAAAGCGCAACTAAACAGCGCTAAAGAGTACAAAGTTGAGTGCCTGCGAGCGTGTGTGTGTTTGTGTGTGGAAATTTGCACGCGGTCACGTTAAACGCTCGAAATTAAAAGGGAAAAAAAACCCCAAAGCGTAGCTTAAATGACCTCCCACCCCCCAAAGAACCCCCACCCACCTCTCGCCACCCCATCTCAACCACCTTGTGGCCGTAACAATCCACTGACGTGACACCAAAAGGCCGAACCGTACTTAGGCTAACAACGCAGCGGCAATCAGCGGAGCCAACTGCACGACTCGGCCCTAAAATGCCTATTTTGTAGTGCAACAACAGCGAGAAAAGGGTACGTGCGAGCACTGCGACAAAAAAAGGCAAATGTCCTTGAAGACCTTAATTAAAAATAAAAAAACAGATTTAAATGTTAAACGTTACAATTCTAAGCAATATTTAATTTTACTATTATTTCGTTGTTAATTTTAAAGTTTTACTTTTTAGCTCAAAAAGATTTATAAATAAAAAAAGGCTTGGCTTAAAATATTCTTTCAAATTATGCAGTAATGAACAAAAGTTCAATTTCATTATGTTTAATTTAAAAACATTATTTTTTACTTTCATACCTTTAATTATAAAGTAATTAATTAACAGTATAAGAACATCAAATGGCTGTCTCACTATGGTTTCAATGCATTAAAAAAAAGTTAATTAAATTAAATTAAATACATGTTAGCTATCAAAGTAAATCAATAATGGAAAACATTCAATTTTTTGTCATTGAGTTGGGTTTTTTTTACTTTTCTACGTTGCAGTCCTTAAAACCAGTGCCCCTGCATGTTTTTGCTGCAGACCCCTTTGAGCAATTATGAAGCTTGCATGCTAACATTATAATTGATTGCCTAAGCTTAAAGGGGCGGATGGGGATTTCGAGGGGATTTGACTGCCGAGGGTGCCTGGTAATTTGATTGCGCAATTTGCGCGCATTGTGTTGCATAGTTTTTGGCGCGCGAACTTGTCCCCATACCATTTTCCTTGGGAAAATCCTGGTGAACGCACGAAACAGAAAACAGGCAACGAACATGACATGCATTTATGTCACGTCACATGTGCAACACGAACACCCATACCCATGCACACCCCGAGTGTGTGTGTGTGCAACAATTTTAATTGGCGACATTCCGCAATTTTATGACTTTTAAAATTCTACATATATTTCACATGCCACGTTGCCGCACTTCAATTGGCCTTTTCGAAGGACACAGTTTCCCCCTGTTCCTCCGTTCCTCCGTTCCTCCATTCCTCCTTCACCATCGTACACTCGAAGAAAAGGAGGCGAGCAAGGACATGCCTGACTGCCACTAATTCCCCTGCTGGTTGTGGTTGTTGTAATTAGCGCACTGCATTTCTTTGCCACTTTCGGCCATGGCAATTAAGCCACAACGACGGGGGCTTTGGGGGGTTAAGGTGTTCGGTGTTCAGTGTTCAGTTCTCCGCCAAATGAACAAAGGCAAAGGAAAAAAATGGAAGGAAAACCGAAGAAACCGAATATGAAATTATGCAATTAAGCTGCGAGTTCAGTGGGCTGGGGAGGAAATTTCCCACCCAGGCCAAGGACAAATGGGCGTTAGCAATTTTTATAGGCTCCAGGCTGTAAAAAGCTGTCAAAATATTTCAAATGCTCTCGTTAGGGTCTTAAGACCTAGTACAGGTTCTAAGAACGCTTTCCGTGCGGCCTTTTTAAATACATAATTATATATATTTTCTATTTAAGGGAGAACCTTAAAAAACAAAGTCAAATCCAACAACAATAAAAAAAAACAAAAGTATAATAAGAAAAAAAATAAAGAAATTAAATAAAATAATAATATAATAAATATTCTTTGAATAATATTTAAAACGCTCAATTTTAATAAATTTAAATAAATAATAAAACGAAAAAATCTATACAAAATTATATACATTTCAATTTAAAAACGACATTTGGCTTAGGGTTTTTTTCGAGCCCCTGCTCTAATTTTTAACATTTATGTATGACCAAATTGATCCATCCGTCCACAGCTGTCCCATATATGTATAAGCCAATATTTTCCGCTTTCGCCAGTTTATCGTCCAAAGCGGCTAAGCAGCGGGATGTCCGATGCATCTGGGGAGAACTCGGTCAGGTTGAGTTTCGGTCTCTGGGCTCGAGGTTAACCCTTCGGATCGCCGACAATGGGCGATCAGCAGATGGCCCCGACATCAACACCTTGCCCACTTTTATGGCCCATCATCGGGGCACTCTTTCCGTATTCTCCACAGCATTTTCCCCACAATGTTGCCTTCGAGCTGCCGTTTTTTTTATGGCCTGCCGGCAAAGATGCATTTTGCATTTCACTTTAATTCAAAACGACTTAATTTCTTCTTCGACCCGGCGAGTGGGAACCCAAAGAGGTTCTTCGATGCCAGCCTCGTCTTGGTGCGAGAAATGCTTATAAATGCTCAATGGCGTGGCCGATTAATTGCACATAAAAATTAACAACAATCAGCCCAGCGGCAACAATAACTATCGAACTGCAGTGGCCCCAACCACCTGAAAATATATGGGATCTAGAGGTGGTAACGTGAGTGACATTTCAAGACGTATAAAATATGTCCTTGAAATATATATTAAATCGATATTGTTTAGGCACGTGTTATAATTTTGGATTAAGACAAATTTAAGTAATTATCGATATATAACAAATACATATATTGCATATATATTGCATTTGAGATATTTTAAGATATTCATATTCGTATCCTTTTTATTTTTAAGTAATTTTAAAATATTTGTATATGTGTATGAATGTTAAGGCAAAAATATTTTGAAGACATTTTTCTTATTTTTTTTTTATTGAAAATCGTTCCGGATAGCAACACTTTCTGATCACGAGCACATCGCTACTGATCACACCTTCAAGATCGTAATAACGTTATCGTTCCCCCCAGACAATGTTGCACTTTGTATGGCTTGGGCCACAAAAAAATCCCCCTTCTTTCTTCGTTTTTTTTCCGTGGTTCGTTTTATGTGCACCAAATTGAGTCATAAAATACATTTTCACTTCGTCGCCAGCTTAGAGCCATCAGACATTTAAGTGGTTGCATTTGGAAATGCTTTAAGCATATTTTTATGGCCAATGCAAATGTGGCAAATGTCGCCCGGTCCGTCGTTTAGCCAACTTGCTCTCCTAATTAAGAGGCCCATCCGCAGATAAGGGAAATATGCGAGAGGACCATTAGTTTATCTACAAATTGGACACACAAAATATCAAAGATACACAGGAGTGTGAAGCTGGGGCATTTCTGTTTTGGCACGAGCGCAGTACAATAATGATAATATGATTATTGTAATTATAAATATTACTGATGAAAATCAATTATACATATATTAAGAAATATTTGCTTTAATTAAATTACATTCAAAAAATTTAAGGTATTGGAAACTAAATTATGAATTTATAAATATAGATATCAAGTTATAAATTACAGGACTTTTAGCTTCGAATTGATATTTGGCTTAAAATTTAATATTAGAACCAAGTAATAATTTTTGTATTAATATGAAATTTAAATTTGTTTAGGCAATTTTTTTTTACTTAGAAATGTCTTCAGAAACTCACAGATTCTATGAGGAATTTTTTTTAAAGTCATCTTCCTTAAGAAGGATTACCTTTTTCGTCCACATTAAGATATCAAATAAAATCAAAGCAAAATCTCAGCGAGGTGTTGATTAGTCGACCGGACTAAGCTGAGCCATAAAAAGTGAATAAGCCCCGAGTCCGGGCAGGTGCCAAAAGGGGGAGGACCGATCGAAGTCGGATTCGGATTCGGAATGGGAGCCCACTCCTCCAGCGAATCAAAGGATCCACAACGAAAACCTCCAATGGATTTATAGGTGCCCGCAGGCAGTAAAAATTTAAATAGCATCCATTTAGTGGGGGACCCAGGCGACATCAATTTTTTAAAACGAGCGCCGCCTCGAAAAATTGAGAGGGGGGTGGGAGCAACGAAATTGGAATCAGGGCTTATGTTTATCCTGCAGTTGTTGCTATTGTAGCTGGCATGCTGACTGATCTGGAGCAGCGATAAATCGCCGGGCGGCAGGCGGTTAAAGGGTTAAGGGGGCAGGAGAACACCTTTGTTGGCCACGTTGTTGACAAATCAGTTGGCAACAACGTTGGCCATCGACGGCACACGCGACCAACAAAAACAAGAACCAAATAAAACAAGGTAAACAAACTAAAAAGAAGTGGAAATGTAGCAAAACCACGATTTAAATACCCTTTTTTTGGTATGGTTCAAAATATTAAATGGAAGAAGGACCTTATATATATTGGAAAAATATTATTTATTAAAGTTTCCTAGCATTTATATATATTTATATAGATATTTATATAGAACACAACTGTAATGAAAATAAAAGTGTGAAATAAAATATTAATATTAAAACTACAAGCTAATAATTAAATATTAAAATAAGAAATGTGGTAAGGTTGTTGTCAGCCATTTAAATATATATATATTCTAAAATAGGTAGTGTTTTTAAGTTGTGTATAAAAAGTTGAAGGAACATTCGAAATCTTCTGCTCCAATTTAAATGACCCCTTGTGCAAAGGGTATCGGGGAATAAAAAGAAATAAACCGGGCAAGTCAGAGCCGCGATCTTGGTGCCGAGGCCTTGTTTCGGGGCTATATCTCGATACTCGAGGCCCGGTCCAGCGAGAACCTTTGTCACCTCCGGACCCATTTACCCCCACGTTGCAGGCTGTGGCTGGATCTCGAGGGTTCGGCGAGGGCAGCACATTAAAAGTAAATTAACTTATCAGCGACAACGATCAGTTATTTTATTACGTTTGTCCACGCAGTAACACGAACATTATAATATCAAAGATGCCGATTAAGATTCCACAGGCCCCGCAATGTTGCTCGTTGGCTGTTGGCTGTTGGTCCACGGAAACAGATCACAAATGGAAATGGAAATGGACGGACTCTGGGATCAGCTTGGACAGGAGTTGAGCCCCAGTGCATGTGGGTTGCTGTTTTTTTTTTTTTTTTGCGTTTGACAGATGGGGGAAGCATATATTACAACCGGAAAATGACCCCTTTGATTTTACATATTTATTTGACAAGTTAAAAAATGAATTCTTTTATATAATTGCCAAAGTTAATATTCCTTTAATGGTTAGGAATCTTATAATTTGTCTGATAGCCATTTTTGAAATTTTAAATCCAAATTAGAGCTGGCCTAAAATAATCTTAAAGAGTTTTGTTAACAAAACATAGAGTTCTTACTACTAAATTTAAATAAAGTATCCAAACCTGTCATTGACCATCGATAGCATAGGCATTTTTAAGCTCTAATCATAATTTTTGAGACGCCTCTCTCTTTCAACCTTCGGTATGTGGAAGTAAATATACTTGTATTTAATCTCTAAGATGGAGAAACCCCCTGCGGATGTTTGCAGTGCAAACAGAGGTACTCAGTGAGTGGACATTAGGCCAATTAAAGCGATCGTCAGATGGAGAGATACGCAGATAGATAGATAGATAGATATTCGAGAAATAGAAGGTTGCACATGGACAACTGTTAAGCAGTTCGTAGAAGAGACCGGAAAAACGCTGCCAACTGTCCAAGTTCGCTGGCAACTGTCCAGTAATCGAGGGGAAAAGGGGGTGTGGCATTGGGACAACTGCGCATTGCGGTTTCTGCATTCGTACATTTCTTTTTCATAATTTCTAGCAGCTCTACTGGAAAAAAAAGGGAAATTTTAAAAAATATTATTTTTTCTTCTGATATTGTTTTTAAAATATTTGGAATTTTTCACATATAGAACTACAGTTAATATATTTGTAAAATTAATTTACACAACAATAAAATACAAATTAATTTTTCTTCTGATTTAAAATAGTAAGTTTCTGCTACTATTGTTGTCTAGCATATTTCCCTTCATATACATTTAAAGTTTCTTTATAAATGTATCTAGAATATTTTCTCTCATATTTTCATTCATATTAATTTATCTTTATCAATTAATTTGTTTCCTCAAGATATTTTTAATGAATATATTAAAAACTTATTTAAAAAAATTTAAATTTTTGATTTCTTAAATATCAAGTAAACTCTTTTTACATACAAACATAATTTCAATTTCTTAGTTATATATTTTTTTCACAGTGCTGACATTGCTGCTGGAGTGCAATTATTTTAAGCATTCAATTGGCATTGGCAGTTCGAACTCGAATCGACCGCAGACCGCAGGATATGCGACTGGGCTGGCAATTATATGCATTTAAGTGCAATAACCGTCATCAGGACGAAGGACTCGGATGACTTTTCCTCGCATTTGATGCTCCAGCAGACGCTAATTATTTTAATGCGCTCCGCAATTGAAGCGCGCGCTTCCATCGCCCTAATTTCCCCTTTTCCCGACACTAATGACCTTCGCAGGTCACCTGACCTTTTCCCCGTGTTCTCCCTGTTCTCCGTGTTCTCCGACCGGAATCAATATCAATCAAACGGAAACCGCCGCTCTCGACAAATTGCATTTGTTCATCCCACTCCACTCCGCTCCGCTTCTCTTCCTGCAATTAGTCCTTGGTTAACATGTGGCCAACGAAGACCAAAAGACGGGCTATTGGCGTGAAATTTTAATTGCCATCTTGTTGTCTGGGAGCGTGGAATCGAAGAAAGGGGATGGTCATTTGTCGGGGTGTTCAACTATTCTTTCTTTTTCTTTCAAAGAGAAATCCCACACTTGTTCGCTGAAGTAACAATATATATAGCACATAATTTAGGAAAATGATTAAAAAGCCTTTAGACATGGTAAATGTTTTATTTTATTTTAGATAAAATAAAAAAATGATTAAATGACTTTAAGGCATGGTGTTAAATAAATTTTGTATTAAATTTTGTTGTTAGACGAGCCAGCAAAATTATTTTGAAAAATAATTCAAAATTAGAAATAAGTATCACGAGAAATAAAAGTACTTAAATTATAAGAACTGATATGTGGTAGGCAAAAATTAAATTCCATATGTTGAGACAAAAATTAAAATAAATTGTTGCTTTTATAGTAATTAAATTATAAATAACAATTTCATTTAAACGGTTATTTAATTTTAATGCAGTTCAATGGTTTTTTATTTCATTTTTTACTATTTATACAAACTATGTTATTAATTGCTGATACATTTTAAGGACTTAGCTGTTTTGGGCGGCCCTATATTTTTACCAAACAGTTTATTATTTGTAATTTTTTTATATTACGAAACCCCACCTCCACCCTACAGATCCATCAATTTCTCAATAGCGCCATTTTGGACCACACTTAAGGCTCCACAGAACCCAAAGAACCCGAAGCGAAGGGCCAAAGAGCATACACCCATAGCCATTTGACCGACATTTGGTGTTGCTATAAAAACCGCGCAGAGACGGTTTTCCACCACACATCGTGGTGGATTCACCACACCGTCGGCAACATGGCGCTGTGTCGAAGCGAGAGGCCCGATGAGATGGCAACAGGGGAGAGCGAGAGGCGGCGAATGGGCGCATCCGACCATCCCTTTCTGGCCCACTGAAGTGAAGGGGGCCATACCAAAGCCTATGACAAAGTGGCAAAATTGTTGCCACCACCACTGATGCCGCCTCTGCCGCTGCCGCAGTCGACGTTGGCAGAGGCAGCGGCGGGTCGGGCAGGTGCGTTTCATAAACGCTCAGTCTCGTTTTGGCAGCCAAGCCGCTCACGACGTCGCTGGGTGAAAATTGAGCAGAAAACTTGAGAACTTCAAAATTGCCAAAATATGAAACTCCAGTGAACGTGAATTTTTTTAGTGAAGTGTTAAATAGAATTAAAAAAAGAAAAACACAAGAGAAATCCACGAAAAAGAAAGAAAAATCCAACAAAACGCCTCTTTGGGCTGGCTATGAAAGACTCGATGAGCATACTCACCCAAACGCCCAGCGAGCCGAACGCAGTGCATCATCCGCAGCTGCACCACCACCACCACCACCACCACTCACACACGCTGCCGCAACATTACGGCCTGCAGCCACCGGCGGTGGTCAGCATTAGTGGTATAACAGCCAACATGTCCTCCGGCGGCAGCACCACCACGGCATCGGGCCTGAAGCCCAATCGATCCCGCTTCATGATCAACGACATTCTGGCGGGCAGTGCAGCGGCCGCTTTCTACAAGCAGCAGCAACAGCAGCACCACCAGCAGCAGCAACTGCACCACCACAGCAACAATAACAACAATTCGGGATCCAGTGGTGGCAGCAGTCCCGCTCACAGCAACAACAATAATAACATCAATAATGGCGAAAACTTTGAGCCACCAACGACTGCTCTGCCACCTGCCCACCTACACCACCCACAGCCGCATCCGCATGCGCATCCGCAAGGCCATCCCCATCCCCACCCACATCCGCATCCGCATTCGCATCCGCTGATGCATCCGCATGGCAAGCTGGGCCATTTTCCGCCCACCGCTGGCGGCAATGGGTTAAACGTGGCCCAATATGCGGCGGCCATGCAGCAACACTATGCGGCTGCTGCGGCCGCCGCTGCAGCGCGAAATAATGCAGCAGCCGCCGCTGCAGCTGCTGCTGCCGCGGCCGCTGCTGCAGTGGCACCGCTGCCCGGCGTGGGTGCCGGTGGTGGTGTGGCAGTGGCGCCACCGGCGGGCGGACTGGGACAGGATTTGGACGACAGCAGCGACTACCACGAGGAGAACGAGGACTGCGACAGCGACGAGGCGGGCAGCGCGGGAGGCGGCGGGGGAGGCAGCGGCCACATGGACGATCACAGCGTTTGTAGCAATGGTGAGGTGAGCCTCTGTACTATGAGGGCGGGGCGGGGGAAGTAGGGGTCAGGCGGTCAGGGTACCCCTCTCAATCATTTCAAAAACAAAAATCCAAGCAATCAAGGAATTTTTCATATTAAAGTACTACAGTACACTTCTGCATATTTCCCAATTTGGAACTTATTATCAGAAATAGGAAAAAGGGAAAATTGATCAAATTATATAAAAAAACTTTAACCAGTCAACTTCTGTTCCATGATAACCACAATTTTTGTATAAAATTTATAAGACATTATTTTTTCCTAGTTATTATGCTCTTATTTATAGTTAGTGCTGAGTTCCCCATCAAACAACCAAAGCAGAGTTGTCAAGCTTAAGTTTCAAGACTAATTATGAAATAAGAAATATCAAAAACATTTGGCAAAGGGTTCACCTAATCAAAGGTATTGAAATTATATACTTGCAGAAAGTGTGTGAGGGTTCTTCTTGAAAACTTAAAATAAATACAAATAACAGTTACAAAATGGACTCTAAAAATAAAACAACTTTAACTTATGATCATAAAATTAAGAACGGTCATCAAAAAAGTCTGCTTTATTTTTTTTAATTGAGAAACTTAATTCAACTTAACTCAACTTATATTTTTGAAACTTTCTCAAATATTTTTTCATTTTAAAATATTTGTAAGTACTTTGATCATCAAACGAAGGCTCAAAATTATTTTTAAAGATTCAGTTAGTAATGCAATTCCATCTAAATTCGTATTAAATTTATATTTATGTTGCTAAATACATTTCTCCATAGCCAATTAAAAATCTAATTCAATTAAGTCAAAAATGAAGTAAGTCCGTTGTGCTGCAGTCAAGTTCGTTGCCTAAGTCTTTTGTTTTTGGAGCGTGCGCCTGAAAGTGGGGAAAAAAGGGCGGGGGAGGCAGGAGGAGCGGCCCTCGTCGATGTCGCTTTGCAAAACAAACTGTAAAAATTATTGCATGACCATTTTACATTCTCGTTCTTGTTGCTTCTATTTGTTGTGGTTTTAGTTGTAAAAAATTGCATTTTCACGCTTTGTTTGCGTCATTGCGAAGCTTCTAAAGCTGCCCCCCTTCCCCCGCCCTTGCCCCTCCCACAACTTGGGGGCATGCACCTGCGGATCTGCGAGTTATTATGGCAGAAATGGGGGGGCGTGGCCTGCCGGGAGGGGCGGGCAGAGGAAGAGCAGCCTGAACTGCAGCAAACAGCAACAAAATGCAGTTTAAAAACCGCCACAGTCGCAGCAAAAAATCTCAAATAATTACACACATCTCACTCTTTTCCCCTCCCCCTCTGCCACTCCTTGCCTCTCTTTCCCTCCAGTTATCTCACGCACCTGCCCCCCACCGCCGCCCCACAGCAATCATTTAATTGTGGAAATTGTTATAAAAATGCATTTAACCCCCTTTAATAGACGCCCCATGGCAATGGCAGCAGCACAGCACAGCAACACAAAAACAAAAGCTAAATGTTGCAGTCTGTTTGCTCATCCCATCTCATCGCCACTCGGTTCGCTTATACATCTCCGCTTTTGGCCAGGTTTTTGCTGCTCTCCATCGCAGCGGCCCCCTGTTTTGTGCCATTTATTGCGGCAATTTCCTGTTGCCAATTGCAATTTTATAAACGGTAGTCGCGTCGGCCTGCTCCTTTGGGATGACAGCCAGCAAAGTGGGCTGCCGATTGACCAGCGGGCAGGGAAGGCGGCAATCCGTCAGTTCATCGGAATTTCGCAATTGCCATGAACTTCGATTACAAAAACAAAATCAAAAACAGAAACAGAAAACGATTATCGATCAATAGTAGTTTATTTAAGAACCTACAAATGAACTTCAACTAAAGTTGCATAAATAAATCGATTTGTATATATATTTATATATCAATTTGAAAACATTCTATGTTATTTTTAAACTTTTACTTGTCAAATTTTGAATGAACATTTTTTCAAAAATTTATAAATTTTTGGCATTGCCCTTTTGAAAATTGTTCCACAAATCGATAATTCACAAAGTCGGCGCCAACATTCGTGAGTAATTTCCTTTAATTGAAAATTAATTTTATTCAATTGCGGCATTATCGCTCATTTATCGCTGCCATTAATCATTTATCGTTTTCGTTGTATATGGTAAACAACTTTCGCCTTGGCGGCGTTATAAACTCTTGATTAGCGATGATTAATTGAAATAATTAACATTGTATTATTTTATGTAGTTCATATCTCAAAGTACAATACTAAACAAATTTATTACCAAATTCTACAAAGACGTTTAATTTGTTGGGGGGGATAAACAGAAAACAAGATATTAATAATATTCTATCAGTAAACTGATCTATTTAAAATTATTTTAAATATGTGTGTGTGTTTTTAAATACTTAAATGCTTTTGAATTGTATTTACACAAGTAAATAATTCGCTGTTTCCCCTTTTTTTCCTAAGCCCATTCACCTCCACTCTGCTGACCAAATTTAAATGCGGCACTTGGCAAATTTTCGCTTTAAATAATTTAACGCTTGAGAGTTTACCTAACCCCCTTGGTAACCCCCTGTTTTGACCGTGGCCCAAAAACTCGCTCTCGCTTATCGGGTAACCACAATCGGTTGAATTTACATAAATTTTATGTACTAAATGGCTGGCCAGAAAAGGTGGAAAAGCGGCGGTTAAGAACACTTCTCGCAAAAAGGGGTGAACTTGGCTTGGCCCAGCTATCTCTCTTGCGCCTTTTTGAGGCAAGTTTAGACATTTTGCTACACGTTTTTATTACACTTACACACACGAACCGCTTTGTGAGCGGAAGCGGCAATTGCGTGGCCATAAACGAGCCTCTAACTGTAGCTGCAACTGTTTTAATAGATCGCCCAGAGATCTGAATCGAATAACCCGAACTTAAGTCGTTGGTCTATGCCAAATCACCATTAAAGGTTGAGCAAAAATAAGTTACTTTTAAAAACAGTTAAATGATAAATAACTTTTTAAGAATGTAAAATCACATTGCCGTGAAAACTGCTAACAATTTATAAGCTTATTAAACATTATCACTGAGAAAAAAATATAATATTGTCTTATTTCTAAGGAATAAAGTATTTATTTTCCTAGTGAATAAAATTTCGATATACTTAGTTGAACTTAGTCCTTGGGAGTCAAAGTCAAATTTAAGTAGAACTATAATTTTCTAGAGTTTATAGATTTTGAAGAATTAAAAATTATATGGAACTTTTCTAAAGACCAATCCCCATCTCTTTTATTTTAGGCGGCAAGGACGACGATGGGAATAGTGTCAAGAGCGGTTCTACCAGCGACATAAGCGGCCTGAGCAAGAAGCAGCGGAAGGCGCGTACCGCTTTCACGGACCACCAGCTGCAGACCTTGGAGAAGTCCTTCGAGCGGCAGAAGTACCTCAGCGTCCAGGAGCGACAGGAGCTGGCCCACAAGCTGGACTTGAGCGACTGCCAGGTGAAAACTTGGTACCAAAACCGCAGGTGGGTGTCAAGAAATTGTAGCACTATAAAGCAACATATAAGTCAATTAGTTATACAGTTTGCAAAGGCAATTTAACAAATTCAAAGATTTATTGGATTACTTATATTTATATTCTTATATTATGGGACTCATTCTTTGCAAATTAAGGATTAAATTAAACTCCAGGTTAAACTGTACATATATGGAAGTGTTGTTAAATGTTTTATAGATGCAGAGATAATTCTGCAGCTCATAAATAAACTAGCTATTTACAATATTTCACGAATTAGTACATTTTTAAGAACATTAATTCATAAGACTTTAAAACAATTGACAAAATTCTACGAATGTTTGTTGAAACTTTAATAGTCAGATTCCTTAAATATAAATGAATATTATTTAAAGCATCACCTTAAAACTTACTTATTTTGGTGCGCCTTTGCAGAACCAAATGGAAGCGCCAAACGGCCGTCGGTCTGGAACTTCTGGCGGAGGCCGGCAACTTTGCGGCCTTCCAGCGGCTCTACGGCGGATCGCCGTACTTGGGCGCCTGGCCGTATGCGGCCGCCGCTGGAGCGGGCGCCGCTGCCGCCGCCGCCCACGGGGCCACGCCCCACACGAGCATCGACATCTATTACCGCCAAGCGGCCGCCGCCGCCGCCATGCAGAAGCCGTTGCCCTACAATCTCTACGCCGGTGTACCGTCCGTGGGCGTGGGCGTTGGAGTAGGCGTGGGTCCGGCGCCCTTCTCCCATCTGTCCGCCTCTAGTTCGCTGTCCTCGCTGAGCAGTTACTATCAGAGTGCCGCTGCCGCCGCCGCCGCAGCAAATCCAGTGCCGCCAGCGCCGACTTCAGCGGGCGGAGGATCGCCACCGAGCGGTCTGGCCAAGCCCCACTCCGCCCCCGCCTCCGCCTCGCCACCACCAAGGCCGCCGTCGACGCCCAGTCCGACGCTCAATCCGGGCAGTCCGCCCGGGCGGTCCGTCGACAGCTGTTCGCAGTCGGACGACGAGGACCAGATACAGGTGTGAGCGATAGAGCGGTGGAGCGGTGCGAAGGAGGGGGTGTACGTGTGTCTATCATTGGGCTTATGCGGTCTCAAAAGCGTGATTTTCAAAGGGATATTATATTATATTTTTTTTTTTTTTGTAACTTTTTTCAAAAAAAATAGTCAGATGATTTTGATTTTAAACATTCATCCACATATCATATTTTGTACGATCAAGTGTTTTTAATTATTTTAAAATAGTAATTACGTTACTACAACAAAATAACAGGGATTAAATGATTTTTTATTTTAACCTGCATTTAAGTAAAATTAAATTGATCGCAATTTGCATTTATTAAAAATCATATCATCATCCTTATTATGGTTCAAACTTAAGTACAAAAAATATTTTATTTAAATTAAATTTAAATATATTTCGAAACATAAAGGAACTTTAGACCTAAAAGCAACACAAAACTTGTAACAGTTGTAATATGTTAGGTCATAAAAAGTAGCACAAAAATGTTCAGTATTTAAAACGAAACCCTTAAAAAGTCAATGAAAACAGTAATAGAATTCCCAAGAATTCGCGTTTTTGAGCTTGCGCATAAGCCCCGCTTGTCTATGTGTGCCTGCGTGTGTATATAATCATATCTCTGTGTATCTCGGTGTGTGCGTGTGCTTGCTTAATTTATTTGATTTGCTTTAGTAACTTATTCAAAATGTTTTTACAAGTCTTTTTTTTTTAATATACGATGATAATGGAATATAATTAAACATATATTTATTTAAATGTTGTAAAAACTAGCAGCCAAAAAAGCAAAAGAATTTTGTATAGTTAAGCCTAACCACGAAATGTATTATCGAATAAAAGGGATTTTTTTTTTTAGCCTAGATCTATAAACGTTGTAACTGTAAAATGTAAAGTATATTTAACCGCATATTTTTTTGTCTAAATAAAAATAATACTACGAAAATAGAGCAATCGTTATATTGGCTTCCACGGGCGGGTGTCCCAGGGCAATTAAAATAATGACCAACAGAAACAATTTACAAACGATGTGAGTGGTGGCAGGGGAGGGGTGTGTGGCATATACGACGACGTGCGAGCCAACCCCTAATGATAATAATTGCATGCAAAATGCATTTAACCGCAATTAGTGCATTTATTAGGCCAAAAGTTGATATATTGAATAACTGCCACCGTTGGCCACCAGTTGGCCGAAAGCAGGGGCGCCGTTTCCAAGGGGGGTTTGGGCTTAGGCCATGTTCGGCATTGCGTGCTCGCATGCAAGCGGCGCTGCAGGCGAAAGTCCAGCAAACGATCCTTGAAGACCGTCGAAGGACCAAAACATAAGTACCCGGCCAGCTGACCAAACAGATCGGGGAAAGCAGAAGGGCAATCGCAATCGGAATCGGAACCCAAGGATTAGGGGTACTTCGAGGTGCAAAAATTCTAGATGGCCCTTCGAGGGAGTCTAAGCGTCAGGCAATTTTATACGTATTGCATTATCTGAAAACATGTACGAAGTTTACAAATTGTTGTATTCTAAACAGAACAAGTACAATGTTTGAGAAATACAAAGATTTCAAGTATTTTAAGGTAGAAAAATTCCCTTATTTTACACATATACAAAATTATAATTAAGCTGAAATAATTCCTGAATTAATTGTAATTAACACTTTTTAACAGTTTTAGAAAAGTTTAAAAAAACATTTGTTAGCTAAATGAGAAGAATTATGAATTTTATATCAAATAATAAAAGGGTTTGATTCATGTTTTTAGATCAGCATTAAAAATGTACCTACATATATATTTAAATGGCAGTTTTTAAATTAATTTATTTACAAAAAGGTTAAGCTGTCGATGTTTCTTTTTAATTTTTAACGTGTTGTTTTTAATATCACAGTGTACACAATATTCCTACCCCAGTTCAGAACTCTCCCGCGCTGCACTTTTTGTTGGCAGCACGCGTGTTCTGAGTTTTCGGCCCGAAGTCTCGAGTTTCTTGTGTTTTTGCGCATTCATCGACAAATTGGCCGCAATGTTCAAATTGCTGTTGGCCTTAAACAAAAGCGACGCTTGGTAGGACAATGAAATGACAACAACACGGCGCTGGCCAGCGGGCAACCGTTCATTAAAGACAAATTACACAAAACAGAGAACAGAAACTGCACGTACCGCTCGTTGTATCTCTTTCACTCCGCTATCGCCGTCCCACTCAATTAAACACGACCGCTGTTTCAGTTTCAGTTTATTCAGATGTGTGCTAATTATGGCCAGCAATATAAATACACATACCATTTATTTTGCAGAGGTACTAGAAAAGTGGCTAGAGAAAGTCTTGGAAAACTCTCTAGTTTTTATAAAAAACATTAATTTGTATAAAAATAAGAGAGGTTAAATATGCTAAGCTCCCCGTTTATCAAAGTACAAATTCAAGTTTGTATAAAAATTGTAATATAAATTTTGAATTTTGATTTGATTTTTACTATATTATGTTCAGTAATATATAATGTTTTTATTTGTATTATGTTTATCAGAAAGTGCTAATTAATTGTAAGCCAAAAATAATGATTTAATTGTTTTGTACTAAAGAGCGACTGCCAGGATGTAATTTCCTAAATATATATGGCTTCCCCATCTTTTTAGTTCGCCAGCTACCCGTTTATAAACTTGGTAAGAAAACACGAAATTGGCTGCGGATTCATGTATAAATTAAAGACACATCATCAGGCGTTTGATATGCAAACTCATCGAATCCAAAGAGCTGGAAAGAGGCAGCCATTGGGGAATTGAGTACTGGAAGACTGGAGGACCGGAGCAGTCGACCCCGGACGCATTTATGAAATGAAGCAGAAATATTGCCTGCTTACTGTGCTGTAACCAATTTGCATGGAAATCAGGCGCCGACTGTCAAAGTACCTGCCACACATGGCCGCCATCCTCGCATATAGACATCCAATTAGCCGCACATTTTTGTGGGTGGACCAGCATCATCCATATCCACATCAACATTCTCTGCACATCTGCAGCCACCACAATTCGCTTAAGCAACCAATCAGCAGATCAGGGTGGATAAATCAAAAAGACGGAGATATCACGGATACTCGATATGGAACAATAAAAGTCATAAAATGTTTATTATTTTTATTTAATAGCTTGGTTCTTCAGAAATATATTTCAATTGGATTTTGTTTTCCAAACTTCACCAGGCAAGTCAATCAGAATAATAAATACATTAAAAATCATAAATACACAATATTTATAAACTGTTATTATTAATAGTAAAATTGTATGTTGTTGAACTAGTTTATGCTATAACTAATCTATAAACAAAAGTTAAGTTTTAACATCTTGATAACTTTATATTAAACTGTTTGGTTAATAAAACCAAAAGTAAGGTAAATATTTTTCTTAAATTTCCAAAAAAAGGCATTACATTTCACCCGATTGTTATATTGATTTTTTTAATAACTATTTAGCCACACATACCTCGCTCCACTCAACCTTATTTCCCTTGAAAACTCGAAATTCGCAGGATAAACACAAGGCAGAAAGCGGGGGCTGGACGAGCGGACCGGAAGAACGCCCACGATTCGCGGATTTTCCCCAATTCACCACCCACTCACCGCCCACTCACCACCCACTCACCTGCACTTTTAACCTGCAATTTTCGTTCAGCGAAATGTGTAATTTACAAATAAAAGGGAAAACGAAATTAAAAGTTTATGCTCGCAGGAATGGGAAATCAACTTTGTTTGCATTTAATTTGCACTCCGCTTTTTTACCTTTCGTTTCTCTTATTTTTTATTTTTATTTGTATTTTCATTCTCGTTTGTATTACGCTTTTTGTTGATTTCTGTGCGAGTGACTCTGGACATATGCCATTAACAAGTGGCTTGTTTTTTGCTGCCTATTTAATTTAATTCTGATTTTTTCCGATCCCGATTCTTGTAACAAATGGTTCGGGGGGTTAATCTCCGTTCTGTATAATTTGTCACATTTTGCCATCGCTGCATTAACTATTTACCCTCGCCCACCCGATTCATATATATAGATTGCATTTTAAATAATCATTTGACAGGGAACGGAAATTGCGCTTAATTGCCAGCAAGTTGGGTTTTTCATTTGATTTTTACCCTGTTTTATCTGTCGTTATTTTTTTTTCAACTCGTGTTCAGATAATTGCGCTTAAATAAATATTTGCCCGATAATTGCAAAATGTTTGTTATTCTCTGCGCTGCTCCAATCGCTTTGTTGGCATAATTCTGTAAAGCGAGAATTTTAATTCCGTTTTTTTTTGCCATTTAAATCGGCCTGTCATCGTGTCTTAGTAAAACAAATTTGCCTGTCGTTTTCTGAAAAAGTAGATTTACTTTTATAATATTTCAAATAATTTGCATTTCCTTAGCCATGGTGAAGCTCTACTAATTTATTTTACATTCTTATATATATTATTTGTTAGTTTTATAAGTTATAAGTTATTTTATATATAATGTTTAACACAATTTTAAAAAATACTTATTGTCATCTAGATTTTCTGATCATGTCTTTTACAAGTCTTGACTAATTTTTCTAGATCAGGGCATTCTGCCATCGTCTATTTGTAGTTGTATCCCATTTTGTGAAGCGCAGAAACGCCTAAAAGGCGGCTTGTAAAAATTTCACGTGTTTGTTTTCGCTCCCTTGGCGTTCGCCTCTTCTGTCGGCGATTATATTCAATAATTGTGTGCATTTAGATAAGTTACAAGCCCCGAGGGCCTCAGACAATCGGGCCGTCCACTCTGGGCCACTTTCCCGGGCTTTTGGCCCAAATGGGGGCCAGTCACGCCATCGAAATGCAACTGGGCCTGGGAGCCACTGGTGTGTAGGTGTTGAAAGCGGCTGCAGGCCAGGGAATCCGGCCAGAACTGGCGATCCGGGGAGTGAGGGGAGGGCAGGCTATCCGGGGAATCGCCTGGCAAATTGGCCGGCGCAGAAATGTGTCGGAAGTCTTTAGTAAAAGTTAAATAGAAAGCATATAGCAGATTTATATGCCTTCGCCGGCTGTAGTTATGCAAATTATTTGGCGAGGGCCCTGCAAATGCTTATATTTCTTGCTTAATATTGGTGTAAGCTCTATGCTTTATACATTTCAAATATTTTATAAAGAAAATAAAACTAATGGCAATATAAAGTTTTTTAATTTGTTTTACTTGTAAAAGTCACAACTAAAACACGCTTAAAAACCTTTTATTGAAACAGTCCATATTTCCTGACTTTCCAATAAAAAAATATCAGTATTTGGGCCATTATTTTGGCGAAGTTACAAAAAAATGGTCCAAAAAATTGTAATCCTAATATTTCAATATTCCAATTTTCAATGTTTAGGCCAAAAATACCATCATATATTTGACCATTTTTATTGTTCAAGAGTGATTTAAAAAACTTTGACAAATACAAGCAATTAATCTTTTCGTTTATAAATTAAATGGGCTTTAGCTTGGTATAAAATTAGCAAAATTAAAATTAACCAAATCTGTGACAAATCTTGGCCATTTATCTTTTCGGCTGCAAATTGAATGGGTTTCCGAGAGGTGTAACCTCCGCTGTCTGTCCCCTTCTGAGGCCATAAATCTCGGTTACTTCCGCTGCTTCACACACCCGTGCCCGGCAGTCCTTTGCATTTCTTATGGCTTCCTTGGGCCGCTCTAAACTGCATATCCTTGGGCCGAAGTGCAGTGGGTGGACTTTTGAATCCCGAGTACCGTATTCCGAATCCCGAATCCGCGGACTGTCAGCTTCTTTGTCCATTTGGCAGCCGTTGCTTTGATTTATGTGCATTATCCTGGACACGTGTGCGCACAAATTGATCCTTTATGAGCATTTTGCGGTTAATAATGCAGCGGCACGTGCCGAAATGTCGAGCGTTAAGTGTAAATGATAAGCTCGTCCTTGAGTGGGTGTACTACTTACATGTGGAAATGGAGATGGAGGAGGTCCCTTCTTGGGGTTAAGTGTTAGTTTGTTTTTGTGCCGAGTCCGGTTCCGAGTGACTCGGAGTGCTTGACATGTGACACCTTTTGAGCGACCCGTGCTCTGTTAGTTTTTCGTTTTCCGATTTTAAAGCGCTTAGTGCCCGGGATAAATCCGAAATCGCAAATGCCACTTCACACTTAATTTGCTCATAATGCCCGACGTAATCCCTTGACTGGGCCGCAGGACAACCCCTGCCATCCAGCTAATATCCTGCCAATTACGCCGGCAACAACAATATTTTCCCTGCCACTTTCCACCACCGGAAAAGCAGAGTCACCCCAATAATGGGAACAACAGTGGCAGCGGAGTTTTTACAGATTTCACGAAAAACAGAGTGAGGATCAGATGGGTTGGATCTTATCATCCGGGCTCCGGCTTTCACATATGCCCGGCCTAATGTGACAAATTCATCGAGTCCTTGCCATCCTACCATCCTCGATGTCCTTTTCCAGCATCGCTGATAAGCGCCAAATCTCTTGCCGCATTTTAATCCTTCGAACCATTGACAAATTGAGATGGCTGGCCGCCGATAGAAAATGGCAACAAATGTTTTAATTTAGAATTGGGAGTTGGAATTTGGAATTTGGAATTCCTCGTCGCAGGATTAGGCCGGGAGCGGCAGAAAAAGGACACGGGCAATTGTTCAGCTGTGAAAAGCGTTTGCCCGCCGATCTGATCGGTTAAATTTGAGCCAAAACTTTGAATATTACACGATAACAATCACTTTGCTAAAGGTTCTAAAGAGAAATTATTAAGATTGGTAGGGGTTTTCGTTTTAACACCCATAATGTATTCCGTTTTTAATGATCATAGCGCTAAATAAATTTGTAAATTATTAAACACACTAATCTAATATTTTTAATGCCATTGAACTTTATGTCTTTATGTTTATTAGGTTAAAAAGCAATGAAAAGCTTTCAATTTACTGATGGTATTAATATAATATAGTATTTACAAGTTATAAAATGTAAGGTTTGAATTTATTTTAAATAAACTTTTATTTTATTTATTTGTAGTAGCCAGAGTATAAAATTTCGTACCTTATTTGTAAAAATCGTAGTTTTAAGGCTATGTTTTCTTATAAAATAATATATATTAAAGTTTAAATTCCAATTTGTGTAATTAAATAACATTTTATTCAAAAATATATTCAATAACGCAACATTGTTGTAGAAGAGAAACAAAAGGGTATGCCCCTAAGATAATTTGATTTTTTATATCCTGCAACTTTGTTTTTCACCTGATTACAATGGCAGTTTGATTTAATAGAGATCACAAGGCCGGACAAACAGAAAAGCCAAAGTCAATGCTTCTGGCTTTAATATTTTATTTCGTTTTCTGGGTTTTTGCCATTTTATGGCAATTTCCAATTCCCAATTATAACGCAACGCGATTGCGTGCCATAAATGACAAGCTCTTATGAATTCGCGAGACGTTGCCCTGGAATTATGATTTCATGTGCCACAGCCTTGACTGTGGGAAGCCCTTGAAAGGATCGCTGCCTGTGCCGAGAGGTAAGAGCACCCACACTGGACAGGAAACTGGCAAAAGGATGAGCTCGAATTATGCCCATCGACCGCATCCTAACCAATTATGGTCATTAAATTGGCATTTGAAATGCTGAAATGCTGAAGCACTGAAATGCCAAGCCAAGGAATAACCGAAACTATTTAATTCTGATTTAATTCTCTGACGTTGGCGATGGCGATGGCGATGGCGGTTGACGGCCAGCGGAGCAGAATGCCAATGCCACCCGTACGGTGAACAACTGTCATAAAAATCACGCAGCGGAAATTATTTTGTCACCATTTATAATTGCATTGTCACAGCGCCAGTCAATAGTGCTCTGCGCTGCTGTTATTATTGTGATTGGAGGGTGTTGAAAGTAACACCCCGCACATTAAATCAAGTGCCACCCCCCCCCCAACCACCCAACCGCCCAACCACCCATCGTCATACATAAATTATTGAAAAATCATTCTACAAATAAACCCAGCGGAGCCAACAAGGACTCAACAGACAAGTAAATAAAAGCCACCACCTTTTGGGCCGCAGGACCACAGGAAAAAGGACACGCTCTGACTGTGTTGATTGCTTTGACAAGACCGCAAATAAAGCAGTAAATAACTGAGCTGGCAAGTGGGTGGATGGGTGGATCGGTTGGATTGGGTGGATTTCGGGTGACATCGGACCCGGGTTACATTGCGCATACGCCGCGTGGCCAGCAGGAGCAGTGGATCCACTCGCAGATTTAGGGGGAATCTTCAAAAGTGCACAAAAAGCAACTCCTTTTATAACAATAATAAGTAAAAAAAAAGAAAACACTTTTTGGTTTTCAGTGGGGTTTCTCCTGTGTGAAGAGATTAAAAAAGTTCGGAAAATGTATAGGAGTATACAAAGTTAAATTGTAGTTTATTTATTAATAAACTAAATACATCATATCTAATACTGATAATACTTCTTTATTTGCCATATTTTTTTGCCAAATGATTTTAGTCTGTTAAACAAAGTTTAACTGGAATTTATTTAATCAATGACAAAAAATATTATGTAAAATACTTCGGATAATATACATTTTTGTCTGATAATTATAATTATTTACTGATAGATTTTGCATTAATTTTTAAAAATTTAAAAATAATCTTAAGTATAATTCCAATGAGCTTAGATACCAAAATAATAAATCTGACTAATACAATTTTAATAACATAGTTAACATATTAAAGTAATCAAATAATTTAAATCATGACGCAATATATTAAATATCCTTAAGTAAATATTAAAAAAAATTCGTTAGTACTTCAGTTTGTTATTGGCACATTTTCTGATTGATTTTGGCCCACTGTGCACGGTTGGCCTCGCCACAGGCAAATCCAATTAATTTCATAGCGCCTAAAAACTTTAAGCGCAAGCGTCGAAGCACAGCTAACACAGCCTCCATCTGGCCTCCTCTAAAACCCCCCTCCACCCTTAACCCCACACCACCCCCAGGGCCAATGCCCACCCCCATGGAAAATGCCGGGATTCGTGGGTCGTCAGCTTCCGTTTCCGTTTGAACGAGTGCCCGTCTATTTATTTGCAAATGCAACTTGTCCAATTTGACAGTTGTCGCTTGCGAATGTCACCCAGTAAATCCGAATCCCAATCCCAATCCCATTCCCTTTCCCATTCCCATTGCCAATTCCAAACCTCCTCTCCGTCAGTGAAGCGTAAAGTGTGAAGGCCTGTAACGAGGCATATTGTGATTGGATTTGTGTAAATTTATTTATGTTAATTAGTTTCAATTTGATTTAATTTGCCCGGCGAAGTGAACAGAGAGCGGGGCGAAGAGGGCGAGGGGGTGCTGGCAATTAAAAGCACGTTAAAAACGCATTTAGCAAGCATGCCGGGGTGGCTATAACTTGGGACCCGTTTAGGCCGAAAACGAAGCGAAATCGGCTAATGACAGCCGCATCAATCCGCTGCGCTAACAAAGCGTTGAAGAAATCACTTTACCAGCGGCGTCCCATAAAACGCAGCCGTGCGCTCTGAGAAATGGGCACCGAAAAGGCTTCGAAGGCTCCAAAAGATCTAAACGATCTCCCAGCAGATCCCCAATCCGCAATTCGCAATCCCCAGTCCACAATCCCATTCCCAATCCCAATCCAGTCGAAATGACAACGAGACATGCGAGCAAATGAAATCAAATCAAACCAAATGACTCGGAACCCGCGAGTCCGGCTCCTTCGACGAAAACTCTAATTTGTTGATAATTTGCGACCGCAGCTGAGTCCGAATGCTGGATACTGTGGTCATGGGTACATATATCAGAGGCCCGCTGACCGCCAACGATGCCCCACGGGTGACTCTCGGGATCTGGCTGGCAGTATGCTATATGCTTCATGCTATATAGTACGGATCGGCCGGCGGCTGGGCAAACTCACCAAGCGGTACTTCCGCTGCTTGGCTAAAATGAAAAGGAAACCCGCTGAACGGGAAAATACAGACAGCTAATATACCCTAACTGGGCTTAAAACAAATATATTACTAGCCAAATTTTTTTTTTCTGTGAGGTTGTTGTGATGATTAGAATATTTCTGATATATTAAAATTTTTAATATCTTAACTATCTAAAATTTTAAAACACCTTTTTTAGGCACAGAAATAAAAGGAAAAGATGCTATTAAATTGTATATAAATTGTACTGTATATATAAATAAACTTACATCTAAAATAGGATTTCTTAAATAATACTTCCAAAATTTTTTCATAGTCTCTACAAATAATTTAAAATATCTAAATATGTGTATTTAGGTTTTCAAAAAACCGATCATTAGGGGAACAAAACAGATTGTTTGTAACTTGTTATTATATTTTATATTTCAAGACCTATCTGTTGAATAAATAATTTATGAGCAATAATAAAAGATTAAGCAACAATAATATTATAATAATTATAACAAAAGCCCCCTAATTTGGCAAATAAAAACGAGTATCAAATATAACCCGAACATACATTTTTCCAGGGTAACAATACTTCTCCGATCAGAACG
Source organism: Drosophila elegans (assembly GCF_018152505.1). Lineage (NCBI taxonomy): Eukaryota > Metazoa > Arthropoda > Insecta > Diptera > Drosophilidae > Drosophila > Drosophila elegans. The sequence continues at coordinate 5,091,020 of NW_024545513.1, forward strand.
AGTAGGAGCTAAAAAGCCAGCAAAAGATGAGAGCTGGTGCTGCTTGGATTTATGGCGCACAGCGCCAACTGCCAATTTAAAGACAATTTGGCCAAGAGGCGCGATTTCGGCTAAATTGCAACACAAATGCAAACAATTAGGGACTTTTTGCAGCAGCAGCAGCAGCAGTGCAGTTGCAGCGGTTGCAGCCGCCCCACTGGAAGGTCATCCGAGGTTCCAGATTCGAGATCCGAGATCGGAGATCCCAGGGAGATGACGGATGATCTTTCAGTACCCACGAAATACCGCCCCAGTTGAGCGTCGAAATTAATTGGTTTTTAGCGCGAGGCGACGATGGATAAAAATGGGAATGTGCTGGTTTGGCTTACTCGTTGGATGCTGCGGATGCGTAGAACAGAAGCAGAAATGGATTTTAATTACAATAGCTTCTTAAGGATATGCCCACGGAGCTAGGCCTATTTTATAACCTCGTATATAAACTTAAACAGAAGTGCATTTAATATATAATTATATGGTTAAGCAGACGGAAATTAAGGGTGTATTATATTTAATACAACATGCAAATGCAATAAATGTGTTAAAAACATTACAACAAATATCAAACCAACAGAGGAGATACACTCTAAAATATTAAAGAAAAATATATTCAGTGTTTGTAAAATAAATTAAATTCTTTATATGACAATAAAAATACATTTATTTTAAAGACAAGATCTTTAGTATAATGTGCTCAAAATATATATTTTTTTTTTGTCTAAGATATTTAAAATGGATTAATCATTTTTATACTCTTACTAAAGTAAGCGCAGATGCATTAAATAAATATTTAATTTATAAGATAAATAATTTATGATACGTAGAATCAAAAAGAAATAAGTGTAAGACTGTCCACCATGTAACACCCAAAATCGGCTAACAGCCAACATCTGTTGTTAATCCCCGCCAGACTTTCGATTGATTCAAGCCCAGTGTTCGCATGTGTGATTAGGACCGATCTAATTGGATCAACTCCTGCTGCTGTTGGGATCTCGGGAAAAGTGGCTTTTCACCACCCTCGCTTGCGGCAAAGGGTTGGCCGTGGAAAATTACTAATGTGATTGCACTAATGGCTCGAATTATAGACGCATTAGGGTAAATTAAAATCCTCCACTCTATTGGAGGAGTTATTGCCGTGTACTGTGTCCAGGGGGTGGTAATAATAATAAAGTTGTAGTGGCGCACTAACAACAATGCCTTTTGTGAGTTCGTTGGTTGGTCAGGTGCAAATGTTGCATGTTTTTGTTGGACCTCCCCCATTTTTTCCTATTTTTCCAGCTCCTTTTTTATTGAAGTATGAAGAGGGGATAGGGGGATTTTCCGACAGCGAGAACGACCCAAAACAGCTGTCAGCATTTTTGTCCTGTCTGGAAAAAGGAAAACTCTAATGTGGCCCACGGCGTTGACAACTGGGTGGAGCCAAAAATAGGTGGGGTTGTCCATGGGTTGGGGGATTGGATTGCCCCCTGCTAAGTGACAATTATTCGTGCTAGTTGTTGGTTTGGTTGCCCAAAGTATTGGTTACGTTACGCGATTGGTTAGCGTTAAGTGGAGTAAAGAATATCCTGGCTTATACTTAAGTCTGATTAGAAATCTACTCACTTATACTATTTTTAACACTCAAATTTAAAACTCAACTCTTTTGTACTTAGTAAATCATAACGAACTAACTTTATAGATATTTTTATAGATATGAACAAAATTGTATATCAAATAACTACCTATAATTATTTCTGAGAAAATAATATGTTAAAATATAAATATGTATTCGCAACTAGCTTTTATACTTATGTACAAAATTGGATAACAAATGCCAATTAAACAAAAGAATTTCTGTAAGTCAATAAAACTTCGTGATAAAATGTGTTAGCAAAAAAATATTTGGGTTTTAAATCTATAAAATTTACTACTGAAAAACTATATGCATAAAATTCCAAATAACTAAAGAAGATAACTCTTTACAAGAATGTGGATTTTTATAAAATATATATTTTTTATGTTCAGATTTTCTCATCAAAATTCTGCAGCTCAAAAATATTTTTTTTATTATATTTTTTATATTTAAAAAAAAAAACACCAGAATCGCATAATAAATTTATAAGAATATAAACAAATGGTATAAAGTTTTGAACTACAAATGTATTTACTAGAGTTTCCGAGTTTCTCAAAGGCATATTTTCCAGCCAGCCCCGAAATCCCCCCATTTCTCCTGATATAAGAAACCCCAGAAGTTGGGGGGTTTCCTTTTAATGGACGCATTTATACCAAAATATTATTTCACATGTTGACACTCGCACGTAATTAGGAATCGACTGCGGCTCGATGGTTCACGCTTGATTGACTTTGACTTTGACTTTGAGTGACACATGGACGTGGGCGTGGGCCAGTGGCCTAATTAAAAATCAATCGCTGAGCGTCTAATTAGGGGCCATTCGATCCCAGTCCCAATCCCGTCGAGAGGACGCAATTAAAGGCCATAATACCCTACGCCTACGCAGCAACTGCGTTTTCAGCCACGTGTCCTGGCGAGGAAAAAAATAAATAAATAAACACGACAATCGTTTGTACAGCGTTTATATGTATCCCATATTTATTTATGCCTTGTCCAACAAATTATGCGCTTCAGTTGCATAAAAAGCCAACACGTGCCAACCTTTGACCCCCGCCGCCGTCGCTGGTGACATTTTCAAAACTGAATGAATCTGCAGTGAGCGGAAAATGGATTTCTAATATTTTCCACACAAAAACGGACATATTACGGCGCGTAATCAAAAAGAAAAAAAAATGAAAAAAAAAACAAAAATGGTTAGGAAAAACAGTGGGGAAGAAATGAAAGGAAGCTTAAAATATGCTGGCAGGCGGCCACAACTTTTCCCGCAGGACGTCCGGGCTTAAAAGTTGAGAAAAATGAAACTTTTATGAGCGCATCTCCTTGGGTTTTCTTAGATTTTTACTTAGTTATATATATATATATATGTAATATATATAGGGCAATTTTCTTTTCGATTAAATGGTTGAGCAGGCACAGCGGACAGGCAAAATGGCGCGCATAAAGTGCCGCAAAGTGCTCCGAACTCCATGAGGACCGCACTTCCTCCTCCTGGTCCACTTTCTCCTCCAAGACCTCCTCGTCCTGCACTTAAAATCCTCCGCCTCCTACGCCTGCTTGAGTCGCTTGGCGGGGCCCACTGCCGGCAGTCCGCTGTCGAACTCGGATATGTTCAGGGTCCTCGATTTGCTCAGGCTCTTCATGAAGCTGCTGCGTCCCACTCCGCCGCCCACGAAGCCTCCCCTGGATCCCTGGGGTCCTGGCTTCCGCCGGTCGACCTCTGGCGCTCCTGCTCCTCCATCCCGCTGCTGCAGCTGACGCACCTCTCCGCTCACGGTCGTCGTGAACCGCCGCTTGGCCCGCTTCTGGGCTTGAATCTTCTCGGGATCTCTGCAAGAAAACAAGGGGATGAGCATCAGATTGTGTGATTTATTCAGGATTCTGCCGTCCCCTTAACTGCATACTTAACTCAGAATTAATTAGCTATAGAAAACTATAGCTAAAATTATTTGCTAATAAAATTGGAAGGGGAGTATATATGTGTACTAGATTTTAAATAAGTTGGGTCTAAAAGTATATATATTTTATTTATTAATAGATCTCACTTATAATCAGATCGCGATCGTTTGCCCTATCAACTTGTAAGTCTTCTCTATTTATATTGGGCTTAAATGTTGGTTATATCAAATAATTTGTATCAATATATATTTATATTTTATTTAGAAATTTATGTATTACATAAAATTAAATTAATTTAAAGATTAATGTTTTCTAGACTAACTGTAATCATTACATCTACAATATATACATTCTATCAACAGAACCCATATATGTTATATGATGGGTTGAACCCTCTGGCTTACCTTTCCGTGTAGGTCAGTCGATTGGTGGGCGGGGCCGCCTTGGGGGCGGCGTGCTGGGCGGCGAACTTGGAGGGGGCCTCCTTGAGGGCGAAGCTCTTGGCGAAGTGGCCCATGTGGGCGATGCGCACGTTGAAGATGGGCTTCAGCTCCTTGGGAAACGTCGAGTAGAACTTCATCCAGGACACAAAAGCTGCGGCGAGATGGGAAAAGCGGAGATGTTAATGCCTTTAGAATTAATTGATGTCTTGGCTTAAGTGCTGGCGCATGTGTGTGTATGTCGAGTGTGTGCGAGCCGCATTCATTACAAAATAAATTTGTTAAAATGACAAATGAGCAGTGTCAGCAAAGGATTTCACATCCACAATAGACACGGGTATTGTGTGCGAAGGGATACATGTATGTACGTACACACATTGTGTACACGCTTGTGGTTCGCTGTTGTGTGAGCATGTCCTTGCTAATTACGCAGCACTTATGCCAGGCAATTCCAAATTATACAACAATGATATCAAATTACCAACAGAGCAGAGCCACTCAGGACCGCAATTGTTACCCCGATAAGCATCTCTCGCCGGCGGAGTGGGATATGTAAATGTGATGTGGAATGAAAAGTGCAATGCAAATGCTCAAGCAACGACACTTTCCAAACGAAACGAGACAGATGCGAGTGAGTTGTATCCTTTCCAAGGCTATCCCTTTCCAGGGATATGCCAAAGAATTTGGCTACAACATTAAATAGGATAATGAGTATCAACAGAGAGCGATACAAGTTGCATATAAAATAAACACTCAAGGAGGTTACTTTTTGAATTAAACCAAACTTATTATTTAAAATGATAGACGAATGATGGAGAACTGCTTCTTCGAAATAAACTACAAAGTATATTATTATTTATTCAATACTAAATAACAACCTCTGAATTTTTTAGTTTTATTTCTATAACGAAGAGTCTAAAACTGTAGTTTAAAGGCTTTTTTTTAATCGACATAAGTTTTATTTTGATACTTTCGTGGTGTTTATTTAATACTCATCTTATTACACAATAGTTTAAACAATAGTTTAGTTTCTATGGCAATTTTTTTTGGTGTACTTTACTTTGTTATTTGCATAAATTAATTAAAATAGAAAAATAAATAAACACTAAAAATTGTACCCCCTTAAAAAGGCAACTATTATTTTGGATGTTAGAGAAATGAAGGGGATATGTTTCTCCAACTAGCCAAGAATGTGTTACTCATCACATAGCAAGACGCTAAATTAGCTTTAATAAACTAGTGGCCCTTCCGTTCCCAGGCCCTCGTAATTGACTGCCAAGGAACCGCAGATCCCGGCCACACACACCGAAACCCCCAGCTCCAGGATAACCTTCAGCTGAGGACAACTCCCAAATGAACTCGTGAATCCTGGCGGGCAAAAACAGGAAGCTGGGAGGGATGGGCAGGCCCACTAGAGAGTCAGAAGGCCAGAGATGGATGCAAAGACGTTCCTGCCCCGGCAATTAACTCGCAGTCGTCCTTCTTCTGCACCCGCATGTCCTTTTTTTTTTGGGGGGGCGCAAAGGGGGGGGATGGGACCAAAGTCTCGAAGTCAAGCCCTGGGCTTTCTGGTTCTGGATTCTGGGCTCTGGACTCGGGATTCTGGCTTAATTGCCGCAAATGCGATTACGGCCAAGTGGCAGACATTAGGCAAACAAAAAGTATGACGGCAGCGGATGTTTAGAGACGTCTGCCAGCCGGAAGTGGCGAATAAAATAAATGTCATTCGAAGGGGAGACTGCGGCTTGCGGCGTGCGGCATGCGGAATACGGAATCCACCGCAGAAGCCGCACAAAATGGCTTTTTATGCCATTGTCTCGGTGGTTTTCTCTGGATTTGCTGGCTTTTCAGGAGCAAGGGCTGCCACTCCGGGTGGTTTCTTCTTCAGCGCGCGTGTCCATGCGGTTTGTGTAGGCGTGGCAAATTGTTGTGATTGTTTTTCAGTCCACCCATTGCCATTGCCATTGCCATTGCCATTTCCCTTACCATTGCCGTTTCCATTTCCACAACCTCCCCAAACGAAGGGCTTTCCTTTCACTTGATACCCGACGCAGAGCTAATCGGGGGTGTCGCCATCAGGGGCTTAGTTGTTGTGAAAGGCATTAGCAGAACTCTTTTCAGCGGCATAATATGCGAAACAATGGCTGGAATATACCATTAAATACGCCAAAAATGATTGTAAGTCAAAAGGGAACTATGAGGATCAGAGAGGTTGTCAGCGGATTATCCTGCTCTTAAAAACAGATGTTTTTGGAGAGAAACTCTATGCGTATTTAGTTATTTGAAAATAATTATTATAGTACTTGTTATTTAATTATGTATTCATATTGTTAAAGACTATTTGAATTGAATGGGACCTAAATAGAAAATTATAAGCTATTCTCAATTAAATGGTAAGTATGAGTATCATAATTTTGAAAAACAGATGCTTTTGGAGAGAGATATATAAATTGAGAAATACATATATTTGAATCAAGTAATTCGAAAAAAAACTATAAGAGTGTTAAGGACTATTTAAATGGTATGAATATACTTTATAGTAGATGTCTCAAGATCATACTTTGTAAAAAAACAATTCGATTTTAAAATCAAAATCAAATAATTATTTGTAATATGCTGCTTTTCCACCGCCCGTACCCGTACCTTTTGTCTTACAGCTTTGCAACGCACTGTAGCACAAACTACTGAAAGTTTAAAAAGCCGCCTCTGAAGACAAAAAGTGAATTCCGAGTTGAAAATTGTTTCAATTACCGATGCAATGCAAGTCGCAGATGTTCTTCCCTCTCTTTCCCGGCCTGTATGTCTCCGCACTACCCGTCTCTTTCGCCCGCCCGGCTTGCTGTCCCTTTCTGGCTGCCTTTTATCTGCTGCTTTGTACAGTTTTGTTCAAGCGTAATACTTTTTAATGGCTTTTTGATTGGACGCAGCAGAGCAGCAGCAACAGAAGCAGTAGCTGTAGCAGTAGCAGTAGCAGTAGAAAACTGCATCCTCCTGGATACTTTATCCCATTCCCCGTCTCTTTCGGCCCCGGCTATTGCCATCTCTTTCGGGCATTTTGGCATTTTGGTTGCTCTGCTCTTAAGTTTTGCCAAGTGGCTTCCTGTCTTGACGCTTGACTCGGCGCTTAAGTGCAATTTGCGTTGCCATTTTGACCGACTCTCAACTCTCGACTCTCGACTCTGCCCGCTTTTATACATCCTTTATCCTTTATTTATCTTGCTGTTTTGCCATTGTTTTGCGATATTTCGCTCAGTTTCCGTTTCCTGTTTCGAGTCGCCATCAGCCATCAAAGGAGTTCGTTCCCCCATTCCCAGACTTTTATTATATGGCCCGCTTTTTGGGTGCCTTTTCCCCCATTTATGATTCATTTTGGGTGCCTCTTTTCGATTAGAATCGCTTCCACTTGCCTGCCACTCCTTTATGTCCTTTATGTTTCAATCGCAGGAAAATGGGGAAAAACATCGTCTGGATTTTCTCAACCCTTCAAAAGCGCCTTGGTAACATCTAATTAACTTTTTTTCTAGCCTTTCCAACGCTGCAATTACACTTTCAGCAGGATACTAATGAAATGAATATCAGACAGGGAGATACCTTGTAAAATGATTATTTTGAGAAAAGAGTACAATTACTTTTTCTAACTCAGTAAAATGATCTATAAATATGATGATTTATAAATAATATCTTCAGTTTCGAGAGGATAATTATTAAAACAAGCCAACGAAAAACACATTTAATTACCCTTTTGATTTTCTCTATAGAAAAAAAAGCTTTATTGGCAATTATTATTGAATCAGTAGAGGTATTGGTAACAAGGTATATTTTTTTATGAATTTATTTTTATAAACACCTACACTGTTTTTAATGAAACAAGGCTTTGTAATGCTAAAAACGATTATAAAAATTCAAGCAACAATTTCGGAACAACAAATTACCAAGGATCAAAGGTTTTCTTTTTGGGAAAATTATTATTTTTAAAACTTTTATTAAAAGTTATATACCCTTTTTGTTATTTTTCTAAGGGGTAGCCACTCCCACCCCCGTTTTGAAAGGCAAATAAAATAAAATGTGGAAATAAATGAAGGCAGAAAAAAGGATCAGGCGATGAAAGAAGTCGCTGGTGGTCACTTGCCGCGATGACGGATGTGGGTGGTAGTGGGTGCTGGATGGTGGGTGGTGCTTTGCGGTGGGTGGTTGGAGGTCGCCGAAAGAGGCGGATGGAAAGGGGGATTCATTTGACACGCAATCGAAATTAACTTCAAATATGAAATAATTTTTGTGTTTTTAACGCGCGCTGCCCCGTGGATGATAACTGGGGTGTGGGGTGAGGGGTTTGGGGGGCGGTCAAAAGAGCGGGGGCGTGGCTCGTGCTACCAACTTATAATTGGAAAAATAGCCGAGCGTTTGTGGGTTTTTGTGTTTTTGTATTTTTGTATTTCTCTTTTTTTCACCCACCGGAGTGTTGTAAAAAATCGTAATTACAAAGTTAATGTTCTTTGGTGAAAGGATTAAATTGCTAGTTTGTCCTGGGATCGGAGTTGGGGCAATTGGAAAAGTAAGTACCATGGGAACTCATCAAATGGCTCGGGATCGGGATAAATAAGGGTCCAAATTGGGTCTCTGTATATGTTTTAAATATGAAAAAATGAAACGGGCTGCCTGTGGTAATCGAACGATTAAATGCTATTGATTGAAGTTGATATTCTTGAAGTGGAAATAAATTGGGACCGTGTTAAAAAGAAAAACAAATTTCTTTTGCCGAATTTTCTAAGATTTTGAAAGCTGGCAGAATCTGGAGACCATAACTTCACTTATCAGACTTTAATTTCAAAGATTGTGAATTCATTCTCTGAAAATCTGCATTCAAATTTATAAATTTACTGATAGTAAATTTTATGGCCCTTTTTCATGTTCAGTTTTTTAAAATTTTAATTGGTTTGCTGAAAGGTTATCTAAATCTTTTATAGCCCATATTTTGACTAATTGGCCATCGATTTCAATGTTACTTATAAAGATTGTGGATTCATTCCCAAATTATCTACATTCAAATAAATAACTTTACTGAAGGTCAATTTTCGGCCCCATTTTAATGTTTGATATTTCTAAATGGTGAACCAAAACGACACTTCTACAAATCATAACCATATTTCCAAGTTTTTGACAATTTCTTAAAGCTTATGGTTGAGCCATCCTTAAAAACAATTTAGTTTAAAAGGTCAAACTTTGTGCTGAACACAAATATTGATATTGATTGATATATGTTCCCTACATAGAAATATTTATGGATGAATAAATAAAGAGGAATATTTATGTACTTGTTGTGGACGATTTCAGGATGACATAGACCTCAAATAACACCTACCTTTGCAGGACTTGTCGTGCAACTCGCGATCGTCCTCGAGCAGCGTCTGGAACTTGTGCTGCAGGTTGGAGGCCGCCTCCTGCACCGTCCTGGCCTCGTCGTCCTTGGGCAGCAGGGTCTGCAGATAGGCGTACATGTCGCCCTGCTGGATGCGAATGCGCTTCTTCTCCAGGTGCCGCACGAACTGCGCCTCGCTGGGTGCCAGAAAGAGCACGGCCCGTCCCCTGCGGCCCGCTCGCGCCGTGCGACCCACGCGGTGGACGAAATCGGCGGTGGTTTGCGGCGGCGTGTACTGCACCACCAGCTTGATGTCGGGCACATCGATGCCGCGGCCCACCACATCGGTGGCCAGTAGGACGCAGCTGGGGCACTCGCGGAAGCCACGGAAGACGCCCTGTCGCTCCGTCTGCGTCATGGAGCCATGCAGTCTTGTGGAGAAAATAGAGGGTTACACAAACTAAGACATTGCAGGCACACAAACAACTCACTTGAAGAAGCGCAGACCCTGCAGCAGCGGGGTATCGGCATCCCCGTCCGAGTCCTCCGCCTCCTGGTCGTCTTCCTCGTCCAGAACGCGCCTGGTCAGCGCCTCGTTCAACATGTCGTGGTGGAAGTTCACCATCTCCGTGGTGCTCATGAACACAATGGCCTTGAACTCCTTGGGGCTGGCGTCCACCTCCTTGGCCAGCAGCGCGGAGAGGGCCACCAGGCGGAGCTTGGGCGGCACCACCACATAGCTGAGCTGCAGGTTGTCGGGAATACTCAGCACCCCGGTCACGTCCTCCTGGTACTCCCCCAGGCCATCGTCCTCCACCGCCAGCAGGGCCTCGATGGTCTCCTTCTGGTAGCCATCCTTCGACTTGAGCGCCGCACTGGCCGCCTCGTCGCTGTTGTCGATGTACAGGGGGTTGCGCAGGGTCAGACCGGCCAGCTGCTGGACCTGCGAGGTCAGCGTGGCACTCAGCAGCATGCGCTGCAGCTGGGCCAGGTGCTCCTTGTCCTCGCACTCCGCCCGCTGCTTGTCGATGGCCTCCACCAACTGCTTCACATCGCGCTCGTAGCCCAGCTCCAGCAGGCGATCCGCCTCGTCCAGGATGAGGAACTGCAGCTTCGTCAGCTTGAAGTTGGCCGTGTGCAGCAGGTGGTCCACCAGGCGACCCGGCGTGCCCACCAGCACATTGATGCCCTTCCTCAGCCTGGCCTTCTCGCTCTTGCGGCTCTCGCCGCCCAGCAGGGAGCCGGGCACGATCCAGGTGTAGGGCTTGACCAGCTTCTGGACCAGCTCGTACGTCTGGATGACCAGCTCCCGGGTGGGCACTATCACCAGGGCCAGCACGCCGTCCTTGCGCTGCACTCGGGGCTGCTGCTTCTGCAGCAGTTCCACCAAGGGCAGGGCGTAGGCCAGCGTCTTGCCCGAGCCCGTCTGCGAGCGCACCAGCACATCCTTGCCCAGCAGCACCTCGGGTATCGTCTTCTGCTGCACACTGGTCAGCTCGCGTATGCCGAGCAGATCCTCCAGGTTCTTCACCGCATGTGGATGCAGTCCCAAAGTGGATATCTTCGAGCCCGTGAAGATGGTCTCCTTGACGGGCTTCACTGCACGCTGGCCCAGTTGCTTGAGGGCCTCCACATCGCTTTGGTCGAAGAGGCCTATCTTCTTGGTGCGAAAACGGTTTTGGGTTGCGGTTTCCCCAGCTTTTGATGGAGTTTGCAGGGTCTTTTTGGTGTCCTCTTTTGTGGGTTGGGGTTTTTCGGAGGCTTCCTTAGCTGCCTCTTCACCGGATTCAGCCGATTCCTTAGCTAAATCTTTTGTGGGCCCTTCTGTTGACCTGTCCTTGGCATTCTCCTCTTTCTCGCTGGCTTCCTGATCCTCGCCAGCCTCCTGCCGCCGCTTGTTTCTCCGCTCCTCGTCCATTTGAGCCCGGAAAATGTCGCCTGCCCTGGGCATTTGATTGGGGTTCTTGGGTTTTCGGTGGTTTTTCAGGGCACGCGTGAGCTGCTCATCGCTGAGTTTTAGCACAGGTTTTCCCTGCCTCTGCTTTTTGCCCAATCTCTCGGCTCTGGTGATTTTTGGCTTGGCTTTTTGAGTGGTGACCACGGGTTTTGTGGTCACATTCAGCATGAAATCATCGCCCAAAATGCTGCTTTTAGCAGGTGCTTTCGAGGGGCTAGCATTGAACATAAGATCTCCGGAGGATATAGTAGATTTAGGGGCGGCAACTGAAGGACTGGAAGGCACTTTGCCTGTAGAACTTGAAGATGCAGTGGAATTTGTGGCATTTAAGGGACCTGCATTTGTAGGTGCCACTTTCGTGGTGGCCGCCCTTCTGCGCACCACAATCGCCTTGACTTTGGGCTTCTCCACATCGAATTGAAAGTCAAAATCCTGAGATTTTTGTACACGTTTTTTAACCGATTGCACGGGCTTTTGATGAAAATGCAACGAACAATATGAAATTACATACTTAAACCAGCGAAAGTCACTTACTTGTTGTTTTTTCTGGGCCGCAGGTCTGGAATTCACATTCAGCGTTATATTATCCACCATTTTTGGGCATTTGTGGTACTGGATCAAGGGAAATGAAAGGAATTTTTTGTAAATAAAATAAAACGTGCGCGTCTCTTCTTATTATTTTGCACATTCACCGCGAAGCGCTCACATAAACAGCTGTGCGCTGGCCAGTGCTGCCCATAGAAGTTGCACAAGGAACACGCAGGCGCCAGAATTTGAATTTATTTGGTTGAGTGCATTAATTTATTCATTAATATAATATAATGATAATGATGATATAATAATAAACATCTTTTTGTATATTAACCCTTTTTAAATGCCCCTTGTTTTACAATCAGATTTTGTTTTGTTGTTATTGGAATAAAAATGTAAATAATAATAATAAATAATAATAATAATATTAAATGCAGCAATGGTGACTACTTTTTTAACTGATTTCTTAGTTCAAAGTTTATTTTTGTTGCGCCCCTTTTTAATATATTATAATAATTGAATTTAGTTAAACCAACTAATGAAAAAACTGTTAAAATTACAAACATCCGCTCATAAATAACTTTCACATTCCATTTAATATTGTATATTAATATATTTTATATTTTGGCAAATTCAGTAACATGGTTGGTTTTTTAAAGTAACTCTCTCTAAATATAATATGCTTACAACAATTTCCATAGGCGACACAAAAAAAATTCAACGCATTCAACTGCCTTGGGCTGCGAAGTGGTTTCCATAGTAATAGTGCTTGTGGTGGGTGGTTGGGTGGTTGGGTGGAATGGGGGTGCTTCTGTGGGTGGGTGGCCTTGGTGGTTTGTATCTCCCTTTGTTTAGCTGCGTCAGCCCCAGCTGCGGGCGCCACAGATGTCAACCACAGTCCAATGAATGACGGTGACGGCGGCTTGAGATCCTGGTCGCGGATGTCCTTCCTCAGCTCCTCTGGGACTGCCATCTCCCGCCTTCCCAGCACCCTCCTCCACTTCCACTTCCATTGCCATGGGAATGGGAATGGGAACGGGGATGGGGGTGGTCATGGGCATGGGCATGGGGATACTGGCCTGGTCCTGGGGACGCCCGTGCTCCTCCGTCGATTGGCAGGCCGCGTACAACAACTATGCGGTCACGTAGTACTCCCTCTGCCGCTTCTGGCACTTCTCGCGCGCAATATAGCACAGGGCGATCGTGATCAGCAGCACTATGGTCACGCCCATGCCAATGCTCACCCACATGATCTCCTCGTTGATGCCCACGTACGAGCGACCTGCAAAAGCACACCAATTAGCTTAGGATTTAAATTTCTAAAACGGTGCCAGAAATAAAATTAAAAGTAAGGAACATAAAAACAACATTTGGTTGCAATAAAATATTATACAAATAAAATTTAAATTAAATACAAAATGTTGTTAACAATTTTTGCACAGATGACTTAACCAGATTACGAAATAATATAAATTATTATATATTATAAAAATCTTCTCAAGTTTTAAAGTGGGTGATCAAAAAGGGCTGGCAGCCATTAAAGTCCACAATAACTCACCATTGTAGTAGTGATTGGAGTAGCCGGCTTTGCCAGCCACGCGACCCGCTGGCATTTTGCGAAAAGTTCAGCCAACTAATAAATTAAAATGTGCGTTGCTTTTCCTTTTTTCCTATTTGGCTCGTTGGCCTGGATATATGTACGAGATATTTGTTGCTTTTGCAGCTTTATCGGATATTTCCGGTTGTTTTCTCCGTGTCTTTTTTTAATTACAATTTATGTGTTTTGCTTGCATATCGCATTCGTGCAGGTCCTTGGGTGGCGCCAGTTTAGGCTAAAAAGAAAGAAAAATAAAAACATTAATTTTACGCTAAAACAAATGAAGTGACAAGAAAATGAGGTGAAAAAAAAATATTATGAATTCAAATTTGCGCGGGTCAAAACCAAGCGTTTTGCAGCACTTCCATTTCTTTGCGGGCATCAATGTTTTTTTTTTGGCGGAATATATTAATGTTTCATTGAAGTTTGAAATAAAACTAAAAAGGCCGAGCTTAGCTTCACGTAAATAAATTTCTTGACCTAAAATTAAGATTTCCTTTTAATATAATTTCTTTTTAAAATTAAAATCTATATTGCTTTCATTAGAGATGGATAGACATCGATGATTCCTGCCAAACATCGATGAGACCGATATTTTGAAAACATCGATGTTGGCATCGATGTTTCGCCACCTCTAGCATCAGCTGCTTAAGAAAATAATAATAAATGCAAATAAATAGTGACACTTTAACTGAATTCGATGTATTTAACATAAAAACATACGGTCTAAAAGTGCGAAATGGAAAATTCAGACCATGACAAGGTGAAAAACACCAACAAAGTAATCGGAAACAAAAAAATACAAAGTGAAATCGCAAAAAACGCCGGCGTTTTGGTCCCCAACGAAGAAGAAGAAGAAGTTGTTCCCAATGAGAAGAAGCAGTTGAAAGAGAAAGAAGAAGAAGAAGATCTGAGAGACGAAGAGAAGGAAGCGGTAAATTGCGCGGGCAAGAAAGAGACAGCTGCGGCCGAAATGCAACAACAAAAGTGCCTGGATGCAAGCACCTGTAGATGCCGTAAGTCCTTCTCTGTCACACCGAAACTTTTTCATTACCTCTCTTTCAATGAGAGATAACGGTGAAAAATTTCCTAGCTCTTATCTCTAAAACTTGTTCATTACTCATCATACAAATTAACTAATGGTTTCCATTTCACATAGAAAAGATTTTGAATATATTCTGTATGTTAATTATACATATCTGAAAATATATTTTAAAAGTGGCATTGCATGATTTTACTTTTTCCTAAATAGCAAAGTTTAATGGGAAAAATTAAAAGATAAACTGTCTAAATAAATTTATTGTTAAATAATTATGCTAAATATTTTAGGATGTGTTATGATAATATAAATGATAATAAATTGAGATAGTCTAAATCCATTAATTGATACATATTTCTTATTTTTATACCCTTGCAGAGGGTATTATAATTTCAGTCAGAAGTTTGCAACGCAGTGAAGGAGACGTTTCCGACCCTATAAAGTATATATATTCTTGATCAGCATCACTAGTAGAGTCGATCTAGCCATGTCCGTCTGTCCGTCCGTCTGTCCGTCCGTCTGTCCGTCTGTCCGTCCGTTTATATGCAAACTAGTCTCTCAGTTTTAAAGCTATCTACATGAAACTTTCCCAAAAGTTGTCTTTCTATTGCAGGTAGTATATAAGTCGGAACGAGCCGGATCGGACGACTATAGCATATAGCTCCCATAGGAACAATCGGAAAAATAATTGAAAAAAATTATAACTTTGCTGTTTTTTAATTTTTTGTTTAGTTCTTCGACATATAGCAATGGTTAAATATTTCAGAATTATGGTTTAAATTTCATCAAAATCGGACGACTATAGCATATAGCTCCCATAGGAACAATCGGAAAAATAATTGAAAAAAAATTATAACTTTGCTGTTTTTTAATTTTTTGTTTTGTTCTTCGACATAAAGCAATGGTTAAATATTTCAGAATTATGGTTAAAATTTCATCAAAATCGGACGACTATAGCATATAGCTCCCATAGGAACAATCAGAAAAATAATTAAAAAAAAATTATAACTTTGCTGTTTTTTAATTTTTTGTTTAGTTCTTCGACATATAGCAATGGTTAAATATTTCAGAATTATGGTTTAAATTTCATCAAAATCGGACGACTATATCATATAGCTCCCATACAAATATTAAAAATATATAAAAGAACAATCAAATAATTAAGCTGCAAATCGTCATAGCTTCAATGTTTTTAAACATATACGCAAGTAAATCATAATTTTAATGTTTTCAAAAATATTTAATTCTTGCGATAGCTGCAAGGGTATATGAACTTCGGCTTGCCGAAGTTTGCTTTCTTTCTTGTTTGTACATATTTTGAATCCCAAACCATGTGCAATTTTATTCAGATTAAAACTTGTAATATATTCATATTACAATGATAATTTGAGTAACCCGTAACACCTTATTGCCAATCAAGAGCCGTTTAAGGACACCAGCTGTCATTTTTTCCCTTTTGCAATATCAGACCGAACGATAATGTCCAGACATGCGGCTCATTCGCATGCACCGCTTGTTCCTGGCCAGAATCCATATCCTGGCATCCGTGATAGATTAAAGTTACGCCCAGGCAAAAATTGCATGAAATTGCAACGCCCCTCGTCCTTTCCCTCTACCATCTATGCATCAGTTGCAAAAAGTTTTTCACAAAACACAGGGAGAAAAAATAATGTTCGGTAGACATTTTTCAAGGGTTTTATAGAAATCTCTACCAATACATAAGATGTTCGTATCAACATTTTAAGGTCCTTTATCAAGGTGCTTATAAAAGTTTCTTTGAATAATGAATTCTTACTGGCTTACGTGTCGTATGAGTAATTTCAATGCAAATTAAAAGCTTACATCAAAATTACTCATACGTTATGTATGCCAATGAGAATACATCACTCGATCCAATAAATTAATTTAAATCAATGTCTCAAAAAAGGGCAGCCATTAAGTCTGTTTGTGGTACAAATTTTAAGGGACTTCAAACAGATTTGTTTTCTTTTTTTCTCGCAGTGCAGCAGCGAACACAACTGGAAACGGAGCGTCCTTCCGTTTCCATTGCTGCTGCACATTCACTGCTGCAACTGCAATCGAAATGAGTGCGAAGGTCGCTTTTGACCAGACCCAAAGCCCAAAACCCGTTAGTGAAGTGGTTTTAACTCGGTTTTCGTCTTGAATAATTCAGGCCAAAAAATGGCAAACTAGAAATGAGTTTGAATTTTCGGGGCTCACGTACTCAAATTGGGGAAAAACCTGGCAGTTTGGGACCCCAGCGATATGGACGATTACGGAATCATTTGTTTTCGCTTTCCCGGGGGAAAACTTTAAAGGAAAACTCCCTGCGTGGTAATAAATATAAAGCGTTTGGCCATTATTTAACCGCGCATTTAGTGCAGTTGACGGTGCCGGCGGCACTGGCTAATTGAAAAGCGCCAACTGCAGCAAACGAGGGTTAACTTAACCCCCGATGCGAACACGTTTACTATGATTAACTGGCAGCTCACGGGTATTTACGGACCGCCTTTCTTTCTGGTTAGCTGCTGCACAAGCTCATTAAGATTGCTAATTTCCCCCTTTGTCTTGTGGCGTTCAGAAAATCGCAAAACTTGAGATATTACTGCAGACCACTGCGATTTAATATTCTTATGATTAAGAACATATTGGGAAATTGGGAATTTGGCTGAGTCTGCTATTTGTATTTATAATGATTTGCTAAAGTAAGATGTTATCAAGTATTTAAACACTTTATCATGGCTTAAAAGCTTTAAAACAGATGTTTAAAGGTCTCTCGAAACAACATAAATATTTTCTATGCTTATAAATACTAATAGTATCTTATATCGGAAACATACTGTTTAATTTTAATTGGGTACATATTAGGCTATTAATACTTTTTAGAATTTTATTATTTAATAAGTTCAGGAATTTGCATAATAAATGCATGTAATCGCTATTGAATTTATCAGGCGGAAATAATGTTCAGCTCGAGAGCTTGACCGTGCGACTCAGCCTTAAAACCACCCACATCCACCCATTGCCATTTGATTGCGGTCGCTGCGCAAATTATCGAGATAAAAACGCAGTGAAAAAAGCTGTGGGTGCCGCATTTTTATTCCTCATTGTCCACTAATTCCCCGAGCGGTTCGCATCCGCGGAAAGATCATAAAAAACAATGTCTGAACGGCGTCGGACTTATATTTCCTCCTCCCTGGCAGCTCAACTGGAGGCGGAGGCCATCAAGGACAACCGCCAGCTGCTGGAGTTCCGGGTTCGGAGCAGGGACATCGACTGGCGCCAGTATGTCCAGCCGCTGGACACCGCAGTCCGATCGGGAGCGGTCTACTTGGAGCGGCAGGCGGACTTCGTGGGCAGCCACCGGCAACCTGTGACCGAGGCCAATCGCAGAGAGCTGCTCGTCTGCCACGACATGATGGGCAACTATTTGGAGGATCGGTGAGTTTTCATACGGAAAAGTTCTATAAGCATACTACACTATAATACTTATAAGTAAAAAAAAAGGTAAAACTCCTCTTAAAAAGGGTATTTTACAAGGCAATCAGCGTTACTTACAACTGATGTCAAGCAATCGGGAGCTTTGTGGAATTGGTATGACGTGGAAACTTAAGTATATAATATGTATATATCACAATTATTTTTGTTTGTTTTAAACATAAAATACTTATACAAACATAAGTTATTGTACTATAATAAAGATAAAGATAATTGTTAAATATATATATACTTTATAATAATCTGTATAATCTTTTAGAAAACACATTGCACTGTAGTTAGCCTTTTTTAATAAATAAACATTCGTAAGTGATTTCTAACTGATTTGAAACCATTTGATTCGTTTTGGAACATTACTATTAAATCGACAAAGCGAAAACTTCTAAGAAGGCTTTAACCAAATTTAAATTTAACTTATGAGCATTAGCAAGGGCCAAACTTTTGATAATTCAGTTTTTAATTGTTTTTCTCATTCCTTGCAGGCACTTTCACAGCTCGGAGAAGTACGACGACTATCGATTCGTGCACTGGTCAGCCGTGGATTACTTTTGCTACTTCAGTCACGAGTACGTGACCATTCCGCCCAGTGGCTGGCTGAATGCCGCGCACCGCCACGGAGTGCCGGTGGTGGGCACGTTCATCGTGGAGCAGCCAGGACGCCTGGAGGAAGTCCTGGCCAGCAAGGAGAGTGTGGAGCGGACAGTGGGGGCCCTGACCCGCCTGTGCCAGCACTTCGGCTTCGAGGGATGGCTGGTCAACGTGGAGGTGGCCGTTGCCCCGCGCAATATGCCCAATCTATAGTGAGTACTCTGTCAACAATTCATTCCGAATGGGTTTTCATAGTTCATAGTCCTTTGAATTGATAGGTAATAATCATATTACTTTACTTTGGACAACTTTTCGAAAAAGCACAAAAGTCACATATCGGCTGTCCAATTTATCAATGGCTTTTCCAATTCAATCCATCATGAGCTGTCGCAAAGTTATACTAGTTTTATGCATGTTATGCATGAACAACAAATAGCTAAACAATATATTAGTTTAAATTTACCATTCATAGGTCAAACACGTAACATTTTTATCACTGAATAATATAAAAAAGTAACCTGAAAAAACACCCAAACACCATTATGAAATTATATTAGTGCCAAAATTAACCAAAATGTCTTAAAATTAAGGAAAAAAGGTTTTTTTCCCATTGTTTTAGTCATTTGAATACTTTTTAGGTTATTTTGGTTCTTGGATGTTTTTCGAGGTCATATTCGAACATGTCCAAGTATCAAGACCAAATAGATACGAAATTGCATTAAAACTGGTATCATTTCTTATATTTTTTTTTCTGTGTACTTTGTTCAAAAACTGTTCCTTGTAAACCAAATTTGGTGTTTATATGTGTGTGTTTCATCAGTGTTTTTATGTTGTTAAATTCTAAAGAAATTTTAAAAATGTAAATATCTGATGCAACTGCAAATAGTTTTAAAAGCATGATATGTAGTTACCCTTTGACCCCTTTCTACTGATCCCATTATCCTGTTATCCCACTATCCCTAGCCGATTTGTCCGTGAACTGACCACCGCCACGGAGTCTCGTGTGCCCCACGGACGTGTCTTTTGGTACGACAGCGTCACGGAGGACGGCCATCTGTTGTGGCAGAACGAGCTGAACCAGCGTAACGTGGAGTTCTTCCGGCGCAGCCATGGGACCCTGATCAACTACACCTGGACCGAGGACCACTTGGAGCGGAGTGTCCAGCAGGCGGAGAAGGAGCAGTCGCCGCGGCACCGCGTCTTCATCGGATTGGATGTGTTCGGAAGGAACTGCAAGGGCGGATTCCAGAGTCGGCAGAGCATGGAGAGCATTGCGGAGAAGGGCTTCTCCGCGGGAATATTCGCACCTGGCTGGTCCTTCGAGACCCTCAATCGCTTTGGCTACAACATAAGAAATCCCAGCGGCGAGGAGCAGGTGAACTCGGCCTTCTTGGCCAGAAACGAGGCGTGGTGGGCTCGCATTTGGCCCACTTTGGCCACCCATCCCTACAGTTCGCTGCCCTTCTTCACGGACTTTTGCGTTGGCTCCGGGCGAGCGAGCTACGAGCGGGGATTGCGGTCGCCTGGCGAGGATCGACCCTTCTTCAATCTGTCGCGTCAATCACTGCAGCCCTCGGTGCCGCTGGACAGGAATGCAGTCCATCATTTCGAAGAGGCCTTCGCCGGCGGCTGCTCCCTTCTGATCACGAACTACGACCGCGCCTTCCGGCTCTTCGTCACCGACTTCCTGCTGACCCGCGGCGTTTTGCTCCTGGGCTATGCCTATAAAATCAATGGAAATGCCGCGGCCATCGACTTTGATTTGCTTCTGCGAGTCACTCCGCTGCATCGGAATGATGCGGATCTGTACCTCTTCTGCGGGGACTATCGTGGCGCCATTGTGACGCCACAGCGCTGCTATCTCTCGCCCTTGGACGATGTCCTGCCCCGCGCCCATGCCAAGCTGCCGCAGGACTCCAGATCGCTGGGCCCGGGCTGGCAGGTGCGCTACTACCTGGCCAGGTTCGATGGCCCTGTCAGAGTCCAGGATGTGGGGGTGAAGTGCCAGCGATCGGCGCAATCGACGGCGGAGGCCCAGTTGGGCGCCGTTTACGTGGAGGCCCTGGCTCTGGAGGATTTGACGGACTCGCGCACGGACATTCCAGTCTATGGCCGGAGCTTGTGGAGTGAGCAGCCGGTTTAAACACACAGTTGGTTAGAAAAAAATATCAATTTTTTTTACTACTTCTAAGAAATGCATTAACTGCATTAAAAATTAATTTCTTAATATGTATCTGTGTTCAAAATAAAGTAAAACAACGAGAAAACAAAAAGTTGTGAAATACCTATATTTCTCTGCTAAAAGTTTATAAAGAAGTTTTTACCACTGGGAGATAAATTGGTTGCTGGCTTTAAATTTTTTTTTTTTTAATTCTTGGCAAACAAACCTTGGCTATTTACGTTCAGAAACTATCAAAATATTTGTTTTTAAAAATTTATAAAAATGGCTTTTCCACTAAAAATATAAAGAAATTAGAAACAAAGTCCACATCTTTATTGTTAAAATTTGGCAAAGGTCCACAATTAGGAGGGTTCAGAAAAAAATGCAAAACTTGCATTTTTGTTGAGATTTTTCAAATAAAAATGGGCTAATGGCATTATTAACAAGATTCAATTGTTAATATATTTAGGAAAAGGGTCTTGCTTTCAAAATTGTTTTTCATCCAAACTAGAGTACGTAAATCATCTTTTCTCATTCCGTTCGGCTCATTCCACTTTCTGTGGCCTTTGCCATTGGCAGTCTTTCACTTGTGACGAGTTTTGGCGGGTGACTCACGCATCCTGGGCCTCCTTTGGCCCTCCGTTCTGCCAGAAATTGACTTCAATCGTTTAGTCACCGCTCCTGGCACTTGGCCACACCATTCAACTACGCTTCACTTCACTTGGCTCCGCACCAGTGTCCCTCAAACCGCACTTGGCAGGCTGCCAAGTTGGCTGGCCTTAAAAAGTGACTTTGAAACTGTGATTTTGGACAAGTTATGCTTTTTTTGAATGGTTCGACATTTAAAGGAATTTTTAACATACTTTAAGGAAGTTAACAACAATTCAGTTGCAGGTTACTCAGCTTGTGTTATTTTAATTGCATACTTTATCGATTTACAATTTTCTATGGCTAAACCGTTTAATATGCCTAAATTAAACACTTGAAAATGGTGTTATTTATCTAATAAACTAATGATGACTAATTTGTATCCTTTATGCTTAATGTTTGTCATTATTTTGGTAGGATAGCAATTAGCGTTTGTTTTCTGCTACATGTTAATGCATATAAAATGACCTAATCATTGCTTGAAATCCAGATTAAATGAGCCAGAAAACAAAGTATTAAACTGTGCTTAATTTAAAATGGGTGTATTTATTTTGGAACGGTTCGTGACCAACTGACCGCAAAATTTGCATTTAAATTTGCTGCAATTTGAGCTCCAACACCTTTAGGACCATCCACCTAACCTTGGTTGGGTAATTTTTTGACATTTTTAATGCAGATTTTCAGACAGCACACGCTGTTGACATCATTTCTGTGTGCATGACAGCATCTGCCATTCCCGGGTCTTTTCCCCCAGTTTTATGCCGTTTTATTTGTTTAGTTCTCCGCTTTCTGTTTGACTTTGGCTTTGGCTTTGGCCTTCCTCTTCAGCGGGGCTGCTTTGAATTTCCGCGCCTTTTTGGGGGCGCCGAAGCGGAAGTTGAAAAAATGGGGGGCATTTCCGGTCGAGCGGGGTGCTAAGTCATTTTGCTTCTGCCTTTGCTGCCTTTCATTGTGAATATTATCCCTCTTGCTGGCTCGGTCTGTCAGCTCTTTGCGAAATTTATGTTCGACTGCCGCAATTAGCCACGCCCAACGCACACTCACCCCGCCCCTTCTGGCCAGCGCCCATTTTAGCGGGACGAAATCATCCTGCCACTGACCGCATTTCAAAGTGATTAACGTCATCAGCCGGAATGCATTGATTTGGCTGCGAATGTTGCTGATGGAAATATGATGCGAAATTAGAAAGATAAAATCCATCAAATCGGGCAATTAAAGAAGGTGCACTTAGAAATATCAAAACTGAAATCTTTATTTGAAGTGACAACTAATATAACTCTGAAATTTGACTCAACCAACTTACTTATAATTTTTAAAAATTTAAAAATAAATGAGTAACTTAATTGTATACTCGCACCCAGAATAATATGAACAAATTCTGTCTAAAAAATAACAGAGTCATCCATTTAATTTTGAAATTATTATAACATTATTTTTAATATCAATTATTTAAGTATTGGCTTTTAAAGAACCTTCATATTTAAGTAGTGAGTGTTAAAATTATTTTGTAACTTTTACAAAATTAAACATTGGGTATTGATGAACTTTCTTTCTTGTGCATTTCCAAATCCTTTTCAATTGCAGAGCTAGTTTAATCACTCATGGACCCTCATAAACGCGCAACTCTTTAAATTCTCCCAGTGGTCGGGATCTCATATTTAAGCAATTTATTGCTACACAAAACCAGAAAAAATGGGGCAAAGCCCAAACAAGCTTGGGGGCCTGACCTAGATACGAATTTTTGGTCAGAGGATTCCAGGACAGGTGGCACACAAACACAGCTGCCCTTTAATGTGGATTTTTGGGCTGGGATTTTATGCATTTAAATGGAATTGTAAATGCAAATGGAAATTGAAATTGAATATGCCAGCAGGTCGAGATGTGAATGTATCTGTCGGCTGTCCATTGTATCTAGAAAATCCAATTTACGGTTGGTCCGAGGTCTCCGGCTTTTTGCTCTCTGATTTAACCTGAATTGCAAATGAGGCGGAACAACCGATCAGCGTTAGTGCTAATATATGCAGTCTCAAAATATTTAAAAAAATATTTCTTACAAATGTTTCATTTTTACAAATATTTGTGTAAATTGATTAAGCCCAATTTAATTTCAAAATTTTTAATTAGTTTCATGCAAAGTATGCTCTAGTTCTTAATATATAAGTAATTGAAATCTTTAAAATATTTATTTAAACCTCTTGCCCTTCCATATATCTCAGATTTCAATAGGTATAAAATCGAACAAAAAAAGGGGCAAGACAAGAGCAAGCACTTAGCTGGCCATGCAATAATAAAATATCTTTTATTGCCAATTGAGTTCCTTTTTCGCCTGCGGGAAGTGTGAGTAGGAAAATGGTACAGTCGTTTTAGTCTCAGTCTCAGTCATTTTCCCCTCCATTTGGGCAGCCATCAAAGCCATATTTCCCGGTGGAGCTTTTCACCCTAATTGCCGTATCCGGTTGCAGATTGCCGGAGATGGAAGAGAATTGTCGCCGGGGCGAAATCGAATTAAAATCAAGTGTGTGGCGATATGCAATTTTAAATTACGTTCACGCACAGCAGCTGCCACGCCTTCTTCTCCGTTTTGCGTGTGTGGGCGTAAAGGCCTTCATTAATGTGGCCAACACGCACACACACTAATGAGTTCTCTGATTGTCTCGGCTGCCGCATCAGCATAAATTAAAGCCTACCATTCGGGCGTGGCTTTAATTACTCCCACCGCCCGGTGGCAAAGTGATCGAAACCACGGACAAAAGCCCACAAAACCCTGTCCTTTCAGCCTTGAAACTCATCAAATTCCAATAATAATAGAAATCGGAATTTTGCTGGCCAAAATCAAAGGGTCAAAATACCCTTTAAACAGCCCTTTAGCGAGACGTAATGGAAAATAAATGAGTGTGAAATCAAAGTTTGTATATTTATAATAACAAATTTTTTACAACAAGAGTTTTCTACTTAATGAGTTCTCAAGCGTTTTTGTAAACATTGATTTATCATAATTCACTTCTCTTGGCCAAAAAATGAATCAAGTTCTAAGACATACTATAATTAAAAAATAGAAAAAATAATTCATTAATGTAAGTTTTTTTTATAATTAACACTTTAATATTTAACAATTTGATGTTATAATAACACTAATTGTTTCACTTCTCATGGGCAAAAATTTCATAAATTTCTAAGATATAATTAAAAAAAAAAGAATATTTGACTTAACAAAAAACGTAAGAATTCATTTTTTAGCAGACTTTTTTCCAAGACTTAAATCAACTTGCAACAAAATTTAAAACAATGCAATTTCGCATAAACATTGTCAACTTGAGCTCTTGTATGCTAGATGTTTGTTTTCAGGATGCTGGGCCTAACCCTTCTGGCTGAAAACCCATTAATGTAAACAATCGCTGCTAAACTTGCTCTTGGCTTCGCTTAATGGCATTCAATTTGGCCCAAACCCAACGTCAGTAGGCTCAACATAATTTGGGTCAAAATGGCCTTTGCGTTTTGGCTTCTGCCTCCTGAATTCTGACTCCTGAAACCATGCATCAAGTGTCGGACAGGACATAACATGAATATATGTTGCCTTGCTTGCTAACATGGTCTTCAATTTTCATTAGGCTTCCGTGATTAAAGTCCTCAGCTCCATTTCAATCGATGATGGCAGAGCGAGTCATAGATTTCCGCTGTGGCCACACCACAAGTCCACTGGCGAATTTATTGGGAAATTGGGTGAAAGTGAAAATGCGATTTAATGCAAGGCCGTCTTTCTGTTCATTTCCCCCAAACATTTTTCTCCTTTTTCGCAGGCAGCAGAGCGTCAAATCCTTGAGGCCTGAACTCCTTTTTTCCTCAAGATATGTGTGTGTGTGTTTGACTCTCGCGGCGCCTCATAACTTTTCCACATGGTCAGAACAAAAAAAACCAAATAAAAAACAAAAAAAACAGCACGAAAGCAAAAAATATTTCGGCCCTGTATTTGGTTTTCCCTTCTCGTTTTTCCCCATTGCTACAGCCAGAAAAAAACCAAAAAAATGTGTAAAAATGCATTTGCGGCTGGCTTAGATCTTGACATACTCTCTAATGAAAATTAAGCTTTGGAAAAGTAAGTTAAGTTTTCTAAAATAAATTCAAGGAGAGCGATAAAATTAAATAACGCGATAAGCATATTTTAAAACTCTTTAAGAGAAAGTATACTGAAAAAATAAAAGTGTTTAAGAGTTAAACAAAAGTAATAAGCTTTTAAATCGCTTTGAAAACCAAAAAACCCTTAAACCAATAAAAACAGGATATGGAGAAGGTTTTCTGAAGCATTTGCTCATACAGAAAAACTCATTTCTCTTGTTTGTCGTCGCCGCATTGGCTAAACATTCATTATTTCGCCTTGGGTGTGACGACCATCTGTCTCGCATCCATCCGCCATATCCTTCCATAACCGTATCCTCCGGATCTGCCGACTATATCTCGACTATTGAGCAATATATTTTACTGACGCTGAGCAATTGTTTGCGTTTTCGCATTCCACTCGGCAATCAGTTGGGCAAACAGCAGCCACCGAAGGACGAAGGATCAAGGGTTTATTATGGCTGAGCAAACAGATGGAAAATGCAACAGGCACAGCAGCACCTTGGATTTAGAAGACATTGTGATTGTGTTTGCTGAAAGGCAATGCAAGTTCTCTATGTTGCTAGATACAAAATTGTATTTGGATAAGTCCAAATGTCTTTATAGTACATATAAAAATGTAAAAACATTGTAGAACTCTTGAAATTCTTCTGCATTTTATTGTTGAGTAAGGATTTACTTGTTCGGAATTTCAAAGGAATTTGTGTAGATAATATATCTCTTCTTTTTTCGATTCAGTTCCTTCCAAAATCTGGACAGTGCATTTGCTTTGCCAGTTCAACTTAAACTGATTGCAAACAGCTCAACGTCACTCAATAACATGTCATTTATCAGGCTGACAAAGAGTCTTAACTGCAACCCCTTTTTCAACGACTTTTCCGAAAAGATTTTCCTCTCCCTCTTTCCGCGTCTTTCATTGTTGTTCCTGTTTTCAGAAATAACCTTGACTTGGTTACCAAATACCCTTACTTATTAATACTTTGACCATTCAATTTTAGAGTGCAATTATTATAAAATAATATATTGGCTTAAAGAAAAAAACGTTTTCTACCCCCCATAAACCGTACAAAGTTTATATGTTCTTCAAAAGTATCTACATTCGAGTTGCCTTTTTTATAACAGGGCAATAAAATACTCGACTTTGGCAATTTATCTTATGTTTTTTTTGCTTGTTATGTCAACCCTTTCTTAATTTTTAATGGCCTCATCAATTAATTGAACCATCTCAACTGGGTACAAACTTGGCTTGTTGGCCAAGTGATTTGCAGTCAAAAGGATGTCGCTTTTGCTGTCGCACAGTTTGAGCAGCACTTTGACGTCAGTCGCTGTCCTTGTTGTTTGGCTATAAAAAGAAAACATCATCAGGGCAAGTTTTGCCAGTGCGAAAATGATGTGAAGTTTCCTCCACTCTCAGACCACTCGCTTTTCCGCTTTTCCCAACTTTGTGTTGATGAGGAAAGGCAAGGAAAACACACATATACACAGGGATAAAAATAGGGCTTTATGTCCCGAGATTTTACTGCATAGTACGTCTTAGTGCTATAAATTTAATTCACGCATCTCAGCAATTTACCACCTAGAAAATACTTCGTCGCCTGCTAAATTTGATTTTAAATCTACACTTTAAACATTAATTTTTAAATTTAAATAGATTGCAAATCAGGCGTTTAGAATTTCTATAACACTTTAAAAGTAATATTAAATATTTAAATCTTGATTCGAAAAAGCATTATTTTTCATATGAAAAAATAGTACAAATTTTAAAACAAACTTCAAAAAAGTTGATTTCTTAACTATTGTAATCTCTTGGAAATTAGTTACGTAAATTATTTTTAAATGGAGTTGTAAAAAAAATTCTAATTGGATTTCTCTTATAATATTTTTTGATTTAAACTACTTTTTTTTTACATTTCTATGATTTCGGTGTACTTTGTGGAACAGCGTGTGGAGTTTGTTTATTATAATGGGTTTGTTGTTTACGAGACACGCACTCTTTCATAATAGAAAACTAAAGTTGGCTGACGTTTTTTTTGGGGCGAGGTCTGAAACTGTAACCGAAACGTTGCCATAAATAAGGGCTCAAAGCAGCCAGCTGTCTGGTCGTCTGGTCGACTGGCCTATCTGCGTCTCCTTTCTCGTCCTTCGCCCGTACATGTGTGCCCGAGTGTACGAGGATGTCCTGGCAGCGGTTCCGACGTGACCGAGTCGAGTCCTTCCATGTGGCAGCGACATATGCAAAAGGCCGGCATAAATCAAAGGATCTTCGGGCCCGAAAGGGCAGGAGTGGTGCTATCATGCGCTGACACTGACTAACTGTCAGGGACCAGGATGCCAGGACATTGTTGCCAGGACATTGTTGCCAGGACGCCAGGACACCAGGACATCAGGACACCAGTTACCCAGATATATACCACTTGCCAACTGCCTGTCCCAAAAAAAAGGTCAAAGCAGGCTCCGGTTCTCCAGAAAACAGGGCAAATGGTGGGTGAACCAGCCGGAAGTCAAACGGTAAAGTTGAAGGTCATCAAGGATGCATGTGCAACCGGA
This sequence comes from Drosophila elegans, assembly GCF_018152505.1. Classification (NCBI taxonomy): domain Eukaryota; kingdom Metazoa; phylum Arthropoda; class Insecta; order Diptera; family Drosophilidae; genus Drosophila; species Drosophila elegans. Next base: position 5,119,039 of record NW_024545513.1, read on the forward strand.
AGTGGGCGCAGCAGGTGGCCCAGCCCCAAAAGGATAATCCTGCATTTGCACCAAGGCCGCTGGGACTTGTTGAAGGACTCTTAAGTTGTGTTTAATACAATAATCTCTCTATTTTGTGTTTTTCAAATATTAAAAAGCTAACTTTATTAAACTTTATTTTAAGTTTAACAAAATATATACAAAATTTTTAAAATATTATGCTATCTGGATGAAAACATTGACTTTATGTTTGATAAGGAAAACGTTGCATTTTTATGTTAAATACATAAACAAATATTAAATATTTTAAGAGAGGTTGTATGCTTTTATAACATCAGTTTCATCATTATTTTTGTGTTATTTTTTTAATAAGAACTTCAGTCTTTAAAAGTTTGGTTCAGCAAATAACATTTGTTGCTTTAAGCGAAAACTAAATGTTGTTTGATGTTTGTAAGTGTGTTTCACAGGAACTGTACAAGATAAACTATGAAAATCTTTTTGTATTATCTATTTTCTGCTGAAATTTGTTTTTCTCTGTACCTTTTCCCCCCAAATATTATCTCACCTGAAGGCAAAAAAGTTAAGCCAAATTTATTGTGATTGATGCTATTGCCCAACTGTTTGTGTTGGCCAACTTATCTTGACGGTAATCGCTTAACGCAATTAAATCATGTGTGTGTGTGTGTGTGTGTGTGTGTGTGTGTGTGTGCTGAGGTGTGTGTTCCCGATCGAAGGACTTTTCCAACTGCCAATCACCTGCTCAATGTGTCATCCCGAGTGACATTTTGCGGCTATGTGCGTTGAATAAAATATATTTGGCCAACGCCCACATTTCAATGTCGACAATGCAGTTTTTCCTTACTTTTCCATCGCTGTCTGTTTCAATTAAAAATTTTCTCAACAACCCTGAAAAGTAGGCAGTGACGTACAAAAAATAAATTTTTGTCGCCAGCCAAAAATGAAACAAAACTTTTTAAGTGACATTTGCCAGCTCAACGCGGCGCTTTTCTCCTTCTCTCTTAAATTATTTGCTACTTTTGGCAAAACTTTCACCCTCGCCTTAGAGCTCGCAAAATGCGAATGAGAATTTCCAGGAATAGAACGCGCATTTTCCGCACTTTCTTCTAAGCAAATGGCACGCTCTCCTTAAAAATTCTTATATCCGTTTCCTTTTTCTGATTTTGAGAAGGTCTCATTGTGTTTTAATTAACTTTCCAACTCCATTTTCCATTTTCACAGTGAACAGTGAAAAGAAAACAAGAAATTTGAAAATTTAATTTAAAATGCACATTTGATTTTCACAATTTTTAAAGGTTTTCAATAATGTAAACCCTTTACAGTATAAAATGTATTATTAAAATTATATATATATATGTAGTAAGCACTAAAATAAATTTTGAATATATATAAGACAAATTAAAACTAAGGTGGAAGTTTGAGAATTTAATAAATGATAGGATAGAGTGGGGCCACGGGTTGTGTGCTTAAATCTGCAATAACATATATAGTTTGCCCCATGTATGAACACCGACCATGTCAGCTTATAATAACTGACCAGAGAATTCCCAGCGGGACAGGATAATAATGGCCGGCGGATGGGGGTTCAAGAGGAGCCCAAAATTAATTAGACAGATTCTGCAACAAATGTGGCAGCTGCATTGCGAACTTTGGGCCAAAAGCAATTCGCAAAACCAACGGATGAGCTCCAGCAGCAGCACCAACAAACTAATGACCAGGGAAAGTTGCAAATGTCACAGCATCAATTCCAATGAATAATGCAGGAGAATTATGCATTCTGAATGCAAAACTTCTGCAGTAGCTTAACTAAATTCGGGGATAGCTTACAAGACGACTACAACTTCCGGAGACGTTTAAAAACAGTTATGAAATTTATACAATTAAGAGATACTAACAAAAGTGGTTTTATTTTACTTGACTGGCGTTTTATATGATTACAAATAAGAAATAGAAACTAGTTTTCTTGACTGGCAATTAAAACGATTTCATTTATTTTCTTAACAAGAATCTTCACAAATACAAACTTTTAAATGAAATAGATTTTTTTAATGGCGCACAATACGACAGTTGACAAATCATATATTTTGTCAACAATAAGCTAACAAATTAAGAATCTTAGAAAGCAAATGCTTGTTTTAAGGACTGTCATTTGTTGGGGTCACTGCAAAGCGAAGCGACTGGGACCCCTTAAATTAATGCCCTTGACTTCAGGGGAACTTGAGTAATGAACTCCGCTCGAGAATCCAGCCAAAGCACTGCCAAAAGAACTGCTCGACAAACAATTAGCAGCCAAATGAATTGTAAGATTGGGATGACAGGGAACAAGTTTCCGTAGGTTGGGGGGACTTTTACGGAATTCTCTGCTTTTCTCGACACTTTGGACGGGATTTGTGAAGTAAGTAAGTGGGTAAGTGAGTAAGCCGTGCTGACGTCAACACCAAGTACCTGCCACATTTTATGCATGTAAGCAGGTGACACGGCCAGCAGTATACAAATTGCCAAGTTCTACACGAGTGTCAACAGGCATTTGTGGTGTTTTCTCCGCAAGAAACTTGATTTTGACCTTTCGTATCTGGATAAGCCTATGAATGCTAAATTGGAATTATCCTAGAAACTTTTAAGCCTTTGTGTTATGTATGAATGGACTGCAAACTTTGTTACTTTAAAAACACCATAGTTACTGCATAAATTATGTACCAATTACTGAATTAAATCGGAATAAATAATTGAACGTACATTTATCATCAAGCTTTTTGGCTGACTGAACAAAATTTAATTGTAAATGCTGAACAATTTTTGAGCCTCTTCACAGACCAAATAAAAATTTCACTTATTTTCCTGGCCACCACGAAAAATGTATGTCCTTGTTTGGCCAGGACATATTTGGGATATTTCGCCCGATAAAACGAAGGGCGTGGCTCGACAGTTGTCATAATGAATAAATATTATTGTCAATTAAAGTTTTTGTCTGCCTGATATATGCGGTAATTAGCTACTGAAAGCATATGATTGTGTTTGGGAAAACCTGGGAATATACACCATGAACAAGTGGTATATATATATGTAAGAAGAGCGTAGGCCAGGGTCAAAGGTGGCAGTAAGGCGTCTCAAGTGGTTTTCACTTTGTCCCACTTGGCTTTGCTTGGGCTTCAAAGTGAGTGCGTCTCTATCTCCCATTCATCCTGCGATTTCTTTGTCTGCACGGGGTCTTAACTGCTCGGCAATTGGGTCAAAATGTCGTTGGCTCAAACACACACTCGTGTGTGTCCGTAATCTGCGTCTTTATCTCCTGACTCGAAGGATACTGTTTGCTTTGAGATTCATACCGTTTGCCGACTCCTTCAAAACTTTTTGGCCCACTTTCTGCAAACGATTCGGTTTTATTTTTCCCCGCTTCTCACTTGTCGTGAATACTTTATAGGGAAGTTCTTAAATGAAATCATGGGCCATATTTACCTTCTTTGGCTGAGTTTCAGTTTCTTTTGGATACTTTCCAAGTACTTGTTTGCAAACTTAAAATAATATACAACTTTAAGCTAACAAAAAGAAGGTCAATCTTTGGAAAAGTACTTTATAATTTAAAAAGTTCCAATTAATATTTATTTAAATTATACTTTCACCATATATTTAACCTTAAATGATTTTATAAGTACAATATTTTGAATATTTTATTCTTATGTTGTTTAAATACTATTACTGTGAAAGTTTTTTTGAGTGAATTCTACTCGTGAATAAATTAAGTTTAAAGCTAAAGTTATTTTCTTATGGCAAAAAGTTTTCCTTATGTCCAAGATTAGCATACTCAAATCTGCAATAAAAAAACTTATAGCCCACACCAATTTACATTTATTCTTGACCATTTTTATGACTAAATATATATGTGATGTTCACTATAATATGCCATCTTAGCAGATTTCCCTGGCTTTCATCATTTTATTTTGTTTTGTATATATTTTTCTTATGGCCAGGAATTGAGAGATGTCTTCCGCCGCCTTTCCGACTTAACTGTTATTTTTATTGTAGTTTTGGTCGCTGTCTAACGACGTCTCAAGTGCTTACAAAGCTGTCTAGAATCCCAGAGACAGGACCCGTCGCTCCCTGCACCTCCCCTCTATTGTGGCTGAACCTCCGGCAGCACTTTTCCATTTTCCATTTCCCGACCACAGGGCCACCACCCTTTTTAAGGCCACCCCTGTTTATATTGTTCTGTTTTGCATTATCTGCAGGTTTCTGCACAGATGCCTCCGAATGAACGACTCAAACGACATTATCCCACTTTTAATGCGCTGTATTCAGTGGCGTTTAAAAGGCCAATTTTCGGGGATAAGTCCAAACATATTTTAAGATTACTTGCTTTACAACAAAACATAATTTTTATAAAAATATTACACAATTTTTAAAGAATTCGTGAAGTAAAGAAACAACATTTTAAATAAACTTATCTGTTATATGTATGTATTATCAAAATATATTTAACATATATCAAAAGAAACGCTTAAATTAAAGAGCATTTCTTATAATACCTATTTTTTAAATTTATATAAATACACCTAACATATATTGAAAAAAGCTTAAAGTCCCCTTAAAACCAATCCCTGATTTGAAACCCCCTTTTGATGTTCTACACGGGATCCTATTATTGTTGCAACTGTTTACAAAGCAAAAAAGTTGCGGGCGAAATAAATTGTGGCTCGATAATAGAAGCTGAAAAATTGAGAAAATGGGAAAACCCTACACGTGTCGATTCGCAAAATTGCAAACTGTGAAAATTCGCCCGCCCAGAAATCCTTGACAACCCGAAACAGGGGCCTAGATAAAAAAATAAAAAGGAGGAAAACGATGTAAAGTTCGCCATGCCGGTCCAAAGTTTTCTTTACGCAATCATCATAAATTAATGACTTTCAACAAGTGGCAACAGCAATTGTGGAAAATGTGGAAAAACCGAGAAAGTGTGGAAAAGAAAACTGAGAAGGTGAAACTTTTCCGAGAGCAGGGCGGTTGGAAAAGCGAGAAAATCTCGCCTGGTTGGTTTTCAGTTCATAATCCTTTACCTACGTTTGCTCCTCCAAATTTGCTGCTCCTTATAAATTCTTTTCAAATATATAAACCTGATCCTCACGAGTGCCCACTTTTCGAAATTTTGATTGACCAATTATGGATTAGGTTGGCCTGAATTTACAATGGTCCGTGGCAAAACACTGAGAAAAATTGTTCTTAAATTGATTAAAACAAATTATTGAAACATATCAAATTCAAATTATAAAGTTTATATTATAAGTGTGGAATTTATTATTTTTTAATAGCATTTTTAAACTACACTTTTTACTGTCTTTACTTGGGCTCAGGGCTCATGTTTAGCATTTCAAACAACTGCCAAGATGAGATTCAATTAAGTGATGTTTGTTGAAATTAATTTAAATAAAATCTAGTTTAAACCAAATCACATTTGAATACTTGAATATGTACATAGTTTCATTCAGTTTAATCTCTGTGTGAAGTTATCTTTCAGTTAGCAAGACAGCAGTTTGCTGAACCGAATTATGTTCGTGCATATTTAAAATACCTAATGAATTTTATGAAACTCGACGTTGTCTGTTCGAGTTTGACGAGCTACACGGAACGTTCTAAGGGGCGTGGGAAAAAGCGTCAAAAAGGGGGCGGGGCAAGGACACACACCGTGCCTGTTGCTGTGGCAATGGCGGTGGCGATGGCATAATTGAGGAAGCATGTACTCCACTTTGGGGAGTCTCTGGTGGTGAAAGTTATACAAATGAAGGGGGCAAATTGGAAAATAGTTTGGTCTGGTGCTGGGGTGTTGAACAATTTGGCCAACTATCTCCCTACATCCTTGGCTGATTTTTGGAAACAATCTACGAATGGTACACAATTAAACTCGGGAAAATGTTGTCTAATTTTGTGGAGCTCTGCCGGGGAAAAGCAATCTCTGTAGTAAGGATTGCCCGCTGATTTTCCACGACTGACTCGCAATTAAGGCGGGGCAAAGGTGCAAACTACTTTAAACCGAAAAACGTGATCAGTGTTTGTTATGAATTAAAGAAAACCTTTTTCTTAAATGCACTTGCATGGTATAGATAAATTAGCTTGAATGGCAGAATTTATTGCATTGAAAATTAGAAAAGTGGCACATTTATGTGAGTTTGGACTTGCACAAAAAAAACCATTTGCACCGCCATTTAATTTACAAACTAAATGGTCCTTACCATATTTTGTTTACTTGATTTTAAATACCAAAATTTGTTAGTTTCACTAAACCTATAAATAATAAATTATATGCAACATTAAGGAAAAGTCTCTTGTGTGCAGTGCGAAAACACTTTAAAGCTAGATAGAAACGAACAATAGACGTCTAGGAAAATCCGTCAAGGAATGGGAAGCATGCGACATATAACCGTGAAGAGAGTCAAGAGAAAGCGGTGGAAATTCTTTGGCCGGGGAAAAGCCCACAAAGAAAGATACGAAGTCGCCCTTTGAGAAAATCCCATCATAGAGGAATGAAAACTGAGGGGGTCTAAGGAAAGGTAGAGGCAAGATGACTTGCCCCTCGGAAACTTCAATCAACTGGAGATTTCCGCCTGAAACTTGCAAATGACTAACATTTGCCACCATTGGGAGAAGCATTTTTCACTACGACTACAACCAAATCAATCATCGGATATAAATATACATAGAAAGTATTCCAAAAACAAGCAATAACGATAAATTGCTAACAAAATAATTCCCTTAAGATTTGAGTGATTTCCATGGAGACAAAATATTTAATATTTATTTTGAATGTAACGATAAAGAACACTAAGTGTTACACTCACCCTGTGTCAAAACAATTAATAGATGTTTGCAATATTTTTCTCAGTAATGTTTGTATAGACAAACAAAATGTAATCATTTTTAAAATAATGACCCCTTTCCATCTACCGTCAGAAATTAAAAATGAATTGTATCTTTTAATCCGCGCTGTCGAGGAATTACGCCAAACAATTGGCTGTGACTGCACCCCCGCTTAACCCATGATTCCCCAGAGAAGCCCACAAAGATATGCAACAGTTAACAGTCCGAAGTCTAATTTAATTGGCTTAGCCTGAGCTCCGGGCTTTCGGCTTAGGGATCCTCCACTTTACAGCGCTGACAGTCGAGAGTCGACAGTCGACAGCCGACTTGGGGCATTAACCTCCTGATGGCCGAGGGGGTTACCATACGACCGGGACGCCGAAAGCATCGTAAAACGCTGCGTATCAAATTATCGTTAGATTTATTGCCCGCCAGCGAGGCAGTTGCTCCTATTCTACATTTTTTTATGGCAGCAACCAAACAGCAGAGAAAGTTGTTAACAAAAAGTTATGGGAGGAGTGTCCGAATGACAGTTGGACTGCATGGCTCTCGATTTATGCGTTCTTTTGATATATGAATATGTAAAAACATACACCTGATAAAACAAAAACATATTTTTAAAGTCTAAACAAAAAGAGAGCATATGTAATACATATAATTTATTCCGTATAAATTGTAAATATTTAAATGGTAAATATTTTTCTTATGCCACAAAATATATTGTCAAAATGCAAAATGTTTCTGCTGGCCATTTAATTCCTGTAGTGGAATATTAACATGACTAGGCCTTAAGAATATTTTTCTAAGAAGGATGTTTGTAGAGTTGACAGAAAAGGATAAACTACAATTTTCAGTTTGTTTTTATTTTAGCTCTTAAATAGCAGCAATAATTGATTTTAGTTGAGGCTCTTCGCCAGTGATATGTGTGGTACTTGCCAAGATTCCATCGGCTATTGGCCATTTGCAGTTGATGCCAATGCAGCTTTCAATTATGCATGCGTTGCGACAGGTGGTGCCCTGAATCACTCGGCAAGCGTCATGAATTTTTCATGATCTATGCAACGCCTCCTGCTGCCTTTTTCTGAATTTCCCAAACACCGCCCTGCATTTTCCAAACCCAAGCCCAAGCCCCCATTCCCATTTCCATTACGTTTTCCGACTGGCACACACACGTTTAGCTGGCTAGTGCGGATGATTGGAGCGGCATTATGCAGCTCTTTTATCCAGCATTGAAGCCAATCAGTCAGGAGGCGATGGGCGTGATGGCAGGGTGGAAAGGGGGCGTGGCAGGTGCATTGTCAGATGCATTGCACTTCACTTGGCTGATTACCAAAACGCTGACGAAGCCCTGACAATTGATAGAGGAAATATGAGAAAATGCAGCGATGTGGCTCAAATATTAAGTATACGACGTATGGGCCGTCTGTCATTGTCTTCTCCAAATACAGGAAGTGACAATGGAAATGGTATAGCTGCAATAAGCAGATAGTAAAGCACCAAACTAATTGGCAGTTTGTCTTACTCCTCTAGGATTTCAAGAATTTTCCATCAGCTTTACATTTAATCCTTTATAAAGAACCTAAAGCTGCTTATACCAATTATATTTGTTTGTTTGAAATTACAAAATAAATTTATATATATGAGTGTCGTGCGTTTCCATATATTACTTAAGACAAATATTTCATTATTTGTTTTTATTTTTTAATCTGCTTAGGTAATGTATTTCTATGAACAAAAATATTTAAATGTAAATTAATTGTTTATGTATTTAATTTTTAAAGAGATATATATATATACACTTTTGATGAGACTGTCAATTTAGATTGTTTGCTGTCATGCTAATAAGTTTTAGTTAAAAATAAAATATTATGAAATTTAATTGACTTTTAACAAGAAAGAAAGCAAACTTCGGCAAGCCGAAGTTCATATACCCTTGCAGCTATTGCATGAATTAAATTCTTTTGAAAACATTTAAATTATGATTTACTTGAGTATATGCTGAAAAACATTGAAACTATGATGATTTGCAGCTCAATTATTAGATAGTTATTTTATATTTTTTTAATATTTCTATGGGAGCTATATGCTATAGACGTCCGATTTTGATAAAATTTAAACCATAATTCTGAAATAATTAAACATTGCTATTGTCGAAGAACTAAACAAAAAATTAAAAAACAGAAAAGATATAATTTTTTTTCATTTATTTTTCCGATTGTTCCTATGGGGGCTATATGCTATAGTCGTCCGATTTTGATGAAATTTAAAACTTAATTCTGAAATATTTAACCATTACTATATCTCGAAGAACTAAACAAAAAATTAAAAAACAGCAAAGTTATAATTTTTTTTTTATTTATTTTTCCGATTGTTCCTATGGGAGCTATATGCTATAGTCGACCGATTTTGATGAAATTTAAACCATAATTCTGAAATATTTAACCATTACTATATGTCGAAGAACTAAACAAAAAATTAAAAAACAGCAAAGTTATAATTTTTTTTCATTTATTTTTCCGATTGTTCCTATGGGAGCTATATGATATAATCGTCCGATCCGGCTCGTTCCGACTTATATACTACCTGCAATAGAAAGACAACTTTTGGGAAAGTTTCATGCAGATAGCTTTAAAACTGAGAGACTAGTTTGCATATAAACGGACGGACAGACGGACGGACAGACGGACAGACGGACGGACAGACGGACATGGCTAGATCGACTCTACTAGTGATGCTGATCAAGAATATATATACTTTATAGGGTCGGAAACGTCTCCTTCACTGCGTTGCAAACTTCTGACTGAAATTATAATACCCTCTGCAAGGGTATAAAAACTGATCGAAATTATGTGTAACTTTCGTTAATGGCCAGTATTATTAAATTATTTGTATATGATTGTATTTTAAATAATTAATAAATACTTTTTTTCAAAAGTATGAATTGCTCTTTCTAAGTTGCTGATAAACTATTGTTGTTAATAATAGCTTAAAATGTTTAAGTATTCTTACTCAATTGGGTTTTATAGCTTTTTATTTAGCTACGAAATACATCCCTTGTTATTGCAACTTTTATATGCGGTTGATAAATCCTATTTTTGATTTGTGGTCACAACAACTAGGCCCCCAAATCCCCATCAAATGTCGAAGTAATGACTATGCCAAGCGTGTGTTGGCATAAGCCGAAGGCATTGGCACGATTAACCCACGCGTGATGACAAAAGTCCACAAAACTAAGATGAAATGGGGCAAAGACACTCGGGGGCCTCATAAAAACGCCATGTGCGGAGTGGAAATCTTTGTTGCAATAATACGTACGTACTGGACCGGGACAAATACGAGTGTAATGAAATGAAAGATTCATGTTAATGGCTTTCGGCTATTCCATAGGTCCATCTATCTAACTAACTATGCAAAGTGTTTTGCACCGCAAAAGCGAGGCACACAATGCCGAATAAATAATAAATCGGCCAGGGATCGCCAGGAAGGGCGTATGACAATCGCTCACCTCCAAAAAAAAGGGCCAGACAACGCCTTATCCTTTTCAAATGTTCAGCCGAAAGTTGGCGCACTTTCCGTACCGGGCCAACGGGGCGTATGTGCGACACGGCGAGGCGAGAATATCAGAAATCCGGAATCAGATATCAAGTAGCCGACAGCGAAGGCGACCTGCCACAAGGCGACACAAAAGCGAACTGAGGCTCCCCATCCGGCGACTGGTGGCCGCCACAGCCACATGGCAATGATGCTGCCTTGCACGAAGCCATAAACTTCGGCTCCGAACGCTCGGCTTTCCGAGTTCCCATCAAAACAGGGGGAGGGGGCAAGGATTTCTCAGTCGCGGAAGGATATTTCCCGGCTTGGGCACACATTCGATGGCGGAATATTCGAGCAGGTCCAAATGAGCACTTTCAAAATACAGCTGGAAAACCTTGTATTTCGGTTAGAATTTAAAACTTACAGACCTTAACTTAATAAACTATTTATTTATACAATTTACTAAGTAAACTATTTACTTAGAAATATTTATAAAATAAATTATTTACATATACAAAATTTACTTAACAAGTTTTAGACTTTTTAACGTTTATAACGGAAAATTAAAAAAAGTTTATATAATACATCAGATAGTATATTTCAGATCAACACCGTTTTTTTTACAGATATTTTCTCAAGAAAATGAAACTACAATATATATTTTAGATCAAATTAAAAACTGACAGGTATAATGCATTTTTTCACCTTCCGACAAAGTCAATTTGCCGTGGAATTTGTACAACTTTTCCGAGCACCTCTGTTATTAGGCGTAAACTTGAGGCCTGCCTCTGGGCCACATTGACACTTGAACTCTGTCCACGCAAAGTCCGGCTAATTACCCTAGTGTCCGTCCGTATTCGGTGACACTTGGCGGCACGTTGGCCGTGTCCTTGTGGTCCGTCCTTGTCCTTTGTCCCTCTAAAGAGCCCCCCACTTGGACACTTTTCCCAGCGTTCGTTATCAGTGGACACAAAGTCAACGTTCAGCGCCAGGTGAACTCAATTTGCACCTGAACAAGCCAGCCACACCTGTGCATATAATTTTTTCATGTTCATGCACTGAGAAAAGAACTTAAAATGAGAAATCAATTTAAAATACTATGATACCTATTATAAACTTATAAAAATAAAGGTATACAAATTAAGCATGAACAAGATCATGTTTTTTAAGCCGATTTAAATTAAAAATCCGTTTTTTAATACACAAATTGCCATGCTTAAAAAATACAAATTGTTCGAAGCTTACCATTTTATTTATTAAGATTCTACCTATAAACAGCAATTAAATACGATACCTATATTTATATTTAAATATTAAGTTGCAGTCAGCTTAGACTTCTTTGTAAACGTGTGAGCTTAAGCGGCAGAAAGTTGCTATTTCAGTTGCTCTTTTTCCGTCCATTTGCTCCTTCTTTGCCCCTCGGCGTTGATTTGGAGTGCTGTTTATGCATGCAACAGGGCGTATGAGTGCTGGCTAATTGGTTCGAGGTGGCAGCGCAGGTCACAGGTTACACAGCAACAAGTGCGGCTCAAATTGATGAGTGCACATTGGTTTAAGCAGCACTGGTTCACTGGTAGCTACCAAAAAAAAACATTTTAATTGTATATATAACACTGTGAGCTTTAATAATAACTATATATATATATATTGAATATCACTTTTTATTACACTGTACAAATCTTGTCAGATAAATTATAAATTTTGAGCTTATTGAACAAACTGATTTTACAGAATGCTTTTTTATTTTTTAGAACATAATTATTCCCATACTCACACAAATAAGTTCGACACAATTGCGTTTGTACACAAAAAACAATTGCTTAAGCACATGCATTTGTTGAAATTGACTTAATATGAATTAAATAATTTTTTTTTACTTTTGCATTACAAACAGCTTGACATTCACTGGGTCTTGATGACTAGGTCGAGTTCTGTTTAAACTTTCGTAAAAGTAGGTCAGCGTATCTTTAATTTTATTGGCATAATATTCATAAAGAGTTGTATTAAATACATTATAAAATGTGTACTTAATTATATTTAGTAAATTTTTATTTATTGTGTTTGTTTATTATTTAAGACTTAATTTTTGCAGAAATTTTAAATTGCCGATTAAACTGTTGTCGTCAAAAAGTATCATTATTAGCATTATGTTTTTGTAGTTAACTTAAAATTTTGATTTAACGAATTTATTGTTGGTAATTTGATAATCTATTTTCAGGCCTGTATTTCAATGCTGTTGTATAGAATTTAAAATTGGTTCCATATATTTTCCTATGGCCTTCGGACTATTAAATAGTTTAAGCTTACCCCAATCGGTTGCAATTTCTCCCATCGCCCCCAAAGTTTTGTAGGCGCTGGCTGACAGTTCAATTGAAATGCAGCTGGTAGCTTGCTTTTTGCTCGACTTTGCTTGTTTTGTATTTATTTATTGTTTTCGGTCGCATTTCGGCGACACTCCGCATGGCATGGCTTGTTGCGCTATTGCCAAAAACGATAAAGCGGCAAAAGCAAAACATTTAATTGGCGGCTGCCCCCTGTCCATCTCACTTTTTTTGTCGGGTAACTTTCTTTCCGCAAAAAAAAGCGAAATAAAAAGCGGACACCCACACTCCCGCTGGCATACAAATGAAGAGTAATAGTCGAAGCCCCCTCGAAAAACCTCGCCCCTGCTGCGCGGCTTATGCAAAGTTTTAGCCGAATAAAAAACAAAAACAACGGAGAGCATACCAACAACAAAAGACATTTGCGACTGATGTGAAAAATAAAAGCAATTAAAAATCATAAAAAAATATTGCAATAATTGTCGTATAATCGGCGCCGTAAAGGGTAGACAAAAAAGCATAATTAAATAATTCCGGTGGCTCTTGGCATTTAGTGTTATATAATATCGCCCCGATTATGGGGGTTATTGTTTTTCACGGCCCTAATGGCCCACCATTTCTTTGTATTTCTTTCTTTGGGGGCATTTGTTGTTAACATTTTTCCCGCGCTTTGCTTACTAATTTAGCTATTGCAACATTTTGGGCCAACGCTAAATGCTGTGAAAATTCAACACTTTTGTGTCGAAGTGCCAGCGTGGGAGAATTCGCATTTAACCCATATTTAGTTCGGACCACAAATTTCAAATTTTAGCTTTGTGCATTATTTGCATTTAAGTGAGATCTCAAAAGCCAACAAATTTTATAAAAAAGGTGTATAGATTTCCAAAGGTAAAATCAGAAATGAAATTTAAATAACGTGTTAGATATATTTGTATATTAACAAGTCAAAATTTAAATCCTATAGTAAAAACCTATTACATTTTAATAGTTTGCTAGTTACATACAACTGAGCCAACAGCTGTCAACTTAATATTCCATTGCAAAACTGGAATAGGTTTTTCTGGTTACATTTTCTCTATAACAACACACTACTACTGGATGCCTGAGAGCTCATTGGAGTTGCTGTGCTAATGGGACTGCGTTTGCGCGATTTCCGCACCGACATATCCGACTGCCGCAATCGCCGTATTTGCAATTCGTAGTTGTTAACGTTAATGCAGATGGCAATAAAGGCCACCAGTTTCGGGGACTTCAGATCGCTGGCCAATTGCCTGGCCTTGGCCAGGGATTCCTTTAGCTTCTCAAATCGATTCAGTACGGCATGTACTTGGCATCCGAGGAACACGCAGTTGAACCGCCAGATCAAACTATTGCATCTGCGCGCCTCTGGGTGTTTAAACAGGTTAACGGGTCTGGAGAACTGTGTCAATGGGTTAAGCTTAACCCACCGTTGAAGGCCTTTTGAACCACCATCAAGCACTTGTCGAAGCGCGAACCCTTAAAGTGGCAGCGCGCAATCTCGAATAACAAATAGGATCGCTCGATCGGATAGCGGGAATGGCGCAGTCGATTCCCCAGATGCTCCAGCTTCTGGCTGCAAAAAAAAAAAAAAAATAAGACCGATTAAACTTAAATAGTAAATAAATTGTTTTTTCTTTTGCCACAAATTTTGCTTTTGGATTGATATATTGAAGTTCCCATGTATTGAGTGGAATTAGCTTACTCACTTGATGCGGCTGTGCCGTTCCTTCTCCCGATCGATCTCCAGGTAGATATTGGAGCCCCCCACGCTGACGGTCATGTCGCGCACCTCCTCCGATCGAAATTGATATAATATGTGTCGATTCTGGGCTTCCAGGAAGTCCACATTGTCGGGCACGGTGCAGCGGTCGCAGTAGGCCAGTGCCAGCGTATTGTAGACATCGTTGAGGAACTCCCACTTCCAGGGCAGCGTTCGCTGCGTCTTCAGCTCGAAATGTACGGACATTGTCCGCTCCACGTAGTCGGACAGCCCCTCCGGATCGAGGCCCTCCCTGCGGCGCCTGTGCAACTCGTGCAGCATCCTCAGGCAGTCGCGACGCGTCCGGTATTGGACGTGGAACAGGTGCATCTCCCGCAACCGCTGCCGCCGCTCCTGCTCCCCGATCCGGCCGTGCCGCTGCATCGTGTACAACCGGTTGTACAGCGGATTCCGGGCATGCATCATTTTCTAATTGGTTTTCGAAAATTGGGAAAAAGGTTATTTCTTGGGAATGATATTAATCCCAAATGATAATTTAATTTCTCATTGTTGAAAACATCAAATTAATTCAAAGAATTTCATTGTTATTATTTCTAATGATTGAAATAATCATTTGATTTCAACATGTTACTTTTTTTATTTATATTTCTAATAAATAAAGAAAGTATTTATTTTAATTTCAAATTGTATTTTAATGTTAAATGGTCTTTGTTATATATTCTTAAACTTGAGAAAGATAGTTTTTGAAGTAAACTTGAGGTTTACTAAAATGTTTTTTTTTACAAAACTATTTACAAATTCTAAATATTTTTTTTAGGATACTGTCTCTAATACGAATTTTGAAAAATCAGCAATAAAATGATTGAATAGTAAAACTTACCTTCTAGTAAGACTTACCATAAACCGACGGACAATTGTGTACTGCTCCTCGCTCAGTTGGCGCAGGGGGGGCGTGGTCATCAGCCTCAGCGGATCGAGAAAGTTGCGGTCGCTGCGCAGATGACGTAATAGCGCAACGTCATCGGCGCTGCGGCCCATGTAGTTGTAGTTGTACAGGCGTTCGCTCAGCCGCCGACGGGCTTTTTCCAATGGGGTTAACTGTTCCGGCGCCTTGACGAGGACGCTCTGAACGTCGCACTGCCCCCGTTCGCGCATCTCCTTCCAGAGGGGGCGTGGCACCTGAGCGGCCAGCTCCTTCCGCCGGCGGGCGACCTCCCCAAGGACGTCGCAGTGCTGCTGCATAAAAGGCCGCAGCGATTCGCCCAAGGTGTCATCGAAAACGCCAAGGATCTACAGTCAGTGTAGGGAATAAAAATATATTACATTACTCTACCTTTTTCTGATGGCAAATAAGACCTGATTATTATTAATAACTAGGTAATTAAGGCACACGAAAACAAAAGACTTTTAAATCTGTTAAAACTTTTAGTTTTAGGGGTATTTAATTGGCTCAAGGCCGTAAAATGCGCTCAACACAAAAATAAAAATATTTTAAAGTTGTAAAAGCTTCATGGAAAATACAAATTTGCCAAAATCAATATTCCCATGTATCATTATTGGCATTAAAGTTATTTTGTTTTTTTTTTTTAGCTTTTAACCAAAATATAATTGAGTATCAGAAAATAAAATCTTTTTGACTATAAGATTATACTGAAAATTTGCTAAGAATATGTTTAGATGGATAGGTCTCCCAAATATTCTCAACCTTTTTGTAAATTACTTTTCTAGATTTCTATAGTTCGTAAGAGTGGTAGTTGTAATTTAAAAGAGTGCAAGCAATTTGGGATATAATCATTTGATTAGAGGGATGAGTGGGCACTCACCTTCTGTTTGATCTGGCGAAAGCGGCTGTCGGCGAACTGTCCGCCGAAGAGACGCCCTTCCAGGTGCAGAGTGGTGAGGCCGCTTTCGAATTCGTTGGCATCGACCAGGGCGTCGCACTTCTCGGCAATGATCCCGGTGGTGACCAGGGCGCAGGCCTCATTGGGGCGGCGGAACAGCTCCAGGGCGCGCTGAGCTCGCCGGACATCGAGGAGGGCCAGCTCCGGACGGGCCATCGACCGCTGGCAGCGACTCCGCTGAAACAGGGACTTGTAGTCCCCGCGGCACACGCCCGCCTCCGCATCGAAACAGCTGCGAAGGTGGGCGGGGCCGGTGTTGCGGGCCATTGGGCAGCTGGGCGGAGCGGGGGGCGGCGCCGCCTCCTTGCAGACGGTCATCGCCCGCCCGAAACTGTCCAGCGCCGAGCGTTTCAGCTGGCGGCGGTTGTAGAAGATGCCCCAATCTCCGTAGATCTGCGACTGCATGCAGGAGCGCCAATCGACCCGCTGCCAGGGGCGGAGCTGCGGCAGCAGGGGGGCCAGCACGCCCCCATTGGCCAGCCCACTCGTCCAGGACATTCACTGCTCTCCTACGGCTAATTTCGAAGTACTCGCTAATTTGGGCCAACCCGAAATTTGGCAAGAAACTAACCAAAATCATTCACCCAACGGGAACTTTAACAAATGAAGCAAAGCCAAAATGATGGGAAATAATATTGTCTTTCAGTACAACTTAATATTATTTAATCTAAATTATTTTATTTGAAATGCATATTCACCTCTTTTACTAAATTGCCTTGATGAGCTTTTCTTTTGTTTTCAAGATGGTTAAAGTTTATAAAATTGTTATTAGGTGCATATTTTTAATCAAAATGTTTACTAACCCGGTTTTTTTTGCTTAAGGCCATTTCTTATATTTTAAGATGGCTACAAACAACTTAAAGTGCATATTTTCATTTAACATTAATATATTTAAGCCATTTTCTAATATTTTTAGATGACGTTGATAACTGGCTGCAACAAAATTGTTGCTTATAAAACATAAATTAACTACATAAATTATTTTCGAAAGCTTTCAACAAAACATTTTGCTTCAGGGTATTTCAAATAGAAAATGCTCAGTTTAAAATAACTGAAATCAGCCTTTTGATGTTGACCAACCTATGGTTAAATTTTGAAGTTGATTTTTCCATTGCTCTTCTCCAAACCCCTGATATTAACTTGAAATTTGCAGTAGTTAAATTACAATTATTATTTATTTCGCTTGAGTTTGGCTTTGAGTTGGTTTCAATAAATACAATAAATACGTATTAATTAACAGGCTTCAACGTTCATCATTAACAATTCATTAACAATTACGAATTACATTTAATTAAGTTGAGGGGGGTTAATGGATTTTCCTCAATGGGCGTGTCAGGGGGCGGGTCAGGCGGCGCGAGCGCAGACGTCGACGTCGGGACAACGACTTCGCTGCCGGCGTCGCCTTTTCATTTTCATTTACATTTGCATATGCATTTGCAATACCATATCCATTTTCTTCGATTTTCACAGCGCTTTCTTCGGGTTTTGCTGCTACTGCGGATTCTTCTGCAGCCTCTTCTTCGTCTTCGTCTTCCTCGTCGGCATCGTCCTCCTCCTCCTCATCTTCATCCTCCTCCGCCTCTTCGTCTCCATCGCCTTCTTCATTATCATCTTCTGCTGCCTCTTCCCCTTCCTCACCTTCAGCTGCAGTGTCATCGATGGACTCTGGCTTGACCTTTTCTTTATGACCTTTCTTCACCTCTTTCTCCTCTTTTTTTTCTCCCTCTTTCATCCCCTCATTTGCCTGCTCTTCCTTTTTCTTCGGGGGTTCCTTCACCTGGTTTTTTTTCTCCACCTCATCATCATCATCATCGTCCACGTTTATCTCATTATCGCTATCGTTTTCGATTTCAACAGCCAATGTTGTCGCCTCTTCTTCCGTTTCTCCTTCCTCGTCTTCTGCCTCCTCTTCCTCGTCTGTCTCCTCCTCTTTCTCCGCTTCTTCGACTGTCTTCTCGTACCCTTCTTCTACTGTCTTCTCCCCATTGTTTGTGTCATCAATAACAACAATGTTTGGCTTGTTAAATGTCGCGGCTGTTGATGTTGTTGTTGTTGTTGGTATTTTAGTTTTTGTCGGTATTTTCGTTGTAGTTGTTGTAGTTGTTGTTGTGGGCGCCTCAGTGGCTTTTATTGAATTGGTAATTGTTTCAATTACCTGACTTGGCCTCGGGCCACTCTCGCCATAGCCATAACCATTGTCATTGTCAGGTGTCTCTTGCTCTTGCTTTTGCACAGAGTCTTTCTCTTTCTCCGCCCCTATTGCCGTCTCTTTCGCGTCTTCTGCTGGCACATCTTCAGCCTCTTCCTCGAGCGGTGTTTCATCTGCCTGATCGCTGGCCATTAGCATTTCACTTTCGATTGGCAGGGGTTCCACCTCTCCGGTTTCTTCGTCCTCTTGATGATCTTTACTCTCATCTTTCTCTTGATTCTCCAAAAGTTGATCATCTGGCTGAGTCGGGGGTTGATAGCCCGTTGGTTGCTCATCTTCCAAAAGATCCTCGTTAAGTGCATCTGCAGGAGGTGGATTCTCATGGGGTTGTTTCTGATCTTCGTCTAAATGATCCACCAGACCTAGTGGTTGATAGCCCTGTTGATCCTCCTGCTCTTCCAATTGATCATGTTTAAGTGGCTTGCTTAGGGTTTGATTCTTCTGATGGTGGTAGCCCAGTGGTTGATACTCCTGGCTCTTGTCTTCATTTACTTGATCTTCCAGCATTGATTGATCCTCTTTCTGTTGATCGATCAGTGGCTGATTCTTCTGAGGCTGTGTCTCCTGTGCTTGATTCTCCAACGGTTGACTTAGAGGTGGATAGCCCAAGGGTTGATTCTCCTCCTCTTTGTCTTGCTCGCTAGTTGAAGATCCAATCTTCTCTGGCTGGTAGTCCTCCCCCTTGACTTCCTCCTGCGAGGCATACTCCTCCGGCTGATCCTCCAGCTCGGCATACTCCGCGTACTCCTCCAGATCGTCACTTTGGCCAGCCGGCAGCACGGGCTGCCCGTTCTTGTCCACATACTGCAGCCCATCCAGGCCCATCTTCATGCACTGGAAGTGCATCTCGAAGAGATCCGTGGTGGCCAGTCGCACCACAAAGTCCATGCACATGTTCAGATTGTTCCCCGCCAGGGTGACATCGGTCATCTGGACGCACATGGCCATTGGCACACCCATCATGACGGGAATGCAGAAGGGCGCCGGATTGCGCACCGAGAGCCCGTACTTCGAGGAGGGTCGGCCGTTCAGATAGACCTCCAGTTGGGCCTCCTCCAGCTGCGGCACAAAGCTCACGTTGGCGCACACTGCAATAAAGAGGCAAAATGGAAAGAAAACGCTGAGTCAAAAGCTGCAGACAGACGTACGTACAACAATGAAATGGAATGGAATCGTTTCGTTCAATGAATGAAAGTGGCGGGTGGCAAACTGTCTACGGATCCCAGGCGGATGAGGGGGTAACCACCACCACCATCACCATCACCACCACCACCGCTGCAAGCGCCAACAATTTGTGGCATTTTGATTGGCGAATGCTGGCATGTCACGAAGCGAAGCGGAGCGAAATGGTAATGGAAATGGAAACCACCGATCGCATTGTAGTCTCCGGCATGCGCCGCCAACTCACCGCCAAGATTTCGGTTTCTTGGCCAAGGAAATCGGCCTGGAATCCAAACTGAATCCAAACTGAGAGCCATTGCCACCACCCGCAGGCCAGGAGCCACGATTTGGACCGGACTAAGTGATCGCTGCGATCCTAATCACTGCATAACCATATGGCTAGTGGGCGATTCCCCAGGGGTCTACTAAGCCACTGCTTATTACTGGATATTAAGATATTAAGGCTAAACAGCATACTGAAAATAAAACCTTCAAAACATTTTCAAACATCCTATCTGCTCGAAATAACTAACAAACATTAATAAAATGTAATCTAAAACCAAACTAGGCGCACTTTGCTCTACTTTAAAGATTAACCAAGATATAAAATAAATATAGCAATATCTTATTTATTTATACCTTTTAGTTATTATAATTATTTTATATATTTATAATGCAAATTGCATAAGATATCGTTGTATTTAATTTGAGTCTCGGTAAATCTTTAAAATCTACAAAGGCTATATTCCTAATTATTAATATATCTATTACTTAAATTTAAGAACCCATAAAATTAGAAATAATATTTTAAATAAATTTTGCTAATAGTCCCTTAAATCGATTTGGCAACTAAATATAAATATAAGTCCACAGATTCATAGAGTGTTTTAACATTTATTTATTTATTTTATTATCAATATTTATTCGAAGAATAAATTAAATTTATTGCTAATTTAAATCATTTTAAATATTATTTTTAAGTCCAAAAAAATATATATGGATATGCCAAACATGTTTTAAAATTGCAGTTCTCTCGTAATAAATAATTTAAAAGTATAAATTAAATTAAAATAATGAACATAATTATCCCAAATTTT
Organism: Drosophila elegans; assembly: GCF_018152505.1. Taxonomy (NCBI): domain Eukaryota; kingdom Metazoa; phylum Arthropoda; class Insecta; order Diptera; family Drosophilidae; genus Drosophila; species Drosophila elegans. Next base: position 5,139,846 of record NW_024545513.1, read on the forward strand.
ATTTTACGCAGATGCATTTGGCTTACTAATTTTAGAAAACTGTCTTAAAAGTAATGATCCCTTCATTCCTTTTGCTATTTAAAAAGAAAACTTTAAATTGCTAAAAAGGCATAAATATGCCCTAAACTTTCCCAAAGTTTCGTGAATTGCTTGCAATCTTGCAATATATTGCGAAAAGAATATATATTTTGCTCACCTTTCTGGTCGAATCGGTACTGATCGACCTTGAGTCCGGCGCAGCATCCGCAGGTCGGTCCGCTGCACTCGCAGGGCTGGCCAAAGGTGGACCAGATGGAGCCCTTCTCCGAGTACTTGACACTGGCCAAATTGCGACCCCGGGACACACTGACCGTGGGTGGTAAATACGGCTGGTGCGACTTCAGTTCGTAGAAGATCAGGCCGTTGCTGTAGCTGCGCGAGGATATATCCGCGGGGCAGACGATCAGCACGAGGGCTAAGCTCAAACCGATCCAGGGAATCATTTCCACAGATGGATAGTTTCCACAAAACACACAGAACAAAAACTGCAGAAGACCACTGAACAAAAAATGTGCGGCTCGCGACTCAAGTATTTTGTGATTATCTTGAGAAAAATCCGGATCACTTCTTCTTAAACGATAGACGGTAACGGTATAGCCGTGGCAATTCGAATGGCAATACCACTTATTCAGTGGCTCTGGAGCAATGACAACCGCTCGCGATCGACGACAATTAAATATTAAAACGCTGAACGCGACGAGCGTTAGCTTAAAAATGAAATGGAAACCGCCGACCGAAGAAGTTGGCAGCGGCAGCGACGGCGACTGCGAATGCGGTTGAGGCCAAAATGTTGCTGCTGGGAGCCACGGCAGCAACAGCAACATTAAACAGCAACAACAGCAACATCCAACGGCAGCAGCAACCTCGTTAAATTGTCGCTCGTTGCGGCTGTTTGCTGTTTTTGCGAGTAAACCATTTGTACACTTCCCTCAAAATAGGGTACCAGAAATAATAAAGTAGGCTTGGCAGTTCGATTAAAGATATTGTTTTTTATTTATTTTTAGACGTTCTGAGATAACCAGCCAATGTCTTATAGAATTCTTAACTGTGAAAACAACTCTTTCAATTAAAAGAAAAGAAAAATTTGGTAGTTTATCTTAATATATATACATTATATATACATTTTTCGATTTTTAATAATAGCGTGGCTGCCATTCAAAACATAAATAAATGGTATTTTAATTCAATATCATTTATTTGATACTGATAGTGCAAATTAAAGTACATCTTTTAAAGCTCTAAAATGGTAAAGCGAGATTTATTTATCGTACTTATTGTTTTTGACTTAATTGTGCTTTCTGCCTGAGATATACAAACTATAAAAACAAAAAATCCGATTAAGAGTATTCGATATTCCCCTTAAACTTGTAAACAATTTATTTCTTATCAGCAGCGGCAAATCGTCAATTGCTGTTGTTGGTGCTGCTGCAACATTGTTTTTGCCATTGTTGTTACTGTTTCTGTTACTGTTAGTGCTGCTGTTCGTGTTGTTGGAGTTTTCACTGTAGCCGCTGCTTTGTTTATTTGTCTTTTACGTCGATGTTGCTGCTGTGTCTGCAGCAGTTGCTGTTGCTATTGCTGTTGCTCCTGCTGCCGCTTTGCTTTGTTGCGTGTGCCGAACGTTTTTTTTTTCGGGTGACAGTGACAAGAAAATTGCGACGATCGTGACTGGCTGGGAAAGCCAAAAACAACAAATCTCCACTCCCTACCGCATTCGTTGTTGTTGTTGTTACGCAAAGCACTTGGGGCAGGTCATGGCCTCATGGACAAACTCTCAGCGATTTTCGAACTGGGAACCATTTACCACCGTCGGGAGTTACGGTTATGGCCGTTGCTGTTTGCCATAAACAAGGCTGATTTATCGATCCAATTGTCGCATCTGCGACTGCCAGTTAGGGACTTGTCACCCGTTTATTCCCTGCTTCACCTCATCCTTTCGCCAATTTGTCCTTCTCATAGGCATATATAAGTTTATGAATCAATACTGTGGGCACCCACACCCATTGACTAAACACAATTAAAAGACTATAAAAAAAAAATTTCTTCCATCTATCACCTTTCTACCAATATGTGTTTTTAATTAACGATACTTTGCCCAGGAAACGATTTTTATTTAAAAGTATCAAATAACACTTTTTTTTATAGCTAAGTAAAAATGAACTTAAGACTTTAGGTATTATTATGTTAATAAGTGTTCAATATAAAACAATAATCCTAAAGGAATTGCTAGCATGTCAATCTGTAATTTAAAAGAAATTGGTTATGGCTTTGAAAATACTTCAGGGAAATGATTATATTTTTTAATAAATGTAATATATCCGTGTGTAATGTACCTTTGGCTAAAAGCTGCATCTAACCAATGGTTAAGTTCGGAGGACCCGCACATCTAGATTTACGCTTTCACCTCTTGTGACTTAATTTATATTTAATAGTTTTGTTTGTTGAACGATTTGTTTGGCTCTATGTCAGCAGTAATATAATATATTTTCGGACCCTTTGAGCATCATATCATTTGGATCGCGGCGTATTTCGGTGGCTATTTTGGGTACCGGTCCCAATCGCCTTCGGGCCCTAATATTGCATAATGTCTGGCCCAGACTCAGAGACTGCAATCTCGTTAAGCGTTAAGGGGGACAGACCAGACACTTGCCAAGTTCGACATCGACGATTCAGCTCGTTTTTCAAGCGGTGAAAATAAAGCAAAATGGAAATGGAATTGGAAATAAAAGTGTCGTCGCCAACAATTAACACTAATAAGCTCGAGCTGGAGCTGGCGCTGCGGTGCAATGTGCTTTCGTTTATGTAATGGGCCGTCGCATCCGCCGACATCGTCATTATCAGCTGACTCGCTTATTGGGCATTATTATTCATTACTGATAATATCAATTTGGCACGCCCGCGAGTCTTTCTCTGTGACTTTCTGGCCCTTACGCAAAACTAATGCCCCAGCTCAAATAAGTGGGTCACTATTCAAAGTGGAGCTAGCAACGGTTTTTGACCATCGCTATTTCTGGTTTAAAACAAGTCGAGAGCTTTTTATAAAAACAGGACTTTCCTAGATATCTCAGAGCTTTAAGCTCAGGAAGGAAATAAGGTAGGACTTCTAGCTAAAATTAGTCTAGAGCTTTACTATAAACTCTTACTATTTGAAAATCATTTGGAACACATTAATGTTAATGTAAATAACAACTACAATTTCAAAGTTCAACAGAATATATTAAAACTTGTAGTATCCCCAGAGAATCCAGGTTTTTGATTCCAAATGTATCAGATGCTATGGAAGGGAAGTAAAGTTACAATATTATAAATGCATTAACAACTTTCGCTTTTTTGCCCTGCTATGTGCAGTCTCATGTCGGGTTATGTAAAATGCACAAATGCAACTAAAGGTTTTGCTGTGCATAAAATGATAAGCAAAGGGAAAGCTAAACTTCCGGATCAATATTTAAAACGTTTTTGCCAAAACATCATACCATAAATTCAAAGTTAAACATTTAATCATAATGTAACCCAAAAAGACCGTAAAAAATCAGTCGATGTATCAAAAGCCAGGGAAATAATGGTCAAATCATAAAATGTCATACACTGTTGACTTCGTAATAAAATTTCCAATCGAATGGCATACACAGTTTAAATTTTTTTAGATTTTCAAATTTCTGCAAAAAATGAAAAAATAAAATTTGGACAAAAATAAAATTTTCAAAAAACGTTTTTCTAAATTCTGTTTTTGTGTCAAAACAAAATAAATTGTTTTAAATCGATCAGGGACGGATGGTATGGGTTACCAGCTGTTCAAAATAGCAACTCTTTTGACTTTGGGTCTTATTTTGGCAAAGTTACAACAAAAAGACTCATCAAAAATAATTTTGTTTGAAAAATCGCCAAAAATCCCAAAAAACACATTAAAAACTTGGTTTTTGTGTCAAAACTCTGGGAAATAATGGTCAAAATGTAAAATGTCATACACCGTCGAATTCGTAATAAAATTTCCAATCGAATGGCATTCGCAGATAAAATTTTTTCAGATTTTCAAATTTCTGCAAAAAATGATGATGTACCCCCTTACAAAAAAGTCAGAAATTTGGACAAAAATAAAATTTTCAAAAAACGTTTTTCTAAATTCTGTTTTTGTGTCAAAACAAAATAAATTGTTTTAAATCGATCAGGGACGGATGGTATAGGTTGCCAGCTGTTCAAAATAGCAACTCTTTTGACTTTGGGTCTTATTTTGGCAAAGTTACAACAAAAAGGCTCTTCAAAAATAATTTTGTTTGAAAAATCGCCAAAAATCCCAAAAAATACATTAAAAACTTGGTTTTTGTGTCAAAACTCTGGGAAATAATGGTCAAAATGTAAAATGTCATACACCGTCGAATTCGTAATAAAATTTCCAATCGAATGGCATTCACAGATAAAATTTTTTCAGATTTTCAAATTTCTGCAAAAAATGATGATGTACCCCCTTACAAAAAAGTCAGAAATTTGGGCAAAAATAAAATTTTCAAAAAACGTTTTTCTAAATTCTGTTTTTGTGTCAAAACAAAATAAATTGTTTTAAATCGATCAGGGACGGATGGTATAGGTTGCCAGCTGTTCAAAATAGCAACTCTTTTGACTTTGGGTCTTATTTTGGCAAAGTTACAACAAAAAGGCTCTTCAAAAATAATTTTGTTTGAAAAATCGCCAAAAATCCCAAAAAATACATTAAAAACTTGGTTTTTGTGTCAAAACTCTGGGAAATAATGGTCAAAATGTAAAATGTCATACACCGTCGAATTCGTAATAAAATTTCCAATCGAATGGCATTCACAGATAAAATTTTTTCAGATTTTCAAATTTCTGCAAAAAATGATGATGTACCCCCCTTACAAAAAAGTCAGAAATTTGGACAAAAATAAAATTTTCAAAAAACGTTTTTCTAAATTCTGTTTTTGTGTCAAAACAAAATAAATTGTTTTAAATCGATCAGGGACGGATGGTATGGGTTGCCAGCTGTTCAAAATAGCAACTCTTTTGACTTTGGGTCTTATTTTGGCAAAGTTACAGAAAAGAAGTAAATGTAAAACTGTAAAAATAACTTATCTTTGAACAGTGGCTCTGAAACTAAAAAAAATTTACTTAAGCAGCATAAAAGTATGCAATCCAAACACTAAAAACCCCAAACCTCAATAAAAAAAAACACTACAAATTCCAAATAACTCAAATCTAAGCCCCATTTTAAAATTATTCCATATGTTAAAAGTCGTTTATAGATATTGACAAAAAGCATCTTAAAAAAAAGAACTACGAAAATCCAAATAACCCACTATAATAACAGGATCAAATAAAAGAACACATGTGGTATATTTTTTTTTGTAATATTTTAATACATTTTCTTTGTTCTTGAATACATACAATGTTTTTTTTTTTGTTTCTTTTGTTGTATAACACCGACAAAGCAACTGGTTTCGCTGTGGGTAGATAGTTCACAAACGAGGCCGAATAATATGCCATCCAAGTACATGTACATTTGGGCTCCCCGGGGAACCCGTAAATATGTGTAGATATATAAGTAAATATATTATTTTCATATATGTAGATGAGTGCGTTAACGCGTATTTGTGTGTGTGTGTGTCTGTATTCGAGTGTGTGTGTGTGAGTGTGTAAATATGCACAATGATATAAAAAGTTACATAATTGCATTATGCCTGACTTCTATATGTGTATCCAAAAGATATCGCTCACAAAAAATATCTTCGATAAAACATTTTGTTTCTTTATTTATTATTTTTAGCTAAATATTCTCGTACACACGCACATGTATATTTTTAAAGATGTAAATCGTATATAAGTATGTTTTTGTGTATATATAAGATATTCCTTGTTCGCTTCATTTCTTTTGTATATATATATATATTTACTTGACAAACAACAACAAAAAAATTTGTTCTTGTATCTTGTTTGTTTGTTGTAAATTTTCACAAATACAGGCTTTAGAGTACTACAAATTGGGTTTATCCATAAACGGGGAGTACGTTTAATTCTAATTTCGTTATAATACATACATAAAGGGAAGTGCTGCCAGCTGCATTAGAGTTTCGACTTCGAAAATGTTAACAACAAAAAAGCATGGTTAATGAATGGGTTTAAATAGCCATCTAAAAAACGCATCCTGTTTTTTTAACAATGCTTTTTCGTTTTATCGTTTTATCTCTTATTTTACAGACAACATCATTTTCCCTTAGCTTGTGGGCTTGGCCGCTCGCTTGTGTGTGTGAGTGTGTGTGTGTGTGTGTGCTTAACCGCTTATCGAACTACTTATATCCTATGTAACATATTATGCTTACAGAACTATCGAAAAAAAAAACACTTGTATATTTGGATATTCAGTTATGAACTACATACGAAAAAAAAAAAACATTTCCCTAGGGCTAAGTTTCACTTTCACTTACGCGAGAATCGAGAACGAAAAGAGATAGTTGGCTGTTCAAGTTTGAGAAAAAGTTGACTAAGCACTAGATTTCTCCGGAAACATTCGCTATATATACACCCCTGTAGCCGCTTCCGTTTCCAAATCTGATTCAAACTAAGTTTATCCTAACAGCTCGTTGAAAAACCCACCGAAAAGGTGAAGTTCCAAACTGGTTAAAAACGAAATTTACTTAATTTATCTTATATTTCCAAAGTTTTGGAAATTATAAAAAAAAAAACTTGCCTTTTTCAACAAGGATATGAAAAAGTTTGACTTTAAATATGAGTCTTACACTATATAACGAATTTAATTAGTGCAATAAATGAATTTTAATTGTTGTGGTGAAAAATTAAGCTTTGGTAGATAATTTTAGCGAAAAGTGATATTATTGTAAATAATTGGACTTCACATTAGTGTTTACTGATTTTCGTACAAGAGAAGTTTTAGCAAATTTTGCTTTTTGATAATGGAAGTTGGGATTTTACATTGCCCTTAAGTGATTTTGAATTATGTAATGCAACCTTTTTAAACAAAACCTCAAGTCTGGTTAAGAATAACCTTTGTGATATAGAGTGTTTTGATTTAGGAAATTGTTAAACTGATTTTCAAAGATTTGTTTTCTGATTTGAATTGGAAACGTACACAGGGTCGCTTATAAATATAATATATATTCGATATTCCCGATATTCCCGCTTACAGCAAACGCAGAAAGAAAAAAAAAAAGAGAAAGCAAATCAAGTGATTTTGTGCCTAAAACGTAAGCCTAAGAGCTACAAACTAAATTTCGAAAACAATGTACACGCGCATCTAGAACTCCTTGAGGCTGCCGCCGCGCTTCAGCTTGGTCAGTCGCTTCAGACTGGCACCCAATTTGTTTCCAGCTCCCGCTCCTCCCGCTCCACCATCGTTGCCGGCACTGCGATCGCGCTGGATGAAGGAACCCCGGAAGCGAACGCGTCCGCGTCCACGGCGCTGCATCTGCATCTGTTGGAGCTGCTGGAGCTGCTGCTGCTGCTCGCCCACGCGGCGCCACAGCTCGGTGAGCGGCGGATGGTGCTGGTGGGGATGCTGCTGAAGGGTGCAGCAGCACACCAGCTCCTGCGATTATAACTTCTTCTCCCACACCACAATGTGGGCGTCATTGGAGTTGGCCGTCAGTGGCGAGCAGCTGGGATTATCCTGTCCGCCCGAGCCGGATGCACTGCCTCCGCCGGAGGAGCTGTTCTTGTGGCTGGGCGAACCGCCCGCCCCGCCATTGTACCACATCTGGCGCCAGTAGCCCCGTCCGCCCATCAGCGTGATCACTGTCCGCGGTCCGTCGGCGCTCTGCTGCTGCTGCTGCTTGGAGTTCTGCTTCTGCTTGCGCTTCAGCGTGGCCACCGCAGCGGCGGCTGGTTTGTCCAGGCCAGCAGCACTCACTGTGCCCCCCAGTCTGCCGCCTGTCTCCTCTGTTTTGCCTGAGGAGGAGCTAATTAGCAACTGCTGCTGCTGCTGCTGCTGCTGTTGCTGGTGGTGGTGTATGTCCGCCGTGGTCATCAGCCCGTTCTCGGATATATTGCCCAGATCGCTGCCCGTGCCGGAGGTCTTGTGGCTGGCACTGCTGCTGTTTCTCGAGACGGATCTCCCGCCAAAGTGCCGTATGCCCATGCTCTCCTCGCTGCCCGACGACGTGTACAGGCTGGAGGACTTGGAGTCCACGGACCAGTTGGACAGGTCCAACGACCTCGGCCGCGAGGCCTTCATCCGCAAGCGCCTGTCCAGGGTGCACACCTTGCCGGGTATGGCGGCCAGCTCGGGATCGGAGCGCCTCATGCCCTCGTACATCATGTCCATCAGGTTGCCCTGGTTGCCCTCCTCCGCATCGTAGTCCTCCTTCACGAATATCAGCTTGCCATACAGGCCGTAGACATCGCAGATGCCGTGCTCGGTGTTCCCTGTCGAATTGGCCGAGCCCGGGGTGCCAGGCACTACGCCCGCTCCTGCTCCCACTCCCATTCCCACTCCCACTGCTGCAGTGGCTCCCAGGCCGCGTGGCAGGGTCTTGGACATCCGGTTCGGATCGTCGCGGAAGCGCTTGCGGTGAAAGGCCGGCGAATTGGCCAGCGAGGCGCGTATCTTGGCCGTGAAGCTCTGGTCCAGCGAGTTCTGCTTGTCCAGCTTGGAGCTGCGCGGCGACGAGGCCGTTGAATCGGCACCCGGACTGGCCACCACCGCCGCCGCCGCCGCTGCTGCTGCTGCATCCTCCTTGGCCAGATCGCGGCGCAGCACGACGGCACCGTCGTCCAGCTCCTGGATCTTGGGATCCGCATCGATGGCCGGCAACTGGAGGTCGTCGCCCATGCTGGGCACCAATGGAGCAGCTGCACCACCCACTGGCGGTGGCTTGTAGGCGGGATAGACCTTGGGGATGAGCGGCAGCAGGAAGGTAATCGGACCGAAGTGCGCATGGCAGGACATGTTGATGCCGCCGCTGATGATGGGCACGCCCTCGAGGCGGGGCAGCGGAATGGTCACCGCAATGCCCACATTGGTGCCCACCCAGAGCAGGCCCTTGCAGGCCATCAGGGCGGTCACATACACCGAGCTGTTGTTCAGCGGCTGCTCCTTCTTGCCGTCGTGCCGCAGCACACTGGAGGCGATGTTGATGTCCTGCAGGTGCTTGAACGTCTCCGTGTGGTAGAGGCACAGCATCGTGGAGTTCTTCAGCGAGATCCAGAGCCCAATGCCCGAGTGGGCCATCAGGTTCACCTGCTGGCTGGCCCCGTGCTGCACCTCGAAGCTCCGCTGGATCTCTCCATTGAGGGCATTCAGCACGTACACCCGGTTGCCGCACGAGGCGTAGATGCACATGTTGATGGGCAGCAGACTGGGCACGGCCAGGTCGGAGTCGCCCAGCCTGATGGTCTGCGGATCGCGCATCTGCCAGACGCCGTCGTTGCCGCGGCGGAAGATCAGCACCGTGGCCCCCGACAGGGCCACGTAGACGGCATCGAAGTGGTAGAGGATGCGCTGCACTGCCCCCGCCACCGCATAACTGCCCAGCTGCTCCTCCTGCTCCGGATTTCTCGCTGAGTACACCAGTATCTTGCGGCTGTCCGTGCCCAGCCAGACCAAGTCGCCCAGCAGACTGGCCGGCTCGTCGCGCGTCCTCAGCTGATCCAATCCCTTGACGAACTCCAGCGCCGAGATCTGCGTCTCGAAGAGATCGAAGGCACCCGCCTCGCGCAGGTTGCCCGCCTGCTGCGGATGCTGGGCCAGCACGGTGATGTGCGACGAGGTCCCGTCGCTGCTGCACATCCACAGGTAGTTCAGCTGCTTGTGCCGCCGGCGCGCGTTGCCGCTCTGCTTGGTGTCATTGGCGATGCTGTAGTAACATCCACAGCGCACCTGTAAATTTAAGGGGAACACATTATTATGCATATCCATATTTGGGTGGGTCAATTTTAGTAGATCCGGAAATAATAACACAATCTTTAGAACCTCACTTTTTAATTTAAGTATTTCTTACTTTGATTTGCATCCATTGAGGTTTTTAGTTATTTTTAATATGAAAGTGACTACTTCTGGAATTTATTTTAGTATAGAATATTTAATATTTATTTTATTATCGGTGCTCAAAGCCTAAGTGGCAAATAAACTAATGGCCTTAAGCCTCAAAAATCGTTTGAAAAATACCATATACAAGGATTTGTTGAAAAATTTAAAACCCCTTTTTGTTGCTCATAAAGCTACTATGCCAATATGATATTTTATTTATAAAAATCAGTTGCATTTTTATATCGTGTCTACTAGCACCCAAAACTATGGTATTTTTACCAAACATTATAACATTTATAATTTATAAATGGATTTTAAAATGGAATTAAAAAAGCTGTTGTAAAAAGGTGTGTTTGCTATATCTTAAAAAATTTAAACAAATTTAATATAAATTTAGGAACTATTCCTAAAATGTTGTACATTATAAAAGATCTAAACATTGCCTAGATTATGAGCCCACCGTAAACATTTAGGAAAGAAGTATCTTAAATAATGCTTAAAGTTGATTTTTCTAAGGTAGTTTTGTCCTAAATATCGCTACACACCTCGGTTTGATGCTGTGACTTGTAGACAGGCATCGCCTTGACAAAGAGCGGCATTTTGCGGGACTGCTTCTGCTGGACGGCCTCCTGCAGCTGCAGCTGCTCCAGCGTCTGGCGTGGATCGCCCGCGGTCGCGTGCGCATGCTGCTGCGGATGGTGGTGGTGCGGATGATGGGGATGGTGGTGGTGGTGGGCGGACTGCGGATGCGATCCACCGCGCTCCCAGGCCGGCGAGTTGTTGGGATCAAGGGCCAGCTGGGCCAGGCGCAGCTCCGTGATCCACTCCTTCTTCACCGCCGGCGTCTGCGTCTGGAATGTGAAGGTCTCCTCCTTGCCGGACTTGTGGCGCCCGGTGAGCTGCAGGCAGCAGGAGTCCACCCAGGCCATCTCCTCGTCCTTGCGCTGGATGGAGCCCTGGATGAGGTTGAGCACGTTGCGCGTCGTGTTGGCGTTCAGCTCCTTGTAGCTGCCCTTCAGGCTGCACACCAGGTCCTGGATGCGGGAGATCACCTCGTAGTCGTACATCAGCGTGCTCATCTCGCTGCACAGGTTGTCGGCCCCGTTGGTCAGTTGGGCAGCCGGCGAGCTGTGCGGGTCCCCGAATCCGGAGAAGCCAACGGAGCCACCTCCTCCTCCTCCTCCTCCTCCCCCGTATCCCGGCAGCGTACTGTTGGCATAGGGACTGCCGTTGGCGCCACTGCTGCCATTCGACTTTAAGCTGCCGCCGCGATTGAGACCTGCAATCCAAATAAATCACATTATGATCACATTGTGCACACAAGTAAGCTTAACAATAGTAAGGCAAGGCACCCCATTTAGTTAATTGTAAAAGCTTCACAAGAAAAATAAAAAAAATGTTCAAAAGTTGCTTTTAAACTATTTTTGAAAAAAATAATATTACCAATAGGCATAGCGGCCCATTCATCTAATTCCCGATCCTTACCCGCTGTGAGAATCCTGGAGAGCGTGGCCGATGTGCTGTTGTCGACGATATCGACGTCGTTCACCGGGAACATCCACTTGAAGGTGAGCTTCTCGGTGGCCCCGAAGTCGTGCGACTGCTTGGGCGCCACCGAAACGCAGATGACCTTGTCGTTGAGGAGCAGCAGGCGGCGCTGCTTGCACTTGACAATGAAGCCGGCCTGGTTGAACTCCATGTGGGTGACGTTGTCCTCGCGGAGCAGGTACCGCGGGCGATGCCCGCCGGCGGAATCGCTGACGCTCATGCTGCTCAGGCTCAATGATCGGGCATTGAAGGTGCCCGAGATGTGGCCGAGCATCTCCTTGAAGGCCTGGTACTGCTCCGCCTCCCGTTTGCTCTCGTTCAGGAGCTCGGCCAGGAGCTCCAGCTGCGACAGGGCCAACTGCAGGGACATGCGATCGTGGTGACCCTGCGGCGTGTACTTGAGCAGATCCTGCAGGAAGAGGATGAACTGGGGGAAACGCTGGACGGGCTTCACCATCAGCCCGAAAAACGACAGCCGATCGTGGGCACTGATCTGCTTGACCTTGAAGAAGTCGGCCAGCGCCGACTTGCGCTTCTCCTCCATCTTGGCCAGCTCCATGGCCGCCGAGAAGTTGTTGATGAAGCCCGAGTAGATCTCCAGCAGCTGTGGCTTCCCGAAGGCGCTCACAAAGCAGTCGCCAATCTTCTCGTCCCGATCCCAGTTCCGCACACACTCGGCCAACGAGATGCGGAACAGCTTGTGCGAGTGCAGGATGTCCGGCAGGCAATGGAACAGGGTGGCTATCTTCACCGGATTCAGCACCGGCGGACTGCACTCCTCCAGCGGTTTCTTGTAATCCTGCGGATTGAGAACAGCACAATGGTGGTTAGTTTCGTTGAGGAAATGCACTTTCTTAAGGTGTTACACCAGCCTGCAGATTCTTAAAGTCCCCAAAATCATTATCAGATTGTTAAAAGACTGCATCTCCTAGAGAAAACCATTTATTCATTTGATATTAATTTAATTTTATAATTGAAATTTAAATTTGAAATTAAAATTGATTTAAACTAAATTTTTTCCAAAATGTATGTTTCCTTAGGATGTTAACTTTCTTTAGGATTTTTTCTTATATATTGTTTAGATATTTATAATGTGAAATTTAAATTAAAAACTGCATTTACTAAAAGTAAGCAATTTTGTTCATTCTTAATTAACATATATGACTTTCTCATCGTTTTTTAATTTATTTTTTTTTTATATCAGCATTGGTGCAACACCTTTTATTTATTGGTTTACCAATCTTTTGGCGCTGGATTTTTGTATCGGTTTCTCACAGTTTTTTGGCTTAGATTTTAATCTGGTTTTTTTTGTTTAACGAGTGATTACTTGTCTTGGTTTCTTTTCTAATTTTGTAACTACTTGTGGGTGAAATGATGATTTCGGGTTCAAATTTGGGTGTGTGTAAGTGAGTGTGATTAGTTAGTTAGTTGGTTGGTTGGTTGGTTGGTTGGTTTTATGACGGTGAAATCGGCAGTTATGGCATTTTGGGAAGAGGATGGCATGTAAAGAGATCAAATGATTGGACATGAGATTAACATTAGTTAGGTGGTTAAATGGGGTAACTAAGGTTGTCTAGCTACTAAGGCATGCAGTGGCATTTACGTAATCTACTAGAGATTTAGTAGGTTTGCAGTTTGAAAAACGAAATGATTTAATTTAATGGTGTACATGAAAGTAGTCCTTAATCTTAAATATCTTATATTTTAAATGCATCTGATACTGACAAAGTGTGCTATCCAATTTTAGTTTACATCTAGTTACTCTCACTCTGAATTTCGTTCACCTCATATCACAACGTTACCCCAGATCATCCACAACTAGAACTAAACAAACCTATAACATATATATTTTTGAGTACCAAAATATCAGATATTTTTTGTACAAGATTAGCCTAATGGATCTCAACCCGATGAACGAGCAGATCCCAGCGCAGCAGGAGCTACTGAAGGATGAGGACAAGCAAGAAGATGACCATCTACGTTGCAAGGAAGCGATGAGGGGTGAGGCCATAGCCAAGGCGTTGGGCGATGTGCAAATCTATGTGGAACTTGGCGAGGAGGAGGCCTTTGTGCAAATGAAGCCGCCACAGTTGCACAAGTTTAGGGTGACTCCGAATGGAGTGGATTCGGGATCATCGGAATCGAACAAGTTCGACCGAGCCGATCCTACGGACATTGCTCGTTGGGACTTGAAACGGGAGCTCAAGTTGGATTTGATTTCAAGCCAGTGGGCCGAGCAGATTGGCAAACTTCAAACCGACGAAGTCACTGGCGAAGTGTACATGATAGTGCCCATCGATATAAACATACTCGTAGACCAATCCAAAATGACGCCCGATTTGGCCACGAAAAGCATCACCGAAGAGGATGCCTACAAGGAGGAGACGGGACCGGGACACACCTTCTATTTGTACCACGACCTCGATGAGCATCCTGGGCAGCTGCCGAAAACAGCGTTGGATCAGCAAAACCAAGTGGACAGTCAGGATGGCCAGAACAGTCCGGATATCAAGGTTAGCCAGGACAAAGAGGAGCAACAGCCGGCATATAAAGCAAACTGGAACTACCACTTGCACGAATTTGAGGTGCCCAAGCTCAGCTTTCCCTTTGAACTCTCCCTGAACCCAGAGTTGGTCCGCTTGTTGGGTGGCCGAACGGAAAACCAAACTGAAACCAAAGAAATCCCCTTGGATTCCGAAGAAATGCCAACGGATTCGGGAGAATTACCAACGGATTCGGTAGTCTCAACGGAGGAAGATGAATCGGAAAATCCAAATCTGGAAGAGCTCAACTACCTCGAAGAGCTTATTGAGGATATGGAGGTCTAAAAGGCAAACTGTATCTCCAAAAATATTATTACAAACAAAATTCTATCAAGCCTAGATTATTTCAACCGTATCTCGTATCTAGTTGGTTATTAGGGAAGGAACAACTAAATTTTATAAGCTATACTCAAAGCATGCAGTGAAAATATATAAATTAAAAAAAAATATACATGCTGATTTTGAATCGATTGCGTAATATTAAAAAAGATCTAGTTGGGTACTACTGGAAGACTCTTAGAATAACTATAAATATATATAATTTCCGATTTTGTAACCGTTTGAGGGGGCATTATTTGAGGCATACTCACATTGACTAGTCGCTGCAGGGTGGCCACATACGAGTTCTCACTGTGGACGATGGCCGCCACGATGTGGCGCCTCTTCAGCTGCTGCTGGGACAATCCGGCGGGCGCGGGTGGCAACATGGGCACAATCAGCCGGTTGTGGGCTGTACGAGCGGTACCGTTGGCCCGACTGCCCGGCGCCATCATCAGGTCCATGTCGAAGCGATTGGCGGTGGCCTCATCATCCTCCGACTGCAAGGAGGTGGTTTAAATATAAGAGTTAAATTATTTTGCTTTAAAATTCTCCAAGTTTTTATTAAGCACAACAAATGACTCACCTCTGGCACACCGGGCATCATTTTGCTGGCCCCCAAATTGGCCAGCTTTTGCGGCGAGGCGGCGTCCAGCGCTGCTCCTTGGCTCGATCCGCCGGATGATCCGGCTGAGCCCAGGCCGGAGTTACCTTTTCCCGTGGCATTTGGCGAGCCCGAATCGGGCGTATCGAAGCTGGAGGCTGTGGAGTGGCGTCCATCGCGCCCTCCCACATCGTACTGATGCGAGGAGCCGCGCCTGATGGAGAACCAGCGGGAGAGACGACCGCCGGGCGATTCACCCGGCGTGGTGGCCTCCTCCCTCTGGGAGCCACCTGCTCCTCCGCCACCGCCACTCGATGGCATTGTGCAGGCACTGGCCCTGCGCATAATCATGTTGGCGTTATTGTTCTCAGTGGATGATGATCCTGGACCGGATGCGGATGCGGATGCGGATGCAGTTGCCAATACGGAACCTGTTGCGTTTCCGGTGGCGGCCGTGCGCCATTTGTCAAACGACAAATGCTGCTTGGCCTTGTTGAAGGTGGAACGCAATTGCGAATTGCGTTGATTGCCGGCACTTAGCGAACTCACGCTGCTGCTGGTCTGCTCCTCCTCGGTGAGAACCGCTTCTGCCTCCTCCTCCCGCTCCCGCTCCCCCTTCTCCTCTTGCTTCTCCTTGTCCCGCTCCCGCTCCTGATCCCTTTCCCGCTCGAGATTCCTATCCCGTTCACGGCAAGGGGATTTGGTGTCCTGGTCACTGCTGCTACCGCAGCTACTGCTGCTGCCAACGCCAACACCAACGGCAGCCTGGCCACCGTTGGCGCTGAAGCTTCCGCCGGCAATTGTGGCTGCGGTGCAGCCCGCTGCTTCTCGCTGATCCCTCTGATCCCGCTGATCCCGTTGATCCCGCTCCCGCTGCTCGGCAATCCGCCGGCTAAACGCACTATGCAGCTGGGCGGTGGTGATGCTGGCACTGGACGGCGGCGATCCAATGAAGGAGCTCTGCTGATGCTGATGCTGTTGTTGGCGATGATGTGGATGACTGAGGTGGTGGTGGTGCGAGTGGTGTGCGTGGTGGTGATGCGGCTCGTCCAAGGTGTCCTCCCATGAGCCGGAGTTCAGTTTATGTTCATCTGGAGGGATAGAAAAATTAAAACAGAATTAGTATTAAATAGTAAATTGGCTTAGGGTTATCAGTAACTTAAATGGCTTACAAACATCTGCACTTATGAAACTATCAATGTACCAATTTATATCTTTAGCCTTTTGTTTTAATCTTATTTCTTTACTCATTATTTGAGTCGCCAATGGAAGCCCAGTTTTTTTTTTAAGTTAAGAGCACCCCTAAAAATAGATGATATTCAATAGTTGGACATTATCTGGATGACGTAATAGCTTCAAAAGCATTACCAATTATGTGGCGTTGGCCAAGTGAGTTAATTGCCAGCAATTGTGGGCCATATGCAGATGAAGTCGCTGAACAGCACAAACAGCAGCACAAACAGGATTTGGCCATGGCCGTCATGTCTCCGTTTTGCGATTACCGCCAATTTTTGCGGCGTGGGACTGGGATTGTGGACTGGAAATCGGGGACTGAAAAAAACAGAGGAAAGGGGAGGGTTGGAGGGATGGAAGTAGGCATCAAAGCCAGAAAGCCGCCAATTCTGGCCAAGACTCATTCTGGCATCGTGTGGGTTACTTGCCAAGTGGCCATGGCCAGAAAGCCAGCAGCAACTCCCACACTGCGCCACGTACTCCGGCACTCAGCCACTCAGACTAAACAGACTCTACCGACCCACACCACTCCACACCACCACCACTCCGCCAGAACCATCAGAGCCAGCAGAACGGCATTAGAGAGACAACTGTCAGGCCCAAAGAATGCACTGCGAGAAACTGTACATTTCGGTATAATCAAATTCTCGCTTACATTTGTCAATTGAAACAGCTTTTACATTCCCACAATTGCATAATGCATGGTCACACTTAATGTTTTATGGAAACAATGTGACCAATTGATCAAACTAAGCAAATATGTATTAATAATAAATGTTCTAATCATAGCATTTCTTGCAGTGCACCTAGAAGCCAAGCTCTAAGCAAACATTAGGATGGCGATTTCGATTCCGATTGAGATTCAGATGGAAAAACTCAGCAATGGCCGCAGAAACAAAACAGATTCGAGACAAACTCGATGTCATGTTCAAGACCATTAATCATCCAGTGGACGGCGGACGAGGAATGGGGATGTGGTGAAAAGTCGGGTTCAGTTAGCTGTGATAATTGCAAATTCAGCTCAGTCCATCGCTTCGCCGCCCACAACTCACCCCACTTCCCGCCCCCTTTTTAATCCCCTTTCAAATGTGTGAAAAAGGAAAAACCAAAATAAAAATAAAAGAAATCGAAAGAATGGAAAGGGAAGGAAAGGGAAAAATGCGTAAATATTTTGCGCAAAATGTGAAAACATCTTCAAAATTACATTATATATACGGCCCAAAAAAAGGAGACAAATTTCACTTTTACAAAATTGAGTTTGTGTAACTTTTGAAGAGGCGGGGCGGAAATTCGCTTTTCACATATTGAAAAGAGCAGTGGAAAAAGGACGCGGCGGGGGGGGTCGTGGCACGGCACCGTTTAAGTTGATTGTTGGCAAACATATTTTCCTTCTTTTTTTTGGCGTATACTTGGTTTAACATAATCTGTAAGCACGCAAATGCGACCGAGGGAGAGTTTATTAATTAATCTTAAATAACTTTGAAAGAGGGAAGCAGATGATGGGCAAAATTGGGAAATATGAATATATTTATGCACTGCAATAAAAATACTCTTATACAAAAATGTAAAGGAAAATAAAACTTATCAAAACCTTTTTTAAATGAATAATACTTTAAAGTATCCAAATAAGATAAAAACAACAGGTAAAAACAATATAATTTAGTGAATATTTATAATAAAAAAAATCCTTCTTAAGTTAGATATTAAGCATTTTTGTTCTCTCTGCGCATTTGAATACCAATAAACTATGTAAATAAATCAATTGATATTACGGAAAAAACGGAAAATGTATTTGGGACACTGGCACACATTTCCCCACATTCTTACAATTTTCTCATCCTTATATTTGACATCCCCCACGCACACGCTTCGAAATCTACATAGTTGCCGTTTATGTAATTTATTTACTTGCTTTTCGGATTTCGATTTTGTTTGGCCTGTTACGACATCACGTATACGCACCGCTGGCTCATTAATTATCATCACGGCAATGTGCAACAGTTAACGGAAACCGAAAGACAAACTCCTGCCATGGCACGCAAATGAAAAAATAGAAACCCCTTTGGGTGCATCTAAGCCACCTCCGCGACTTTTTGCATAATGGGAAATGATTGTGAAAAATTAATCATACGCCATGTGAGCCCGCGGGGGAGTCTCCCGAAAAAATCGCGATTCTCCCATGCAATATTTTCGGCGTGTTTCGTTTTGTTTACGTTAGTTTTGGCACAACTATTGCCTTCGGTCCATCAGTCAGTCAGTCAACCAGTCACCGAGTTATTCATTCGCTCACTTATTCATTCCATTTGGTACCAATTGCCGCGAGTGATTAATGAGCCACTCATTAATGCCATTGCAGAATGCTGGCAACAAAGAAATCTCTGCAAATGCTAATGCTCACTTAAATTATACAAATTACAAACATCCACACGTTGCCATATCTGTTTGTTCTTTATTGTTTTGCCAACTCATTTCCCGCCCACAGAAACAGACCTCAAACAGTCATAGAAACAAAGTCAGGCGTTCCCCGAGTCCATTGCTAATTGAAATGACAAACCACAAAGACTGTGTGGCCACACACAGCCTCCATGGGTCAAAGACTCGGAATACCCTGGCTAAAATATAAACAAGAAATAAAACAATATTGTATTGAAACCCATATACCAGATTAGCCTCCATTATGTAATATAAATTTATAATAATGTAGGCTAAGCCTCACCGCATCGAGATTTAAAAAGTTTAATCTTTTACCCTATATTTAGCATGTCAAACTTTGTTTAAAACAAATAAGCCAGCTGCGCTTGCCGTATCGGTTTATCCACTCAACTATTTCAATGTCAGTCAGGGGAACTTTAAAAAGTTTGTTTCGACCTGAAAACCATTCTCTCAATGCAGGGCAAAGTTTATACATTTTAATTAAATTATTTTAAACTTTTAGGGAATGCACTTTGCCTCTTTTAGGGCTTGTTAATTAAGCAAGGATTATTTAATTATTACTTAAGCCGGAAACAAGAAAACAAATATGAGGTCAATCTTTTAATTTTTAATTGAAAATAAAAGCCAATACATATTCGTATCTTGCTCATAAATAAATCGAGATCTAGTCGAATATATATGGTGATTTAATTGCTGGGGCCGAGGCAGTTTTCTGGCCAAAATGGAAAGCCCTCAAGTGAAGGGTATTATGGCTGCAAGTAAAAACTCGAGTCTCACTCTGCGCTGCATTTGATGTGCCCTTCTGCCCCGAGATGGTTCATAAATATTTCAGTCCAGCGCAGAATGCAGGCCAGAATGGTTAAGTAGCTGGAAACTAGTCACCTGCTGTTACACCCTTTCTCCCGCCTCTTCTTCTTCTTCTTCTTCTTGTTTCTCCTCCAATTCTCAGATTCTCCATTTCTCCAGAGGGGTTCTAATGAGGCCACAAGGCTTCTTGCGACTCTCTGCCACGAGTTGCAAAGTAATTTCGTGTGTGTCTGAAATTGAGCAGCGGGCAGTCCCCCTTTTCTCCCTCCAATTTCCTCCCACACTGCTCAGCCCTGCCCATTTCTTCTCTTTTTGCTTTGCACCCGGCGCAAAAGTATGGCTGAGAGGCAAAAATTCAGCAAAGTTGGCAAGTTTTCTAAGCCAGCTGCAGCGAAAAGCTGGCAGCTAAAGAGTTTAAACAGAGGAGCGGGACTCACAACAAAATCTATCTAAAATAGCTGGGCACTACCACTGTTAAATATATAGTATAATTAAAAGCATTTTTACAATCAACAAAGGTTGGTTTTATTAATTTGACTCCCATAGCATTCGTCCCTTTCTGCAGTAGTGTCACCTTGCAACACTACGCATATAAGAACAAAAAAGTCTGACCAGTTGATAACAAGAAGCAAATTTCCATGAATTTAAGTTAACCTTGCAATAAACCATTATTTTCTAAAACATATAATCCTTTTCTCTGTGTAAAAGTAGAAGTGGAAGCTGGCGGAAGCTTATTACGCACAGTGCCAAAAGAAAAAAACAAAAATCGCAGGAGACAAGGCAAGGGAATCTCACATATGGATATATCGCAAAAACCCCTTTCCTTTCACCGCTCCTTCCCCACTTTTACATCACACGAGGCCATAATAAATGTGAAAATTGCTTTCTATTTGCAATTTTGATGCCCAGGACCAAGACGAGAAACGAGAACGAGCTGAGTGAAAAGTAAGGCAGCGAAAAATACGGAAGGGAAAGTCAAAGTAGCGCGTGCCTTTGTCATAAACTAATTATTATAATGTAAATCACACACGCAGTGCTGAGCTGAGCAGAGCAGAGCCCACTTCTGACGGCAACCAGCCTCCAATCCAAACATTGGACGGATGATAATGAGCTAATCCTGCATATTCATGAGCGGAAGCAGGTGATAATAAGGGGGCGGGACAGGCGGAAGTGCTAAAGAAGTAGTGGATTAAGCCGGGAAATTCTTCAGGTGCACTGTGCGAAACTATTACCAAAGTGGGTCAACGATAACACAAAAAAATGCGTTATCATTATTAACTATTTTCATTTTCATTTTTTTTATTACACTTGCAATTTTGGTAAGCTCATTTAATGCTTGTTAAAATTAAAATTTTTAAAATAATTATAGTATATGTATTTTTTTTTCATTTAAATACTAACCAAACAATCAATTTCAAGACGCCAAATTAAGATATTCATTTTTCCTGTTTTACTTATTTTTCGATTTAAATACCAATCAAAACATACATTTCGCAAACCCCAAATGAAGTTATTAACTTTTTCTGAGATCTATAAAATCATTTTTCATGTTTTACTTTTGGGGACGAATTAAAGATCTTTGCCTGGTTTAATCACGCTCGATTCTTGGCCAAAACCATGCTGATGAGGAGAAACCCAACCCGATCGATCTATCTATCTAACTACTACTATCCCCTCACTTTCTTCCCCCCTTTTCCGCGTTAGTCGAAAGATTGCGTGTTTGAGCCAACCAAAAAAAAAAAAACCGGGCCAAAAGAAACTGCAAACGCGGAATGGAATGCAAGTGGAGATGGTCAAAATTAATGACATCAAAATTAGGCAGGCAGACAACTGATCGGAATAAGAAACCTGGGCAAAAAGGAGGGGGAGCCAATAGCTTTATCTGGCGAACCTGGCCAACCTGGCCAACAGCTGCACAAAATCGCAGCCGAGTGATAAACTTTGGCAACTTTACGACTTCATTAATAAAATTGAAAACTGTTAACTGGGCAACTGTCTGTACGTTGGCAATTAAAATTGCTCGAAAATTGGGTTAAAATGCCAAGTAGTCGGGGCAATTTTGGCCAAATGTATAAATGTTGTTGACTCAATCGCCGGCGAGCACTGGAAAATTGTTGGCCAAAAGATTTCCTCTCACTCAAGTAAATCCAACTCACATCGCGCACTCAGTTGTTCAATCGCAATCGAATTCTTTTTGGTGATTCGGTGTGAAAATTTAAGTTCCGCCAAAGTGTTTTTTAAGTTCTCACCAATAAAAATACGAAACAAAGCTGAAAACTTTGCCAGAGATTTTCGAAAAGGTGTTAATGTGCGAAGTTGGGAAAAAATAAAGAAAAGGGGGCAAACAGGCGGTGGGTGGTGGGTGGTGTGAGTTTGGGCAATACTTTCTGTGCAAAGCTGATGAAATGCTGCAAAAGGTGAGCTGATGACCAGGTGAGGCAAAAGAAAAACTCTTCGGTTTGGAAAACTTGAGAATTATATTTCACCTTCTGCAAAGGAGATTTATGTTAAAGAACAATACATTACTTTTTCTTTGTATTGCACTTCAATTTCAAGGGTTTTTAAATTTATGTACATTTCACTTGTTTTAATAAATTTCTTTAAATTTCAACATCAAAAAATATTTGTTTCACTGCTCTTTTAATTTCAAAAATAATTTGATTTGCAGTAATAACAGGTACGTTATTTTTTTAAACACATATTTTAAGAGAAACAATGTTTAAAAGCGCACCTGGTTGTTTCTGCATTTCCGCACCGCTTAAAAATACAAAACGGAATGCCATGACATTTGGACAAAGTACGCCGGATCCAATCGTTAATGACTTGACCTCATCTTCATTAATATTAACTACAGTTTGGTTATTGAAATTCGTTTGCAAATTGCCCTCTTTCGATGACCTTGTCAGTCAAAAGTTTTCCGTTTTTCCCCATTCTCCCCAAACCCCGACCCTTCCTGCATCTTTCTCCAGTGCAGTGCTTTGTGATTAACAATGGGCCACCAAGTTGCGAACTAGTTTCCCAGTTGTCCGCATACAAGTAGGTATATGGTATGCACCGTTAGAAGTTTGTCGTCAGACAGGTGGAAATGGCAGTCAGTCACTCAGTTAGTCAGTCATTCAGTTAGTCAGTCATTCAGTTAGTCAGTCAGTCAGTCGGCGGTACAGATACTCATTGTCCCACATGAATTATTTAGTTGCTGCTCTGATTGGATATACGAGTATACAAAGTTTACCGGTGGTGGCCCAGCGAAAGACGCCAGATCTAAATTAAACACAACGCGTGGCATGTAATTTTGTTGCCATTCCATGGCCTTTTTTGCGACTGCATCGAAGTACACTTGGAAAGGAGAACTTAACCTAAGAAGGTGAAGTTGGTTCTTAAAAAATGTTTTTTGCCTATGTGGGATCTTGTAGTTTTAAAAATATTCATATTTAGCCATTTACTAAGCGGTCATAAATCATGCAATGTGGATTTAAAAATGGCTTAAGTAGTCCCGATTGGAAACAAACTTAAATCAATAGTTTTCTAACTTAAATTTGTTTTTTTCTTTAAAGAAATTTTAGATATTATAAATAAATCCTTTAATCAAATATATTCTAATTTGAATCACTTCAGTTATCACTTTAATTTCGGTTGTACAAAAATACCCATACATCTATTATTCTCCCCTATTGTGAAATTATTATTTAAGCAGAAATTCCATTCCAATTTTTTTATAAATGTAGCTCTGCTTGGAGGTCTCGGTTTAGGTCAGGCTATGGACTAGGGACTAGGGACTGGGTGAGGGTCTGCAGAAGTCTGAGTCCGTTCAAGTAGGTTACCTCGCCCTTGTCCCTCGCCATTTTTCCCTCCTCCTTTGGGCGAAGTCAACTCGAGTCAACTCAACTCAATTGCTTTGGCAACTTGACGCAGGGCCGTGCACTTGACGATGACGCCCTGGGATGCCTACCAATGTCCAAAACGAGGGGGAAAAAACATACGGAAAAACCAGAAGAAAACTCTGCCTGCCTCTCCCTCTCCCTCTCTCTTTCTATATCTCTATATCTTTCAAACACGGTCGTCCCGTCCCTGTCGCACCACCTTTTGTTGCCTATTTTAAGGCATTTCCTTGCAGGCCGCTTTGAAAAAGGAAACTCGTCGCGTCATTGTGCGATGTTCTTTTTATTTTTTCGCATACTCATTAAATTTACTAAGAAATGTATAGGTATATTGGGCAACAAAATATTCATTAATAAACATTAAAATGTCACTTTCTATCTGTTTATTCATGAAATGTTTATATCAAAGTTGATAAATTGTTTTATTGAATCTGTTTATGTAATGTACATTTGAATTTAAAACATCTAGCGTATCCTTTGCATTGGTTAAAAAACACAATATATCGAGTGTGTTGTAATTTAATAATCAGAAATATCCCTTTTGGACTGCTGGGTATCTAATAAGTGCTTCCTTCATGTTGACAATTTTCACCGTGTGGATTTTTTTTGTCGCTGCCGGAGAGGAGATGCCTTTGCATTTGCCTTTGCCTGTGGCAGAGCCGATGGTCTTTTGTCGATGCAGCCGCAAATGCAGATGCAGATGGAGGGCACATGCCTTTGACTATTTTTAGCGGGCGCTGAGCTGAAAACAATGCTGGCGACTTCAAGTGGCCCACACCACAGACGCAAAAAAATAAAAAAAAAAAGAGTATAACAAAAATGAATACAAAAAAAAGAAAAACAGGAGCTAGTGGAGCACCAGCACCAAGCGATTGCCCTTAGAGCTTCGACTTAATTACATTGGCCAATGTCAGTGGGGGTTACTCAAACGGGGGATAAAACTTTGGATTTGCAGGGAGGAAATGTGAAAGGCTTTTTCGCTCGGAAATTAAATTTCCAGACCAGGATGGCTGTTCCATTGAATTAACAGCTGAGTGCAGGCAGCCCAAAAAATTTAAACAAACAAAAATGGGATGCACAGCAGATGCGTCGAAATGCCAAAAAATGGAAAATTTTAGCAAACTGCAAACAGGCTTCATCAGGAGGCATTAATATAAATTGTCTCACTTAGTTATTCAGTTCGACAATGGCTGTCAAAAATGGTGACCTCGCGCGCACAATAGCGCCCTCTGCCGACAAGCTTTATTCATTGAATAATTCAATTAACAATAGTTGTTGACACTTCCATTGATTTGGCACTTTTCGACTTGTTTCGCTATAATTTTCTATGACAGTCGTGCAGATTTGCGTTTTTGATGGGATGACTTGGGGATTTTACGTTTCTAGAATTTTTAAAGCTAAACGGTGGTGACCTCATTCAATTTTGTATTATTTAATTTTTAAACCTTTCTAGGACTTTAGAAAATGTGAAGAATTTAAGTAAAATTATCCAAAGTGAATATAATATTCCATTAGGCAAACTTAATTTTAAAGTACAGAATGAAATACATTTTAAATTATGTTTTTTAATGAATTTTAAACAAGAAATGCAACATGGATACTTTATGTTGAAGATTTAATTTTTCCCTTTAAATTAAATATCTGTTTAAACAAATATTTAGTTCAAACATAATAGCTGTTGAAGATAAATTTAATCTGAAAAGCCATAAATAACGACCAACTCGTCGCTGCACTTTTTATAACGCCCTTATCGCGATGATATTTCCGTCAACTCTTCGCCGCGGGTGGAGATTTCTTAGATGTTTTATCGGCAAAACGTTTTGTAAACTGTTTGCATTCAAAAGCGAGTAGAAGTAGATAAAGAGCAACACAATCGTTTTGTTTAATTTGCGGGAGGAGGAAGTGCAACAATTGCGAAATGCGAGTTTTCATCGGTTTCCAGCGTTTCAATTTCCATTTTCATTTCCATTCCACTGGGTGTTGTTTTTATGGCTTTTATTGCTGTTATTTCTGTTGGTTTCTTTTCGTTTTATCGTAGCTGCATTTGGTCTCTTTGTGGGTTTTTGTTTTTTTTTTGTTTTTTTTTTAGTTTGTTTATTTATGATATTTACAAACAGCAAACAGCAACGCCACAACAACTGTTCAATCTGTGACATGGTTTCACTTTCATTAGCTCTCTTATCAGCTGAACGAGTTTTCCTTTCTGGTTATTGTTGGCGGCAGTCTTTGTTTTTTTTTTTTTTGGTTTTTCATACATATTTTGTTTTTTTTTACCGACAAAGTAGCGTAAATGCAGTGGCAGATGAGTTTTTGAGCTTTTGGTGTCGTTCCAAATTGGCAATTGCAATTTGCATAAATTGTCCGTTCGTTGTCAGCTGTCGTCACTGCAATTTCTGCACATTTTTATTTAAACAACAAAAAATATGCCGGCAAGGAAAACTCGAAAAAAACAACTGATTTTTTGTAGCGCTATAATTATGGTCAACAACATAATTTATGTGGCAGCTGAGAGATGATGAGCCAAGGAGAAAAACTACAAAAGCCAATATGGCTTTAATAAAATAATAAGACACAGTAATAACTGATCATAAACGTTGCAAGGAATGCATTGCACTGCAAGAAAATGGCAAGAAAATAATTGGGATATAGCTCTCATTTTGTTTAATCAAAATTAAAATAAATCAATAATTTATTTACAATGATCTTAGAACTTAAAGAAATTCCCCTTAAACAGTTGTTTCCAACTGCATGTTGATGATCTTGAAAAAAAATATCTCTGTATTTTCTTTTAGTGCAGAAGCAGTGGCAGCTGAAAGTCGAGTGCTTTATTGGCAGTGGTTGTTGTCAATTTGCGGATGGCCAGTGGCCAAGAATGCGCCGCAGTTCAAAGTGAAAGTCATCGTATCTCACAGGTGTCTGCCCCCCTCTTACCACTTTACCCCTCCACCTCTAGGCCACCTGTTAAAGGCCAAACAAAAAAGGGCGGCCAAAATGCAGCCAAATCTTTGAGTCATTTCTAAGGCACACTTTCACAGCCAAAAGCCAAAAACAGAACAGTAAATTCTTTGGAAATTCATCGAAAAAAATGAATGCATAAAAGGTAAAAGTGTATTTCCCTTTACAGTAAACATCAAACAAGTTGGACAGGCTTTCCACTTAAAAGATAACTTAACTTAACGGTTGACTTATGGCAAACTATTATTCTCAATTATCTACATACTTTGTATGCATTTATTTTGAAAACAAAGAAGGTTATTCCCTACGAAAAATATGAAAACTAATGGAAAATCTTTACAAATAAATAAAAAATTATGTTAGTTTCTTTGACTTGTTTTGGTACTCTTATAAATCTTTGCTGAATCTTACTTTAATGTGCTTTGTTAGACTTTTTAAGTACATTAAATCGCCCAGATAACGTCCATATGCTTTATTTACAACTTGAACTTCCATGTGTGTAAATCGAAACCCATCGGAAGTATGGTCTTTGATCTGCTTTGGTTTGGTTTTCCTTTTCCCCATATTTATCTATATTTTTCTGTATTTTTGCAGTGCGTGAGGGCGGCGGTGACTTCCCTGTTATTATATAACAATGACAGAGAGCGGTGAGCAGAGGCGCAGACAACAAACGGATCGTAAAAGGCATCATCGAAATGCATTTCCATTCCCAGCATTTTCCCCCGCTTTTCTTCGCTTTTCAGTGCTTTTCCAATGCGGTGGTTACTTGGGTGGTTCCGAACCAATCTCAAACGAT
This sequence comes from Drosophila elegans, assembly GCF_018152505.1. NCBI lineage: Eukaryota > Metazoa > Arthropoda > Insecta > Diptera > Drosophilidae > Drosophila > Drosophila elegans. The sequence continues at coordinate 5,166,988 of NW_024545513.1, forward strand.
CCAATCCCATCCGATCCGATCCAATCCGATTTGAGACACGCAGTCTGCTGTCGTCTTGCAAGCCATCTAATTTCTTTGAATTTTTGTCTGTACTTTTTAACTTAGCCAGCCAATGCCCTTTACTCCTCTTTGTTTACACTATTTGCTATTTGATTTGCTTACTCGCCGGTTTCCTTCACATCACACACAGTTGTGCATAATTCCATCGTTGGAAAGTGGCACCCACAACACAACATCGTATTGGGTTTCACGTTTTGCATCTCCAAGTTTAAGTTTAACAACTGCTTTAGCTCGATTCATTTCCATATCTGTTTCGCTGTTTTGATTTTGATTTCAATTTCAGTTTCCTTGATTTAAGTGCGTTAGCCTTTTAGAAATGATAAATCAAAAGTTGAGTATTAAAAATGTTGCTGTATTTTATGCATATTTACAATACTAGTTTATTGAGCTTAACAAGTTTCCCGCTGAATTTAAAGTCCATATAAATGTCAAACTCAAAAGCACTTGAAGATGATTTACAGTGAATTATAATAGAGAATTTAGTATCTATGAAATACGGTGGCAAGAAATTACATATTGTATTTATCTAAAAATAAAAACTTTAGATACAACAATATTTCTAGGCTACTTTGCAAAAACCTTGCTTTTGTATATGATATAACTTTTAATGTAAATAAATATAAATCATAATCCTCTCTGGCAACTTCCTTTAATTTCATTTCGATCACCGCCCGATCGATCGATGTGATCAGCCTCTACTAAATAGCTCGGGGCTACCCCGTTTCTCTTAATTAGCTAAATCGTTCTCACATTTCCGGAAGAATGCGGGTTTTCGGGGGGAGGGGAGACTGAATGACAATCCCCAATTTGAAATCGCTTAAAGCGTTTAAAGGGGGCCAAAGACTCGGTAAGAACTAATGCCATAAATATTGTTTCATTTCGTACCATTTGTTTATTATTTATTTTTCCATTTTAGCAACAGGTTAAGCGAGCGGCGGCGAATGGAGCAAACTTGTTTGAGATCTATTAAAAGATGCCGAGTAAGACCAACAAAAATTGAGTGAAAAAAAAGTAATCGAATACAAAGTATTGCTAATATTCATTAATGGCTTTTGAGCGACTGCGACACATTTGCCGAACTTTTGTCGTTAATGTCCACAGATGATACCCAGTGATTGGATTCTAGTACTGAGCAGGGTATGTTGGGATTTTTGTAAGCCAACTAAGTTTTTTAAGAATTTTCTTTAAAAGACTAAAACAAACCTAAAAACCTTAAACATTTTTACACTTTTATTTAAGGTTTCCAATGTAAAAACATATTACGTAAAGTAATATTCAATAATTTTTAAAGTTTTTTATAAAATGTCTTATGTCTGAGAGATAAATATATTACATATTATAGTATAATGTTTCAAAATTTCCGTTGTACACTCAATATAACTTCAAAAATTCTTTACAAAAAAATACGTTTCTATATACAAGTATTTTTATATATTTAAACACCTAAATATATAATTTAGTTCTAAACCAATTTAAGAAGGTATTTTACTGGTCGTTTCTGTACATTTATTGCCTCCTGCTAATCCTATCTTACAGTTTGATGACTTTGCGTGGAAGCTGCTGACGGTAAGAACGGCAACAATAAACCAGAAATTTTATGATTTATTCTCCGTCTCTTTTGCCGCGCCTCTGGGACCCTCTCGCTCGCACTGTCTGGCGACATGTGGCGGTGGCAATCAAAAGATTGCAACACGCACCGCCGATGACGATTACGATTACGGCGAAGATGACGATGATGATGATGATGATGATGATGATGATGATGATGATGATGGCACGCACAGGCGACAAACTTGACCTTAATTCGCTGCCTATCGCTTGCCTATCGACTCGACAAACACTAAACAAATAATAATAATACTGCGTGTGGGGGCTGACAACAAAAAAAAATAAAATAATAAGCGAGGAAAATAGAGGCAACAATGAAGAAATTGCCACATTAGTAGGCCACTTAACCTTTACGGCTCGTGCAGAAGACACCTGTGAGCCACCCCGAAGTACCTAAAAACCACCTGAAACCACCTGAAAACCACCTCAAAACCACCTCCATCTGCAACTCCTGTCAACGTCAAAGTCTCTTGAGAGATTTTAAGAGGAAAATTCAGGCAGTTCAGCTACCAGCATGTGGTCAAATGCAATAAAAGAAATATACATTATATATAGCATGTATGTGTGTATATGTTGAAGCCCAGAAAGCTATGTAAACAAATGAAAATTGTAACACACAACCTTGAACGAAAAAAAGATACTATGTTGTGCAATCCCCCAAAGAAAAAAAAAAGGCGAGGAAAATGTAACAGTGGGTGGTGGCCGATTTTGTAAAAAGAATTTCGTTTGGCGATAAAAACATAAACAAATACCCGAGTGGCGCCACTAATAAACAAAAATAAAACGAAGCGAACCCAAATAAAACTAATAGAAGAAGAGCTAAAACAAAAGTGATAATTCAAAATGTCAGTATCTAAGTATCTTAGAGATACGGTGCATTATGAGGGCATAAATAAGACGAGGTGCCAAGAAAATTAAATATAATAGTGAAGGAAACCGTTGATTTAATCTTTAATAAAAAATAAATGAGTGCAAACCAATGGCTGAGTTAGTTAATCCATAAATCAACACTTTTAATTAACTCATTTTTGCTTGCAAATCAAACTTGTTAATTAATGCAACACAATAAAAAACATGTTCAGCTTTTAAGTCTGTTTGTTTTAGCAGAAAAACATTAATTGTTAAAAGTATTCTTAATGCATAATATCGCATTTTGTATGCCATTTAAAGTTTTCTTTTACTATTTTTGACAATCCCATTATGCAGTTGTCACGCACCGTACACACATATATATAAATTTATAGCCCCGATCGGAGCAGATGTTTCTGGCTGAAGTCGGACGATTATCTGGCGCTGGCTGAGCAAACAAACCATTCAGAAATTCAACAATTCAATGCAATTACTTAACATTCGTCAGCAGACTCGACAACAAGTTGCAGCAACCGTTTACTTTTCTCATTTCAATCTGGTTGTTGACTTTGAAAGTTGCCGCCACTTGGGAGACGCTTTTTTTTGGGGGGAGGAGGGACGGGGATGACTACTACCTGATTTTACCTGGCCATTTCACCAAAACATGTCGTGTCAACAATGCAACAAATCGTTCATCGATTAACAATCATCGATGCTGCAGGTGCGTGAGCAGATTGAACAATAAAAATGCAATTGGCATTGATCGCAAATCGATTGGGAGAGTCGCCGTTCAACATAAATAAACAAATGGGGAATAGCAAATAAATAGCAAATTCGACTGCACGATTTTGTTCAAAAAAGAGGATGTGTGAAAAAGCACTGAGATTTTTTTAATGCATCCATGTTAAACAGTTGAAACTTTATTAAAAAAGTTATTTTATGGCCATAATCATTTGTAAGAATTTAGTTAATTTCATACTTATTTGAATTTAAATTTGATTGATTTCTTAATAAGCAGTTTATAACTTATATCTTGCCACCAATATTTTCTCTCAGTGTAGGCCACATTCTCCACAATCAGTGGGGCTAATTGAATTGGTAAACGTTTTACCGCATAGTTCACAACTCCAACGGGCTTAACACAGCCCCTAGATAATTAGCATAATTTTCCAACTTCTTGCAGCCAAACTTGTTGAATCGATGCGCTAAATGAGCAGACAAACTGTATTAACTTGGCTTTTGGCCTGCCTGCCTGACTTTAGGCCAGGTCATTGGCAATGGTGGGGGAATGGCTTCATTAGCCGGCATCATGAAATATGCAAATGCGACATTTTCCACATCAGATGATCCGACAACTAACTGCTCCTCCACCTTCTCGGGATTCGCTTACATAAAGCTAGAGCTAAAGCAAAAGCCTAAGTCAAAGCTACGGCCCAAAAACTCGGCAAGATCATGACATAATTTCCAATTAATGAGCGCGTAGGCTCGGAAAATAGGTGTGTGAGCCGAGAAATCATGTCAATTTCTAGGTCCGCACAAAAACTATTTCACTCCAGGAGGCAAAGAAATAATAATAATATGCAAATAACCATAATATTTACACGGGGGAAAAAGGTGAACTCATTTCCATTAACAAGGGCAGTTAGTGTAACTGTAGCGTTAGGCATAATAAATAGAAAAACAAATTTATGGCTTCATTGAAAATTGAGGGTTTGTATTAAAAAACTAAAATCAAGAATCTAAAGTTCATTTCGCTTTAATTAAGCTCAAAATAATCGTATCTTGCAGTACAATAGTTTCCATGAATTTTCCTTAACCTTCCAGTATTGAAATACAATATTCTTTCTTAGAATTTAATTTCATAAAAATGAAGTCAAAACCAAAATGAAGATTTAAATTTCCTCTGCTCAACTGAGCCTTACTACACTTGGTAAACTACCAACTGCTTTAAGACAAAGCAAACTTAATTTGTGTGGTCCAAAAATAGCAACGGAAAAACAACTAATTAGATTGAGCCGCCTCAGCACTTTGGTTTGGGGTTTCCGGGTTTTCTGGCCAAGTCGACGATGAGGATAAGGATGAGGACGATATAGTCAGTGTCTGTCAGTGTCAGAAGCCAGAGGTTTGAGGTGCCTTGGCCCAACTGCTTAGGCATGTAAATGGGATAACTGTTTGAGTTTGGGATCAGGACCCGACAAATAGGACGAATGGACCGACGGACAGACGAAGGGCCAAGGTCACGGCTTAGGGTTAAAAGTACAATGGGGTCACTCATTGTGAGAAATTGCGACAGGATAAGCCAGTCTTGAGCTATTGAAAAGTTGCCATGTCCTTCCAAGAAGTACAAAGATTTAAAGGGGCTTAAAAAAATCTTTAGAAAATTGAAAACAATCAAAAAACATTCTTTGTGTTTTAAATTTGTTAGCCATAATGAAAGATACTTTTCCATATTGATGCGCCATAAAAATATTTGAACATAAATATATACAGACTGTTCGGCTATAAATTGTGTTAATTCCGCTTTTTCACAGACATTTTTTTATATAAATTATAAATAAATAAATCTGCTTTTACAAAGTTGAAAGCTTATTTCATTTCCCTTTAGACTAGCACTTAAAAAACTTTCAATAAATAGTTCCGAACCACACATTTCCCATCCGATATTCACGTCCGAGAACCATTATCTCCATGTGAAGCCACCTTAATCATCTGCCATCGCCAGCGATTCCGAGTGGAGAACCCTTTGGGCTAATTAGTCTCATTATAAGTCAATTTCTCAGCGATTTAACTCAAACTAATTTCCACTGGGCTGACTCTTACGAGACCTCAGAGTAGCGGCAACCGAACAGCAAACACTGGGTTAAGGTAAAAGGCGGCCAACCGAGTTTCCCTGCGGCTGTAAAATGTAAAATAATTTTAAATTATGCCTTATATAGAATTGTGTGTGTTGCCAGCCTGGGCTCCGCGCAGAACTGGGCTTGTAATTTTAGAAAATTGTTACAGCATCTCTCTCTCTTCCTAACCCGTCATTAAATAACACAAAATTATTACAAACAGAGAAAAAGTCTGGGGAAAAAGAATGGAAATCCTTTAAGCTCTTCGCAGGGGGTTGGTGGTAAAAAGGTAAATTTAGCCTGCAAAATTACTGCTCTGGCAACTGGCTGTCCCTCTCTGCCTATTGTGTTCTGCAAATTAGGCAAGGAAAGTCGAGCCTGGTTTTCTGGGGAACCCGTAAGACCCGGCTTAGTTGTTGGGTCGCCTCCTCTTTCGCCTTTTACCCCGCTTTTCAGGCGTGTCTCGTAATTGAATTTCCCTTCAGTCCCTTCGGTTTTCCCGAGTGCGTGGCTCGCGACAAACAATTAAAACATTGCGCCAAACGCACCCACAAAAGCGAAAGAACAGAAAAAAATGCGGGGAGGAATGTTCTTGGAACACAAACGAAATGACAAACGTTAAGCGAATGAAACATCTGAAATTAATGAGAATGGCACACATGGAACAATGTAAGCTTGGAGTCGGAGAAATACCCAAAGTTTTTTGGAGGAAGGTGAGCAGATTCTATGGCGACCAAGAGGCAAGTTGAAACTTAGGTCACGAGCTCAATTAAATACTGACAAAAAATTTGGCAATTTATACAAAATACTATTAAATACACCACTAAGTGATTTAAATGTAAAATAATTTCAAAAGGACATTGAAAGCTATTGCAGAAGGCTAATAAATTCAAAATCTAAAAAGGCTCCATTTTATCATTTTAATTTTATTATTTTCGTTGGCTTTATTTTAATAATTGCATTTCCTGAATAATATATTTTAATTTCAGTGTTTCTGAATACCAGCTTGGATGAAAAAAAAGAAAAACAAAACCCAAAAGCCAAAAGCCAAAAGCCAAATAGACCATGACAATGTTGTCTCAATGTTGTAAAGGAAAAACGAAAAAAAACGCGTATGTTGTTCGTTTTTTTTTTTTGGGTGTGTTCTATTCTACAAAACCGAACCCGAAACCCCTTTCCCCCTCGAAATCCAACACACATGACTTTGGGTAGTTAACTAAAACTTATCCAAGTCCATGCAAATGCGTACAAAGAAGAAGAAGGTCTTTAATATGTATCATAGATGGGGAACTACAACGGGGGTTACAAAGGGGGGTTACGAAGTGGAAGGGCAGAAAAGTTTTGGGGGAAATATCAGTTTTCAAATGCGCAAACATTTAAAACGTGCCAAACGACAACGAAACGTGGCCAATGCGTTGGGTCAAAAATGCGCTGAGTTACGGGGAATAGGTTAAATAACGGAAGAGGGGAATTTGACGCAGGTGCGTAATGCGGTCGCTGTAATACCCAAAGCTACAGGTCCACTACACTAAGTCTAAACAAGCATTTTTTAAACCAAAGAAAATTTCCAAGACCTAGCACCGCTAAGCTTTAAATTATAATCAATAAAATATTGTATCTTAAAGAAATTTTAAGGTGTTATATATAAATACATATATATATATAACTATATTTATAAATATATTTAAGTTAAATATATCAATCATATAAAATATTTATTGTAAGCAATAAATAAAAATTATTGAAATATAGCTTTTCCTAAAGGCGTTTCTGTAAGTCAGGTTTTACTGTATTTGCCCACTTTTCATATGCTTAACTGCAACAAGTGGATAGTGGGAGAAAGAGAAAGAGAAAGGGAAAAGGGAGCGGTAGAGATGGGAATAAGAGGCTAGAGACAACTGTTGACACACGTTGGTTGCAGTTCGGCTTAATTAAGATAACCCGGTGTTTACTCAACTCGGTCGGATTAGCTGTGTGGCGCCATCTGGCGGCGTCGCTTAACGACAAGGGAAAGTCGAAAAATGCTAAAGTTGAACAATAAAATAAATGACTTGCTTAACAATTTGACAACTTGGGGTTAATGTTAATGTTAATATTTTTCAAGCTACCATTAAATTAGGAATATTGACTTACAGAAATTTCAAAAGACTATTTCTAATTTCCCAAATCTTAATTCCCTTACGGTTTAATTAACTTTTAAAAAAATTACTTTTTTTTAAATTTGCAGTGAAATAAGAGAATGCTACCAAATTATATTTTTTGATTTGACTGATATTATGTTTTGAAAGGACAGGTTAAATTTTTACAATCACACTTTCCAAACACTATTTATGTTTACCGGCTCTTTCCCTTTAATAGCCTTTTTTGTAGTTAGAAGTGTTTTCCCATTATAGCCTTGACTCACCTGCAATGAAACAAACAAACAAACAGAAGACAAATTTTTAATTAGTTTCTCGCAAAACAGATAAATTGGTATTTAAAATACAAGGTCTAGTCAAAGGTGAGAAACTCAATTATCCTTCCCCCGACAACCTGCCAATTATGGTCATTCCGCCCCCGCATTTTCCACTTCAATTTTTACTCAACGCCCACGGAAGATGCGTAAAAATCAATGGGGAAAAACGCGCATACGAAGTCACATTAAAAATATAAATAAAATAAAAACTCACCGAACGAAAGCGAAATTTTTCTTCTTTTGTTCGGGCGATTCGCTTTTTTCGGTTAATAAGATTAATTTGCAGTCGTCATCGATGTCAGTTTGCCTAAGGCGCTTACAAAAATATCTTCGCTTTTCCCACATCTCAAACCCCACAAAAAATTTAAAAAAAAAGAAGAAAAACGTGGGTGACATGCAAATTGAATTGAATGGTATTGTTGTAAGGCGCAACATATGTCATGTCCAGATGTTTAAACAATTTGGTAGATACTTTGCATACACAGTGCGTTTCGCAACTGCATTTCCAGTTTCAGTTGTCCCCAAAAATAAGCAAATATTTGTAAAAGGTATGTTACAGACAACCAATAATCAAAGGCTGTTTGAAGAACGATTGGTAATATGTGAAATTCCTGGCATTCAAATATCTTTCCAGTGAAAGTCACCAGATTTTGCGTTTAAAAAGTGGCAATGGTAATGAGTTTTAATGAAAACCTTTCCTAAAACGATATTTCTCAAAATCGAAATCCTAACGGTCTTGTACTTTCGACAGGCACTGTTCGTGCACCGCCACCAGCTTCACATAAATAAATTTAAAAACCACTAACCAAAAAATTAATGGCTTTGCCGCGGTCGCTCTTCAGTCTTTTTTATTATTTAACTATGCAGCGTTGACAAATTACATTTCGTTTGGGATTTTCGTGCGTTTTGTCAGTATATTTTCGGCTTACATTTTTTTCTCAACAACTCCAACATTTTAAGGAATTAATTAAAAAACAAGTCATAAAATTGAAACGGATAAAAAAGCTGTAGAAATAAAAATGCAAAGTCGACTCCCACGCGTCAAAAACCGCGGCTCAAGAACGCAAATATGTAGTATTTAATATGACGCCCCCGACATTGACATTGGAAGTTTGTCATAAGCACGGCACATAAAACAAATTGCAAAAAACATAAAAAGCGCAACTTACTTGACTTTGTATGGGCAGAAAGAGAGACAAATAAAAACAATAAACGAGTTGCAATTGAATTCAGCATTTGATGTTGATTGATCTCGGCTTAATTGTGGAAAAACGTTACAGGAAATGTTTTATAGTTTCAGCGGAACTGAGTAACGACTGGCAAAAATGGTCACGTGTTTTTTTCGATATTTGATTTAATAAACATTTGTATAAAATAAAAGAAAATTATTGAATGTTAATTAAACATTCAAAGCTTAAAATGAATTATTGGGAAATTCAAAAAACGTTTATAAGCCGTAAATTTAAACAGTAAAATTTGTATTTGTTATATGTAAAGCTTTGTATCACTAAAGTACGCATCTCCAGCTGCAGCTACATTTACGAATAGATTCTTGGGATACACCATTAATAACAATTATGCGGCAATTTCATTGGCGCGGACGGACTTAACGAAGCCAAAGACAATATTCAAATTAAATTCTAATTTAGTAGCTACTAAAGGTCGCAGGCAGCGCCAGAGGACGCCTCAAGTTGAAAGTGAATTTTAAGCGTTTTCGGTTTATTTCGCCCAGACGTCGACGCCGCCAGCGATGCCGGCAGCGGCAGCAAATTAAACGCTCATTAGCATATTCCAAAGTCAGAACGCGATGGGCGGCAGAAACTGGGGCGGGAATGGGTATGGAAACGGGAACGGGATCCAAAGGGAGCCCAAGCATGCAAGCACGCACGAAATTGCCTCTTAAAGGCAAATACAGGAAACACTCCCTGCAGTGAACCTCCAAAGCCCCACCAACAAATCATTATTATCAATAACATGTATTTAATATTGGTATGTACAGCTGGTTGTAAACGGTGAATAGGCTGAATGTCCACAATTCGAGGCTGATGCATCCTCTACCAAAATTTAAAAAACTTTGTAAAGAGCAGAAAGTCTGAAAGTTGTTTTATATTTAATATAATTTTTACCTGGTTTTAATTACTTATCAACAACATTTCAAAACACAGGGTAATAGAAATTATTAAAAAATGCATATCAGTGCATAAGTGCATATCATTATTAACTTTTGATAATTATATTAATAAGTAAAAAATATTTTTTCAGTGCGGAGAAGATGAAGACGCACGCTTTTGAAAAATGCAGAAAGAGATAGATAGCTGTCACAGGAAGTGGCTTACGCCTTAGGGAGGAAAAAGGAGGGCCGTTGACAACAACAAGTAAAAGAGCGGGACGGGGCGAGCGATCCTAGGCGGTAAAATAAATTAATTTGCTTCAACCGCTTACCTCTAGGGATATATATATTTATAAATATATATATCTCCTTACCATATGGCATATATATTTTTTTCTGCAGGATGAAAGGGAAAGGAAGAGGGTGGTCTTTCTCTTTCTCTCAAGTGCTTTTGCGGTCCCGTTGCGTGTCATTCAATTTACATTAATTTAGTTGATGTTACACTCGCGGCCGACCAAAAAAAGGGCGGGGGGCGGCCATTAGGGGCGTGGCCGCGTCAAAAGCAATTTGATTAGGCCAAGCTCAAGTCTAAGGAGGCGGTGGAAGTCAAAGCGAGTCAAGCGGATTGAAGACAGTTTGTCAATCACTCAAATCCAATGGCCAGGAATAAAAAGGGGAAAAACTCAAAGAAAGTGAGAAAAAAACAGCCGGGTTTAGTTGGAAACAAGTTTTCATTAAAAACGGTAGGCGCCTGATGTGCATAAATAAAATGTAGCCATAGAAAAAAAAGAACTATCAAGCTACTGCTTTTAAATTTTGTTTAATATTATATATGTACATATAAATGAAATGCTGTAAAACACAGATTATAATCTGGTTCAAAATCCGCTATTGCCTTAAATATGTTATTTATTTACTCCAGCTTAAATATGACCGTGTTTTTAATGTTGTTTGCTTTAAGCTGAGTTATTGGCAGATTTGTGTAAAGATATCAATATCAGTATCAAAATACCTAAAGCCAAGGGTCAATGGCTGACCCCCGCCACTCTTTTAACCCCTTTCCACAATTATCTGATTCAGCTAAATAAATAAAAACAAAATTCTGCGAAAATAGTGGGGGGAAATGGTGGGCGAGGGCGATGGGAAGGGGAAGGGGGAGCATTGAAGAGGGCCCCAGAAAAAGGGGGAGTTGTAGATAGTCTTCTGAAAAAAAAATTCGAGGGAACTCATTCGGATTCTTCAGAAATCCGTCGCTCAATCGGATGGCGCGCGAATCGGCGGATTTTGCGATTTCGTCAATGAACATATGTATATATACATATAGTGAGTCATATGGTCAGTACCCCTTGGGCTAACTGTAAAGAGGACAGGCGAAACAAAAGGAAAGTGTGAGAAAGGAAAAATGAAATATGTAAAATCGCAAAGGCAGGCGAAAAAGATCCGAAAATACAGAATATAAACCCACCGAAAAAAGAGACAAATGAGTGACAAAAAGTGGTGACAAGCCAGCTGATGGAGATGATAAGAGAATTGAATGGCAAAAAAGATAAGGGAAGATGGGGAAAGAAATGGAGAGCGGGAGAAAGGCAAATCCCCCCTTCGAGCACTTTCAAATTTGTATTCTCATGCCCTTTGATGTTTTCGTTATAAAAGTGTTTTCGGCTTACATTTCTGTAAGCCCTTTTCCAAGGTATGACAAAGTTGTACAGTTGCAATATTTTACAAATTTATTAATGTTGTTACATTCAACAAAATGATTATGGACAAGTTATCAAAATAAAACATACATTTATTTTTCAAAAAATTTGGAAGAATAATTTAATATGGGCACGTTAATATTAATATATTTAACATATTTACTAAAAAAATTAAGACAAAAACTAACTTTTTATTAACCCCTTAAAAAAATTAGTGTTGATTTCTTGATTGCACATATGTATAATGCCAGAATATACATTGAAAAAGGGTGTGACGAAAATATAGCCAATTTTTACCTTTTAGACCTTTCAGTTAACCCCAGAATGCACTTAGCTTTCAAGAATTTTGTATGTAAAGAGGCTTACTGCCACTTGAACTTTGCCTAAATGTTAATTTTTTGCACATTATTTGCCGTTGTTTAACTTTTATATAGTATATTTTTCGTATTTTTTCATATTTCTTTCTGCTGCGAAAGAGCTGCGAACAGATTTGAGTCAAGGACGTGACTTTTATAGCAAGTTTGCCCTTCGGCAGTTCAGTTCAACTTGTGATTATTATGATGATGATGTAGCTACTTTTCCAGCTTCTCCTGCTTCTTCTTCTTCTTCGTCCACCTACTCAATGGGTTAACAGTTGAGGTTTGTTTATACACCGATAATTGAAGGGGGGTCTCCAGCCATCCATTCAAGTTCAAGTCGAAATTGAAACCAGTCACAATTTAAAATTTTTTTTGCACCTGCTGGAGTGACTCCCCATTGAAGTTGATTGCGAATATTGTATATCAAAATATTCAAATTTCATTTCAGGGGGTTTGGTCTTTAACTGCTGTTTTTTTTTGGTAATACGTGTATACATTGTGTTAAATTGCTGGGCTTTTTATTTCATTCGTATTACATTTTTCTTTTGAAGACCTGTTTTTTGTGTACAATATAATTATTTACTTGGTGTTCCTTTGTCCTACATTTTATCTTAGTTTTCTGAATATTTCTGCCCTACATTTTTCGATAATGTTTTCTGTATCACATAGCCTTGCCTAATATTTTGCAGCATTTCAAGCTTAGTGGTATATATTTTTCTGTATTTCTACTATTTTGCATTGTATTACTTTTGTATGCACCACTTCATTCACCTGGTTTTCTGGAGCAGGTTCAAGTGATGGGTGCAGCGTTTTTTTGTTATGGAAAGGGAGTGTTTTAGAAAGGGTGCGGAGGTTAGGCTCTGCCCTCTCTTTTTCGCCATTATTTGCCTCTCTTTCGCTCGGCTTTTCCACTTTCCACATCCATCATCATCAATAGCGGAACTCCGCTTCAAAGGATGTTCTGAAATGAAAAACTAACCATGCGTGGTCACCACATTAGCCCGTCTCTTTCACACACAGAATGCCAGTCTCTTTCACTCATGGAACGGACCTCTCTTTTCAACTTTAAAGACCAATTATATGCAGATTTGTTCGCTTCGGGGTAAAACATTCTCCATTACACATATAATCCAAGTCAAAAGCAAGCCAAAGCAGCATATTTAGTATACAAAAAAATAAATTCTAATGAAAAGGGAAAGGGAAATTTGTTTGGATTTCAGACGAACTTTTCCGCGGTTTCGAAGAAAAACTTTTGCAATTTTCATAACAATTTGGCTAAACACCTTTTGCTTATTTTTACTACATCTAATTAGATGACTATTGCAAATTCGAAATTTTTTGAAACTTTTCGTTTTCAGGTCAGCCCAAGAAAGTCGATCAATCATCACAAAGTGGGAAACGAAAAATAAAACAAAGCTCGTGAAAGCAGAAATGTTTCCCAATGCGTAGAGAGCAATAAGTTAGTGGGTCTAATTAAGATCAGGCATGAAATATAATATATGAGATAAAATAAAAAGCGACAAATGCCAAAGCAGGAAAATATATCGAAAATGCAGTAATTGGCTACCCATATAAAATCGAAAATAATAATTGGGATACGTAAGCAGAATGCGTATAAGCGTATTCCGCGCCGAGGTCATAAGGTGTCAAGAAAACGGAATAGTAATGTATTTTTTAATGTTCTTACAATAAAAAGTTTTCTGGGACTTCTTTTTATTGAAAACTTGATAAAAATAGGCCAAACAATAAAAATACTGTATATTTTGCGCAGCTAATGAACGAAACATATAATCCTGTTGGTTAAAAGAAATTAAGGGAGTTACATCATACATTTTTGCAAAAATTGGTCATATATGAAACAATTTCTAAAAAATTTCTAATAATTTATTAAAAATCATTATTTGCTAATTAATATAGAAATATTAAAACTCTTACCTAATGTTTCTTGAATAATAAGAAGAGGTTTTAAACTGAATTACTTCATAAATCGATGATTAAGCTTGGTTGCTGGGCCATTTCAAAATTTCCCATCAGATTGGCATACTATATGTATTATACATATGTACATATACTGTTCCAGCACAATGAGCTGATAAGAACATTCTCGATGAAGAATCATCTCATCTGCTGAAACTTCCGCGTAGCCAACTCTGTCTACTTAAATAAAGCTAACTACATTGGTAAAATGTAAAGAACCTTTAGTTCAAATTAGTGGGGGTCGCGAGTGCACCCATTAGATGATGTGAGGAAGCTGGGTAAATCGACATTAGTCCTTCGCTAAGTTCCCAAGAAAAAAACACAAATAATAATAATGAGTGTGGGGCACAAAAAAAAAACGCGGACTACAAAAAATACAGAGAACAGAGAACCGAGAAAAGCAAAAGCAAAAGCGAAAAAAGCAAGAACTTAATACGCTTTAAATGAGTCGCAAACTGTCATAAAGTCGAGTGTCAAATGGGTTATCTGCCGATGTCTTGGGGCATAAAGAACCGACGGCCAACGCAGAGTTCTCAAGATCGCGGATCGGCAGAGGAAAACTTAAGAAGGGAAGCACATCGTATATCCCCCCCTTGATGCTAAAAACGCTCCAACGTTCAAGGTTAATTGTGCAATAATTTATGAAACTTTATGAAATGGCAAATGCGACAAAACAAAGCAAACAAATTAACATACAGCTGGCTGCTTGGCCATATAGGGTCGCGATACAGATACAGATACAGATACAGCCACAAAAGTCCAGATACAAACACTTAAATCATAGATGCAAAAGGCAAAATAATATTTCTTTAGATTGCTTCATTGTTTAGCATGGCAAGCATTTAACAACAATTATCGCCACTACGAACATTTATTTTAAACACCCAGAACAGCACGTATCACTATTAAATAGGGTGAGATATTATAATGAGAACAGCGCGTAACATTTGATATTTAATATCAAATTTGGTGTTTAACTGAATCACTTGTATATAATAAACATATTTGATTTGCTTAATTTAATATACATCCATATAAATTCGATCAATGCAAATAATA
Organism: Drosophila elegans; assembly: GCF_018152505.1. Taxonomy (NCBI): domain Eukaryota; kingdom Metazoa; phylum Arthropoda; class Insecta; order Diptera; family Drosophilidae; genus Drosophila; species Drosophila elegans. Next base: position 5,181,996 of record NW_024545513.1, read on the forward strand.
TGAACATTATAAAGCTTTTTGGTGAAAAACCCCATAAAAGTTATGCGAAATACATTACCTATTCATTTTATAATGAATTATTATTTAAGTCTGCCCTAATTTGGATTAACATTCCCGAAACGCACTGTCTCTTCTGCTAAATCTACATACAAAACATTTATAAATTAAACCAATACGAGTCACATGTCGATTACAGCGAAATGAAAAGCGCCAGCGCCAATTAATTACAAAAACATTCCGTTTTTATTTCGAAAGAAAAATCATAAACAATGCGAAAAAAAACAATAACACTTATAGATTCGTTTGCATATATTTGTATAATCATCACAATTTCTGCACCATTTAAAAAGCAATGAAATAACCGGCACAACAAAAACATTTGGCTAAACTTCCGGATCCGAAAGAGATGGCAAATACGGCAATAGCTGCCAAACAAACGTTTTGAAGGTTCAAGGCAACCTTTTTCGTACGTTTCTTGTACATTTTTCTTCGTTTTGGCATTAAATGATATTTAATTTGCATTTACCGCGGGAAATCTCGAGCGGATGGAGGAGGGGGTGTGCAAGGCGTCAGCGAAGGTGGGTGAGTGGGTGGATGACTGAATGGGTGGTGCGGTGGCTGCCGAATGCCCAATTAAGTTTGACGGGCAGAGAATGAGGCGCAAGATGACATCCTCCCGAGTTCAAAAAACCGTAGACAGCTGACGGCAACGAAAACCCCACTGACGCACCATCGCACCACAGTGGTTCCAAATATTAGGGCAGTTTAATAAAAAAAAATTATATTTTCCTTACTTCGTTAAATAAGTTTATGGTTTCCCAAAAAAGAGTTGAAGTTTTTTAGTTTCCAATTAATATTATTTAATTTTTAATTAAAATACAATGTACTGTTAGACTTCATAATTATCTTTGTCCCAGTGTGCCCATCGCAGAATTTCAAAAGAAATTTTAAAATATTCCCATATAAACATCTCTTTCGTCACCGCCACAAACATAAATAAACCATTATACTAGCATTTAAAAATGTAATGGAAACAATAATATACCACATTGAAGAAAGAAACAATTTATGAAGGCAAAAATTATTATGTAAACTGTGAGAAAAAACATTTAATATTCTTAGTTCTATTACTTTGTAAACTTAACTTTATTGCTCATCCTAATAATTAAACTTTCTTCCACTGTAGCTTTGTGTCATGTCATAGGCATCTTCGCATTGTTTTTATTTCTGTGCTTTTGACAAATTATGAACACGTTTCGTGTGTGTTTCTTGTGCGGACAGTGGGGATGGTAGATTTGGCATTTCAGATTTCGGATTGTGGGGCATCGAACCATTGGTCAAGTTGATAAGATCGATGGGCAAGGCGAGAGACGACAGAGTGGGAGGGCAGTAGTAGATAGCGTTATTAGGGAGACCTTCAATACAAATTGCTGCGGATGGTCAAAGGTGAGTGAACTGGACGGACGGGCCGGGATTACGAAACGCAAGCGGATCGACTGGCTATAACCATTAGTGCAAACGAACGAACCAACCGACCAATCTGTATCTGCATTTCCTCCAATTGTAGCCATGACTGATAAAAGTGAAAGGCAATTTGTGAACTTTTCAATGCTTTTGTATATTTTATGTGGTACCTCCGATTTTTGTAGCTGATATATTTTGTTGTGGGTGACCTGGCGGCGCCGAGGGCTGGGTCGCAAGGTTACCCTTAAAAAACCGAAAATGGTTTTTAATTAAAAAATGCAGAAAAGAAGAGGTGAGTTGAGGTCTGCTGGTCGGTCTATCAGTCTGAACACTCATCGCATCGCACCGCTGATGTCAGCTGCATTTCCCCATCTCTAGCGGATGAGTCAGTTGGCCAGTGTATCTGTATCCGAGAGATATAAATTTGTTTTGGTCTTTGCCAAGTTCTTTTCAGACCGGCAATAAATGGCCAAAAGCAGCAGAAAGCCAGCAAACCGAGAATCGCAGAGTACAGTTGAGGGTAAATAAATAGTTGGTACATCGAATACAAGTATTATATCAGCAATTGGAAATTATTTTTGGATAAATATTCTGAGACTGTTTATATTTACTGAGATTGAAATAATCACATAAACTATAGCCAAACCAAACCATTTTTTTTTTAGAGAGGAATAAAAGTTACTTTCCATTTAAGCTAATTAATTATTATCCTATTAAAAAAATAAAATAAACATTTTTATATTGGGTATATTTTTGGTAAGAATTATCTGTCCAAAAACTAACATGCCATATTTCTTTGGTAATACTTTTTTTCGCGGTCCTATTTTTTTCCCCTCCAGCTGTATGCACTTATAAATGTGTGTGTGACTCATGCAGGGACTGCAGTTAGACAAAGATGAAAGGAACTGTGGAAACGAGATGGAGAATCGAATTGAATGTTCTACCATGAGTCACTTTTTGGGGAATCATATGAAGGAACTTTTGTCGAGATTAATGTATGGGTTTCTTTCCCTTGAAAACCGTTAGCCCACTTACCAAAAGATCGGGGAATCAAGATTAGCGAAATGATGGAATTACTCACCTGAAAAGAAAGAGAAGACGGTAATTAGCACAAAATATTCGCAAGACAAATGAAACAAATAGAGTTTATCTGGTAAAAGTAAAAGCGCAACAAGTTGCGTGTGGGCGTGGCAAGAAGGGGAAAATAAAGTGAATGAAACAAACAAAACCAAGCTAAGCTAAGGAAAAACAAAAATAAAAAGTGAAAAGCTACTTCAAGCCAACGAAAGAGACGGGGCACACTTAGGTGGAACCAAAAGTTAATAACTTAGACCCAAATGAAAGTGAAAAGGGCAAATAAAAGTAAAAATAGAAATGCAAATGGGTAAAATAGTAAAGCTAGGCGAGTGGTTAAATGGAAAAAGCGCCGAAATGGGAAAATACGCATCGAAATGGGGCCGACTGACTAAATTACAAATCAATAAGTAAATACAATATGCACGGTCAGACAGTGCGTTTCACTGTCATAAGGTACGGCACGCAAACAGCGCAGTCGTAAAGTTCGATCATTTCACAAAACAATAAAATTCGATACGTCTAACTTATACTATAATTTTGATAAATTGGTTTAATTTAAATGGGACAATTTTTAATGATATAATAAAATAAACAGCCACCAATCGATCATTCCGATGAGTTATAAGCAATAAAAATTTAAATCGATAACGTTGACTTTTATTTGATAATTTGAATATTTAATTAAAAATTTAATCAAAGTTTTATTATAGGAAAAAATAGCAAATTGCATGTGTTTAATAGAATCAATTGTATCGTAAACGTACAATGTAGTCAAGGACACAAGCTTAGCTTCAAGTAAAACTCACATAAAATCCATGTGAAAGCCGGAAAAGATGTGAATTTAATGCCTTGTCAGCCAAACGGTCTTAACCTATCGACACCCACTCCTCTTATGGTTTTGTGGCACAGTGTAAATACGACCTTTACGAGCCGTAAACTTACATACCTCCCCCGACATTGCGGCTTCGATTTTAGTTTATGTGACGCAGACAAATAGTAAAAATAGTTGTCAACTTCTCGCCCACTTTTGATGGACTCCTCTGAAGTTAAGGGCCACAGCGATGATAGCATTGGAATGCAAGCCTAGAAAGGAAAATCTGTCATCAAAGAAACCAGAAGATGGACCAAGGAAAATAATGTTGCACTGGCATTTTTCCAACAGCCAAGTGTCAACTACCAAACTTCCCAGGGCCAATGATTAAGATGACAAGCCCAGAAACGATGAGCGGAAAAAGTCGAGACAAAATGGCAAATCCAAAGAGTTTTGACGCCGACAATGCGCGCATGATAAAAATAATCATAATGCAAACACCAAAAGGTTGTCCCCGCCAAAAGAAACAAAGATACAGAGATACAGAAAAAAAGCCACAGTGCAGATACAGATGAAAAGATGGATGGATGGATAGATGGGGGAGAATCGGTGGGAAAATGGATGTGCGGAATACGTGAATAGAATTTGTCATCATCCATTGAGATGATGCAACCAAAATGGCATCGCAGGAACCAGTTTTCACCAAAGGGGAGAAGAATTAACTGGCAGAAGTCAACAGACCAGAGTTTAAAGAAATCGCTTAAACTCAAAAACATCTACTATATTTTAAATGTTAGACATTTAGAAATGTTTATTATTGTCATGGCAATACTCATGATTTGCAGGTACTTTAAAACTCTTTTCTCCTTTATAATTGGCCTTAAAGGGCTCCATTAATATATATATATATATACTAATTCCTATCCGGTTTTCATTTTCACAGATTGGCCCTTTTCAACTGGTTCATTTTACTTTACTTACTTATCACCATTCATATTAATACTTTGGGTTAATTAATCCGGCAGAAGTTCAACTTGAAAGTCAATTCCTTGGGTATTTACGCCAGGGAAACTTAATAACAGATGAGCTGCAGAAGTACTCTCAGATCTTTGGGTTTTAACTTGAGGCGATGGATGCAGTCGAGTGAATAACTTATCAATTTGTTAATTAATTCCCGGCTAAGAACAACGAAACAACAAAAAAGGAGCAGTCTGAATTGGTTGTCAAGTGCAAAAAAATCACTTAATTGTCGCTTTGCATTTTACAGTCTTCCTTTTTTCTTTTTTTTTTTGTTTAGCAGGCAAAAAGTCTTGTTTTTGTTTTCATTACAATGGCTGTAAATGAAAAAAAAATGCCACCCAAGTGGGAAACAAAAGACGAGCAGCACAAAGGCGTTGAGAGCCAATTAATGGGACCGCCTCAATAACCGACTGCCGGAATCAGTTATTGACAAACCGACCAACCGACCGACTGATTGACTGACTGACTGACTGACTGATGAAGTGACGAACTGACTATCGGATTGACTGACTCAATGACTGCGAACGAGTGCGTCAATTGGCCTCATCGTTAAAATGATAGAGAGCGGCAATTCTATCAGCGCGTGCAATTGTCAATTAAAGTGCGAGCTGCAAGTAATTAATGGCAAGCGAACAGAGTCCAAACAGCGCCACACTATCGAACTAAGCAATTTCATACATACTCTGGGAACTTGAAAAATACACCGAAAAAAAGTAACACCCACATCTTAATAAATATGTTTAAATCAAACTCTTTTAAGAAATGATTTTCGCTTTTAAAACATTATTAAATTAAGCAATTTGGTACATATATATTTTGTTGGTATATACTGTATTTCTACCATTAAATATTATATTATTGTTGCTCAAGTTTTATAAGAATTTTCAAAAATAAACGGTACTTCTTAATTATTTTGTATCGAAGAAAATTGCTCATGTTTCAGCGATTACACTTATCAAATGCTCTCAAGTACATGACACAAGTAATTATTAACAGCTTGGTTGATAAGTTTTGCTTATATAACCCCAGTACTGGCATTAAAAAATATAATGTACTTGATATCAAGTATTTATATACATCAGACCACTTTTAATATCAGTGCTTTAGTGGTCCTTAAAATTACATTTCAGTTTTCTAATTTTAAGATTCAACATGGGGAAATTTATCCGAGAGACAAACTTATATAATCAAAGGTTAACGATATTTTTAGAATAATTCCCAATCAACAGCTGTGACAGCTGTACACAGTCCCGTGGAATAAATAATAAATTGAACATCGGATTCAATGCAAGAAGGCAGACGCTGAAGGGAAGTTAACACTTTGTCCGTGACTTTTCAATTGCTTTCTCCGCTGCACTTTCTTCCCCATTTCTTTGCCTTCCATCTCGTATTTTCCTGAGTTGTTTATATATGTTGTCGCTGGCATTGATAATGAACAACTGTGGCTGTCTTTGTATTTACAAGTATTGCCTCTTATCGCCCATCATTACAAGACGACTTACAAAGTCAAGCACAAAGTGGAAAAAAAGCAGGGTGCAAATTGTGGGTTTTTCGCACTGAAAAGGTTCTTTGGTTTTGCGGCTTAAGCTGAAACTCTGCGCAACTAGTTCCAATTAGAATCGGGTGGTGGGGTATCTATAAACCATCTGCAGCTGCATTTCATTCTCAGCTGCAAGCACCACCACACTGCTTTTGTCCAGCCAGCGAAAATAATATTGTCCTTATAGATTTAGATTAAGTATCAGCAAACCGTTTGACAGGTTTTGTTTGCTATCATATAAGTAAACCTATAACGATAAGCTCAAAGTGATATGAATAGGCGATGAACAACATTTATCTAAGATCAGATATATATTTTCATGCGAAGTAATAATATAAAATAATATTTAAATCGGCTTTAGAAAAATATAACTAATTATCTTATATATAAAAAACATATTACAATGAACAGTTTTACATATTTTTGTATACTTTTTGGTATGTTTTAAAAGATTATTATGACTTTTATGAAAAACAGAAGTGCAGTATTCGGAAAACGTCAAATAATTGGTTTTAATATTTTGTTTTCCCAATTTCCAACCACTATTATTTTTCCCTTAGGTGTACGTGTATGTGTGACCACTTACCCTCTTCGCACACCCCGTTGGCATTCACATTCGCATTAGAATTGTTCTCATTGTTGGTTTTATTGCTGTTGATGCGTGTCAAGCAGTTGGCTCTGTATCTGCCCCTCCCCCCAGATGATCCCCCTACCCACCATCCACCCTCTTCATATGTGTGTACATTCATATATGTACATATCCCTATCTCCGTTCCACTTCTCAACTCGCTTCAATTTCCAGGCATTAGTATGATAAATGATATCGGAGGGATATCGGTAGGAGGTTCTCCGCAATTCTCTACAATTCTCCCTCTGGGTTCTCTGTTTTTCTCTTTTCGGGCCTATTGTGTACTACTCCCCTTCCATGTTTCCACTTTATCACTTTAGCTATCCCCTCTTTTTCTGCTGATAGCCAAAATCGGGGGTGGCATCTATATTATTTCGGAAATAACACTGGAAAATATTATACTTTGTACTAAGTTAGAAGTTTATAATAATCACAACTAATTACATTAAATAAAATTAATAAAAATTCCAAGTATTAATTTTGGCCTAATAGAGTAATTAAACAAAATCTTTCACCAAATGACTTCTATATTTCTCCCAGTGTTCAAAAGGGGTAACTTGATATTCCAACTTTATGATCCATGAAACTATCTACATAGCATATCTTTATAGCTTCTTACACGCTCTTTGCTATTGAAATAATAATAAATTTCGATTCCCGGCAGGCAATTTTCATATTTCCGCATTTTTGAAAAGCAGACTTTTGATAATAAATTCGACAAATACACAAAATTAATAATTCTTAAACATAAAAAAAATGCAAAGAAGGGTTAAGGCTATGGGGTTATGATATAGGTGTGAGTTTGGGTTCGCTTAGTTTGAGGGTTTAGTTCAAAGGCCACCGATTAAAAGGTATTTAAGAAGGTCGCATTAGGCAAACGTTTTATGTTTAGCCAACAAAACCGAAAACATTATGCAAATCTCTTTCGAACAACGCCCCGAAAAATAAACAACTAACCGTTTTTGTGTTTGATGAACGATTCAAAAATTTCAATTAGCGGACTTAATTATTTTCCTATTACAACGAAGATTTATGCAGATGGGAGGGGCGCGGCCAAAGGTCGTCAAACAAATCTCCAAAGTCCAGAAGCACTCAAAGCCAGTAAAAAAAGAAAATCAACCAACAATATAAAAAAAAATAAAAACCAAACGAATTCAATTCAATTCAATCAACAAAGGAACAACACCGAAACAAAGTTCAAGGGCATTTACAGCTAAGAAACGATAGGAAACAATTTGTTGGCGCTTGTTATTATCTGCAAGGCCACCGAAAATCATATAAATCAATAAAAATAAAGGGATTTGGTATTAAATATTGATTGAAAAGTTTGCTTTCAGAAATCGCACCAGAGTGACATGGGCTCACATGGGAAAATATGGGCAGCAACAGCAACGTGGATTCCGATGGGGTAAATGGAGCAACGTAAATTGATTTACAAGAAATTTCCCCAACCCCCATACCCCAGCCGTACCATCCAAACTTTTTTCTTTTTTCAACTAGTCAGGAAAAAAATCAAGAGGAAATCGAAGGGAATTGCCTGGGAAATTGGCGGGGAAACAAGTAGGCCTGGCACTTGAGTCGATTACTGTCCAGCTCATTTGGCAGCCAATTAAGAGTAAATCTAAGCTTCCAACTCTTAAGCCACCAGCTCACTACACATCTCCCCTGAAAAGCAAGGGCAATGAAGAAGAATAAGATGTGTGAGAACGGGAAGATTAATGAACGGATGCCCTCGAATGGAGGTAAATAAGTCCTCGATTATAAGACGCTGATTACAGTCATTGTCAGATAAAGTCTTCATAGCAAGTTTTAGGAACAAATTATTAGATATTATTATATAACCCTCTAAGAAAAATATTACAATTTAAGGTCTCAAATATTATGACACTTACACAAAAATTTTAAAGCCTTCGAAACATATTTAATTACCATCCGCTTGAAAATTTTAAAATCTAGTAATTAAACATGATTTGAAAACCGAAATGAGTTTCAAGTATGCAGCAAATTACCTCTGGCATTTTCAATTACACATTCGAAATTATGAAATATTTTGAAGAGAATAGCTAGGCTTCCGTTTTCGATTGACTGGCCACAATTTGAGCCTCAGAATGACAGGAATGCCGGTTCCATGTCACAAAAGACGTACTCAGCACTTGTTGGCCATCCAGCTACACAACCAACCATCCAGCCATCCTTCTCGGGAAAATTCCCGCTTTGACACACATTTCCCAGAAGCCCGATACAAAACGGAGTGGGGTTTCGGGCGTTGGCAAGCCAACCTATTAGCCCACTCCATCAGGCTCATCAAAATCGGTCGTCATTAGCATTGGGGGAGCTGCCTGTTGTTGTGTGGCGTAATTAATGGCTTTGCCACCCAACACACGCACCCATCCACCCATCCACACATCCACCCACCCACCCATCCACCCACTGCTCAGGTGGGAACAGGTTTCCAGAACAGAGTTACGGTAGTGCACACACACACTGGCGGCTAATTGGTTACATGGGAAAAATTGCATTCATCACGGCTCAAATGAAATCATGAAGCAGTCGATATCACATGTACATATCCATATATATTTTATATATATTATATAGTCGAATTTCCCCGATACATTTAGATCAACCGTCAATCGATTGCCCTGACCCAAATTACAATTATTTTTCTGGCCTCTGACGATAATTGAATTATGGCAAAAATATAAATGAAAGCCTTGCAAAGACAACGAAAAAATGCAAAGTTTTTGCAAATATTTTACAAGCGAACAGCGGAAATACGCTCAAATATTTTTCCCGCATGGCATACAGCAGGCATCATTTGGTTTGGAGTAAGTTCGTAAGCTTTATGCAAATTTGAAAAAGTTGGCATTTATGTACATTGTTGCATGTATGCTTTTAAATAATATAGAATATTAATATATATATAAACATACAAATTCATGGTTAGAAAAAATCAATATTATGATACCTTATTAAAGAGTGGAAAATCTAAATTAAATCCGCCTTTATTTAATTGTTTTTCTTATTACTTTACTGCAAATTGGCATTCAAAATATGAATATTTCCCATCTCCAGGCTAACGACAGCTGATTAATTGGCGATGCAAATCGTGGACTTAGCTTGTGGGTGAATGACTGTCAAAAAACAGTCGATGAGGCTGTTAATTACGTGCGACCGATGGAAAAGGTTAATGTTAACATTTGTTTAACATTTCGCAGCCCCTTTTCCATCGGGCATTTGTCAAACATTATTTTTCGGGCTTTATTCCCCCACTTTTGAGCCAGGTTTTCGTTTGGCATTTGCGCCTGCGCTATCGCATGATTGATGATGCCATAAGGAGCAAGCCCCGGCGACAAAAACAAAATAACCGTTGAAAAACAAAAGTTCACAGGCCCCCCAGCTGATGAGGAAAATGCCCCAAGCAAAAAAAAAAAAATAAACACAAAATTAAATGAAAAACGACTTATGGTGACAAAGGAGCGGGAGGGGGAGTGTGTGTGCCTGAGTGTGTGAACTGTAGCAAAGAGTCAATGACGAAAAAATAATACATAAACAGCTAAGGTTGGAAAATTAGTAACTCTGTCAACAGATTTTTAATTGGAAAGATTTATGGTACACAGATAGTAACATATGTATTTGGCATACAAACTGTTTTGTGTACGAAAATCTTTATTGAAAAATACTTTTTGTTGTGTTTTGTTTTTAACTCAATCTCCTCAAAATGTATTTGTTTAATATTTTCTGCACTTAGCTCTATAAGTACTTTGTTTTTGTATAGATTTTCTGACACCTTAAACTTATGTTTTGCAAATTTGTTTCCTGTTAACAAACAAGACTAAAGAATTTTATGAATCAACAATTTTTCAACACTATTATTGCCACCGCAGCTGTTTCCCAAAAGTATGTCTTGGCTTGTAATGCACTTAACTCTTTGTTGACAGATATTTTTGTATTGTTTTTATTGCTGGTCACCATTAACCCATCGACCAACTGACTTTTAGCCGAAAAAAAACCTTCATACGTATATAGTGTATAGAAACAAGCAAAGCACACAGCTCAAAATTGTCGTACGTGGTTGCCCAGTTGGTGGCTCTCCGCCCCCTAAAACCGCCCTTCCATCCCAACTCCCCCTTTTTTCGCCTCACGAAATCCAAAATCACGTAGTGAGTGTGAGTGTGTGCGAAAGAAACTGTCATAAAAATGAGATTAAAATCTCATGGAAATGCGACAGTGACTTGAGCTGATCTGAGAGTTGGAGCCTGAGACAGAGATTGAGATTGAGCCGAGAAAAGGAGCAGGGAAAAGCTGAGAAATATATTAAAAAAAAATATCTATTACTGAAAACCTATTCCCTGCATGGTCACACTGCTATCTCTGCACACTAAAGCTTTTTTCTTCCGGAATCTCTTTCAAAAAACTAATTAATTCGACCATAAACACTGAAAATATTTTTATATTCTCCCTTTGACCTGTCAACTATAATTTTTTTTGTAATAATTTTTTCCAGTGCACGCATCACCGCTGACAGTGGCGGTTAAGAAGATTTACGTCTGTGTGTGTCTTTGGGGCCAGGCAATAAAAAATAGTTGAAAACAATTTATAAACAGCAGCCACAAAAAGTGCCGCCAACGACCGTACTCTTAATTTTTTACGATTTTCCTTAAATTTTTTATGCGCAAAACATGCAAAAATTCAGCGGTATGGTTGGGTAAAAATTCAGTGTATTTACATTAGAGGCAGCAACAGCTGGTCAACAGTTCAAGCACCCTCCCGCCTGTCTATTTAATATACTAAACCACTACCCCAACTTTTCGCGTATCTGTATAATCAAATGTGGGCGAAAATTGCGCTTGAATTATTACTGCTGTTTTCGCCTCACATAATGCAAATAATGTGGAAAATCCATTCGGTATAACGACAAAGTATTATGATTAAATTAGCGCTTAGCTTGAATCGATCAAATATTAAATCAGTCAATAAATTATGCAATTTGTTGCAGCTAAACAAGCATGAAATCGGCAGTAGTTTTTTCTTGGAAAAGTAAAGTTCATTAAATGAAATTATAATTGAAATTGCATTGAGTACTAAATAAAATTATGCCATATTTATTGAGGCTTATACTGCAGCCTGGCTTCGAAAATTCTGTGGACTGTCCACATGGGAATTTTTCGGCAACGGTCCCATAACTATGAACACACACTGTAGTTAGAGAATAGGCTTTGTCACCATTGTCCTCCCCCTTTCGGAAAAAAATACACCCATGTGTTGGGTTGATTTACGATCTGGACCCACTGACTCAACAGGCTTCCTTCGGCGCCACACATACATTATGTGTACGTATACATATATATAAGCTGGATTCTAATGCAGCCTCGGCTTAAATACAAACACAATCCTGACCCCTGGCCCCTGCGACCCCCCACAATTGAACAATTGAACGTGGGAATATTGAGCTTCCCCACATCTTCCATCTCCATCATCATCAGCGTCATCTTTTTTTGTGCGGCACTTCTTCCATCGTAAATTACAATTTGTTGGCCAATTTTTGTCGATCTGAGCCGAAGATTTATCGGACAAATGACATTAAATTCAAGTTTTCCTGAGAACTTTTTTTTATTCTCTTTCAGTTTGCCTGCCGTCTTGGATTTAATATGGGTTTTAATCGTTTATCTTGGGTTTAATTATTTATTTTTGTAAGCTTTCAATAAACACAGTAAAATAATTGTCGAGCAATTTTACAACATTAAATATCGATCAGAAGCAATGAAAGAATGTACCAAAGAAATCTTAGATAATGTTTTTTTTTTTTTGGATGCTCAGTTTATTTACTTAAGACCCGCAGCTTTTGTTAATCTTTCGGGGGTGTGTTTTATGTTATGGATATATATAAATGGCAAGTTAATGAGCTCAAGTGGTGAAAATGTGGGCGTGGCAGGGGGAAAACAAAGCGAAGGGAGCAAAGACAATAATAAAATCAAATGAAACTAAATTAGTTGTGAAAATAATATTGAGGGCGACTCCGTTGATCTTTCCATCTCCTTACCATCCTCCTCTTTTGTCCGCCCGCATACAAAAAAAAAAAAAAATATATATATAAAATTTAACTGGACATACACACAAACAAATTTGTAGACAGTTGTTTATGTTAAATGAAAGACATAAAATAAATTTTTAATTTTTTTATAGCAAGGAGCTTTAAAGCAAATACAATTTTAGTTTCATGTTTTTAAGGTCATATTCGATGCCATAGCCTCGAATAATTTTTTTTCAAAATAAACTGATAGAATATGTAGTGTTTCCTTTGATTTATTTCTGTGTAGAGCAAAAGAGGAGTCCATAGACCTAGACCTGGTAGCATTTGCCATCAATTAAACTGACAGCAGCATGAGGCCATTACACGCTCATCAAAACACTTAACACACACACACACACACACACACACACACTTTCTGAATGGTTGGGGGTGGTGTGGTGTGGTAGGGCTGGGGGTGGTAGTGTTGGAAAAGTGGGCAGGGGGTGGCTCGGGGAATTGCATTTTCCACTGCAAGTTAAGCAGCGTTGACCTTTCAGCTAAGCAAACACGCCGATGTCCAGCTGCACGCACTCAAAATTAAATGAACAAGTTCACATCGGACAGCAAAATAAAAGTAAAGCGCTTAAATAATTAACCAAAAGAGGAATAAAGCTAAGAAAAGTGAACTTGATTTGTATGTCAGAAAAGGATAAAATGTTAATTACTGAGCGAAAATACACATAAAATAAAATCACACATTTTATAAAGACAGTGACACAGGCTTCCTTGAATAGTTAGTGCCACCTTAGTTTCTTTTCACTATTTTAATTAAATACTTTAAGAAATTAGAATTTGATCAACAAATTCTTGACGTTTTATATAACTTGCATTGCATGACACCCCTTTATATTTCAATGTTAATTACAAATAACTCAAGAGCAATCTCACTAATTAATCTTCGTTTCCCCATTTCCACCTCTTAGATGCCTTTTTTGCCCTTAAACTTAACAGCATTCACTTAATTGAAAATAATCAAATTCTGAAATGATGATTGGCAGGCGTTTTTGCCATTTTTTCCCCGGCAAGTTGCAATTGAAAAAACGAATCTGAAAACGAAAACTTTGACCGTTTTGCCACTTGAACTGCACTTGTTGGGGCAGTCGCGCGTGCCAGATAAGCCTACAGAAACTAAACCCCCTTTATCATCCCATTTTTGTGTAGACTTGAGTGGGAATGTGTGAGTGTCTTTGTGTCATAGTACAAAGTTCCCAAAGCGGATTAATAACGCTAAAAGAAAAGTTTGCCAGCGGTTGGGACAATGAAAAACAAGAAACCGGAAAGGAGTGGAAATGGAAGCATAATTTTAGGATAAAATCGCAACTCGAGTTTAGGAACTTTATCTAATGGCGTATTTCCCCAAAGAATTTGGGAAAGATTGACTATTGAATTAAATTCAGTTTGTTTGTGATGCATGTTGTTGGCGAATTCGTTTTTAAATATTTTCATAATTTATGGTACTAAGTTAAGAAAGGCCCACTGAAGTTTAAATACAAAACTTGATTAAGTAATTATTACTCACCTTTTCTTAAATAGATTATACGAAATTCGACATGGCCAAAGCTTAAACTTTCGGTGGAAATGTAGATTTCAATTAACTTAATGCCCCACAGAAATTAAGTCAAAGAAATTTCCAAAAACAACAACGACAACTTTAATTTTATTCCAGTTTTGTTTTCTTTTTTTGTTGGTTGTTAATGCATTTCCACACGCAAATGAAATCGAAACCTAAAAATCGGGTTAAAGCAAACAAACCAAACCAAAAAACCGAAAAACGAAAAAAAAGATGCAATCTGGGGGGACGCGACCCTACACATGTTTCCACATTCTGTCGAATGCCGGGGAAAATTGAAAATTGTCAAAATGCGAAGACAACAAAAAATAGATGCAGCAGCAGCAACGGCGACAAAAAGAAAAGAAAGACGACTCGACGGCGTGAACAACAAATTAATCAATGTTAAAGGGATCCAAATTGGGGAGCGGGGGCGGAAAAGTGGGCGGGGTGAAGGATGAAACTGGGAATGGGTATGCGTTTCAATTCCATTTTGTTGCGCTTCAATTTCAAAAACGAAAAAAGAAAACACGAACGAAAACAACAACAAAAATAAAAACAACTTTCGTTTTCCTGCGCTTAGTTGAAATCATTAAAAAATAATCATCTTTCTGCTGGGTTTTCGTTTAATGTATTTTCTGCGTTTTCCACACACTTGTGCACTGACTTTTCCAGCCCACTGTGACCAAGTTTCGGTTCGTGCTAGAAAGCCAAATCACTTTCTCCGGTTTCTCGGTTGTAGATCATTGGGTTTGGATTGTCCCCATGTTTTTTTTTTTACCTGGGCTTCAATTACTTCTAAGATTCCGGTGACACACAAGATGACGCAACTTTCTATCGCCCTATCTACCCCGATTCTCTCAGCTTTTCGCTCAGTGCACCGCATAGCACGACTTTGTTTTGTTTTGGTTTTGGTTTCGGTTTTCTATTTCTGTTTGTCGCTCAATTTCCTATTTTTCAGGTGCCGAGATGATTCGCTTTTTTGTGATTTCAATACCTGGTATTCGTGGAACCAATTGGGTATATGGAGTTTGCAGTGGTAGATCTCATACTTATTTAGCTAACTTCCGGGTGCGCAAATTACATAATGTTGTTTTTTAATTTATTTTATTATAATTTATTTAAATATCTTATTCAAATAATTATTATGAAAGCTTCAATTTTTTATATTCCTAACTGTCTAATATTTCTAACTAGATTTTAATCTATCAATCTTTCAAAAGTGGCCAATGCATTATCTTCAGCATCGTTATGGTGAATCCCTAAGAGCTATTTTCAAAAATACAATTTTTCAATATTCCATTTGAGCACTGAGTATCTTCAAGTCGTTCTAGGTGTCTGTATCTTTTTTTAAATAACTCAATTTGTTGCCGGGCCCTGTCAAACGTCAGCGACGTCTTTTCCTCTACTCTTTGAGTTCCTTTTACCTCACTGCGCTACGTAAACACACAAGATATATACACACTCCCCGATTTCTTCCTGTTTACGTATGTTTGTAGCTGCGCATTCGGTTCGGCAACAAATGCCAAACATGTGTGGCAAACGTGCGACATATTGAGCATTCCCCGAAATCTGAATCTGTAGCTGAATCTGAATCTGAATCGGAATCCAAATCGGTTTCCCCGCTGCGCGGGGATGAATAGATGGGCGGTAAAAAAACAACAGAATAACAACAACAAAATCAGAGGATGGGGGCGCACTCAGTGGGTTAAGGAATCGCCAAAACAGCGGGCGTTTAACTGCACGTTTCCTGCCATTTAATTTGATTAAAGCCTGGCGAACAAAATTCAGCCACGAGGCAAATGAAAAATATGACGTCCAAGAATTCGCGGAGGGTAGAAAGAAAACCTCCGATCGAAGGCCTCAATCTTGAGAGCTCTTTGACTTGCGAAAAAATTGCAAAACCTTAACCTTCAAAGACGCGCGACAACAAACGAATCCAATTGCAATTCTTAGACTCTGATTTGGGCTCGGGTTTCTTTTTGTAGCCTCAAGTCAAAAAGGCCGAGACGAAAGGTAGCTCTATATAGTACAGTGAGTAGCAAAATATTTTCAACCCATTTTATTGAAAATGAATGTTTAACTGGTACTCACTACAGTATATTAAATCATTTCCCATGATATCTGGTTCATTGCATTATAATCTAAATTCCTAGTTCTACTTCTCAAAGGAATAAAAGGTTTATGATATTTATATTTGAGCAAATGGAACCACTGTACTCCTAACTATATGGGGAATATCGGGGGGTGTCCGGTTCAATTGCAGTTTTTTGGATGTGTTGCATACAGTATTGTTGTAATAGCCGGAGGCCAAAATTGAAAGCGGCACGAAGTGCACTTGATACGTTATGGTCATCGAATTACGGCTGAACTTTCTGCCCATTGCTTTTATTTGGTTAGTTTTTGCTGCATATTTAATATACCCTTGAAGTGGGTAGAAGCGCAGTTTAAATATGGTCATCACAGCCGATCACGATTTGGTTGTTCTTGAAGATAATGATAAAAACTCTTTTGATTTGTGTAGAATAAAAGGTTTTGATAATTATGTAAGCCAGATATTCTACAGCATAATCGTAATCGAAATCGTAAAAGAAAATAAAACTTGTGTCACTAAAACATCATTAGATATAAATACAAATACGATTTTTGTTAACTACCATATCGTATTTATATGGTATCATATCTTAAACTTCTTATTTCAAGAGATAGAGATAAAAAAAAAAACTTGGTACAATAAATGATTATTAGATCTTATAAGCTAATAGGGTATTTAATAATTCGATTTCCGATTACCAAGCCTTACTTTACTGCCTCTTTTTTGGGTTTAGCCTTGGGGCTAACTGATTTTTTGCTTGCCCTTTTAATGGGAAAAGGGGTTTCTTTTTCGATGGGGGGCAATTGCATCCCCACACACACAATGATTTTGATTTCTTTATCGCTTTCGTTGGTTATTTTTTGTATTGTTTCTACCTTTTCTTTACGTTCTTTTCTTTCTGGCAAGAATAGTTCCAGGAAAAAATTAAAATTCAACTGCGTGTTGAATTTTTAAATATGCAACTTGGATTTCGGGCGTTTTTTTCGAGGCCAAGAAAAATTACAACAATAAATAAGGGTCTTGAGAAAAGAGGAGGAAGATGGGGCAAAAAGGGTTAAGTGCAGGAAGCCTCTCTTTCGATCGTCGGATCGTAAATTACGGGAACGGAGGGAGGAGAAGGGGACCAAAAGGACTGGAGAGCAATTATCAATAAGAAAAGAAGAAGCAAAGCAATGAAATAAACCAAGTTTAATTGCACACAAAACACACACACAAACACAACGAGTGTAACACTGGCTTACACACAAATTAGTCACAGTTCGATTTTTTAATCTCAGATCGTTATCGTAGTTGTAATCTTCTCATGCACTTTTGTTTTTACCTTTTTTGAGCCGACGATGATGAGTTGGAGTTGTTCTTGTTTCTGTATCTGTTCTGTTCTATTCTCTTTTTCTTTATGCTCCTTTCTTTATTGTAGTTTTATTCTCTCCTCTTTTCTATTCTAGAGGCGATCGCTTCTTTTCTTCAAGTCACTGCACTTTTGTTTTGCTGCTGTTTTATATTCTTTGACAGCTGTGTTGTTGCGACAAAAAAACCGCATAAAAACAATAATAATTTGCAGCACGTTTCGGGCTGTTTCTTCGGTTCGCACTTGTTGCTTGCCACAAAAAATAATATGAATTCTTGAGCACTCACGACTACGCAAAACAAAAAGAGGGTTTCGATTCTGTGATTTGAATCAGCAGATTTTTGAATTCGAATCAAGTAGTTTCTCAAAGATTTAACACGAGCGCAGCTGCATTTTATTGCAACCGTTTTTCAAAAGTATTCAATTCAAACGCCAGGTGCGCGCGAAACAGCGAACGAACCGCTCACGACGAAAGTTCGAAAGCAACAGAAAACGCAAATCAGCAACCAACGGTCTCACGCCGCACACCGGAGAGATAGAGAGAGAGCTCTCTCGCGCCAGTGTTGCCCGCTCGCAGCGGCAACAAGTTTGAAAACAGCTAGAAAAGAGCTAGTCTAAGGGTGGTGGTAAAACATTTAACAAAAAACTTTCATTGAATACCAGTATTCTACTGGAATAGATGTAAAATGGCTTCTATAAAAATATCTCGATTTCCATCTTTTCACACATTTCTATAAGATTTATAAATCTATCTCTCTAATAATAGTATCTCATTTTGTTCGCACTTGCTATTTATTTTTCCAAGTCCAACAATACTTTTAATTAATTAAATAATTTTGTTTATGTTTTCTCAGACATTAAAGTTTATGCTAAAAAACATTTAGACTTTTAAATTTCCACAAAAGCTACATTGTCTGTTATTACGTTATGTAGTTGTCTGTACTTAATAAACATTATATACAACTGACAAAAAGGTAAATTTTAAAATTTTATAAAGTCAATTTTATATACTGAGGCTAAGCTAACTGCCAAGTTTATCTGGTTATGGCCCATTAAATTTTCTTCGGGGAAACACTATACAATATTGCAGTTTAAAACATAATTTAAGCTTACCATGACACTATTTTTTGATATTCCATGAATTTTTATTTTATTGGCAACTATAATTATTGTCACAGGCCCGCAGATTCATATCTGGCTATAAAGTAGCTAAGTCAACAGTACTGTTGAATTGCTCTCGCGCTCGCCGCAAACAGTACACGCCAGTAAATTGGTAGTGCCTGCAATAGGCACAAATATTGAGCTATAGAATATTTTGCGCATTTAAAACTGATACGTCATTTACAACGGCTGCATTTGGTTAAACAAAAAAAGAGATTTATTGATGGACATAATAGTTTTCCTATTTTCACTGAATTTTTTCTTACCCGGTTCCGCTCGACTTACCACCACTGTAGATGTTGGATTTTATGAATGAAATTGCTATTGTTGATGGTGATAAAGGGGTGGGTGGTAATAACATAATGGTAAGTTTCGGGGAATGGCCAGAAAACCACTAATTTAATTCGCATTGTCTTTTGTCATTGACTTTTATATCCATTTTCAGTATTTTCAATCGAATTTTGCTCATTTCTTATAGGTTTCACAGACTTTTTATTAACAAACTAGTTTATTATTAGTTTATTTTCCTCGGTACAAACAACTCATTAATAGCGATGGTATTGACCATGTTATTAACTAACTATTACTAATTACATATACATTTAAGAATTTACAAACCTTTTGTGTTTTACGCCAAATATTTATTTATCTTAAAATCATGAAAACATAAAATTTCAATAAAAGTATAATTCTTGCACTACTTTTAACTTTGGCCACGTTACAAGGAAAAAGCTCTTATCATATTTTGATTTTTAAATCTATGATAACAAAAAAAAAATTTTGCATGAAAATCCTGGAAGGCTCAAAACATGAATTTTCATACCTCGTTTAAATCGAGTGGTGTTACATCCTGTAAATATAAAATTAATGTCCTGATTTGCTCAAGAAAATATCTACTAGGGGATCTGCCAAAATCCCCTTGTATTTTATTATTTTATTTTAACAGCGCAGACTCAACTGCTGCACCTTGTGTAAGGGAAAGAGAGAGGAAAGATGAGCGATGCACACTACTTCCCTTTCTTTTTCACCACCGCTATTTTGCATGACGCACCCGCATGTGGAAGAAGAAGAACCTACAAAACAGTCGCGTCTGCGCAAAAAAAACTCCACCAACAGACAGAGACAGAGATAGTAGAGAACCATCGAGGGGGATGGATAGAGGCGGGAAGTGCGGTAGAGGAAGCGGGAGGGGAGATGGCGTTAGCCGATTGAGAACAATAGCACCGGAAATTGCTGCATCTGTTGTTGTTTTGTCGCCGACGCTCTTCTTCTTTTTCTACTACTACTCGTTTTGCTCTTCCTCTTCTTTGGTTTGCCACACCCCCCGCCTTTTTTATTTTTGGCTCTGTTTTCTTTGCTAAACTGTCGCTGCACTTGAAGTTCGCGCCATCCCTTTCTGGCCCATTGTTCCTATTCTTATTTTCCACAGAAATTCTCAATTGCGGCCAGTTAAAAATAAAAAATAAACAAACAAAGCAACTACAAATAAAATGTATATAAGGAGTAGGAACAAAAAAAAATATTAGCAAAAAGGCGTTGACAGACGTGGCAAATGGAAAATCAAGTGCAAAGTGCAACAGTTGCGTACAGTCGCGTCGCGAAT
The DNA here is from genome assembly GCF_018152505.1 of Drosophila elegans. NCBI lineage: Eukaryota > Metazoa > Arthropoda > Insecta > Diptera > Drosophilidae > Drosophila > Drosophila elegans. The sequence goes on from NW_024545513.1 coordinate 5,202,365, forward strand.
TATTGCCTCACACTCTTCAGTTTTAGCCACCCACGCACCCACATGTAAAAAAAAATTTCAATCGAACATCTATCAGTATATTTTTGCATATATGTATGTACATAAATGACATTTAATACGTATACAAACATATCCACAGTTAATGTACATATAAATCGTCATAATACAAAGTGTGTTTAATTAAATGTATTTAGTATCAATGTCATCCCATGTTGACTTAATTTGTCTACAATTATTTTTTGTGGTGCACTCAAATGAGAAAGGCCCTCATTTCGACTTCCGTTAATGCTCTGCGCATGTTTGCCAAATATATTGGAAACCTTTATTTTGAGGTTGCTGTTTGCAGATGCTGAGCGCCCGTTATTTAAATCTTAGAATATGTTCCCTTTGATGTGTTGGTTTTATGGCACTCGATATCCTTGTAGTGAAATTTAGCATTTTCCATCAAATTATTGTTTTAATTTATTGGGTAAAGTTGCTTTCTTTGAACTGTAAGATTTATTAAGAACTCAAACTCACTGTTTAGGTAAAAGATTTATTTAACATTTTATGGGAATCATAATGGTTGACCATACTAAACACTAAATACTTACAAATTACACAATTACATAATTTTCAATTAAAAAGATTATACTCTGTTGTCTGATATCATAATCAAGCATCTGTATTACAGATTTTTATTAAACAGTTAACCAACAGTATCCTCTTTATTAGCCCATGTGATTGCTAGTTTAGTAATTATTTAGTTCGTACAACTATTCCCCTTAAACTGGGCATCGAGTTCTTTGTCTTCGAGAGCAAACAGTTGGCACCACGGGGCGTATGCTTGTTGTGTGCACAGTGATAACATGATTAGAGCTTTCAGCCCTGCAATGAATGCACCTGCATTGTCGGGGCCCCGGAGATATCCAGGTAAATATGTATTTAGCAAGTGCTGCTGCTCCTCCGGATTCACCTGACGGCCAGAGACAGAAATCATAGAGATAACTCGCACACACAACACATTTCTGCCTCGTTCGTTCATTCATGTAATTTCGCTTTTAGTTTTTCATTCCTTTTCCTACAGTTTGATCTCCACACCGTCAACACACCCCTCCTCCGTTGGCTGTTAAAAATTAAAGATAATTATGATTACCAACAGACAGAAGCAGCAGCAGCAGCAGCAGCAGTCGCACTTGAAGTTGCCAAGCAGAAATCATTCATGCAGGCAGCAGCGCCACACAGATACGAATTGTGGTGTGCCTGTGCGAGTGCGAGTATCTTTGAGATACAGATACGCATCGGACAGCAGAGGGCCAAAATAAAAGAAAAAAGAATCAAAACGTAGTGAGGGTTCTTAGGCTAGTATTTTCGACTAAGAGATACCCGCTGATAAATACTACTTTAATGTTCGGTTTTAAAGGCGGTTTTGTTCATTCAAATCATTATAATGTTGTTTATTCCCTTAGGATATTCAAGAAATATTTAAGACTACAGAAGATATGTGAGATATATTGGTTGATTTAATTAGTATAAAATCGTTTTTCAGTTTTGAAGGTTGTCATACATCTAAGGAACATGGCATATGAATTTTAAGAGTTAAATGTTTTTTTTTTTTTTATTTTTTTTATGTAATACAATTACTAGGTACACACACACATTATACAATTACTAGGCACAAAATAAACGAACGACTGAGAGACAGCTTCAGTTCACAAATGATTATGATAAAAAACACAGCCACAAGAGCGACAACTTTGAAACAGGTAAAGAACATCCATCGTTGTGTTTTATATGTTTTGTTGTGCCCTTTGTTGTTGCGTGGTTTTCCTATACGCATATAAATAAATTGAGAACAAAATGAAATATATAGATGAGGGCAATGATATACCCTGGAAAGTATAATATATACTATAAGGTTTTAAGTACGAAAGATGCACAGTTCAAACTGTATAGGTTTTAAGTTATTAAAATATTTTATTTAAAACAATTTAAATATAGAACAACTTAAAATATATAATGCCCTACCTATTCCTTTTGCAGGGTAGCAGACAGATGAAAGGGAAGGCGGAGGAGGGGCAGAATGAAGGGTATCGAGGGTAAAGAGGCTTAGACAGGCTCACATGCTGATGAACCGGCGCTGATAGCGAACCCCCGGCGAAAAAGGGGCGTGGCTCTGGAGAGACGCTCTCACAAAAATATACACAGAAAAAATGTGATAATTTAGAAATAATACACATGTTAAATTTGCATATACATGCAAACGTTACTTAATAATACTCTCAAAATCAAAAAGTACAACAAATATTTGTCCAACTTAAATAACATAGACCGTAGTTCTGTAATATTATTATTAAAAATTGTATCCAATGTTTCATATGATATATTAAGCAACTTCAACAATATCTCTAGCACTTGTTTAGTTAATATATGTTTGTAAGACGTTGTAAAACATTTCTTTTAGTTTAGATTACATTTTAAGTTTTAAATGTGATAAAATATTTAGGTACTCAGTCGTTTTTTAAATGCTTAAAATATTGAATATTTTGAAAAACATTTAATACAATTTTAAATATGTACCGCAGTGTAGTCAAATACATATACGGTAACGCCACAGGCGCAATGAAATTTTCGGCTGGTGGAAGAAATTAAGACAAATCAAACAGGTTTCTCGCCGGTCCTGTTTCCCCTATAACCCTGCCCCTTCCTTTCCGATCCGGCTCTTCAAACGCGCACCGCCAAAAGGTTGAAGGCAGTATATACCAGGTAGGAGACGATGTTACCTTACCAACGACAGCGAAGGAAAATGATTTCGTAATTAGAAAATTAACAAGTCATTTCTCAATTGCGAAGGGGCGGAAAAAACCCGTGTGAAAATGCGCGTAAAGGAAAACGACCCCTGGCGACAGGACTTCGGATTGGATGGTCTGTTATTTTAGAGCGGGTTAAGCCCCTTTTTCTGGCTAACCGCAGATAAATCAAGGGAAAACAAAGGTTCGGTGACAGGACGCCGAACCCGTAGATAAAACTCCACTCGAAATGCGTCATAATACTGCATTCAGTCCCAGAAAACGAGGACTTTTAGTTGGTGCGAACGAAGGGGAACAGCACGTGTTAGGTCCTCCTGATTTACTACGATTAAAATCGACAGGGTAAACAGCAAAACAACTGCTGGGCGAAAAAACAGGTGGGGCAAAATAAAACTATCAGCAGCTCAACTAGAAACAACACAAGCAAAAATAAAAGAGACGCGGAAAAGGAAAATTTCAATGGAAATTGCACTGAATATAGAGCTGAAAGGAAATGTAGATGTCATCGGACCTAAGGGTTCTTGACACTGAAAAGCTGACGTCTTCGGGAAAATAATTACTAATCTGAGACAAACAGCTTTTCATACGCAAACAGATGAGAGATTAACTTGTTTACCCCCAGCTGACATTTAAAAGCATTAATTTAAACTGGAATTATTAGTTTTAAGGCTGTAAAGTATAATATTCAATAAAGTTTTTCAAGGATAATAATATTTAGTATTTAAACTCTTTTATTTTATACATATATATTTTTTTATTTTTTTGGGCATCGTATATACTTTTGTACTAAACACTTATCATTTCCAATCACGTATTTATTTAGTTTTATTGATTTTCTGGACTCACAACTTCGATTTGTGTCCCTATTTCCATCAGTCCTTTCCTCTGACCCTTTTATTTATTTCCTATAATTTAGTCTCGAGCGCCGACGAAAAACGAGCAACATCAAAGCGGATTCCTTTCGGTTGTGATTAATGATCCGCACCGCATCAGCTGTCAATTGGCCATCAAATGGCCCACCGAGAGCCAGAAAAAAAAGACGGCCCCCTTGTCAACCCATTTCAGAGATTCCCTCTAAAGCCCGCTGATGCATCCAACATAAATATGCATTAAAATCTTTGCAAAAAAACAGAAAGAGAAAAAGGGAGAGAGAAAATAATATGCCAAGAAATGTTCTGCTGTTCTGTTAGCCCGAGGTCTGCATTAATGCAATATTCCCTCACTCTATCGTTTATTTTATTTTCCATTTTTTCCGCCTTAAAACTTGACAACGGTCCAGAGACGGACGAGGATCCCTGAGACATTTCAGGAATTGACCACACACACTCGGGCTGGACATGGTAAGGCTCTGTAAGCGGTACTTTTCGCCCTCGGTCAAAGGTTTATGCGGGCTCGTAATCGGAGTGATCCATTCTCTGGGAGACCCAGACCTCGCCCCTCAACTTTCAACACGGTCATCAAGTTGGCCATAAAAAATGCTTCCAGACTCGCCCATAAAATGTTCAATTAATTGGGAAAGCTGGGGAGCAGAGCCAGCCGAGATGTCACCTTACTTTTCGAATCGAACGCTAATTAAAAACCCATGAAAACTCCGATCTAAGATGGTGGGGTGGGGATCAAGCTGGCTGCTTATTAACGCGGTCAGCTTTTCCCTCATTTAAAACAGGGTAATTTTTGAGTAAGTTGGATTACCACACTTAACATTACTTCCATGTTATATTACGTTATATTATCTAGAACCTATTTTAAATGTAAATATTATTAATGGGAAGTATTCAAGCTAACAAAACTGTAATGTTTGCCTTGGAGGCTTGAATATTTATTTTTCTTTAAAGAGCTTTGAAGTTTCATTTCATTGTCTACTCTCTTACATAATATAAAACAATAATAATGGATTTATACCATATTGTTATTAATATGGTCATTTTAAGTACCGCGATTCTCTTTATAAAAACCCTTACGAGGTACCTCAAAGTCTATATACTCAATCTATTTTCTTGTTCCCATTTGATTTCTGTTAGAGCAGAAGAGAACGGGAGGCGCCCTGTCATAATTATGGCCACCACTTTGGCCGAATGATATGATTGAAGTGCCGGGCCTGCATTTGCATAATGAACTCGTTGGGGTCACCACTCCACTTCAAATCACTTTGGATCACTTTGGGTCACTTCACGACGCCACACAAAGCGATGTTCTTATCCACAACAGTTTGTTCTTCTTCGCCCAAACCCCAAAAAAAAAACTCAAAGATCTGGCCTTATTACGATCATTGTTATTACTATTACTCTTCGAATGCTAAGTTGTCCCAGAATGTTTGATTTGGTTTTATGCATTTTTAACGGGGTTTTCCAAGAAATCGTCTCTGTTTTTACAATCCATATGCAGCCCCAATGAAAGTGTTATAAATATGTATGGATATTGGAAAAGTGGAAGGGGCCGCTCGATTGGCTAAAGCTTTCCAAGTCGTGACCGAAAGTGAAAATATTGGTTAATTGATAATGGCGCTGAGATCTGGTCTTTTGTATTAAAAAAACCTTGGTTTCAATATGGAAAAGTTTTAAAATAAGATTTTAAGTTCATTTAGGATGAATTAAATTCTTAGTCACTGTTTTGTAATTTTCCAGATAATTTCAAGGCTTTATTCTTCCGAAGCCCACTGTTCTCAGCTTGATCGATTGAGAATAAAGATGATCTGCTGCTGATCGCATCAACAGGAAATCGAATGCAATTAAATATGAATCGATGGAAAAGTCTCGCATCCACTCGACCAAAATGAGTTCGCATTGCACGAGCTGAAATCGGTGCACAGTGAGAAAATAAGTTGGTTATTTCTTTGATTTTAAAGTTTTTAAATATGTTTAAATATTTAATACATTTTCCCCTCGTCGATATAAATGTATTAAGGATATATATTAGGGGTCACTAACAAATATATTGTCCAGAAATGAAAGGAAATTTCTTTTACTGTAAAATGTTTGGGAACGATGCGGAATGGAACGCGTTACCCATTGATAAGTTTTTAAAAACGGAATTGCTTTTCTTGCTTTGCCTTCGCTTAATGAAAATTTGTTTTTGGGGCGGAATTGTTTGTTTTCCCCGCACACAAATACACACCACAAATTGCCAGAAGCGCGAAGATCAAAACGGAACCGAAAGGCAAAATAAAAAAGGAAAATGAAAATGAAAATATTACAGAGACCGGCCACTGAGCGTTGGGGAAAATGCAATTCGAATTCCATTGGACATGGAGATGCAGCGATGGATCTAGATCTAATTCAATTAAGATCCATAGACAATTCCCACCGTTAACTGGCGCCCTCGATGGGGTGGCTGTGGTCCATTCCTTTTCCCTTTCCGGACTTCAAATGTGGCCGCATTTTAATTTCGTTTAATTATCGTTAATAAAGCGTTGATGAAAGTCTGAAGCGCAGAATTGGAGCTGCCTTGCCTTGTGGTTATGGGCCAGATCAGATATGATTTGGCCTAAAAGATTGCTGCAAGTTTAAGTATCTTTACTTTACTGTTTGTTGGAAGTCAGGGTCAAAAATATTTGTAGTGTGTTCCTTAAGGAAGTTAATGTTAAGACATTATTGACATAAATGTTGCCCATCAATTTTATCGAAAGAGTAATTGTAAATAATATATTTATTTAGGCTTACATTTTTTTTTAAACACCTATGATATGAAATACTTGTTGAGTTTTTAAAAAGATTTTTAATATTTGCTTAAGGAGAAAATGAATATATCAAAAGAGAATGTCGAACAGCTTTATAATAAATGCCTTTGAGAATAATAAATACTACCATAACTATAACTATCTAGAAATGCGAGTTGGTTGAAAAAAAAATGGTAATCTAGTGGCTCCCACCTGCATCAATGGCAATTTATTAGATGCTCCACAACCTCTGGCAGAAGCCATTCATCTCGCTGCTTGATTCCCGGCTTGCCTGGCTCTTTCCCCCCAACTTGTTGGTTGTAGGTGTTAATTCCCCCGAGATCCCTGACGAGGGCACACAGTACCTTCATTAGCGACCAGACCTCCCACTCCCAGTCCCACATCTACTCCTCATCCTCCTCTTGATACTCGATTTGGCGGCATTGTCCTCAGCACGAATCTTTTTTCACACCTTTACCGGTAAGCCACATCACAGAATCACAGAATCGGAGAATTGGAGAATCGGAGAACCCAGAGACTAGAGACTAGAGCAGACAATGACAACAAATGAAATCCATACATAATCATAATACAGAATACATAATAATGAGCACAATGCGGCCAGAAGTTCCACTCTCACCCCCAACTTTTCCATTCATATTCTAATGGGCCACTTAAGATGCACAAGCGAAAAAAATAAATAAATTTATATATATGTACATATATATGGGCCCCCAATGAAAACCTATCCAGACAATGGAGATGGAGATGGAGTAACCCAAATATTTTCTACATTAAGCTTAAGTAGCTTTGCTCATTAAGATAACACAGAAATCGAAGGGAGGGATAAGTATTTGCGTTTAATTGCTACTCCCTGGATTATGTAATGTCTGGCCGGGGAATCCCCATTCCCCATTCCCGATTTCCCTATTTCCCGATTCCAGCGGGCAAGGTGTGCGAGTGCTCCAATTTTGAAATGGGTCAGCCTGCCAGAAGATCTCTGCCACAGAGCATCTGATCAATATCAAAAATCCCATTAAAAGTGCTTGCGAAATCATCATTTAGCTCCAGAAAATATCGGGAATGAAGTGGAGTTTTTTGGAGTAGGTATAAGTTATAGATATAGGGCATGGGGATAGGCGATCTGAAAAAACAGGCGCCGTCTGGCCGCTGGAAAATGTTGCAATATTTTTGGTAATTACTGGCACATGAAATACCAAATGGATGGGTAAGTGGAAATAAAGTAAAAACTGGCAATGATTCCAAAAAGATTTCCAATGGGCAAGGAATTAATTTTAAAACTCATTTCTTAACTATAAATATTGTCAAGTAAAAAGTTTTGCATCAGAACCATTAAAAATAAAATAATTACAAAATGTATTTCTCTGAAAACATTTATAAAATTGACTATTTAAGTGAATTCAAACCATGAATTTTAAATGAGTAATTTGCAGATTTTCTCCGTTATTTATGCAAAATGTAATTACATTTATGAGTTCTTCAAAAACTGAAACAATGTCACAATCATCTTTATATCCGTTATGCATTCTTAGAAAAACCGATGTAACTACATAAGATACACAATTGCGGAAAAGGATGAAGGCCATAGCTTTTTATGTACTTAAAATGGAACAAAGCATATTTTTCCATAGAATAGTGTGCCCCCATTTTCCAACTTCGGAGCTTAAGCTGCCTTATGCAAGCGACTTGGACTTTGAAAACGCTTTTTTCCTGTCTGTGATAACCTGTTGAGGCCTGACAATTTAAATGGCAAGTGGCTTAGACTAACGAGCGGTGGAAAAGCCAGGGGGAAATGGAAAATTTTCTAGGCACGTGGACGACGTACAAAAAAATAGAAGCTGGTGAGTCGAAGACAAGACAGTCGGACTCGGCATTCACGTGTAAGTCTTCTGCTGAACCGGAAAATCTCTGAATGTCAGCATAGAGTTTCCTGAAGGAAAAACCCATGAACCCATGTATCTACTCATCATTTTCCAAAACGAATCTGAACTTGAACCTCGCGCTGGACAACAAGAAGTCAATTCAATTAAAAGCTCGTGTTTCATTTCGAGCACGCTCCCAGCGGGCGGTAGCTCACAAAGTGGGCGGGTCAGTGGGCGGTGGGCGGTGAGGGGGTGGGTCAGTCCGTCCGGGACAATGCAAAAATCCAAACAAATATTGTGGGTGCTGTGGCAATGTCAATGGAATAATAAGCGTAGAATAAACAACGACAAATTGCTCTTTTACGCAATAAATGAACAACAGCATTGCACGGTAAGAAAAAGTTAGGACTAGACTACTGAAGTTCAATTAATTGGAAACTAATTGGGTAAAAAAAACTTCTACAACATTTTCTAATTTATTTTCGCTGTAAATTAATTTTAAAATGTATTTTTTATTACTTAAGCTTAAAAAACAATTTTATCTAGTAAAAAGTTTATTATATATTATTATTTTTGTAATTGAATGAATTGAATGAATTGGTATAAATTGAATTTAATTGTATAATATTCATCATATTGCATTTTTTTTCTTATACAAAAAATATATACTCGAATATTTTTCTGAGTGCATTGCCTTAGCTGAGCCACATGAACACGGAGAGCACACACACGTTGTCGGGACACGTTTCATGCTGATTTCATTCGTTTTTCCCCTGCTATGGGAAACGAAAATCGGGCAAATGACGCAGGATTCAGTTCCTGGCACTGATAACAGCATTCAATTCATGCCAATTGGGACGCATGCTCGCTGCAAGCGTAGGATGAATCACGGGATTGATAGGGTATATCGTAGGATGACACATGGGATGTAATGGGAAATATTATGGTGCACTTAAGTTAGTTATCCCCGGTTTGAATGGGTTTAATTATTTGAATTAATACTACCGAACAATAAGAACATAATCAGCATATTGTTTAACGAATTTTATATTACGTGGGACTATAAATTACTTTATGGCGACAAGATACAAATTTCAAACAAAATTTATAGCATTCTTTAATCATTAAATTGTCATCAAATTTTAAAATTTTACACTTTCATAAGCTCTAAAATATGCATTAATGATTTATTTCCATAAATCAAAACACTAAGCTAGCGAATTTAATGTACATACCAAGAAAATATAAGGGGAGCACAAAAATGCAGCATATTCAAAAGTGTTGACAGCTCCTGGGCCAGGGATTAACAATCCAAAGTCACATCGAGAATAAAAATAATAATTATGGCAAAACAGGCGACATAAGCAACAGCTCGTTCCCATACACTTTTCTACACATATTTTCTCATACCGAGAGAAAATATTAGGAATTAATTAAATTTAAAGTAGTGTTTTAGAGGGACTTTTCCCCCATACCGAATTAGTTATTATAAAAACAATCTAATTTCTGTAGATTGCAAGGTCACACTGCGCGTATTATATAAAATGTGACCAGCTCATCAAACAATGCAACTGGCAAAGATATATACAGACTCATAATAGCGAACTGAAATTGACATCCACTCTTCTCTGCGTGTATGAATGCCTCTATATATATATCCACATGCATAATGCACGCACCAAGTGGGACCGAGTTGGAAACAGCATTTGGCATTTGGCAGTGAAGACGGTGGATGGAGGTTGCCATTGCCGATCTGAGGATGGAGGTTGCTGGTGTATATGGGGATGGCAGTGACCGACCCGCAGACGGTCCGCAGATTTCTTCTTTTCTCGTCTTTGGCGCGCTTTGATTTTGCCTGCTGCTGCTCGTTTTCAGCTAAAGTTCAATGCGCCCCCTGACAGGCCCCTGCGCGCCCTTTTGCGATGCCTGTTCGGTTCCGCATAGTTATGCCTCGGCCTCGGTCGGGTGCCCATTGTGTGGATTGGGATTGGGGTATATCAGTTACGGCTTAAACCAGCTGGGGGACCTTAAGGGTCATCCAATTTGTATGATTATGTATTATCATGAATATATATTATTTGTAATTTGAATTTTTGAGCTTTTAGCAGGTCAAGGAATGAAAGAGGTTCCTGAAGAACATTAACATAAATTATAAACATACCAATGTATAATACAGTTATGCACGCTGCAAGGTCACACTCTCACGAAACATGATCAAAGTGTGACTAGCTGATAAAACAAAGCAGTTTCCTTATGATTCAAAACAAGTTGATAAAATTCAAGTTAATTTTTTGGGAAATAATATTGACTTGAATTACATAAGCAAAGTAAAATACAATTTTTTGGAAATTTTTATAGGGTGTCAGGAAAGCCGGTCCACTTTTCCGACCCCTTTTTCCCGCTTTGTTTGTGCGGCGGTGTCACAGCAGGTTGGCTGGTGGCTCCGGCTTATCAGCTCGCCGATGTGGCTGCGGTCTGGATGATTTCTGATTTTTGTTCTCCGGAAGGCGGTGGCAAACGGGGCGGTAGGTGCCACATACAATTGTCGGCCGACACGCCTTGCGGTAATTATGTAAATTACCTATCAACAAGCCAAACAACAGCAACAAAGCCAATTGCCACAGCGACGACAACTTATCAAGCCGACTTCGGGTTGCATTTCATTGCCCGCGGTATCGAAAACATAGATAAATCTCACTCTCGGCTAAATGGGAAAAACTAGTAAAAACAAAAACAACAAAAAATTATGAGTATGCATCGTTCATGTCCGAGAGTATCTGGCATTCAAATCGCCAAATTGGCAACACAGAAACAACAACAACAACATTAACAAAAAGTACTGGCCAAAACAAAAACATTTTCTTTGCCCAAGGCAAAAATAAAAGGTAAAAGAGAAGGTCGAGGAAAATCCAAAAACAGCAATGCACAAAATTTATAAAGCCAGACAGAGATGCGAGCAGATCATGTGAACACAAAAAAAAAAATACAATATATATAGTAGATGTAGGTACTCATTATAATCCAAACAAATTCCTGGGGTCTGGAAAATCTTGAAAGTCTATTTCGTATCGATAAACAAAGTATTCTAATGGTGAAAAGTTTCGCTAAAAATGTTCGATTAATTGGAGATCAAAGCGAGGGGGCCAAACCGAATTTGAAATGTCTTTAAAGCACGCAAGCCGAGCTCATCGACCGATCCATTGACCAACTTAGACCCGTCTCTCCAGATCCCTCCGCACCCTCGTCATGCCTCTTTCCCTGATATTTTCTTCAATATTTTCCCCTCCCCATCTCGGTTTTTATCATCTCCTAACGAGGCGTGAAATTGTTCATGTTAACTAATTGGTCCTGACGGTCAACGGACAGTGTGAAGACCATTGATCGGTCACAGTGATCACAGAAAGTATGCGGGCCATTCGAGGAATTTGCATACAGTTTTTCATTCGAAATTTTAGGAAATTTAAGCTATGAAAAAATTTAACTAGTAAGATTAAAACGAGGATAAATTTCAAATACAATGTAATGTTAATTTACTTAATGTAATATTTAAGACCTGTTTACCCTACATTTCTTAAAAATAAATTTCAACACTGTTGTTTATAAATTTGAGACAAGCTAGAAAAATTATCCAGGGGGGAGTTTCGACTTAATCTCAGATATTTACTCATATGCCAGATATAGTTTACTATTTTCGCCAAAGTAAGCCGATTTTTATAAATGGATGGATGAAATGTTGACAGCTGCTCGGTAATACATTCAACGATTTGGAAAATCTGTTTCACATTCGACAATGACAACTCTGTTTCGGTTTTTCCATGTCCATTATTTATTTTGAGCGTCCGTTGTTGTTTTAACGAAACTTGGCCTAGGTTACGATTGTTTCCTTGGCTAAGGTTACACCCATCCCATACCATCAAGTGCTAAGGTGCGGGTGATAAAAGTGACAGAGGGGCGGGGGCTTAACACCTGGGTGGCCAACATGAAATCAACGTGTGTGGCTGCCACACACACACACAGGTAAAAGGAGACAATTAATTTCATCTTTCGATTGAAAATCAACTCCCAGCATCAATAAAAAAAACCTTAAGCAGGAAAACGCTTGAAACTTGAGTGTGATCAGCTCATTGGGTTCCAATAGTGCCTGGAAAATACTGTGAGAAAATTAAGACGAGCTTTAGATAGTGTGGATTCATAAAATATGAAAATAACTGCATACAAATTTTAAAGGCCACAATAATAAATAACTTTTGGCTCTTTTATTTCGATGTGTTTTCAATTTAAGCATACATTTATTCAAATAGAAAACTTTGTAAGGTAGATAAGATATATATAATATTTTTTGACATCTAAAAATTTAAAATATTTGAAATAACTGGGGACATATGTTTGAATATCTTTCCAATAATATATAATATTTTTTGATAGCAAAAAATTTGAAATATTTTGAATAGCTGTAGACATATGCTTGAATATTTTTCCAACAAGAGTTCCTATAACCACAGATGGTGATTCATGATGCTTAAAAATCGAGAAGCTTATGCCTACCTAATGAAAGCCCCAGTATCTGCTGGATTTTTGCGGATTCCCACTTTATGGGTTCCCAGGCAATAACAATAACAATTTCCTGGTAAACACAAGTCCCGGTTCCGACATTGCTAAATGAATTATTATTTATGGGCCATCGGTGGTATATCGATGTTTACCGAAGTGATATCAATATTTGGCAAAAGAAATAAATTTCGGGGGTTGTGTTGTGCGGAAATCTGTTCAGTTGGAAAATTTTGGAAAGGCAAACCGCTAGATATATGTATATATCGTTTGTACAGATTTACCCTTTTTGACTTTTCCAACCCCTCGCTCCCTGATTTTCCCCTTGCAAATACCCGATGCAAATGCAACCCTCGTGCGGGTCCTGCAATAAAATAGTTTCGTGTAATCCGGTGCGCGTGCTCTCAATTATTTTGAAGCGATTTTGTGAGTGCGGAGGGTCTAGTTCCCCGGGGTAAGGGGTTTTCCAAAATAGAGTCATGGGCGGGGGGAGTAAGGGGGTGGTGAAGGTCCATCTTGTCCTGAGAGCGCGTGCATTCTCATAACGAAAAGGCTCAAAGGTTTCAGTTGCATACACTTCTCTATCTCAAAGTTCTCTTGGTTCTTATGCAGAGAGCTTGCAAAAGTTATCGATAGCTAAAGTTTATTAAACTTTAAAGACAATAGAGCAGCTCGCAATGTGCCATATTTTTAAATATAGAAACAAAACAATTATAGACACAGACCGAAAAGCATAAGGTGTCATTAAGCACTTAATCTTAAATACGTCCCTTTTTACAAATACAAACATTTCACAGAAATGTTTTTTTAGTTTATTGTAATTGAAATTTTTTGTAATATATTAAAACCACCAAAACTTGTTATATATTTATTAAACTTAATAAATTCTGATCCAGATTTTCCACCTATAGTTTAAATTTTCGAAAAATAAACATCTGATTTTTAAGCATAACAATAAAAGTAGAAATCATCCAGAATATTGTGGCTTATATTTTGGCCAAGCATTCAGGCAGAGAATTCAGTTTTCGACGCCCAAATCCCTTGAACTTAGTGCTTGGTTTATTGTTTTCCCCTCTGCCACTCAGACACATATTTCCACACTGCCATACACGTAACGACGAGCACTGGAAAATGCATATTTGCGCATATATGTGAGCTGGTGCATATATCGTTCGTGTTTTCCTTGCACTTTGAGCGGCTTGAGCAGTCGGAAAAATTCTATGAACACTTTCAATGGAAACGCAAAAGTGAAATTTCCTGCTCTTAATTACGTTCTATTTCTGGACACCGAAACGAGCGGAGCAAACAAAACAATTCAGCCAGGACAAAGGCGAAATTCTCCTTTTGCAAATCGGATTTCATGCCATCTGATTACGCCTTTCGATTCATATATTCACATTTATACATATATGTACATACAAATTTCTTGGAATTCTGTGGCCAGCTTGGCTTTTAAGCCTTCCCAATATGTGAGATGTGGATTTTAAGTCGCAATCCGGAAATTAATTTTCCCGTTTTGGTCCTCTCTGATTTTGCCGCGATTTCGTATGCCCAGAGTATTTGACAACATTTTTGACACTCCAACATGCTCTAAAAATAAGACCGAAAATCAGCTAAGGAATCGCTTGTTGCTGTGAAATTTCTGAGCGACTTGACAGATAAAAGCAATCATAATTCGAAAGGCACATCTGCGCAAAAGGCATCAGGGTTACATTTTGAATTCTGTCCGTATTCTGGTTGGTAGTTATTTTGGATGATAGGAAAAACTATAAACTACAAAAACTATATTTACGTAATGAATAATTTCAGAAACAAAAGCAAACTAAATACTAAATGACAAAGGAAACGGCTTATAAAAAAGTGAACTTAACTTTACCAAAATATACAAAAATTATTTCCCATGAATAACAATTTAAATAAACAACTTAAAAATCAAATACTACCCAGACATGTCAAAACCACTCTTTCAAATCCCACAAATTCTGCACAGTAGCAGCTGTCTGGGTCTGGATTTAAATCTGGATCTGGATCTGAATCTCTGGCACAAGTGGGCACAGCTTTCAAGAGCAGCGAGTCCCGAAAAGAAATGAAATAAACAGAAAAAAAAAGAAATCCCTGACACCGATCCACCTCCTCTCATTTCAGAAAAGATCGTGTTACAGGCGTGCTTTTGACGCGTTTCAAAAAAAGGAATGAAAGGAAAAAAAATCATTTGAAGAGGGAAGCAAAACTTGAGTGATTAAAAGGGGTTCGGATTGGCAGCCACAGCCACATTCAAGTTCAACGGCATAAGTCTCCAAATACTTCTCGGCCAGCTGAAAAATCCATCATCAATTGGCTTGAATATCGATTAAGCGGAGCAATGAAAAACAAATACAGCCAACCGAATTAAACAAAATAAAATGTATGAGTTTTGAGTGCCAGTGCCATATCGTGTAAACAATAACTGCAAGGTAAACGCTTCATTAATTGTTCAGTTCAATGGATATCAAACTTGTGGAATCCATGCGTCTTTTTGGCATTAAGATTTCCCGAGTGAATAGACAAATAAGTGATAGAACACAAAGTGCAAGACACGTGTTTTTAGGAAAAAACACTGATATACTGAAGAGAAACACGGAACTACCAGAAACTAACAGAAACATAAACTTAAAAATAAATTCTCAACATTTTGTTTTTACCATTATAATCTAATAAACTCTTACATAAGCATGAAATTTGATCTTTAAACATATTTAATTACTTTTAAATTGTAAGTTCAATTGGTTTTCTATATTTTCGGTATATTTTTCTCATTCTGACTTTACTGATATTTTCCTGCTCCTAAAAATTGCCAGTTCCATTGTACTTCAGCTATACTTCAAATTGTTTTTTATTCATATATTGGGTTTTTGGCTGATCCTTTCCACTTTAGGTTTGTTCGTTTGTTTGCTTGTACTCCTTTGTTGTTTAACCTTTCTGCATTTAGCTTGGCCATGCCTTCTGTTCGTTTGTTTCGCCATGACGCACAGACAAAACAAATAAGAAAAATGAGCAAGAAAAGTTAGAGACGTAACCGAACGATGCATTAAGCACCCTTTAATTCCTATTAATATATAACAACTATTCTAAAATGGTTTAAATTTCGTCTGTCATTAATATTTTACAATTTTAAAAGTCAACTGATTTTGGTTCACAACTGAGGGTAATAACTCTTTAAGGTAATTATGCAATTAGCTAAACATAATTTATGACTAAAACATCTTTATTTGGCAGCGAGGTAAATAAACTACCTGCCAACTTAACTGTGAAGATGTACAATGTAGCTTTAAGTACCATTTTACTTCCTGCTGCCCAAAAATGGCGCTCAACTCTTTGAAGAGTATGCGTTTGGTTTAAATAAAGGAACCAAAGTGGAAACGACTGCAAATTGCTGTTGGGAGGGAGCTGCTGTTGCTGCTGCTGCTGCTGCTGCTACTGCTGTTTCTGTTGTTAATTCATGGAAATTTATGTTTTAATGGCAAAAACAACAACCACAAGCGAACTGCAACCGCGGCGGCTGCGCTTTTTGGTTTCTCATTAAAAGCGAATTTGCCTGGGCGACAATAATAGCTACAACAATGTCGCACTGACCAACTGAACAACTAAACTGTGTTAAATAAGCACCCAGGTTGCATGGTGTGCCTTGTGGCTGCTTTTTAAGTTGTTCGACTCGCTCGTTGTCGTCTGAGAATGCGGGCGGAAGAGTGAGGGTCTAGTGGAAGTGAGGAGGTAGTGCGTGGGCAGCGACACCGACACCGAAAACGAAAACGAAACCGAAAGTGCAACTTGCAACTTGCCACCACAAAAAAATTGTATCTGGATACATATTGCTACTCGAGTACAGCCAAACTTCAATAAAACGCATTTTCCAAAACAACATTGAAAATACAAAACTATGCATAATGAAGTAATTAAAATTGTTTCTATAACGCAAAATCTCAAAATTTTGGGCCAGCTTAGTAATTTTTTGATATAGCAATATTATTTTAACATATTTTGCTAAAGATGCTACATTTTTAGAACTTTTGATATAAAATATTTAAAGTAAATATTTAATTAATTTCTATATAAATGTTCAAACCCTTTTTTTTGGCTTCAAAAATGATTTGTAATAAATCTAAATACAGGCTGCTTATAATCTAAATAATAAAAGCAACAATTTTCAAAAATGTTTAAGCAACAACTAGTTTCCTTGCAAATATTTCGGTAAGTAAATTAACTTTTATAAGTACATATTTAAAGCAAAAACAAAAAAACTTCAAATAAATGGCCTTTGAAAATTCCAAGACAATTGCAAGTAAAATGGAAAGCCAAACAAAATACTCATAAATCGAATTTGTTATGGGACAGTTTTGTTCGATTTATGGATGACCCACTGTATGTAGTCTTTGGGCTTAGTATTGTGGCCTGGGCGGGCCAGCAGCACAAATTGCAAAGAGCTTTATGACACCTGGCGTGCAATTACATGGACATTCCATTCTCGTCCCCCCACAACGAGCCGCAATCAATTATGCAATATATATGTACTATATATGGACTGTTTGTGGTTTCCCCCATATATTTGTGGGCCGTTTCCATCCGGTTGAAAATTCACCAGAGCCACTGGAAAATGTTCTCGACAAGGAGAGCAAAGTGGAGTCGAGATTAGGTCGGGGCGTTTATCGATTAATCAGCCTGGATGTATTTATTATAATTGCTTGGCTAGATTTTGATCTCGTAAAATATTAAACATTTTCCCAGTTAAGTCAATTTTTTTTGTAATTACCTTGGCTCCACAGGTGTAAGTTATGTATGTTTCTTTAGCTTGCTGGTAAAATTTGGCAATTGGGGTTTATTTAACAAAACAATAAATGATCTTGGCTAAGCTGTTTTGTTCTGCTTAAATTTTTCTTTCTTTCTGCCCGTAATCCATCATGAGCCCCTGACTAAAGTTATTATCTTTACCTTCAGCTGTTGAGGGACTGCGTTCGCTGTGCTGCAACAAAGTAAGCCACAGCCACAGTAAGAACCTGAACTTAGCAACTCAGTTCTAATAAGCAGGAAATAGTCGGCTGTCTGCGGTCTTCTTCTTATTTTCCTACATCTGTTGATGATTTAAATGCACTTGCAAAATTTATCAAGAACTTTGTATAAGTTTGATTTAAAATGTTCTTGGAATTTCTTTTTGTATTACCTTTTTGATATTGCTTAATAACATACCATCGATTATTAGATTGCTTACCCATGGGACATGTAATCTTTGCTTAAAATACTTTAGATTAAATATTTAATGGGAAATATTTTTGTTTCTATAGTTATAAAGAAATAACTATGGATTTAAAATCAACCAAAGAGAACGTCGTTCTAGAAATAAATCATTATTTCAATTTAAAACCATTTATTTGGTTTGTATTATTTCTGAATGGTTTTTTTATGCACAATATTTTTGTAACCTTCTTCACTATTTATATTTATATTTATATTTAATGGAAAAAATTTTACTTTGCGATAAAATATAATATTTTGGGAAGTGCCAAAGAAGTATTTATGGTTTTGAAAAGAACGTCGTTTTTGGAATAAATCATTGTTTTGATACTCAATTTAAAACAATTGATTTGAAATGCAATATTTCTGATTGGCTTTTTTTAATGTACCACATTTTTGTTACCTTCTTCTCTATATATATTCATATTTTTTAGTTTGTTTTGGATTACCAAATTGAAGAGAGTTCGATATAAAATTATTGATTATAATTTTGTGGCTGTGTGATCTTGCTGCGGGATCTTGTCTGGAGCATGTCTGTCATCGTTGGCCGCTTCTGTCCGTTTATTCATTCGTCCATTTGTCCATTTGTCCATCTGTCCAACTGTCCGGCGCTCGTCTGCTTCCGGCTCAAATGGTCCATGCTCCATACTCCACACTGGAGTATGCTGTATGCTTTAGGCCACGCCCAGGCTCACGGTTTGGACATAAATCATGTTGTTGACCAACGGCAACGGCAGCCGCGGCCCACTGTCATCAGCATTCAGCATTCAGCATTTTGGCCACGTTAAGAAAAGCGAGAGAAAAAACAACAATAACAACAACAACAACAGATGCGTGCTAAAAACGTTTTGTGCCACAAAATGCTGGCCATACGCTTTTTGGTTAGACACACACTCGTCGCGCACTGGCCACATTATTTTTTGTGCATTTTTTTTTGTTCGTTTGCTTGCTAGTTTATTTTCAACTATTTCAAGTCAATCCAGTTGCTGACAGTCGAACACAAAAACTTAATTAAGCGCCAGAGAGTGGGGCACACAAAAAATAAACACAAAATTCGAAAAAAAAAAAAATTATAAAATAAAAAACATAAGAGGAACAGAACACAGAGGAGGAGGAGCGGGGATCTGAGATCTGCACTTGCTTGGCCCAGTTTGCCACTCGGATTCTAATTCCAATTTCGATTCTGAGGCGAAAGTAATGCGGCTGGGTCAACGGTGCGTATGCGCAATGCGGCTAAACTGACTGGCCGTCAGCCAATTGGTGGTGGCGGTGGAGCTGCTGCCGCTACCGCCGCTGGGGGGTTAAGTGGGCTACTTGTGTTGCTTTAGGAGGTTAAGGGGAGGGGGTGGGGAGGAGTACTTGGAGGGAGTAGCTGACGCATACTTGCCGCATTAATCTCAGGCAAGTGATCAGCGAGCGGCATGCAACCGGCGACGACAGAAGACTTTGTATGCCTCAACTTAATTTAATTTTTTCGGCTTTTCAGCTATTTTTCTTCTCCTTTTTTTTTGTTGGTTTCGCATCACGTAAAGTGGAACAACTAAATGAGGTGACGGAAGGGAGAAGGGGCCAAGACAATTGGCCAACTATTTGGCGGCTTTAATTGGCTTGCACAATGGCACTGAAAAACTCACATGACACCAAAAATGATGCTTCAAAATGTAGATTGTAATAAGAAACTGAAAAATACAAAATAACTTCAAATTGTTACATAAACTAGTTTTTGAATCTGTCAGACTTAAGGGTTTTTTCGTTGTAACTTGGCATAAACTCGACGCTCAGTAAAAATTCTAACGCTTTGGCCTTGTCATCCGTCTAAACAAAATTCATTTATTTTAAGTTGTTGCTTTATACTTTGTTCTCAAAATTAGCTCTAAAATAAAATGCTCAGCTGTGAAGGCCAATCGATTGGAAATTATATAACAAATTTAACAAGGAAGGACATACCAAATTGTAAATATGCTTAACAGAATATAAATATTTTATTTATCATTATTATTATTATTTTAAATAAACTTAATTTAAATAACGGTTAATCAACACTTAAAATAAGACACCCTTGCAAGGCTTCACTGTGTTGAACAAACATTCGTAAATCTTGTGGCAGCCACAAGTTGCGCCTGGCTTAATGGTGTCAACACCGAAAACCAATTGGCAAATGTAGATCTCGTGGCGCCCAGCCACGCCCCCCTTGGCGGCCATCCGCCCCTCGCCCCAGCGACAATTGTCCAAGAAGAGTGGAAAAAATAAAGAGCCAAGAGCCAAGAGCCCGGCTAAAAATTTATGGCTTTCAATTGGCATTGACAGCGATAATTGGCCGCGTGTGCCGAACTAAGCCAAGTCAACACGGAGCCAGAAAAGAGGGTTAGCAGATGCAAAAATAAATAAGAAAAAAAAATACGAAAACGGGGTCCAGAGTGCCGACATATTGACAGCACGCGGGCAGAAGCAACAGCGGCAGCTAAATAATGTCCAATATATATTCGGCCATTAATCATCTTGGCCATGGCCTACAAAAGTAATGTATTTAAAACAGCCACAAAAAGCGCCGGCCACTTTCCTTGCAGCGCCAAAGAATCACTGGCGAAATTTATGGCTGCAGATAATTAAATCTGGATTTTTAATCTAAATGGAAATGGCTAAGAAAATTATAATCACAGAATTGTAAAACAAATGAAAGAAAAAAAACAAATTTACACATGAACTTAATGTGTTTTAACACAACAAAGCAATAAAAGTTTTTTTATTAAATTGATTTATAGAATTTATAAGCTTGGAATTTGGTAGAAATAGGGTGTAAGCTCTTTAATAACAATGTGGATTTAAAAAAGCAAGTTAACATAAAATCTTTCTTTGAAATATGTTTAATTAAAAGTTAGCTTGCTAGATCAAGTAATTACACATCGCTTTTCGCCCACAGATTTTCAAAATTTAGCCAAATATTCACAGAAACCGCACAAAAAAAAAATTTTTCAAGCAGAACCCACAAATAGAGGCAAAGTTTTAAGTGCACTTGGAAAAAAATGAAAAAAACGAATTCAATATCTTATTTAAAAGCTGTTTGAAAACCTAGCACGTAACCCGCGAAATATGCAATCAATCTTAAGTGTATTTTCAATCACCTTTTCATATCTCATCATGTAAATTAACCGATGGCACTTTTTCGGCTCTTTTTTTCCTGCCATTTTTTGTAGTTTGTTTTTCGTTTTCGATGGCTTTTTTTTTGCCTCCCAGTAAGTACAACAGTACGTATGAGCATTGTCTGCGTTGTTTGTTATAATTTCAGATAAGTTGAGATTGCCGATTGTCGGTTACATTGTTTTCTTGTTGCGGTTGTTATTATGCAAATTTTGGCTAACAACCGCTTACAAAAAACAAACAAAAAATAAAAAATAAAGGCGACCGTAGTTTGGGGGGGTTTGAATTTTAATTAACGTTGCGCATACGCCGTGTGGTACACCCTGCAACTGCCATCCGAGGTGTGTTCGATGCCGTTGGGCAAAAAGTATGCCAAGTAAATACTGTTTTCGAAATGAAATAATGAGCACACTTTTTTTGGGGTATTTCTGTTTTTTACTTGGTCTTTTTTTTTGGTGCTGCCTTTTTTGTGTGCTTAGATGCAGGTAAAGTCTAAACACTTTCACTAAAAATCCACCAAAGGCTACACGAATTTCGTGTCGTACATGACAAACTCTCAACTCGATTTGGTGGGGGTGCACAGGGGGCGGAGGGAGAGGTGGAGTGGGTGGTGGGAGGACAACTAAGTGGCTCAAACGGCCAATGGCACATCCTCCAGTTTTGGAATAAGTACAGTGAAGATTGCGACAAGTTTGGCTGATTCAGTTGGTGTGTATATGTGTATATATAATAGGATAACTTTAGGAAATGTGCTTATTTAAAGAAAGTTATACATAATGTGCATTTAAATTGTTTCAGTCTAAAATTTGTACACAAATGTTGAAAATATTTTTATACTTTGGATATCAAAACAAGCGAAAAAATCAAAATAATCATTTTTGTTTATGATCTAAACATGAATTTTACTTAATGGTAATAAGCTGTATAAATAAAATTAGTTTATTTTTAAATTACAGAAATAAAAACCCATAAATTAACAAAAACATTATGATCATCTGCTTTAATGAATGGTCTATTGAGCCATGTGATAAGAAGTAATCCCCGTTGACATATATCACTTATTGCCCAATATCTTCCGCCTCAAGTACTTAACCCCACAAAATGACGGCAAACTTGACACCCACAATACCACATAATTCCGCCGCGCACCAGCGATATCCACTGTAAAATATCGGCAACAATAACCGAAGAAATGGCTGTGGAAGAAAAGAGACTCTGGCATTGGAGACATTGATTAACGAGTGCTTAGTTAAAGCGGCACTCAAACACGCGCTGCTAATGCCGCAGATGCCAGCAATAATAGTTGCAAATACACCAGCAACATCAGCACGGCAGCAGCAACACCATCACAGCAACAGCAGCAGCAGCAACATCAACAAACAAAAAGCAAACAAAAGTCAACAGCAATCGCGGACAATAACGGGGAAATAAGCGACAACAAAAGTGCAATAATAATTCTCTCCGGTTTTATTCGTCTTCATATTTTTATGATGAATAATTGAATGGAATCTAGGAATAAGTTTGAAGGAGGGAGCACTATTTATTGCCTTAGCCATGCATCTGTGCAAATACTTTGAAATATGTTTATTAATTGCCAAGTGAACACCCTTCAACCCGCCGTTAATTTCAAGTTAGTCTGTTGCTCTGGTGGTACGTATATACGTATACCACTCGTGTTTACATATATTTGAGGGGTATATGCGACTGGGCATTGACCTGCACTGCCCCAATGTGTAAATAAACAGCTGTGTTCAAAATAATGATAGGGACCTAAAAAAAAATAATTGTAAATGCTTTTAATGTAAAACTTAAAATGTAAAGTGTAAGAAATATTGTGGTCCCTCACAGTTTTCAGCCTATTTTTTTAATTATTGTATATAGCTATATAGTCAAGTAGATCAAGTTAATTCTTAGTAAATGTATTTATCAAAATAACTAACAACTTTCAAGTTAAATCTTAACGTTTATTAATATAATATTTTTTTAATGTATACTTGATTCTACCACTTATAGCTGGTTGCATTTGTGGCCATCAAATTTAACTTCGCTGAAATTGTTTTTGAGCTTCTGCTGAAATTGCCTTAAAATATTATTGCTTATTTTAGGGCTGCTGCACATGGTGCTTCTATTTTGTTATTTTTGCCAGAATCTGTTGATAGTTTTTTTTGGAAATTAATTAAGCGGTGAATTGTTTGAAGTGCTCTTCACTTCCGAAATACTTAAAAGGTACAAAATATTAAGGCCGACAATTGTTTATTAGCTAATTACTTACACTGAAAATATTAAATTTAATATAGTTTCTATTTGATTTTATTAAAATTAATTTTAGTTAAATATGGCTTAAATTTAAATTAAATTTTAAGATATTTAAGTCGACTCAAATTATACATTTTACTATTTTCATATTTAAAATAAGAAATAAAATTAAGTACAAAGTATTAGGGCTTTTTACCAGTGTAATTATGCTGTAAAATAATTTCACAAAAAGTATTCTCTTTAATAAACTCTTAATAACATTTTCTATTATTGAGCAATGACATCTTTTCTTTAGCGGTTAATCTATTTATTTACATTCTAAAACAAGTTCTTTTGAACTTTGTTCTTGTCACATTATTTAATTAAATCAAATGAATCGGTTATTTATTTTGGGGTCCGATTGTTCTATCAGCTTTGCCCTTTTTCACTTCATTTTAATCGCATATAAATAGATCTTTATGCGTTTATTTTTGGCAGTCGCTTTTTTGTTTTGTTCTTGTCAAGAACAACTACAAATCAGACTATTAGTGATTCACTCTGCCCAACAAAAAATTACGCACAGAAATAGCTGAAACATTTGGAGGAATATAGGGGGTACACATGATTCATCTGGCCGACAGCTGGTATTAAATTGTAAAAATGTTTCGGGTACGAGATTCTACGGGGGAAATTCATTTCTTACCTCTATAGCACCTGTCACAAATTAAGTTTTTAATATTTAATACGTGATTCTACACCTTAAATCTTTTAAATTGATCTGTCAATTTTTCACCGATTTATAATTTAATTACTAAGTAAAATTGCTTAATTCTTAGTGAATTACAAATCAAATAAAATGGTTTAAACACATTTGTCACTTTTAAGTTTGGCTTAAAAAGTTAATGGATGAAAAAAATACAACCTAGACAACTTTTTTCTAAAATATTAGCTTAAATATAATGCTTTAAAAGGAAAAACTAACCCCGAAAGCTTTGTTCAGGAATTCATTTTTTTTCGATTGCCACTATTGCACACCCATTTCAATTATTATGTTTATTTGTTTAAAATTAATCAGTGTTTACCCACATTTCAGGAGAACAACTCCAGCGGCATGTTGATGGGGTAAACCCAAATTACTGTGGCGTCTCAGCAAATGTTGCTGCTGCTGCGGCGGGTTATCCAAAGCGGATTTAATCAGTTGAAAGGCCATTATAATAAAGTTGCACTTAATTGCTGGCCTATTTCACAATAACATCACTTTTTACTCGTCGATATGTAAAAACAGCTCGATTATTTTAAATCTAACTCTCTTTTTTGTTTCTAGAAAACATTCCGCCCCAAAAAGAGGAGAATCTATAGTATTTGCAGGCGAAAGAGAGCACAAAGCCCGCGTTTTTGGCACACACGAAAAAAAAGGCATGCGGCATCCACGACAAGATCGATTCTACTGAAACCGCATCCATGAATCCATCGCCATGGCAAACTGAACGTGAGTGGAACGTGGAGCCCGAAGCGCAGCGCAACCGAAGTGGGCAAAAAGCCGAAAAAAGCGGTGGAAAAAAAGGCGAAACAAAAAAATAAAATCGAAATCAAACAAAACGAGACTGTAAACTGTAGACTGTAGACTTTGTATACTGTATGTGCTGGAGTGAAGCCAGCGGAGCATGTGCCGCACCGCAAAAGCGGACTCATGGATCGTATCGTTTGGGGCCGAATTGAATGGGGCTCGCTCGATTCGATGCGATGCTCGCCGCTCGATGAACAGATGATGTTCCCTCTGCATGCAAAGCCGCTGATAAAAATGTATAGAAAACTATAGAAAAAGGGGGGCGTTGCTTGCAGTCCAGGGGAGCGATAAGCTAAATGGGGGAAAAAAAGGAAATAACAAACAAATGGTAAAATGGAAAAATATCTGGCTCCATCTGCGGGCCGTCTGCTCAAGCTGTACATATCAGCTTAAGCAACGCGCTCTATTGGCGTAAAAACAGCAAGTGGTGAAATGGATAAACGGCTGGCTCCATCTGTGGGCCGTCTGCGCAAGCTGTACATATAAGCTTAAGCAGCGCGCTCTATTGGGGTAAAAACAACAAGTGGTGAAATAGATAAATGGCTGGCTCCATCTGTGGGCCGTCTGCGCAAGCTGTACATATCAGCTTAAGCAACGCGCTCTATTGGGGTAAGAACAACAAGTGGTGAAATGGATAAATGGCTGGTTCCATCTGTGGGCCGTTAGCGCAAGCTTTACCTGTCCGCTTAAATAGCGCCCTCTATTAGGGAAAAACAACGAGTAGTAAAATGGATAAATGTCTGGCTCCATCTGTGGGCCGTTAGCGCAAGCTGTACCTATCAGTGCCCTAAATTGAGTAACAGCAGCGCCAGCTATAGAGTTTTTGACAAAGTGAAACAACTAGCATCAATAGTACAATCGCATTCCACTGGGAGCGCGCGTTTGAGTAAAAACCCAGCCACCTATAGACTTTCTGGCGAAATTGAGACACCTAGTACACGTCAATAGTACAGGGAATTTCCATTAGGTGCGCTCATTTGACGACAGCATTTAAATCGTAATGATTTGCTTGTTACAATAGGGGAAACGTAAGTTTTTTGTTTTGGTTTGTGAAATGTGCTGAGACTCACCTGTTAACCCCGTGTCATTGATGCTGGACGTTGAGGTGGAGAAGCCGGGCAGTTTGCGCCATCCCTTGCGGCTCCAAAAGCTCCTGGCCTTCGATTCCGTGGCCGTGCTTTGAACTTGAACCTGAACCTGAACCTGAGCCTGAGTGGCTGGATGGCCATTCCGGTGATTGGGTCCCGGGTCCTCGGCAGCCCGTATCCTGGCGCAGCTGAGTATCCTGCGGCCGCAGGAGGCTCGCGTGAAAAAGCTGCTGCCGTTGCCACTGCCACTGCCACTGGAACTGGCACTCTGACCAGCAGCTGCCATGCCCGCCTCATCGTATACAGTGGCCGCCCGCTGGAACGAACGACAGCTCTGGGTGGTGCCCACCGTGGGCGTTTGGCGGGCGCACTTGATGTGCTGCGTTTTGCTAAGACGCAGGCTGCCAATGTAGCTGGCCCCACTGCTGCCGCTGAAGCCGCTGTCCAGGTCGCCGCACGTGGTGGTGGCCATCAGCTGCTCCACGCCGGCAGCACTCCCTTTGGCCCTCTTTCCCCCCTCTCCGCTATCACAGATGTTGTCCGCCGAAGCGGATGTCAGTCGGGTCAGAATCGTGGGCGGCTGTCCACTGGCCGCCGTCACACTCACACTCGGCTGCGGTGGCTCAACTCCCCCAGAGCCGGATGCTCCCTGTGGCTGCTCCATGGACTTGGGCGGACTTTCCGGCATCAGCATGGCCTCCACACTCAGATTCAGCTCGCCCAGTATCTTGTGATGCCGGCTCTGCACTCGACGCAGCTCCTCCTCCACCAGCGTTTGATTCAGCGAGCCCGCCGAATGGGAGCCCACTGTACTGCGCAGATGATGACCGCCACTGTGGCTACTACTGCTCGTCTGCAGGGCAGCCGCGTTGATCTCCTCGTAGAAATTCTCGCTCTGGCCGGGACCCACTTTGGTGGTCAGTTTGTGGTAGCGCGTCTGGTAGGATTGCAAGGTGGCCGGACTCACCAGTTGCTTGTTCTTCTTGCCCTTGGAGAGCAGCGCTCGGATCGAGTTGGGTGGTGGCTCCACGGAGCAGGGGGATGTGGATGAGGAGCTGGTGGTGTTCGAACTGCCCACCACCGATGAAACGCCTCCCACTCCTCCCCCCGCGCTGGCAGAACCCGGCACATTGGAGTGCCTCATGGCGGCACCGGGTTCGTAGTAGGCATACGAGTAGTCATGATGCAGATGGTGCACTGATAAAAAAAGGGAATAGTAAAATTAAAGAAAAAACTTGTATATTTCCTATTTAAATTAAATATAACTACAGAATATTAAATACAGTGCATATTACATTGCATGATTTAATATAAAAATATTTAAATTAATGTGGATTGATTGAAAATATAACTACAGAATAATAAATACATTAACATCCTAATATTAAAATCGATGTATTTGAGATTGGGTCAAATTTTGTTTCATCGTATTATAATTATATTACTATACATGTCCCCAACAATCTGGTTTTATGTGGCGCCATCTGCCAAACTCCAGAGTCACTACTACAAGCTAAGAGCGAGCGATCTTTGTTTTTCTTCCGCTCTCTTTTACTCTCTTAAAAATGTGAGTGAAAGCTTCCATAGGAACAATTGGAAAATAAAAATTGTAAAAATTTTACCTTTAATGTTTTTAAATTAAATTAGTTTAATTGTTTTGTATTATGTTTGACAATCTCGTTGAAATGCTATAGCTCTAATCTCTAATATAATCATAAATATATATATACATTTTGTATAGCCCTTATCAGCTTCGTTGTTCTTAAACGGACAGATTGTATTTAGTACATTTTAAAAGTTAACTCAGAGTGGCTGTCTATAAACGCAATGCTTAAGCTGACTTCCCACATTATTTGCTTCTTCATTGTCCTGGATTTGCTTGAATCCTTGGCGCATTCCCAAGGTGATCAGGTGTGTCTGCTTCACGATGCTCCAAATCAGTGTGGCGCCTTCTGTCTGGCCGCACTGCATCCAGTCTATGATCACAATAGCAAGATGCAGGCTGAACTGGAAGCCCTGAAGAATACCATTACAAAAGAAGAGTTGGAGGCGCGACTGAAGCAAACAGAACGACATATTATGGAGGCAAAATCCGAAATGAAGACGATAATGCAGTTCATGGACACCAAGATGGATAGTAAAATTGGGGAGGTACAGAAAAAGCTGCAGGATCAGACCAGTATAGAGGCGCTTCTAAAGACGCTTGAGACGAAAATGGCGGCCTTTCAGGCAACCCTCCTGGAAACCCTTTCTAAAACTAGCTCAAAATGTGTCTCTCCGTTGTTCGAGAGAATTGGCACCAGGTTCTTCTATATAGAAAAAGAAAATGAGCTAAGTTGGACCGCTGCGGCAGCTAAGTGTCGTCAAATGGGCGGGTATTTGGCGTCCATCAAGTCCCAAAAGGAACTAGAAGCCCTCCAAGCGAAACTGAACAGGCAGTGGTTCTGGCTGGGCATCAACGATAGGGAAACCAATGGAACGTTCGTATCTGAGGCCTCCGGGAAACCGACCACAGTTTTCAAATGGAGGAAAGGCTATCCCAAAGATGGTAATCCCTGTGTTTTGCTGGGTTTCGCTGATATGATAGATTGGGACTGTGACGACAAAAGCTTCTTCATTTGTCAAGCAGATAATGAGATTTAAGTCTTAGAATCATGCAATGTATTTGTTTTGTTCAAATTCAAACAAAAATCTTGACGAATAACTATGTATATGACAGACTCAAAGATTAAACCGTCAAACATTTCTCAATAAGATATATTTTGATTTTCAAAGTTTGTTTACCAGTGTGTTGTTGCTGCTGGTGGTGGCCACCTAGGTTTCGGCCCAGCGTTTTGCTCTGCCGCGCCGCCAGCTGCTTGAGATGATGTGGTGATGTCTCCAGAGTTGCCACCTCATTGCAGATCTCTATGGCATCCGGATCTGGGTCGGGATACCGGGGCAATTGTTGGCGCCTGGCGGGCGTTTGGCTCGGAGATTGGCCGCTGGGTGGTGGATAGTCTGGCGGTGGTGGAAACTGCAGACAGTGCTTAGCCACGCCCCCATGCACCGCCTCCATCTGCTGCTGCTGCTGTTGCTGTTGCTGCTGCTGCTGCAACTTCTGTTGCTGCTGCTTGAGTCGCTGCAATTGCGTCTGCTGTTGCGTATAGTAATTCTGATTCGAGTGGTGCTGCTGCACCTGCTGCTGCTGTTGCTTTAACTTTGTGTGGACCAAAACCTTGCCGGCCACGCCCCCGCCCCCGACCACGCCCCCCTGGCCCGTCGTGGGGGCGGCCGTCGAGTTGCCGCCGTTGTTGCGTCTGCTGCCCAGGCCCAGGCTCTCCATGGCACATGGTGTGGCTGCTGCCCCAAAAGCTTCGATCTGCCAAAAACAATAGAAAGTACAAGCGGGAAAGCCATTAGGACAATGAATAAAGCAACAAATGGGGAAAATAAGAAAGGTCCATGGGTATAATCCAATTATCGCATTTTCCCAAAATGGGCGAAATGGGAAAACAATAAAACTGTTTAGGTTTGAATGACAGTTGATTGCAAATGTTATAACGAGTTCACAGAGGTATGACATTCCATTTTAGGCCATTTTAAATTGCATAGTTATGTTTTGTTGCATTTTTCCATTTCAGCTTTTTGTTCATCTGATCTTTCAAAAAGCTTTAACGGAATAATTGTACAAAACAAAACAAGCAAATGTCGTTTGAAATTATTTGTTAAATATTTTAAAAAATGTTAAGTTTAGTTTTACATAGTCAAAATTTTACATATATATATATTTTCTAACAGTATTTCCAGTTCGCATGATATTTTAAAAACAAGATAACAAGAAATGCCATTACTTAAAATTAACTTTTTCTGTTTATGATATTCAATTAAATCGCGAATTCTTGAGCCTCACTTAAACAAATTTGTTTTCTACAAGTGTTTGCTTACCTTTAGAAATAAGAAGACTAATTTAAAAACTATTTTAATACAAGAGGTGAGAAATTAATGAGCATAAAATGCAGTTAAGTATATATACAAGTTGCAGCAGATGTCCCTGGCGGTTATTAGTTCCTGGAACTTTGACCGCAGTAAATGTGCTATTTGGCATTCGCGCTTCAAGATTCCATGCAACAATCCACATGTCGCAGTGATTAATTGCCGCTAATTCAGCAAAGCCTTTTGCTTTTGATGGCCAAAGGGTTTCAGACTCTTTTTTTGTGGCCTCGCTTCAAAGGCCCGGCCGAGCGTGGTAATTGAAAAACCAGGCTAAACGAGAAATGAGCCTGGCCACCAATGAGTTCAACCGGGGAGTCAGGTGGAGTCGAGACCTCGATGATGGATCCGCAGCTGTCACAGGTGAGTATGCCGCAAATAAATGGGCTAAAAGACCCCAATGCGGAGGGTAAACCAAAGCCAAAGTTGAGGGGGACTTTGCTTATGAAATCAAATCAATCAAAGGAGAGAAGATTTAGAAAACCAAAGTAAATAAAATTGTATAAAAGGTATTTTAAGTTGAAACTATAATTTAGTGGGTATTGAGAACTTTCTTCTTTTTTGAGGTATTAAGTTTAAGGAATGTTCAAACTGGCATTGGCAATAATTTCA
This sequence comes from Drosophila elegans, assembly GCF_018152505.1. NCBI lineage: Eukaryota > Metazoa > Arthropoda > Insecta > Diptera > Drosophilidae > Drosophila > Drosophila elegans. The sequence goes on from NW_024545513.1 coordinate 5,233,117, forward strand.
GCTATTTTACTATGGGACAATCAAATGATAATGTCAGTTGTTCTGCAAGATTATATGATCAAGATAAAGGACAGAACTCGAGGGAATTAAAGCCAAGGAGAAGACGGTCCGATAATGTTCAAGGTAACATAATAAAGTTGGGGATGATAATGCCACCAAGTTATAAGTGGACATATTCCAAGCCAAGGATTCTTCGTGGTAGCAGACAGAAATTCAATTGGTAATTTGAGTAGAGGTCCATCCCGGTTTTAGTTCTTGTTTATCTTCCCTCTCTCTCTCCCTCTCCCTCTCTCTCTCTCTCTTTTTTCTCTGTAACCTGAGACAAGTCTGAGAACTGGACACGATCTCGTTGGCACAGCAGGTCCCCAAATTAGCGTCTAAATTTAGCTACTCAACAAATTGAATTGAGCCCAGCGAGGGGCACACTGATGCGATCTCTTTCTTATCGCATATCCCTCTCTCTTTCCTTGCATATTTTTTATGTTCCGAGCGGTTTCTTGAGTTTTAAAGCTCTGCGTGCACTTGAAGTCTCGCAAGGGTAGGGCGGGGTATTAGGGGGATTAAGGGCTTCCAACTTCACGGGGGAAAACATCAAAAAACCCTAACGCATGCCATTGTCAACAGTCAGATACAACAACAATAGGGGGTTAAGAAGGGGGTTCAGAAGGGGGTTGGGAAGGGGGTAGAAGGCGGTAGGGAAGGGGCAAAGAAGGGGCAAAGAAGGTAGTAAGCAGGGTAGAAAGTATAGAAGTGGGAGTTTGTCAGGGAGTAAACCACTCGAAACGCAGGGCCAGGATTCCCCTGGAACCTCTTGAGCTCCCCTCAAATCTCTCACCCCCCACTGAAAACCATACCCCCCCGCCGCCCCTCCTGAGATTCTCCTACGTGCCAGCATATATGTATATATTCTTCAAGGGAACCTTAAAGCTTCTGGCTACCAGGGTAAACTTTTTATGTTTGCCAACGCTTCAACCCACTTACAAGGATTCATATATGCGTGGCTGTTATTTTTTTATACGCTGTATGCTCTCTCGTTAGTTTGCTTGCTTTTGTTTTGTCTCCTCCTGTTTTCTCAACTGTTTCACAATTTTAACATGCACCCATTAACTGGCGGTTGCACGGGTATACGAGAACAAGTCGAAAATCTATGCAAATAGCTTGATACAATTTAGCTGGTAAATAACATTGGTACTTTCAAACAAAAAAAATTAACAAAAGTCTCTAAAAGCATATACCTAACATTTTTAACTTTTACCTATTTGAAAGTCATATAATTCTTACAAAATACATTTATTTAAAAGTAAGAAGAGTTTGGCTTGTAATTTTTTCTTAATGTTTTGCTTGGTTAATTCCAAAGCTTTGATTTTCTTAAAGGAAAGGGGTATCTTTATGTCTTGATTTCGGCTTGGCTTCCCCTGTTTATTTTAGCCTTGTTTTTTCGTAATTTTTCTTCGACCCTCGAGCACATTTTCCACGCTTTCCCGAGGAAAGTGAAGCGAGTGCCAGTGATGCGAGCAAGGAAAAGCGAACAAAAGCCATCAAGATCCATCTTCCGCAGATGCGGTAAGGAAGTCTCGACTTCCTCTTTGCCAATATTGCCGCTGCTCAAGTGACTTTCGCTGATTGATTGGGTGGTGACCCCGATGGAGCACTTAATTAGAAGCACACGCATACGCGTTAACCGAAAAAAAAGGAGTTGCTGCAGCTGCAGCAGCACTTTAATGGGGGAAACGAAGGCCAGCGAACAGCTCCAGCCAGCAGCACTGAGAAAAAATTCGTTCTTTTCCCTTGGTTTTTGTTATTTAAAGTTACTAATTTATTAAATATTTATTACAACTAAGGATTATTTATTTTGAAATAAACAAACGTTCCAAATTAGCTGTAAAAAAATTGTAAGTGTACGTACAATAAGTCTTTGTAATAACTAAAACACTCAACACATTTACATTCTAGCACATAAACATTAATTAGCTTGTTTTAAAAAAAAAATGAATGGGAAAACTTGTAGAAAAATATTTTTTTTTAAATTGCTGAAAACTTTTTTTGCTATTTATCTGGCAGTGTACACCTCCCCTTTTGCCGACCTTCGAGTGGCTGCGTGGCTCGTGTTTACTGCAAAAAGGGGCCGGGCAGCAACAGCAACAGCAAACAGAACCGAACAGAAACGCATTGCAATAATTATATGCTGAGGCAGCAGCAGCAGCAACAGCAACAGCAGCAACAACTGCAACATCAACCCCAGCAGACTGGCCCCTGCAAAAAGTGTTGCATGTTCTTCTATCATATTTGCAATTTATGTGTCGCCAATTCACTCAGACTCCTCCTGCTGCTCCTGCTGCCCCCAGAGTCCTCTTGCCAGCGGATTCCCATTCCATCCCATTCCGATTCCCATTCCTCTTTCCATTTAAGGCATGTTGATGCCCGAGTGCGAACAAGTAATTAGAAAACATATTTCGAAATTGTTTCGCCATCCGTTTGTGCAACTCAGTGGCTTGCAGCTGTGCAGAACTCATGGGGAAAAAGAGATGCCACAGACTTGTCGTCTTAAAGATCCCTGGGATTACTCATAGAGCTTTGCATTTAAGTCTCTGAAATTCAATTTATCTCTAGCCGCTGGGAATTTGTAATTTTATTCGGCAGTAAAGGTTTCAATTATGTTTACCAAAAACATTTAGCAAAATTTAAGAGTCATACACTCATCAGAAGCAAAGAAAAAAATTAATCAAAATAAAAAACATAAATATATATGCCTTTTCTAAGTTTTAGTGTTCACAAAATGTGACTGTTAATTAATTAACACAATGTAAATATTAACCATGACTAAATAATTTTACTGATATGGTCTGTTATATATTATTCTGATTGTAAGTGTACCATTTCAAGAGTTTTATTTCAGTTATCGGGGTTCCGCATTTCCTTTCATAATAACTAACCCTTTTAAATCCTTTTGGAATTTTTTCGTTTGAAACTGAACGTTCCATTCGAACGATGTCCCGATATTAAATTGATATACCGCTTTTAAGTTGACCAATTAAGGGGGATAAACGCCCCCCCCCCATCCGAAAGGGGCGCACCAACACCCCTTTTTTGTCATATGCTGCGTTGCCAGGCATCAAAAAGCTGGCTTTGGGTGGTTTTCCTGCACTGTTGTCACTCGCTTTCGTTGATTGTTTGACTGGGTGCATTGACTTGCCAGGCAGCCCCTCTTTTTGACAGTACAACAGTACAATGGCCCCCCTCCCCCCTAAATATCCCCACCCCTGAGCACCAACTTTTTCCCCGCATTGCGTGCTGCATTGTCAACAAGTGCGAGTGAAATAAAAACCGGGGACAAAAAAGGCGGACAGGCAAAGTGAAAGGAGAAAAATTGTTAACGGGAGTTCTGTGTTCTCAGAAAATACGGGAGATTTTGTTTTTTTTTTTAGCGGAAAAGGAAAATGGGGGGAGAGCTAGTTTCCCCTAAGTTGCATCTTTACATCCTTCAACATGATTTCCCTCCATTTTCCGCATTTTTCACCGTATGTGCAAGAAAGTAAAATGAAAGCGTCCGAAGGGAGTTAAGTTAAATTAATGGTAATGATGATGATTAGTGATGTGAGTCTAACTATGTACTTATTCCGCTGATTCTAACTGAGATAACTGAATGTAACTTTAATCTTTAAGGTTTAATGTTTCTTAAACTGCTCAATGTCTAGGTATATTTATGAATGCACAAGGTACCGGTATTAGATGTCCTCAAGGAAATTACTAAAAAATAATTTAGTATAGAAATCATTTTAAGCTCAATCTGAAACAGCAAATTGTTTATGAATATAAAACTATGAACTTTCTAATGTCTTTATTTGCATATATATTTCCAGATCTCACCATTCCATAATTTTTTATAAACGACAACAAATTAGATATGAATATATAACTATTTAAGAAAATATATAAAATATTTTAAACTCAATCTGAAGATTCAATAGCATCACTTTTATTTTAGACAGCAGGGTGTTTATGAATATATAACCATTAGCTTCCTTAAACCTTTATTTGTTTATATATTTCCAGATCTCCACGTTCCATATTTTTGATTAGCCTGTTTATCCTATATACCTTTTTATTTCTTTTATTTTTACACATTTTTCCTTTTGATGTTTTTGGTCCATCACTGACATGTCCTCGCATAGATGTTGTGAGGATAGGAATAGATAATGGCCGCCCCGATGTGCGCTATCTCATAGTCACCAACTCCAGCCCCCTTCTGCGGCCCTGTGAATGTGAATCCCCCTTTGGATGTCTCCACTTCATTCATTCCTCATTGGCCGATAAGCTACATTAGCTGCATGTGCAACTTTTTCTGCTCCTCCTTTGACTCTGGATTTTGTTTTTGCATTTTTTTCTCTCTTTTTAGGCCTGGTTTGGCTTTTGGCTTTATCTGTGGCATTAGCCTGCTTAGGCCCCCAGCATCGGATTTTTTTTGTGGATTCTGGGCATGCTAAAGTGTCGTTTTCATTTGAACATTTTGTCAATTGCTTCGCTTTCACTTTTGCCCACAAGCCCCAGGCCTCACTTTTTCCATTGAAGTTGACTTCGATTTTGTGGAGAGTTTGGAGCTTGCTTAGAGTTGCACTTTTGTTTTCAATTTATTTAAAAGAGTGTTAGAGTGTTAATTTGATTTTTTTTTTAAATAAGTAAATATTTTTCATGGACAATTTAAAAAGAAATTGCACTATAAATATCATTTGGAATGATTTAAGAACAGGTCTAAGATTTTGAAATTAACTCTAACACTTACTTTATTGTTACCCATTCTTTAGGGATTCAGGGTCAAAGATCTGGCTTTCCCCTTGGTTCTCAAATCTTTTTTACACTTGACAGCAAATTATGCAAAATAGGAGTTGCCCTCAGGATTTTGCGCCATGTTTCGTAATTTTGTAAAAAGCAAACTAAACATGCTCCACATAATTACATGGGATGCTGGGGATTGGGGGATTGGGGGATTGTGGGATTGTGGGACTGGAGTTTCAGATGGGGTATTCGTCCATTGTTTCCACCACGAAACAATGCCGCATGCCACGCATTGGGCATGGGTCACCTTCGCTTCTCATCATCACCATGTGAATGTGAATACGAATATGAAACTGAATCCGAATACGAATACGAATCCGAGTTTGCATCTACAACTTCGTCTTCTTTATTTTGTGCACTCAAGCGCCTTTTACTTTGAGCATAATTACTTGAGCCCATGTGGGTGGTCGTGGGTGGCGCAGGTTTTCGAGAGGCTGGCGAAGGTCATTGGCCCAAGATTTCTCGGCATTAGATCTTGGCATTTGCCGCTGGTCAACGGATGTGAATTATGCATAACCCTTTCCTGGATAAACTTTCTTCGCCTTTGGGGAGCTTCTTCAAGAAGTAATTAAACTTGGCAATACACGGAAAAAACATGTGGCTTAAGTCTCTGCCTATTTATATATTGATTTTTATTTAATTAATTGGTTGCTTTACTCCATTGTGAAACAATTGAATATATTCAACAGCATAGTATTTTTGTATGAAATTTTTAACCATTCATAATAATTTAGTGTTCTCCTGTATTAGTATACAATTCTCAATTATATTTTATTTTGTTAACTATTGTTTTCTTTCCATTTGTTTTGTTAAAATTTTCCAATGAAGTCATATTTTCTTTCCAAGAAAAGTGCATCATAAATGAATTTCGATTAAAACATATTATCTTTACATCCAACTCAAATGTTCCACTTCCATCGTTCCAGTGGCGTTCTGGTCTTATTATGCTCATCCATCTCTATATATATTTCCTAACACTCGTGTTTGTGTGCTCCATTAAGAGTAGCTCTTGGGCATGAATGAATGTCATCATCCTCGTCATCTTCATCGTCAGTATCCCACTTCCATTCCCCTTGATAAGGACAAGTGCTATACGAACCGGGGCTCACACGGGACTCCAAACTCCGAACCAAAACCCTTTTGCGGAAAAGCCAACAGCGCTGGGGTGAAAGTAAAATTACACTTGCAGCGGGTTGGATCCCCCCATTTTTTTTCGTTCGTTGGGATTTTTTTTTATAATTTCTTTTTTTTAACACAAAACGTCAAAGAGAGAAACGTTGACGTTTGTGGTCCTCGCATCCGAATGACAGGGGAGATGCCCCGCGAGTTCGTTAAACCTTCAAGCATCGAAGTTTTCATTTCTTCGCCAACCAGGAGCAACTAAATCCTTGGCTGCCTGTCCCTGTGCCTTTTTCTCCATGTATTTCTTGTTTTTTGTTTTTTTTTTTTTTCAAGCCCGCGGCAGGTCGCGACTCGCTGGCTGAGATACTTTGATGCCAAGTGCTGGGTAGCAGCTCCCTTTCCGAATCCATGGTAACACTCGAAAAGTTAGTGGCGCTGACAAGGCTCACACGACAAAAGTCAATGACTGTTGTCCGGGTTGGGCTGTCCTGGGGATCGGCTCTTTTTTTGCCCGGGGGTGAACCAACCCGGCGAGTGCGAATGCGAGTGCGTTGCGTTAAAATTTAATTAACAGCCGACACAACACGCACTTTTCCAGACCCGAGGAATGAGGAATGGTGGTCGAGGGAAAGCTAAAAGCACTTGACACCTCGCCAATTGATATGCACCACTCGGATCCGGCATTCTCTAATTGCAGCAAACACCTTTTATAGAACTACAGAACTTCCAACTCCCAACATCAAACTACCATGTTCACAAGTCAACTAAAGTCTTAAAAATAGTTTCTAACTGGCATTTGTATTATACCTTTGGCTGAGTTAACGAAACAACCCTCACCGACTTTAAAGTATAAAGTATTAAATTTTTTTATATCTATTTTCTAATTTATAATTTATTTCTCTAAATTATTGTGACTTTATTCTATGAATATCTACATTAAAATAACGTTGGTTTACTTTCAACTCAATTTTATATTAGCTATTCATGGCCCATCATACATAGGTTTCAAAGTCTAAGTTAAAGAGGCCTTCCTCCTTAAAAATGGTTGGAACTTTTTCGATTTTTCTTACACTTGTTCAAGTGTGAAGCGAATCCCACACAATCTTCGGACTTTCTTTCTTCTCTTTACTTGAGATCCCAAAGACTTGTCAGCTAATTGTTGGCTGTAGAGTTGGATTGCAGGGTTAGATGGGTTTATCTAGCACCTGTCAATTGATTGTCAATCTAACATGCGATCGAGGGAAGTGTCATTAAAAAGACTTTTAGAGTTCCAAGATAATCAGGCATCGCTTGGGAGTTTCACAGTCTCTCGAAATATTCCTAATAAGTTGGGAAACTTTTAGAGGTTTATTTATGCTAGGCTGACATCTGACAAAAATGGTTTGTAGATAAATACATAACCAAGAAAATACAAACAAAAATTCTTCTTTATATTTATCTTAAAAATGAATCAATAAAATAAGTAGGAAAAAACTCCTGGTGTCTTCTTGAAGTCCAGGGAATTTTAAAGAAGGTGAATATACCAGCAAATTACGCGTTTCATCACTCTACCCCATAATTAGGTATAGTTTCGTGGCAGGCATGCCAACAAGGAATTGGCTCACTTGACACCTCCTAAATGATGTCCTGCCCCAGGGACAATCCAGACTTCGTATTGTACATACAGCCCAGTATCGGATCGCACACGATCCAGCCCAAAACTCATCTCGGACATTGTCCGCTAATTGATTTTGCCGCTTAAGTTTACAACGCGTAAATTTCCCGCTGAAATGCAACCGAAACCGCATCCAACGCAGTCGACTGGATGCGATGTGATGCGGCTGACCTCGAGTGTCCATCGTCCAGTGTCCACTGTCCAGTGTCCAGTACCCACTGTCCCATGTCCAATGCACAGTTGATGGTAATCGGCTTATGACCGCCTGGTTATTGTGGTTTCTCCGCCCAGAGTTTCCCCTTTTTCAGCTGAACTTTTAGTTTTGTTTTTCCCCGGCTGTTTATTTTTTATATATTTTTTTTTTGTAAATGATATGCGTGCAAAAGTGACAGCGCTAATGGGCAGCAAAGGCTGTCCTACAGTTTGGATCCATCTCAGCAAAATACACTGGGGAAAACAGCAGAGGCTTATTCCTTAAATCAGTCTATTATTATTACGACATTACGACATTAAAGAGTAAACTTTCTCTTTAATAAAACAAACAATTCTTTAAAATAAAGTTCATTATGTATGTATAATAATTTCAAATATAAATTCGTTTTATTATATCGAGATAATCAATTAGTAAAACTCAGAAAAGCTTATCTTCAATTGAAATGAAAATATATAAAGTATTTTTGTATCTTCAAATCTATCTATCCATTTATTGAAATTTTAATGTTTGTAAAATACAGTTTTCATAAGAACCTACGAAATTTTATAATTTCAAGTCTTTTCTTTCAGTGTGGGCTCGCCGTGGTCCATCTGCCGCATCCTAGAGCTTGATGAGACCGTAGATGATGCGCTCAATCAGATGCGCCCAATAAACTTTGCGGCTACTTGGCATTGTTCGAATGCCGCAACGGCAGTTTGGCGGTCCAGGAGCAGTCGGGGGGCGGTCGGGGGGTGGACCTGGAGCGGACCGGGCGGAACGGGCGGCCGGAATCCCTCGCTAAGTGGCCAAGTGGTGTCCCACCAGTTGTTTGTCGGTTGATTGCTGTTATGTGCTGGTATGCAGCGCTTAACACGCCAAGTCAATTAAATGTTCGCTTCCGCAACTTGGCGACTTGGCCGAAAGGAAAGTGTAGCAGCCGGGATGACTTCAGTTGAAATCGATGCACTGAGCGAAAAAATTAGGTAACCAATGCTGGCATAAGCTTTTTGTAATCCTTTATATCACTTTTGCATTTGCTTAAAGGTTTAATATTGTTAAATACAACATTGTTTGTATCACTTAAATTTGAATATCAGGAAAAATAACCACTTTTTTAACAAATAATCTTAACTCGTTGCTTAGCTAATATTGTAATTTTTTTTTAAGTCAGTGATATAGGTATGTTTCCCTTAGTTTGTCTGACTATCTAGTGATTTTTTAAGTGTACTACTGGCTTGCCAGTGGCAACTCAAAGCAGCAACAATGAGCTCTGTGTGCAACTCATGTTTGATGTATCACACACTTGGACGTGGAATTGGATGACGATGACGATGAGGATGAGGATGGAGAACCCAAGCCAAGGATATGGATATGGATGAGAATGGATGTGGATGTGGACGCTGGGCGAAGTGTCGATGAAGTGTTTATGGCCAAACAGCAAATATTCGCGGAGCAGCCATTGTTTTCAGGCCCAACACCGCGATGTGAATGTTTATATATAAATATATATATATATATTTATCTGAATCCGGATCTGGACCTGCTGCTGTGGTGAAAGTGATACACTTAAGTGTGTGGATGGCTAGTTGATGGGGTGTCGAAATTTTTGGAATTCCCGTTGCGTGTGTGCCTCAAGTTTTAGCTATAATGCAATAAAAATGGGTTTTCTACCACTAAATAATTTTGTCATAATTTTTGGTAAAATTTCCATACTTCAATTTCTGTTGACCTAATTATTTTAGCCCTCAATCAATGACTACCCTCTATATTCCCACTTTTTGATTTATTTATTTATCAAACTAACAATAATAAAGGGATTTTCTGTACCACCCTTAATAAAATACTGTATATTATTTTATTATCTAATAACTAGCTGGCTGCTCAAATTTTGAAGCAGAAAATCTAAATCTAAAGTAATTTTATGTCCTTAATAAATACAGCAAATTATTTTATTATCTCTAAACCATCTGGCTGCTCAAATATTGAAGTATTTCGGTCATTAATGTAATGATTTTATTTAGCGGGGAACAGAGGAAAAGAAAAAGGAGTACAGACGAATCCCTGGTGAGGGAATTTGAAGGAAAAAACCAGAAGATCAGGCAGTGACTCGACAATTACCACAGTCAACATTGGACATTCAATTCGCGCCGCGTCATCGTTTGAATTTGCAGCCATTTGCGCTGGCTGTGGCTGCCGTTAGAAGTTGTGGTAAATCGCAGTGCAAGTCGCAGTTGCAGCTGAAGTCATCGCAGCGGCATTAACAATTAATGTGCCACAGCTACTGCTGCTCCACTTGGCTTCACTCCGCTGCACTTCAATCTCGGACAGCTCTCGACCAACTCACCACACAAAAAAAAAACAAATAGAATGGCAAATTAGCAATAACATTTACTTGAAATAATGTATGCCTAAATAATTTAAAGACAATATATTATATATTTACCTTCTCCAATAAAAACATTACTTTCATTTTTTTAAGTAATTAAGTCGTAAATAAAATTATGTGAGAGCTTCTAGTTCTTAATAAAATAAATATTTTAGATGATTTTTTACAGTGCATTAATCCTCCTTCTGCAAGACGTTCATTAAAAACGTTTAAGGCGGCGGGTAAATTATAGTAATTGCGCATACGCCGCGTTAGATGAGCATGACAATGGCAAATTGTTTGGCATATGACAAAATGACACCCGAGCGAGGAGGAGCCCTTCTTGGCCAACACTGCTGGTGATTCTTGAGTTGCCCAAAAGATACTGAATATAAATTAAATTCTGTGATAGATAAGAATACAAATTTTGGAAGCCTAATAGATTTGATTAATTATAATAATCCTTAAAAGTTATGTGGTTACACATATTCTATTACTCCTCAAATTTAGGTAACTACGTTATTTAAAAATTTACAAACATTTTACTTCCAGAAAGTTTAAAAACTAGATATGATAACTATAATTTGCGGAGCGAAGACACTCAAGAAAATCAATTTTGGCCTACAAACTCAGTTCCGCTGAGCGCAGCAACTAAATTTTCCGACATTACAATTTACACAAAATCCCCATTTATTTGCCTAGTAACGAACGCCCCTGCGCGGTCCCTTTTTTTTGTTTGCCTGTGGGACACATAAATTAGCCGGCACTAAAGAGAGTCAATTTCGCTGCACATTATGGCTCAAATTATCAATGCCCATAAAGTATTTCCTCTTTGGCCGAGGGATAGGAAAAGTTACTGAACAAAAAAGCTAAAGAAAAAAGATGCCTCCACACAAAATGCGTTCATCACGTTTCCTCTTTGCCGTTTTCCTTTTTTTCCGTTTAGTACGAAATAAATTTAAGGAAAGAGTTTCGTCCTCTTTAGGAAGAATCTCCAAGGGGGTGGTGGTAAAAAGGGGCGGGGGAAGACTGCAAGCTGAGACGCCCACAAATGCTAACAAGTGAGCGAGATGGCAAGTGCGAGAGAGAAAGAGGGGGAGCAAGAGACAGAGCGAGGAAGATGCAGCAAATCTTCTGGATTCACGCTTGAAAACTTCAGCTTCCTTTGCACTTAAAAAAATATTTATGTACCATCTAAAAATACTTAAAAAATAACATTTTCCATGTTACACGGATTTATTTTCAAAATCGTTAAAAAAAGTCTCTTAATAACTAGAAAATGTTCCTTCACAATTCACCATAATCATCACAAAAAATTGTATTACTTACAAAATATGTCCTTTAAAGTTTAATTAAAACCAAGCATTGAATAAATATTTAAAAGTAATAAAATCAATTGCAAAACTGCACTCAAATGTTTTTGAAATTACCAGAATTAAGGGAATTGATTTGTTTTTTGTGTAGCTATCTTTTTAACCTCGCTTTTCTCCCGCAACACCGTTATAAATAAATGCACGTATTGCCATTACATTTCATTGTTCAGCCAACAGCTGCCAGCGGGCCGCGAGCAAAATCGACCAGAAAGTCTGTAACCCCCTGCCATATTTTTTTTGGTCGAAACCCCCCTTCGAGCCTCGGGGGCATCCCCATCCTGTTGCCTAAATGGCGTTAAATATGGCATTGATGATCATTATCAGTGAACCGACCGAATCCGCATCCCGTTTTTCCCCCTTCTTAAGCCATTTTTTGGTGTAATCCAATAGCCCCATCACGTCCAGAGCTTTATGTTGAGGTGTTAAGAATGTTTTCTTTTTCGCTTTTTTTTTTTTAATTTTTTCATTGCTTTTTTTTTTCTTTTTGTTTCTTGCAGGCGCTAATGAACTCGGGCGGCTGGCAATTTAAATCGTAAAAAATAAAAGAACGTTTCTCGTCACGAATTAATATTTGCCATTCCCTTGGTGCCTACACCTATGGTTGCTGGAAGGAGAAGGGGGACTCTCCCCCTTTTCCCCGAAGTGGCAGACGTCTAATGAATGCTCCTCCAACGCCTGTTGCGGCTGCCGCTTCATTTCCCGATATCGGGAAACGCCTACCCAGAGGCTCATTTATAATTTTACGCGAATTGCCAGAGATATTCTCCCCTTTTGGGATCCCGATCCCGATCCCCCCCGAAGTCCACAACTCTGACTGTTGCAAGTTCACGATCGTGCTGCACGTTTTGTGGCTTATTTACGGATACACCGCGAGTGCAGATCCACACTGAAAGAAAATATGATCGCGCAATGAGAGATTTGGGAAATGGGTCAGCAAAAAAAATGTTGCCACAAAATTTGAAATTTAACTTGACAACAGAATAATGCGATGGTCTTAAAGGTAAAGCCCTTGGCTCTAATGCAAAATAGTGATGGCAAATTTTGTGTTTAGATATAAAAAGAAATACCTTTAATACATTTTGTTTGCTTGCATTTATTTTCGCTTTTTTTAATTACCTAATAAAATTAAGGCTAAAAAACAAAATTAACTAACTAACTTTATAGACTGTAGATTTATTAAAATTGTTTATTTTTATTATCTTAACACCATGCAAATGCCGATATTATCTTGAACTAATTTTAAATCCTTAGTAGTTTTTGTCTTTGTGTTTGGTGCACAGTCGAGGGAAAATTGTTATGTATTCTATTTGATGTGCTTATAAAAAATTAGTTATCTTAATGAAAAATCCCCCGTTGTGAAACTTATATATTTAATTTTTTTTTCTGTGCAATTACCTGAACTCCTGCTAGCCTAACAAGTTGCCGATTGGCCTGCTCCCGCTCTTAACCCCCTCTTAACCCGCCCTTAACCCCCTGCCACCGTTGTTCTTGCACATTAACTCCTCTGCCAATAATCATAATAATTTACGACCACCCAACAGCGAGGTTCGCTTTGCAAAGTGGGAGAAGCCTTTTTGTAGGCACTTTGTTGCCATTGCCTGCACTGCAACAGGGGGCGTGGCTCATCTGCATGTAGCAGACACATCTCGCAATGGATCCACAGTAAATTTAAATGCCGATTGCTGGTGGCCACTCAGGGGTTTTACAGTGGAATCACAGCGAAGAGATGGAAAGAAAAAAAATCGATTTTACTTTGAATAATAATAATATACAAATAGTTTCCTAGACTTGTAGAAACACCCAGACAATTGGGTCGAAAGCCCTTTCAACCGGAGCGTGATCAGTCCTCGAAAGCCCCTTCGCAGTTAAAAAACTAAAGTTTAACTTTGACCAACTATAGTTTTGCACTCGATCGACGTCTAGACACATTGGTCCATTGAGAGTTGACCAGCAGAAGTAAACAAGCACAAAGGCACTGAAAAAAAATTGCTTGCAATGCCATTTATACAAATTGTTGTCCAAATAAAAATGCAATTTAAAAGGAAAATGCTTTCTGGCAAATAAAAAAAATATATATATTTTATCCAAATTAAATTAAATGAAATACAACAAAATGGATTATGTTAAAAATAAATTACAAAAAAAAAACACAAAGAATTTTTTACTTTCCTTGGCATATGCTAAAATTGGCAATTGAATATATTATGGTCAAATATTGCAGATCAAATTTTGGTTATAAGTAGCTCATGCTTTCGAAATGAAATGTATTTTCCAGTGCACTTGTACCCAGTATTCAAATAAATCCCGGCATAGCTTTAGTGGGTGCAATAGATTGTGGTTTTTGGATTGGGCGTTATTTGTTGGCAGTAAAAGTGCTTCATTAGAGCCCAACTTTTCATGTTTGTTTGTTTGGTTGCAGCTGCCGTTTTAACTCGATTTTTCGTTTTAATATTTGTTTAATTGCGCATAATTAATTGATTTATAGGGCATTGTTTGCCCTGCCATCTTTCTCTTAGTTCTCTTCGTTTTTTTGTCTCCCCCTTCCGTATTATTTTCCCTTTGACTGTGTATAACCGCAGAATTCATTTCAATTTGCGGTTTAAGTGGATCCCCAGCAAGCGCCAGGCACCTGACCCATACCCGTACCCGTTCCCATTCCCATTCCCATTCCCAAACCGAAACCCAAACCCAAACCCAAAGCCAAACGCAAGCCCAATACCTTGGCTACCCCCATCTCATTTGATTGTGCGGTTAGTTTTGGGCCCGTAATTAATACAATTATGTACCGGCAACAAATTGAAATCAATTTCGTCTGATGGGACCAGCAGCAGGCAGCTGGAAGCTGGAAGTCGCCATTCAGCAGATTCTCTGTTCTTATTCTCCGGCCGGCGGGAAAAGCAATTTTCATAAAAGTTCCTCATCTCGGCAGCGCTGTCAAAGGATGCAAGTGCCGCGGGAGTCGCTGCCTCCATGAGTGCGAAAATTATATTTAAGTGAATTTTTAGCAAGCATATGATAGCACGAATAAGGAACACCCTTAAAAGGTATGTATTTTCCGTAAGTAAGCTACAGAAATTATTACGGTTGTTTAATGAATTGGGGAACTTAAAGGAAAATATATTATTGACGGACTTTACCTTTGTTATAACTTATCGCAATTGGACACACGTGTCAAATTATTTGTACGAGTTCAACGAGGTATGAAATTATACTATTGCACCAATATATTAATTTTTTTTTGGCAATATACTTTAATTTTTTTAAACAGCTTTGATAGCACCCCATAATAAAGAATATACTTAATGATTAAATTCTGTAAACTTCGCCTTAATTAATACATAAACAAATTACATTTACCAAACGTCAAAGTGTTTAAATATTAATTATGTTATAAATGAATTTAATTACTTGGTTTATGAAAGCTTTGTATTATGGCTCTAACTTACAAAAATTCTACAGTCGTTGTTATATACAAAGAACATAATATACAGTGATTTTCGTTTACATTTTAAACTACAACACAACATTTAAGGACATTTGTTTCACTTTTTTGACCAACACTACAATGGACAAACGATGACAGCCAAAGCTCCTGTCTGGCAGTTTTTCAACTCTCATTTCCGAGCGCCACCAGCAAAGTCAACAAACCAAATTGCCAGAGTGTATGAAAAGTGTTGACAAACACGCCGATGTGAGTGTGAGTGGGAGTGTGGGAAAGGGGTGTTTGATGCCAAACAAACAAAAGAGCGGCTGGCAGGCAAAAAAAAAATTTTAACAAATGAATGGAGAAGAGAGCAAAGAAACAAAAACAAGAGCAAAACGAAGCGATTACATAAATTCATTAAAATTAAAATGTTTGCCAAATGGAAGTCATGCAAACAGCAGCCACAAACAAGCAAACAGAAGGCGGCCAGATAGACATAAAAGGACTGGGCATCGAGGATGCAGGACAGTCCAAACAGGACAGGACAGGACAGGACTGGAGTTGGAAATGGAAATGGCGATGGAGCTGGAGCTATATATAGATGGGGGCCGAAACGACGTTCACGTTGCATATGCCAGATGTCAGTTGACGAGGACCCAACGAATCGAGACGAAATGGAACGTATGCAAAAAAGGAGTAGCGTCTCAACTCTTTACAATTAAGCTGAATACAAACAAGGCATCTTACAAAAAAAAAAAAAAAAGGAAGGGCTGGGATAAACCTGCCATTCTCATATATTTATATTACAATTTCTTAAAACTCTAAAAAATTTAATAAGTATTTAATAAGTACTCGCATAAAATAAATATCATTAAACTACTTCCTATTTTAGCATTAGAATGCATTTCAGAGAGAAAAATCTAATTTAAACAACGCTTTGACGGTTTATGAAGAAAACACTTAGATAAATCGCAAACGCAAACACAAACTTAAAAACCAAAAGAATACAAAGAACACAACAAAAATAATATATATATATATGCAAAATAAATAAATACTTGCTAAAAATTATATAAATGCATATTGTGATAGGAGCTTTAAACATATTTTCCTTTCTGTTACTTTTTCGCAAAGTGTAAGCTTGCACCGACTTTCAGCCAGTCATTCAAGCCAGGATGGAGAATCCCTGTTGACTGATTCTGCTGCCAGACAATACTAGGCCTAGACCCCCATCCCCCTCTGCACCCAGTGAATCCCCTTGTTCCCTCCCATCTCGGCAACAATAAAACACTGTGAATGACAGACAGAGAAGTTCACAAGTTCAAATGCAGACGCGACTTAGACAGTCCGAATGTCCAGCGGGGCACGATGGGGTTGCATTTCCAGATTAAAGTACAGTGGGGCCTCACAAAACAGTAAGGATTTTTTTTTTTTAATTTTAGATATATATAAATGGTTTTTAAAAGCATTCGACATGTAATCTTACTATCCAATATTTATTAAATTTCTTTAATTTTCTAAGTTATAAAATCTTTAACTAAAGCAATCGTTATGTTATATTATTCAAATAATTTTAATGATTTTTTATCAATTCTTTCGAAATGCTACTTAAAATTAATGACATATGTATGTACATAATCACCAGATTATTTAAAGTTATTGGAACAGTTTAGTTTTGGGCAACCACTGTTCAATTGTACATATGTATGTTATGTAATTGTTTGTTTGTACGTGGGCCAAATTGCAATGCCATTTACAGCAACAACTGCAACAGCAAACTTCTTTTCAAACTCCTTCTCCTTTTTTTTAAGCTCGTTCTTCATTCGCACAAAATGATGTGTATAAAATGCGCATAAATAAAACGGTTGGTAGCCCACAAGAAGAGCCGGAATAAAATGAAACACAACGAAAATTTACTTGGAATCCTAAATGCTCTACGGTTGTGAGGTAATTAAGAAACATGAAACCAAAACTTAAACATTTTTAGTGGGCTTAAACTTTTTTCCTTGAGATTAAATGTATATATAAAAACCAAAAAATTTTAAAATATTCAAATTAAGAAAATATTTAATATAAATTATTTTATTTTTCATTGGTATCTCCAAAAACACCTCAAGCATTTTTAATGTTTTTAACGAAGAAAACCCTTGATTGTGTAGTAATACCTTTTAGGCAGGGTATACCGGGGGCTTAAGCTAAACGGTACATCTAAAAAAATACCCTAAAAAATCAAGGCCTGCGAAGAGTAACGGAAAAAAAAATGCCTTCGAAGGCTGCGCATGCGTGGAGCTTAAATGCTTTTGGCATACGTCAAGTGCCAAGCGTTTCTGTCTCTCTCGACCGACATGATTGCATCTCTTTCTGCCGCGTATCCCCATCTCTTTCGCTGTCTTTGTTCCTGTCCCTGTCCTTGTCTCTGTTCCTGTCCAAAGTCGCATCCGTGTCTGAGACTTTGGCCCGTGAGCCGAAGTGACGTCTCGTTTTCGATGTTGCCCCGGCAACAAAATGTCATTCGTTGCGCCCGTTGCACGCATTCCTGCACCCAACCTCATCCTCCTCATTCAAGTCCTTGCACTCAACAAAATTATTCAGTTCAATGTTCTTGTGTCTTTTTTTTTTTTTAATTTGCACAGCTTTCAAATAAAATTTTAAAAGTGTTAAGAAATTTTTTATATGCTGTTCAAATGGTTACGGGACCAAAAAAAAAAATTAAATCTACTACCATTTTAAAAAATATAGTTTTTGGTTAAGAAATAAATATAATAAATGAATGGAGATGGTATAACTGTTAAGACTTGCACGATTCTTGGCATTTAAATAGATAAATGACTTCCAAAAATATTTTATTGGGTCATAAATGTAAATGGGCTATAATCTATTCGCGATTTTTAAAAAATTCTCACAGTGTGCATATCCTCATGCGTTAGGCGTTTCGCATTTTTCTTTCCGTTGTCTCCGTTTTTTTTTCGCTGCTTCAATTAGAAATTCATGATTCGTGGCGATTCGTTCATGCCCGTAACGGGCTGATGAGGCAACTCTGCTGTTTATTTTCATTGCATTAGGGTTGCCAGGTCGCCGGGAGAGTGGTGCAGGAAATCGCACCTTCGCCTGGATATTGAATATATTGGGTATTTGGTATTGGGGAGTGGCTTAATGGAAATTTATACCAGTCGACATCATTACAAAGTTTAATTTTCTCTGTCCGTTAGTTGAAAGTTGTCGTTTTTTCTTTGGTTTCTCGCCTGCAAGGGTTCTCAAGGGACTGTTTTTTTTAAGATGCCCTACAGATATTTAAGCTAGTTAGATTTAAAAACTCGTTTTCTTTTTCGGTGTTTATAAAACGACATAAGAAACCATCCCTTAAAATATATTTTTTGCTTAACAAATTAAAATTTAAAAAAAAAAAACGTAAATAATTTATTAACATTAAACTGGTATCCCAAGGTTAAATCCTTCTAGTTTAAATTCTATGGCCAACATTGAGTCAGTTGGACTGGCAAATTGCATTTAATTAACACACAGCCACTTTCTGTCATCGGGCATTATTATCGTCATTATCGTCCGCACTTTGCATTCGAAATGAAGTCATTACAACGAGAAGTCCTCCGACACTCATTACATAATGCTGATAATTTCATTAAATCCGCAATCGCTCAATTCCTCAACGCCAATAAAAATGCGGCACAGACGCACGCACTTGATTCTCTCATTTATTGCTGATGTAGTGGAAATGAAAAACCCCGGCTAATTTGTCGATGCATTTTAATGGCGGAAATTGTTGATTAATTTTTTGTTTCCAACTGGAGAGGGGAAAATGAGAATTAGATGTGTGGATCGTTAAAACGCTTACAATGTTGTCATGTGCTTAACAGTAATGTTATTTATTGCCAAGAACGTCATAAAAATGAGATAATGACAAAAGCTTCTAAATTTTGGATATTGGTCGTATGGCCTAAGAAAATAAAAACACCATCTGTCATAATAAAAAATTATTGTTTTGCGGTAAATTTTAAGAAATCTTTGAAGATTTAAAATGATATTTAACTCAGCACCATAAGATCATAACACTCATATAGTGTGCTAGACCTCATAAATATAAATTGTAGATCCCGTAACACTTTTAATTTATATTTATATTACGTTGCAGAGTCTCCACTGTAAATGGCGGAGGGAATGGAGGCAAAGTTGCTTAGAAAAGGACTGGTTGCCGGTAAAGTCCCCTCAAAAGAGAGCGGCAATAAAAAGCCATTGAAGTCAACTCTAGTGCAAAAGTCAATGAAACTTTTATTACCAACATGCCCCACGCATACCCCACTTAGCAGCAGGATTATGGGGCGGTTAGCTAACCCTGGGCTGGAGGCGCCACAAAAGAAGTGCAACAAACGACTTTTGTTTCAGGAAAAGTTGCGTAAAGAAAAAATATACAAAAAAAATGGCTCAGTGAATCACACTTACTCCTTCGCTTTTGGAATTTCGAATCCACCCTTTTCCTGGAATGTCAACTCTGAACTTTTTGCAATTAACCCATGAGAAGTGGCCTACATAACCACTAAGCTTATTTCCCCCCATTTTCCGAGGGTCCCCATTGATTGGAATTTAAAAAAGGACCGGAAAATGGGTATTCAGGAAGCTGTAAGGGATATAAAATACTAAAGAGGAATTGAAATAAATGACTCTTAGCAATTGGCTTTTATCTACCAAGACAAAATACTAAAAATATCTTTAAAAAGAAAGCAAATAAAATAACTTTAAAGGAGTAACAAAAATTAAATTGTTTAGAAAACTTCCATTTAAATAATATTTTTGCCTGAAATACATAACCTTTGTATTTATTTTCCTACGTATTTAGTATCCTTTGAAAAAACATTTTAAGGGTCTTAAAATCCCTTTAGTTTCTTACCTACAGAAAGCCGATTAAATTTCTCGCCTAGCCTATGATATTTTAACTTCTAAATTAAATTCAAATACAAATTATTAATTTGATAGATAAATTTCGCAATGAAGGTCTACACACCCGAAGGTCTATGAACCCGATTAAAAACTCACCAGAATTTATTAAGTTGTCTCCCGGGGCTGTGCTTTAGATTCCTATGGGGTCTTTGAACTTTCCAACTCCAAATGGCACTCCAAATATATAATTTAATTGCGTAATTAAGCCGCCGGCTCCGACTGCAAATCGAACTGCAAACTAAACTCTAGGGAGTGCTGTTGTTTTTGTTTTCTTTTTAACTTTTTATCTATATATTTATTTATTTATTTTTTGTCTTCGCTGCGGGTGCATTTGCAGGCTACCAGTTTTCTGACAGTTGGCAGTTTTGATGTCGTTTTACTCATGTTGCTGTCGATCTCATTGAATACCCACTGGTGTCTCTCGGTTTCTTTAGGTTTCTTTGCATTTTTATAATTTTTGTTTGCACAGAATTTTTGCAGCTTTTTAAATGAGCCTTAAATACGGATTTGGCTTAATTGGGATTACATTAAAATGGTTAGAGACATTTTTCTGTGGCACTTTAATTTTTGCGGCACTCCGGTTGTACAGCTTTTTACTATTTAATTGTGGCTTTTGTTGTACACATGTGGCATTTGGGTTTTTTTAGTTGTTTGTTTAATTTTGTTGTGGAATTTTAATATCTACACTTGTTTTTTGATTAATTTATGTATGTGCAAGTATTCTAAGTAATTTTGTTATTGCTTGAAAAAACAGTTTTATTTATTCATTTTTGATTTTGTTCTTAAATTGTTTTGAACTTGAGTTTATTTCGATTATTTTTTTTACATTTTGGGGCTATCATCACAAACTCGAATGTATTTACTGTTAAAAATTAATTTCAATATTAATTATTGAAGCTATATTATTGTAGACTTAATTAAATTTTCAAAACATTTTGGTTGTTTATTGATTTACACTTCCCAATTGCTTTAATTTTGGATATATTGCTGTCATTTTAAGTTATCACCACAGCTTTCCATTTTTTATACATTTTATCTTAAAATGTCAATATTTAATTTAATTTGTACAGCTTTTAACTGTGATATTTGTTGTTGCAGAAACCTAAAAAAAAGAACAGAAAAATTGATTATTGAGAGCCATTTGTAAGTTTCTTCTTGTCGCCATCCACCACTTATCCTTTGCCCCATAACGTCGATCAACTCAACTCGGAGGGACCATTAGAGTGGACCGCGAAACACTTAAAGGCCACTTAAGCCATAGCCCCCCGAACCCTCCCGCGCCACTTCCAACCATCTCCATTACCTTTTGCTCTTAACTTATCAACATGGCAATTCTTTTGCCGTCCCCCCAGACGACCATATACCGCGTGTTGGAAAAGTTCTAGGTCGAAATTTTAGTTGCCAAAGGAACAAGGACATAAAACACAAAAAACCAGAAAGCAAAGTTTTTCAAACGGGCCAAGAGAAAGAAGGGCAGCTTAGGATGAAATAAAAAGCGGCAGAAAATAACGATGTTGAAATCACTTTACTAACAAAATGCAATAATATGTACAACTTCCCCACCTTTAATCTACTGCAAACACGAGAAAAATAGTTTGATAGTTTACAGTTGTTCAATGTTTCAAATTTTAATTTTTTTTATTTAATGTTTGGTAACAATTAATTGTATGATAGGTTCTAACAACATTGAATTTGACAACCGATTTTTATTTAATTGCAATCTCACTTCTTTAGTATAATCAAATAAATTGATTTATTGAAATACCAAAAAAAAATGTATTATTAAATCGTACATATCTATTAAAAAACTGAGTTACTAATTTTAAAATTCCGAATGGCTTTTTAAATTTAGTTTATTATAAACATAATTAAGTTCAACATTGTTTTGTTTTTTTAATAACTGTTTGTTGTTATTTTGAAAACTTGTTTTGGGTATCGATATGATTAGCAACAACATTTTTCTTCATGTTAATTTGGGGTATTTGGGGTACTAGTTTTTTTTTTTTGCGTGCATCTTCTTGCCATTCCCACTCCACTCCCCCATCAGTGCAACATTAGTAACGTTTACAGGCTTTTGTTGCGCCTCCACCTCAAACTTAAAATTTCAAACTAGAAATGGTCGCGTGATGTGAAACTAAATATCGTTAATGAAACCAATATTTTGTATAAATATGAATTTGAATATTTGAGTTTAGAATTTATAACTAATATCTATCAATAATTTATATTATTCTGTTGATTAAAAGAACGATTTAAGGATTTATAATTAATATATTTATCAAAAATATCTATCATTGCGCCGACTTAAATTATAGTTTGTATAAATATAATTGAATATATTTTTAAATTAAATCAAAAAACAAATATTGTGTGCGAAAAACTCACAAATTTTAATGAGTGCAGGATACATGGCTTAAAATATGTTTTACCAATCGCCCATCTCTAAGCAATCCCCATTCTCCCGCCTGCTGCAGCTAGTTCTTCTGCTTTATCTGGCTGTTGGTATGAAAAAAGCCAAAGGGCATATGTACAAGATATGCAAAATAGGAGAAAGGGAGATGGCGAATGGGTGGAGGGGTCGGAGAAAGAGGGAAGGAGAGGGAGAGAGCGTGGAGAAGAGCAAATTGAAAGCCAAAGCGGATTGCCATTACTTAGAAGCGCGTTTCAAGCTTCATTGAGCGCTCTGGAAAAGCGTGGGAGGAAAAGTGGGCGGAAAGGGGGCGGAAGAGGGTGCGAAATGGGGGTGGAGTGGGTGGTGCCATTGCAGTTGTAATAGGCAATTCTTGCAACTAAATGCCGACAGGCAATGTGTCTTTGAAAGAAAAACCTCCAGCCATATGCAACAGTGCTCAAACTTACTTAGAGTTTAAAGAAATTAAGATAATATATTGCCTACTTATTTACTCAATATTTAAACTAAGGTAAGTAGAAATTTAATAGTAAGCAAAATTTTAAAAATATACTTTTATATTGTAGTTTTTTAGGCAGCAAGTTTAAGGACAGCCACTACAAATTTTAATTTGATTGCGTTTTAGATGTTCAATGGTAAAAAAAATACTCATAGACAACAAACTGACTGTTTTATAAAGCTAATAACCTAATCTTTAAGTCGGATGATTTGGAAAAAAACATTTTCTGACCAAATTTGGCATTTTTTATATGATTACATCATGATTTTTTACGAAAATTAAAAATTAAATAGCTGAAAATGCCAATAGGTTGAAAAATTTACGACGAATTCAATTCTACCTTTTAATACTTGTTTTCGTCTATTATAAGTCTTATTTAATTGATAAAAACACCGAAAAAGTAATTTAACGAATTTAGGAAAAATATTATAATTTTCCTTTATCATTAAAAAGTATGCATTTGTCAAGATGCTCTACAGTCTAACAATGAGGCAACCACTGCCTTCCCCGTCCCCCCCTTTAAGGGGGCACACTAAACCCCTTTACCACTAGTTGTCAACCAACTTTGCGTTGTGCAAAAAGTCAAATGCGCTTATAACACTACACAATACGAAAGCCGCAGTTTGAGTTCGAAATCGAGTTTCAGTGCTGCCGACCATCGATTTGCAAAGTAAGCTAGCTCAATACATTTTTTTTTTAAATTATAACTAACTTATGTATTTGGTTAGTTTAATATTGAGTTTTATAATGTACATTAATAAAATATATTTTCAACAAAGAATAGAAACAAAATGAAAAAATTGGTTAAATTTGTGAGTTAACTAAGTTATAGATTTCAATATTGATTTACCTATACAACCTTAAAAATCAACCTATTCAAATGAATTTCATTATGATTTCATGAAAAGTAAAGTACATTAAATAGTAAAATCTTTTTTTAAGTGTTGGCAAGTTTATAAAAATGACTTCAGAAATTTTGCACTTATAATAATAATAGGGTTATTATTTTTGGTTAAAAATTGGAAAAATATCCGAAAAAATATAAGAGTCTAATGTTTTTATATCTCCTAACCAATTTAAACAAATATATAAGATCAACGAAAGTTTTTTATGAAGTTCTTTAAAATCTTGCATTTAATAATAAATAAATCATATATGTTTTAGATTTAGAAAACTGTGATTTATAAAATAAAAAAAATTTGTTTGTTAGCAAATGGGAACTGCTCCTCTTTTGTTGACATTTAAAAATATATTCCCCTTTAAAACCATCTAACTGGCCATCTCTGTTTGGCCACCATGGTGTGGGGGGAGGGGGAGACTGGTTTGTTTGGGAGCTGGAGAGGGGTCACGGGGGTTAGAGAACGCCTGGCAGTGACAGCGATGGCGACAGTTGCACTGCAGACCGAGCTTACTACTGCCGGGCGACTAATTGGTTTACTTATGGCCTTTATTTTTTGCAGTTGCAGTTGTTGGACCCGAAATGCCAGCCACACTTTTTAAGCCATAATTGCGGGGGTTGGGGGGGCGTAGTTGCGCGTAGTTGCGGGACTCCCCCGCATTTCCTGCAACTCAATTTGCCAGTTAAAATATCGAAAAAAGAAAAAAAACAAAAACAAACTACAAAAATTACGAACCACACACGAGTTAACAATCAATTAGGGTACGAGTTCCCTGTGCTTTTTTGTTCCCATGTTAACCAGTAAACTTGCGTGGAGCTGGGGAGTCAAAGGGTTAAGGGGCGGTCAAAGGGGAGGAGGCGTGGCAACGTCTGGGCTTGTGTTTGCATTCGCCTTTAACCGTTAACCAGTCGTCTTTTGCCTTTGACGAAACTTCTTGCCTGCCAACAACGCAGCAAGTGATTACTTATTTAAAAACTCCATTAGAACACGTTCAATTTCCGAAGGGGGCGTTGGGGGGTTAGGGCTTAGGGTTACAGCCTGCAAGGTGCCAGCCATAAATGTTATGTCTCACAAGTTTGACAGGTATTTCCAATTGCTTTTTGTTTGGTTTTTCTGCTATTTTTAAAAAAACTTAAAACCGTTCTTATGTTCGACTTAGGTTTTTACCAATTAACAAATTAATTGTAAATTATATAATACTGCCTTTAATTTATTTTGTAAGTTTCCCTAAACGATATTATATTTTTGCCACTCACTGTCTTTCATATAGCATACTCATTTCCCATTTTCCCATTAACTTGGGCAAATACTATGTCATCATCAAACAAGCCAAGAACGAAGAGAACCGACTGGGAAAGCAAGCAGCTCCAAACTCAATTTACTTGAATTTTGGCAATAAAGATTTTCTGCTTTAGCACTTTTTTCGCTTAGCTGAAATTAATTTTCGTCTCGAACAGAGAAACTAGCGAAATTTAGTAAATAGTTGAATTTTGCATTTAAAGTACAATATTTTTAGACCGTTTTAAACTTTAATTTATGATCACTATTGTGATTTCATATTAAATGCATAAGTTATAATTATAAGATATATTTTAAATACTTAACAAAGTATAATTGTTTAATTTTTTAATAAGGGAATCTTAGTTCAAATTTCCAAGTAAGAGTTCGTTAACTTGATTCTTAAAACTGCTTAAGACTGCACATATTTAAAAGTTAAAAAGTTGCAAGAGGTTTCAAAAATAAACATTTAGGGTATGCATATATATATCCTAAAACATTAATTTAAAGCCATAATTAAGAGTAAATAAATGCTAGAAAAATTCAATTAAGCCTGCAAACATTAAACTGATATTTGATATTATTTTTCCTCTGCCTTGTGGACTATCTTATAAATCGCCGTTGCCATTCTGATGCGTTCGCCTTCGTATTTTATGCTGCTCCTCGAGCTCAGAAATTTTCTATTTGGCGATTTGGATGGAGGGGGATTTTGGGGGGACAGCTTTAGACACTTTAACACATTCCTCTGGGAATGAATACTCTGGAAGAAGCCACTAGCGCACACACAGCCAGACATTTTAGTGGGCCTTCAGCATCGACATCGAAAAGTCTCGGACTTCGACTTGGACGCGGATAAAAAGGTGCACCGTAAAAAAGTTAATTTATTATAACCTATGTAGTATTTACTTTGGAAAACAAAAGTGAAAAAAAGATTGGAATTTTACTATAAAATAAGTATTTACTGGTTATATCCATAACAAAGTTAATTTATTATAATTCAAATGAAATTTATTTTGAAAAAAAAAAAAACCAATTACATTTAAATTAATGCATTTTATATATTCCAAAGACATTAACTTCTATCACGTTATACAACACATTTAAATCTATTTTATCAAAAAATATTTAAAAATGTTATATTATTTTAAAGAATTGTTTGTTTAAATAAAAACCTTGCATATATAATATGAAGGTAAATACTATATTCAATATCAACATTATTTCTCTCATTTTTTTGCATTAGCTTTTTCGCAGTGCCCAAAAGCCAAGAGAAACATTTAGACGACTTTCCAAGACCGGTTCTTTTGGCTCTATGAACTCGCCTTCGTCCGCCTCGTACTAACTAGAACTTGTGGCCAAAATAAAAGGCAAACATAAAGCAGCAGCAGCAGAGCAAAAAAAAAGGCAAAACAGGGAAATTGTCAGCTAGTTGGCCAGTAGCACTTGGCCAACGGCCCTGTCCTTCTGCACCTTTCCGTTGGACGGATTTATTTTAGTTAATAAGCGAAATCAGCGGAGGGTTTCTCAAATTGCTTGCATATTTCGGTGGCTTTAAAGAGGTACAAACCTCTTTAAAAAATAAGAAAAATAAAGATTCGAAGTAAAATGTGCCCGGTTATAATATGGTATTAAGATGTATACATTTGATTCAATAATTATAATAAAATAATAATTAATACAATAATAATTAATAAAATAATTTCAATAAATAAGATAAAGAAAACATATTTTTCCGGTTTATAAATTGTTTTATTGATAACAAAAAAGAAGTGTTAACTCAACAGGATTCTTTCTTTTTCCGTTTGAATTTTTGCCGCTGATTTCATTTTGTACACAAACTTCTGAGGTCTTAGGACCCCCAACAAAATCACTACCCCCTGCTGCAGCTGCCAAAAAATTTCAACAACTTAGCATTCACAATTTTTTTCGCCTGATTTTTCCGTTTGTTTACTTTTGCAGCCTTTGTGCGTGCCGGTCGTGTCCTTTGATGATCGATAGGTTGTTAGAAGCAATCAGGATGCCAGGAAACCATCACTTCTGACCTGCCACCCCGTTGCCCAACTAATTAGATTCCTTGAGAATTTCTAGCTCATTGAAAGGTGAGGAGTGCGCTTGAACTGCTGTCAGTAAGCAAGTTTTAAGTTGTGGCAAATTTCAGGAAAAACTTGACAACTTGAGAAGAAAATTTTCAGGCAACACATTTTTAGGCACTAATTATTCAACATAAATGAAGAACCAAAAAATAGCAATAAATTCCGGAATATATCGAACATTTTTTAGTAACAAAATATTTAAAAAGAATATTTTAAAAACATTAAAAGCAACAGACACAAATGTAAAACATTTAATCTGTTTTAAGGAAAAAAATATTATATAAGGTTTCCAAAGATCTTAGTTACTCAACATAAATATAAGAAGCAACAAATTCCTGAACATATCGAAAGTTTTTTAGTTACAAAATAATTGACAAGAATATTTTGAAAACACCAAAAACAACAGACACAAATACAAAACATTTTTTCTTTTCTTTACGTAAAAACATATGAAAAAAGAAAAAAATTAACTAAACATATTTAATTTCTAAGCCAAAAAATATTCTTTTAGATTTTCAAAGATCTTTACTAAACCTTTACTAAACAACTACTAAATGGCGACGGCGAACAAAAACTGTTAGCTCTCCATCTTAATTAAAAGAGATCCCAATGACCAAGGATTAAACAAAGGATTTAGCTGACGGCGACGCGACAACATTTCAAGCCAATTGCTTTGGAGACAAAAGAGTCAAGTTATTGTTGTTAATATAAAAATAGTGAGTGCGCAAAAAACAGTGAGAAGGATGAATCCTCGAACAAGAAACTCGCACTCAAACATTCATAACTCTGACATTTATTTATATTTAATAAAAGTATCTTTAAAGAGGAGAAAAAAGAGTAGAATAAGATAAAACGAGCAGCACCAATTGTTCTTTTTTAAATTAAAATTTAAGCCTTGTAGCCTTATATCAATTTTACAATATTTTCAATCCCATCGAGGTTGATTCTCTATTATAGGCACTAATAACTTGAACGTTTGTATCAAATAAATAAACAGAAATGTTTAGAGGCTTATTTTTAGCATAACATAACATTTCAAACTACTACTACTATTAACAATGTTTTTCATACCATGAAGTATAAGTTATATTTTATTTTAAAATTTCTTTATTGTCATGAAAATAATTTTCTTTTTGAGAGTATATGTTGTTGATTGCTATTATAAACGTTTTTATTTGTTGGTGCTTGTGCTATTTTATTAGACGCAATTAAAGTACGTTTTTTGTGATAAATGAAAATATTTTGATCACAGTCGTATATCCCCCTGTTTTCATTTTTTTCGAAATGTTTAGGATGGTGCCAATTTTTTGGCGGTTTTTTCGTTTGCGGTTTTTCAGGCTGCAGCTGCCACGTGACCACAAATGTCCTGCGGCATATCTATCCTTTATAATTTAATAACAAGCACTTACGTTTTCAGCGACGATCGGTTGACAACGGCAAAGTAAATTCAATTAACTTGAAACTAGTTTGGCACATGAACAAAAATCGTAAAAAAATGACGAAATTTAAGGATTACCGTACACTTGCATACACAAAATTAAAATATTATATTTCACTTTATAATTTTGTTTGGTGGCTCCTTCAAAACTGGTAAGAATTGGTAGCCGTCTTGTTGTTGTTGTTTCTGATCGCGGCACAAATCGATGCTCTTTACAAAGAGCGCGCGAGAGCATCAGGATATGGATAAGGAGAGGAGACGTCCTCGCGCGAGCAGCACCAAAATCCAACTGCGACCGAATCCACGAATCCACGCCGGCAGCGCCGCAAATGCAGTTCACTTGCCACAGGCCCGACCAAAATTATAGTACCCGTGGTCTCTAGCTTAAAAACGGGTAATTTCTTAGAAGGCCTTACTTTTAAATTAACTTTATAATATATTAAGTTCATCATTAAAAACTGATTTAAAATGTATTTTAAAGTGAATTTAATGTGTTTATATTTTACAAAAAATAAACTTTTAGTCCATTTTGTGCTAACCCTAATATTGCCTTTTGTATTATTATATGTTATACAATTTAGTGTGATGTGTATGGCAAGTTACAAAATATTAATTTTGCATTAAAAGCACTACATTTAAAGCAAATAGTAGTTTTAATAATAATATAGTAAGAAAACAGTAATGTTGTTTTAACCGCTGCTGTGCGAATGGAGTGCATAAGGAAAGGAACAAGAACTGGCAGCTGAAACAGAAACAAATAGCAGCAAAGGCAGCGGCAACAACAACAAGCTCATGCAGTGGAGTTTTAGTTGTAGTAGGAGATGGAGCTTGAATTGGAGTTTGGAGTTCCAATCAGACGAAAAGCAACTAGCGACGCGCGCGCTCTTTTTCGCTCTCCAGTTCTCTCTCTTTTTTTCTCTTTTCCTTCGGTTTACGTATACGCCAAACAACTTAAAACTTAAACCGGCATTTTGTTAGGCGCACATTTTGGGCCTCTAAAGAGATGGGAAGGAAGGGAGAGGGGAGAAGAGTACAGAACGGCATTGGAACAGGTGGGGATCAGCCTAACAACGGTGCATTGCCTAATTGTTTTCTGAATTCTTGTATAAAAAATTATTCAAAAGATATTGAAAGGACATTCAAAGCAAATCATTATGAATGTCAAATAAATAAAGCCATTCAAAAAATATTTTCTTATTTTTTTTTTCTAAAAAGTACCTACTTTAGCTTAAAACCCAACTAAGTAGACAATATATTTTTATTGATGCAATGATAATTTTTTATATATTTTTATTAAATGTTTTCTTCCTCTTTTTTATCATTTACAAACAAAATTTTAAAAGCAAATCTTGATAGTTTCTAGTTATAATTTTTATATAAACCTCTTATTTTTGTTTGTGTTTCTAACATGTTTTTCCAATCCGCTGAATCCGCTCCTGGTTTTTTGGCATTTTCGCGCGTGCAGTAGCCACTGCAACAACAGCAACCCCATCGCCGCAGGAGAGAGGAGAGTGCATCGGTGTGTACGTGTGTGTGGGTGTGCGTGTGCTGCAGCTGGCAGAGAGCTTCCTACTTTATTACTGGTTTCCAACTTAATAAAATATGTGGCGCGGCGAAGTAGCCCGCTTGATTTACTCTCGAAAAGGATACCCTCTTCTTAGGCAAGAGAGGAATTAAAGAGGAGAGTGGGGGAACATGGTTAAGGGGGGCGAAAGAGAACAACTTTCTTCGCCAGCTGTTTCGCAGAGCTTCTCCCTTAGCTTTTAGCCGCACATTCGCCGGCTGGGATCCTTCTCTTTCTTTGTCCCCTTTCGACCATATGCTCTCTTACCCTCGCACCAGCTGTTGCTCCTTTAAGCTCTAGCTTGGCCAAATACACTAAAAAATAATTTCAGGACCAAAGCAACTACAATAAAACCCTTCTTAGAGAAAACATCTTTAGCAACAACGAAAAATAGGTTATTACTTTGCATTCTTAAAATGTTGTAAGCTTAGGAAATCAATTTTAAGGCACACTTCCTTGCAAAAATATAATTAAATAACATTTTGAATTATAATTTTGTATAATATGCCATTAGAATTTATGGACTATAGTTTTACACACGAACTAGGCTTAAGAGCTTCTTATAGTTGTTCCTCATTGATACAAAATATAGTTTTTAGCTCGAATTATAAATATGTAGATTTCCATTTTTGTAATATTGAGTTTGTAGTCCACTTGGCCACTTCAAGCTAAACAATTTCTTGTAACTTAGTGTAACTAAATAAAGCCCATTAATTGGTATTGAAAATTCTTTAAGTGCAACAACGGATTGCAGTGTGTGCTGTGTCTTGTAGTTTATTGCAATTTCATATTAATAAGCGCCTTTTATGTGGAGCCGGGCGTTAGTGCCGTCCCAGGGGCGACATTAACGTTAATAATAATAAAATGTGTAATTGCATACAAGGAAGAAGAAGAGCTAGCGCTGATGGAGAAGAGGAAGAAGAATATCTCGCTTCTTCTTCTTCCTGTAACCAGTTTTGCAGACGTCGTAAGCCCCATCCTTTTTCCCCCAACTTTTTTTTCAGAGCCAGAGGTGTAAATCATTTTCTAATCGCAGCCAGCAGATCACATGCACACGCATCAACAAGCCAACACATACACACAAAAATGGTCCTAACAACACACACACACACACACACACACAGACACTCTGGACGCACAGATACTTTTCGAGACACACAGATACTCACTCACACAGGAAAAACAGTTGGACACTCGAGTGGACTTGACTTTTGTTTTTGGCACTGCATTTACTTTATGTTTACGTTGTCGGGCTAAAACTTTCCAGCTTTTTGGCTTCAGCCAAAAAGACAATATTGTTGTTGTCGAGTGGGTGGAAAGGGGGTGGAATGTGGTGTGAAAATGGGGCTGAACTGCAGCCAAAAGTCGAATGCAATCAAAGTCCCAGCGGAAACAGAAGCACTTGCCAGGCTTTCATCGTCACCAGTGATGCAAAAGTGGTTTAAAGTAATACGAATTTAAAACAATTAAGAGACTTCAATGCAGAAATAAAATGCTTTGTTGATATAGTTTTTTAAGAGAACTAAAAAAAAAATAATTGTAGTAGGTATAAATTTCAGAAGCACTTTTTAGATGTTCCCTATTTTCTTGCTTCTAATAAAATATTTTTGACTCTTCTTCCTGGAAACCATAAACTTTATTAGTGACATTTGTGTGCACTGCGTTCGAAGGATTTAGTTCAATAAATTTATAGAATGCTTTGTGGTCTTTAGCTTGTTGCTGGCATTTCCAAATCGAAGTTACTCGTAAAAATCATGGCAATATATGTATTTCGTCCTGCGTCTGGCTGGCGAAAACTTTGGCGTTTGCAAAACTTCGCCCGTTCTTTTCGTGGCATTTTGTGTCTTAATTTCTGCATTATCCTCGCAATCTTAATTAAGCTGCCTGTCAGAAGGCGCCACGCCCACCGCCGTCTGCTCATTTGTTTGCCGCCATGTTTCGTGGGGTGTTTGCAATTTTCTGTTAAAGCTAGTACACACTGCACAGAACTTCCGGTTCCGGTGCCTCTGGCACATTGCGTATCCGCAAGCCACATTTCAGCAATTGCCATTGTCCTGGCTAAATTTATTTAGATTTATTTTACACCGCCTGTTTTTTCAACTTAGTTTTTATCACTTAGGCACACACAGTACAAAGTGCAATAAAAATTTGTTCGAGCCACTTTATAAAATTGTAATGAAAAAATACATTACGTATACGTAATTAAATTACAAGAATTATTTTTTAGTATTCCTAAAAAATTTAAACAATTTTATTTTTTCCTTTGTGGTTTAATAAAAACGTTATTTTAAAAGACAGTTTTTTTTTTAGTGAACTATTTCCCATTTTTAATAAATAAATATTACGTATACGTCATTAGTAAGCACTTATGCTACCATTAAGCGCAGCTCTTTTTTAAGCACGTTGGTCAACATTTTTGTTGAAATATAAACAAAACGAACAATAAACTTGAATTTAGACTAAGCGTATTATGTATTATTGATGGACTTAAATTTTTAACAATTTGCAAATATTGTTATTAAATACAAAAAATGAGATAATTTTAAAGTCTGATTCAACTTAAAAACTTGTTTGGAAGAAAACCTGAAGCCAATCACCGTTGAATTTCAAAAAAAGGCTGAAAATAAAACTGCCCACACCTTTCTCTCAGCCACTTCTTAATTGTTTAATTAGTTTTTTAACAACTTGGCAATGGCCATCAACTGAATCAAAGCGATTTCATTAGTTTTAGCACTTTTATGGGCCATTTTAGAAATGCAAATCGAAAATCAAGCACACAAGAGCTCTCAAACGGAATTCGAAAGAGAGAGCCTGTGTGTGTTTGTGTTTTTGTTTGCTTGGTTGTTTGTTCTTTCCCCTTTTGCGCAATTTTCAGAAAGAGGGGAGAAAGGAGAAGGGTAAAAGATTTGAAAATTTGTTTTCCTTTTTTTAAGCACGCAAACATAGCTCTCAGCTCGCTTATTTCAATTAACTTTGCTAAATTTATTTATGCATGCGATTACACTGACGTAAATACCAAGAAACATAAATTCTTAAATTCTATTAAATGTTCTTAAAAAACTGAAAAATAATACTTATTGTGTTTATTTGTTGTAATAATTTTAGACCATGTTATACTATATTTGGCTTATGTTAAGATTTAGTTTAGTAAAGCTCTATAGAAACAGAATTAAAATGATTTTTTTTTTATACATATATATTGTCTTCAGTCTTAACAAATAGAATTCGACTTGACTTTATTTTTTTCCGTGAATCCATGAATGAATGTGCTCTTATTTATTTGTGGGCGTGTGTGCATTGTCAACAAGCCCGTTAACAGTTAACAGGCACTAATTGTTTTTTATTTTCTTTGGCTTACTTGCGCTGACTTCTTTTTATTTACTTTTTATTGTTTATTGTTTTAGTTTATTTTTTCCTTTAAATTCCGCACAGTTTTTTAATCCTTGACGGCGGGGGTCATAAAGCGATCGTTGCATCTTAATCCTAGCCATGGAACCGCCTCTTTTTTCGCCAGTGAGGAAAAAAAATACAAACTATGCGGCGGTTTCATTCACAGAAATATGCAAATGGTGGGGGGAAATCGGGCAAATTGAATGCGCTGCCGGGAAAACACACACCCGGCACACCCAACCCCTGCAAAAGCGGAAAAGCAGACATCACTGCGTACTACGCGGCTTACAACTGCAATTACAACTGCGACCACCACCCACGCTCCACCTGTTGGCCGTATTCGGAGTCTAACGCGCTTTCTCCCTTCCGCACTCACTCGCTCTCTCTCTTTCTACGTCCCATCAGTGCTGCAATGTTAGCTACTTAATACTTTAAGGCATGTTTTTTTCATAATTAATACAATATATTACAGTGCCAGCCAACCTTTATGCTCAATAGCTCGACTTCAATTTGCTTGAGTAGCAATTATACATAGTTTAAATTTGAAAAACTTTACAGAACAATGCCCAAAAAATTAAAATCATTTCATTAAGGGGCTAGCCAACTATAAGCTTAAAACACATTTATTTAAACCTATCAAGAGTAACCCAACCTTTATAGTCGGTTAATTTAAAGTTAAGCGCTGGCCATTGCTTCATTATGCACGTAAGCAATTAGAATAGGCTTTTGGCCATTTTAGGGGCTTCCTCCTACCATTTTCGTTCGTAAATAGTGGGCAGCACTACAAGGAATTAACAATGAGCCAGCAACGATGTTAACTGAAAAATGCTTTTCGCCTTTGCTGAGCTGTGGCTGAATGCCGGGGTTTGGCAGTGGGTTTGGGTTTGGGTTAGGGTTTTCGGAATGGGAGCCACAGATGCAGTTGGAACTGAAGATGGGAGTTTTGCGGGTGGGTCGGCGGTTAGTTGCTCAAACCCCACATCCATCATCGCCATCGCCATCGCCATCGCCACCACCATGGTGCAGTGAACCCGCCGCTAAGTATGCAGCACAGAGTTGAAGTTTAATTGGGAGCGAAATTCATCGAAACATTCCCGCGGCAGACGAAAGTATTTCACTAACGGATTTTATTTATTGCTGGTGCACATATACATATGTGTGTAATACATTGTTTTTAATAAATTGAAAAAAATATATAAATAAACTACAAGATACGAGTATTCACTTTCCGCAGCGGCTGGTGCATGGGAAGCTAAATATATTCTTCGACGGTTAAATGTTTATTTGTTATTTACTTTCAGTACAGCTGGGCTTAAATTAACACTATAATTCCAAAAACTCATTTATTTTTTTTGTTTACTCATGAAGTTATGAGACATTTTCAGGAATGAATTAAATCCAAAGGTTAGGGATGTTATAGTAAATGTTATGAAATTTATACGGTACTATTTTCATTAGCAAGAATTAATTTTTTTACAACAACATTATTTTAAGCCCAACTATACATAGGTTTAAAATATTTTTTCAAATGTTTTTGGATATAAAATATATCGTTTGCATTATCGAAGAGAAGCCTCCTCTCCACTTTTATTTATTCTATATATTTAATTTTCTTTTGTTTAAGTTTTTCATTTTAATTTGAATAATTTGTTTTATGGCATCTACACATTTTCAGCGTTAGCCGCAATTTATTATTTGTATTTATAAAAATTTTAGTTTATTGATCCGATGATTTCGATTTAGGGCATATATTGCGAATGGTCGTACGTTGTCCAGGGATTTTTTGTATTACTTGCATACCCATGGTCGGGCCAAACTTTAGGTGTATTATAATAGTTTTTTGTGTTGATCGAATAGTCCTGGAAAATTTGTTTTTAAAATACCCCAAGCACTTAAAACAAAGAATTCTGATGGACCAACCTTTTCGTTTTTTCTCTGATGATTCGTTGCAGTTTCCACCGCTGGTCTGACCTTCAGCACCGCCGAAGTAGGAGCATCCCCAACACATGGCCTCGAGTGGGATTTCAAACTCAATCCCAAATCTATTAAGGGTGGTGGCTCCTGACGGATTCGCTCCTCGATCTCGTACAGCTCTTGCTGTGATGTTGAAATGTGGTATATAGCATACGACTCCATTCATATATAGCTGTTGATAACTCACCCGATTTTTATAGACCATGCAGCAGGCTCTCAGGGTGAAATAGTATATTATCTCCACCCCTGACAGCAGTGAAAATCCGAGAAAAAGACTGGCAATTCCGCCGAACGACACCAGCAGATCCACCCAGCCGAAAAGGACCTCACGTTTGTAGCGGATGATCGGCCAGGTGAGAAACTCCACCAGCACACCTGTGCTCTCTGGTCGGTCCACTCTGAAAAATGGGTAGGAAATCAAATACTTTTTAGATGAATTATATCAAAAAGTAACAAACATTTTAATGAGTTTGTCAATGTTGAAGACAGTCTTCGAGCAGCTCAGCTCGCACTGCAGACAGTCCTTGATGTTGGTGATATTCGCCTTGAACTCATCTAAGCAATCGAAATCCTTGACCATGCACATGGGCACATTAGCTGCAAAGATTAGAGTATTTAACTTTCACATAAGTTTTGGAAATCTCTTTCAAAGGCGTTTAAAAGTATGCAACAGAATATTTTAATTTCGAAAGTCCATTACAATCATTTCGAACTGGTTTTCCCTGCATACTTGTAAACACTTTTAATGATTTCCACTTGATGGAACCGCACCTATGGGCTTGTAAAAGGGCGGATTACATTTGCAGAGCTTGATGGCCTTGTTCATGCGGCACTGCTTCATGCAGGACGAGAAAGTGTACGCATCGGGAAAATATTTGAGCTTCACCTCGTCGCTAAAGATGCACTTTCTCTGGCCAATCGATAGCTGGCGGGCATCGTCCGTAGTGTAGGTATTCTTTTTGGAGATTCTCACCTCCACCAGCTGAGTCTCCGACCAATCGATCTGCGCATTGAAGTCCGATCCAAAGTATTCCTCGTTGGAGAAGATGAAGATCTGTCATAAAGTGCACTTTTAATTTATTAAGCTTTAAAAACTGGTTCAATTTAATGCCAGAACATTGTAATGCTACTGCTCAACGAATAGCTTAAGAATTCGCGTTAACGTATAAATCAATGTCGACTTTCTAAGAACATTTCGTTTCGATTCGGGGCTTAATGATATCCCCCACTTAACCGAAAGTATAAATTAAACCAAAAATTATTAAACCAATTAATAATGTAATAATAATTATAATAGACATACCCTCGAAGTGCTGTTAGGGACAAAGAAAAGCGCCCACTTCTTGTCGGTTTCGTACAGATCATGAGGTGCTCCGGTCTTGACGCTGTACAAATATGTCAATAATAACAAATAAAAACCAGGCTATATAAATTCCGTATGGGGAAACTCACTCTTCGGTGGGCGTGGACTTGAACCGGCTGTTGAAGGCATAGCAGAATCCGTGCTCCGTGTAGATGGGCTCGAAGTGGTCGCAGCAGGGTATCTCCTCGTCGCGATACTTGCAGGACACGAAGGTGCTCTCGCAGCTGATGGGACCCTCGAAGGCCCACTGCCGGATGGTGTTCGCCTCCAGCAGGTTCGGCGGAATCGACTGCGACAGGACCTTGGCGTCGCGGATGTTCTCGAAGTTCAAGGAGGTCAGCAGCCGCAGGAACGGACTGTACATTTGAGCCTGCGCCTCGTCGTAGTTGCTAATCGGTTTAAATATATTAATTGATATGTTAAAGATATAAAAAGATTTAATGGGCTGGATCTTATGTAATGTATTCTTGTTTATCATAAATTTTACTAGCTTTAATGAGTTATTTATTTCTATATTGCAATGCAAATGCATTGTCTTAGTCATTACTTTTTCTGTGGAGCTGATACCCAAAACAATCGATGGCCGCTTGACTTGATAAAAAATTAATTAAATAATTATAGTTTTGGGTAATATTATTTTTAGACAAAAGAACTGAATAAAAATCCTACAGACCATACTTGTAATTAGAGCTTGGTTGGTACTTACTGAACTAAAAAATATGCAAGTACTTTTCGCACAACTGTACTTTTTAGTCTATTTTAATGACCAAACTTTTTTCTATAAATTTTTCTTTAGTTTTGTGAAAAATTAAAAATGTTTGGAGTACTCACGCCAGTGTCTTGAGAACCGCCTGATAGGACTTGTCGTCGTCGAAGGCCTCCTCCGGACAGACGACGGTGGTGGGGAAGACCACGTTCTGGTTGTGAAAGTCCGTGTCCAGGCCCGTGATGGTCGGATTGGTCTGGAACTTCTCCCAGAGGCTCATGATGATGACCAGCGCAGTGACCGCTCCGATCGATGTGAAACAGAACCACATGAACTTCTCGCCGATGGGACGGCCCGTTTCCGCGATATAGCGCACTCCGTGGAGCGTCGAGTTCTGGAAGAACTCCTTCGTCTGGTAGATGAGGCTGCGCCGGAAGATGACCAGGGTCTGGAGGCCACGCTGCCTCTGGCTCTGCCACTGCATCTGCCTCCTCGTCTCCGGATGGCGTTTCGATTGCGGCATTTCCGTTTCAGGAACATCGCTTGCCGCCACGGCTCGGAGTATTATTTCCAATCAGAACGTTAGCATCCGATTCGAAGCCAATATTTAGACTGAAATTTGGTCAATCGTGCCATATACCATGTATGAATAGTCCATATGCAAATCGATGCGTGGGTCATTAGTGACTGCGTGCGTGGCCTAAAAGCCTTTCATTGTTTATATAATGCCGTTTGCATGACTCTGATTGTGCCTAGAATTGGGGCAGTTAGCGTGAACGTGGCCTATCTAGATCTTTATACCCTAGGTTATTGGAATTTAGCTAGCCTAAGAAACGAATAGTGTTTTCAAACCACGTAAAATTATGCCTAAAACTATGCAACAATATATTTGACTTTAGATTTACACTTATTACAAAATTTAACATTTCTTATGTGTTGCATACTTTTAGACACTTTTTAAAGTGATTTTAAAACTTTATCAGTTTAGTTTAAGCACAAAATCTCATGTATATGTATACAAATAAACAATTTAATTACCTTACATTTTATATTTCATAGATATCCCTTAAATGTGAATGTTATTGGCATATAAAATTAAATTTCCAACTTTACGAAATGCCAACGACTAGATTGGGGGTATGGGTTCTATGGGAAAAAGTCCTGCGCATTTGTGGGCTAGTCCAGCTACCGAATGCAGCTGCCTTGGACGGATTGTGGGATTGATGACTGGCTGGCTGGCTGGTTGGCTGGATAAATGGCTGGTTAATTGGTCGAGGCTGTCTGAACAGCTTCCGGCGCCGCCTTGCATTCCTACAAAAATCGCATATCCCCATATAGGGATAGCCACTCCACTCAAGGATCGGAGGAACTTCACAAGTTTTGTGTGAACTTCTGACACGACCCAGACTCTCTTTGTTGGCTCTTTTGCCCTCTCTTTGCCCTTTATCGCTAAGTGTTCTCAAGTTTCACAAAAAGAGTCCACAAATGGGATTTTTCGGTTTTTTTTTGGGCTTTCAGTTTTCAGTTTTTGGTTTTTGGTTTTCGGGACTTTGCGTTTTTTTTGTGGCTGGGGCGAACAAAAGAACTGCTGGAATGAGTTGACCCTGATGACGGTGGTCAGATAATCGGGTCCACTGGCGCCAGTCGAATGAAGTCTCCTCTACCCGCCTTTTCCTTCACCTTATTGCTATATTTGCATACATTAATTTAATGTTTTTTTGTTTATATTTATTTTGTTTTAGATTATTTTTTATTATAATTTATATTTATACAATAAAAGCTGTTGCTTTTAATATCTACATATATATACCAAGCCACTTAAAAATTCATGTCATCTTGGGCTAAAGGAAATCCTAACGGATCCTAGCATAAATTATATAAGCCCCAAGGATCGCTGGCTGCACCTGCATTGGGAATAATAAAATGCGAAAGGGGGAGATATCTATAGGATAATAGGCTGACATCGCGACCCACTTATGGGCCAAATCCCCCCTTTAAATTTCCCGTAAATCCCGCTCTGCCAAATCCATAGCCCCCTTACACATAGAAAAAACAAATCACATCAATAAAGAAAAATTGTAATTCAGCTATTTTCGAATATGTAATGTATTTTTTTTTTTTTTGGGCTATTGAAATATATAACAACAATTCAAATATTAGAAGCACTATTTTTTTCTTTTCTTTTATTTTTTTTGGTCCGTTGAAAAATCATGTATTTTGTTACTTTCTGTTTCTGTCTGTTTCTTTATTTTGTTTTTTTAATTATTTAATGTAAGTAAGTGAAACTAATTACAAAATGTAACAATGTAATATAAATAATTTACGAAAAAAATAATAAAGAAAAAAATAAACAAATAAAAAAGATCAATTGTGCAAAACAAAAATTCGCAATTGAAATAGTTAAAGAACAATTTTTTTTAATTACTTTGGTGACCTACAATTTTCATGACAATAACCAATTTTATATAGGCAGGGACAATTTAAGCAATTAAGTGGCTGATTTAACATATGTTTTTTTCTTTGTGTAGCCTCTCAATTTGTTTCGCTTTTTATATTCTTCCCCGGTGCGGTTTCTTATCAGTGATCATTTGTCAAAGCGCTGCCATTGAAAAGTGGCCCGACCACTGAGCGAAACGGCAATTGCAACAAATTTGTTCGCTACTCCTGCGGACCCCCGGCACCCACCCCTCCCCTCTGCCTCCCCTCCTTCTGCTCCAGTTGACAAAAGAAGAGGAGCAGAAAGTAAAAGACACCAAAGAAGTAAAACTTCGACGGAGAGATGCGACCCAAAGGTACCCTGTTACAATTATAGTTGATTAAAAAAAAAATTTTACTCGTTAAAAAAAGGTAAAATAAATAAATCCCTAGTTGGCGAGTTCTGTAGAAAATTTTATTTTTTTCATTAGATTAGATTTTTATTATTTACTTATTAATGGTTTACAGTACTCATTTTTACTTTTATTTTTCTGTTGTTGCTTTCTTATTAATTATTTTCAGTACTCATTTCCTCTCAACAGTTTTAGAAACCTATATACATATTTAACTTAATTAAAAAGTATTTAATTCGCAGTGATTTTAAATTACTTAGAATACATGTTTCAAAATGTTAGTTCATATCTTAAGCCACTGCATAATTTTTTTTAGTAGATTAATACTTTATCTTTGACATGATACCACTTTTTACTTTTCTTATTTAGGGACCTAAAATGAAATGAATGCTTCGTTCGTGATTTGTGTATCCGAACTTATTTCATAAATATATTTTGTTTTTATTGTAACATTAGTAAACGTTTGTCTTACATTTTATTAAAAGATAATACATAATTTATTAAGTAAATAGTTTTGGCAGAGCATTAACATTTCAATTTTAATTGACAAATAAAATACCAAAGGGCTTTTCAAGTGAAAGACAATTACATAATAAGAGTAACTGAATGAGGAAACCGGATACATGTTAAAAAAAAAACTTAATTTGATTTCATTGTTGTGTACATAAATATTTAAAGGGGATAAAATGGTCAGTCCTAAGTGCTTATAGAGGACAACCATCTTGCACCTGCTGCCACCGCTCCCCAAGAATACCCATTGTAATCCAAGATCTTTGGACGACAAGAATCCGCGCTGCCATCGTCGGGAGCACTCTCATAAATAAGAAATTGAGAGTAAACGAGACCTGGTCGGTATCGTCGAGGGGATGGGGATGGGAATGGGGATCCCCTGAGCAAGGGCACAATCTATGGGTATACTGCACTCGATAAACATTTTTTTGCTTTCCCTTCTTTTACTTGATTTTGTTGCTTTTTGTGCCGAGCGGTTTCAGTTTCTCGTTTTGCATTGCATCGGAGCAGATCGCGCAGAGCAGAGCAGAGCAGAGCAGAGCAGCCAGCAGGCAGCAGACAGCATCACCAAGATCGATCGGTGGCAAAGAATGTTCCTTTCAGCCTCGATCTTACCCCGCGTCCGGGTCTCGACTGGCACTCCA
Organism: Drosophila elegans; assembly: GCF_018152505.1. Classification (NCBI taxonomy): domain Eukaryota; kingdom Metazoa; phylum Arthropoda; class Insecta; order Diptera; family Drosophilidae; genus Drosophila; species Drosophila elegans. The sequence goes on from NW_024545513.1 coordinate 5,274,627, forward strand.
CTGTCCGTCCTTTTGTGTGATTAATGGTAATTGTCTTTATGGCTTTCTACGATCCTGGTCGGCCACAATTTGTTGCGCTTATTTCCCTTTTAGTCGCAGTCGCAGCAGTTACAGATAGCAGCCCCTTCACAAAAAAATTCGGAAATTATTCGGAAAAGCACTTGATTCGATTTGCTGCGGAGCAACTTATTTAAGACTTATTGAAGACAAGAGTTCACATTGGTAATATAAAATAAAAGTCATCTGAAAATATCTATATGCACTTAAGATTTATCAAGTAATAAAAGCAGCAAAACAAATTATTTTATAGTTCTTAAAGAGCTTAATAGCCAAATAGTAGCGTCAACCTTGAAATGGTTGAAAAAACATCCCAGTATTAAATCCAAATTCGCAGATTAAACTTTAGTTTTTCATATCATTGTGAATTGTGAAAGGCATTTTACATTTCTTAAATAGCAAAAAAAAAAAAAAAAAAAAAAACTAAAGTCCTACACAGCCCGTATATATTATAAATATTAATATTTAATTGAAATATCGTTGCTTTTTATTGTTTTCTATATCAATTTTAAATGCTTGCATCTGGTTTAGTGATTTGTTAAATTATTATTATTTTTGTGTAGCAACAAAAAAAACTTGTAATAATCTTCTGTGCTTTATTTCATGTTTTCATTCCGACTCCATTCCATTGTATAAAAAAAAATGTTAACATAATGTAAGGTAAGTAGTATGAGTAAGTACTCCATACTAGTGGCCCCCCCTTTTCACTGGCTGTTTTCGAATTCGGGGCCGCTACCGTTTCCGTTGCCGATCGGCGAGTCAAGTTCGTTGTAGCAACGGCTTTCGCGATATTGGCTAAACAATCCGCGCACCTTGTTCCGCGGCGTTTTGAACGGCATCGCCGCCATTGCCGCAAACGCCAAAAGCGGTGACGAAGTCGTAGGGGCGGCACTCGGAGTGCGCGGCAGGCGCGGCGCCAGTGGCGACGTCGATGGCCCGGAGCTGCGTCTTTCAACGGCGCACACGGCACTCAGCTTGGGCGTGGCAATGAGCTTCTTGGAAAATAGGCATGGCTGCCCGCTACTGTTCAACGAAGTCTCCAAGTTGTGCCCCATCTTCGGCGATGGGAAGCTGTCAACGAAATGGGGCGAAAACATATTAGCCTTACTGTATTGATTCCAAGTAATTAACACTAAGTCAAATTTGGAGCAACAGACGACATAGCATTTGTAACATGGACCCTTTCTATATATTCTCTTTAAGGGGTTACCCCACCCAGTTCAAGTTGAACAAAAATTACTAAAAATATCTAAAAGTTTACTTATTAATTATAATATTGTAATTTCTGATCAGTAAATAAATCAAAGGAATTCGAAAAACATGCATTTTTGATAAAGTGGCAAAATAAAATTTGTGTTTCAATTTTTCACTTAAAATAAAAAGTTATTTTTAATCATACAAAAAAAAAAAATTATTTATGACAACATTTTAAGATATAGAATAAATCTGCCAAATTTTAGAAATATCATCTTAGCAGTTTTTAAATTATATAAAGTTTAAAGTTTTAAGTAAGTTTTGCAGTGCTTGTATCTTCGGTTCATATCAATTTTTTTCGGATCAAAATTCAATTAAGGACTCATTATTAGATAGTTTTCTTTTCAAAGGTGCCAGAAGAAAAATAACGAAAGTAAAAGAAAAGCACTTAACCAACCGCATTAATAAAATTAAAAAAATTTGCAAATGTAAACATAGTCAGCAGCGCACTTAAGTCACATTATTTGTGCTTGTGCTACTGCTTTACATGAATACTCACAGATTCATTTCAAAGGTGGAGAAGCTTTCCATGGCTGATTTCCAGGCATGGACAAACGGATACGTCTCCTTGTCGACGTCCACGCTGCCTATGGCATTCAGGACATTGAGGTCCCTCTTAGTGGGCTCGTCGCTAAATAGATATAAACAATGTGTTAAATAGATGTATCGATCGGGGGAGAATCATTGCACAATCGCACCCAAATATGTAGAGCTTGTAGCGCGGCTCCAGATCCGAGCACACGCTTCCCGGCGGCGTATAGAAATTCTCGTCCTCGCTGCTATCAAACGGTGGCGGCGTTTGTGCATTGCACTCAAACTAGAAACGAAAACAATGTAATTGCACACTATGTACGGTGCATGAAAACAACTCACGAAGCAACCGTCATCGTCGCTGTCGTTGTCCTCGTCGTCGCTCTGCTGCCGGCGCCAGCCCCTCGGCGCACCAAGGCTCAGCGAGACGTGCATTGCGCCGGTTGATCCGCCTCCCGTGGACGTGGACGTGGACGATGATGATGATACCGACAACTGAGGCTGCGACGGCACTGACCGCAGCGACTTGGTGCGCTTGCGTCGGCTCGTCTGGCGGCTGAGACTTGCGTCCCAGAGGCAGTGGCAGCACTGCTCCGTCTGCCAGGCGGCCGAGCATAGCTCCTCCGTTTTCAGTGAGTCCGGCGGAGGTGCTGCAGTGGGCGTGGCCTGCTCCAAACTTTGCAGTAGGCTGCCGCACAAGCAGCCCAAATGCAGCTCCCTGCCGCGCTCATTGGCCAGCAGTTCGCGCATGGTGCGGAGCATCTGGAGGATCTGCAGCTTCATGGCCACGTTCACCACGTTCAGGGCCACCAGGTTGGCGATGCGTGAATGCACCTTGCTAAAATCCACGCTAAGGAAGCGGGCATCAGCCTGCAGGCATTTTAAAAATATATATTATGACATGTCTTTTTCCAAAAATAAAACAAGGTATATGTATATATTTGAGTACCCACCTTGAAGCTGGCGATTAGAGATTTGAGACGTTTCAGCTCGCCAAGTAGAGTTTCTTTTGTGTCGCCGATTTTATTGATCAGGACCTTGGCGATGCGTTTGGCAAACACCTGCAGAGACTTCTCAACGCAGGTGTATGGCGTCATGAATGGGGCCTCGTCCCGTTCCTTGCGTAGCAGCGGCTGCTGCTGGTCGTCAATCGCCAGCAAGTCAAAATCAAACGTGGCAGCAGAGCTGCATGCTGTTTCCGCCTGCCGTTCGGCCCTGTCTCGCAGATAGGCGTCCAGGCGGGCCAGGCCATCGGAGGAGCTTAGGTCTACGAACGTGTCCAGGAAGTCCCAGTACTCCCGCCACTCCCAACGCTCCTTACGCGCCAGCTCACGGCCCACCATTTCCAATCCCTTCTCGATATCCGAGTTCTTAATGCTCCGCTCCCGGAAGCTGTCATTCAAGTTTACGCTACCCAATCCGAAACTCGTGTCCAGGAGGCCGGAGATATCGGCCATTGACGAGTCGTGGCCGTTGATGGGGTCGCGATATGCCGTAAACACATCCCCTTTCGAATTCCGTATGGGTGTGGCCGGCAGTTCGAAGAAATTCGCCGGCGGTTTGACAGTGTTGTTGTTGTTGTTGTTTTTCTCACACGGCGAGCTTGTGGCCGCCGCCAGCGGGCTAAACATCAGCTTGCGTCCGTGCTCAGTGCTGTGGTTAAGGTTGGGATTAATCTTATTTGGTGTGCTGAAGGGCGAGCAGCCGCTGCTGCTGCTGCTGCTGACTCGCGGCGGTGTCTTCCAGCGCCGATGGAAGTTGTTGGCACTTTCGCGGGGCATGGGTCCAGCCAGTGCGCTGATTGTCAGTTCCTCGCTGAGGCCCACGCCTTGACTTGTCTTGGACTGCAGGTTCTGGAAAATTCGGAGGCGAACATTAGATCGTTGTTATCATCTCTACCACCTTTAAAGACAACCAATAAATAACTAAGTTACCCTAAGAAACTCCAGTGGATTCTAAGCTGTAGACTTTGAAAGAAAAAACCCAGTCGTATAATACTTATATAGGAACTTAGTATAGAAGAGTTTATTTAGGAGTATTTGCCACTAAACCACTGGCCTACTGGTTTTCAATATAAACTCAAATTTTATATAATTGTGACAGTTTATGACAAATATTTGAGAAGCTTACAACCCGTTAATTTTAGAAGTTTAAAAAAAATAGTTTATAAATTACAAATTTTGACTTGACAATGGTAATTGGTATCTTAATCGATAGAAAAAATAGGCAAAGTATTTAAATGTGTGTTTCATTGTATGCGTCCCACTGAAATGAAGCTCATACTATTGAAGATATCCCAAAACATTCATCGTGAAACTATTATTTTTAAATTAAATTAGCCAAAATGTGCCAAAAATATGCGGCGGAAATATTTAAAATGGACACTCACCGGGGGATCGCTGGGCGAGAATGGTTTACCCACTTGCGGCGGAATTGTATTGGACATGCATCTCAACACAGGCACAAAGTACGGATCGTCCAGGAGCATGGTTATCTTTAGGATGCACCCATTGGTGGCCTGCGCATTACGCAGACAGATAATCTGAAGGGGAAGATAATCCAAAGCCATTTGGTTATTTGGAGGCATTTCGCCATTTCCTTGTTACTCACCTCCTTGGGCTCCTTGCCCTCCAAGTTCGGGAGCGACTTGCACTCCGGATAGGAAATGAGCACCTCGACCATGTCCGCATGACCGTTCTTTGCGGCAAAGTGGAGCGGCGTCTCGCCACGCGCCTTGTCCGGCATATTTAGATAATAGTCCAACAGACTCCGGTTGAGGGCGGCGCACATGTGGCGGCTGCCCTTCTTGCCAGCATACAGCTGCGCGAACTCCGGATCCGTAATGGTCTTCAGCAGCAGCTGAGCGATCCTGGGCTTGTTCACCTGGGCGCAGATGTGCATGGCGTTGTAGCGACAGCCCTCCTTCAAACTGGTCGGCGTATCACCGCTGCTGATCAAAAATCGTGGGTTTTCCCACACAATCCGCTTGACGCGTTCGATGTGTCCACCTTCGATCTGTTTGCGGAACTCCTGCAGTTCCTGTTTGGTGGGCGCCCGGAATGGTGGACGTTCTCCGGACAAGTCCTGCTGCTGCTGCTGCTGCTGCTGCTGGCGTCCATTGGCAATGATAATGCTGCTGCTGATACTGCTGGTAGGCGATGAAGTGGGTGAGCTGCCTAGCATTAAACCCCCACTGCCCGTCGGCGAGGAGGAGTACAAACTGTCCGTGGAGCCCGATGAGCTCTTGTAACCACCACCGCCTATCGGAATGGGCTCTGAAAAATTAACACATATATTTATATATAAATATATACAATAGTTAGTTAATTATTATAATAGTTTATATTATACGTACTGCTTTCTGTTTTGGCCTTGCCGAATCTGTTGAGCGCCTCGATGCTCTCGAACCCAAACTGGACGTAGCTCTCCGCCTGCTCCAATGTGGGGAACTCGCGGAAGCGCGCCTCCTTGTAGTGTTTCAGGACGTCCAGCGCCTTGGTTTTTTCTGTGAATATCAGCCACAACGGCGAGTCCGCTGCTTCGCGTTGATGTTGTCAATGTTGATGTTGTTGATGTTGTCAATGTTGATGTTGTTGATGTTGTTGATGTGTGGACAACGAGAGGAAGACAAACCATTAATAAATAAGGTGCTGGCTGGTTGGTTTTTTGGTCACGCCATCGGCCTGGCGAATAGCGAACGAGTGGCGAAAGCAGCACGAGTCGAGAATTGTGTTGAGCAAAACAAAACCAAAACAAATACGAGGGGGCGTTGGGTGGCGAACATGCGTGTGACGCAGCTGTTGGCACAACGCCGCCAAAATTTTCCGAGGCCCTCCCTTATCGGGGGAGTATCATCAGATTTGGTCTCAGATTGTCACAGATTTCAAATATTTACATTTATTTGCTACTACTACTTACATACGACTTTTGGCAACGAATGGAAACTTCCTTTAAAAAACGTATACTTCTTAAAAAACTCTTTAACTTGCAATAATAGTTTGTCGCACAGCTCCTAAACATAAAAAAAATAATTTTTTTATATACATACAATGGTCAAAATAATTTGAAGTACACTTTGCAGTGAAATTTCATACAAAATGTTTGTGAAACGCTTTTCTTCTGAGAGATCTGATTGATTTCTGTTGAAGGAAATTGTTTTTGATCTTAGAGAGAGCTTTTTATTTTAAAATTTTAGTTCTTTTAATTATTTATTCATATTTTTTACATTTTTTGTATTCACTATAGCTTTTTAAATCGAATTTTTGGATATACACTCTCTTGAAACCTCTGACCACTTGCAGCTTAATAACCCGTTTAAAGTTCACTAGTGGAGTGTATGAACAACAAATATACAAACATTTCATTTATTTTTTCCAACTTCCAACTCTCTTTCCCATTACCTTTTGAAACAAGCGGGTATGCCATAATTTAATTTACTTTCAACTAACTATTCGCAATGTGTGAGCTAAACAAAATCAGACATAAAACTGGAGTGAGGAACACCGCAGCCTTGGGGCTATAGTTCTAATCAAAGATCTGATAAAAGTGAAAAACATTTAGCATGTAGAACTTTTCTATAAGTGTGGGGGGGCGAAAGATTGTTTGTATGAAAGTTCAAATGGAAAGGCATAAAACATTTTCGAATAGATTAATTTGACACCAATTAGTGATGTTTAGCCTTCCTATATTTATGAGGTAATTTAATGAGGTACTCCCACAGTTAAACGCGTTCTTCTGTGTACTCTTTGTTACTTTAATGTAAAGTACATTTTAAATTAATTAGGTACAACCTGAAGTTCCATACTTGTAACCTACCTATAAAATAAATATTTATATAATTTACGAGTTCTAAATTATCCCAAACCATTATTCAAAGACAATTTTTAATTTATCAATTACTTTAAAAATTTGTTCTATATTCTAATTTTAAGGTATTCTATGAGTCGACTTGATTTTTCTTTTTTTCTTTTTCTGGGCAACGACTGTTGACTTCAGCCAAGTGACGGGGACAGGGGAAAGGTAAAAGGGACTGGGACAAAAAACAGGGACAGGCACATCCCACAATAACACAAGCCGGCAAAGCTGGGGGTCTGGGGTATATACATACATTTTGAATCTGAGGACACTAAAAGCACACGCACACACAATTTTTGGGGTACTTGCTCTGCAGCTCGTAGTATAAATAACACTTTAAAAAAATTACAAAAAATTGGGGAATACTGACTGATAAACAATCGCAACCGCAATAACAGTTTAAAAATACATGCTTTCGGCCTTATAAATAAAATTTAAAAATTCCAATGATAATTTAAAAAGAAATTATTATTTATTTGAAATATTTAGAGTGCTTTAATAACTTAATTTTATATATTTTAAAAATAAACTTGTTTTTAATTTGGAAACCATAATTGTCAAACTTAAAGATACAAAATATGTAACTTATTAAAAGTTATGTTTTTATACAGATTTAAAAAAATCAAACCAAACAATTTCAGATTTCTAAAATATATTAATTGATTTTAAAACCTTTAACTGTAAATGTGTTTTATGAACTGATTGAATATTTAAAGTTCTTTCAATAGCGATATTTTGATACAAATTGAAAATTTTCTATGAACCCAGCTAAGTGACGTGATCGCTGGAGGAAAGATGGAGAGGGGAGCAAGTAAGACGGAAAGTGCTGACAGGTCAAGGTCCTAGTAATGCACTCATTTTGGCGATTGCCTGAAGTGGATATGGTCTCGTTTTGGATGTGGAAGTGGAATGAACTCGCCCCAATCGGTTATTGTTTTCGAATCGCATTTAATTGGATTAAAGAGAGAAAGGAATGAGATGACAGTGAGCGAGCGAGAGCGGAAAGTTGCATCTAATTAAGCAGGTAATGGCAATTGTTCACCAGTTGTTTATAATTAAATCGAAAGACCGCTCCCAGACAAGGAAATCGACTGTGCGAGCGGGACAAATGCGCAAGCCTCTTTTTTATTATTTTTGTAATTCTCAGAACACACAGGGAAACTTCTTCATGGTCAGTTAGTCATGGCATAGAAAACAAACGACAAATTTTGTGAATACCCTAAAGAACAATTTAAAATTTATTGCATATCTAGTGTTTTAATAAAAAATGGAGAAAATATTAATTTATTCGGACCGTTGAAACAATTCTTATTCTTGTTAAATATAAAGAAACAGACCTCATTGTAACAAACCATTCAAATCATGAATACGCTTGCTGCTAGGGTTGCGAAAATTCAACCCCTACGAAGAAACCATTGCCCTTATAAGAACTCCTGTGGGCACGCAAAAATACAATTTTAAAAATGGTATTTCCATAAAAGATCTTAAAATATTTCAAGCTATAATCATTGGAAAATTATCGAAAAAAGTTTATTTTTATTTAGAAAACATTTCTAACTTCCTATCCTACAGACTGGAGAGTTACTTGTACACTTTATACCCTCGCTACGAACCGAGCTACGAACCGCACATGCCCTTCGATTCCAGAGTAGCACAAAAGCAACAAGCGGCAAATAACTGGAACGCTACACAATCTCGCGTCGCTCCCTCTCGCTTTAACTTACGTCTGTGATGATCCTCTCCATTTGGAGCCTTTGGGCGCTCTGTCGCTACGGAGCCGGGGAATTGCGTTCCGGTTCCCTCCTTCAAGTTTGGGATATAAACGCCGAAAAACATCGTTGCAACTGGCGCCTGAAATGTTTATAAGGGTTAATAACAGTTATAGAAACTCCGTATTGGAGTCTACATATGTATATGCCGCGTCCCTATGTTTGCGTGCGGGTGGAGACTCACGAAGTACATAATTGCAGACATGGCGGCTTTTTCTTGAAATTACTGTTTTCTTAAATACCATAGCAATTGACGAAGGAGACTAAGAAATACATAAATGGCAGCTGGTCTCCGTTATTATTATTTACGGTTTTCAAGGAAAATGCTGCACTCCACACGCAAACATAGAGACGCAAAAAAAACCACGCACATCAACAAAAGAGGCTTTAATTTGCGACGCCTTACTTCACGATTCGGCGCAGGAACATTGTTTTTTCGGCTTACCTTACTTTATTCTTAAGAAAAATCGCAACGGAATGTAAAATAATGTGTCTGTGTCAAATATAGTTCTTAAGTGCGGGAGGAGTAGAGGGGGAGAAACACTGATGGCAACATCGACGTTATCGATGTTTTCAAAATATTGGTCTTATCGATGTTTAACATGGATTATCGATGTTTATCCGTTCAACTCTCTCTCTCTCTCTTTCTGTTAGTTCGACATTTCGCTAACATTTCGCTGTTAGTTCAACGTGCTGTTAACATTTTACTGCACAACACAAACCCTCCACAAGCACGCAATTCACCGCTTGCGGTGAGAAACATTGATGCCAACATCGACTTCATCGATGTTTTCAAACGTCTCTAACGATATTTTCTTGCCACTGTTAACTTCTTACTCCATTTCTTGCACTCCCTCTGTTAAAATTCTTAACATCTGCAAGATCTGTAAAAGTAAAAATAGTTTTTAAATTCTTAGAATGGAATTGAATATTATTCATTTTAAAGACTAGTAATACTAATAAATAAAAAGAAAATAATAATAAAATGCATTTAAATAAATTATTACGGGCGATGATAAAAAACGGTCAATTGCTCGGTGCAATTAAAATTAAAATTAAAACACTGTTGAGTTCGAAGTCGAAAAATACAATAATTGATAATTGATTCCGCTTTTTTGGGTGAAATCCGTTTTTTTACGGTTAGCTGCAGGAAAAAATGTGTAGATTGCGGGTTTTTTCAGCTTTTTCCAAAATGCCGAAGGTGTATAAGAAAAAATGCCGCGATGTGTGGCTAAAAAAAACTTTAAATCCAAAATCTGAAATTCGTTACACCTAAGCACGACGAACAGCATTCTATGAATTAGGTAGAGTTTTAATGTCAGAACTAATTTTTCATGCGAAAACTCAACACCTGGCAACTCTGGTCTGCAAGCTTTTCTTCTGGATTTTCTGTATGGTAGTTTTTTGGTATATTTAAAAGTCGTCCAAATTGCTGTGGCATTTTTTGGTCACACTTGAACGGCCCGCCGACGGTTGCAAACATAACGTTCGTCAATTTTAAGATTTCAAGCAGAAAAGCGGATTTCTTTTCACGCGCGATCTTCTTTTTTTTTGCGTGTATTTGTTGTGTGTGTTTGGCGTGCGGCTAACTTTGTTGTTGTTGTTCCAGTGTTGTTGTTGTTATTGTTGGTAACAACGTGCGGCGCGCGCGCTTAAGTTAACAAAAAAAAAAAAAAAAAGAATACTAATCTAATCCCAGAAGTGAGTTGGATACAAAAATAATAACTTGTTTAATTAATTAGCTGATGTTTTGCAAGAGTTATTTTGGTTTTTTTTTGTTGGTAGTTAAGGGATACACATGCACAGCAAGGGTGTGTTTTCCTGCGTGTGGGTGTGTGTGTGTGCTTTGAACCTGTCCCTTTTTCTTGGCTAAAAATCAATAGAACAAAACAAAAGTCAAAACAACAAAATGTGCAGCTCCTTGTCTATCCATGCAAGTGTATGTATGTGTGTGTGTCTGTGTGTGTGTGTGTATGTGCGCACTTTTGCAATTGTTTGTTTCTCTCAGTGAGCAGCTGCAATAAATAAATAAAAGACCGTTAAACGAGGCTCACTTAGTTAGTCGAGCATGGCCAAAAAGCCCGAGTTGCCAATTGCCAATTAGAAGCCCAAAACAAACGAAAAATACAGTGAAGCACGGCTAGCGATAATAAGTCGATTACCCCCTCTGTAAATTGCACCTGCATTCACCATTCGCTTTACAATCATTTACCGTTTCAAATGGCCAAGTTAATTGGCGTTTTTAAATATAAGTACCTAATTGATTTTGGTTTTTTTTTTTTCATTTTCGAGTCTTAAACTTATTTGTTTTTATTAGTTTTTTTTTAACAGTTTAGCCATTTGACTTACACAAATTTCTCAATTCAAATAAACCAAGCTAAACTAGTTCTATATTTACTTATTTATTAATTTGTTTATTTTAATTGATGTTTTTAAATAAATACTTATAAGGACTTATAAAATACCTTTACATTTCAAATCGTTTGTAATAAGAAGCTTAATTTTTGTAAGTCTGTCTTTGAATAAATTCGTTCTTTGCCATTTCAGCATTTTTCATTAATTGTAGTTCTTATATTTTCGGAAGTTATTAATATTAAAGTATGTATTTCAATCATTGATCAAATTTTTTATCTTAAATATGTTGATAACAAATTATGGAGGAAATCCAGAAGACATCTCCAAATGTTGTTCATTCATCGCCCAAATTATCTCAATGTTTTTTTTCCCTTCTAATGAAATTCCCAGTATGAGTAATAGCGACATTTTTTGATTGCTAGTACTGTAGTACTGAAATGGTTCAAAACCAAGTGTAAAACATAAGTAAATGTTACTAAAGTTAAATTGTTAAGTGATAAGACGTTTACCTTATTATTTCTTATTTAATTGACAATTTAATATACCCTGTAATCGTGCTATCTATTTACGGCTACCCATTTGGTGTTAAGTTGTCTATAATAAAATGAGTTAGCCCCATTGAAAAAGTCTCGAAACAATAATCGCAAGACCCCATATAAATAGTAATGGCGATTTTATCTCTTCGCTCGGCGTTTTGTTTTTATTTTCTTTACAGTTAGCGAGCAGCTTACTGTTTTTTTAATGCCTTTCTTAACTGGATTGCAATTGCTGGCTGTATATTAAATCATTTACACTTTGCCAGCTGCCATGCACTGATTCTGATACTGCCACTCTACCCCCCTCCCATTTCTCCCATCTTTGTCTTTTGTTTACCTCTTTCTATTTGTCTATATATATTTATGTGTTTATATATATATTTTTTTTTATCAGTTGTGGCTTTATCTTATCGGAAGAGGGTGCGAAGATTCGCGTAGTTGAATGAGTCAACCAACTTCCATACAATATTGTTGCCATATTTATTAGGTATCAAGTGCAGTTGGCCTGTCAAGTCCAAGTGCAGCCTCAATTGGCTGATTAACATTTTTGTTGTTTCGCTGGACTTTATAGTGCCTACCTGACTATATCTAAGCCCCTCTCTTTCCCCACCGCTCGCACCCCCTCTACCTCTCTTTCACCCCGCTTGTGTGTAGAACTTTAAGTCGTTAAACCAGTTTATGACTGGCCGGGCATAGAGGCCATACGTTAAGTAAGTAGAATCAACAGACTCTGAATCAGCTGCGGATCTTACGGCCACATCTACTGTGGCTGTGTTGATGACCTGTAAACAGCGAGAGCAGAGGTGTGTTGGCCAGCAGAGAACACTATACGACCACTAGACGAAGAGTTCAAGCCCCTAGATCTCAGGATCTGTTCCAGTTAACGACATCAAATTTGGGATGGAAGTTACTGTAAACACAAAGTTTTAAAAAATAATTTAATTTGTTGGCATAGTCCATCATTTCCAGATTCCCGTAAAGAAAGCAATTTTACTGCTTAAAAGTAATAAAGCCATAATTTATTTAAAACTAGGGGGTATCTCTTAGCTGAAAAGCTTAAACAAAGCGTTCTTAATAGTGTTTTCTTTGTAACTGTGGGGGCTTGAGAAAAGCGGAAGAGAAAGGGGTGAAAGAAATGGGAGGGGGATAATGGGGGGGAATAATCCCCATTCACTTATATGGTTGGTGGAAGCGTGCCAGTGGCTGCAACTTCCTCATATGTGCGTTTAATGAGCGGCGCCCGTAATCGGTTTTTATAAACTATTATAAATTTAATATTCAAGCCCGGACAGTGTAATACATTGTCCCGTCTCAGTTTCTGCAATGGAAATCATCGAATCTGACTTGGGTTTTCCCATTTTAACCAGATGTGTCACCCCTTGATTCTAGGCCCTCACAAAGGTGATTTGTAACTTGATAGTTAAACACCAAAATCGTATTTAAATTTAGGCCAATGCCAGACGAGGGGGAACGAGGGCTAACTGAAATTAATGGCCAGAAACAATGATCAGAAAGATGATTGAACATTGAGTGATCAATGAGGCAAGTGATTTTTGCCGGCGGCGAGAATGGAAGCTTCACTTTGAGTTTCGAATTTCAAGACATCAACAGCTGCGCCCGATATTTACCTCTCTTGGAGTTTGAGTTTGAGTTTTTTTTGTTTGTATACTGTTTGTTTAGTGGTATATTTGTACGGTTTACTTCACACTTCCTTGTTGGATCGACTTTGAACTTGGCATCTTCTTGAAGATCGTGGGCCTTTTGACCTTCCCGGTTCTCTAGGATCGATTCAAGGTTGCCTGTTCACCCGTTGACCCAAATGCCACCGCATAATGGATGACTGCCACGCAACGAAACCAATCTCGCCTCAAAAAAAGAGTGATAATATAAACAACTTATTTGTATTATATATTCAACGGATTGCAAATGCAGCCACACAATAGCAATAGTTTAGTTTATTGAACGCACAATAGGCTGAATAGAGATGGAGCATGAGAAAATGTTTAGCCAATTCGAAAATTGTGTCAGCAATAACAGCATACTAATGCACGTGCCAAATGGCCCAAAATCAATTTGTATAAATTCCCATTATCGGATTTTGGCATTTTAAAATCTTTAAGACAATTAAAATAGTATTGAACATTTTGTAATCTGCCTTTCTGCAAATTTCGATTACTTATTTTTGTATGGTTTATAGGTGTGGATAATAAGTATAGTAAGTAAAAATATTTTTTTTTTTGACTGACAAGATATTTTTTTTACCAATGAGAAAAATGTGCGATATCCATAACTATTGCGTTGAACTTATTTTTTAAATTATAGTTAAAGTAATATACTTTTACCTAAAGTTTTAGAATTATTTACTAAATTCACAGAATTAGTTATTTTACGCACAGAGAAAAATATATGTTAAATTGTGATTTTATTTTTCAATTTTTTTTGACCCAATTAAAAGTACTATACAACTAATATCGTGGCAAACAAATTTTCTTTTTTGTAGCTTCAACAATTGAATTGTTCTGTGTGTAATGGTTGATTATGACTAATTAACTGAGTGGTAAGTTAATTTAATAATTATTAAAGGGCAGCACCTTTATGAGCCCATGAATAGATACAAAGATCATCCGAAGAATCTTTTTTTTACTAATTACCAGAACGTTAAAATAACAGTTGCAATATAGCGAATATCATATATATATATAGAATATTTGGAAGGCCTGTCTCTTTTGACCAATTTGCTTTCGACCCTTTTTGTGGGAAGACAATGTCAATGACGATTTTTTGTCTGGCTTTCGTGCAACGATGACGATGGCGATCGCAGATGACTTGTCTTTCGGATGCCAAAAAAATTATAAACATCATTATGGGAACGCGAGTGCCTTGAGATGCAGATGCAGATGCAAATGCAAATGCAAATGCCGTTGCAGTTGCAGTTAAACAATTTCATTGTCGTTGCTATATTCATATATTTTGCATTTTTTTATTGGGCTTTATTATTATTATTTTTTTTCCCTGCCTTTTGTGGCCGGAGACAACAATGGGATTTGGTGTCTTCACCAGCGGTCTTCTGTTATCGATTGTGCTGCATAAATTACACGCTTTGTCACCTCGATTCGATTACAAATTTATGCAAATCGCGCTTTAATTTATTAAACAGTCGCGAGCCGTCGATGATGGCAATTTAAGTGCGAAACAAGTGGGTGGGTATAATACCTATACTATGTATATGGTGCATACTATTCAACTGTGATGTCACCACCCTTGCAATCCGGGGCGGTACAGTGAAGCACCGTTTTGGGTTACAAAACCTAATCGAATGTACCGTTCGCATGCAAAAATGCAACAATAAAAGTGGGAGAAATAGTACACAGTACGAAATAGGGTTCAATTCAATAATTAAATGAAATTTTAAAACCGTTTTACGAATCCTACACTTATATATTGGTGTTGAAAAATTCTTTCATCTTAGCTTATATTATTTTAGAGTTCAACTCAATGATTGAAATTCAAATTTAATTTCCATTTGGTAAAAAGTAAATAAAAATAAAAAAAAATCTAAAGAGTGTGACTGCTTTAAAAAACCCATACAAATACTATTAGTTATTCAAAAAACAAATTTTGTGTCTCTGTGTAGCAAGAAATAATTAGCTCACATACGTTTTCCACTCTAAGCATTTAATGAGGCCTCTAAGCTATTGTCTGTCCCCCGTACATTCCATAGCCCCCGGAAAGCCCCCTTGGATGTTGTGTAATTTGTTGTTAAACTGTCAATTCAATTGACGTTACTCATACGACCCGTTGTGCAGCGGATGTTTAGCGCAGCGAGAGGTCCCCTCTCTTTTTATTTAGCATTTCTATGACAATTTCACCCTCCCACTAATTTCTAGTCCAACAAAGGCGATTTTTCCGCTCTGCAAGTAAATGCGGAAAAGGTCTCGTCGAAGCCTTAACTTTTGCCTTCGATGAATGTTGCATAAGAGATTTTCAATTTCGGATTTTCACCGACTTTAATCAAGTCGTTAAGACCCCACTGGGAAGTTTTAATTTCGTTTTTCTTGCATCTCTTTGATGTTGTGCCATAAATTTTCCCTCAAAAAGGCCTGAAGCTCAGCAAAAAAAAAAAAAATGAAAGAAAATTCGAAAAAATGTGTAGCACGTGTGTTGTCCGTAATCAATCTGGTAAAATGTATATTTAATTTAGAAAATATTGCAGAGCTTAACTACCAATGAAAATATACATTTTACTTGCATTGCATTAAAAATATATGTAATCAATATGGGAAATTAAATTTGTTTACTTTTAGGTTTATGTTATGCAAAGTGTTTCGAGTCATCCAACACCTCAAGATTTTCTCCTATTAAAATGTAGCGGAACAAATAAATTGTTGCTCCAGCGATTTTTCTTTGCTAAATGTCTCTGGATTTCTCATTTTCTCTTCGTAGATTTGTGTCTTCTATTTAGAGACAGAATTAAATCCTTGAGAAATATGGCAAGTCACAAAGGCGTGTGTGTGATACCCTGTTGTTAAGGAATAATTAAAAAAGTCGTTTTCTTTGTCGCCTTGCTGATGTAATTTTAATACAAGTGGATTGCAGAATTATTTTCACCTTCAACTGTCCTTTTTATTGCTTACTTTTTAAAAGGTTTTTGTTTTTGTTTATTTATTTAGTGAGTCACTATTGAAACGACTTGGAATACAAAACAAGCTTATACGTAAGTTCTTTAAAAACGGAAATACTTGAAAATGTGTCATCTTCGGGCTGACTGCTATATTGATCAAATTTAATTAAATTTGCTTAGCAATTTCTTTACATCGAGTATACCTATGTATTGGAATTTTTGTTTTGTTTTTTTGTATTAAATGCCATAACAAAATCATAAGTATATAGATCAAACAAAATCGTTTGTGTTGTAAAGCCGCAAACCTTTTGTAAAAATTTGTGTTAAATATATAGAATAGGTCGATTAATTTTTAATGGGAAACTAATACAATTTTCTGCAGATACTAACGAGTTATATTATATTTCCTGTACCCTTTAGTAGCAGTCATTCCCCACTTCATATCCGCATCGGAAACACCTGGGGCTGTTTATGAGAGTAAAAGACGTAGAAAAAACAGGAACTGAGGTATCTTTCCTCTAATGAGCGGACTCTATGTTGTATCGTCTCTCCTCTTCCTCCAATTATCTTTATTTAAAATCATGTAACGCATTATGACTTCATGATAGACATGAGATGGCAAATTGATTAAGCACAATTAATTGTAATTAATTACAAGGAGCCATCGAGCCATCGCCATTATGTCACCTCGTCCAATCAATTTGCCAAAGTCTTTTTGTTAACCTTTCTTTCGCCCTTAACTTGGTTACATTTTTCACACAAAAGGAAATGGCTTTATAAAAGATCCATATTATATTGTTGTTCGGTTTTTATTTTTTTTTTGCTGCCGTTTTGGGAAAGTGGCGCCGCCTGCTGGCCAAGTAGTGCAATTAGCCGAAAGTAAAAGTGGGCTTCACCGCGGGGAATCGGGTATATATATGTATATACCTATTGTCTGAAACAGTAGCGAGTGGAAAGGTTTTCCCCAAGCCCATTTGAATGGTAAATGGAGATGCAATGTTTTCGGATCGCTTTGGTTCGGTTTCGTTATTAATATACATACATATATGTAGATGGATATATCTTTCCACATGTGAGGCTCGCGTGCAATCATCAATAACCAGATTTCAATGCCAAGACCTCTTGCAGCCCCCCGAAAGTCATTAACATTAGTCAAAATGAAAGTTTTCCCAACGCACAAATAGTCACCTTGAGAACTTTACACTGCAAAATATATTTAAGCCTAGAATGGGAATGAATTTCGGTTCGGGGTTGTGTTAGAAAAATGTGAAATGATAATTATTTCGAGAATATATTTTATTTGTTTTGACTTAAACGATTTAACAATTTTGTAACAGAGAACACTTCTGTTTATGTATTTAATATAGTTTAGCTATATAAACAATATTGTAGCTCAGTTACGTGTTTTTTATAGATTTAAGCGATATTCTTTTGTCTTTAATAAATAAAATTAAATATTTTGCAACCATATCTGCTTGTGTTTTATGCAGTTTAATTATGGTGCTTTTTACAATTAAAGAAAAATATATAA
Source organism: Drosophila elegans (assembly GCF_018152505.1). Lineage (NCBI taxonomy): Eukaryota > Metazoa > Arthropoda > Insecta > Diptera > Drosophilidae > Drosophila > Drosophila elegans. Next base: position 5,292,135 of record NW_024545513.1, read on the forward strand.
GCATGAAATTTTCAGTATTTAAGTTGGGTTACGTGATTTTTTCTAGATTTAAGCGATATTCTTGATATCAGAACACGTCCGAAAAGGGTTCAACGTAGAACACAGTAAGAGATGGTGTGTTTTGTGGAGAAGAGAAGGGCGAGGTGTTTTGGGGGCTGGGTCTGCTGACGTCAAAGTCAAAGTCTTTTGTTGCCACTTTTTACGTGATATATAGTATACGTGATTTATACGCGAATAGAACGCGGCGAGACACAGGCATTTGCATAATGAGGAAGATTTGCTGGGGAAGAAGGGGGAGTGATGGTGGTGGTGGCCAAACCACAATTATGCAATTTCCTGCCTGGCTCTAAGCACTTAATTATGGTTATTATAAATTTGGCAAATAGTTTCTTCGCTTTTGCGCGCCCGATCATTTGCACATAGTTAGCTTGGGCCAGACGCATGTGAAACATCGGAATTGGCATATCATTATGGTTAACAAAATATATATAAATACATATACACATGTGTATATACATATCTATGCGGTGGCTCGGATGTGGCGTGCCAGCTTAGCCAGATTTGCAAATCCAAAACGAGTTGAACGAACGCTGGCAGCGATGTTTTGACCATCATCATTCGCAAGATGACAAACTGAAAAATAGGAAAAGTGCAACAAAAACTCAAAGGAGTGAGGGCAGAGACTTGGCTACACAAATGTAAAAGATGAAGAGCTCTTTAAATGTCTTCATTTGTCGGATTTTGCAAATATATTTTGCAAATCAGCGATGGGGCGGTCTAAAACTGTTAATCACAAAAAAATGAATGATTGAATGAGCTTAAAAAAATTCCGTAAACATTTCCCAACTGTATACAATCAAATAAAACTACTAACCCCTTTCGGAACTTGTAAGTAAATAGCTAAAGAACTCGTAAATATTTCCCAACACTAAATAAATAAATAAAATTACCCACACATGAAAGAACTATGATAAGTTGGCATGAATGAAATCATATCGGTCAGTGAATAAGGTCAGTTATTGTTTATTCAGTTGGGGGTACAATTAGCGTTTATCAACCCAGTTCAGTGAATGAATTATTAAAGACAAAGATAGCTATGAAATCGGGCTAATTCCTGTTGGTTTTTCCTTTTGAGGTCAATAGAAATAGTTGGGTACGTAGTTAAGCTCAATCAATTCGATTGAATTTGACTTGGCCCAGTCTCTTTGGCCACCTTATCAACCACCGGGAATCGGTGTCAGCTAATCGCACCCACAACCAACCGCTGACCCCAATAGAATAGCACCACCCGACCAAAAACCACTTGGCCATGCCGACCACGTCTCTTCGAAATGGAAAACGAAACGAAAACAGAATCAGAATCAGAGACCCAAACAGAAACAGAAACAGAAATACAGACAGCAAACAAACCTAGAAGTCGAAACCAAAACAGAAAAAGAAGCGCCAGTCCAAACATGGTCAACGGAATTGGTTTGTCACTTTCTCAGTCAGAGCCAAAGAAATACGAACGCGTCATATGGGTGCGCCCTTCAGAAAAAAGCACACAGTTTGGGGCAAGATAATAGCTTAGTAGCCTACAACACTTTTAAAAGTATTGTAAAAGTTTTAATGAATTCACAAACAAAAACAGTTATGCATGTTAAGTTGTGAACTCAAGAAAATAAACTAAATAATACTTAAGCTTAAAATAATTAAAGATGGATCTAGTATTTCCACTGCGGCAATTAATAAATTATTTTGAGATCTGTCAAAACAAAATGAAATGAAATATATTGTTTAAAAAATCTACTAATAATATTGTTCCCCCAACTGTTTCCAAACACGTCATTTGGCGGTGTTCTGAACCCGAACTCGAACGTGAACCCAACCCAAGTAGCAGTTTACGTTACAGTCGAGCACGTTCTTATCGCAATTAATCGCCTCGCATTGCATAAGCATCGTAAAATCTTAAAATAATAGCAAAACATAATCTCTGAGTCAGCCCACTGGGTTATAATTGTAATTAGCTAAAGCCAAGGCAAGTCTCTTTGCTTTGATTAGCCAAAAAAGGCAGTCAGAGGCTGAAACAGAGTCGCATTACAGCTATAGTGGCGATATCTGGCGGAGATCGGTGGGACCAGCCAGCCGGATCCGCAGTGGAGCGCAACTGAGTGTGTCCAAGTCAGCGGGGCATCCAAATCAGACCAAAGATCTCCGAGATCCGAGGAACACTTGGCCAGAATCTTGATGTTGTCCTTGAGGTCAACATTGTGGAACTAGATTTTAACAGAGTTTTAGCAATTTTCTAAAGACGTCTAAGTATTATAGAAAATCGTTATAAAATTAAATATATATTTTAATTGGGTATTTATACATATATATTTATGTTCTAATTAATATGTATTGACTTGAAGTCAAACATAATCAGTGACGTTACTGCAAACAGTCATTTATGTTTTGCACAACAGATAACTCTTTTGACTATATACTTTGCCATGCATCTGCTGGAGGAATATACATATATGTATATTCCAATTTGTTTAAAAAAAGTTAATACCAATTTTCTAATAGACCGGACACTCGTCTATAGAGTTATTTCCGGTTTTTTTTTTCAAGATTTCTTTACGATTACTAAATATTGTTTACCCACAACTTAATATATCATTATTTATAATTTAATTTATTTACCTTGCAGTTGCACCTGAAACAAGAATATTGACGAGGGAAGGAAACTGAGGAAAATTGAAGCCGCAGTGAGGAAATCAAAGTAGGAACCGACCACAACTGTAAGTTCCGAGGGGGAAATGAAAACAAACAATCTGAAAATCATATGCAGAGAGTCACAGATGGGAATGGGAATGGGAATGAGATTTCAGATTTTTGTGACCATATCCGGTTGCCAGTCGGCAGTTGCAATTGCAGCTTCCATCATAACAATAGGAAAATCAAACCGAAAGACGAAAAGCGGAGCGAACTGAAAACGCAACTTGGTCTTTTAGGGCTCATGGAAATCGCATCTTGGCATTCGCCATTGTTGCTATGGGTATATATTGTTTTTTTTTTTTTTTTGGTGCGGGTGGATAATATCTTAGGGGAAATTGCGTAAACGATGATATATTCACAGCAGATCAAGTCGATTAGATCGGTTGGCTGATGATGGGGAAATCAAAGTGATCAAAAAATGTTTCGGTTATCTTTTTTTTAATGGTTTTTTGTACTGAAATTAAGAATTTGGAATAATGTTGTCAAAATTATATAGAATCTTTTAATTATTAAAATAATTGAACCATTAACTTTAGTGTTATATATCGTTATAAATTAAGTGTTGTCAATTAGTTATGCGTAAATAAAAAAAATTTCGTTAAGCCAGTGAAATCAATTAATGACATTTTAATATTTTTTATATAAATTTAAGTATAAAGAAAAATATTCTGCAATAGAAAATGGTGGATTTGGAATATGTAGCAGTGTTGACAAAAGTATTGCCTCATATTTTTCAACCTAGTAGGCAGTAAAATTTTTCAAAATGTCAACTGTCATTAGGTTTCCTTTTTTTCGTTAATTCATTTTGGCAAACCGTCTGATCAGGATCACACACACATAATAACGTTACAAAAAGTAAATTCCAACCAAGATGCCAAATCGAAAATTCCCCAGAATGTCGCAGGCGCAGCTCAAGCTCCTGATTAAATCGCAGAATCAGAAATTGGAAATGCCGATGGCAATACTACAGCCGCCGAGGATAGTGCAGATAGTGCCGCCGAGGAAGGAGAATAAAGTTTCGACGCCCAAGAAGCAGTCCCCAACTGTGAGTCCCCCTCCTCCTTCGATTCCTAAAACAACTGGACATCAGGAGCAGCAGGAGCAGCAGGTGCAGCAGGAGCAGCAGGTGCAGCAGGTGCAGCAGGAGCAGCAGGTGCAGCAGGAGCAGCAGGAGCAGCAGAACAGCCTAGAGTTGCCTGTGCAGAAGGCAGAGGAGCAGCAGCAGGAGGTCTTCACTGAGCAGCCGCTTCAGCAGGAGCATCAGCTGGCTCCAGGTCCAGTCGAATATTACCCGGAGCAGCAGCAAGATCCACCCTATGCTGATCCAGCAACCAGCCAGGATGCATCTGACCAACTTCCAGTGGACCAGGACTGGCGACTTGAGGACGACACCGACTTCAGTTCCGATGAGCCAGATCATTATCCTCAGCAGCCGCAGCAGCCGCAGCAGCCGCAGCAGCAGCAGGATCAGCAGCAGCCAGATAATAATGACTATTTTGATCCATCGACCACGGAGACCATAACACCGCCGACCATGGGCACCAATGGGCCAGAAATACCGACCACCATGGAGGTGGTGCCACTGGGCAGCTACGAAGTGCCGCCTTTGGACCCCGCCACCCTGAACATGAACTTCCAGAGCATGACCTTCACGAGCTACTCGATGCAGGAGCCGCTCGATGGTGGGGCCCCTCAATACGGCGCCACTGAGTCGCCCACCCTCATGTTGACTCCGGAGCAGCAGCAGAGCCTCCAGGCGGCCATCTCGCGGCAGGACGTTCCGCTGGAGACTGCTTTGATGGCCATTGCCCAGGACTTGCGCAGGGAGCTCTGGAATCCACCGGTGGCGACCATGGCCAATCCCCCGCCGGTCTATCAGCCGGCCGCAGCCGCCTATTCTGTGCCCAGCCAGCACTTCAATGGCTACACAACGCAGCCAGCACCCGGCTATGATCCCAACCTCAATCTCTATCCCTATGCTCAAGCCTATCCCCAAGTCTATCCACAAACCCATCCACAAACCTATCCACAAGCCTATCCACAAGCCTATGCCCAAGTGCAGCCTCAACCACAACCGATGATGCAGGTGGTGGGCATTCCAACGGATTTCAGTACTCCGCTGTCGGGCTATCCAATAATGATGCAGCAGCAGCCGCAGCAGCAGCAGTATCAGCAGCAACAGCAGCAGCAGTATCAGCAGCAGCAACAGCTGCCACAGCAGTCGTACCCCCAATATTGGCCGGACTACATTCCGTACCGTATGCCAGACTGCAGTTAATCCAGTCGTTCGAACCACGGTAGCATGCAGTGAAAACCGGACGGAGTATCGGGAGTGCTGTGTTGCATACGCAAATCATTTATATTTTATTACCCGTCCACATCACGAAACAAAAGGAAACGAAAATTCATTTTTAGTCCCATTTTGAGAAGTTTGATGATGTAACAAATAAAAAAAAAGGTTACTGAAATGTATCTCTATCTTTTTACGAATGTTTAAGTAAATGTATCATTATGTTAAATAAGTCTTTTTTTTTAATACCTAAACTCGTAGTGACGATGCTTAGCGGAAGAATGTGAAAAGGCGAACAAAATTATGATATTCTACTAGACTACAAACATCATATCAGAAATGTTATGTCGAAGGGTCGATCGTCAATATTTTTTTTACCTCGCTGAAGGGCCTTATTCGTTTAATTGATTAATAACGATTTTAATGTTATTCGCCTTACTATAGCTTAGGAATTCGTTTAGCAGCATAGCCTATACATTGATCAGTGATCAGTGATTTATTGCCCTAGTTATATAAGTAAAATTATAAAGCAAAAATATTTTAAAATAGTTATGTCTAGAATATCAATTCTAAGTAGTAAACAAACTTGAACTAGTCAAAGCTCTCAGCTAGAATTAAAATAAAAAATGTTGTCTTAATAATATATAGAAAAGCCATAAAATTTCACTTTTAATCCGAACTCAAAGAGCAGAAGAAAGTGAAAAATGTGCGAAAAAAAGAAGGAAAAAATGAGCAGCTTACCCACAAACGGAATGAAGGAAAAAATCAACTTGTCAGCGTCAATTGTTTGGCAGACAGTTTCGTTTTCTAATATTACCAAACCAATGCCAACAAAAGGGTTTTTTTTTTGCCACCAAGTCTCTGAGCGGAAATCAAATTAGATGAGTTGCCCTAAAGTGCAAAATAAAGTTTTGTCAAGCATAAAATTATGTTTTGACATTCCAATAATTTACTAGTTGGTGTAAATCATTGGGATGTTAAAATATAATTTAGATTTAGTCATCACATCAGCTGGGCTTATCTAATCAACAATATTCGATAACGCCTGTGAAAATGGTTATATTAAATCAAAAAACCACCAAAGCTATCGCATGATTAATGGAATTTAGTGCATTACCGATTGGAATCATTGGAATTATTAAAGAAAGCTAGCTGGTCACTGAACGCAAACATTTATGTAAGTAATTCGAGCCTGTCATCAAATTATTTAATTAAGTGTAATACTGTAATGAACATATATCGAATGTCTTATGATTATGAATTACTGACTAAGATAATTGATTGATTTTCTGATTAATACCTCGTTTTTAGTACGACTTAGTAAATATTATATTTGTGATCAATTTTAAATACTAATATAGTATACCTGCATTTGCATTATATAAATTTACAAATATGCTTTTATAATGTATTTAAAGCATCTGAGTTTTAGCATAACCATTTGCTCTTAATATTAATTGATGCCCACGGTAGCAATTGTTTTGCAGTTGTGACACGCACGTTACTTGGTGGTGACCCCGATCTAGAGGCATTTTTGTGTGTCGTATGCTGAGAGCATGGAAATGAAATTTCACTTTGTTCTGCAAAGTGAGGGAGCCTTCACTTTCGATTTGCATACCGAAAATGAACTTATTTGTTAGATAAGTGGGTAGACTGAGACAATGAGAGACCTTACACTCGGTGAAAATAAGTGAAATGCGAGAAAATGGCAGGGACAACCAGCAAAATGGGTTTCGACTGTGCCAAAAGTAACAATTACTTGCCGTTGTGGCGGGACTTTGCTAAATTCAATAAATGTATTTATTTTTACGCAATGAAAGGCACTCAAACAAATATTGATGAGATCACCTGGGGTCTCTTCTATTCATTCGGATACCAATTATATGCATACTTATTTTTCTCAAACCTTTTTTTTTTTTTTTAATATTTGCATTTTTATAAGGGCTTTCCGCAATTAACTAGAAAATTATAAAGTCTAGTTCTCAAATTAAACGCAATTTACGTCCCACGAAATCCATTTTAACAAAATTTAAATTTACCAGTCTTAATTCGCATGCCTGTATATAAATATAAACTATTTTTTTATTTTTGTTTTTTTTTTGGCTAGAGCTTTTTCTTTGGTTGTTATCAATTGAAACTTAGATGTTAAATTGTTGATCTCTGAGCTCTGAAGTAATAATCGTTGAAGGGGGATTCCAGCTCCAGCACTTGCGTGCCGTGAATAGAAAGTGAGCGTCAACTTTCCCACCCACTTTTCCAGTGCCGCCCACCGCCCCTTTGAATATAATTATTGCACTTTGCCTTTTCAATTTCGCCGTTGTCGCCTGCACTTGAAGGTTGCCTTGTTTTTATTTTCTTTAATTTTCGTTGTGTTCTCCCTCTTTAAGGTGGTTGTTTTTCCAACTGGGTATAAGCGTTTTGTTGTGCGATTTGTCAAAATTCAATATATAATAATAAAAACACAAAATAATGTTTGCTTCGTATTTTAATCTGTATTAATCATTCATAATTTCAGCTTCATTTAATGGACCCATTTAAATAAGTTTCTAAACTTGTTTATTTTATTATGAGTACTTTTTTTTATATAAATATTTGATACAACTTATTTTTTGTCATATTAAAATGAAACCACTTGCTTTAATTTCTTAAATAACAGTGTATTGCCCCACTCCATCATATTTAAAACGATTATAATTTTAATTGTCATGCAAATAATATCGTACTGGTTTATAGCTTTGCGATCCGGTTGTTATTAATCACGACTATTCAGGGCGCTAGTCAAGCCAGTTAATCCGTATTAAATATGAGAACATAAAAAGTTGTTAAATAATGGCTCTCGTTAGATCTTGATAACAAATCGAAAAAAATAAATGTGTGAGTAAATTCAAACAATATTTTACCTGTGAAAAAAAAGAGTATCTGGTGGCTCGACCAAACATCTATGTGTTTCCTTGGGTGTTTTCTTTGTGCCAGGGTTTAATTGCAATGTGGAGGCACTTGCTCCAGTTTTGCGGGCATATGAAAGTGCATTTGGTTTTTTCTCCTCCGTTTTCTTTGCTGGCTTTTGCCTCTGTGGTATTATGAAATGGTCTGCATATAGGGCTCAGGGCCCCGAGCCTTTAGTCCAATTCGAAAATGCGGCTCACAGATGGCAGATATACGACTATAAAGCACTATTCAAAATAATATGGCATTAAATGGCATTGCAGTTAAGAATTTAATCATTTAAAGGTCTTTATTACTAACTTGTAATTATTCTTTTCGAATGCTTAACAACTTTTTTTAATTGTTGGCTAAATTTAATTTAATTTTGATTATTTTTAAATTCAAATAATATAAGAATAATAACTAAAAGTTAGGAAGGTCAAAAAATCGAACTAAAATTAAATCAGAATATTTAGCATTTTATGAATTTCTATAATCAGTAGATAAGTAAACATAAGTTAATGAAAGTAGTTTTTTTTTGCTTGTTTGAAACTATTGTTTTTATATGCAGATCTGTAGACGAGGTGTATTTGTGTTTTCCTCCGGCTGGTGGGCAAATTGTTTAACGTTGCTGATGAGATTAGCATACCATTTCGCTCGAGGCTTGAACATGAAGCCCAGTCTCGTATGGATGTCAATCGTTATGGTTCGCAGAACTTCGCTATTTGCCGCCTGGCTTTGTTAACAATAAAGCCCGCGGGTTTTAAACAATTGCTGTTTTTGTTTTATGGGCCCTCAAATTACCATGGAGCATCAAAACATAAAGCAGGCGGCCAAATGGCACTGGCGACCTTTAACGCCTGTTGCCGTCATGTCAATGGTATTGTGGACCAAGTGGCGTATGCGTAATGTTCGAGGTGCACTTTTCATCAGTCGGCACATCTATAGATATGTATTTCCTACGTCTATCTTATCGGCCGGAGAAAACAACTTCAAACAAGACAATTAACCCAAATAAATGGGTAAAATACGTTAAACAAAATTCTCGGCTCGTTTTTAGCACAAGCAAATGTGCGCGTCGCACAAATGCGAATTAGGCCGGGCTTCAAATTGTGGTTTTCGGCTCTGGGAATTGCCAAAAGTTTGTGTATACGAAGAAACAAAAACAAAAACAAGAAACCCAGCTAGCTACCACTAAATTTGTATTTTCACAGCCGCCCAAAATTGGAATGCTAATTTTATTCTTTGTCAAGTACCTGGTAGTTATAGGGAATGTTCGACAACAAAGAAATGATGCAAAGCATTTACATTTATTATTTTTATAAAATAAAATGTATGGAATGTTTAAAAATGTTACAAGTAAGTTTAGGTTTGAATGTAATGTATATACAAATGTGTTAACATGCACAACATCCAATTCTATATTTCTTAAGCTGACAAATTGAAGCCAACTAAACATCTTAAAGAAGCAAAAACAATTGATTTCTTTCAATTTCTGCTGTTATTTATGTACTGGCTGAGTATCGCAGCGTCTACCCCATTAAACGGCTGCTTGTTGGCTTTATTTGTATTGCCAGTTGGCCAGAACAAAGCGGCAAAACAATTAAGAGCAAGCACAAGAGGGCCGAAGTGGTGGCCCATACAGTCACAGCCATTTAAGACAGTTACATCTTTTTGTTTTTCGCGTGGGCAGAAAACTCGAAATGGTATTAACAAAAAAAGGGATGGGCCGGCTGAAAATACTCATTCGAAGATGCGACTGAAGAAGGCATTTGTATATGACACAAGTCGTCGACCTTCGGTGGGTGGCTACAGAGAAAAAAAAACCGATTTTATCAATAAAAAATATAAAAATCCATATTGAAAAAAAATGGTTAATGTAATATAATGTTCAACATTTTATATTCATATAAAGTCTCAAGTACGCATGAACAATATCAAAAACCATAATTATTTAAACAGTCTCAAGGGATTTAGTGTTTTTTCTGTGTAGGCGGGATGAGAGTGGGGCACCCAGAAATGCCCCAAAATGGCAACTCCTCCGGGGACAGGCGACTAAACTCGTTTCTCAGAATGTTAAGCGTATTTCAAAAACGCGATTTCGATGACTTCATCGAGAGTGAGCTCCGCACACTTAATGCCAATTGTTTCCCCCAACCACTGACTCATCCTCACCCACTCTTTCTCCCCATCTCTTCCAGCGTTTGGGAGCAGTCGTCACAAGATCACAGAACGGGACACATCATGACTTTCTACTGGTGGTCACACTGGTTCTGGATAACCCTGATCCTGAGTGGTAAGTCCCTAAATAGTAATAATGTGTTGAGCTGCGGCGAAAATAAAATCCCTTTTTGAACTTTTTTAAAGACCAAGGCTAGGGAAAAATAAGTATTTTAAAAGCGACTTTAACATATTATTAACATATTATTAACGAAATTTTATGGAAATTTTCTCAAAGTTCTATAAATTTGTAAAGTTATTTATTTTAAGAGTGGAAATTTAACGACTATTGACATTTTGAATTATCGTAAATAAACTAAAAAATAGTTTAAAGAATTTTGAACAAATTTTAAGTAGTTTCATATTTTTTTAAATTAACATTGTTTTTTTTTATTCTTTTAATTGAACATTGTTGATTTTAATACTTTTAGCAAATGTATATATCAAATGTAGCATAGGTATTCAATCAACCAAATGTTTTTATTGACTAATCTACCAATTTGTGTAGACTTTTGTGTATTTCATTAAATTCTATTGAATTTTCCGCAGTTAACTTGCTGTCCAGCCATGTCCACACATATCCCAGCCAGGAGGCGGAATCGGTGGCTTCCAGTCCGCATCCGCAGCCCGTTCGCACCACCAAGCTCTACCAGACGACGGTGACCCAGACGTGGGGTGGCCCCGCCACCCAAAGCAACATCATGGACCTGACCCACCGACCCACCACCAGCCGTCCGGTGGTGACCCCAAGTTATGGTGACCCCGAACTGAAAGAGCTGGATGTCCATGATGATGATGTCGACCAGGCGGTGGAGCCGCAGGAGGAGCAAGATGAGCTGCCGCTCAACGATCGCGGTCAAGAGCAGGAAGAGAATCCGGATCAGGAACAGGATCAAGATGATGCAGATCCAGATCTAGATGCAGATGCAGATGCAGATGCGGATGCGGATGCGGATACCGAGGAAACTGCGGCTAACGAGGAGCTGGCTCAGTTCGAGTTCAAGCGATCGGCGGACTTCACCTCCGAGCAGCTCAACAACTTTACGAATTTCAGCAGTAGCACTAGGTATGTTCACCAATAAAATATTGATATTATAAAAAAAGCGTAGTAAATCAAAGTATTTCATACTCAACTAAAATATTGTTCGCTTTGATTTTCATCCTTTGTTTTTTTTAGTTATTTTAAATATTTTGTTTAATAAATATGAACATTTGAAAATGTAAATTAAACCTAAAACTGGGCCTAAAACTGCACTTTAAAAAAATAGCATCCATTTTAACTCTTATATTTTACACATGAATTCATATGTTTAAATATTAATACTCTGGTTTTACTTTATATAAACTTTAATATAAAAGAGAAATATAAAGTGTGGGATTTAATTACAATATATTTACATTTACTATTTAATTTGTTCCCCCTTTTTTATCAGTTTATATTTAAAGCTATTTGATAGCTTTTATTTATTGTGATCATGTAAATTGTTTTTATATAAATAGTAAATTGTTTTAATATAAAAATATGGTCTTTAAATTATTAAACTGTTTCCCTTTTGTATTTTGATCAGTACAAATGGCAGCAGCAACAGCAGTAGCACTACCACAAAACCCGTTGCAATCAGCAGCAGTAGTCCGGCCACAAGAACAACGTCCACCACCACCAGAGCGGTGGCCTCAACGCCGACCACTGCGAAACCACCAGGGCCCAGAGCCAGTGCATCCACATCGACGTCCATGCCATCGGGTTCGGCGGCTACTCCATCGACGCCCAAGATCAACACTGAGTGGTTGTCCGATGAGCTCCTGCCGCATGCTGGTGCGGGGTCAGGGGTCACGGGCAATGGTAATGGGAATGGCGAGGGCGAGGGCGAAAAGGCACCGTTCACCCTGGAAAATGCCAACAAGGAGGACGAACTTAGGCGGGCCGAAAGCGAGCATAGATCCCGCAAGTCCAAGGTCCTGTCCGCGGAATACAAGCACATCAATCGCTACATCAACTTCTCCAGCGACACCAAGAGTCTGCTGACCAGGTCCGCCTCCGCGGCGCCCAGCGTGTCGGGGGGCGGGGCCGCATCCGGATCAGGGTTCTATGACGGAGCCGTTGGCGACGAGGGCAACATCTCATCAGAGGCCCTGGCCATTCAGGTGGGTGAAACCTATAATTAACTAAATAAAGGAGTTACACCATTTATCAAACAAATCGAATTTTTTTTTTAATTCTTAAGCAACACAAAACAGAAAACAAAATTCCTTAATTTTAGGTAAAATAATTTTAATTCAATGGCTTAACAAATAAAAACAAAATTTTAACGATTTGAAATTTTGTTGTATTTTTCAGCGAACGTATTTCCTAGATGCGGGTGCCATTTCGGCGATTTGCTTCACTGTCTTCGGCGTCTGCTGCACAGTGGGCACCATCGGCATCGTCCTGTACCGTCGACGGTATCTGAACAAGCCGCAGGCTCTCAGTGAACCAGACTCGAGTGTCTACATCGATGACAGCACCATGCGGGTGAGTGTAAGGATTCGTTGACCAATTGCCTGCAGCTCTAGAAATTCCTATGCACTCAGTAGTTTTCTCGCTTGATTTTGCAGGACAACTCGGATGAGATGTACAGCCTGGATAACGACTCGTTTCTCAATTCGCTGGAGGCGATGACAATACAAAACTATTGGACGGATACGGTCAAACATACAAAGCTTTAATTTCCGGTTGGAAGTCCCCCAGTTCTCAACTCATTTTCATTCGTTTGTAGTTTCATTTGAATTTCAATTTCTATTCCGAATTTGGATTCGTTCTTCTGTGGAATTCCTGATTTAAAACCAGACATCATAATCATTAAGTAGCGTAGCGTTTAAGCGTGTGTATGTATTTACTAATGTTAGGCAACCAAAACGAGCAACTAGTTTAAGCCCAAACTACCAAAATTATGTTTAGTGTACGTGTAGATCCTAAGTGCGCAATGTTTTTGTTGGTCTTGGCTGTTAACTCAAGCCTCCTTAACCACTTCTCTCTTTTAATAAAACCCATTCGTACTCGTATCTGTTAGTTAATTATTAAACCTTATTTATATTGTTAACTATTTTATCGACCTCCCCGCCCCCTAAGCCTAATTTTAATCACACCTATTTATTAAGTTTCCAACTTTGTGTCCAACAATTAAACGCAATCATTCCTTCCAGTTTAGCCTATAGAGCAACTTTACACTGTAATTACTGTATTAAAAGCAAAGCAAGCAAACAACAATTAAAAGAAAACATCACACATACACATCGGTGTTGCTGGAATTTTAGCAAAAATAATCTGTTCCTGGCGCAAAATGTTAAATAAACTCTTATTGAAAGTATGTTAATTTTAAAAGTTTAAAAGGAAAAAAAGAACTGGGAAATCAAAATGATGAAAACAAACAATTTCTGAGCAACAGTATTTGAAATTTTCTCGCCAAAAGCACTTATTCTCACTGAAGTTCAAGCAACACCGCATACAATTGTTTCAATATATATACATACATATATCAAAGAAGTGTAAGCTAATGAAGAACAAGAAAAACTGTTTACTGCCACACAATCCTTGTCAATTTTGCTCATCGAACTTTTATACACAACTTGTAATTGTATTATCCGTTCGAACACGTTGCAAATATTAAACACTAAACAAAACCCAGATGGTACATAAATCATTAAATGCTAAACTGAAAATATTCGAAAAACTGTTATTCATTGGCGTGGCCATATCGTTGGGAAACCCTACCCACCAACAGTGTTGGAAATGCTTTTGGCACAAAGCTAAAATGTACCTTGGTAAATGGTAAGGTTAAAGTTAATTAGTACTTGGGTACGGGTAAGAGATTCATTTTCTAAAAGGTTTTAATTGAGTAGAAAAGGATATATACTTTGGACCTCAAACAAATTTACTCAAATTAGGAGACTAACACTTTAACAATATTTAAAAATCCAAATCGGTTAAGGTCCCTTAAAACAAGTGAAAAGTATTCTCAGATATGCAGAACATTTTTATTACAAATGTTAAGCTACATTTACTGGAATAAAATCGATTTTACATCAAATTTAATAGACGTTACCTTTGAATTTTTTGTTTAAATTTAGGATCTAGGTGAGGTCAAAATAATTTTAAATTGCACCTGCCTACGTACCACTTTCCCGACTAGGTACTCTTCAACATTGCTCAACACTGTGCGCGGGTGTTATCGATATGCGCTCTCGGGCATCGATAGCTCGGAATCTATCTAAATGGCTGCCAATCGTTCTGCGCCAATCGAGTTTGCTGAAGGAGTGCAATAAATATGAATTAAATGGTAAATATAAAATCGCGACAGGTGTTGTTTTCGGAGTTGTTTCGCTTGCATTGCTTTTGTTGTTGCTGCCGCCGCTGCTGCAAACGTTGCAGTTGTTGTTGCTGTTGCCACTGCTCGAGTGTCGCGAGTGTGTGTTTGTTGTTGTGCGACGGGTGTGTGTTTGTTTGTGTGTGTGTTGTGCGGTTCCTCCACCAACAAAAAAAAAAGGAGCTGCGAAAAAAAACACGGCAAATCTATTGATTTTTAACAATACGCACATGTATAGACACACATAACGGGAAAGGGGGAGTTTGTTTTTTTCCCACGCCTCCTCGGCGGTTTAGTGATTGCAACAATCGGCGACAACAAAGGGGCACCGCCACCGCCAGTGCCACTCCCCCTGAGGGCACCACACAACCACCAACCCACCCACTTGCACCACCCACCACCCCGTGTTGTTGTGTCTGGCTGCAGCAGCAGCAGCAGCAGCAGCAGCTTCCTTTCCTGTCTTTCCTGCGTTTGTTTTGCCTGCGCGAGGACTTTTGGAGGCCAAGTTTACGTGTGCGCAATTCCAAACCATGGACACGGGACCCCGGAAAAGGGGACACATGTAGACATGTAGGCAGAGGCCAGTAGTGGGTTAATGTTAATTAACCCGCATTGATTTCGCTGGCCAACAAGGGTCACCATTAAGCCAGAGGTCACCACACCAGCAGCAACATTAAGATTCATGCAACACCACCCCGAAACTCACATACTTAGTGTGTGTGTATGCAAAACAATAAGGAATATCTATATGTATATATCCAAACTTATAATAAGAAATCTCAAAATACCTATAAAATGCAAACGTATAACAGAAATCTCATAAATTGATTTGGATAGCTTACAGTGACTAGACAAGAAGGGAGAAATCTTTAAATAACCCAGCAGAACTCATGCGATTACGATAGCCTAAAGATCTAATACAGAAATGAGCCGTAATTATAAATAAATAATTAAAAAAGGCGCATATCTCTAAAAAAAATCTCAGTTTTAAAATCCCTTTTTAAGGAATTTATAAGTAAGCCGCGATATATATTTTAAATCAAAGGATTAATAGCGAAATAGAGCTAGAGATTTTAATTTGATATTTGTTTATTTTCCATAAAACTATTGTTCCCCATGATAGGGTGTGGAAGGCAATACGTCACCTGTCCCTGACTTTTTTTCTGCTGGGCTGTGCTGCAGTGCAGTGCAGTGATTCACAGCCGCCTTAGCTCATCGACTAATCACCCATTCTCCTCCAGGCAGTGACCCACAGTGAGGCAGCAATCGCAGCAGCAGAAGCAGCAGCAGCGGATGCAGCAGCAGCAGCAGCACTAGAACAGTAGTAGCTACCGAAGGAACATCCACATCCACACCCACATCCCTCTGTCCCGGAGATTGTCCCAGTTGCAGTCCAGCCATGAACTCCAATTCCTGCAGCGACAGCAGCAACGAGTCCATGGTCAATCCGTCGCACACTCAGATGACCTTTGGCCAGCAGACGCATCAGCAGCATCAGCAATCGCAGCAGCTCCAAGGACAACAGCAGCAGCATCAGCAGCAGGAGCGATATGTGTGGGAGATGCGCACCCGTAGTCCGAATGTGACGCCAGCCAGCACGGTGCTCAATTCGCCGGATCTCAATGCCGAGCTGTCCTACGTTCCGCTGCAGGGCCTCTCGCCGTCCGGCGCAGGCGGTCATGGCCTGAATGCGGCCCGAGACGCTGGCGGCTATTACTACCAGCGACCGCACTTGCATCAGATCCGGCTGGGCCGAAGTCCAGGCAGCCAGTTCGAGACGCGGGATGTCCTGCCGCAGGTGAGAGTGAATCTTAGAGACCACCAATTAGCCCGTTATAACCATACTTCTTGATTTCTTCACAGGGCTTGGCCAGTCCCGGCTCGCCAACGGATGTGGGCAAAGCGGACGGGCAGTGCCTGCGCGACGGCGAGATCGTGGTGTTCGACGACATCGACACCAACTGGATGAACAAGGCGTCGAGTGGCCAGCGGAAGGGCAGCAACGAGGATGTGCTCAAGGTGACCAAGATGATTGGCCAGCTGCCCATTGCCGAGTACGAGGGATCGCCGCGTCGATTTGGCAGTCAGCCGGGCACAAACACACAGACCACCTTGAGTGGCCCACGGAAACGACCGCCGGGATTTCCGCAAAGAGTTTCGCCCACAACCAGTGCGGCGAATGCGAATGCAAATGCAACTGCTAATCCAACTGCTAATGCAAATGCAAATGCAAATGCAAATGCATCGGCCAAGGCTTCCGTGGGCAACCTCATCGATCTGATCGATCACGAGGAGGAGCGTTCGGGTGCGCTGCGCGAGAAGACGACCCCCACTTTCGATTACCTGTACGAATTCTCGGAGACGCGCAAGGTGCTCGAGGAGTTCTTCAAGGCGAATCCGGAGGATGAGAAGCGCTACACGGACGGATACACCACGGAAAGTGGCGACGATGTGGCCAGTTCTGTAAGTGAGATGTTTAGTAACTGTTGGCATACGAATAGGAATTAATCCTTTTTCTCTGGCTAACAGCAACAGGAGTACCCGGCCACGCCCTTGGAGCAGGCATACATTGGCCAGCGACTGGCGAGAATACCCAAAGATGAGCTTTACATGGTGCACCGCTCGCCCATTAAAAAGCCAGTGAGTCATCTGGAAATCAGTGTCGTTAAGAGCAGGTCTAACATAACACTCATTTGCAGCAAAGTGAACAGATGCCTGCGACTGCCTACCACCAGGAGCACAATGACATCGAGCTGTATATCGATTCGAATAGCCGCAGCAGCGGCGATCTGGCGGACACGGAACTGGAGGCCAATCTGCGGCGGCACTCGCGGAACTTCACCCTCTCGCCGGAGACCACGGACTACGATTCGAATTGCGGCGACCTGGACAGTCTGTCCAACGACATCAACTGCCCCACGGACTATGGCAAGCTGTACACGAGCATGCCCGTCTTGGAGGACGGCCTGAGCAGTGGCCACGCCTCCGACACGGAGAACAATGTGTCCGTGATCTGTGACAAGCAGCAGCAGTCCTCGCAATCGCAATCCACGCAACCCATCGTCCACAGCGAGCACAATGGGAATGCTAATGGCAATGGTAATGCTAATGGCAATGGTAATGGAAATGGCGAGCGGCTGGAGAACGACTACAATGTGATGAGTGCCAGCATGGCCACATTGACCACAGATGCCTCGCAATCGGCGCTGATAAGCGACTTTGCCTCGCTGCCCATGCCCATGCCGCCGGCTGCGCCGCCAGCCTCGCCGCCCCAAATCGAGATAGCCGATGCCAGTGAGTCGATGGCCATGGCCGCCGCAGCAGATGCTGACAATCCATTGGACAGTCACTACGGTGCCGTTTATGCGGCAGCCTTGGGAGGTTCACTGGCCGAAAAGTCTGGCGGATCGGGACTGGCAGTGTCGGCCACTACAGTGACCGCCGGAGGATCGCTGCCATCGCATGCCGCCTCGGAGATCCAGGAGGCCATGAAAGAGATACGTTCCGCCTTGCAGCGGGCCAAAACGCAGCCGGAAAAGCTGAAGTTCTGCGACGAGGTGCTCACCACTGATCCGGATTCCCCGGTCTGGGTGCCGCGCAAAACGACGACGGTTTCGGCGGCCCAGGCTGCTGCGGCGGCGGAGGAGGAACCGGACACCGATCTGGAAACGGATCGCTTGCTGGGTCAGCAGCGGCACGACGAGCAGGATTTTTTCGCCGATCAGGTAAGGAAAATACAACTGCGGTCGGATAACTGGTAGTTATGTTATGTTTTTAAGGCTTAGGACAACTTTTTTTTTTTTTTTTTAAATTGGGCTCATTTTTTTAGTTTGTCAATGATAAATAAAACTGTTAATTAAATGTTAAAATGTTTTTCTATATAATTTTTATATTATATAATTTAAAAACATTTTTTTTATCAATTTAATTTTTTTTTTATATATATTCAGTATTTTAAATATTATAACTATGATAAATGTGAATTTGTATATATGCCCCAATTGGTTTATAGTATAAGCTTTAAGAAAAAAAAATTAATTTAATTTTTTATATTTTTAAAATTTTTTTTTAATATTATTACTTTTATTAATGTGGATTTTTATATGTGCCCCATTTAGTATACAAAATTAGCTCTACGGAAAAAAATCAATGTTAAAAAGTAGCCTTTTATCTAGTTTTATAGCTATTTACATAAGCTTAAAAACGACTATTATAGTTTGTTAATAACACTTTATGTTTTAAAGCCCCTTTCGGACAGCAATGCCAACGAGGGCACGGAAATCGCCAGCAATGGGCATCTGAATGGCGCGGCGGACAACAACAACCCGAATCCGATGACCAATGCCAAGCCGCAGACCTACTCGACGGCCACCATTCGGCAGGGCATCGGCACCTCGCTGACGCCCAACTCGCCGGACATCTGCCAAATCGTGGGCACGGCCGACATCTCGATCAGTTCGCCGGAGAAGCTGCAGTTCAGCAAGAGTCCCACGGGCTCCATCAAGTCGCTGAAGGACTCGGCCAACTCGGACAAGAAGGCCAAGTCGCGCAACAAGGAGGGTAAGCAAACTAAAACTCTTCATATATATGCATATATATACTGGGCAACGCCCCCCGTTTTGTCGTTTACTGATAACTCGAACCAAACTCCACATTTCACGCTGCAATCTGTATTTTATGTGATATTTCTGTGACATTATGTAAGTCTCTATTTTCAGGCGAAGATTTAGCTATATTTTTGGTTTGTTTGTAAATTTCTCATTCGAACTGAAATTAAAACTTCTCTATTTTTTTTAATCGTTTAATGTTATTAAAACCAAAGGACTCTATCATAAAGCTCCCATTGAAGCAAATGAAAAAATAAAAATAAAGTAGAAAAAAATGCACTGTTTATCAATTTGTTTTAAATATTTTTCGGTATATAGTACTGGTTTTAATTGTATTAATATCAGACGACTATATCATATAGCTTCCATATGAATAATTGAACTAGAACTTCTCTGTTTTTCAGTTTATTTCAATAAACTACAACATATAGAAATGGTTTATTATTAGTAGTAGTTAGAAGTAGTTTTTTTTTTAAGAATATTTAATTCTTGCAATAGCTACAAGGGTACATAATGTTTATCTTTCGAAGTTTTCTTCCTTTCTGGTTTAGTTTTATTTAAAACACATAAACAATTAAACCATTTCCTCGATATTAATAAGAAAGCGTAACGCTTTAGGTCTCCTGGAACCCAAAGTTCTCATTGAGGGCGTGCTATTCCGGGCCAGATACCTCGGATCCACCCAACTCGTCTGCGAGGGCCAGCCGACCAAGTCGACCAGGATGATGCAGGCCGAGGAGGCGGTGTCCAGGATCAAGGTAGGTACAGTGAACCCTCTTGAGGGAAGCGTACAGCAACCTCCATCCAAGAAAACCCCGCTAGGCTATGCTCTATGCTCGCTCAATGTGTGTGTGCGTGTGTGTGTCTAAAACTTTCTCGTTCGCTTTTCTCGTTCCCTGCTGCGCATTCCTCTCGATAGGCTTTGGTAAGCGATCGTTGGCACCTAAATAAAATAGTTGACAAACATGGACTCCCCCCTCATAGTTAATACTCGATTTAAGACATTGATTTATATTTATGTTGTTCTTACCAGGCTCCCGAGGGCGAAAGCCAGCCGAGCACTGAAGTGGACCTCTTCATATCAACCGAGAAGATAATGGTGCTGAACACCGATCTCAAGGAGATCATGATGGACCATGCGCTGCGCACTATATCCTACATCGCGGACATCGGTGACCTGGTTGTGCTGATGGCCCGTCGCCGGTTCGTGCCCAACAGTGTGGTGGATCCGGCCACGGCCAGTCCATTGGGCGATGTGCCCAGTCCGGGCATTAGCGAGGAGGAGTCGCCGCCCAAGGAGTCACTCAGCAAGCACAACCGCACGCCCAAGATGATCTGCCACGTGTTCGAGAGCGACGAGGCGCAGTTCATAGCCCAGTCCATTGGACAGGCCTTTCAGGTAATCTATTCTATTATCAAATATAGTCATACTAAACCTTACAAGTTATTACGTTAATGAGAGCTTATACAATTACTTAAACAACATGATATTATGTTAAAATGCATTAAATTATCTCTACTAAATAATACCAATATAATCTTTACTAAATAATACCATTTGAATAAAATTGTTGTAAGAAATTAAAAATTTTATATTTTCGTCTTATATAAGTAAACAAAATAATAGTAAAACAAAACTAAATTGAAAACTTTAAATTAAATGCTGGACATGTAAAAAATGTATTAATGTATTAAATATATAATATATTAAATTGAAACCCAAATCATCATTTAAAGTAAATTGTTATCATGCAACCATAATGATGATGTTCTTTGTCAACCAGGTGGCCTACATGGAGTTCTTGAAGGCGAACGGCATCGAGAACGAGAGCCTGGCCAAGGAGATGGACTACCAGGAGGTGCTCAACAGCCAGGAGATCTTCGGCGACGAGCTGGAGATCTTCGCCAAGAAGGAGCTGCAGAAGGAGGTGGTGGTGCCGAAGGCCAAGGGCGAGATCCTGGGCGTGGTGATCGTCGAGAGCGGCTGGGGCTCCATGCTGCCCACCGTGGTGATCGCCAACCTGATGAGTTCCGGCGCAGCCGCCCGCTGCGGTCAGCTGAACATCGGCGACCAGCTGATCGCCATCAACGGCATGAGCCTGGTGGGACTGCCGCTGTCCACCTGCCAGAGTTACATTCGCAATGCCAAGAACCAAACTGCCGTCAAGTTCACCGTTGTGCCCTGTCCGCCCGTCGTCGAGGTCAAGATCCTGCGACCCAAGGCGCTGTTCCAGTTGGGTTTTAGTGTTCAAAATGGCGTGGTGAGTCGGCCATGGCAAGGCCATTGTATAGCCCTTAATTGATTATTTGTAAATTCCTTACTCTTAGGGGTTATCCAGTTGCAAAGCAAAAAAAAAAAAACGATCCACAAATTATCTATCAACCATATAGATTATTTCTGAAACGTTTCACATTTTTTTTCATGACCTCAATATGTGTCCCTATTTTTTTACAGTCTGGAAATTTTTGAATAAAAAAAATGTTGTCAATAGAATTAGTTAAATTTCACTAAAAACAACAATTAAACCATCGAATCAAAGGATTTGAAACAAATATGCGTGTTTGACAAATTTATTAAAAGTCAAACATTTGTTTGCTTATAAAAGCTTAAGGTGTTTGTCCCGAAACAAATTGTAATCAATAGTTTCCCATTTGATTGCAGATCTGCAGCCTTTTGCGTGGAGGAATCGCTGAGCGGGGTGGAGTACGCGTTGGTCACCGCATCATTGAGATTAACAACCAGAGCGTCGTGGCTGTTCCACACGATACGATTGTCAAGCTGCTGTCATCCTCAGTGGGCGAGGTATTAAGTTCCTTTGAAAGCATTTCATATGGATTCATAACTATTTTCCTAACAGATCCTAATGAAGACGATGCCCACGTCCATGTTTCGTTTGCTCACCGGCCAGGAGACGCCTATCTATATATAAATATATGCAACTGCTCACACGCCTGCGCTGGAATCGAGAAACTATAAATTCGTCATCTGAAACTCGATCAGCTTTAAGTTTCATCAACTGAAATTGAATCGACTGGGAATTGATTCAGAAATAGACCAATTATAAGCTTTTATGTTAATGAGAAATGTATGTGAATTTGTATCAGTTTTTATAATTTTGAATGATAAGTTTTAAGCCTATTTAAATGATTTATTTGGTTGAAAATTTTACAATTTGTAAATCGATCAAGCCTTTAATGAGATTAATTGTTCGTCGATAAATCGTTCAACTGCCCACAATCGATATACTATGTGCAATGGAGATTATGGTTACTATTCCAGCAGATATTACTTTTTGGTCATTTCTCCCATTTTTGTATATGAAAAAGACTGAATTTAAAGCCAGTGCGAGTGTATGTGAGCAGTCATTGTAAAGTAACCAAGAAATTGTAAACCCAATGTCCCAAAACAAATACCCAACCATCCCCCTATTCCCTCGCATCCACTAGCCTAAGCATTCGATTGAATTTACTTGCAAGCAATTATTTATGATATGATCTAATCCATTATTTGTCATGTAAATTTACCGTACTTTAGTTCTTTAACTACATTTATAATTTTCGATAAAAAGAAACAAAAAGCAACACACCTTATGCCAAAAAAGAGTTAGATTTCGTTATACTTATTATTGTATAGAGCCATTGCGTATGATTATTGCAAGACCATTACCGATATTTATAATTACAAAATAGCCTTAGAAAAACGAAGCCATGCCTGCAATACAACAAAACAACAAACAAAATAAATGCATTTAAAACGCGTCAGAACAACAACAAAAAAAAAAAACAAACAAAGCGCATATTGATTCTAATTGTATACGTATGTCTGTACAAGAAATCTGCACATTTCTCGATCGATTATTGCCATATACATAACGATATATACTCATACGATAAATATGATAAATCTAAAGCAAAAACAATAAGCAAAACAGCAAAAGTAATACGAAGAACAATAATTTCAGCATTGTCTAGTTTCTGTTAAGCGAGGGCATAAATGTATAAGAAAGAGACGGAGCCACATAAAAGACAGAGACGGCGCCACATGAAGCGAAAGAGAGGGAGAGATAGAAGGAGAGAGCTTATTTTTGCATACTTAAAAAAGCGACAAACAAAAGGGCAAATAAACCACAAAAAGCTAATAATTAAAACCAATATGTATACATATGTTATTAATCTAAATGGAAACGACTAAACTAAAAAAAATATTTTAAATATTTCAAGTGCAGGTAACAACAAAAGACGCAAGTTAATAATAATTATATAAATATATATATATATATATACATATATATATGTAATACTTCTGATCGCCAATCGGAAGCGCAGGTGCAATATTTTTGCAAAACACAGAAACACAAAGCCACAACAATTAATTAATACATTTCTAAGCTACTCGGGACACGGCAACAACACTAAGGAACCCACTAACGAACTCTCTGCTACTGCGCCTCTAACTAACTTCTAAAACCAAACACTAATCGTATACTAACTAATGCAATTTATTTATTAATACTTACCACGTGACCGAATACAAACAGCAGCGAGAAACAAAAATAAACTACATTTATACACAAAATCAGAGTTGGAGTTTTCTCCGATTATGGTTGGGATTATTTGTTATGGAAAAAGTTGTGAAGTAAGTATATTTATATTTATTTCCCATAATTAAGAACTTTACCCAAGATGCAACAAAAAATTCTGGTTCTAAATTTTTAACAAAAAAACCCTGTTTTTCGCATACAAAAGATCAGTTTTTTACTCGTATGAATTTTCGCCATAACAATAAAAATACTAGTCCAATGTTATCATTTAATAGCTCGTTCAGCTTGTTATTAAACTCCAAATTGATTTTCATTGAAACTGAAATTTTTTTAAATAGCTATCGCTTGTTTTCGATCTGGCTGTTTTTGTTGCGTTCTTTTCGATTAAGTCCACACATAAAACTTTAATTAATTGCAAAGGGTAGTGGGGTCAAGGGTCTCAGTTCTCTCAACTGTTGTTGTTTTTGTGGACGCAGTTGCAGCCAAAACGAGTTTTATTTATATGCGCGGCCCATGTGGAGTGTAAAAAAAAAACCGCCCCATTTTGCTGCTAGCAACTTTTGATTTACGGCGGAGCTTTCACAATTTCATGGGAAAACAAAACTCAATTTGTTGGGTTCTGTTTCCGGCTTGGGGCACAAAAAATTGTTGCTCCAATTACGCAGAAATTGCACTGGCTGCAATGGCACACAGAAAACATCAATCACTACAATTTTTTGGAAATTTATTTACACACCGAATAAGTCAATTTACACCCTTAAATAACATTGAATTTTAAATAGAACAAACTACTATAATGGCTTCAAATAAATAATTCAATTGTTTGGTTTTAGTTTTTTGTTAAGCCGAAATTTTTGCACCTAAAAGATTTCTTCCATTTTTATTTATTTTTACCTAAAATGCAATATAAATTATAAATTTACCTAAAAACGCGTTTAAATTTATTAAAACAGATTAAAGTCTGTGTCTAAAAAAATCCAGCTTTCTTTTAGATATAAGTTCAGCAGATATTTTTCTTTACGTGCACAGGCATCCTTTAACTTCAAACGTGGCCCAGAAAAGCGTTCAATTTAAAAATATTTTTACAACTTCTTTGCGAAGAAGGGATTGTAATTTTTGGCCCCTGGGGAAGCAGAAGTAAAAGAAATTATTTATGTATGATGCATGTAAACATCCATGTTTATATGCATGTTTAAAATCGAATTAAAAACGTCATTGGGGTTGCGGTTGTAAAATGGAGGTATTTTCATCTTTTGCCATTTTCGCAGTGAAATTGCATGTAAATATTTGTTAATTGAAGCCATCAAAAAAGAAACAAGCCATTTATATAAGAGTTCATCGAGAGCAGGAGAAATGTAAGAACAAAAACTCTAGGGAATATTTCGACCATGCGAAACCCTTAAATGTTAATTTATTTAAAAAATTAATAATTTAACATGCTTTTGAGTACACCCATTAAATAAATATATTTATAATATAATTTAAGAATTTCAAAATATTGTATACTATTTTTCTATGTTGCTAACATTTTTTTCTGAACCTGTTTTTTTTACCTGTTGCACTAAGCTGCACCAAAAACACATATCCATTTAGCAGAGAGGAGGGAACATTCTCGGCTTGTCTCTACAGTTTTTCCGCAAAAAATGCATTCGAATGGCCAATGCAGCTGTCGTATATCATGCTGCACCATATCAGATCCTTTGGCCAGCGAGGACTCGAACTCCAACTGCCGTGTCCTTCCATTTCGCATCCAATTTGCGGTCGAAGGTGGCTCTTTGTGTGGTTTGCCTTTCGGCACTTTATTGCCATTGTTGGCATGATTTTCGCTGGAAATTAAGTGACAAGAGGAGCGGAGTTCAGTCGCCCTTTTCTTGCTTGCTGAGCAAACACAGAGTGTACAGTGGGCACTGGCTATATATTCCGCCATAGGTTTTATTGATTTTGTTACCTATTATTAAAGTTTTTAAATTTAATTAACTTTCATTTAAAAAGAAATTCAGTTATTCATTTAGCTAAAATGTTGTAAAAAGAATATATTTAAACTTACATTCTACATTACAAGTCTTAGGCTTCTATTACTTTACATTACATTACATGTATTTATCAATTACATTGTGTTCCTACATTAACTGGCTCAAATGTTATTTATATTAAAAAGTTTTAAAGTAATAATTTTATTTATGATTTTTTTTTAAAGCTTTAAATACTTCTAGCCGAAACTGTTTTAATTTCTGTGCTGGAACCCAGGATTTTGCTTGTTTTTAATATGTTCATTGTATTTGGCTTAAAAGTCTAATATTTATTTGTAATGTATATAAATGGATTGAGATTTAATTGTTTTTCAACAGCTTAAACTTTTTCTTTGTTCCATTAGAAACCAGTGTCTACTGTCGACCCCTTCATGCGTTATGTGTTCTTCGCTTTGCCATTCATCTGCCACTAAAGTGGAATTTAATATGCGCTTTTCACAGATTTTACATCTGTCACGCCCCCTTTTGCGAACCGCCCTTATTGGCGGCACAGAGCTACTGCAAATTTCTTCTTATAGCGATGTGGTCAGTGGGGCGTTTATTTTCACACTGATGCGCCATCTCATTTTACAATTTTTAATAATAAACAAAATTAAATCAAGTTTTGATTTTAAATTAGTTACACAAGCAATTGAATGAAACTAACAACTTAAATCTGGCCTTAAAAAATCAAGTTCTTAGCATAATACTTAGACAAAGAAACTCACACAGTAATTTTGTATTTCCCTGTGCCATAAAGAAACTATGAATAATTTTATAAATTTGCCAAAGGAGTTCCTCCTTCATGGAACCTTGCAAGTTCTGCTCCTCAACTTTGTTTTTGTTTGGCAGAAAGGGAAAAGTTCTTCGCACATGTTCGGGGGCTGGAGGGGGGTGATGGTTGCGAGGGGTTAACCTGAGTTAAAGTTGAATATCTGAACTTGCATATAATGTGTTAAATAAGTTGTCTTTTGCGCCGTGTCGCACGTGGCGTATACTTCATATTTCCCAACTGAGTCGCAGTCGTTGTCGCTCCGCCTGTCCGTGTTTGTTCTTGGGTGGGTGGGTGTTTAAGGGAGGATTTTAGCATGACCTTGCGTTGCTTGGCCCCACCAAGGTTGATGGAGGTTTTTGCCACTCAAAACGCAGCACAACAAAACAGAAACCAAACAAAACAGCACACAACAATTAATGCAACTGGGTTTTCGTGCCTCATTTGCATACATTCGAGGCAGCTGCATCGTGTTTCCGTTTCCACGCTAAGTCCTCAATTAGCCCGGCTTAATCAACAGCCAAATGAATTTGCTGCTCTCTCTCCGTTTTTATTTTCGCTTGTTTTGGGTAATTTTATTTTGGCCTAGAACTGAAATCAAAATGTTTCTTTCGCTGTCGGAAAAATGTTTTCGCTTTTGGTTTACGAGCAATCACACTTTCCAGTCCTTTCGCAAGAAACAGCCAAATAGCCTTTTGCGTGTCCCTTTTTTATTGCCCACAATGATGGCGAAAAAAATATGATTTTTACTAACGCCCGTGAGTTGCAAACACGCACACTGTTTCGGCAAGAACAGTGAAACATGTTGACATTGTGAATTGTTCTTCCTTCAGTTAAGAAAAAGTACATATTATTGGTATTTTGTTTATTGTTTTTTTAAATTTTGTTTTCTTTTCATGTTGTTCTTCAATATTTAATTTCTTATACAATTTTAAACTAAAATCCTCTTCCTATAAATAAACATCTGACTATTGAATCCAAAATGTTATTATTTTTATTTAAGCTATATTTAAAATCTTTATATTAAATACATTGCATCTTAAAATGGTGGATTTAATTAATAAACATGTTTACATGTAGGACTTTGCAGTATTATTTTATTTTTTTAATTGTATAAATTTATAATTCTTACTGTAGCTGCACACACAAGCAATTGAAAACCCAGATTTTTGGGCAAACGTTTGTGGTCAAGTCGTTTCCATTTCCGTTTCCGTTTGTGATTACCCGACGATGGAGATTTTTGTGTGCACTTTCGAAGCTTTCTATTCTCGCATTTCGCATTTTTCCTAAACCTCGAACTTAAGTTTATGATGTTGTCTAAAATGTATAAGTTCACAGCCGGCGGTTGAACATAACAACATAGTAATATGCGCATATTTTGATGATATACGAGCTGTGGCCCCAAGATGCCCATATATACAAGCGGTTGCAGTTCGTGAGTTAGACAAAGGACTCGCTAAAATTCAGATTCAGATTTGCAATAAAGATTGAGAGTGATCCGAAACTAGCACCGAAATTGGTGCATTTTATTGTTAGAAAACAAAGTTTCAAAGTAAGTTTTTACTATGAAAATTATGCCAATTATTATGTTAAGAACAAAAATCATTCAATGCTTTTAACATTAAAAAGTTTGTAAAAAAGGAATAGAGTAGGGAAACTTAAGGGCAAGCTGCTCTGGATCCAAACGATGCATACTCCTCCCTTTCTGCGTTGTACATTAAACACTGTCCTGCATTATGACATGCCATTACTAAAACCCTTTGCAAGGGTTGTAAAATCCGGCACTTTTTTTTGTCTATTAAATCGTCAAGGATATGAACAATGTTTCTGAGTGAAGGACATCAGCTGCAAGTCCTTGGGTGCAACTCCATGCAAAATTGTTGTTGCTAAAAAGTATACTCCGACAAAAATGTTACATTATATATTTAAATAATTTATAACTTATAGCTTAATGATTTTAGTATTAAATATTTTTGTTTATAAATTTATAAAGCCGATAAATCTAATTTAGGATGGCCGTGAGTGGAGCTCGTCATCTAGGAACTCTGTGCTAAATTGAATTTCATGGTTTTGCATTTTCCGAGGGAAGCCAATTTAATTAAGTTTACCTCGCGTCTTGTTTGGTTTGCTTCACATTTTCCGTTGTGTTATTATTTTCTTTTTTTTTTAAAACACCATGTCATTCAACCTTTTAAGAACGTGAACCCGTGACTACCCAACACCCACGAAATCTTTCCTTGTTCACGAAAAACCAGAGAAACTGTTCCCAGTGGCGTAGTAAATTTGATTTCATTCATAAATCGCGGATTTCCCCTGAGGCCCGACTTTTGCAAGTCAGGGGAAGTTTATCCGCGCAATCGCAGTGCTCACTGTACCCAGATGGGGTACCATAAAATAGTGGGAAGGATTTTAATTGGGGTAAATAATGGTAGGGAAGTTATCTAAGAGAGTAAGTACTCTCTTAAGTTTTAGTGGGAATGGTTTTTGACGAAAAAGGAAGCTTTATTTAAATATTGGACTGGGAGAATGGAGAATTGACCTTTTGAATAAAACTGTTTTGTTAAATATGTGCATAGGGGTTGTCCAAAGGAAACACATAATCTCACCGTTTAAAATGGTTGATTTTGGTTTGCAATAAACTTGCTTGGAAGCCAAGCAAATGGTGTTATAAAAATCACTCATACGACACGTAAGCCAATCTGAATTTCGTACAAAATAATTTTACTCTTATTTTTGATTTATAGTCAATTTATTGATATTGCTTTAAAATAATTTAAGACATAAAGAAAAAAAAGGCTATTTAATGAGAGGTAACAGTACGTATGCGTGATAAATTGTAAAGTCATTAAAACAAGACATCAAATGAAATCAATAAAAATAATTTAATAATAAATACTCCCGCATTGTAGCAATACTAATTATAAAAAAAAATGTTATGAAAACTGTTCTAAATATAAATTTAATATCTTGACATCCAAAAACGAGCAAATATTTTTGCAGCCAGCCTGCCATCGCTTGGTATTCCCTGCACATCCGCCACTTCAATCTGGACATCGACAGTAGACTGGAACTCGGAATCGCAACTACTTATCTACTCATTGTATTTGCACGCTTCGCTGGCTCTTGCGACACTAAGCTGTCAATGGAAAGAGACGGCACGTTGTGGGTTAAAAAGGGACATAAAAAAATCAGAAAAGAAACCACATTAGAGGCGCTTTTGCAGCCAATTGCTGCAAGAAAAGGAGAAAATCACTGGAAACAAGTCCGAGTAAAACCAAATGAATAGGGGGGGAAGGAGATAAAAAATATGGCCAAGAAAGAGATGGGTAGTGGACAGTAGAGAGAGACAAGAGAAGCAGATTAGACGCTCTGCTGACCGCCAGCTGCTTAGGATTTGTCTCAGAAAAAATTCCCATAAAGATATTACAAAACTGCATCACAGGTGATTCTGCCTTCCTCTCTTTTTGAGGATTTTTTTTAGCTTTTATGGGGGATTATGGCACATCCATTTCATAAATTTTCACATGCTATTAACTTGACCTGCAAGTGGCTTAAAATTAAGAAGCCCCTGGGAGATTTGTCAAAAAATCAGTCTAGGAAAATCGGCTTAAAATGCTTTTAATAATATTTAATATATTAATAATTAATATTTAATTTAAAAATGCCAAACAGAAAAATAAACACTCGCATAAAACTGTAACAAAATGCTGTCTCTAAAATGGTAAAGCATACTTAGTATTCAATTTTGTAAAAACACTTTAGCGTAATTGCCTGCATTTTGCTTGCATTAAAGTGCCCATAATATTGGCATTTAAGAGTTATTTGCATAGTGGCAATCAATTTTCCATGAATTTTGCAACAAACCACGCCCCCGCCTGTCGCTCCAAAACAAAACAAAAAACGTACAAAATAAACACACTGAGCGAATATACTGCCCACGGTGTAGTTCGTTCAACCCGTAATCGCTGGTCGCAGAACGAAGGACGTGGACGTGCTCATGTCCTGCGGCGCATAAACCAAATGAGCGAAGCCTTCAGCTGCTAACTGTTAACAAAAAACGTCGGCAGGGCAGCGTTATTGGGTCAAGGAGGGGGTCAAAGGGGTATGGGCTTCTTGAGGGGTGCTCGCCGCCAATTATTTTGAAACAAATTGTCAATAAATGAAACAGAACTTTTAGATTACTTTCGCCTCTCGTTGGTTTTTTGTGTTTTTGTTGCTTTTTTGTAGTCCCTCCATACAGCCCCCTCTTCGAACATATATATGTTCTTTAGTTTCAGCGCCTTTGGGGCGCCATCTCATTTACATAGACAAAAGTCCAGGGATCACAGCGAAGACCCTGTCTTAACCCATTTCGCGGGATTAACATTTATAAATAACCCTCTAACTGCACCTCAGATTTCCTGCCATATTAAACGGTCAAAAGCCTGAATTTAAAAATAAGGAAAATAAAAGAACTTACAGATTAAATTTAAATATTTAAAATTGTTAATGCTTGATAAAATTGCGCAGCTTATATTTTTTAAAGCTATTAGAAATGTTTATATTTTAAACTATGCCAAGATTTAAATAATATGGGTTTCAAATAACTATATACAAGCTAGGGTTGAAAATAATTAAAGATTGTTAAACCATAAGCTTGATAAAGTTTATACGTATTATTGCTTCTTTTTAATTTAATTATACAATAAATCAATTGTATACTAAAATGTTTTTATGATCGAAACTATAACAAGCTTTGAAAATTGTGGCTTTTAAATAACTTTATAAAAGCTGGGGTAATAAATAAATAAAGATTGTTAAAACATCAACGTGAATAGAGTGTGAAAAAATGATACCCAAGTTGAGAATGGGTTAAGACAGGCCAACTTTATTCCAGCTGCGTCATTATCGTCAACTTAACAGTTTGCCTCACTTTTCTCCCTCTAAATTATTTCTCCTAAGCTCTTCTATTTTTTGATGATTAACCTTTATCACCGCCTAGCTAAATTAATTCGATTTACGCTTTATGGTTTTAGTTAATTTGCAAAGTTCCAGCGCAGCTGCTTCTTGGCACTTTTCGATTTTACTTTATTAGTTCACTGCAGTTACGTTCTTTCAGGAGGTGAAATTTTTGGACTGGGCAACTGGGGAATTTTCTGCATTTCATTCGTTTTATTAAAACTTTTTGTACACTTTGGAAAAAAAAGTCACTTTGTGTATACAATTTTGAAGATAATAAAAAATATTCAACTTTAATGGAAGTATGGAAAGAAAAGTAAGAAAATAGTATAAACTTCGTAGTGATGCTCAAAAATGTGGGTCAAAAGTGTGTTATCGATCAGGTGTTAAATATTATAAAAAATTTGTGATTACAACAAAAGAATATTTTAATATCAATTAACAAAATATTACACAGTAACTATTTTAAAATTTAATTTGCGAATCAAAACAACCAATAAAAGATACAAAGAATAATTAACAGACTACATATTTTAAAGGAAACTTTTTTAGAGGTTGCATTTTAAAAATGTTTAAAATATTTTCAAAAAAGATGAGTTTGGTAACCGATTTGTACATATAATAAAATATTTAATAATTTTTAGTACTTTCAAATTAATGTTGATTCTTAGAAATCTTTTTTCAATTTTTTAGGCGGGTGTAACAAGGCTTCGGCCAAGTTCTGGCTCACCTTCTGGTGTCTGTTCTTTGGCCGTATGTCAATTTAGCTAATATTGTCGACGTTTATGATGAATTTATGTGCGCTGCGCTTTTGTCTCACAATCGAAAGAGACGGGCTGAGGCCGTGCAAGAGGGAGGGGGCGAACTGCGAGACGGCCCAGGGAAAACAAAGCCATTAAAAGGCCAGCACAACAATATTACAACCTTAAATGTTTATAAGGAGCAGCCAACAACAATGGGCGAAACGAAAACGACAACGACAGTGAAACTCAATTTGTACTTAAGCCAGTTCAGACAAGTTGAAAAACACAATGTTTGGGGGTAGATGGTGCATAAAACACATAACCAACAACTAACAACTTTTTGACAGCACATTGGCACTTGAACTTCCAGCGAAAAGGGAAAAAATAGAGGCCTGTTCACCACTCAATTTGCCTATAGTGCCACAAAGAAGAAGCGCAGCCGATGGCCAACGGATATGGCCAGATATAGATATATATGCATAACGAGTAGCGGTAAACGGTAATGGCCAGCGATTAATTGGAGTTTTATCAGCAATTCACTGCCATAAAAATATAGTAACAATCTAAAGTCAAGGGAAATCTTCCACGCATCATTAATTTCCATTGGTTCTACAAACTTTTAATAACTCTTGTCCATAAGTCTCTCAACTTTTAAGCTAAGCTATAAGAAATGGTTTCGATAAATACTCGGCATTTTCACAATTTAAAAAATAATTTTGTATATTAAAAATTTATCAATTTTTGTATTTAAAATTAATTTATAATTCTTTAAATTTGTAGTACAAGTTTTAAAATTTATATAGATATTACTACGTTAAAAATATTATTTTTACATATTATTTTTCTGTGAAATAAATTGCGACTTTAATTTAGCAAGTAATAATTAAAAATAATTTTTTTTGCTTTTATGTTTATATAATATTTTTACATACATAAATCTATATTTATCGTAATAAACTCACATGATTTCTAAAGTACAAGGGCTAGCTTTAAATTTAAAAATAAAAACTTAATTCGAAAACAATCTTCAATCTTTAACGGGTTAACTTAAAATAAAATAAAATTTAAGCCCGAACACAGCGTTGGCTGTTAATAAATGCCTATGTCTGCTCAAATGGTGTGTTAACAAAGATTAGAGCCCCAAGTTAACCGCTTAGCCCAATCAAATTTGATTTATTTTACACATGTTCTCCTGACGGACAGAGCCCAATCTGTGATTTGAATTCCCATTCCTCTCTCCCTCTATCCCACTATCCCACGTCCATTGTCGGTTAGCGTTAAAGCCATCAATGTCATCATCATCGTTTTCATCATCGCCACCAGTCCACCGGATTCCATTTCTCTGGGGGCATCTTCTCGGCAAATATTTGCCGAGGTAAATGACTGTAATTTAATCTTCAAATTTGTTTCAATAAAGTTTTCTCAACTCTGCTCCGTTGTCTTGTATTCTTTTGTTTTTGTTTTTTTTTTTGTTTTTGTTTTTACCAGCTCAGTTTGGGTCACTTTATTTATATAGTCTTGCGTATTTATTTAGTGCTCTTGCGATTTGTTATTTTTCTTTTTTTTTTTTTGGTGATGTACCCCAGGGCGGATGCGTAATGCAGTTGCATTGGATTCCCTGGGACACTTTCCATGTTCCATTTATCTGTTGAATGGGTTTTGGAAAGTTATTGGGGACTACCTCAATGAAAAAGGTATTCGGGCTAAACGGAATAAAAGGATATTTTTCATACAGTTTGTTGCTTTGCTCAGTCTGCGGTGGTTTTTGTTACTCTTACACTGGAAAATATTTTTTTCTTTTCAGGAAATTTCGTTTTAGTTGCTATAAGATAATTATATGAAAAATAAATACGAAATTATTACAAAAATTACATTAGTATCTTAACAAGCGAAACGTTGCTCTTAAAAATAATATAAAACTATATTTACAAAAATAAAGCATACTTTTCAGGGTATTAAAATTTTGTCCGTATGCCACATGGGTTCAAATGAAAAAAAGGGAAAAACTAAACGCCACTAGGGTCCTGTAAATGTCGCAGTCGATTTGTTTGGTGGTAAAGAGCGCAGAGGGTGTGGACACCCACTCCAAGGTCGTTTACGCTGGTTTTGGCATTCGAAGTAAAATACGCGTAAAATGATCGGAAAATCTACTGCCAACAACAAGCACCCACTTGTGCGTGTGTTTGTTTCGTAACCCACAAGCACTAATACCAAAACGCTTTTGTTTGCCACCCACAAAAGAAACAAAGTGTCAAATTTCATTTTATTTTTACGCCTCTCGCTCACACCACCGCCCTGCGGCATCGTGCCCTCCCACTCGCACATATGGCATACGTCCGATTTTGCCTGCCATTTGTTTGTCTGCATATTTGGCGTCTGATTCCCATTACTCCCTCTCTTAATACCCTGGAATGAGAATTTGTATGAGAATTAACCTAACAGACCTTTTTTAACATGCCATTTAACTAAGTTACAAATTTCGTTAATATTCTATCATTTTTTTGAAAAATTTAACAATCATCAAATTTGTAAATACTTTGTTTATTAAAATTATATATTTCAAATATGTATTCGTATATTGCTTACTTTGAAAAGTGACCTAATGATTGCTACCTAAACTACATGTGGAAAATAAATATTAAATATTTAATAATGACTAAAACTTATGAAATCACATTCCTAGGGTATTAACCAAATCGATTTGGTTTCCCACTTTTCAGCCCGCATTTCTACTTCATTCATTTGAATTCAGATTTTGTTGGTTTTCCGTTGGTGTCGCTGTGCGTTTTGCTTTGCAATTTGTTTTATTTGAGGGCATTAAATTACTTTAAATGCTTTTGCACATTCGCCCACGCATTTCGTAATTAATTTCATGCGTGTGTGCCCAGGAATACAATGGTTTTGTTGGGGGATAGCGTAGGCTTCCTATCAATGGAACTTCATCGACTCCCGACTCTAGTGGAGTCCGCTTCCATTCATCGCACTTCTTTTGACTCGTCCGCACTTTATCATCATTAATTTTGCAGTTAAAAGAAAGCGTTGAAATTCCATTTAACTGCACACCCCCCAACAACATCAGCCCTATGCTACATTTCCATCTTATTTAATCATGCGCGCA
The DNA here is from genome assembly GCF_018152505.1 of Drosophila elegans. Lineage (NCBI taxonomy): Eukaryota > Metazoa > Arthropoda > Insecta > Diptera > Drosophilidae > Drosophila > Drosophila elegans. The sequence goes on from NW_024545513.1 coordinate 5,327,383, forward strand.
TACGGGTCGCAATATAATATCGCCAGATATATTATTTCACACACACAGTGGGGCGTACTTTATTAGTATATGTTCAGAATTTAAAAACAATAATAATGGACAAAAAAGTCTTCGCTTTCTAGAAATAACAGTAGCAAGCTATTTACTTTTACTTACCATACTCTTTTTATATTTTGCATTAATGGATAAATGCATTCATTTTGTCATAAAAAAAACAACAACGAAAATGTATCTACATTGCAAATTATTTCTTTGCCCTTTTTTCTGAATTTGCTTTAGTACAAAAACTATTTATTTTTTTAAATAAACACAAATAATAAAATTTGTTTTTACACATGACTGTTAAATAAATATTTCAGCATGAAAATACAAGTATTTACAGAAAAAATAAAAAACTTAGACAAATTAATTAGAGATTTAAAAACTTTAAGTTAGAAATATATAAATATTTTTGCAGAATAAAAACAAATTGGATATAAAAAATTAAAAAAGTGAAAAATCTATCAAATATTTATAAATATTCAATTAAAACGCGTTGGAGCAATACATTTTAAGGCTTTAAAACATGTTTTATTTTGTTGATCCTCTTAAAAAATAGCGAATAATTTTGTTTAGAAAACTAAATTTAACAAACTAGCTATTTAGCTTTGAAAACTGATATTTGCTGTAGGCAGAGACGGTTCAAATGTTTGTTTACAGGGCTGTTTCTCGGGTTGCATGTAGGATCCTGTTCCACGGTGTCCTACATCCTGCCCTTGCCCCTTCACGCTCGTCCTTTTCGGCCCTCCTCATTAATGTGCGCCGTGTGCGCTTCAAATTAGGCACGCAAAGCGTTGCCATTAAAAAGGAGCACAAAGGATCCGCGTGGGTGGAAGGAGCAAGGATGCCAACAAACAAAAAAGGAAAAGAGCCCACTGAAAAACGAATCTGTCGCATAATTACAAAAAAATGTGTCAGACACGGTGGCCAAGTGGGAAAATGGGAAAGTGGAAAAGCGGGACTGCGAGGCTTTTATGTGGAAATGTCTAGACGCTGGAGGACCCAACTGATAGATGGCGGGCGGTACCATGGTGGAAGGAGAAAGGACGAAGAACGAACAACGAGCCATATGTCAAAGCAAAGCGGCTGCCAATCTTTTCTCACTGCAATTGTTGTTGCCATTGATGCTACAAAATCAATATTTAGCCTTGTTGTCAGCTTAACCACACACATGTGCATAATTTCATGGGACATCTGTGAGCAGCGGAAAAGACCTTTTACTAATAATTAGAAAACCTTGTAATCATCATAACAATCATTTCAGAAACTAAAAGGAAAGCCAAAAGGATTCCAATGGAATGGCGTTCACAGTTAAAATTTTTTCTGACTTTCAAAAAAGTCAGATATTTGGACAAAAGTAAATTTTTCAAAAACCGTTTTTCTAAATTTCTTTTTTGTGGCAAAACAAAATTAATTGTTTTAAATCGATCAGGGATGGATGGTTTAGGTTGCCAGCTGTTCAAAATAGTAACTCTTTTGACTTTGGGTCTTATTTTGGCAAAGTTACAACAAAAAGACTTTTTAGAAATTATTTTGTTTGAAAAATCGCCAAAAATCCCAAAAAAACACATTAAAAACTTGGTTTTTGTATCAAAACTTAGGGAAATAATGGTCAAAATGTGGAATGTCATACACCGTTGAATTCGTAATAAAATTTCCAATCAAATGGCATTCAAAGTTAAAATTTTTTCAGATTTTCGAATTTCTGCAAAAAATGATGATGTACCCCCTTACAAAAAAGTCAGAAATTTGGACAAAAATAAAATTTTCAAAAAACGTTTTTCTAAATTCTGTTTTTGTGTCAAAACAAAATAAATTGTTTTAAATCGATCAGGGACGGATGGTTTAGGTTGCAAGCTGTTCAAAATAGCAACTCTTTTGACTTTGGGTCTTATTTTGGCAAAGTTACAACAAAAAGACTCTTCAAAAATAATTTTGTTTGAAAAATCGCGAAAAATCCCAAAAAACACATTAAAAACTTGGTTTTTGTGTCAAAACTCTGGGAAATAATTGTAAAAATGTGGAATGGCATACACCGTTGAATTCGTAATAAAATTTCCAATCAAATGGCATTCAAAGTTAAAATTTTTTCAGATTTTCGAATTTCTGCAAAAAATGATGATGTACCCCCTTACAAAAAAGTCAGAAATTTGGACATAAATAAATTTTTCAAAAAACGTTTTTCAAAATTCGGTTTTTGTGTCAAAACTAAATTATTTGTTTTCAATCGATCAGGGATGGATGGCATAGGTTGCCAGCTGTTCAAAATAGCAACTCTTTTGAATTTGGGTCTTATTTTGGCAAAGTTACAACAAAAAGACTGTTTAGAATTAATTTTGTTTGAAAAATCGCCTAAAACCCCAAAAAAAAACGATAAAAACTTGGTTTTTGTGTTAAAACCCTGGAAAATAATGGTCAAAATGTGGAATGTCATACACCGTTGAATTCGTAATAAAATTTCCAATCAAATGGCATTCACAGTTAAAATTTTTTCAGATTTTCAAATTTCTGCAAAAAATGATGATGTACCCCCTTACAAAAAAATCAGAAATTGTCGCTCTTATGGATATGCGTTTAATTTTGACCAAGTTACAACAAAAAGACTCTTTGAAAATATTTTTTTTTTTCACATATTTCCAAAATCCTACAATTTATGACACAAAAATTGTCTTTTCTTGATCCTTTAATAATAAAAAATACTTTTAATATGTGTTATATATTCTACGTATATTAAATAAATTATGATATTGGATTTTACTACAGTAGACACCCCCATTAAGCACCCGCCATCAAAAGTGGTGATTCCATTCGATTGATTGTGGCTCTAAAATGAATCAGACTGAAATCCGTCTAAATTCAGCAACATTTAATGGCATGTAGAGGACGATGATGGGTCAGCATCAGCAGAAATAATAAAAACAACGAAATGAGCTGGCCGAAAGGCAATTTAGCCATTCAGTTTTTTGCCCTGTTTTTTCTTCATTTTTTTTTGGCAATGTTTTTTTTTTTCTTGTCTGGGCCAAGAGGCGCATTGATTTAAATTGGCCATTTCATTGCTTCATTATTTGCCCGGCGATTCGGGGAGATACTCAAGTTGATTGTTTGTTTTGTTTGGTTGGCGCTCTTTTATTTATTTCTGTATATTTAGTAGTATTTAATCTGATCGGGATTTCTGGAAGATTTGTGGAATTTCCACAGTCGCTATTGACAGGTTAACTTTCAAGTAAAGTCCCCCATTTAAACCTGATTACCAACGAAATTGGGTGTAATTTTAGAGCCGAGCCACGCGCCTTTTCTGTTCGCTAAATTATGCAAATCGAGAGCAGCATAAAATAAAGTCAGGCCACAACATACGATCGGCGGGTCAAAGGCTCCCCAAATTTTATATATTATTTTGATTATTTTTTTTATTCGGCGACCCACTCGTCTCAAGTCTGTCTACAAATGTGGATTTACTTAATCAAGTATTTATGTTGGCCTACAAAAGTTAAAATTATGTGGTGCCCATGGTGGCCGTCGACTGTCCGCGTCCCTTTTCGCCAGAAGACAAATAAAAAGGGCAGCCAGTACGAGGAATTCAGACTGAAAGAATATCCTGCAGTCGATGGTTAACATTTTACAATGATATAAAAAAATGTTTTGTTTTTGTTGTTCTTAGAAACATATGACTTATACACCATGTTAGACAAAAGGAGTAGTATTTTAATTGGACTTAAACAATTTTATTTCTATTTATTTATTTATAATAAACTCATTTTTATATTTATATTTCTTTGCTTCTATAAAGATATTTTAATTGTATTTTAAAAACTATTCATAATGAACCTTTCAAATTGACTGTAAATAATATTTAGTTTTATATATATATTTCTTTGCTTCCATAAACATATTACTTCTACGCAACGAGACATTACATAATTTTCTATATACATATATACCCCAAAAATATTCTAGTAATGGGTATTAAATGTACAACAACAAGAGGAAAATATGTACCTTCGTCTGCTAAGAAAACTCTCAAGGACGTCAACGAAATTGAAAACTTTTTTAATACCCATGGCCGTCGTCGTGGCTGCAGTCAAATGAGCGAATCGACGGCGCAAATGTGTCAGGATTCGAATTAGAATTAGAATTAAAGTCGCTGCAAAAAGGACCTCGAAATCTGCCACATCCCTAGGGTAATTTTATCCAAGAACCATTTGGTTAACAGTTTCTGTTTGACTTTACAATTAGTTGGCCCGGATTTTTTTTTTGTTTTTGGGCGCCTTGACAAGTCCTTTGTTTCTGCACGGCTTTCGATTTGTTCAGTCGGTCGAAAAGATGCAATAACAGATGGCCTTGGCAGCAGAACAGTGCGGTATAAAACCATAAGGCCGAGTCCTTGATTTATATGTCAATGCATATCCAAAGAAAATGGTTAAGTTTAGACTCCATATTTATTTATTATATATTTAATTGGAATTTGGCCAACGGTATTAGGCCTTATATTTAAACATGTAATAATATTTAAAAATGTTATTCTTACAGTCCCAAAATTTATTTAAGAACTGAATAATCAATAAGTTAAGAAATAAAATTGTGAGATAAATAATTAATTTTATTAATAGTGAATTTTAAATAGTTTTTTAATTATTTTGCAACTTTTATATAATTCCATTGTTGTTTTTATAAACCACAGACAGTCTTATTGCAATGGAAAGCAACTTTTCGCCTAGCTATCCCTTCTATTGTTCTATTGAATAATTGAAGCTTTTCAATCTTATTTAATTAAGAAGCCAGGAGCCACAAGGATGCGTAGATGGATGGACAGGTTTTTTTGGGGCGCGTGTTTAGATTTCGGATCCTTTGGTCTGCTGGCCACAGACAGGACTATAAAGGCGATTGGGATTGGGAATTGGGAATGGGCCCTGGTGCAAAATCCCAAGTTCCGATAAGAATAACGAATAAAGTGAATTGAATTTGGATTAAATTGAACGCATGTGCGTGTTTTGGGTTGGCCTTCGATAGGCACTCGTTGGACAATGAAATTTAATTTCTGATTTTCCTGGAAGCGAAACACGATGTATGCGATCCTGGGTCCAGACATCTAGGCAATTAAAAAATAATACTCTGCCAGCAAACTGTGGCGCCCTTGTTGGCCCCGGTCACGTCAGCCAATTCACATCAAATTTGTGCCAAGCCAGGGCCTCAATTATCGGCCAACTGCAGATCCGCTTCTGGAACCTGGAAGGCTCTTCAGACTCCCGACCTCCTCGACACTGGGCGATATGGTTTAAAAAGTGGTTAAATTAATTAAGCTTATCAAGACACACAAATAAAAGGAAGAAGTCTATTTAACATAAGCCCATGTTATAATAAAACTACATCCACAAAAAAACGGGTAATAGTTGCTTAAATTCAGATTAACTATTACATATACACTCAGAAAAAATAAGGGATTTTTCCTTTCATAAAATGTAAAAGTAATTATGGACGTAATAATAACAATAATAATAATTACTCGTGACCTTGAGTTTATGGCCATGTGTGTCCATGATTGCTTTATTTAAGGAAATGCAATTTATATTTCCTTGGTTAATATTTTTCTAGCTGAAATTTACACTATTTCGGTATAGGGTATTTTGTTTTAATTTTAATATAACTTAAAGTAAATGCTATTTAACATTTAATTTGGTGATTTCCCCACTGTGCGATGTCAGTGCAAAATGTTGCAAAGGGCACGTTTTCTAGTGAAGCCCATTCCCTTGCCTTGATTGATTTGCATAATTGGCAGACTGGGCGACAAAGTGGATTAGAGTCGCCCGCCCAGGCACACAAAACACACTCGAGATTTACAATTTGGCCTCTTCTATTGCCAAAAAAAACACATTTGGGTAGACGAAATTAAAACGAAAATAATTAAGCTACAAAAAAACAGGAGTTACACAGTCTAGAAATGTGCGACAAAGAAAAATGGGTGAAATTATCTACATGTGTCTGCCATTTGCATTGGATTAACTATGTAACATAATTTAATAACTTTATAAGGATTTTTGGGCTATCTTTGTAAAATTAACAATTAACTGTAAAATACGATTCTTAAATTTAATTTAAATTCAATTGATTTCCTTGAAATCCAAAGTAAACTTTGTGCCAGGAATTTGAACTATTTCCATGTAAAAATTGGTTTCATTTAACGTGTCCCTTGAAGTTAGCCTCTGAGCCATAGAGTATGCCAATTAACCAAATTTCAAATTAAAATTTCATCAACATGTGTGGGGGTTTGTGGGAGATACTATACTACTATACTTATATTTGTAAGCCATGTAAATCGCTCGACAAAGCCCATGGGCAGCCAACTAATGAAGTGCATAATTTCCAAACGATTACGATTCCTTTTGGCTGCCTTTGCGTTTGCCTCTTCCACTTCCATTTGTCTGGGCGCATTAAATGATCAGAATTTGTTGCCTGAAACAGACAGAAACACTCGAAGCACCCACATCAGCTCATATCTGTACTACTTAAGCCCAATAAAGATGTGCATATTTTTTAGGCAATTACCAAAAGTTGGCGTACGCCTTTGTACTGATGTAACGCATGGCGGGCGAAATTATGATGTCGTTAATACAATTTCTATGCTGGCATGGTCATACAGTACTGCATCGCTGAGTGGAACAAAAAGTGGAGCATTTGAATCTAATCAATAATAAATTAGATTTAGTTATAAATCCTAACCAGGTTCACCTGTTAGTTCAATAGAAAAGAAACAAATTGTCAGCTCAGGATTATCAAGATAATAAATAATATTTAGACTTATTTGGGAGCAATTGTTAACATTATTAATTAATTATTTGGCTGAAACTACGTGATGATTATTTTGTATTATATTTTGTGGCTTTTTGGCAATTTAATTTGTCGTACATTTGGTTTTATTGCTGGATTTGTTTAAAATAAGTATGAAAAACAATACGGATTTTCCCATAACCAATACCCACTGTAGTTTCCGCTACGGCCCATTATGTTTCACTACACGCAACCTAAATCAATTACCAAGAGCAGGACAACAGAAGATAAGAGTCGTGTCGGCCATGATGTGCGTGCCAGTATCGCCCGGCACAATTTCCATGCTTTTTCTAGCACTGTATGTGGGGGACACCTGTAGCACAGTCTGACTGGAGACCTTTCACCAAAAAAAAGAACAATAACCACAAGCTTTCAGACAGTTGGCAACAATTCTCATGGGCCAATAGAAAGTCACTGCCAAAGTGAAAGTGAATTAAAAATATTCTTTGCAAAACGGATCCCCCCAGTTAATCCTTTTAAAAAAGTTTACCCAACTAATTGAGCACACAAATCAAATGGCTGCCAAGCCGCAAGAATAACAACAAAGGCGCCCAAAAATAACAAAAACAAAGGCCCAACAATAAGAAAGGCTAATTAAATATCATAACAAAGAATAAGCGTCAAGGGAAGCAAAAGTTTTGGGGTGAAAAATGTCAGTGGCAAGAGGTTAGAAGGCAGTAGTTCTTCCAACTGAGAATTCAAAATAAGCGCCAAAAGTTTAAAAAGCTTGCACAAAAAGCTATATTTCAAGTGCTTTCATAACACTGAATGCCCGTAGTAAAAACTTTTTTTAAATATGCATTTGAATAAAATCTCAATGTTATATTCTTATTCATATAAAACATATATATTTTTTAAGACAAGCAGTTTTAAATGAAAAAACATTATTTTTAAACATCCATAGCTTTAATAGTACAACTTTGCTTTTAAAAATTCAATAGCATTCTTTTGACTAAAGAAAAATCAAACAATAAAATTAAGCCAAATATTTTGTAATCCTTACTTTTAAATACCACCCAAAATAACACAAGCTTAATAGTTTGTTTTTCTTGAACATTTACTTGCAGACACATACATACTTTATCTTTTTTATTTAAATTACATACGTTGCGTAATATTCAATGGATTTCTGCTAATTTGTTTTACTTATAGGAGAACTTTTCTAGTAAATACTGCAATAGCACTAAACAAAAAATTCACTAACTTAAAAACAATTGATGGAAATATATGATGCAAAAGTTGGTAAGTATACGTTTAGAAAAAAAAACTAATCATATAATAATAGGATAAACACAGATATTTTTGTAGTAGACTTAAACATAGTGGATCTAGACCCGAAGTGGCATTTTTTCGAAATATTCTTTTGGGGCGGGCTTTTCCTTGCTTGGCCGCGTTTTATTACAAAAGCAAAAAACGTAGTTTGTGTGTTTACCTTCTGTATAGTTTGTAGTGTTGTGAATTACAATTAATGATTTTTCGGGTTGTTTTGGTTTCAGTTTGGGGAATAGCATATATATATCGATCTGAGGACGGCACATTCCTTCAGCAGCTTACGCCTCCTTCTTGTGCTTGAACTTGTTCTTGAGGAGGCCGGGCAGCAAGGAGGCGCAGGCACAGACCATCAGTATGCCCATCGAGGTCCAGGAGAAGGCCTCGCTCGAGCTGGTCATCTTTTGGAGCGTCTTGCCCGCCTGGATGGCGATCACCGAGGGCGGTGCCACGCCGCAGAAGGTGCCCAACGCGAAGACGTGCAGCGGCACACCGATCACCGGCGATGCCAGGTTGATGAACCAATTGGGCAGGATCGGCGTCATGCGCAGAAATAGCATATAGTTGAACAGACTGTCCCTGTACTCCTCCACATGCTTCGACCACTCGCTGGTCTTCTTGGGCCAGAAGTGCCGGATCAGGCGACGTCCAACCAGATTGGAAAGTGTGTAGCATAGGGTGGCGCCCAGCGCCGAACAGAAACAGATGAGGAACAGGGCGATCGGGAACTTGTACAGGAATCCGAGTAGAATCGACAGAAACAGCGATCCGGGAATGGCGAATGTTTGCAGGCTATAAATGAATTTCAATTGGGTCAAGGCAACCAGTCGCAGGCGGTTCGATCTGAATAATGGCTGAATTATTTTGTACAGTGGCACCCCACTAAGCGTCAATTCAAAGGAATTGAAAGCTTATATTTCAAAGCTTACATTTTTAATGACATGATTTAAAATATATATAATTTTTTCTATTTTGGTTCATAATTGGGGCTTAACACATTGAAAGCTTTTACTTTTAAGCTTACATTTTTAATTGGTTTAATTTTGGTTTTTACCCATTATGAAACAAAAAAAAAAATTTAGAAATGCAAACCATAAATGACAGCATTTGAACTCAGCCCAAACCTACGTGAGCCCCTGCAAAATCTTTTTTTTTTTTAATAGATTTTAAAATGTAAATCAATTTAATGGGGAATTTTTCTAATAAAATTTATTCCTGGTAAACTAACATGTTTCTAAGTTTTCATTTTCTAGGAACTCCTGTATTTGGGATTAAAGGCAAATCGTACGACTAGTTGGACGCGTGCTCGAACGTCTGTGGGCGGGTATTTATAGACGCCAAGAGTTGACAATGACACCCCCATCGCCACGAAAGATCCCGACAATCCCGCAGAATCGTATCATCTGGCATCGGACCACGTATTCTACAAATGCCCGATAACAATTGCACGGGGGCAATAAAAAACATTCACCCACACACTGGCGCACAGCCATAAAGTTACGTATCTGCTTTTGCTTTTGCTTTTTTGCTTGCTGACTTGGCTGGGGTCTGAAAACGCAATTAAATTCAAAGAGAGCACTAAACACAAATCAAAACACTGACGACAACAAAATTGTGTCCAGCTCAGCTGATTTCTGAGGCGAAAACAGCAACAAACACAAAGAATGCGTCACATGAATGTCCGAAGTCGATTTTTGAGGTAGCTCATGCTCATGTGCAATAGGGTGAACCTGAACAAAAAAAAATATTAAAAACTTGATTCTCGAATTATAAACTTCTGCCTAAATTCAAAACTGGTCCACATTTTCAAAGCGTTTGTGATTCATAACTCATACGCGTCGTTGACCAATATTTTTCTAATCTGAACTAACTTTGACATCACCACAAAATAAAACATTAATATTTCTTGCTAAAGTTCTGTTGAGATTTGTGTATTCACCAGCTAAATTTGTTCGTATATGATAAAAAATTGTGGACATCATACTAAGGTCCACTCTAGAGAGTGCAAGTAGTAAGTGCGTGGAGAAGTGAGAGCGGGAGGGCAATATCAGCTGTTCTGCCGCTTCCTAGAGCCACCTCGCTCGCACTTACGCGTGCTGCCCACGTAATTAATATGCACACTATGCTTTAATGCCCGCCGTTCGGTGATCGTGCATTAATTAAGGCAAGGAAACACACGATCGTTGGACGGACCGTGAATAGTTTTTTGTGCGGGGCCTTCTTTTTTTGGTAATCGGGTCAAGGTCACCGCGCCGGACAATAGAACTCTATTGGGCGCTTATCTAATCGGTCTTAACCGATTTTGTTTACTTGATTTTTGATACTCAAAAAAGGATACAATACGTAGGCGACGACCACGCCGAACATCACTTCGAAGTAGTACATGTCCTTGTAGCGATCAAGGACCTTGGCCAGCATCTTAGCATCTTGGATATCACGCGGAATTTTCAAATGTTGTTTCTCCGACCTGCGGAAATCGGAAGAACAAGAGCGAGACAAGGTGTAAACATGGTGTATATGTATAAGTATATTATATTGGTGGCGTGACTCGATATTTGTGCGTGTATGGGTGTGTGTGTGTGCGCGAATAACCCTCTCGCACGATAGAACTGTAGATTCCGACATTTTCCAGCCAAATCTGGCTAATATATTACTAAATATTTAAAAACTTAAAGTAACTCAACAAGTTTTAACTAAGAGCCAGTTGTTTTGTATAATTAGTTGGTTAAATAATAGTTATCTACTTTAAAACAAACTCTTTCTAAAAGCGTTTAACTATTTATAGCTATTTGTAAATAGTTCTTATCTTTACTCCCTGAAAACGCCCCTTGAATGGAAGCCAACACAATACAAAAGATAAGTGCTTTTATATTGCCGTAAAAGGTATCATTTAGTAACTATTGCAATTGTTTTATAACCACTATATGGCCAAACTGTTAATGACATGCCCAAAAACACACAGACAAAAACAGATAAGAAAACTTTCATAACTCTATTAATTAATGACAAAAAAACGAACCTAGCCAGGGACTTAAAAAAAGATAAGAGTAATCCCCCAGGGATCGTATTCAACCCATTGCTTTTGCTAAAAAAATTTGACAAACAAAAAAGTGAGATTATGCGATGACTTGCTGATTTAATGCAAATCAAAATTCAATGAATTGGGAGAATATATAAAAAGTTTTGAATTTTATACATCTCTGTTATTTCAGTCTGTGACTAAGATGATTTCCGAGAAACAATCTGGTTCCGGTTTGAAAAAGTACAATAAACGGAATGGGAATTTAAATTTCCTAGAAATGTAACATCTTTTTTTTTTGGATGATCAAGACTACACAAAAAGGAAATACAATTTTGAAAATGTATCCAATCGTCTTTGGAAAACAGATCTAGGTATTTTTCTTAACCGCAGATGCATAGATGTGTTCTAGCTTCTTTTAGCGGATCTTTGGCCGTCATCTCTGCTCGCAAATCAAGCGAGACCGCACACACACACACAGATCGTGGCCACTTAACACCTTACAGGTGCACGAATGCGCTGGGGACACATCATCCGTGGCGGATTAACCCCAGATAGACCCACTTACGCGTTGAGCTCGGGGAATATGGCGTACACATAGCACATGGTGGCCAAACTGGCCACAAAGATGCCCGCAACGATGACCAGGGACTTTTTGGTGGCCTTCTTTTCGTCGGCGGACATGGCCTGCTGCTGTTTCTGCGGGGTGGCCTGTTGGGGGTTAAGGTCCTGTTGCTCCAGCGGCGACTGCGGAGCCACCTGATCCGGCGACTGCTCCTGGGGCGCCTTGGTTCTGCCATTGCGCAGCGTAATGCCCTTATCAGACATGTCTGAAAGGGGGAAAAACGAAAAGGTGTCGCTTTAATCACCAACGACTGACTACGGTTTAATCAGCGTTATTTGCTTCGCAGACAGTACACTAACTACGGGTTAATCACCGTTCTTTCGCACCAGCTGATAAGCAAAAACAACAAAAACGCACACCGACGAGAACTACTCACCCACACCAGTGCAGCACGACATTGCGGTTTAAGCGATGTAAACTTTGCTTTAAACTTCTGCAACCGATTTATTTCACGCGTTTACTGGTTTATTATGCGATTGACTCATTTAGCGTCTAAGCAATTTATCAATTGTTATTGTTATGTGTGTGTATTTGCGCGCCAGCCACAAATTGTTGTTTTCCTCTCTATCCGCGTGCCCGTGTGTTTTTATGTATGTGAGTGTGGGTGTGTATGTGTACTCACAAAGAATATAATCAATAAAAAAAAAAAAAAAGAAGTTGGCTAACAATTTGTTGACACAATAGTTTTGTCGATGTCTGCTTATTTCTGTTCGTGTTCTTTAACTGCAAATTTTGGCCGACTTCCGAAACGCGCGCTCTTGTTGAGAGATTAATTTAACTAAATTAACTTAATTTCATAAATTTCCGTCGCTACCAATGTGACCAAAATAACTGCGTTGCTATATGCCAAGAAAAAATTCAGAAAATATACTTTAAATATACCAAAACCATATGTAGCTTGGGCTATAGCATGGCCACACTTAGGAAAGAGGCGCTCCAATTCGTTTATTTAAATATTTAAAATATTCTCTTAGCATTCAAACTAGAGTTGTTTTGTATATTTTTTTCATCAACTTAAGTGAAAATTTTAATATTAAATATTTCAAAAACTCCAAAATTTATTCAACGGGATTTTGGTTTATTTTATTTAAATGATTCAATATTATTATTTCCAATGAAATATTGTTTAAAGGAATTTTAATTATTTAATAAACAATTTAAATATTCTTTTAGCTTTAAGGCAAGTTTTGTTATAAATGTTGTTTGTATATTTTATCCGGATTCTATTTTATTAAATACTTATCAATGGATTTCAAGGATACAGCCAACAAAGAGAGACATTTCCAACGCATTTATTTAAAGGTAATACTTTCTTCTTTTGCTGGGATATAACAAAACATGGCAGTTGTATTCGGTCTCCTCACTTAATTATTCATTTTATCTAGGTAAAACGACTATATCCTTTAGTTGAAACCGCAAAAAAAGTATCTCCATTAATATGTGACCAATGCAATGTCATAAATAAAAGCAAATAATTTGTGTTTTGTTAAAAAATATATTTACTATGAATCTTATCAATTTATCAAACATTGTAAGCCGCAATACAACTGCTCTTGTATTTCAGTAGGTAACAAATGCATTTACATAACCTTAGTGATTAGGTTTAGGGCAAAAAAAAAATCAAGTAGGGGTTTAAGATTTAGTCTATGTTTTGTCAGTTTTTTTCAGGCATCCGCCGACGTCTTGTTCTTGAGCTGACGGTACAGTAGAACCATTTTGCTGCGCTCCGATTCGAGCATAGATCTTGTGGCCAGGGGCAGATCCTTTCGCTTGCCCTTCATCTGCGCCTTGGTGGGCGCCTTAAAGGCGCTCTTGGATTTGGCGTCCACTTTGGTGCGATCCTCCTGCGGCTGTGGTGCCTGGGTTTTGTCAGGATCCAGCATGGATTTCAGCAGGAGATTGGTCTTGCGTCCTGGCCGTGGCACTGTCTCGTTTTTGGCCGCCTTGCGTGGCAGGACTTTGAGGGAGGGCGGGGCATGGACAATCTCGCCGAAGGCCACCACATCGTGTTTGTACTCCATGGGCCCGGCATTCTGCTGCTCCTCGATGTCCACCTCCTGCTGGGCCTCCTTGTAGGCCCGTTTCACCAGCTCCCGACTGGTCCTGGCATCCATGGTCGGTTTTTGTGCGCCCTGCTGGGGCTTCCTGCGTCCGTTGCCCTTGCCCGCCAGGCGGCGTTCCTTTTGCTTCTGCTTGAGCAGCTCGTCAATCTCGTTTTTGGGCCGCTTCTGGATGGTGATTTCGCCGGTCTTGGGGTTCCTTATCACATTCACGCCGTACTTGGCCTCGTATTGGGCCTCCTTAACGGACGCACTGGTGATGCGGTTCACACGACGCAGGTAGTCCTCGTCCGTTTCGTTGGCAAACTGCTTGATGTTCCGCGCGTCCTTCGCGGCGGAGGAGGATGAGGAGGAGCTGCCTGGCGCGGATTTGGGTCTATCCTCGCGGCCAATTTGGCCCAGTTTTGTCCGCTTGCCCGTTTTGGTGGCATCGGCCAGCTGCTTGAACTGCCGGAACTTGAAGGACACCTGCTGCTCGTCCTTTCTCTCGGGTGGATTGTTGGTTACTTTGGAGAGTCTGCAAGTGTGGACATGTGTTATTCGAGTTATTCTACTTAATTTGAACCCACTTCTTTTCCTTCTGCTCCTGCTGCTTGAGGGGATCGCGAATGCCATGGTGCTTGCGCACTGGAATCTTTCGTTTGCGAGCCATTCAGTTTCTTTATTTCTTATTTTTTTGGAAAACAAAATAAACGATTCCACCAAACTCGTGGTCAAATAAAATATACCAATCGCTTGGTATTGCGAAATACCAAATACGCCAACCAAAAATCAACCAACCAAATTAGCAGGGACCTAAACCATTACAAAAAATATACTCTTCCAAAAAGGGCGCCAAATTTAATTTAAACGGTTAAATGTGGCGGTACATTTTCAACTACATATATAGTTGAGATTTTAAAATGATTTAGTTTTCCCACTAAAATAAAACCCTTGATTTGATAATATTTAAGGAATTAAGTGTATTTAAATTTTTAAACCATCTATAGTTTAGTACTCTAAAAATTATAAATATTTTTGAGAGTACCTTTAACTTAACTTTACATATCAAAAGTACTTCTAGTTTTTACCCATTATTTATAATTTGTATAAAGGTTTATCTTCCAAAAAGGCATGTTTGGCGTTTATAACTGATAAATAATAAATAATAATACATTTTTTTATTGTAACAGATTCTGATCTTTTCTTTTCTTAAAAAACCGCCAATGCTATAACTTTCGGAAGTAATCCACTTTTTTTCTATAATTGAATGAATTGCAATTGTTGAGCTAAAATTCTGCTTAATCATTTTTATTCTGCTTTTATTACCTTGACACAGTTTGTCGGTTCTCACAACTTGAACTTCATTGGGGGTCGCTTTAAGCCGAAAAAATGAAGATCTTGAAAAGTGCAAGCCAAGTGAAAAATGGCTTATAAAATGGATGGTGCCACAAGCAGAAGTATTCAGTGAGTCGGAAATTACAAAATGGGTAAGATCTGGTGATTTAAATTTATATAATAAAAATAGCTGGACAACTTAGAATCATCATTTGGTCTTAATTGTAACAAAAGCTTAAAAGTGCGATTTGGAAAAGGAAATCATTAGGGACTTTAAAAACGTTTAATATTTTCCTATTTATAAATATATTTCTGAGATCTAAATATAACAAAATATGTTGAAATTAATTTCGTTATTCTTTAGAATTTCTGGTATATTAAATTTATCTCAATTTACCTTTTTTTTAGCTGCCTTTAAGAATTCCCTGCTGCTTTTGGTCCTTTTGCTGGCCATCCATTTGGAGGCCTCGAAAATAGTGTACAAGAAGCCGCTCTACGGAAATGGTAATACGCTCAAGGAGAAACGTCTGCGGAGTAAGGGCCTCAAACCGGAAACCACCACAATTGGCAGCACTACCGAAGCAGATTGGCTCACTGCCGTG
This sequence comes from Drosophila elegans, assembly GCF_018152505.1. Taxonomy (NCBI): domain Eukaryota; kingdom Metazoa; phylum Arthropoda; class Insecta; order Diptera; family Drosophilidae; genus Drosophila; species Drosophila elegans. The sequence continues at coordinate 5,343,136 of NW_024545513.1, forward strand.
GAGTTTGTGATTGTGACAACGCCCAGAAATGATTTGGAGACCAGTTCGGAATTGAATAATAATAATGCCAGCACCACGGAATCGATTGTCGGAGATGTCGCAACTAAGACGGTAGTAGAAAATTCTACTACATTGGCCGAACCATCCCCAATACCGCTGATGACGACCACCACATCGAGCAGTTTGGCCAGCACAATTCCCTCACCACCGACGCCAGGATCAGCGGTAATACCCCAGCAGGATAATCAGCCAGTTCCTTGCACTTGCGGCGTTTTCCTCTCCTCGCAAATTCCCAATGGCTTGCCGACAAAGCCATTGATCCACCAGGAATTGGATCAAATGTTCCCCTGCAATGCCATCGGTCGCAAACAGTGTCAAACTAAGTGTCTGGAGGCGGTGAGTACTGTACAGTAAACACAATGTAAAAGAATTGAAACATTTAACTGGATATCAAAATGGGATACGTGGGATCATGATATATTTATTTTTAAAATTTCTCTATCAAAATATGTAACTGATAAAAATTTTTCTAATCGTAATTCATGATCATGTTGTAATATAATTTTTTCCGATACTCAATTAACACTTAACATAAACTTACCTATCAATTTTAGATCGTTCAACATCTGCCGAATTCCGCAAATATTGTTTGCTCCACATTGGGTCACGATTGTCACAAGGAACGTGCCTATTTGTTCATCAAAAACTGTCACAACCAATGGGTTAATACCAATCTGCAGGCGGGCAGGGAATACTGTTGTCGCGGAGGAAACCCCTACCGGTGTCCTTTATTGGGTTAAAACTGTGGAAATTCAATAAATGATTGATACAAAAATATATTAAAAAATATGTTTTATTTGGCTAAAATATTAAATATTTATGTTAAACAGTCTAAGCAATCTACGACTGTTAGGATTCGGTCTTCACTAGCATTTAGTATATTTGGAATATAAGAGTTTATTTGTACTTCATTTAAGGTATAAATCTTAAATATAACCTGGTCACACTATGCACCAAAAATTAATTAAGACTTAAAAAATAAAAGGAAAACAAAGCCCCCCTTTGGAAGATAACTCCCCCAGCAAGTAAGTAAGATATAAGACTAGAAAGTCTATTAATCCAGTAATACCACAAACTACCAGGTTTTCCCACAAACCAAAAGAACAATGGTGTGCGTACCCTGTTTTATCATTCCACTGCTGCTCTATATTTGGCACAAATTCGTTCAACCGATTTTGCTGCGCTACTGGAATCCCTGGCAGAAAAAGGATGCCGAGGGCAATGTGATCAAGAAGGGTCCCGAATTCCCCTTCGAGTGCAAGGGCGGCGTATGCCCCTTCGTTCCGGGGGCCAAGAAATCCCCCGCTGACGGTGATGAAAATTCCAAGGATTCCGAAAATCCTCACACAACGAGTACAACAACGTTACCGGAAACGGAAGAAACTAAAAAGGAAATCTAGTCGACATTTTCCAAAAACTATATTCTAATCTGTAGTCCTTTTTTTTTTGTTTGCTTGTCTGTAAGATAAGAAAAACGCACACTCCACACAACTAAAATGTAACGTCATCATGCGATGTGCGGTGGGCGGCGGTCGGTTAGGGGGTGTGGCCTTAAGGGAGCAACAAGATCCCTTGACAACAAATTAACTTAAATTAAATGTACACCTTTGACCACACGAAAAAGCTGATTTTTTTCTATGGTTTGGTTGTGGGGGTTAAAGGTTAATTTTACCAAGTTCCATTAGTCACAATTAAAGAAAAAATATTAAAAAAATATTATTTCAAGATATCAAATTAAAGATGAAGAATTTGCAAAAAAATATTAACAGTACATTAATGCTGAAGAATTCGCGGTAGGTATGCATATAAACATAGACACTTTCTGTCTGAAGTTGCGGTCAATTTTTTTACAAAATTGTTCATATTTTTTTCCTTTATGAATTGTAAATTTAACTCACAAGGGTTTTTCGCTCCCCCACAAAATAATTAAAACACGTCGTTTTTAAAATAATTATTTAATATTTATTATTTATGTCAAAAAGGTTGCATTTACGTTTTGCTGTCTTGCTGTTTAAGTTAGGAAAACAAATAATTTTACAATTTACACATTAAAAACTTACACAAAATATAGACGATAGACGAAAGCATTACAGTTCAAATTAAAAATAGGGCAATTCGAACAAAAAAATCGTATTTGTGGTCATCTAGTGTCTTTTTCTGCTGTATATTTTTTGAAAATATCTAATAATCAACTAAGCTTATAAGGGGGGCCTTATATATATAGAAAACTTGGCTGGTTACTGTCTTTTTTCTTGTTTTTTTTGTTCGTTTTTGTTTTTGTTTTTTTTTTTTTTATGTATTAGCATTATACGTTCTCGTTGGTGATTTTTTGTATAACTTTTGCAATTCCTTTTGTTTTGTCATCTTAAATCAAACAGTTATGAGAATCTTTTTACAGTTTAGCTTAGTCAATATGTAATAATACATAATAGTCGTAATAATAATAATAAAAAAAAAAGTTGGTGTAAAAAAAAAGGTTTTGATGCGGTGTACGTCTAACAATTTTGTTTATATAAGCACTTCAGTTTCGAAACCTACAAAACTACGAAATATATATATTTATATAGCTGTGGGCCATAATTAAATGTAGAATTCGATAAAAACTTAGCCTAGACTTAGGGCCTAGTGATATAATGGTCGCTTACAACTACAAATGTCCCACCAACGTTTAATCGATCAATCAGAATTTGCGCTAAGTTTAGTTTCTCCTCTCTCTCTCTCTCTGGTTATTATTTTATGTTTTTATTATTATTTTTTTTTCGTTTACTGGAAGCTACGATGACGTTACGACAATAAGATAAGATGCGCCACAAAACGAGCTCTTAACTGGTATATCTATGAGTAGATACCTCTATATATATAGTATATATTTATATATATATATATATATATATATATATATATATATATATATGCGATCGGCACGCACTGTACAACAAGCATTAAAATAATTTAAGTTCCTACAATTTATGACGCTTCTTCCGCTAGAATTGCGCATTTCGATCTAAAATCTAAAACTTATAGACACACACATACTCAAATAAAAAAAAAAAAAAGTCGCGTGAAAAATACATATTCGTAGAGATTAGAGAATTACATTTATATAGCATATTTTAGATAGAACGTAGCCGCGGACTCTTTAAGAGTCCCTCTGCTGTCATCCTTGGCAATCGACTTTGCTTTCGATTTCAATCCCATCCACATCCACATCCACATCCAGATCTAGATCCATATCCGTATCCATATCCATATCCGTCTTGTCCAGCTGTCCAGCTTATGGTCAAATGTAGATGGCCTCGGATCCCTTGTTGGCCTGATGGCCACCGGAAATGTAGAGATTATTGGCCGCCGGCGACTGGACGCCCTCGCTCCAATCAGAGTTGGATCGCGGCGAGGAGGAGGACCAGTGGCCGGGCGACTCCGGCGAGGGCGTCGGGTAGCTGTCCAGCGTCTGGACCAGGTGCTGCGGCGTATGGCCGCCGGAATGCTGGCTCGGGGGCGTTAGGTACTGGTAGAAGGCCTGTTGGTTGTGCTGCGACGACGGCGACAGCATGTTGGTCGATGGCGACGAGCCGGACATCGAACTTTGTATCGAGGGCGGATTCATTTGACCCGAGTGAAATGAGTCTGCAAAGTGGAGCACACAAAATTGATTAGTTTCTTTGTTGTTTGAAAGGCATTGCAGCCCAAAAGTCTTATGTTTTCAACCTTAAACCTAATACAAAAAAATTAAAATTAAAAAAATACGTTTTTTTCCCTTTCAGCTAGCCACATTAAGCAAAATAATACAATATTTTAATTATTTTAAACTGAGGATGCAATATTTTATACCCTTATAACAAAACCCATTCCTAATTTTTTACTGCCAAGATGAATAAATCAAAAATAAATCAAAAAATTTCTATAAATAATAATAAATAATTTTGAAAGTAGAAACAAATAAGAAAGTTGGCAAATTGCACACTGAAAATGGACCTGCCATGAAAATCCGTGACGATTAAAATCTTAAAACCAAAATTTATACAAGAAATAGTGTTGATCTAAGCATGTTTAGGCTATGGTTCGTCCAAAATCGGACATTGCGTTAGTTTGTGAGTGAACCTACCCGGAGATCCACAAAATCCATTCAGGTCCAAGCCCGCTGAACCGAACTCCAGTCCTCCGAGTTGCTGTTGCTGCTGCTGATGTTGCTGCTGCTGTTGCTGCTGTTGCTGATGCTGCTGCTGCTGCTGTTGCTGCTGTTGCTGCTGCTGTTGCTGCTGCTGTTGCTGGGGGGACATCGTCTGCATTATTGCACTACTCTTCGAGGATTGCGGCGGGGCGAGCATGATGCCCATGTCGCTGCCCGTTGGCGAGATGATGCCCAAGCTCACCGGTGAGTTTTGGGGCCCCAGGCCGCCGCCTCCTCCTCCGCCGCCTCCGACCACGCCCCCACCGTTGGCCCCGCCCAGCAGGCTGTTGAGATTGCTGCCACCGAACTGCTTCTGCTGGGTGGCATGCCTCATCGCCTGGATGTGGGTGGGCGAGGTGGGCAGACTGGGTCGCGACTTGGCCGGCGATGGTGAACCTGGAACGGAAGAAACGAGATCGATTAGTAAGCACACCATATGGTCATCATTACACATAAAATATGGATAGGAGGATCTCATACAAAACATGTTTAAAATCATAAAATATCATTGCTTTACCAACAAACCAAAAGGGTAATACCTACTATCAAATAGAATTGATAATCACTTTAAATCAATAGTTTAATCTCATATAACTTTTATTTTAAAGACGTAAAATATCATTGCTTTGACATCTAATTAAATATTGTTAATGCCAATTAAATAACTAAATAATTATTAAATAAGTTTATAAATTAATTAGTTTGTATTACCAAAAAGATTTTTTTTTTAATCTCACATAAAATCACACTCATATTTATTTATAAACATAGTGATAATGAAAGCTCTAATAAAATGATATGTTATAGTTTATACATTTTTGCTAACTAGTTATATTTTTATCAAGTTTAATAAAACTCAAAATCAAATTACATTCATGATTATTAAAAATCGAAGTGAAAATGAAAACTCAAATTGGGTGTTGAGCAATAAAAGTTTTAGTTAGTTTAATTAATTCATTAAATTATGTAGATTATTGTAATGTATTGTATTTAGTATGAGTAAGAGAACTCGAGTCGAAACTTACCCAAATAGGCGTGGGGCGAAAGCGCCAGGCTGCTTTGCACCGAGTGCGGCGGCGACTGGTTCGAGTACGGCGGACTCAGTCCCTGCTCGTGGCTATTTCCGTTTCCGTTTCCGGTACCGGTCAGTCCGCCCAGGCCGCACAGTCCGCCGGGCAGGACGCCGGCGACGACTCCGTTCCGCTGGCCATTGCCATTCATCCCGAGTCCTTGGCCATTGAGCGGCTCCTGCTGAAAGGGCGAGCCCATCGAGTAGCCATAGTTGTCCAGCTTGATCATGTCCAGACCGTTGCCCTGCAGCGATTGCAGTGATTGCGCATTCTGGGAACAAATAGCGGAGAAATTATTAGCATCTTACAAACTGTTTTTAATGCAATCAAATAATAATAATAAAAAGTGTTTTTTAATTGCACAACTAATGTACATAAAAAACTTCTCTTCATGATTTATGTATCATGAACCAAAATCACTTTTAAATTAATGCTACTTAGAGAGATGCTTAAGAATTCTTCTTAATCTTTGCTTTATACTTTAAGAAATGTAAGTACGAGTAGGGCTTAAGAATTCGCAATTGGATTTAAAAAAAAGAAAATATTAAAAGCAAAAAATGTGTTTATTGACTGGAAAAATGTAGTAATTAGTAGTGATGCTTAAGAATTCACGTTGTTAGAACAAGTGATGCTTAAGAATTCGCGTTTTTTTTTACACTTTCTGCTATGACAATTTCTGGCAATGTGATGCTTGTCTTTTACTTTAAACAGTGCTTTCCATAATTCGCACTTTTTAATCTTCTTCAGTCGCACAAGTGATGCTTAAGAATTCGCGTTGAACTCACCTTGATGCAATCCTCATAGCTCGGCGGCTGTTTGGCGCCCGTGTTCGGATTGCCGTTCGCCAGCGGTGCGGCCATCGCGTTCGAGTACATGGAGCTGGTGTCGTACGGACTGGGCATGTTGCCGCCCATGCCGCCCACGCCCACTGGCGATCCCTCCAGTTCGTGTGACATGGCCGCCACGGCAGCCGCTTGTGCCGCCTGTGCCGCCGCCGCTGCCGCCTGTGCCGCCGCCGCCTGTTGGGCAACAGCCGCCGCCGCCGCCGCTGACGGCACTCCCTGCTGCACCAGCTGGCCGGGATTGAGGCCATTCAGGGTGGCGGCCTTTTTTGAGGCCGCACTCGTCTTTTTGAACTGGCCTTGCGCCGCAGACTGCCCGTGGCATCCAAGCCATTGTCCGGACTGCCCTCGATCAGTTTGGCCTTCTTGGCCGCCTTCTGCTTGGCCGCTTGGCTGCTCTGCTTGCCGTTGGCAGAGCCGCCATTGTTGTTGTTGTTGTTGTTGCCACCGCCGCCGCCATTGCCAGCGGAAATGACCGTCGGCTGGGTGATCAACTGCGGCTGCTGCTGCTGGCCCTGCGGCGGCGAACCGATCATCGCCTGCGGCGTCATGCTGAGCATTTGCGGTGACCGCGGCACATGCTCGTCCAGCAGCCGCACAATGTCATGATGCAGCCGCTCGCTGGCCACGTCGCGCGGCAATCGATCCATGTGATCGGTGATCTCGCGATTGGCAAAGTTGTCCAGCAGCGCCTTGCAGGCCTCGTAGCTACCCTCGCGGGCGGCCAGGAACAGCGGCGTCTCGTCCTTGTCGTCCTGGGCATCCCGATTGGCATGGTGCATGAGCAGTATGTTCACCGCCTCCGTGTTGTTCACCGCCGCCGCCCAATGCAGCGCCGTCTTGCCCGAGTTGTCGGCCGCATTGATGTCCGCATCGGCGGTGATCAGATCCTCCACCATGCCCTCGATGGCCAGCCGGGCGGCCAGTATCAGCGGTGTGGTGCCGTCGTGCATCCTGGCATTCAGATTGGTGGCCCTGTTGCGCAGCAGGATCTGAAAGACGCCCATGGCATCGGCCGCCACGGCCGCATGCAGCGGCGTCCGGCCCGTGTTGTCCTGGCAATTGGCATCCGCTCCGGCGTCCAGCAGCCGCTTGGCCGCATCCGCCCGCGCATAGCGGGCTGCCAGATGCAGCGATGTCTCGCCCGTCTTGTCCATGGTGGCATTCAGCTCGGCCCCCTGGGCCAGCAGATCGGATATGACCTGGGCGGTGCTGTCCTCGTTGTTCTCGATATCCTCGCCGGTGTCCAGGCCGCCGCCGCGTACCGCCGCAATCATGAGCGGCGTCAGGCCGCAGGGACCGCGTGCATCCACATCGTGCTCGCCGCCATCCTGATGGGCGGGCGGCGTCATGATGGCCCTCACATCGGCCACATCGAGGTGGGCCTTCGACCACACCCGCTGGTCGGCCTCCTCGTACTCACTGACCATGGTGTGATCGCTGGCATAGCCACCGTTGTTGCCCAGGCCACCGACGCCGGAGCCGGGATCGCAGCGCTGCCGCTTGGGCAGCTGCATGTCGCTCTCATCGTCCGACCAGTGCGCTCCCGCCGGACCCACTCCCTGGGCCTGCAGGGCCACCTGTTTGTTGAGGTTCCGCATCTCCTGGCCGTGCGGATCTCGACGCCGGCGCGACATCACGGCTCCCGGCGCTGGGAATCCCTCGGGGAACCAGGTGACGCCATGCGCCCGCTTGCGCTGCGTACTCAGGACCATGCCCAGGAAGGCCAGCACTATGATGACCAGGATGATGCCCGTTATCACGTACTTCACATTGGCCGGCGGCTCGCCGTTGTCCTCGTCGCCGGGATTCTTGATGCCGCGCACACTGTGGATCTGGAAGTCGTTGCGCAGCTGATGCTTGGCCGCCGTGGCGGCCAGGAATTCGGCTGCCTCGGCGGCATGGGTGAAGCATTCGGTGCACTTGCGATTGTCGATCTCCAGGTAGACCTGAATGCCGGTCTGGAAGACCTGTTGCGTGTACAGTATCTTGTTCTTGCGCGCAAAGTCCGAGTCCTCGATCTCGGGCACACGCACATTGTCCTTCCAGCTGATGATGTAGTCCCGGCCCAGGGAGTCCTTCTTCAGGCGCACCGTCGTGCGCAGCATGTGGCTCATGTTGCGCAGGAACTGGGCCTGCACCTCGCGGAACGCCTCCACGTTCATCAGCATCACCACGGACATGGCGCCCTCGGCGAGCACCGGACTCTGGGTCTTGTTCTCGCAGTCAAGGCCGTCCCAACTGCACTCGGCATTGTTGCAGCCGTAGTCGCAGAAGCCGTCGCCGTAGTGCTTCTGGCAGTAGGCGTCGTACAGGCTGTTGCAGCTCTTCAGCTTCCGCTCGCAGTCGTGGCCGTCGAAGTGGCAGGCGGCGTTGTTGCACTCCTCGTTGCACTTGCCGTTCTTGAACTTGTTCCAGCACTCGTTGGCCGAGCAGTTGGCCCACGGATTGATGCCCAGCGAGCAGTCGTTGCCATCGAAGTTGCACGCATACGTGTTGCAGTCGGAGTCGCACACTCCGTTCGCCTGCTTCTCGCCGCATCCCCGCTTGTCGCACATCGCCCGCTGTTGCTCCAGATCGATGGCATAGCGCTCCTGGCCGCCGGAGCCACCGGAGCCGCCGGAGCCACCGTTCCAGCCCGGATAGCTGGCGTCGTAGATGTCGCACCGCTTGCCGTTCCACTTGCTGGGACAGAGGCAATCGAAGTCGCCCAGCAGATTGTCGCAGGCGGCGCCCTGGGCGCACGGATTCGGTGAGCACTCGTCCAGGGTGTCGATCTCGCAGTGCTCGCCCGCCGTGCCCCTGGGGCACTCGCAGCGGTAGCCGAAGCCCTCGTCGGCCACCACACAGTTGCCGACGACGCAGGGATTGGAGTCGCAGTCCTGGCCACTCAGCTCGCAGTTCTTGCCGTAGAAGCCGTTGTTGCAGATGCAGTGGTGTCCGCTCTGCCGGATGTTGCAGTTGCCGCCATTCTGGCAGGGACTCTGGGCACAGAAGTCCACCTTGTGCTCGCAGTGGCGGCCCATGTGTCCGGGCCTGCAGTTGCAATGGTAGTTGTTCACCAGCTGCACGCAGTCCAAGGTGCCCGCATTGGAGCACGGATTGCTGAGGCACTCATTGATGTCACCCTCGCAGCGGGCGCCCACGAAACCGGGCTGGCAGACGCACTCGAAGCCGCCGACGCGATCAATGCAACTGCCATTGTTGTGGCACGCTCCCGGCTTGCAGTCGTCCTTGTTGATCTCACAGATGATGCCCACCGTGCCGGGCGGACAGCTGCAGCTGAAGTTCATCACGCGGTCGTGGCACGTGCCGCCATTCTGGCACGGATTCGGCGCACAGTCGTCGATGTTCAGCTCGCAGTTCTGCCCCTGGAATCCCTGCCGACAGCTGCACTCGTACGCCCCGATCAGGTCGCGGCAGGTGCCTCCATTCTGGCACGGCTGCGACTGGCACTCGTCGATCTCCTTCTGGCAGTAGCTGCCCGCATATCCCTGCGAGCAGTAGCACACATGGCTGTTGCCGTAGTCCTTGCACGTCCCGTTGTTGCACAGCTGGCGCAGACTCAAGCCCTTCCTGTCGGCCGCATCCTGGCAGGAGATGGTCTGCACATCGCACAGTTTGCCTGTCCATCCGGCGGAGCACTTGCAGCTGAACTGGTGCTTCATCTGGCTGCAAGTGGCTCCGTTCTCGCACGGCGACTGGGCACACCAGTCCACGTACTCGGAGCACTGCTTGCCCGTGAAGCCGCTGGGACAGTGGCAGGTGTACTCGTCCCGCTGCTCGTGGCAGGTGGCCCCGTTCAGGCAGGGATTCGAGTCGCACTTGTTCAGCTTGTACTGGCAGTTGGCCCCCGAGAAGCCGGCCAGGCAGCTGCAGTTGTAGCCGTTGATGCCATCGATGCAACTGCCGCCGTTCAGACACGAGCTCTCCGTGCAGTCCTCGTCGTTCGTCTGGCAATTGATGCCGCTGAAGCCCAGCGGGCAGGTGCAGGTGTAGCTGTTCACATACTGGCTGCACGTCGCCCCATTCTGGCAGGGCTGGCTCAAACACTCGTTGATGTCCGTCTCGCAGTGCTTGCCATCGAAGCCGTCCACGCACAGGCAGCTGTAGTCCCCGATCCCGTCCAGGCAGGTGCCCCCGTTCTGGCACGGGAACGAGGCGCAGTCGTCCGTGTTGATGGCACAGTCGCGTCCCTCGTAGCCCTTGGTGCACAGGCACCTGTACGAGCCGGGCACATTCAGGCAGCTGGCCCCGTTGCGGCACGGCGAACTGAGGGAGCACTCGTCGATGTCCTCGTCGCAGTAGCGACCCGTGTAGCCCAGCTTGCAGGTGCAGGAGAAGTCCAGGAAGTTGGAGCTGGGCGTGCACTTGGCCTCGTTCTTGCAGCGATTGCTGGCACAGGGATCCATCTTGCTCTCGCAGTCGCGGCCCGTGAAGGGCACCTTGCAGACGCACTTGTAGCCGTTGACCTTGTCGATGCAGGTGCCGCCATTGCCGCACGGATTGCTCACACAGTCGTCGATGTTCGTCTCGCACTTGTGGCCCGTGTAGCCGGGCATGCACTGGCAGCTGAAGGCGTTCAGCTTGTCGTAGCAGGTGCCGCCGTGCTGGCACGGATTGCTGCTGCACTCGTCGATGTCCTGGTCGCACCGCTTGCCCGTGTAGCCGGGCGGGCAGTGGCAGATGAACTCGTTGATGCCGTCCTCGCAGCGTCCGTCGTTGAGGCACGGATTCGAGGCGCACTCGTCCACATCGCTGAGGCAGTGGGCATCGTAGAAGCCGCGCGGACACTCGCACTTGTAGCCATTGACCTGGTCGATGCAGACGCCGTTGTTGGCACACGGACTGCTGATGCACTCGTCCACATTCTTCTCACAGTGCTGGCCGGTGAAGCCGGGCACGCACTGGCACTTGTAGGAGTTGATGCCGTCGATGCAGGTGGCCCCGTTGTTGCACGGATTGCTGTGGCACTCGTTCACGTTCACCTCGCAGTTCTTGCCACTGGTGCCGGCCTGGCACTGGCAGTAGTAGCTGCCCACCCGGTCCTGGCAGTGGCCATCGAACTGGCAGGGATTCGATTCGCACTCGTTGATCTGCTTCTGGCAGATGTAGCCCGTGTAGCCGGGATCGCACAAACACTTGAAGCTGTTCACGTCGTCGATGCACTTGCCCCGGTGGCAGGGATTCGAGTCGCAGTCGTTGATGTTGATCTCGCAGCTGGTGCCCGTGTAGCCCGGCGGACACTCGCAGCTGTAGCCGGCTATGGAGTCGTGGCAGATGCCCCTATTCCGGCACGGCTGGCTCTGGCAGTCATCGATGTTGATCTGGCAGCGGGCGCCGGTGAAGCCCAGCGCACAGCTGCACTTGAACCCGTTGATCTTGTCGTGGCAGGTGCCGTCGTTGAGGCACGGATTCGATTGGCACTCGTCGATGTCGATCTCGCACTGGGTGCCGGTGAAGCCGGGCATGCAGACGCAACGGAAGGTGCCCGGATCGTCCAGGCAGCTGCCCTCGTTCTGGCAGGGATGCGACTCGCACTCGTTGATGTTCGTCTCGCAGCGCGGACCGGTGAATCCCTGCGAGCAATTGCAGCGGTAGCTCCCCGGGGTGTTCACACAGATGCCGTTGTGCTCGCACGGCGACCCTTGATCGCACTCGTCGATGTCCTCGGAGCAGTCGACGCCCTTGTAGCCGGTGGCACAGGAGCAGGCGTAGGAGCCGTTGATGGGACTGGTGTCGCAGATGGCGTCCGCATGGCAGGGATTCGAGGTGCAGGCGTCGTCCAGGTGGCACAGCAGCCCCGTCTTGCCCTTGGTGCACTGGCAGTAGAAGCTGCCAACGCCGTCGATGCAGGTGGCTCCGTAGAAGCAGGCCGCCTGCTTGCAGTCGTCCGTGTTGTTGCTGCAATCCAATCCCGCCCAGCCGTTCACGCAGATGCAGCTGTACGAGCCGTGGGTGTTCGTGCAGGTGGCTCCATTCTGGCACACCGGATGGTCCCGCTGCGCACACTCGTCCACGTCGTCCTGGCAAAACTTGCCCGTGAAGTTCGGCGGACAGCGGCAACTGTACTCCGAGATGCCATCGATGCAGGTCCCTCCGTTCTGGCAGAGATGCCCCAGGCACTCGTCGAAGTTCTGCTCGCAGTTCTTGCCCTCGAAACCTGCAACATGCAGACAAATACATCATGAGCAAGGAGTAAGAAAATCCACAACTAAACACTAACATTTTCTAAACTTAATTCTTAATTCTTAATTCTTAATGTAGTATAGGAAAATAGGACCACGTTCGATTAGCACCCCATTAAAAGACAGAAGAAAGATTTAATATTAAAATACAACCCTGGAGTTCATAGTAAAAATAAAAATATAACATAAGCCATATCATAAGTAAATGGCAAAACCAATTGTAATTTAAATTTGAGTATTAAAAGTAGTATTTATAGTATTGATCGATTAGTACCCTTAAGGGACACAAGAAATTATAATATAAGATTATAATTTGAATTTGTATTCGTGAAGTTCGTAGTAATATTAGATAATTTTAAAAAATATCAAACACTTAAATATAATCATATAATCTAAAATCATTAAGTTTCTTCGGATGATTATGAAATATTCGATATCTAGTATCATAATGGTAAAATATTATTAAAACTAAAATATAATGAACATTATATTAAAAAAGTTTTTGGGTTGGTCTTTTGACAAAAGGTCTAAATTGCCACTACATACATAATCCTATAATTGTAGGATATAGAATAAATTCGTTTTAATTATATTTGAAAAAAAAATAGCATTTTACAAATATTTCTTTTGCGTTTGTAATTTCAAGTTGCATTTGATTTCAGTGTTATATTTAAAAACTTCTGAATTTAAAAAAGTTTTTCTTAACAAAAAAGTGTTTATGAAGAACCTAAAAGTGCATCTGTCCTATTTTCTACCATCTCCCTCACACCCACTGAATGCAATGAAGTGCATAAAAACCGATTTATGGCAAACAACGTAAAAAATGCTTCAATAATAAACGTTTACAGCAACAACAAAAAGTGGTTGAGAAACAGCAATAACAAGAGGGGGAAGAGCGAAGGAGACATGCAAAAGGAAAACGACGCTTAAAATTGTAGATTTGCAGCTGTGCAGCACATGTTTTTAAGAGCGCGAAAGAGAAAACGAAAGAGCCATATTCAAAAAGAGAACATTTCTCTTCCCCCTTTTTTTTTGTTTTTCAATTTTTTCATTTTTACTTTGCGCCTGCGCTTCGAAATTTATGCATCTGCGCATGTGTGTTGCTCCTTTGGCTACTTCCTCGCCAAATATAGGTACTTTTAGAGGCAGAATTTGTTTGGCTTAGCTTACTTTTAGCGTGTTTGAAGCATTTCTAAGCAGACAGCTGGCAACACTGCTGCGCATGCGAAGCGAATGGGCAAACAAAGTGTAACGTGAAAACAGACAAGGCAAGGCAAAAAGCGCGCAGACGCAAACACACAGTCATTTACAAACAAACAACACACGCGCACAGCAGAGACCAAAACAAAAGAAACTGGTGTTGAAAAGGGCTTTTTGCAATTTATTAACCATATTTCAAATTCTTTTAATTTGTCTGTAAATTGTAGAACTGAATATTTAAAAATGTGCTCGCTAATTAATTATTATAATTAAAATATATTACCATATTGAATTATTTATGCAACACTTTTTTCTTTTTTTATATTTAATAGAAAATCATTTCACGTAATGTTCTTCTGTTTTGATAAAATTGGTCGAATTGTTAAATTTGTGTCCTATTTTTGTGGCCGCTATTGTGTCAGCATACATGTGGCACTCACACACACAGCCAGCAACAACATGTCTTTCGTTGTTCTTTCCCACGGTCTCATATCTTTTGCCCCAAGCCTCTGCCGCGGTCGACGTCAACTTCGCTGCCGCGGTCAACTATTTCGAATGCGCGCCAAGCCATCTTGCCTCTCTTTCGCACTGCCACGCCACTTATTATGCTATCTCTTTCGCACAACAATGGAAAAATGCCGTTTATGCTTAATTTTTTTTTTCGCTCTCTTCTCGCGCTCTTTTTCTCTCTCGATCGCGTTTTTGGACCTCGTTCATTGCGCTTTATTTTTCTTAGTGTGTATGTGTTGGAGGAATTAAATCGCATTTTATGTGCATTGGTATTTTTTTTTATTTTTTCTCTCGCTCTCGCCCACGAGATTTGTTTTTTTAAATGGATTTTCTTGCTTGGTCGGTTTTTTTTCCCCATTTTTTCAAGCCACAAAAGAAGGGCCACAAATACACAAACACAAGAAATATGCATGCGTGTGCGTCATTTATTATTATTTTTATTATTTGCAACTGCAACTTGTTGCTGGAAAAGTGCAAACAAAAAAGGAAAGGAAAAGGGCAAGGAAGAAATAATAAGGTAAAAAAAAGATAAACCAAAAAAGGAAGAAAAAATTGTGACGAAAGTGACATTTTAAGAGTACCACACAACATTCACCATTTTTTTACATATATAAATAAACCAAGCAGAAAGAGATAGAGCATAACATAACAACCACATCTGTTTCATATATGTTGCGCTTTTTTTTTTCAAGTCACCCAGTCACTTAGTGACCGCACTTTGAACTCTAATCCTTAAGCACTTTTCCATAAAAGAATCCGTAAATATTTTGTACCTTAACGAAAAGGAACCCTTACTTCCGCTTACTATTAATATACATATCTTTTACTACCTTTAAATGTTTGGATATCTTGATTACTATATATGTATATATATTTTAATTCTTAAATTCAAATAAAATGTTCAAACTTTTTTTCTTAATTTTAGTGGCGTTTATACTACTATACTATAAACTATAAATTAAAATACATATGTCTGATAATACTTTAAATGTTATATCTGTGTTTAAGACATCCGTAAAAAAAAAATTATTTTCCGGAATGTATTTCTTCTTTGCTAATAGACCCTAAGATACCCGTTTTCATTTTATGTCTCCTTTTTCTTCATCAGCTTTTTAACCTTCTGTCGCCAATTGTCGCCCATTCAGTGTTTTTCTTATTGTAATTTTGTATTCATCATGTAAATTGCTCGCATTGCATTTAGGCACACATGTGTGAGTGTGTTTTGTGTGCAATTTTCAATTAATTCATTTCAATTGATGCGAATTGCACACGACAATTTACTAGCTGCACAAACTGCAGCGAGGGGAGTTAAAACAATTTGATAAGCTCTGTGTGTCTGGCCTTTTAATTGCGCCCAATCAAAAATTCTAATGAGGCAAACGCAAATGAAAAGTTCGAAATAGATCAGATCAGCTAAAGATCGTGTGAAATAGGGATCAAAACAGCAGGAATTGGACAATATTTATTGCACTGGGAAATTTGTATTTGCGGAAAACGCAAACTTTTTAAATTGATTCGGTGGGAAAAACTTGTGTAGTTAATAAATAAATCAAAAAAAGTCAAATTCGGCAACAGTGTTCCTTTCTAAAATAATTCCAAGTGTTAAACCACCTTAACTTGGATTGTGTAGAAGTTTAAGTAACATCAAGTGCTTGTAAAGATCGTGTGAAAGTGTGACCAAGGCTGGAATTTGTAATATTTATTGCAATGGGAAATGTTATAACGCCTTTTTCGCACTCCGTTGTTGTTGTTTGTTAAGCTTAAGTTGTTGTTAACCAATGTTGAGCAATTCCAACCGAATTACAAAAGCCAGCGAACAACCACAACCAAACAACGAACAACAACAACGAAACCGACACGACACGAATCGCCCTGTGGACATCACGTTGCAATAAGAGTGCAGAAAAAAAACATAATGGGAGGGGTAAAAGGGGGAGGGGCAAGTCGGAGTTGCACTCATTATGCAAAATAAAGAAAGAAGTAAAAAAAAAAAAAAACTAAACAAAACAACGGGCGGCAACTCACTTAAGTTGTTGGCTGGGAAAACAAGTTGAGGGCACCAAAAAATAACAAGGAAAACCACCGTCAAAATTAATTATAAATAAGCAAGAAGGGAAAAGTAAGGCAGAAATAAATACAAATATTTTGAAATAATTTAGACAAAATGCGATAGGTTAAATTAGTGCAAAGAAGGATTCTGATTAAACCTATTTATAAAATCTGTCTTACAAAAAAGGCTAAACTAATTAAATTTAAGCCATAAGTGTAAACTACAGAAGCTAGTGAATAAATCACTGCAAAATTTCCGGGTGCTATCGTACCCCCTCTTCCCGATTCTTCTTTATTTATCTGATACCCCCACCACTCGTATCTTCCGTCCAAAAACTTTTACCAATGATCTGCGGGGTGGCATGGATGCTTAAGCACAGTTACGCCCTAAGGAGGTCATGCAACACAATCGGAAGAAACCAAGGAAGCCGAAGAGACCGCCAGAAGAAACAGAAGAAAGACGCGCTGATGGGGCCACGATCTTTAAATTTGTAATGCGCCCGGAATGGTGGAATGGAATGAACTGCACTGGGAACGGGCTGAAATGTAAAAGTTGCAGTCAAAAAACTGATGAATGATGCTGGGCTGGTCAAAAAAGAAAAAAAATATATATATACGAAAAAAAGAGGAGGCAAAGGGGTTTTTAGCTGACAAACGAGTTTGCCCCTTGTGGCAGCTACTTCAGATACTTCAGCGTGGGCGACTATTTTTTTTTTTTCCTCCATTTGGCTCGTGGCCAGTCATGAGTCATGACCAACCATCATCGATAACTGGTTATCGATAGGCGGAGAGAAGCGTTCTCATCGGAAAGCGTCGCGAAATTTCCCCTGATTGCTGAGAACTTGAAGCCTCGGGTTGGAATTGGTTGCTTCCATAGGAAATTAACCTCCAATAACAGATCTCCAAGTGGTAGTAAGCAATTGAAATTTGATACTTTAGGGCTTACACTGATAATAGTGACTTTAAAATAATCTCAAAGAGTGTATTTACTTAAAATGCTAAAGTAACTTATAGTAACTTGGTTCGGAGTTAAGATCAAGATATAAAATGTGGTATTTGGATGGTCTGCTTAAAATACCTAGGTTTTAATTCGATTTGATTGTAATGACTCTTATATTTAAGATGTTATATTAGAAAACCTTATCGTAACAAGCTTTGTATGATGGTTCGACTATTATTTTTGGTACTAAATATATCAGTGGCAAATGCTTTCAGGAGCATTTAAATTGGATCAGATGTCATTAACAATTACCTTGGGTAACTTGGTTTCTCACGAAGCATTTGATATTAAACTTAATTGTATATTAACATTTGTAGTTATCAACTTACCTTTGGGGCACTTGCAGTCGTAGGACAGACCGTTCGACCGGCAAACTCCACCATTCTGGCAGGGCGATGGTGAGCAGGGCTTGTACTTGGTGTCGCAATCCTTTCCCGTGTAGCCCGTGGGACACATGCATCTAGAACAGAAGCGAGAACAGCAATTAAACGCGGTTTTAATAGCAATTAAATTCGGGCTGGCCGACTGGTAAGCCACCAGGGAAACCATAAAATCTGTCCCTTGCCTGAACTTCCGTTTTGGTTGCAATTCGAATTCGGAATCGGATTCGGATCTGGATTTGTATCTCAATCCAAAGGGGCTTAATTCGAGCGAGTGTGTGTGTGTGAGTGTGTGTTTGGTGGACTGGCTGGCTTTGCCACAATTGCTTAGAGGAGTTTCGACCGGTTTTTCGTTTACCACAAAATAAAAAAATAAAAAAACAAAACAAAGATATATAATAAAAAAAAAAAACTCCAGTGGAGTATCTCTCTCTGGGACTCTCTTTTATGGCCCGGGTTTTTGTTCACTTTGATTTTGTACTGCCGCGCGCTTCTTCTTTCATTCTTATACCATTTTTTTCTTGTTTTTGTTTAATGTGATTTAAACTTAATTTGCTTGTGACTTGTAAACCGAACCAAGTGCACTGGGATTCTTGAGAAATGTTTTTCAGCCATTAAAACGGGTTTGGTTTTTGTGTTTTTTTTTTTTTTTTTTTTTGGCCGCGTCGGGAGCACCTTAAAAGGCCAACGGACAAGACCACGCCCCTTCCAGCGCTAATTAAGACCATTAAAGAGCATTTAATTAAATTAAACAATTAAAAGGCACCAACCGAGAAGCAGCAGCAGCTCTTTAAATAGTCAGCATGGCCAAAACAGAACTCATTGGGGATCCCAATTCTTCGTAGAGACCCCGCAATTTTCCCCCCAATCCCCATCTCCAATCCACATCGCCATACGCATATACGCATTTCCCCAAAGGTTTTCGAGTAAATTACATTGAATTGAAAATTGCCGGTGTCTAACAAAGAAAACAAAGCAGAGAAACATTTCGAAAAAAAATTGATTTTTGATTGACATGTGAAATCCAGCAGGCCAATAGCCCAAGGGCCTCTCTGTTTTTTTTTTATCTCTCAAAACGAAGATTGGATTTTGGGTTTTGGGTTCGTTGAGTTATGGGTTCTTTTTATTTATGGGTGTGGGGCTCCTAATGAGCAAGTGAAATCTGGGCAGATTTCAATTATTTTTTTACAAATGGTAAATTTCTTTTCTTTCATACAAAAAAAATATCTCTAAAATATTTTATCCTATTTATCAAATTATAATCAGCTAGCTGATTGGCGTTTTCTTGGAATTACCATGGTAATCTTATGGAGACATAGAAATAATACCCACTATCCACACTGCACTAGAAAAAAAAAAAATGCAGTTCACCTTTGACCGACTCCCATGGAATATTATTCATCCATTAAGCCACTCAATATTCAATGGGCCCATTCCAATTGCCATGAATAAGGAATCACGAATACCGAATACCGAATACCTATTCAGTTAATTATTCGTTTGTGTTCGACAGTTTGTTTCCATTAATAAATTCCCACCAACTGACAGTTGACAAATAAAATCGCTGTCTTTGCCAAAATAAAACGAAACAGAAAACCTAAAACCCCATAAACTAAAGCATGACTAAGCTTTCGGCCGCAGGTTTTAGCATAGAAACATCATAAAATCCACAAATCGAATATGAAATTTATGCAAATTGCCCTGCCAGCAATTCAACGGTGGCAGAAGATCATTTGGGCCCCCCATTCACTTCCCGATCGCAACGATTT
The DNA here is from genome assembly GCF_018152505.1 of Drosophila elegans. Classification (NCBI taxonomy): domain Eukaryota; kingdom Metazoa; phylum Arthropoda; class Insecta; order Diptera; family Drosophilidae; genus Drosophila; species Drosophila elegans. The sequence goes on from NW_024545513.1 coordinate 5,362,375, forward strand.
ATCATATAATATGTTTGTGACACACAGACACACACACAAAAGGACCAAAATTAATTGCAATTTATGGGGTTTTAGTTTTCTAAGTGCATTTATTCCTATTAAGTTAATTTGTATTATTTGTAACTTTAAGACGAATTTATTTCAAGTGTATGCTAATTGCTTTGAAAACATGCGCAGTCAAACTAAACTAAAACAAACAGCAAACACATGTTCACATCGCACTTTTTGGCTCAAATGGTTTTTAGTAAAGATATATATATAACTGCCCACACACCCTCTTCACCGCTCCCTTTGGATAATTTGTGTGTTTCAAATTAAAAATGCAAATGATTCCGAACTGACACAAAAAAAACCAAAAGCCAAACGTAAACGTAAACGAAATAATTTAATTTACGTGGCTGAACCAGTTCCCCTTAAACAAAAAAACCTAAAAAGAGTAAAAACTTGTGTTTTCTAGACAAAAGATCGCCGGAAATTTGAGATCTTTTGTCCGACGACGACTCATTTTCTATAGGTCGATCGCTTTTTGTGTGTTTTAATTAGAGTGGAAATGTTGTTGGACCAATTGGCAATTTGTTGTTGGCCTAAACGAAAATCAATAAGCTATGCAAATCGCTTCGAAATAAAATGCGATTTTATAAGTTATTACTCTTAAATTGCCATTAATTAAAGGAAGCCACCAGCAAGCGAGCGGCCAAAAGCTTCAGATAAATATGCTAATCGTTTCGCAACGATGATTTGTTATCGATTTTGGGGGATTTGAGGTTGTTTTTGGAGCGCCCACAAAAACAAAATATAAAGAAAAGGGTGCAGAATCAGACGTGTTTGATCTTTTGTCGAACAGAGAAAACAATTTGCACTTGTCAGCGGGAAGTTGAGTTATCACATCCGTTGACAATTCGATTTATTGAAAATCGGCTTTTCGATTGATATTCAAACGGATTGGGATTTCGATGTTCATCGATTTGTTTTGTTTCTCTTTAAGTTATTGTCTGAAGAGCTATGTTTTTCAATGCGTAATCGATGCGTTTAACAAAAACTTTACAGTGCTTAATGCGATTTCCATATATTTATTGGTGTTTTTTTTAGATTTTTGATAAAATTAGCCATCAGAAGTTTTTTTCTTCCTTGTTAATGATGTTTAATAAGAAGTTGTTTCTTTATCATTAAAAATCTAATCGTTTGGGTTATCCTGTAGTTATATATATATATATATATTCACTTACTGGTACGATCCGTGGGTGTTGACGCAGGTGCCGCCGTACTTGCAGGGATTCGACTGGCACTCCTCGATGTCCTCGGAGCAGGTGTGACCCGTGAATCCTGGCGGGCAGGAGCAGGTGAAGCTGCCACTTCCGGCCAAGGCGGTACAGGTAGCTCCATTGCGGCAGGGCGAACTGGCGCACAGATTCTTCGTCTCGCAGCGGGCACCTGTATTGAATTGAGTTAGATATAGTCCTTGATCCTGGTCTATGATCCTAAGGGTATAGAAAGCTCACCTGTATAGCCGTTGGCACACGCACACGTGTACTCCTGCAGGGTCTTCAGTTGGCAAGTGCCTCCGTTGAGGCACGTCACATGGTCACAGGCATTCGGCACCGCTATTTCGCACAGGGACTCGTCGAAGCCCAAAGGACATTGGCACGAGATGCCCAGGCGGCCGTTGCGAAAGGTCACCTGACAGGTGCCGCCATTCTGGCAACGCATCGAGTTGCACGGATTGCGGTGTTCACAGTAGTCGCCGACATAGTGCGAGTCGCAACTGCAAAATAAGACATACAGATGGATACGGATTAGCGGGTTTGCCATTTAAATGGGCTGCAGGTGGCGATTTGAATGGGAGCAATGAGACACAGATCTAAGCACTGGGAGAAAAAGCACATACTCCAAATGAACGGATTTGTTCAAGTGGCGCCTGGCCTCACATTTTTCCCCCAGTGCTTTCACACACATATCGTTCGGATGGCTGGTGCAGTTTATCGACTTGTCGGCTTAGTTGACCAAAGTCAGGAGCCCGATCTGCGCCGCCTGATAAATCCCAGCTCCAACGACTCCGAAGTGTTAAAGCTGACAAAGTAGCCCCATTTCCGCCCCAACTCTGCTCCTTGCACCACTTTCACATGGCTGAATTGGGATTGGATTTGGACAAGTTGGAGATCCAGATGAACGAAAGATAGGATATCGCATCAAAGGTGATTTCTTTAGCTTATAACATACGAAGTCATTAATTAAAATATCTATAGCACTTCAAGAAATGCCTGCTATTCTTATCTATTTTGTTTATAAACTTCTTTTCTCTTTCTAGCAAGCTCCCATAGTTTTTCACGACATTTAATAAATCCGGGGCCAAAGAAAAGTCCCTCCAATAAGTTTCCCATAAACAATGTTTTAAAAAAATACTACAAATTGGTTGGGTAATGACAATGATGGAACAATATCTGGTCTTCACATTGGCGACTCTCTTTTGCCGATTCTCCACTCCCAACTTGATTTTAGTGTTGTTGTTCTTCAACGACATTAAGGCCTTGTTGTTGTTACTTTTCCCTTGAGAAAACAATTTTTATGTACGGTAATTTGTGCGCGATCTTGATTGCATATTAAATTTTTTGCCGCTGCTGCGCTGTTGCTGCTGTTGCTGCTGTTGCTGCTGCCGCTTCTTCATCGGCGCTGCAATGAGAAAATTACACGCATTGCTGATGCAGTGGCAACAGCAACATCAAGCAGCACGGCAGCAACATACCGAACCGAACAACCAGCAACAAGCAATGAATAATCATTAAGGCGGCTGCTGACCAACCTGAAAAGCGATGGAGAGACGATGGGATGTTTGCTGGTCCAGCCAGCAAAGCAAAATCAGCAGCAGTAGCAGCAGTAGCAGCAGTGGCAGCAGCCGAGGAAAAACTGCTTTTCTTTTTTCTTTTTTTTTTCTCCTTTTTTTTTCCTTTTTTGTTTGTCGATGCCTGCTTACTTCCCGTTACAAGTGTGTGAAAATGCTTTAGATTTAGCATTAATTTGTAGCAATCCCCTATAGAGAGGCCCTGCCTAACCTCAAAGTCTGTCGATCGTAATCGAAGACAGCTTGCAAATTTTTAAAAGAGAATTTAGAGAGTTTGCCAGCAAAAACAAGGCGAAGAGTATTGGTACACTTAAAACAATGATGAAAAGGGTTTTCTATACGCAAAATTAGTAATTTAATCATGAGGAAATTTTAATAATTATTTGATAAAGAAATCGATAAATTTTTTGTCGCGATAAGTTTATCGATAATACAACCATGTTATTATTTGTCCTAATAAGTATGAATATAAGTCTGTATTAAACATTTTTTATAAGAACAGTTGTAAATTAAAATCCATTCCTTTGCTTTGAAAACGGTATTATTATTTATAGAATTTTCGATAAACCGATATCATGTTGATAAATGAAAATTAAGCTTTCTTCGGCATTAATCTGGCAGAGAATTCGATAGGTATTTAGCTGATATTAGCCCACTGATAAGACCTTTCCAAAAAGGAGAAATAAGCTCCAGCAAAATCTTGGATGAGAAGGCAAAGAAGTAGCGAAGGGGAAGCCCCATTCAAATGAGGTGTCAGGCTTTTTGCTGCCCGAAAGAGAGGGGAAAATTGTTGGATGGAAAAATTAATGTAATATAAATTATAGCCAAGCCGAGTTTTTCAGTTCGAGTTCGAAGTTGCTCGTAACTTGTTTCGCGGAGAAATAGAGAGAGGGAGAGAGGGAGAGGGAGAGACCGGGTCAGAAAGAGAGGGCTGGCAGAAAACGTGACTCGCATTGGCAAATAAACCAAGGCAGCAACTACTGGGTGTGTTAGTGTGTGTTTCTGGCTGCCTTTATCTCCTTCTACCCATTATACCCCCCTTATGCCCCCCTTGATCTGCTTCCAAGCCTCCTTTATAAAGTTGGCCAAAAAGGGAATGAGTCACCTTTGTCACGTGAAGGAAACGGAATGGTAAATGGGCATGGAATATATCTTATAAATGCCTAAAACCATTTATTTTTGTTCAAATTAACTATATGTGAGTTATAAAAGCTCTATGCCATAAATTAAATATTATATCATTGCACATACAAATGCTTTTAACAAACTATAGTTAGGTGCTTTATCGATAGATAGATAAAAGCTTATAAATATAAAATTTTAAACTTAATTAAATATAAATATTTAAATTGTCCACAATGCCTAAACCTAATTTAGCCATTATTTTATTTTGAATTTAATAAACCCAAATCAGTCGTGAGAAAAGCCAACGCTAATCTATCTCAGATCGGATCAGATCATTGTATCTGTATCTGCATCTCAGCATTTGTATCTGCATCCGTATCTCCGCTTCCAACTCAATTTGCGGTCGGCGATCGGTACAGAAATTGTTCACAATCATAACTGCACTGAAGTGAATATGAAATATACATAGATATATTTTATATATGTATATTCGCTTCTCACGATCGTTCGCTTGAATGGGTAACCACAGCAGCTCGTATCGAATGGATTATGAATTTCTGGGCTAGATGAGGGGCGGCGGTATGGCCATAGACTCATGGCTCATAAGCAAATGATTTAATGTCATCGCCCGATGATCATTCATCTTTTCCTTTTTTTTCGACCACTCCGCTTTACTATATCTATATATGGCTTCCAGAGATCGAAAGACAACTCCTCTCGACTTTACGTCTGGTCTGCCTTTCGAGTCTCTAATTTCCCTAGTTGCAATTCACACGCCTTGTGCACTGCTCAAAAGTAATTCTATTATTAATAAATTAAGTACTTTTTAAATCCTACAAAAAATATTTCAAAAATTTAAAATTAAGTGAAATCTATTTATTCTTTTAAAACATAACAAAACATCTTTTTGGTTTATGCTCTTTGACCATAACAAACATAAAACAATGTATCTACACAAATAAATTTGATTAAAATGTAACTGTTAAGCATAAATATTTTTCAAATACATATGCAGCTTTCTGTTGATCTCAGCACAATATCGCGGACTCGATTGAGGGGTAAGTGGGGGGCTTTGGCCTGACAACAAATAAACTGCTTATCGCCGCACAAACATTCCCCAGACACTTTTTCACAGATCGCAGTCACTTTTTGAGTGATCCCATTTGCTTAATTAGCTGATAGGACACCAATAAGTTGGACTTGAACAATTTGTCCGATTCAAAGGAATTATGAAAGACTTACTTTGTAGGGGCTCTTATTAAATCTTGCTTTATCACTACTCGTTTAAGCTTTGATCCCATTAAATCTATTTTGCTAATCTTTCATTGATATGGGAAACCCCCGATTTGTTTTGGCGCGTTTTTAATGGTTTCTAAACTCTGACTTCAGAAATATCAGCATTGACAATGCAGGCAGGCATTTGATCTTTTGACATACAAATAATCTTTGAATTTGACTAATATTTGATTCTAGGAATTCATGATCATATAATTTATACAAGTAGATTTTAAAATTTACTTCTTAATGAAGCTCTTTCTGAGTTTTTCCTTAAAAAATAAAACATTAACTGCGCGGTAAACAAAACTTCAGCCAAAAACGAGAAGCGAAAAGAACAATGAGGAGAGAAGGGAATATTCAGGGTACCGAGCACACTTCTCGCATTACATGCACTCAGTTTTTCAGTTTTTCAGAGTTTCCCGTTTTCGGCTTTTGCTGAGCCGTGTTTTTCACGTGAAAATGTGTGTTCGTTTTCCATGCGCAGGTGCAACACGCCCAAAGTATAAACACACATATCTAACACATATAGGTATGTGTGCGCACATGTATATATTCCTCGCCCGATTCTCCCTATCCCTGGGCCTTTATCTATCGCTTCCTTTCACCCAGACATTTGCTGGTATTTGGTATTTGCTTAGCTGTTCGAGAACAATGGGAAAAGAAGGGAGGACAGAGTGGAAAAACGAACTGCACTAAACTGAACTGAACTGAGCTCAAATGAAATGAAATGCGTGACCCCCGTGCTCACTAACAAATTTTACACCCAACAAATTTCCTTTCCGTTCTGTTTCCATCCATATATACCACATACCAAATCTATCTATCTATCTATCCATCCATCCATCCATCCATCCATTTCCAGCTGTTGTTTGTGAAGAGATTTAAGGTCTTCTTCGGTTTGGTTTGCTTTTTGTTTGATTTCCCATTGTCCGTTGAGCAGGTAACAAAAAGTTGAAAAAAGAAATGCATTTTCTGACACTGGTCCGTCAAATGATTTCCACAGGTTCCAGTTTCCAGGTAACGAAAAATACCTGACCATATCCCATTGCGCAACGTGGAGATATCATTCCCGAAAATTTCTGTTATACAGAACTCCCATTTTGTGAGCTTTTATTGGTTTAATAAAGCGGAAAAACATCTTGTAGATATGAACCATAAAAAACGGTTTTATGATGGGCTGTTTCACTTTGTCAAACTTGTTTGTTTTATGCAAATGTTAATCAATCTAAACTATCGCCAATAAAAACTATCTTTATGTTGTCAATTTGAAAATTTTAAATTTAACTGTTTATGATGATAACATAAAACCACCAATGGAGCATTATCATAAAAGCGACCATCTGAACTCATTGAAACTTGGGTTTAGTCATCAAATTTTTGGTATGTGGTATACCTTTGACCAAACCTCTTATAATAAACAAAATGCTTTGAGATATTTTAAAAAGGGTTCCCAGAAAATTACTATGTTACTTTCTCATTGAAAATCAAACTAGGGAATTTCTGAATGTTACCAATAATGAATTTAAATGTGTACTTATTATCCATAAAATAAGCAATGTAAACCCGCTAATGTTGAGGTATGATTTTCCTATATTTTAATACATTAAAAGCCCTTTCAATATATAAAAAGGTACTCCCACAAGTTAAAAACTTCGATATGCGATTGCCAGACTTGTGGATGTGTGTTGAAATGATTTGTCGCCGGTAGTAGAAGAAAAACCCAAAAAGGTATTTTCATATATGCATAATTAAGAGATGCAAGCCTGGGAAAATCTTTCATTTGAGTTATGAGAGAAGACAAAGCTCAGATTTATGTAATGCATCATTCCACATTCGAATAATTAACATTTTGCCTTCTACGCTTCATCTTCTCTTCACCATCGAACCGAACTGAACTGAACTGAACCATCCATCCAACCATTCAACCATCCAACCATCATCAACAAACAACAACAACACCGTCTTCGAGTTGGTCTACCATCTTCAGTGTTTCGTGAGAATGCGCAACTTAATTGAGTTTCAATAAAACGTTTTAATTTGACCAAAGAGAGAGAGGCAAAGAGACGACCTGGCTAAAGGAATTTTGTACGCCAACGCCTCGACTGCACAACTAAAAAAAAAAAAAAACTGCAAGACAAAAAACAAAAAAGCTCAAAAAAAGTAAATAAAAAATACGATAAAAACAGAGCACATAAACATACAAGAAAAAAAAAGGGAGCAAAAGGGCCTCTTGAAGAATGTAAAATGCAAGCGGAATGCACAATAAATATTCGCTACGCTTTTCGGGTAGCCAAGATCTCATGGGATGGGCCCATGGTACTACTACTCCGCGCAATTCTCCTCATCTCGAAGACCCTTGTTTCGTTTCTTCGGAGCTTGTGTAACACAGAAAAGCAATCAGAGCAGGTTGCAAACAAGTTTTTTTTTTTTTTTTAACATCCGAAGGATGTACACATATATATAGATATATAAAGAAAGAGATTTATATATATATATATATAATAAAAATGGCGGCTGCAAGTTAAATGTGTCATCCCAGCACAGATGAAAAGTTGGCTTTTCCATTGTCATTTCCAGACCATATAGACCATAGAACATAGAGCATCGAGCCCCATGGCCAATGTGCTTAATGATCAGTTAATTAAAGTAATTGCAGCCTGGAAATGCTTTTCCCCCTTTTTTCACTTTTCGAGAAGAAAAGAAAAGGCGAGACAAGAAAAGAAATGAAAAGAACAAAACCAAGAACAAGAACGAAAGAGGCAAAAGAAAAGGTAGAAGAAAGCAGAGAACATTTTCAAGTGCAAAGCGTGTGAGCCAAGAGTTCAAATAAAAACGTAAATTATTCCTCGCTGTGTGTGAGCATTTAGAAACACGCACACACACACAGGTGATGTCTTGAAAACAAAAGACTTAGGCAACGAACTTTTCTCACTCGACGGTTAATTCACTTTCTGAAGATCAAATACGTCTAAGAATAATGCTTTATTTCGATTTAATTTGATTTAAGTTATCAGCAAATTTAAAGATGATTTGGTTGGACAAATTTAAATCGATTTTACAAGGTTTTTACAGTTTTTACACCTTTCTTTTTTACGTTTACCCAGATGTTATGAAAAATAACATTTTTCTATATTATAAATAAAATAAATAAATAATTTTATAATTGATTAAAGTTCCTTGGTCAATTCTGATTCCTTGAAAATAAAGACCCATTTATGTTTTTTTCTAAATCAAATTTTTTTATTGGTTAAGTTTTAAAAATCTTTCTCTATTCAATGTTATTAATAATATATTTTAAAATGTTTAGCTAGATAGATCGCATTTGCTCATTAAATCTAGTGCCACAATCAATTCAACCTGATCTTGTTTGTATTCTAAAATAGTACAACAGTTTCAATGGTTGATCAGTTTGCCTTTTCTGATCGCCGAGATCTTGGCGTTCGTTGTAAACAGAGTTTTCTAGGGGGAACCCCCTGCCGCAATCTCTCTATAAAGAGACTACACATGTCAACCGATCCTTTGGCCCGCTCTTTCTTCAACTATCTTTGGGCAATTACATAAAAGCGCTTGGCTCTTAGCCTAATACTGCGATGCCGATGCCAGTTTGGCTTTGGTTTTGGTTTGTTTTTTCATTCGTTGTTTGTGTTTCGTTTATATATTTTTGTGCAGACTCTTGGCTCTCGGGATCCGTGGGTTATTTTATTTTGCTTTTTTTTCTGCTTTTAGCTTTTAGCTCTTTCCTCGGTTGCCTTGCCTTGGTTTTGCTGCGATGATCATCAAAGGCACGATCAAGCCAATGGCCATGTGTATATGTGTGCGCTGGCCTCTCTTTCTTTAAGCCATTTTTTTTTATTTCGGATTTGGCGATAAGATCGCTTTGAACTTTTGTCTTGAGCTTGAGCTATTAGAGCTGATTTTTTGTTTCGGCCTTATGGCCAACTGATCCTCGGATCGTTTTCGGTTGATCCATGCTGATCCATTTACCACATTGTCTTGATTTGGAATTGCTCTGGTTGTTTTCTGTCTGCTTTTCTCAGTGGCGGCCAAAAAGCTTGGCTTTTACGATCGCTTTTCCGCTTGCCAGCTTGTTTGTTTAATTGACTTGATTGCCAACAGAGCAACAGAGTTTGGTTTTCATTTTTTGACTGGACCACAACTATTTTTTCTTTTCGCATTGCTCCTCATGTCAAATGTCATGTAGTCTGGCTCAATTTTGTCTCTGCCATCTCAGAACAATGAGTTTGATTTATATGGCAAAATGTGGGCAAACGGTTAAGAGTCACAAAAGCGGTAAAAAAAAAACCGAATTTCTTACTTGCGGTTTATGACATGTTAATGAGCAGCATCTCTTGGTCGGGCCGGGCCACGCCCCCTCAGCGCGCCCCCTTTTGGCGGAAATTTCTTTTGATGTATGAAACTGCTTTTTTCTTCCCTCCTATTTTTTTTTGATGAGTCAATGAGCCGAAACGAACATCAATAAGGGTAAATCAAAATGAATATTTAGCGCGAAATATGAGAGGAGGTTTTTAGAAATTCGTTGATATTACAATATTTTTTAGAAACAGAAAAACTTTCTCATTCCTTCTCTAATAACTTAAAAAAACTATATTTAAAAGAAGAATTTCTTGACTCCTTTAAACTACACTAAAAATAGATTTTGAAGTTTACAATCAGATACATTTTCCTTATCTCACTGTTGACTCATAAGGTATGCGACAAAATTAAAGCTTAAATAAAACTCGATCGCTGGAAAAATAGTTTAAGCATGAGTGTGCGTCTCCCCACCTGGTTGGAATGCAATTCGATCTTTACTTTTTGTGTGCGTTCTTGCAATGAGTTTTTTAATTATGCCATGTAGGTTGGTGTTTTTTTTTTGTTTTTTTTGGTTGGTCCGCTTCACAGACTCGTAAAAATTGTTGACGACAGTCTGTCAAAATATATGGATATAGCCGATCGTTTCACCGACTCTCCAGACTCTCTATTTATAATAACTCAAACGGAGTTATGCGTTGCGTACGTGCCGTTTGTTTTGGGCCGCATTTGATTTATTGCGGAGACAACAACAGAGAAATAGACAAAAAAAAAACAAAAGTCAAGAAAGAAAGAAATAAATAAATAAATAAAAGACAGCAAATACACGAAGGAGGAAACAAAATACAAAAATCGAAATACGAAATACGAGATACGAGGCGAGTGAAAATCATGCGAACCGGGCTAAAGGCACGAACCAGAGACTCCCAGACTCTCGTTTAGGTTCAAACCGATTTGCCAGGAATGTCGCTCGACAACGAGCCCGATTTGATTCGATCCGCCGGGGAGAGGACTGTAGAAGACTCAACTCCAAAGACTCAAGACTGAAGACTGAAGACTGGCGATTGGGGGAACTGCAGAAGACTGCAGACTGGAAACCGCAGATTCGAGAGACCGAAGATTGTGCGGGCGCTTTTGTCTGGCCAAAACAACACAACTTCCCTTCTTTGTCTAGACGAATTTCGAGTTAAATTAAAAAGAGTGCACAGAAAAACCCTTGTCCTTGAAGCTGATGAGCTCTTGATTGACATATGCTAATGCCACGCAGCCTCTCTCTTTCGCATCAGTCTAATATTCCCTATATTTATGTCTTGAACTTTACTTACGCGCAATAGGTTTTGCCATTGTTTTGTGTGACGCAGGTGCCGCCATTCTGGCAGCCCAAACTTGTGCAGGAAACAGACACCAACGCGGTATCTGCAAGGATAATTGAAAAAGGATTATAATTAATTGGGGTTGATGATATAAATTTCATAAATTTCAGAAATAACTTAGAACACATTTTTTAATTTAGGATAATCTTAAATTAAAATATCTAAAAGTAAAGAGCAACTTCATTTTAATTTGAACAACCATATTTATTATTATTTGTATGAGATTGTTAATTGTTCTGTATTAAATCTTTATTAAATAATATAAATTTCTTCCTGTATACATCCTTTTTTTTAGTTTTTATAAAAATTATATTTATTTCGATTAAGACAATTAAAGGTTGTTAGTTTAATACATTTTCAGATATAAAATTAACACTATTAAATATTTTAAACTTGCGCATTAAACTTAGTTTTTTGTTGTTTGCCCCACTATATATAACAATACCCAATAAAATTAGTTTTTTCTTTACTATATCAATTTTATGTTGTCTTTCTAATGAGTTTTGATAATATGGTCATTACTTAAAAGCGTCTCAGCTTTTACCAACCAATACATCTTGTATAAATTGTAATAGACAACTCCTCAATTGACCCGCCCCCGAAGCTGTCCGCCATATCTGTATGATCATGCTAACTTGTCGCCCATTTATGTCTACTTAACATGCCACATCGTTGCAAAGCAAAGAAAAAAAATAAATAAATACTGGCGGGGGAAAAGAGTAGAAAACATTCTTGTTCTGTTTGCAGAAGATCGGGAGATCGTATATGTATCCGCCTTTTAAGGGCAAACGGGCGGCATGTCAAAGTTACCGTCTTCATCATCATTATCATCATCATTGTTGTCAATCGCAGACAAAAAGTTCACTGCACTTGAACTGCCCAGCGCTGCAGAAAAGTAGTTGGATAAGAAAACTGAAACTTGTGCAATCAAATCAAATTATTTTTATGCATAAAAAACACACACACAGAAAATAAAATAAAATATTAAAAAAAAAGAAGGCACACAAAAATTATGCTTATTCCATTGAAAAATATCTGGCACACGAAATTAAACAAACGAAGCCGCAAACAGGCAATCCCCCCAATTTCACTTCACCTCTCCAGGTTCTGTGATCAAAAAAAAATATATATTAGTTATGAACAGATGGGCTCAAAATAATAGTGGGTTTTTAATAAAACAATAAAAATAGTTTTAACGAGATTTCAAAAAATATGCTTAGTATTTAAAACCATTTAAAAAGTTTTTATTATGTTGTTATAGACTAAAAACTAAATTATGGTTAAAGTCTTATGGCATAAGTATCGACCAGCTTTTGGTATTTCATTAAAAACCCATTACTACTCAAGGAAAATGATTTGCTTGCATTCATTTACTTTAATTGCTTTTCTCAGCACTTTTCACACCTTCTTTGCTAATATTTTGCGCTCAACTGTATATTTTGTTTTCTAATTGGGCGTGTGGCGATTTCCTGCGCTGAAATAAACCAAAAAAAAATAAATAAATAAAAAAGAAAGCAGAGGGGTTCCTAACTCAACTGAACTCAGAATTTCATGCGGCTCGGTTCATTTCGGTTCGAGGCGACGACAATAAGTTTTGATTGCCCCCGTCAGGCGGAGATAAATAAATCGCTTTGTCTGCCAAAGGGGGTGGGGGTGTATCTGGAGGGTGTCCACACACACACTAGCACAATGGACTGCCACTGTACCGCCTTGCATACACAAGCATATATCAAATGCAAAAAGGTTTAAGTTAAGCGCCAATTGAATGCACAAATTGACAATTTCCAAGAAAAACGAAACATTCAAAATAATATTTCAATTTGTTATTGGCTGATTTTTAATTTATTTTATTAAATATTATTTTTCAAACGGTTTTACTAAGAATTGTATTTTAATATAGTTTGTTTTTTATTTTCAAAATATTTATTTATAAAAATATTTTTAAGGTTTTGAAAATCCTTTGTAAATTTTTTTTTACATATTTTATAAGATTAATAGTAATTTTATATTTTTTTGTACTGTCCGTAATATATTCCATAATTTTCGCTCACTGTCTGTCGTCTCCTTTAAACATTGATGATCGATGGCTTGTGGACAAGACGTGGCATAAATCCCAAAGATACACCAGATATATGTATGTATATATGCCTGATTAACTGGCTAATGACAATACATAAATAAAGCAGTGAAGGAAGCAAAAAAAAAAGAGATAACTCCAAATTGAGTCACAATCCAAACGTGTGCACAATATTGCAGAAATTTATGCAAAAAGAAAAATTATTGCAGCATGCTCTCAGATGTTGCTCTGCATTTGATTGTCTTCGTTTGTCCGCGAGTGTGTGCGTTTGTTTGTAAACTAATTGACCTCAATTAGTGTAAAAAAAAACAGATGCAAAAAAAGGCACAAATCTAAAAGAGGAAAAAATATAAATAAAACGCATTGTCAGTTGTGGGTGCAGCCTCTTAAATCTGCTGATTTTATAACGTTAGTAGTTTTCTAAATATTTAATAATATTTTTTTACACATTTAATAATTATATAATAACGTGTTGTAAAACTGAGAAATAATATTTAGTTTCAAAATTTGATTTTATTCTTTTCTGTTAAATAGTTTATTTGGGTTTAGGTTTCTAAATAAATCATGTTTTTAAAGGAAATTAACCATTTTAAATGCTGTTAAATTGTATATGTGTTTTACGTGGACTGCATGAAGAATAAGTGAGGCAAAGTTGCTATCCAAACTGGGCAAATGTCTGAAATTGAATTATACAAATTCCAGGTAAAGATCACACAAATGGGGACAGAGCTTAAATGGGTTTTTCGAGAGGTGTGGCCGGGGCTTATGACTCTGTTTAATTAATTTGCCGGCAAGAGGCGAGAAAGACAGGGATGGCATGAGCACTCAACGCTTCATCGACAGAGCGTGAAAAGATTTTCAGTTTTTCAAGTAGTTTTTTTTTTGGTTTTTATACCTATCTGGGCATTTTTTTTTATTGCGTGTGATTTACCACACATGTAAAATCAACGTGGAGCAAAATTGTGTGGAATTGTTTTGGCCGGTATTTATGCGCCGTTTAAGCAGATGCCTGCCTGCACATGCTTTTCCGCTTACTCGCTTTTCCACCAGTGCCGACAAATGAGCTGTTAATTGCTTGACTTGGCCCAAACCGAGTTAAGACCTAATTAAACTTGCTCAACGATATGTGTAATAGAGATTGGCAGGGGCTGCAAATCGGGGGGATCTCTCAAAGTCACGACATTTCACAATCAACGATGAAAGCAGGCGTGACTGTGACTTGCAAATATCCGTGATATTGATCGATGAAAATGGCATGGAAACGACGGTCAATGTTGCATGTAATAAAACCGAGTTATTCCATTTTTTTTAAAGAGTGTAGAATTCGGTTGTGATATTGGGCTTAAACTTTTTTTTTATATCGATGCAAACTTATAAATTTTCGGGATACCCATTAAAACTAATATTTTATAAACATCTTTCAGAAATAATAAGAAAAAGGAGGTTTACTTAATATGGTAAATTGAAATTTTTTTTGTAAACCAGCCAAATCTCTTCCATAAAGCGATCAATGAACCACTTGTAATTACCCAAAAAAAAAAAATAAAACAATTTACATACATCAAACAAATAAATACAACAAAAAAGGGAAGCCAAGACAATAATGAAATATCTCCGCGGGTTTTTTCTTTATAAATGGCGCTTATCGAATTTAAATTTTCGCATTACCACATACGAAAAAAACAAAAAACAGCAACAATGAAAAAGTAGCAAACGCTATCAGCATAATAAGCAACAACACAACAGCTGCGACAACTAAAACAAAAAGCAAACCACACCAAACTAAAACAAGAAAAACACCAACAACAAAATAAAAAAAAAAAAAAAACCAAACCACGGCCAAAAATTTCTCACGCTTTTCTCTAGGAAAAAAAATATAGAAAACAAAAACATATCAACAAGAATGTCAGCAAGTGGAGATATAAAATAAAATGGCAAAAAAAAATTAAAGCTTACACGAATTCTAATTATGAAAGAAGAGAAAACAGTAGAGTGAAAATTATATGTTATGTTTTGGGCACACGTGCATTAAGAAAGATAAATTGACTTGCGAATGAAATCGGAAACTGGGCTGAAAGACCAGAATCTTTAACGGCCTTATCGCATATCCATACACTATTCCGTTGGACGAATTTCTTATCTAAACTCGGTTTGTTCTCAGGCTTCATTCATGTTTATTTATTATTTTTATTAGGCGACTATATTGCCACGAATTTTAAATGGACCACAAAAATTCCGGAAGCTTAAAGAAATCAATCAAATAAGAAAATTTAAAAGCTATTATAAGTCAGACACTAGTCTTTAAAGTCTGCCCTTTATGTAAATCGATTAAATTTAAATGATTGCACAAAAGTGTTTCATTAACAATAGATGTAATTAATTTTAACAACAATTTTAACAATAGATGTAATTAATTTTAAATGACAATATTTAATTATATATTTTCGGATCGATCAAAGGTACTGTTGTTTGGCTATCATATAACAGTTTCTTGGAACGAATCTTTTTAAGCTGCCGAAATAAATTCGTTTCAATTGCTCATTGATTGTTAACGAACGCTTAAGCCCCCGCAATATATCATTTGTTTCCAATTTTGTATTCTTCTCAAGTATTTTCATTTGCCATTGATCTCTTCTGGCTCATCTCTTTATGCGCATTTTACATGTTCGAAGTGTATGGCGAAGATGATAAAAGACATTTTCATAAACAATTTGCGTCGCAAAAAACTGCAACAAGTGATAAGCTTCCAAAGAAAACGAAGTGATCATCGAACGATCATTTTTTCTATGAGAATTGTTCATCGAATGATCACAAATTGCTGCGGGGGCCAGCAATAAATAAATACTTTGCCTACATAAATGTGTAATGGCAAGTAGAAAATTGGTTAGAAAGAAGTACAGCGGTGGCAAAAATAATAGTGGGAAAACGTTTGGAAACGTTTTCGAAAAAAAAATGGTACACTTATAAAATTGTTAATAATATTGCTATTATTATCGATATCGCAATTAATCAATTTAATTTTAATTTAATTTAATTTAAAAACCAAAAATCTACTTGATTCACTATTAAGATAATGTTTATTGAAAAAATTAGTGAGCATTATAATTATGGACTTTTAAATTATGCATCGATATTAAAAAGCTAAGCAATTTTTATTTTATATTGGTTTACAATTAAAAACACGTTCATAAGCAATATAATTTTTTTTCCAGCAAATAAAACATATTATTTTGGCCATTGCTGTAAATGTATAGAAGATGGCGAGGGCATTGGAAAATGAGCGGCATGCAGAGGCGTTGTAACAACAGCAGCAGGCAACAAAATGCGGAAAGATTGTAAAGTGTTAATGAAAAAGTAGCCGAGATCGCTGGAGAAGCGAGTAGCAAAAGGGGGCTCGATGGAGGAGGGGGAGTGGCACAACAGGGGCGGTGGGGCGTTTGGGGGGCGTGGAGCGGAGGCAAGTCGTAAAACGAATAAACGAGTGTGGGAACCACCGACGTCAAAGAAACACGGTCTCGCTCTTTCTTTTGGTCTTTTTGGGTTATGTGGCATGGAATTTTGTCTTTTTGCTCTCTCTCTTTCTAGCTAACCCCCTCTTCTGTCCGTCTCTTTCACACCATCTCTAGCCATCTCTTTCCTTCTTCTATCTCTATCTCAGCTAACCCCTTTTGTTGGTCCAAAGCGTTTGAAGCATTTTGATAGATTAATAGGCCACAGTCAACTGTCGTCGGCGATAGCAAAAATAAAAAAAAGGAAGCAAAAAAAAAAAAAAGTATAGAAAAATAAAACACAACTCCAATGCTCCTCCCTATCATAAACCCTTTACCCCCGCCACTGTTTTCCCCATTCATACGCTTAATTTTGGAGTAAATGGGGGAGGAAGTTTGTGGTTTTTGCGGTCTACGAAATGGTTATTGCAACATATGTTGAAATAGATTTTGGATTAGTCGAATTTGTAAGGGGCGAAATAATCTAGAGGAAGTGCCAGAGAGTGTAGTTTACAGATTCCCTGATTGATTTCTCAAAAAGACTTGTATTTTAATTTGTTTAAGTAAAAAGTCAAGAAAAATTATATTAAAAATAGTTTTGAAATTTATAAATCAAAATACAATATAACAATTAGCTTTATAGTAAGTACTTGAAAACAAACCATTAAATATTATATTTTACAAATATTTCTGTACTTAAATTTACAATGAAAGTAAATAAAAACCCTATTTGCAAGTGGCAAGCAAAACTTTTCACAGTTGAGCGCTGTTTCCACTTGATGATCATCACTTGTTTTCCCCCCGTTTTTCACCGACTCGCATTTTATTTTCCCACATGAGAAGCTCGGATGATTAGCATAATGCTTAGCCAAATGAAAGATAATATTATGAGAATAATTGACCTACCCGACGATGTAATTGAGTGCATGATAAGAAGGGGGTGGAAAACGTTTGGAAGGGAGGATGAGTGATAAACAGCCCTCAGGAAAGGACACACAGCTGCAGTTGTAAGTAATCTATATACATTTATATATATATGTACATACATATATTTTCTTTTTGGTAATTGAAGTGCACTTGAAAACATATGCGACACTTTGACAAAATCCGCCCTCGCCGGAAAATAAAAAAAAAAACGCAGAGAGAGAGAGCGAGAGGGAGAACGAGTTGGAGTTCAAAAGGTCGAGGCTGAAGGAAATGCGCGCCAAACTGAAAAAAGGCCACGCAGGCGCACACACAAAAGGGTTGTTGTCGCTCGAAAATCCATAAAAATAATGGCATATGAGTGATATTGTATGGAGTCTCGTCTCTCTTTTACTCCTCTTGTGTACTTTAAATAAACTGAAGCATTTAACACTTCCGGCAGACAACAAACCAGCGTGTGAATGTTTAGTTTAAGTTTGGAAAAAGAGGAAGATAGAAAGAAGGCAGAGTTCGAGTTCGATTCATATTTACTTTACTTTCTGCGTCTGCTAATTTGTCACCAAAGAAATGCTAGTTCTTCCGGCGCCGCACGGAATGGTGGCCTTATGCAAATGTGCTAAGGGAAAAGTCAAAGAGAAAGAGGCTGAAAATTCAATAGATGCATCCAAAAGATATGCCTAATCAATGCTAAGTGATCGTTCGGCTGAAGTGGAACCAAGACGCTAATGATCGTTGCATAAAAGATACAGCTTAAGAAGCACTAAAAAAGTTGTTTGAAAATTTCGGGATACCACTGAAAAACTATTTTATAAAGATAACTTACTTTTCTAAATGATTACTTGTAAAAATTTAATTTTAGATGTTACCATTCCAAAAAATTTATTTCTAGTTATTATAATGTACTTGAATCTAACATTACTTAGAATTTCTTTTAATTACTTATATTAAAAGCATCTTTGTCTATTTAAAGTTTCTCAATTGTTTTGGTAACTTCAGCCATAACAAAGTACATCCTTTTTCGTATTTCCTTGAGACTCGAAAAGCATCTTAAGTACTTTAGAGCCAACAACTGTCAGATGCTTGAAATTTGAGATGCATTTTCAAGTGGCAGCTTGAAGCATGTGTTTATCTCTGTGTTTGTGTGTCCTGCAGTCTTAAAGATACCTTTTTATTTTGTTTTAAGTATCTTTCATGGTATCCAGTTACTTTACATTGTATCTACTACGTTTTAGAAGTATCTTAATGGTTTACCAAAATATATCTAACTCATTTTTAATAACCGATCTTTAAGAGAAATAAGAAATACTTAGATACCAATCAAAACTAGTCTTAGGCTTTACTTATATCTTTATTACTGTTCAAGAATCGCATCTTTACGATGCGCAATTTCTTTCTAATGCTGCTTGAGTGTATCTTTTAAGGTTCTTAGGCTCTTACAGACCACCATGAACATGTATCTTACGGTCATATCATCCCGTATCTTTTGACAGTGCGTTTTCCTTCGACCACCGATCATTATTGTTATTATTATGCAAGTCAAAGTATCTATGCATCTCTTAAAGTCAACCACTCACTTCAGCTTGCACCGATCTCTATTTCTCCCTCTTTACAGATGATTCTCAAACACGCATATGAGGAGGAAGATGGGAGAAGGAGGCGGATAAAGAGGAGACAATGAAAAAGGAGGAGAAGAAGAAGGAAAGGAACGGAACGGAACGGAAAGGAGAAGGTAGAAAAGACAAAGTCGGAGCAATTTCAGTTTCAACTTGAGAAGACGACGAGCACACGATCGGCGACTGTCGTCGATCCGCTCAAGTGTATATAATGATGATTGTCATTTTTCATTGCCTCCTCCAAAACAGGATAGAAGACGGGAAAGAGACGGCCTATGGGTTGAGCGAAAGAGACGGGGCGACAGAGCCAGCTTGGCCAAGAAGTTTCTATGCCAACTGATTGCGTTTGCCCAGGAAATCGTAAATTTCTTTAATGCCAAGACCAGGGCAAAGAAAAAGAAATTTTATTCAACACAGCATGTAACAGCAATTTTCTAATTATTTTGTGTTTATTCGGTTTCTTTTTGACTGCCCAAAAAACATGTTTACAATTATTTTGAAATTTTATCATCAAAATACATAAAAAAGAATTCTATTGCTAGGTTAATGAACCCATAAACTTCGCAAATATTTTAATTCGTTTTCTTTGACTCCAGAACACTTTGTTATTAATCATATAACATTGCAACTAAGGGTTGTGTTACAAAGCTTTGCAATATTAAGGTCACCCTCTTTGTAAACCATTTTACTTTATTAATTTTAAGCCTAAAAAAAGTTATTTATATAGAATTATTTATTATAGCGTAGGGAACAAAAAAAAAAAATAAATCCCGAAATCTTTAGAATTTTCATTGTCTGTTTAAGACTTTCGTATGTAAAATATAAATTACTGTTTAATTTTGTTTAGAAAAGTGGTAGCGAAATTTAAAAAAAAATTCTAACCGCGAATTTATCAGCATCTTTAACCGTCAGGCTGATTAGTTTTAATCAAAGTTTAGACAACACACAGGTATTTTCATTAACATCGACGTTTTCCAACCGATTTCCCACTTTTCGAAGACAAAACGAGAGAGCTGCTTGTATAAGAGAATCGGAACAGATCCCATGGCAACATAGCGTGCATTGCAGAGGGGGATTTGCAGGGGCGGGGGCACCCCAGGAGGGGGGCGTGGCAGGGGCCCAGTCTAAAAGCCCAAAAGCCAGGAAGACAAAAAGAGACCGGGTCGAAAAGCGAAGGAGAGAAACCAAACCAAACCAAACCAAACAAGACACTTTGGGTAATATCTATAAAAATTGCTGTTGGTTGCTTTGGGGGGCGAAGAAGGCAGGGTAAAGGGGCGGGGCTGGGTCGAAAGGAGGGGTTCTTCTGAGGTTGTCAGCCTTTTTTTTTTTTTTTCTTGTATCTCTCAGATACTTCTACTTGGCGATCGCATTCGCGTTCAAGAACAAGCCACACAAAGGAGAGAAGACCAAAGAGACCAGCCAAGAAAACCCAAGAAAAAAGAAGAAAACGAAAGAAAAAGGAAAAAAAAAAACTAAAAACTTGTTCGGTCAGTGCGTCCGTCTGTTTGTGTGTATCTTGTATCTCGTCGTCTTGGCTCAAACCGTACCTGTATCTGTGTGTGTGGTACCTGTATCTGCTGGTCTTAAACTGTGTGTGTGTGTGTGTGTGCTGGCCTGGCCATAAAGAAAACTCATTAAACTGGCCATGGCAGAAAGAGTAAGTCAGGGCGCACTAATTCGCCTGACCATCATTAAAAGTCAATAAAGGCCGCGAAGAGCGGAGAGTGGAGAGTGGAGAGTTGAGATTTAGAATCCATACACAATCCATGGATTTTTCAAAGCGGATTTAATTGCAGACACACCGACACATACTGACTGTTTTCATAATTAGTTTGACCAGCAAATCATACACACATGTGGAGAGGGAATAGATGATAAAAACCTCAATTCATCGCATCGCATCGCCGAAGCCTAGCCATTTGAGGCATTTTCCCAAGACAAAACTTGGCTTGGAAAGTAGTTGTCAACAGGAGAGATGGGCTGGGAAAATGAATTTCATGTTTATGCAATGACTATGGGAACAAATAACAAATATCAGCAAAGCGAAGAAAATCACAAAAAAGCAGCGTGCAAGCAAAAAAAAAAAAAAAAAAAATACAAAAATAAAAAAGCATTGTGGATTTCCGGAGAGCAAAGAAGCGAGCAAAGTAGACATTGGCAAACAAAATTCTACCTGAAAACCTTGCCAATTCTGGTTTCGAGGTGTGTCCCGAAAAACAGGATCGGCATCGGCATCGGGATCGCCATCGGGATCGGGATCGTCTGGAACGGAACTGCTCTGCCTTATATCCAATGCCATATCAAGTTACCGACCAGGCAACAAGATTCCACTTCTCTTCTCGTTTTTTTTTGTTTTTTGTTTTTTTTTTTGATTTTTTACTTTATCACTTACAGGTTTTTTTTTTTGGGTTTTGACCAGGCGAAAGGCAAGGAGTAACAGCAGATTTAACACTTGAGAAATTAGCCGATTTCATAAACCGTTTTTTTTAATTAAGTCTTCTTAAGTTACTGATGGGAAAGTTATATTTTTAAGTGATACTTTTTTTTTTTTTTTTTTTTTGTTATTTGGGCCAACGTCGGCGGTGTCGATTAATTAATAAATGCGACAGTAAATGGTCGATAAGTGGTTGTCTCGAAATTAATTGAGACGCCGAAATAAAAGAGAGACTTTCACAATAATCTGGGGGTTTTAAGTGCCGCGCGTCCTTGGAAAAGGGGTTTGAAGTCGTGAGAATTGGCCTGATTTTTGCATTTTATTTTGGGTGTTATTAATTAATGATTCACCTTGATTAATACATATTATCTGCATTGCTATCATATGAACTTAAGATTTATTTATATTAGTTTGCATTTTCTTTAGACATTTATGAAGGCATTTTTGCTATCGATCGCTAGATCATTTGATGGTGCAATATTTTATTATTTGATGGAATTGTTTACTAGAGTTTACCTCTTACTTTGTTGCATCAAGAATGTTGTCTAAACTGTTCTTAATGATCATTTTATGCATAATTTATTTTAACTTATCAATAATTTATACACGATTTCTAGTCGAACTTTAATTGATCCTACATTATTTAGAAGATTAACTTTGCTGCTTTAGTTGAGTTGAACTTATATTTGTATTTTGTAATGCCGTAGTCATAATATTTTTTGTCAGTCGTATGTTGAGTTATTAAGGACCTATAAAAGTTTCCTAATTTTTGTATTGTGTTATGCTTTCGACTGCAAAAATAGTACAAGTATGTACAATTTTAAAGGTTACATTTATTTCCCAGCTGTAAATCTAGGTAGTACTACCCTCATCCGCCAGTTGATCCTCAATTTAAAGCGATATATTCCTTCAATATGAGTGCTCTCTTCCCCTTTAATTTTATTGCCATTAAATTTAGTTGCAACTTTATGTGGATGATCCCATCCATTCCGATCATAAAATGCACATTTTACGACCCATAACCATGGGCATGTTGGTTATGGATCGCTATATACCGACTTTATGCGCATGGGTTATATAGTATTTATATAGTATTTACTGAAGTCTAGGCGAGGGCTAATTAAGGAACCGCCGTGTGCGTGACTTACGAAAGTCAAGAAATGTGTTTTTGGTTTTTATTTTTTTTGTTTTTATTTTCGGGGTGCACACACAGGATATACAGGAAATAGCTGAGCGAGAAAGAGCGAGCGAGAAATAAATACGAGGCATTCAAAAGGGAGCAGAGCCAGAGCAGGCAGAAAAGATACAAAAGTATCTGAAGCGCGATACTCGACTATATTTTCTCTCTTTCACAGCTCGATAAAACCCATCCCGCTCGCTCGCACGCTCACTGCATATCGTAATTTGATCTTTGAGCAAGCAGCAGCAAAAAGGACGCGCATGTGCAATATGCCAGGATTCAGGGGTTGCTCCTGTTCCTCCTGTTCCTGCTGTTTCACTTTTGGCTCCAGGAGCCCAGCTGTCGTTTATTCTATATGCTATATAGTAGTCCCTGTCCCTTCTGCCCCGATATGATGAAATCGAATGCGGTGGTGGTGGTTGCTTGTTGGTTGTTCTTATTGTTTTTGTTGTTTTTTTTTTTTATATTTTTGATCCCCGAAACCGTTACGTGCCACATTAAACCTGCAAAAAATAAAACCCTAAATTGTTGGCTAAATGCAGGCGTTCGATCGCCGAAAGTTGAATAAACTTGGATTGGAGCAAATGGGGCGTAAACTTTTAAAAAAAGAATATTAATAACCTTTTTTTTCTCACCGCCATATTTAGACATTTTTTTCTATGGATATGGTTATGAAATGAATATAACACATGTTTGTTACCTTTACCATTTTCATTTGATTGTTTACTATCGTGCATTACTAAGTTGACTGTCATAGGAAAAATCTGACTTAAGACAACTTACAAGACCGTTCCAACTCTATCCATCCTAGCTAAAAACGTTCAAATGTATTTAAAGGGTAAAGCGTTCTGTAGCAGTTAAGAAAACTGTATTTTTTGGGCTTACACATTTAATAATTGAATAATATTTATATTTTTGTACAATTATTGCAAAGGATTTTTGAGGGGAAATACGAAGCATCAATACATGTGCTATTGAGCGGCGGCTTACAACTTGGATAGCAAATACCTAAACTTGGAAGATCAGTTTTTTAACCCCGAGATTACAGACTTATGTTGAGGGATGTTTATTTTGGAAATTTTTAATTTTTTCATCCCAAAATCGTATGCCAAAACTTGAAACAGGTTTTTTTTTAATCTAAATAAGTTTTTTTTTTAACATAAAAAAAGTTTACTCATTGCCCATTAGCGTACTCAGATAGCATTTATTTATTCTAATCAATTTGACAATAAAACATTGCGAAAAAACGCTTGAAAATTACAGGTACAGTGGCCAAAGAGTAAGAAACTAGTGGAGTTGATTTCAGTTACTTTTAATTATACCATACAAAACAAAGCAATCTTGTGGTTAGTCCTTAAAATGAAATTACAACCGTAATTTAGGATTGACTAAGATCTGGGAATTGGTTTTAAATCTATCCAATAAAGTTTAAGAGTCGTAAACTTAATGGTGTTTCAAGTTATAGTTTAGTGTACCAGAACCGTAATAAGACCCTGTAATTCTTGTTTCGCAAGTGAAACCTGGGACCTATAAACCTGTAAGTCGTCTAAAAACTCTGAACTATAAATTCCAGTCCAATATCATCCAGTTTTTTTTAGTTTTAGACACTTTTGGTTGCATGAAAGCTGCAATTTAGTGTTCTTGAGCCCTGCAATTCCTGTTTTAGCGCCCACCCTTTTTCCGCGACTTGTGCTGTGTCCCCTCGTTCTTATCGGCGTCTCCTCTTTACTCACCAGTTCCGCGAACGGTGTGCGGCAAATTCGCAAACGCCAGCGTCAGCAGCAGCAGATGCAGCGACGCTGGCAGCGAAACGACCGCATGCATTTTGTTAATCCAAAAACAAATCCAAGTGTTTAGTGCGCGACTGCGACGTCGGCTGCGCTGCCATTCCATTGTAATCCAGTTTTCCAGTTAACCACTTTTCCAGTTTTTCACTTCTTCTGGTTTCTTTTTCGCTCCTCTTTCGGTCTCTCTTTGAGGATATTTATTTAACAAAGGAATTTAATTTGTTTCGAATATATTTAAGTGTTTAATATATCTAACGGTGTTTTATAGTTTTAAACTTTAAATGTTAAAGCTTTTTTTGGTAAACCAAGAGGAGACACTCTCCCGACGACGGCGACATTTTCCGTTTTGAAACATTAAAAAAAATGCCAAAAAAAAGAACAATATTTTGTCGTATTTCTTCGAGGATCGAGCAAATATTCAAATTACCGACCGACGCCGCACGCTTTTGCTCTTTCTTTCTCACTCTATCACTCACTTTTCCGCTCGTCCGCTTTCAACCGTTTCATGCACTTTTTCGCTTCGTTTTCAATTCAAACCGATCTGATCGCACGCTAGAGGCGGACAAACATCGATGCCGACATCGATGCCGACATTAATGCCGATGTATCGATGATTCGAACTATCGATGAGCATGGTTGGGAACTTGGCTTAAAAACCGATTACCCCATCGAAATGTTAATACGTAGTTTGCCTAACACAAGGGTTACAAGTATACAAGTTTTCCTTAAAAAAAGTTAAATTATAATACAACGCTTTTTTGTAACCGAGAAATGTGAATGTTAGCTCGGATGTCAACTTTAATGCTGACATTGATGTAACGATGCTTGAAACTGGTTGGGAACTTGGATGATGCAACCGATTTCCCAACCGAAGTTTTTCAAACTCTAACGAGTATTCCATCTTTCAAAAATTCAAACCACTCACAAAGGGCGTAGGAAACACTTTGTTGCTTTTAAGTTAATTCAAATAAATAAATATAATTTTAAACATTGTTTAAACCTTAATGTTTACCGCCAAAAGCATCGATACCCGCAAATAGCGAATCGATCGCGGTTGAAGTAACAGATAAGTGAAGCCGAGCTTCCAACCTTTGTCGGCCAATAACATGGCTCTCTAACAGAAATGTTGTAAAAATGTTAGTCAAAGTTAATAAAATGGACTAGTAATTATAAATTGACCATTTAAATAACTAAATTATAATTATTTTTACTTTTATAATCGAAATAAATATCCCTTGGAAACCAATAAATTAAATGGCAAAAGGGATGTGATAATGACAAGGATTGGACTAGATTTGAAACAATTAATAATAATAAAGGTTTATTTACTAACTTTATTTATTTTAAGATATACATAAAAATATTGCAAATATTTTAATAATTGTGCAATTTTTTAAATTGAATATCTACTATTAACTATTTAACGATGTATGATATGCTAACTTTTGAATATTATTTTGCAGGGTTTTAATATAAGTAACATAAGAAGTTTATGTCGCAATTTAAAAAAAATATATACAATTATTTTAAAACGAACTACAATGTACTTCAAATTTCTTGATTTTTTTTTTTTAATTTAAATTTTGAATGTTAGAGCTGAATTTCCCAGTTTCCCATCGCAAAGCCAAAGAATTCGGCTTAAAAACTTTTGAGTTCCGAGGAAAGTTGACATTTTACTGGGGCAATCGACCCTAAGTACACCTACATAAAACTACAACCGATTCGATGCAGTATTTACTCAGTGATTAGACAACGGCCGTTCCATATGCAAATATTTCCCCTCGCTGTGCCAGTTGTCAAATAAACCACATAAATGTGGTATAGTTCATTAAGAGGAGTACTGGAAAGGAAGTTGTCCACTCGAAAAAACAAATAGCGAAGCGAAAAACTCAAAGGAAAAAGTGCTGGCACAGAAATCTTGCCTTTTGCCGACGGTAAAACCAATCTTTTTTTTTTTGTGAAGGCGGCTTTATAAATCTGAAAGAGCATGCGCAGTCAGCAAAGAGAGACAATTAAGAGAAAAACAAGAAACGTAGAAAAAAAAACGACCACCTGTCTGAAAAATGACAACACAACAAAGCGAAGCAAAGGAAGGGGGCGAAAAGGAGGAACGGAGAGCGCAGCCGCAAACGGAAAACGAAGGAAGGGAAGACAACGACAAAGAGTGAGCGAAAAGAAGGGTGAGAAATTAAGAGGGCGTATTTTTAATAAGTCTCTTAACGAGCTGCATTTATAGAGATTTAAAGTCACTTGGTTATTATATTTGTAAAGTTAATATCGTTAATAATCTAGATTTGTGTTTGTAAAGCTCATTTAATTAACCGGTAATTGTGGGAGTCTAAAGTATTTACAAATAAGATCGTATGTTAAGATCATAGGAAACTACATACAGTGGGCAAAATAAGTTTAAGTACACTTTGCCTACTGTATGTACATATCAATATGTATATCAAACTGTGAGTTGGAGTTATTATGAATTGGATTAGTGATCTATAATTTTCTTTGTATATCAAATCTATGGGCGTTTTTTCAACCATCTTTTTCGAAAGAATTTAATTTTATAGTTCAACATTTTCAGCGTGAGCAACATTTTATGTTGGAATTAGAAATGTTGTACCATTTCTCAACTACCGTTAATGCCTATAAGTCGAACTGGTTTTATTGGAACTAGCAAGTGTATTTATAAACGAATGTTCATATATTGCCTATATATGGCTTAAAGTTTTGTTAAACCCGAAACCAGAGTGTGTTGTTCAATAAAATAACATGATAAGCTGTTTATGTCAATTAAAATGCACTCTTAAAACCTGTTTAAAAAAAATTAAATATCCCATAAGATTGTGAAAACTTGGCATAATCAGGTGGTTTGATGTAATTATATTATTTAATTTGTGATATAGTTTTAGAGAACTAAAATGTCTAAGCCAAATACCATTGGCATGTTGTGTTAGCCCTATTTTTCTCCGTGCACAACTCTCTTTATGACAATTAATTGTGGAGTTTTTTCAACTCATTTTTACTTACTACCACTTCCTTTGGCTAATATCTTGCAGCTGAATAATGCAAATGTGTTGTCGTTCGCCTTTGCGTTCGCAAAGATCACACCACCTCCCATGGCTAATAAACCTAAAGAAAAAAGAGTTTAGGAGGCGGAAACCCGAGCTCAGGAAATGCCCAGGTAAAAGTTATAAAACTAATAGTTCAATGATCTTCATTCAGTCGCAGCTGTAAAAAACTGTGAGTGTTCAAACGGAGTATGGAAGAATGAAACTGCCCGATGTTCACGAATCTGAGTTCTGGTATCGAATATTTAATTGCTGGAAAATGATCTGCAATGATTAATGGATCGTAGGACCTACAAAATATGAACCGACACGAACTGGAGAACGAAATTTAGGTAATAATAAACTTAATCAATTTAATGTGAAGGGTTGGGTGATTAGTTTTTGTTCCAATTTAGAAAAAATATTTTTTAAAATATTACATTTTTTTCATTGTAAATCAAAGTTGTTTTTGGTTGATAATACTTTAATTTCTCAATAACTTATTAGTGAGCTATTTTAAAATTGCGACCTATGACAAAGTTGATAAGTTTTATGTTATTTTACTAAAACTTTTCATACAAATTGAAGACATTTTTTTTGAAGTCTTAATTTAAAAGAAAAAAATAATAATCCCATTTCACGTTTTTTTTTTCTTTCATCTTCTTTTTATAATCAACCACCAGAATAAAAAATCAGATATCTAGCATTTTGAAATATTTTTTATTTCCTCTTTTTCTTGTATTTTTATTTGCAACTAATTTGAGTTGTTCTCGACTTAAAGATACATTTTCATTTTCTTTTCATGTTGCACGCAGTACGTTCTTAGTTCTCGACGCCGTTTTCATTTTCTGAATCTTTTACTCTGCATTCTGCACTTCACATACTCGTTTCTTGTAATTATCATAATTTACTTGGCTTAATAGGATTTGCATTTGAATTTATTTTTGTTTTGTTTTGTATCGTTTCGTTTTTGTAACGTCTATGTAATTGAACTCTTAATTGAATCGTTTGACAATTATCCAAAAAATGTAACACCATCTTTTATATCCGATATTCGGAACGTTATCCCATTTAAAAAGCTCATACTAGCCCAAGGAAAGAATAGAAATAGAAATAGATTCGAGTAATTAAATCAGGTTAAATGAAGAACATTTAAAGCATTTTGTGTATTACTCTATATAAATATGTATATTTCGTGTATATGTTTGACAAAAAAAAATTAATTACAGTATTGGCTTAATGATTTAAGAACCCAACAAGGAATCATAAGGCAGCATTTCGTGTTAAAAATTTTACGCTTTACACTTACTTTGGTTTTTTGGTAGATCGCTCAAATGTTTTACAAATTGTTGCTAAGCTTTTTTAATTTTTGTTTTACCTTTAAAATTGTTTACATGCACTTTTTTTTTTTACTTTTATAAATAGGCTTATATTTCTAGGCAGAAAAAAAAAAAACAATCATTCTCTCTAATCTTAGCTAGTCATTTATTTTAAGCGTTGACATACACATTTATGCTCTATATTTATACGATACACAATATTCAATTTGTTTCTTTACATAATTGATTTAAAGTTAAATTTCATTTACTCGCTTAAGGGCTAGACAAAAAATTTTTTAGTTTTCACATGGATGCTGGATGCTGAGGCCCTTGAAACCCGATCAAGTTTGGATTTGGGAACTATGAAGGCGGCTTTTCTTGTATTAACTTTGAACACCAATACATGGATTTATTAATCTATTATTTTCTAAGAGTTTGTGGTTTTTGGGGATTTTTTTTTGTAATTGTTTTAATACTGAAACATCCAAAAAAAAAAAAAAAATAAATAAATACAACTTTAAAAACAAATCGGTGTTTTTGAAGAATTCAAAAAAGAAAATTAATCAAATATTACGTTATAGAAAAGTTTAAGTTTATTTTTTCATTTTCATTTACTTTTGGCTTTTCTTGACCGGGTCACAAATAAAATACAGCACTTACGCTAAAAGTTTCTCTCACTGCATTCATTTCGTATTTTTCCATAAATATATTTTTATATATTTATTAAAGTCTAAAAATTTGATAAATTTTGGCTTAGAAAATTGTTTTTGCTTGCTGCTTTTGCATTTTCTTTTTTTTTTTTAGATTTTTTCGTTTACTTGGAACTAACTACAGGCATTTTATAATTACGTTTTTACATATATAATTGAATTGATTTTCGATTTTCGTTTAAAAATGTATGCAACTCGCTGTTTAAAATTAACTTTTGAAGTTTTGTAATTGGTTTATTTTTGCATTTTTTTTCGATACGTTCCGTGTTAAATTGATATACGATTTTTTTACTCGATAAGTAGCTTAAGATTTGCACTAGTTGATATAATTTGCCGTTCCAAAACTCATCGAGCCTTCTCATAAAATAATTAACGCTATAAATCACAATACGGTTTTTGTTTTCTTTTTTTTCTATGCTTTTGTTTTTCTTGTTTTACATATGGTTAATTTTTACTCAAGGGTGTTTAAACTATTTTCTTAGGGTCCTTTTTTTTATATGCCGAGCAATACGAATAAAAAACTCAATGGTGTATCAATTTCACACTTGATGCAGAAAATAGTGATTGCCTTTTCGAAAATAGTTAACACCACTTGAATCAGAATTACACTATTATTTACTGACAAAAAAAATATTACCACTAGAAGTTCTGCGTTTTCTTTTTTCAATACATTTACGGGTTATGCTAATGGCTCTTCCAATGATATTTTTTGTATATATCTATATATATATATATATGTATAGGGTGATCTTTCGGGCATTTGTATGCGTATTTAAACGTGTGTGGCCAGAGGTCCTTTTTGTGTGTGTCCTTTGCCATTATTGGACAGTATAAATTGCCCGGACGGACTCTGGGCACACTGGCCGCTGGTTCCGCCTACGCCCGCTAGGGGCGTGGCCGCCAGGGTATTACTACTGGCGGTTAAATTCGAACTGCTACCGCTCACACTGCCGCCCGCAGCCACGATCCCGCCCATGCCACTGGGCGTCGAGGCGCCGCCGCCCCCACTCCCGTTCAAATTCCCAACTGGACTCGTCGTGATCACCGCCCCGCCCACAAAATGCTTGAGGCCCCCATTGTGGGCATGGCCATGGCGAGCGGCATGATAGGGAGGCGGGGCGGGCGTGGCCGCCGGATTGGCGGTACTGGGCGGCGGGAGGGGGGGCAGCAGCGAGGAGTTCGTCCTTAGGTAGGGATTACCGTAGATGGCGCTAAAGCGACTATCGATGCCGTTCTGGAGCAGCGGTTGTCCTGAAAAAGCAACAAAATTCGATAAGTTATATTGGGCAAAGGGAAAATTATTTAATAGAATATTTTAATTTTTAAAAAGATTCAGTTACCAGTTTGTGCTAAGTGTTTTGTGTAAATCAAAAAATAACTTATAAAATAATGATGCGAATTTTTATATAACAAAAATTTTCCTTTACCACTAAAACACAACAGAGTGGCTTAACTGAATATAACTAACTTTACATTGACACGCCACCTGTTAGTGTGTATATAAACTAACATTTTACAAGTGTAGCGATTTCTGGCCTTTAGGGATTTTTACAATTTATATACATGCAAAAAAAGTTAACGAACATTTTGTATGGAGGCACTTAAACTTTTTTTGCGCACTGTATATGTATGTACAACAATCTTAAATCTCTAGATGTTTGTTTCACAGCATGCTTGTGAAAAATTGTTGTATTTTTTGTTTCAACCTAAAAACTTGTTGTTTTTTTTTACTTTTCGAAATACATTTAAAAGAGACTCGAAATCTCGAATACTTAACCAAAACATAGAAATCTCAAAACCACTTAAAAGGTGTCAAATAGTATAGTGTAAAAAATTATATTATATTTAAAATAGTTCCTATTTCATTTAAATTCATTTATTTAATTATAATATAGTTTAAATTTGAATTAAATTTTTAAGTATTAAAATCAATTTAAAAAAAAGATAAAATTACAATTTTAAAAAATGTAATATTTTCATGATTAAAATAACCAAAAATGGATGAAAATCAAAGCGAAAAATATTCAAATTGAGTAGTCTTTTACCAGTGCACTTTTCGAGACTTTTATATTTAACTATTTCTTTAATTTCACTTAAATAAACACAACTTAACTCACCTAGAAATCCGTTGGCCTGCTGTTGTGACTGTTGAAGTTCGTGTCTCTGGTTGCGTGGCAAACTGGCCCCGCCCCCATTGCCAGCGCCGCCCCCGTTTACAGAGGCGGCAGAATGGGGCAGTGTGGCCGAGTTCATGCCACCGTTCTTGACCTTGCCAGCAGCACCACCTCCAGCACCGGCACCGGCCCCGCCCACAATCACTGCCGCCCCCTCACCAGGCGGACTGTAGTCGAGGGCATACTCGAAGTAATGCGCATATCCATTGGCCTGTGGACTGCCCTTGTAGGCGGTCTCCTGCTGGTTCTTCAGATTCTTGATGTGACACTGGCGATTGTATCGATCCGCACCACCGAAATCGCCCGAAAATCGTTCATCGAATTTCACGGGTCCGGCGAGCGGTACCCCCAAAGTGGCGCCCTTCATCTGCACATCGGGCATGGGCGATTGCGTCAGATTGATGGCCAGTCCATCGCCGCCCGCCTCCGAGTACTCCACATCGTAGGCCTTCGATCGCAGCTCGCTCTTCAGCTCGTTCAACTTGTCGCCGCCACGCGACGCCTCTGGAATCACGTCCGCCGGCATGGGCTTCTTGCGGCTGCGCCGCTTGCGGTACACAATGATGATCATCACGATCATCAGGATGATGGCCACGCAGAACATGGAGCCCATGACGACCAGCAGTACGGGTATGTTGCCCGGTTCGCGCAGCAGTGTGATCACCAGTGAATCACCGCCGTACGAATTCATCACCGTGCAATTGTACTTCCCGAAGTGCGTGGCCTTGCTGTCGCGAATTATGAGCGCTGCCCTCACGCCCTCCGGCAAATGATGCTCCTCGAATATGTAGATATCCGGATCGGCACTGCTCATATTGATGATCTTGCCCTCGAACGACCAGAGTATGTGCTCCGCTTTGGGTATGCTAAAGGCCAGGCAATCGATCTTCACGCGGCCACCAACGCCGCCAAATTGCACCTTATGCGATGTAATTTTCGGGGCCCTCTTCACATAGACCGTGGCCTCCGCTCCGATCTCGGGGAAGCCATTGACCACCGCCTTGCAGAAGTATCGGCCAGCCCTGTCGCTGGTCACCTTCATCTTCAGTTCCGGTGAATTGCCAACAACCTGCGAAACAAAGGGTAATTATGTTAATAAACACATTTCGTATTATAGAGCAAACTGAGATAAAAATGTACAAAATGTAAAAATCAACGCGAATTCTTTAGCCTCATCTTAGCATCAAAGGTTTTTAAAAATTATTAAACAAATTTATAGCCAGTAAACTTAAGGCTTACACACATAATCATTGCTGATTTTACTTTAACATTGCGCGAATTCTTTAGATCAATACTGTTTAAGCATTTTATTTAACATTACGCGAATTCTTTAGATCAATCATGTTCAAGCAGTGAAGCAATGCTGAGAAAATCATCAAGAAAATTCAGTTTTAATTCAAATGAGTGTAGCATTTTCTTTTAGATAACCGCGAGTTATTTACATATGTATGACACCAGCTTTAATTACCTTATCGGAGTTTTCGCTGATCCATTCGATTTCGGGCGTGGGATTGCCAGCCACCTCACAACGCATGGTCACAGTGGCGCCCAAATCGGCCTCCACACTAACGGGGCGTTGTCGGAAAACTGGACCAACTTATGGTGGGAAAAATTGATATATATTTTAAATATTTAAAATACCAAACATTATAAATATGTAGTACTTACAGCTTATGTCCAGTTTCTGGCTTTCCTCGCTTTTGCCCACTGCATTGACCACTTCGCACCTGACACTGGCATTGTGATATTGCCGTGTGACATTGTGAATGATCTGGAAAAAAAAAGGATTGTATATAATAATCATATATAATAAATATTTTAATAATATACTCACCATTTTAGTGGTAAAATCACCGGGCATTAGCTCATCGTTGATGAACCATCGATAGCTGAGTTCATGCGGATTGGCGTCGGCCTGGCAACTGAGGATGACCTCGGCGCCTTCGGGAATTTTACCGCCCGCCAGGGCACCACCCACCACCGAAATGGTGACCTTGGGCGCATACTTGACCTCGAGCAGCAGTTTGGCCGATCTCTCCGTTCGATCGGCCGTGTTTTGTGCCTGACACGTGAACGTCGTATTGTGATGCTCCTTTTTGGGCGCCAATTTCAATATGGATCTGGCTGTGATTCTGCGCGAATCGGCCAAGGGTTCCTTCACATACTCAATGCCCTTGGTGAGGACATTGCCCAGACCATCGATCCAATGGATTTCCGCCGCCGGCTTTCCACCCGTCGAAACGCATTCCAGTTCGATTTCGCGATCCTCGGTGGTCACCAGATAATCGCCTTGGGTGATTTTCGGTGCCTCCGGTGGAACGAGAACGGTGAGTTTGGCGAATCGCGATCGTATGCCCTGTTCACCCTGCGGACCGGGACCCACTTGGCACTGGTACTTGGCATCGTCGTCCAGCATCAGGGGATAAATGTCTAGGGAGAAATCGCCCTCCTCATCGCTGCCCACCATGGAGTAGCGTTCGAAACCGCTGAGATTCCTGTGCTGGCCCAGTCCGAAGTCGTCTTTGGTCCACTGGAGGGCACCGACCTTCTCCATCACCCTGCAGGGCAACGTCACCCGGGATCCGACCACTGCTGTCTGATCCTGTGGCTCCATGGCAAAGTGCTGGCCCCCATTATCGCCGCTCTTCGGTTTGTTTTCCTCATTCCCCGCGGACGAGGAGGATCCCGACGACGACGACGACGAGGAGGAGGAATCACCGTGGTGCGAATTCGAGTTGGACTTGTTCTTCTTCGACTTGGCTTGGACGGCAGTCGGTTGGAGGAGCATCGTCAGGATCAGCAGAAGGACCAGTGGCAGCTCCAGGAGGCGACTGCTGCGCATTCTCTTCATTTTCACCGGGCAATTGTTAACTCAGCTGCAAAAAGTAAGTCAAAATGCAATTAGGTGATTAAGAAGGATTGTGGCAATTATTAAGAAAGTGTATAAAAGTATACATATATTAAAATTTTCATTTCAAAAGATATTAGGAAAGATTATAAATACCTACGCAAACCTATACTTAAATAAATGTGAAATTATTTAGGGATTACTTTTCCTTAATTATTAAATTAAAATCATAAAAGCTAAAGCAATTTAATTAATATTTAAAATTTTTTTTGTCATTTGAATACCTAAATGTTATTTGGATTTCCAAGGTGATAAAGGTACTGAAATTTTAATTTAATAATTTTCTAATACATTGCTTTCAGTTGGTTTATTTGACAAGAAATTAAAAATACAATTTTGTATACGATTTATATTTAAATTTGGCTGAATAATTAAAATAAAAATAAAGTTAGCTAAACAAATTCTGTTAAGCCTCTGTAGCTTTACATATGTTAGGCGATAGCATATGTCCGCCAATACACTACTATCAACCGCTAGATGTCGCCAAAGAAATTGTTTAAAAGTAAAATGTAAGATTCATGTAAATTGATTTTTCCAAAAATATATATTGGTTTAGAAGTTTTAAAGGAAATATTTTTTAAAAGCAAATTCCGCCACTAAACTTATTAAGTAATAATTGAAAGTTTCTCTTTAATATAAGTTTTTGGTACTGTTTAAGATTCTTTAAAATATTGCAACATTCAACATTTATTCCATACTTTTTTATTCAAGTTTTTTCGTTGTTTAAATTTTTCCCTTAATTGAATTACATCTTTCGGTTTCGCAATGAATGAAATCGGGATGAAAACAGATGCCATAAAAAATAATTACAAGCCAGGCCAAAGGAGATTCGACTTTTTAAAATCCCCACTCCCACTCGCATTTCCAATCCCCTTTCCAATCCCCTTTCCACCTTTCACCTTTTTTTTACTTCTCGCATGGCAAGCGAATGCAATAAAATTCGTTTTTGTGGGTCAAGTTTAAACCAAATGAAAGGGCTGAATGTGTATGAAAACTCTGGTATTATGAGTCGGAATGTGTGGGGTTGTCAGATGTCTGGATTTGTGCCATCAACTGCAGCAGACTGCGACTGCCAACTGCTGCTAAGCTGCATATGTAAGTGCATCTCTGCACCGAAAAACATAAGAAATATATTTTAATATTACCAACACTAAATTAAAATTTAAACATAGACTATAAAACACCGAAAATACATATGTTTTCAATATTTTGGTAGACAACTTTATAAAAATCACTAGACCAAATCAAATATTTTTAAACATACTTCAAAATGTGGCTTTCAAAATAGGAAACAGTTAGATTTATTGTATACAAACTTTCAAAAAACTTTAACACTTTTAAGGTTTACAATACTTTATTTAAAGTGTTATTGTAGTTTTGTGCTTTTCGAAAAGAAGATGTCTCTTTTTCCATTCGAATTTTTTCTTCATGTAGCCAAAATTGAAATATACTCGATGCGGACTTTGCACGCATTTCTGCCTTCTGCTGAGTTTTCTTTTTTTCCGGCGATTTTTAACGCGTTTTTTTCACACTTTTTGTCGCTTACTTTTTTGTATTTTCCGTTGGGCTTATGTACATTTCCTCGCTTCCATTTTTCCTCGACTGAATGCGGCTCCCATAAACAAACGGGCCGCCAAACATATGTATGACATATGGGATAGGACCTCCCCCTATTTTTCCTTTTCATCCCCTTGTCAGTCGGTGTTTGGCCTTGGCATTTGCGGCTTTTGTTTGTTATTCGCATTTTTCTTTTTCTTTTTTTATGAGGAAAAATCGCTACTGACCCAAGAGCATTTAAAGCAGAAGAACAAGCCAGTTGTTTGTGAAGTAAATTTAAGTAAATTAGTTTCATTTAATTTGTATATACATATTTAAAACTCAAAATAATCATTTACTTTAATCCCAATATTTCTTATCTAATATAAGCTATAGGTACCTTATTATTATAATAGGAACACAAACATTTTGGAGGAATGCATCAAAGCTAAATTATTTGCCAAGCAGACTAAATAAATGTCTATAAAATCATAGTTTTGTACTTTTGGGTTTTTTGTTTTTAAAATTTCTTAATATGTTAAGTTTCTTAAATTTGATACTCAATTTAAAATATAAAAAAAATGTTAATTTTTTGTTAATCATTGCTTTTGATTGTTTTTGTTTCTGCACTTAAAAGTGCCACAAATATTCCAGAAGTTAACAACGCGAAATTCTTTTTAATTCCTTATCGGGTGTACACGTGAGAAATTTCCGTGCTTCTTTTGCTTTCGCCTTATCCTTGACACTCGCACACACTTGAAACTATGGAAAATCTGCTCGTTTTTCCAGCAATTTTTCCTTTTTCCCTCTTTTCAACATCTAGCCAAAAGGTAATGCTAACGATTTCATCAAATTGGCGGCACCTTTGTAGGGCAAAAACAAGAAAACAAGAAAAAAAAAAAAAGGAAACGTCTGAATGAAATAGCAAAAAAGCGCGGAAAACACGGAAAAACGGAGCTCAAAAATGCGCTTAAAACTCTAACGAAACGCGCCGAAAGACATCGTATATATCCCCCCAATCCGTATCGCTATCGCTTTAGCTCCTGCTATAGCTATACGACTATCCCATTCGCTATTTTCAGAGTTTTTCTTCCTCTTTTGATACCCTTTTTTAAAACGGAGAATATCGGTTTAATGATTTGTTCATTAAGAATTTAATTTATGAGTTAAAATAACTCTTTGTGTTTTAATAAATGCAAATCAAATCAAATCAAAATTTTAAAAGAAGTTTTTTATAACTTGTTTTTAAGATTATACCAAAACGTAATAAACAATTTAATCTTTTTTTGCTCTTGCAGACTGATAAATAATAGTGTAAAAGTAATGGCATAACCAAATGGAATATAAGTGTTAAAATATTTCTATAATTGAATAATTTATTTCCAGGGTATTTACGGGTGCTTTTCCGCAAGTCTTCCATTATTTTCGCGTAGTTCTCTGTGCGGTTCTCACTGTTGCTTGTTTACCAGCGCCATGATTTACGGCATTTGCACTTTGACTGCGACTACTGTGCTCCACTGTCCGTATCGGTGTCCGTGTCCGTCCGTATTTTGTCCGTCCAGAGAAAAGTCCGGGCATATATAGAGCCGGAAATGCCCGGCGTGCGTATATGCCAGGTGATAAAGGGGGTGGATGGAGGTGAGTTGAGTTGAGGAGAGTTGGGGGGTTAAACAAAAGGCAAAGGAAAACTGTGGAAAAACTTCGGATAGCTCCGGGTTCGCTTCGCTGGCAGCAATATGCTTGCCTAAATTATTAAAAATTATAATAAAATTTTTATGACCATAAAAGGCCACCGAACGAAAGCCGCTTGGCTTGAGGGGAGGGAAGTGGAGGGAATGATGTGTTGTAGACCCCCGAAACCCCCCTCCTTTTTTGTGGCAGGACCCCATGGGTCCTTCGACCGAAAGTTGTACAGGAAATGACTGGACATGATTTTTCGTGCACACATAACTTTTGTTTTTAGTTGCGGTAGATTCTCGTTGGATAGTAAAAACCACTTCCCCGATAATACCCATCCCCAACCTATCCCCTCTCCACACACACACACACATACACACACACATACACACACACACACTAACACACATACCATTTTCCCCATTTTCTTTTGCGTGCTTGGGACCTAGAGGATTTGCGTTTTGTTCTTCATTTTTACCCACGACTTCGGCTTTTATGTACTTCCAGGCGAGACATTAAAATTACTTTTGGTCTGCCCTCGGTGTGTCACTTGCTTTTTATTGTCCCTAAGATCATGAATTACTGTAATCACTACGATTGTCCAGAATTATGTGAAGTGGAACAGGAAAAAATATGAAGGTTTACTAACCTTTAGATGGTATAAAAACATCTTTGATTGCGTTTAACGTAAATTAAGAACTACGCAGTAGAAATATGAGTTCTTTAGATATTGGGAAATGTAAAAACAATCTTAAAAATAATGTAAAATATACACACTCCTATAGGATACATTTTAATAAATCGCGATTATATTTGATTCAGGTTTCGATAAGTAAAGAAATGTTCATTCCAATTGCTTTTTAATAAATGAACAAATGTGTAGTGTACGATAATTGCTCAATATATTAAGTGTTGGGTAATCGTTTATCATGCATTATCTATGTGCTAATCGGCTGCTGACTGTACTTTTTCGAAGTATTACCATAATCAGGGCATTGTACACTTTTCGAGACCCCACCTTTTCGTTTCCTTTGTACGAGTAACCCATTTCCTTTCTGTTGTTGTGTCTTTTTCTCACACCTTTTTTTTCTCTCAATTTTCCCCATTTGCCAGAATTTGCTGCGTTTTGTTTTGTTTATTGTAATTGCGGACTGTCAGCATTGTTGTTGCCTTTGTAGTTACTTTAGTTGGGTTTAGTTTAGCTGCTATTGTTGTTGTTATTGTTGGAAACGCACGTGCTGAAAATGCCACCGCAAAAGGAAAAGCGAAAGAGACGTGTAGAGTGCGAAGCGAAAGGGAAAGATTAAGGAACATGCATAGAAAAATAAATTTTATTCAGAATTTTTTAAACTTTAAATATTTATATAGGGAAAACAATAAAACAAAAATGTTTAAGTATTACTATGTTTTTTAATCTGTATGTATAACTAAATAAAACATACAGTTTTAAAAAAATATAAATATATGTTATTGTCTTGAAAATTTAGTTTGTGCTTTAAATTAAATTAAATATTTAAATCTTGTTAAATATTATATCTAGATATTTAGGTTTGTAAATCCTTGTTTAACCTCATTTCTAAATGTTTATAAAAGTTTTTCTTTGTGTGCAATGGCAACATAAACCGGAGTTGGTAAAAGTGGAAAAACACATGCCACGAAAACGCTAATGACACATACCAGCAAACACACACACACACACAAAACACACACCTACACCCACACAAATGCAGTGTCATAGAGATTGTGGAAAAAATAGGGGAACGAGGGGGTGTTCCCAACATTATGTTAATTAGATCCCTCACGAAGGAATTTTCGCTGGAAATATCTTTCATTCCCCAGCATTGGGTAAACAAAAGTTTTTCCTCCTCTTTGGAAAACTACGCCACACACTCGCACACACTCAAGCAAATTAACACACACACGCACACTTTTTGGATTGTCATGTGTTTATTATCCTTTTTTTTTTGTTTTTTCCTTAGCGGAAGTTTACTTTTCACAAAGCGAATAACTTCAAGATAAAGTGTAAAAAAGGAGGAAAAATGAAAACAGTAACTAAAGACAACTTAGGAAATTAACGGAATAAACAAAGATAATTAAAAAAGGATTCCACAAAACAAATAGCTAATTCGAAGTTTTAAGTAAACTATTAAGTCTAAGTAACATAAAGAGTTTTACTTAAACTAATTCAATAAGTTTAAACATCAAAAGGTTAGGCTTTAATAATTTATCAATTAAAAAAGTCAGGCATAAATTGTACAATTTCCCTAATTTAACAAAAAGTTGACAACAAAAACAAATGAAAATCAAAGTCCAGATTAAAACATTTAGAATGCATATATATGAATATGAATGAATATAAAAATGTGTTCAATACATAATTGCACTCCATTTTACATTCCGTTAAGCAACAACTGAGGACAGTAAAGGATACTCAACTGTTCCCACTCTACGAAAACAATGTTGAAAAAAACAAAATTGGAAAAATCGTAATCAAATTTATGTTGCTCAGCTGCTGTTACGTTTTCCTCTTCTTTCCGCTCATCAGTAGCAGCCATAAATTAGTCAGGGGGCGTTGAGGAGTGGGGCGTGGCCAGGCCAATAAATTCATCAATTTTTGTTTTCGGGCCAAAAAGAAAAATAAAGCGTTAGGGGAAAAAGGCATTGAGCAGAGCTAAGCAAAACTTTTCGCGCCGCCTTCGCACTTGCCAACTGGCCACGCCCCCATGGCATCCTGCGAAAAGCCGCCCCCCCTTTTAGACCACTCCAGCTGAAGCCTTTTAATTGAATATTAATAACAAAATCCTGCATATTAAACGGAGGCCGGCAACAAAGCAACTTTAGCATCAGGAACACAGGCAGCCGCAGAAAGGACGAAAACCTTCTGTTAATGTATGCACACATCTGTGTAGACTCACTGAGAGGAAAAATTTAATCTTAAAGTACATTTTTTGAAGAATTAAATTTAAACCATAAACATTATGTATTTTAATGTATTATGGATTTGTGCTATTTTTAAATAGCCTTTAGACAGCCCAAATAATCTTAAAAATGCTTAAATCACTTTAACTAATGAAATATATTTGTTATTACAGCATAAAAAAACACAAACATCTTTAAAAGATGTTTTTAATTGCTAAAAATAATGAGAATTGAGAAATTCATCTTCAAAACTTTTCCTTTTAATTTTGGGTTTTTTTTTTGGTTTTTTACTTATTAGTCTTTTGAGCTGAAAATGTTGTAGATTTCGATTCAGCCAACCAACTAAAACTTATTTCCCCCAGTGTAAGCGTGTGTGTTGTGCCCTTTGTATACTGGCACGTCTCCTCCATCCTGACCAAAAGTCCTGCGCTCCTGACGATGTCAAATGTTAATGCAATCAAATTGGAACCTCATTCAGTTCGACGTGGAGTGAGAATTAGAGCAAGCGGAGTGGTACACTAAATTCAATTATGCATATAGTGCGGGGGATTCGAGGATCTAGAGCAGATTAAGACCAAGCCGAAAACGTGTCCTTCTTTTTTGCGCCTTTGCAGCTTAATTTTGAGGATAATGGGAACAGTGAATCCCTTAAAGTGGCCCTGAGTCCAAATTAAAGTCATAAAAACATGAGCTAATATCAAACTTACCCAAATAAATCTAGTTTAATTATATCAAATTTAACTTCTTTTGGAACATGGCTTACCTGCAAAAATAGGAAATAGAAAAAATATGGTTAATGCAGAGCTCTTCACTTGAAATTTATTTTCACATCAACTAGTATCAATATTTATGACATGCTTTTGTCGTTATTATTTAAAATTTAGAAATTTATGTAAAATATATACAAATACAGGTGTTTCAAATTAAGTACCTTGCTTTTTTGTAAAGTGTTTTTGTTTTAACTGGGTCAAAGGACTGACTATTTTATGCAGCTACGCCATTCATCCTCATTTCATTTTTATAAATTATTTTTTCTGAATTTTTTATAAGGGGTAATAACATGTTTTTTTGCGAAGATTGGCCAAAAATATAATTTTTCAGCTGCAAATGTTATTTGATTGAAAATTTTATGACGATTTTAGGTTGGTATGACACTCGCAGTTTTGACCAATATTTATCCCGATTTAAATAAAAATAAATATTTTTTTTTACGTTTTTATAGGAATACCTTTTTTTTATTTAAAAAAATATATTTATTTATTTTTCTCTCACTTGTTAATTCGATGACTGGTATTCAAATTAGGCGAGTCATTCATTTACGTCTTTTGAATCTTTGCGTGCCGCATTCGTTTTTCTTTCAATTCACCGTGGCTACTTTGTCCACTTTGCTGTTGTTATAGTGTTGGATACCTCATGCATATATGCTGGGTGCCATCAGACCCCCTTTAACCCTCTCGTGACCAGTCCTAGCCCCCGTTTTCCCCCTTTTGTCGAGCGGGACGCAATTAAATCGATATTACGCGAGCCTGAGCCTGAAGTCTGCCTAATTGCGGATGACACGAAATTGTTTGCGCTATAACAATAAAGCAAAGCGCACGCCCCCCAACGCCCCCTCAACACCCCTCCCCTTCCACGCCCGTTTGGCACCTCTAATATACAATAGATCAGGGGCGTAGGCAGGATTTTATCGGGGGGCTAACGAATTTCAGTTTTTTATAAGCTAAAGAAGAACTAGTAAAGACTTTAGAACACAATTTATGGGCATCTTAACCCAAAAAACCCCCATCACAGTCTACACCCTTGAAAAATGTGTCTGTCTCTTTCTTTCCCGCGAGTTAAAGGCAAATGTTGGCCTTTCTTGACCCGCGAACCGAGTGCTGCTCAATATTTGCACTAGATGGCGCTGCAAAGTGATTGAGCGTTGTGAAATTCTAATTGGAAATTGATTCAATTGGAATCCAGCGAATTCCCGCGAATGAAGGGGTTAACTGTGTAATTAACTCCAGGGGAAATATTTCATTAGTGGCCCGCCAATTAGCTGCTTGTTGGCTTAAATAGTTACGCGAATTGAGTTAATTTGATAAGGAATTTTTAATGTCGTTTACTGGTGTCTTTTCGTAAATTAATTAAATATAATGATTAATGATAAAAAATTTTATTTTATTTTTCTGTTCTTATGTTATTTTATCAGAGTAAAATATTTTATAATTATATGTAGGCATAATTTATTATTTAAATTGTATAATATTAGTGTTAATTGCTAAAATTTAAATTAATTTGAAAATTTTGTATTTAAATAATATTCTTATCAAATATAATGTGTGTATAAAGGCTATAACATATTCAATTAAATCCGGGCAAGTGTTTGTTGTAAGTAAACAAACTCTTTACCCAGTGTATTCCCCCATAAGGGAATTTGGAAAAAAAGGGACCAGGTCCTGAGCGATTTACCGAAAGGCTCGCAAAATGAGTTTAAATTCCCTAAATGCGCTTAGGTACAAATTTTCTTGCCCCAAC
The DNA here is from genome assembly GCF_018152505.1 of Drosophila elegans. Taxonomy (NCBI): domain Eukaryota; kingdom Metazoa; phylum Arthropoda; class Insecta; order Diptera; family Drosophilidae; genus Drosophila; species Drosophila elegans. Next base: position 5,405,608 of record NW_024545513.1, read on the forward strand.
ATCAAAAAAAAACAGGAAAGGAAACTAAATACAGTAAGTCGAAGCTGAAACACCCTTGCAGCTGTAAGAAAAATGTTGTTTCCATTGTATTATGTATAATAATCTAATAAATTTCTTTAAAAACCAAATCAGTTAAGATCAGTAAGAATGTCGTTAATTATTCTTTTGACAAAAAAGAAACGTATTTAATTTTTGAGCTTTTATTTTCTGATAAGCCAATCAAAACTACGAGTCGCTTCTGACTATATACATATATATATTTGTATAATAAGAAAAAGTTTTTAAAATCGATTAAGACTAATCCGTGTCTATATCGAATCGCCTGATGATCCTGGTTAAGTATATACATATATAATTTATATTTTCGAAAAAGTATTAAAGGCTTTGCAAACTTCTGACAAAAATTAAACTACCCCTTGCAAGAGTATAAAAAGGAAAATGGAAAACAATTTAAAGCGTTTAAGCAAAGTACTGAAAATAAAGAAAAAATAAAGGACAAATGAGGAGCGGAATGGGGGGAGTAATTGCATGTGTGTGCGTGTCTATTCATGTGCAACAAGGCGCCTGCTGTCGGGGGAATTCGGGCTGGGCGCATGGTGGGTCGAGGGGGCGGTAAGACAAGGCGCCCAAGCGGACATGTGTTTCTCATTTTTCTAGTATTTTCCTTTTTTTTGTTGAATTTTTTTTGTGTTATTGTTGCAAGGAGGCGAATGCAGCGCAGCCTTCCGCCTGCTGCTGTATAATAAACAATTTCTTTAAACACACACGCGGCACACACACACAAACACACACACACACATGAACCCAAGACACATACATGGGCAAAAGTGGCGCAACTTTTACATGGGAATGGCAGCAACTGCAGCGACTATCGAATGAATCATTCACGCAGTAATGAATATAGGCACACTGTCAAAACTCAGTTTCTTAAATTACATTTTTAAAATATTCAAACACGCAATTTACATAAGTCAATGAAATCAACGGCTGGTTAAAAGTAAAGTGTGACCATGCCATGGGCATATAATAGGATTATTTTGTTTTAAATATAATTAGACATATTTCTCAGTAAGTCACGTAACATGAAGTAATAGAAATAAATGATTTCAAAATGGATTCAATTTTATCTTACAGAATTTTATTATTTTTCACAGTGTTAAGATGTGAGAATGGAAGAGCCAAAGGTGCAAGAGCCAAGAATAATACAAACATTTTAAAGAAATTGCAATGGTTATGCTGAGTGCAAATTTAAAATCACATAAAGTCGCTGAGTTTTCGGGGCATCAAAGAGATTTTAAATAAATGAAAATGAATGCTACATAGAGCCAATTAAATTCAACAATTTGAGTGAAGAGTTGAAATGTAAATGCATTGAATATACATTTGAAGCGGCTTAGTGCCAAGTAAAAGGTTTTTTTATTAATATATATTTTCCAAAGACTTTGGCTAAATTAAATGGCTATAACAACTCTTTCAATTAGTTTTTAGACCACTTATATATTTTTGGAAATTTTATTAGGTATGTCTTAAATCAATATTATACTTTTCCATTTTCACAGCAGCCAATTAAACAGAAAAGGCAACATTCTACTTTCCCTTCATGGCATTTGATGTTTTTGCTATCTCTCCTTCAGTCTATTTGCCCGTATTATCATTATGAATATTAAGTTGTTCTTTGCTCCTGCGGTTGTTGTTCCTTCGGCTTCATCCCTTTTCAGTGTGGTGGCAGCACAAAATGGCATTAAATTAAATAAAGACCCGTATTAGGCATGCCCATGAGAGGGGGCTTAAAGGGCGGGGGGTCGAGAGTTGAGCGAGGTTACGCCCCTCGGTTAAGGTGGAATAGTCTCTCCTATATGCCACGGATCAATAATGGGCACAAAGTTCCCCAACCAGTAGCAACAAATAAAAAAAAGGGTTAGACCAAGGAGGGATTTTCTAATGCTTTTATGCACTGATAAAAATTAAGTGATTTTTGTATACCAAAAGAAAGATAATTATATTATATATTTTTGTCTGGCTTCCTAAAACATGTATTCATTTCTCTCATTAAGCTGGCAGTGTGATCTCTTATTTTGACCTTGCAGTGTGCGTAAGTTAATAAATATAAAATGCAACAAATCAAATAAATTTTATTTAATTTAACCTTTTTTTTTAATTAGGGGTCCCAGAATATGGTTCTAATTTTTTGCCATGTAGTTAGGGGTGACTAAGGGGTCGGGGGTTGCTATTATTGCTGTTGCAGTACAGTTAAGTCAATTTTACAGCAGCAATAACAACAATAAATGGCAACAATGTGCACTAAATTGTGCAAAACTTCGTTTTCGTTGCGTTTTCTGTTTCTGTTTCTGATTCGGTTTCGGTTTTAGCTTTTGTTTTGCTTAGTTTCGATTTCCCCCCACCACCATTGTTCTTGTTATTGGCTCCACTTCTGCTTCCTCTTAGCTTTTTCCCATGTTCGCCCTGTCATCAATTAGGACATGCATTTGGTTTTACTATTTTCTCTCCTTTTGTTTTTTGTTGGTCGATTTTTGTATTCTGGTTGCTTTTCGATATGATTTGGTGCAGTCGAATATCAGAGAATGTTGCATATATTTCAGCGCAATGAGGTTTGAGAGCAAATATAACGAACAGAAAAGGGGATGGGTACAATTAAAAAAAAAAAGAAATTAATTAGAAATAAATTTAAAAGTAAGCTAGCAACATTTGCAGAATATTTAATTTTTTTTTGAGATAAAAATATATTCAATCTTTTATTTAGTATATCAAGTAAAACTAATATATACATTTTTGACAAATCAAAAATTTAATGCAATTTCAAGAGCTATTAATTCCATTTATATTTAAACTTTAAGCTGACTTGGCCTGTCTGCATTTTTAAACGAATACATTTGTTATGCCCTGGCTTTTACATTTTTTTCATTTATTTTTACTGCATTGATAAATTCAGCTTGGCATAATATTTCAATAATTTATTGATTAGTTATCTAGCTGAAGCGCGCCTTCAATCAATTTGGAAATGCATTTTGTCCTTGCGCATGAGTGGACGATGAGCTGCGGGGCAAGGACGTTTCGAGGAGGCGGCAGTGGGTGGTTCAGGGGGTGGTGCAGCTGCACGACGACGATATTGGAAATGCAGTAAATAATCAAGTGCAATGGGTGCCGGGCGGGTTATATATACCATATAAATACATATATGCACGGTGAATAAATGCAAGCATAAGCAATAAAATAAAAAAAAAAAATGCAAATAAATAACTGAAGTCACATCGACTTCGTATTCAGTGATGTTTTCGATTTAGAAACTGAAAAATCATAAGAAAAATTATAGGAAAAACATTCTGAGATGTAATTTGAAAAACTTTTTTAATCATTTAAATTAAAAAAAAAGAACTCCTACGTTGTATAATAAATATTAAATACTTTCCAGCAGAGTTTCCTGATGAACTTCATTCATTTAATGTTTCATTTTTCAGTGCATACTCAATATGTACGAGTAGGGCGGGGTGGGGGCGTGGCTCTATGCGGGCTTATGCAAATGTCGCGCAACGATATCCACCAACAAAAATCGCGAAGAAAACAAAAGGAACCGAGAACAGAGAGGAGACGTGTGGAAAAAGAAATGAAAGAGAATTGTGCACTTGAAAAGCGGCCAAATCGATGTCAGCAGCAGAAACGCAAATCAAAAAAAAAAGGAAAATCTGCGGGATAAAGGCGAAAATAAAAAAAGGAAAATCTCGCTCCTTGGCAGTTTTTGAATGGCTCGCGGGAACTAAAATGGGAGCAGCTCAGAAATGGATATGGTAAACAGCGGGGTATGAAGAAGTGCCGGACGCACAAGGATCTTTGTCCTTTCAGGGAAGCGAGCGGGAAATCCAGCGGGAAAATCCGCTAAACGAAAGTTATACGAGGTCAGCGAAAGGGAATTGTGTGCGATTTTCCCAAGATCTCTGCTAAGCTGTGAAGAAAGTGGATATTCAAACGGAAAATGGAAAATCAGCAGTACTAGCTGTCATATTTTCATTTTTAAAAGTTATTTGCCAAGCCGATAAAACCTACTAATTTAAATACTTATGTAACACTATTTTTGCACAATTTCTTAATTTAAACTGCTTAAAAGTTAAGCTTAAATTTGTATTTATTAAAGCTGTTGAAGATGTGATTTAAGGAAAAGTCTATGTAGTTTTTCCTTTATTGTTCTTGGAGGAAAAAATAAATTCAGTGAGTGGGTGGTATTTGGTGGGTGGGTGCCTTCTTGCCAACGTTAATTGCGGCAATTAAGGACTCGCTCCCCGTTGGATGTCCTTGCCCAAGTATTGTTCTCCTGCAAGACCCTACCCCCTCCCCTGGCCGCTCCATTCCATTCCGTTTGTTCTATAAATGTTTTAAACATTTTAATTAGTTTTAATAAACGGCCTCGGGAGGTCGTTGAAGTGGGTGGGGAAAAACTGTTTGAAGTGGCCCGGCTTCGTCAACAGTTTCGTGTCAGGTGCAGGTTCACTCTTTCTCCCCTCTCTTTCGCTCTCAAGTTTGGTTTGACCCCGCATTTACCCTCTCTTTCGCCGGCACACACGGCTTGACAATGAATTTACGTGAAAAGGTCGTCGCCCACTTTTTTCTTTATTTCCTTCCGCTTTGTTTGCTTCTTTTGTGAGAGCTTTTCCAGCTGCCGCTGGTCCGCCAAATGGTCAGAAACCCATACACTCGCGGTTAAACTATCAACAACGCTGTTGAAGGCTTACCTTTAGTTAAAGTTGTCATGGCCAATTTTAATAATTTAATTTGGAGAGTACGAATTTATATGTGATTTCAAGTCCTATCTATCATTTGATCTATATTTAAAAAAAAAGGCTACCTTTAATTTATTTCTACTCATAAACAAGTTCACTAGGATCCTAGTAATCCAATACTTTGAAAAAATGTAAAAAAATACATGTAAAAATAAAAAAATGGCATTCAATTTATTTAAATATATAAATATATCTAAAAAATATAAAATACATATATTTTCATAGATTTTTAGTTGCATTAGTGCTATCATCCCAGCCACATCTGTGGGTCAAGTGGGATGAATAGTGTGTGTGTTTGTGCGCGGACAACGAGGTGTATGCGTAATGTTTAGTTGGCGGTCGCCCTTAACCCCCCAATGCCCCCGTTAACCCCACAACGCCTTCTCGGTTTTGGTTTTCGGTTTTGTTTTCTGGTCGCTGCGGTCGCTGCGAAATTTCCGCCTCTGAACTTTAGTTCACTTTTGGGTTGCGTGTTGCCAGTGCATTGTTTTTCTGTACTACTACCGCTACTACTCTTGCTCTTTCCAACTCTCATTTGCCCTCTCTTTCTGGCTAATATGTCCCGTCTCTGTCGTGTGTTTGTGATTGGGTCTTGCGGCCGAGCACTAAATAAGTTGACAAGACTGCGGTTCCCGGACATTTCGGGAACTGCGTCGCGTCACTGGGTAAGAGGTGGGTGTGGCACATGGGGGTTAAGGGGTTACATGGGGTTGAAAGGTCGCAAAACCTCAAAACGCTTGAATTTCGCAAATTTACCAATTTGGAAAAGGTTGGCCCGGGTTAATTTTTGGGTTCAATCGAGGGACGCCAGTGGGCGGTGCGGTTTAAATCAAAGTCAAGTGTTTTGAGGGACATTTCGAGGGTCCCACATATTTCGCATTACTCTCAAGGTAAATGGCTTTATTTAAATCAGCCTTATCTTAACATGAACTTCAGCTGCGGCATCACAGTAGTCAATTTCATCGAGGTTTTTATGGGGAAAATATTTTATGTACAGAGAAATACAATAAGAAGCTATTTACAACTATTCTAAAATATATATTTACTTATTTTTAATATTTATGTCTATTTTATTTTACTTTTAAGGCAGGTAGTTTTAACTTTAATGTTTTGATCTCCTTTAATTATAGTTTTAAGGGTTGACTTTAATGCCGAATTATTACATAAATAAATAAAAATACAAAATATTTTATGTTAACCTGATCTATTTCCATTCATTTTTAACCTTAAGTTTTTGAGCTACTTTAAGTGCTGACCCAGCTTTATGGGTCGACTTTAATGCCGTGCTATTTTTTTATTGTTCTGCCCCTATTTTTATGTCATTTAGTTTGCCAGCTACCCACAAACAAGAAAAAAAAAATTTCCGCGCTGGAGACCCGGAAAACTTGCAGATAAGAGAACGGTTCGTGTTGCCTATGAGGCAACGAAAATAAGTACGGGAAAAGTCTCGCCTTGCCAGTGAAATAAATATAACGAAAATATACAAGAAATGCTAAATAAATAATGAAAAATAGCGATAAAAAATCTACCAAACTCCATGCTATATTTTTCCAGGCCCCCGAAAAAAAAAAAACAGAAACGAAAAGAAAAACCATTTGCTGTCAACGCGGCGGTCGCGACAGGAAGACGATTTGCAGCCATTTGTCATGTTGAGGGCCATCGAGAGGAGGTGGTTGGGTGGTTGGGTGGTTGGGTTGCTTGGATGCAAGACTCAGGATGCAGAGGCGTGGGGGGGTGGCTGGAAGGTCGTGGGGGGAGGGTTGAAGGGGGAAGGGTCGGCTGGCACGGAAGTGCTGCCGAAAAATAAAATATATTGGAGGGGGTCGCCGACAAGGCCGAGGGAAATCGTTTGTTGTTGTTTGGTTTCATTTCTGGCTGCTGTCGAATGGCAAGGGGGGTTTGGCGGGGAGGGGTTTCGAGTGGCCAGGGGTATCGCGAGCGATATCCAAGAGAGGCTGTGTCAGTTTTTTAGGGGGGTGTTAAAATATATAAGCAGTAAATAAGCTTAAAAGCCGCGTGGGCGGCTACAGCTTCTGCTCTTCTGGGCTACAGTGATCACTGGATAAATCAAATCTGTACATTCTCCATTTCATTTGCTTCTAATATTTAAAGAAATTCTTGTTACGTTGTTTCTTTGAAAGAATTTTATGTGATATTGTACTTTTATTTATTTAAGGCGAATGTTTTTGCACTTATTGATTTATTTTATTTAAGTCTTAAGAAATTCCTATTATATAAATCGAATCAAAGCGAACCAAAACAAACTAAAATCTTTAAAAAAAATTATACTGTTTTTAATAAAAAAGTTGTATTTATGCAAATGTTTTTGGGCTTATAAGGTACTATATACATACACTTAAATTGATGATTTCATATAAAGATGACTTTTAAAAAATGTTTTATTATTATATTTAATTTTATGTTGTAAGTCAACTGTTTCCTATCCGCACTGTACTTATTGTTTGGCTGTTTTCGAAATTTATGTGCCTTGATTCTTCACACATGCAAAAGCCTCTCACATCGCCACCACTACACTTTACATTTCAAACAGTTGGCAATTGCAGTACAACAACATAAACAAAAAAAAAAAAGAAAAAAAATCAAACAAAAAATATAAAAGAAATGGATGGAAAGAGGAAAAAGTACTTTTTCCATGTTGTAAATTTCATTTTAAAGTCGCAGCGCGAAAAGTTTGGCAGCTCGATGGACTCGGAAAAAAGAAAATCACTGCCCCCTTTTCTTTTTTATTTTTGCCCAGGACTTTTCCTTCATCTTACCCTTGATTTTTATGGCTTTGCTCTTTCTGTTTGAGCTTGAGTTTGGTTTGAGTGTGTGTGTGTGTGTGGTGTGTGTTTCGCCTCCCCTTTTTTTTTTTGAGTGCATATATGTTGAGTTTTGTTTCAACAATTTATTCAAATTGAGTTTCACCGACTGCCGGCCATAACTCAAAGCCAAGTTTCTCTGGCTGCGAAATAAATATTTTTCGCTTTGGTCCTTTCACTTTCACTCCCTCGAATTTCCTCTGATTTGCTCCCTGCATTTCCCACCCCTACACAACTTTCCTCAGCTTTTCTCTCGCTCTAAGCAGGTGTTGATGGCTCCATTTTGATGGAGCAGCAGCTAAGCGGAAGCCGCAAAAGTGCGTGAGTCATAAAAATAAATTCTAAGCCCAAGTCCACAAAAGCTGAAAAAACAAAACAAAATATATATATATATATAGAGTCAAAGCGGAAAAAATAAACAAGAGAGCATAAAAGAAAAGAAATGGCATGAACAAAAGGGAAAGTTTGTCAGGAACTTTGAATTATTCGCTTTTGGCAGTCAATCAGTGATGTTGGGAAACTTGAGAAGGTAAGGGGAATATTTTGGCTCAAAGTTAAGTTGTTTTTGGCCGGGCTTAAAGCCAATCTATTTAGGATAGGTCAGAGAAGAATAAACGACACAAATCGTAGGCAAATTGTGGGTAAAGTAACATTACCCTAAGGGAAATGATTGCTCATTGTTGACTAAATTAGATCATAAACATTTTTGGACATTTGAAGGTAAATAGACTTAATTAAGAACTCTTTAATGTAAAAATATATCTAATAAATCCATAAAGAGAAATATGAAAAACCAAAAAATATAAGACCACGTGTGTGTAATGCTTGCCTTCTGATCAAATATTGATACCACAAGTATGAATTTTATAAGGCATTTCTACGTCATTCCTTCTATCGCCCATTTCCATTTCCAACTGCTTTTTTCTACAAATTTCCTTCTTTTCCGCACTCTTGAATCCAGCCTGCTGGCTCATTTGTCACACGAACTCACATGGAGCCAGAGTCCTGAAAATAACTATAACCCTTGGCCAACTTACCCTCTTCAGCCCTCCCAAAAAAAAAAGAAAACATCAGACTTATCATTAGGACTTGACTGAAAAAATAACATTATAAGATGAAACGAATTTTAAAAAAATGTATCATCAAAATAATAATAACAGAAATTGGACTTGCTCACGAAAAAAATGGATACTATAATCATACAATCTTAAATAAAAAAAAAAATACTTAAGTGAAAATAAGTAAATTAAACAATTTATTTAATTTTTGAAGAATTTTGGGTAATTTTTAGAAGTTTTTATTTTGTTATGTTAATTTAAAGCGTATTTCCATGTAAATTTAATAAATTTTTTATAATACTTTTCTACTTAGGTGAAAATAAGTAAACTAAAAAATAGTAGCAAGATTTTTTGAAGTATTTTGGTTAATAACTAGTATATTTTATTTTGTATTCCTGTTTTAAAGCGTACTAGTTTGTAAATTTAATAAATGTTGGGCATCTTTTATAATAGTTTCTATCTTTTTGGGGCTCTTTTGTCCTATTTTTTTCTCAGTGTCCTTGAACAGACGTAGACTCCAGCTGAGATCTGAACTGAAGTTGCACTTCAGTGCTAAGAGTTAAGAGTTAAGAATCGGTGGCGGAGCAGGAAGAACACGTCCTGGGCTCAGCTGGGATAGCGATTCTTTCACATCACGTGCAGGCCCAGCAGACTGGGGCGGGGCTGTCGTGGGTTAAGAGTGGGCGGGGCCATAAAACGTGGCCAAGACTACCGCCGAACAAAAGGAAAAATTCCTCACCGTTTTTAGACGGTTTTTTTTTTGTTGTTGGTGCCCGTAAACGTATCAATGCGATTTATGCAGGAATTCTAAAACCTTCAGCATTTCCCCTTTGTAACTCTCGTACATGCATGAGTCGCTGCAGCAAAATGTCGCGATAAAAACGAGAAGAAACCGGGCCAAAAAAAAATCACATATTTGTATATATATATATATATATATATATATATACATTAAATAGAAAAACCCCACAGAAAAATGTATTTGTAGTAGAAATACCCTGGGTTGACTTTTTAATCCGTGACAGAAGTCAATTTGTAGAATCGGTAGGAGTTTTTATATAATAAATAATATAAATTAAAAATCCCAAACAATAAATATAAAAATCTTATCTCATGGTACAATAAATATATATATGGGTATTAAATTATATATCCATTCAGTATGGCATTTACCTTTGCAAACTCTTTGAAAGGGTATAAAATAAGGTTGAAGTAAAGTGATGGACAAAATCACCCAAGAAAATGCAAAATAAATTGGCAGCTACCTTTGGCATGCCCAGGCTTTTCCCCAACCCATTTTCCTCATTTCCCTCATTTTTTCCTGCCTTTCCGCCGCTTTGCTGTTGCATATTTCAATGCCGCAGGGCAGCAAAAAGAAGAAAAATCCAGAGGAAAGAGAAAAATCTGCGACAATTTTGTCTCATTGTCGCTTGTCTCTGGCTGAGCCACAGAAATTCTTGGCAACATTTTGGGCCCTGTTTCTATTTTCTTGGCCCGTTTCTTGGCTCCTTTTTTTGCTTGTCTTATTTGACTACAAACAAAAATTCTTCTCAATTGCCAGCAAGCCATTAATCAAAGAGGCGTGATTAAAGGCAGGCAAATTTCTGGAATCGCCGCTCGGAAAAGCCATGAAAAAAAACGCGGCTTGCTGTATTCAAATTGGGCAGAAAACAATTTTGAATAATTATGACAATTTGAAAAGTTTTCGATTGCTGTTGACTTGGCGCAATGAAAAGTTGTTGGCAGGCTGGCCTCATAATTAATCACTTAATTAATTGAATAAAACCAAACAGAAGTGTTGAAGTAAATAATTCAACCCCAGGCAATGAACAAATTGGTGGGGAAAGGTCAAGGAAAACAAGAAAATGGCTGATGAACATGGGATACCAAGTCTTCAATATAAACACAATTGAATTGTCAATCAAAAATGGAAATGAAAAAAAAATAATACAATTTCCAATTTTTAAGTTTAATTTAAAAACTTGTAAAAACAAGAAAAACAATTTAGGAAACTGTTATTTTTAAGAATAATACAAAAATTTTGATTACTAAGCTAATATAATATAAGTTTTTACATTTGTTTAAACTTAGTCTATAAAATTCGTACATTTGTTATGTGATAGTGTTTAAATTTAAGCTAATTTCAACTGATTGACATAATAAATTACTGGCATTCCGTTTTATTTGCTTTATTTAAATTTATAATTTGCCAGCTAATGAAATTATTTGGAGCCTTAGGCTTCCCAAATATTTGCCACTGACTATTGCCAAATTAATAAGAGGAAAATTTTCTATAAATTATTTATCGCCAGAGGAAAAGCGTCTGTACAAAATGGCCGACAAGGTCACGCGTATTTCCACCCATACCCTTTATATATTTATTTTTTTTTGATTTGGCCCTCAATTTGGCAATCAATTTGGATTTGGAGTTCGATTTTCGTTTTGTTTGTTGTTCGCTTTCGGGCCGCCGATTATAATCAATTGCCACGCCCACTTAATTAAATGGCCCCCCGACTAATAGGCACTTGACAACGGAATGGGTTAAGAGTTCGCCGGGGGGCGATTGTGGGTTAAGGTGGGCGACAGTGGGCGATTGGCTGGTGGTGACCTGTTTGAGGACTCGATTCCAATGCATTTACTGGCAGATAAGCCGCTTAGCCTACCTCAACATTCGGCGGACACAGTCAAGGCCAGCGCATTAGTGCCATTCGAGTGGCACCGGAACTAATTTGCAATAAAATCTCGGTCAAATTTTTATCTCTGTGATGTACATTTTACAAAGAGATTGCTGTCTTTTTATTCAATAAATAAAAACACTTTAAAGATTAAAAAAAAAAAGTTGTCATTGAAACCTGATGATAACGATTAAATTAATACCAAATACAAAATACAGGCGTCACACTACAGTTTTTCGGTATAAAAATTAAGCTTAAAAGTATATAGGTTATATTATTTAGTATTGAACGAATTTTTATACTTTAATACTGTCTATAATTTATTTTCAAAACTAAATAATTTCATTTTATCATTAACATTTTTTGTTTTAGTTTTCTTTTTGTTAATTAATACTTTTACATAATATAATTAATATTAATAATCAAATATTAATAATTAGCTTAATCTTTGAGAATGTAATACTATAGAGAAAATGTTCCCTAATATTTCTTTATATTATTCCTCTGTCTTCTTTTTCTTTTCAGCTGGTTTTTCTTTCTTCGTTTTTTAGCTGTAGGATTTTTCTAGTCAATGCCTCGTCGTTTTTCCCTCTTTTCCCGTCTCAGTTTTCCCCATTTCCACTTCTGTTTTACCGAGCTTTGTTCTCTGCAGCCGCTTTTCCTACTTCTTCTTGTTATTATTTGCGGTTTGATGGGCAAAAACTTTTTGCCGTCTCTTTCCCTCGGCTTATACCTGTCTCTTTCCGTTTCACCTGTAATTTTTGCAACTTTCAATTAGGAAGGCATTAAGCCAGAAAGTGCTTCATTGGGATGCTGGGAAATGGAAATGGAAAGGGGTTTTCCATGGCCAAAATGAAAAGCTGTCGCAGGGAAAAATATAAAAAATGTTGAAGAAAGCAGGGAAAAAAATTCAGACAGCTAAAATTGTTCTACTCGAAATGAATTTGACTGAAGATGGCACAAGGAAAAAAAACAAGGGGGTTGAGGTTTTTGGTGTATATATAACTATATATTCTATCCCTAGTTGTTGGATTTTGCAAGGTATTTTTTCCGTGCTTTACTTTTTTGCGGTGGGCGTGGCTTGTTTTTAATTAAAAATGAATTCACCTCTTGCCGCACCTGTCTTCGAAACAAACTAAAAAATTATTTAGGGGAAAAAATAAATTGGAAAATAGAAGGAAAACTTGCGGAAAAAGTGAATAAATTTAATGGGGAAGAATGGAAATTTTATTTCGAGACTCTTGCATGTTATATTCGTTTTTAATTAAAATAAAATTCGCTATAACTTTGTTCAAATAGCATTGTTTCTGTTATCTTACACTATAAGTTTTGTAAAATTTACTTTACCAACGCTAATGCCATAAACTTAAATTTAATCAGCAAGTTGTTTTCTCTTTTCTCATAAAATTGCACATTTCCCCCTTCCTGCGAAAATAACTTAATTACCAAAGTACCAAAATACACTCACTTATCCAGTTTACGCAACCCATTGAAAGTACTCGAAATCCCTGTTTGTCAACTCACCTGAAAATAGAGAAAAAAATGGTAAACAGGTTGAAAATCAATGTTTATAACGATTTTGTCAGCAATATTTTTTCTTTAGCTTATTTTTATTTTATTTTTCGTATGTATTTTCTGTTCTGGTATACCATACATTTATTTGCTTAACAGAAAGAGCCGAAAAGGAAAATATAGAATGGTAAACACAACAACATCAAAGCAATTGACAAGCTCCAATTACAACAACAAAATTGATTTAATTTGCATTTCTCGCCAATTGCAGATACACAAAATGAACAAAAGAACCATTTTTTCGGCAACAAAAAAAAAAAAACTATAAAATACAAAAAAGATATATATGCCCATAAATAAACACAAGTGAAATATTTCGAAAAATCTAGTGGAAAGACAAAGGGGAAAATATTGAGTAAATAAAATTGACAATAGAGAAAACAAAAATGTAGTGGCCAAAAATGAAAGGTTTGGTTTGTTATTGGCCGATTTTTCGCATAGCCCAATTATCCAATATTCTCGGTTTCTCGTACCAGGGGTGCCGAAAGGGGGGCGTCAGTGGGCGTGTCGTGCCTGATTTGACCTCGTTGTGTGCGGGCAAAGTTCGCGGCAATAAGCGAAAAACTGATTACACTGCCACCGGCAGTAAACGCAATTGAAATTGATAGAGGCCACCGGCCATGGGTGTAGTTTAAAGGGGGGCACTCAGTACTATATGTGTATATCTTTGCCTCGGAGATGGAAGATAGGAGGAACGGCAGACGAGGCCGCAAAATCGTGGAAAACTGTTCAATTTTTGCGGCATACAAATGCTGGCCATACATTTTTGTCTGTCTGGTGGGTATTTAAATTTGAATTCCTCGCTGTGGAGATTTTCGAGTCTTAGTAGGTAGCTTTTGGTGTAAAACATCCAAATACTCGAGCTCTTACATTGCTTTTCTGATTTATAAGATTTTCGAAGTTTAGAAATTCAATAACAATTTAAATTAATTAAAATTGATGTATCTCAAGTAATGTTAAGAGACTGCAATATTAAAACTATTAAGAGTTAAATTATATATTTAACATCGTTTATTCTGATTTTTGACTATTAATTGGTATTGACTCAGCATTACACATTTGTAAAATGGATTTTCTTTTCTTTATATACTAAAATTATTTGAGTATATATATATAAACACATTTCTCATTAAGTACGTTATCGACTGCTTAGATGGTATCGCTAATCGATTAGTCCGAAAATCGAGAGTCGAAATACACCCTTGCTTTAATTACTGCGTATTCAATAATCGCATTTGTTAGGCTCGATTCATGGCTTAAAAGGACATTTCGCCATTGTGCTTTAATTGCCCGATGATGCATACGCAGACACGCACACTTTCACTAATGTCCAACACATTAACAACTCACAAGCACACACAGGTGCAAAGCATATATATATATATATATACATATATATGTATGTATAGATGAGCTGTGAATTATTACACGACACCGGGCCCATCTAATTAATAACAAATTTTTAATCGCACAACGATAGCCGGGCATTAGCTGCCACTCCCACCTTTGGCACTGCCCCCTTTTCATAACCACCACCCCCTCGTTATGTCACAGATTATTATTGTTATTGTTATTAGCGCTTGGGAATTTATGTGCAAAAATTTATTTGCTGCGTCGGCACTCAAATTGAGCATAATTTTTCATTTAAGTGGAAATTAATATTTTTACGCCCTAATGCCAGGGACACGCCCCCATATATATTTTCATCTTGTATTTCCCCTTCTTTTGCTAATTATGTCACGTCGTTTCGTTTTTGTTTTTGTTTTTGTTTTTGTTTTCGAAGGGACGAAAGAAAAAACAATATTTGCGAAGTCGATTTTGATAAATATATTAATGTGCCAAGCAAAAGGCTCTTTTTCTTCCTCTTCCTCTGCTTCTTCTTCGTCTTCCTTTATATTAAATATTAATTTTGATAGATATACTTATATATCTCGATGGGGGAAGGCATTAAAGGAAATGGCGGAATTTGTAGCACACTTTTCGGGCTGATTAGAGGATATTGAACAGGAAATTGAATGGGAATTCGACGGCATTCGTCGTTCCTGCTGTTGGTCAGGTAAATGAATTTAAAAGGGGGCGAAGTGCTGAAAACTCGGCAGTGAATTTTCACAGATTTCAGAGGAATGTTGAAAGTGAAAATTGAAGATTTGTGAAATTATTTGGGACACATTTTCTAAGGAATGTGTTTGTGGAATTTAATGAATAAACTTTCTTTGGTTGCGCAGGTAGTTGAATTTATGGTATTTTTGAAGAAAAGAACTAGAAAAACAATGTTAAAATATAATAGTACATTTAATTTTATTTAGTTTTAAATACTTGTAATAAACAATACTTTCACATGTTTTAAGAAATAGGAAACCAGTTACCATTAAAGTTTACTTTACAAATTACTAAGTGAGCCTAAGGTATATGAACTTTTAAAAGCTGATTAAAAATGATTTATTATTCTATTTATGTAGGAAAATATTTGTTGAACCTTAAAGAAGACACAAATATTTTATATTTTTGATAACTTTTTGTTTAGTGTTGTATCTTTCATGAGTAAATTTAACTTATCGAAGACTGTGCCATGGAAGAAGTTTGATTAAACCAAATATTTTGTGGTCTCGAGAACTCGAGTGCTGGGCAGCATATGGTTATTCGTGCCACGCCTCCTTGTATCTCTAGATTTTTCCTCCCTTTTTCCATGACGACTTTCCCCAAAACACATAGCTCATTGCTCATTGCCAGGGAGAGGCATAAATTTTCCTAAAAGAGAGACCAGCAATGTTGCTCTATTTGTCAGCTCGTGAAACAATCATAACACCCCCCTTTGGAAGCCCCTAGGAATCCCCTTTTGTCCCGGCTCTGCTCTTGGGTTGCAATGTTTTCTACACTTGCATGTAACAAGCCGACTCCCCATTTCGTCCTTTGGAGCCTTGCTCCTGCCCAGTTGCATACATTTGTCATGCTATTTGGCCAGGACATTGGCACACAGAGAGAAATAAATTCTGTATCCAGTAGTTTTCCATTCGTTTTTCTAACGTTTTCTAATAAGCTTAAATTCTGAAAAACTTAATCATCGAAATCGTGGAAAATGTATTAAACATATATATTTTTTTATTACTTGTAAGTTCCCCAGTTATATTTTTGTATAATTTATATTTCTAATTGAAAAGCATGTGTTTAACTTCAAATCTTTTATGTTTTATAATATTGTATTATTTTACCTAACTTTTCACCTGATAAAAACTTAAGTTTCATTGAAATTTTAAGTTATTTCAAATAGATATAGTTATGTTAAATATTGGGAAAAAAAGTTATTTAAAATATTCATATTTTATAGTATTTTAAATTGATATTGTTTTTGTTTGTTTAGTTTTTCCCAGTGCATCCTCACAGTGCCCCCTTTTAGCCTGCTGTGTGTCTGTGTGAAAAATTCATTGAATCATATGACAAGACAGAAAACGCATTGCCTTTCTTTTGGGGCAAAAACAGTGGGAAGGGGGGCTTGGTAAGGGGTTTGGTAATGATAACCAGGCCTAGAACAGATAGCAGCGCAAACATTTCAGCTTACCAGACCGGCCACGCCCTCTTCGCCCCTTTTCCCCAGCCTGTGTTTTGTGCATTACGTTCGGAAGGGTACGGGGTGCCATTGAAATATTGCGTATACGCAGTGGGGCACGGGCGAAATGTTGGGTAAATGGTTGAAAATCAGGGAGGCCATGCGAGGTATCGGTATGGCAAACTAACGATGCCCCAGCCACGACTTTAAACATCCATATCAGTTGCAGCTGGAAAAGCGACCAGAGAAACGCAGTCACCAAAAATATAGTGAGTAGTGAGGGTGGGGAAAATGGAAACTAGAAAATAGAAAATAGCAGGGTGGTAAATATAGAAAGGGGCCGGAGATAGTTTTGAATTTCATGAGTCCTTCGGGAGGCGGAGGCGGCGCACTAATGGCTTCAGTCTGCTCTACTTTCGCAAAAATTATAATTATTAATGAGCTTTCAGATATGTGGGCGAATTTGGAATTTGCTTCGTTTCCCACAAGGAAAATCAATGGGAAATTTGGTAAGCAATTGTGCAATTAGCAAAACATTTACATTCAAACGTTATGTCGGTAAAATTTCTAAGCTTTTAGGTAATTCTCAGAAACTATAAACTTCTCTTAATTGATCAAGAAATTGAATTTAATTGAAATTAGAAAAAAGGGAGTACAAAAATGCAATTCCAGACAGGAGGGTAAATCTTTATACCCAAAAAATCAACATTATTTGTCAAAATTTTTCCCCAACTTTGTGACGACCTTCCAAGCGACTTTAATTTGAATAATCTACAAAATGCCACAATAGCAGCTCCCACACACATGTCAAAATCAAAAGTATCGGCTCGGCGTATTTAACTTTTCCAGCTTGGCAGCTTTGAAGTGGAATCAACCGCAGACAAAGACGCCCACCGACAAACACACAAGTTATCTTTTGATTAGCCAAGTTAAGACGAGGGCAACAATATCAAAAACCAGGGCGACGGAAACTACGGTAACTGCAGAGGGCAAAATCAAAATCAAATGCCGAAAAACATCAAACGATGTGCCAGTAACACCTGTAAAATTTGACAACAAATGTTCCACTTGAAAGGCTTTAAAAGGCTGCAAGTATGTACAGTTGTTTTCGAAAAACTAGTACTTAAGATGTCTTAAATTCTTACAATCTCAAAATTTAAAACGTTTTATAGTTCTAACTAATTAATTTATAAAGAGCAGAGGATGTCTATGTGCATTTAGTGTTTGGGCCATCTTATAGTTTATAATATTGTAATATTTAAAATTTAACTTTAACTAAAACAAAATAAGGTTTTCCAAATTGTATATTCGCTTGTATCAAACATTTTGTACATTATTTTAGTTCACCCTCGTGCTCTGAACATAGCTGTATGAGAATGTTTGGTTAGTTTCATTGTTTGTAAGCTATTCCCTGGATTTTTCTCTTCAGCGATTGCCACAGCAACACAAAAAATTTTCGCACGCATTTAAACAATTTTTTTAAGCAGGCAGCAACATCTACTGCAGAAACAAAGAAGACGAGTCCGGGCGTCAATAATACGCACTTTGTTTCCACCTCCCGACATTCCACCCATATTTTTTTGTAGCCTACTTTTAGGAGGACAAGCCAAATAAAAAGAAAGTCGGTAAAAGAGACACTGTAAGAAAAATAGGGTGCATTAAATCGGAAATAAAAAAAGATTTTTAAATATTATAATTCCAAACTTAGAAGCTTTATTTTATGAAAATTTAAAATTTGGCTAATTATAGTGATTATATATATTGTTTTTTTATAATTGAAAGCCAAAGTTTATTTTATTTAATTATTATTTATTATTGGCTTCTTTAAGTAAAGTGATTAGGGATGTCTAAGTTTTGCTTTAACAAATTCGAAAACATCCTAATATCTTAAAGTGTAACGTCTAATTGAAGTCATAAAATTTGCTTTCAGTGGAGAATAAAAAAATCAACATTTCGCGACATGGTACGCTGATAAAAATGACAATTGATGGGCGTACGTGGGCTCATTGGGGCATGGGCAATTGCTGAGTTATGTTTTATGACAAATGGGATGCTGGGGCGTAGTCCGGAGGGGGTGGTCCCCAACACGCCCACCAATTGCCACAAATGCAGAGATTTTGTGCCAGGAACGAAGAGATAGCAGAGGCAAAAGTAAAAATAAATGGTAAATTAAGCTTTAAGTAAAGGTGGACACAAGGCAAACTTGATGTTCAATTCAATTTAATGTTCAAAAAGTATATATACTTAATACACTTAAAGTCTAAGGAATGATAAACAAGTTTTTCGTTGACTTTAAATATTTTGTTAGCTCATCAGAATATTCTCCTTACACATTTCTATATTTTGCTAATAGCTTGTATACATTGTGAGATGTTTTGCTCGTCTAATCCTGATCCATTTTGGTTTGGGTCAAGAGGAAATTCGCCCAATCAGCATTTTCCGCCTTGTGAAAAGATGTGAAAACACTTCTTCTCCCCCTCTTAATTTTCCTTATATTCTTCGTTTTTTGTTTTTTTTTTTTGCTGTTTTTTTTTTAGCCTTTTCGATTGCCTGAAATTTTTGATTTGCTTACGTTTTTATTTGGCATGGCAATTTTTGTGTTGTCTTTTTATCGTGCATTTTGTATTCCGCTTGTCATTCATATTCGAGTGTTTTTTTTCGGCGCTTGTTGTTGTCACTTTTGCTGTGGCAAGCGGTACGTGTCCTGCTTAACTAATCAGATATACCCACTCGCACATTGGCACGCCCAGGAGACAAAGCCGAAAAAAAGGAAAAAGGAGGGGCCTTGCGATATGGAATAAAATGAATTTCAGTTACTGTGCACAGACAAAAATGGCATTCAAATCGTCCATCGATATTTGGTACTTTAAAATTTGGAAAAAAGGTTTTAAAATGACTTTAGAAAGAGCATTTGAAAAAGCTTTCAACATTATTAAATATTGCTATCAAAAATATATATTATAATAACTGATACTTGTTATAATAATAATGTGTACATTATAGAATAAAAAATACATTTGCAAGTTCTTGATACACAAGGTTAATATGTGTGATATTTCCGGAAAAGAACCGAAACTTCTTTAAGAAAATTTAATTTAATTCAATTTTAAAAATAACTTTCATAATAAAAAAATATATCTGCATGTTTTTCAGACACATGCCTAGAGAAAAAGTACCAAAACTTTTTAAAGAAATTTAATTATATTATAACTTAAAAAAACTTTTGTGATTGGAAATCATTTGGAAATCAACCGATATAAGTGCAATTATATATGACTACAAAACGATTTTTTTCATATGAAACAAAAATTTTTACATGTAAAAACGACATTGTTTCAAGTATTGGTTTCACTTATTCTTAATAGGATTGTACATTTTTCCCGATAGTTCAAACTTTTTCCTTTTAATTTTTTTTCTTTTTCTGTTTTTTTTTTTCTGTGTGCGGTGGCTGGTGACGGTGCATCTGTGCTCAATTGTGCGGATTGTCAATCGCATGCAATTTAAATAAATTGAGTGTTTTATTGGGTTTTCAATTTGATGCCCACCGCAAAGAATTTCTCCGCTTTTCTCCCATTGTTCGTATTAATCATCGTCGATTGTACGGCGGCGGTTTTTCGATGGTTTGGCAATCGCAATAAACCGAAGTTAGAATATTTTTCGGTGCGCAAAAATAATCAGCATGCGGTGTATAGTACACGCTTATGGCATGGCTTGCAATTAATACCCGCCCGTTGAAAATCAATTTTTTTTCTGTCGGCAATTCGAAAATTTGGCAAATACTGCAGGGCAAGCAATTAGGGGAAGGTGTTGAGGGATTGCTAATCGACTCAATTGTGGTCAAATCAAATCGGAATACGAATCAATTAATTTCCAACGGTGTGGGTAATTCCAATATGCACTTGTCTGTTTTGTTACAATTTACAAATATGTTTCAAATAATAGTTGAGGGTATTCTTCTCTATTTTTTTGTATTTTTTTTTTATGTTTGAAATAATTCATATCTTCAAATATATGTTACTACTTTTTAGGAGTTATTTAAGGCTACTAAATATTTAAATTAAACAAATCTCATTTTAAGCAATTTTTATTTTCTGATACTTTTTCAAAGACATTTCTAAAAGCCAGTGTGTTTTTTCCTAAAGTTCAATATGTTTGTACAGCTAAACTCGTTTTTCTGCCACGCCCTCTCATTATCGTTTGCCCATTTTTGTGTTGCCTTTAGTTGTTGCCATTTTTTTGTCATCATTTTGTGGCAGTGAAATGTGTTCAACATAAATAAATATACAAATTCATTAAAACGAAACATCAGAGCGAATTAAAAGAAAGAGATAGTGAGTGTTGACACAGTGCGACTGTAAAAATTGCAATTGTATTTAATTTTGCTAGCAACAACAAATAATGTAAACAAAAAAGTTCTTGCGTTTTTTGTTGCATATAATTCGGAGTAAATAAATGTTTTCACAAATTTGTTAGTGCGGGTTGCCTTAATATTTTACACGAGTGCCCAGACGGCCATAAAAAGTTCATAGTATCATTATAAATTTTTAACAATTGTGACAATTGTTGTTGCCAGGACAACGCACATCCCATTGTGTCCTGCATCCTGTTTCACGTCTCTACACAGCTGCAATTTTCACACGCTTGTTTGGGTTTAACAAAAGCAGCGGTGCCAGAAAAAAATATAAAAATAAAAAACATAATCATCATCATCGTTACAGCCAAAGCAGGAAAAAAAAATCATATTAAATCTGTTTATCTCCAGTTAAAACATGAATTTAAGTTGACATTTGCTGGGCATACAGTGAAAATTAGTAAAGCTCATTATCAAATGAAAAGTCATTTTCAAATGAAACAAATACGAAAACAAATAGTTCTAAAACGAAAATGAAAATGGGCACAATTTTAAAGACATTTAATCTACGAAGGCATCCTTAGTTTAAGAAAAGTACTCTTTCAGCTGCATAATTTCGGTGCGCCAAATGTTTGCCATCTTCGATTTTTCTACCCACACTCGATGACCCCATGAACTTTTGTATATCCTTTCACGAAAAACCCTTGCAAATGTATACACATCTTTTTATATATTTTTTCTTGCGAGCTGAGCAAAAATAAATAAAATTCGAGTTATAAACAAAGGCAAAAATAGAGAGGGTAAGTTCGAAGGACTACGATGCAAAGAATTGATGCAGAATTCGAATAATTTTATGGCATATTTAAGTGTCTGCATAATTTGCTCTCCAAATGCCTCTGTCCGTCTCTTTCTTCTCCAGCATAGCCATCTCTTTCTAGAGATGAGCACGTGATGGGATTACGAAATGCCGAAACGCATGCGAATAGACCGAATTTCCATGAATATCCGAGACATTTGAAGTTCTTGGCTTCTATCTATTGCATAACAAACAGCTTCTTCGAGTTGTTTTTTAATCGGGATTGGCGGTCCATGTCTTCGTTTATTTTATTTTTATTAAAACTTGTGATATGGTGCGGTTATAAGTACTTATACTTAAAACGGCAACTTCAAAACGAAATAGAAAGTAAAAATAGCAGCACAATTGATTAATGATTATTGTTTTTATATATTTATTTGGTTTTAAATTATGCACATCAAAACTAAATTTCTTTTTAAGTCAAGTTGTCAATATTTTTTAATTTCTGCAATTTTGACACTCAGTTTTCCAAATAAATGGCCAAGAATTTCCGTGTTTTTTGACCCATCTCTATTTTTGCGGTTGGCTTTGCTGTGCAGTTTTGAGGCCCCCCATTTCCCATTTTCCCATTTCATTTTCCATTTCTATGCCTGTGGGTTTTCCACAGTGTGTGTGTGGGTGTGTGTGTGTCGGTGTGCACATGACATGAAGCACAAAAGGTTCAACTGACTGTAAAACGCTTAAATTGATTTAAATGCAAAGTCGACCCGAGAGTCCGAGTTCGAGTCGAAAAATGAATGAATGAGCGAATGAATGAATGAGTGGAGTAAGTGATTGGATAGGCAACGGGTTGCCCCTCGCACCATTTGCCTTTTTTTTGACCATTTCCCAGCTTTTGACTGGCCCTTGAGGCCATTTCCTTTTTAGCCCCTTAACTTACTTTAATCAAAAGTGCCAAGGAAGCGCCAAAAGTGGCATACCATCATTTTCGCCAAGTGTATGGACAGCTGTGGACATAATCATAATCTTAAAAAGTTCTTTAAAAAAAATTTGAGCTCAATGGATTTTCTAATGTTTAATGGCGAATTCGAAATATGTGTAAACTAATTTTGTTTTACATTTTTTTTTTTTAAATGGAAATTTTATACTTACAAAAAATGCTAAGCTTGGTCAAAAACATAATTTGTTGCAAATCAACTGAGGCTAATTTATTCTTTTCAATAAGAATATTTGATATCTGTAAATACTAGATACCATAATTTTGTATCCAACTGTATGTGTGCAAAACTTTTGGCCGCAAAACATGGCGATGGAAATAAAAATAAGCAAAATGAAGATGGGGGAAAAGTTTGTTGGCTCTGCGTGAAGCTCAATGAGCTCAAAAATCTCTTTTTAATACTTGGGCATAACTAAATTAACAAAGCATAAGTACAAACTAAGCTGGTTTGTGTGTGTGCTTGTGTTCTTGTCTGCTCCTGAAGTTTGGCTTCATTTAACAATTTTAGGAAAATTTAATTTCGGCCAGCCTGCAAGCCAAAGCAATTTTCCAGCTACAAATGAGCAAGAATTTTGCAAAGTGGGAGGCATTTTGCAGCCTCTGTTTGTCTGGCATACAAACATATAAGTCATGCCTTCAAAATATGAGCTATGAGATACATTTATCTAGAAATATTTAAAAATTTAAATGAAGAGTTTTAAAACACTTTGTATTCACTTTTTAGCTATACGATTAAAGGTTTTTTCTAAATTATTAGTTTATCATAACCATTATTTAATGACTTATTATATATTTATATATTTTTTGTAATGCTTATTATTAAGATCATATTAAAAATGATTCCCTGACTGCGTTTCGACACTTTTGTGCTTTTGGCACCAGCAAACTAAAACGAAATGCGTTGCGCAATAAGATGGTCAGAGGACATGGCCAGGATGTCGGCAAATAAACGCTTGCAGGTTGTATAAAAATTGTGTATGCAAATGAAGGCAAACAGCAGAAACAGACAGCGGCAGCAGCAAAAGGAATAAAAAAAAGTTGAATTTTCTTTTTTTTTTTTGTTGTTGTGCTGCCCATTTTGTTTGCCTCTAATGTGGAGTGTGGAGGTGAAACGGACGGACAAGGGCAGGACTCACTTCCTGGACGGTGTGTCACTCTGCTTTAAGGATCCAGGACCAGGACCCTTCAGGGATAACGAAGGATGAGTGGCAAACTTCTTTTTGTGCCGGCCTTTTATTTTCTGTCTTGTATATACTATACAGTACATTCATTTATTTTTTTTCCTCCTTTTATTTTGCCCCTTGTTTTGTATTCCGTGACTCCTTCTCGTGACTGCGCCTATGAATTGAATTATTAAGCATGCTCTCTCGCTGCCAGATCATTCAAATGCAGAAAGCGCCGGCAGCGAGCTACGCGATTTTCTGCTCAAATGGAGGCACAAACTTTAGCCAAAAAAAAAATGCAAAAAAAAAAAACTTAACAAAATCGGGAAAGAAAACCCGGCAGGAAAAAGCCGGGAAACATTTTCACGGCGGTAAAGTAAAATGTAAATGCTCCCTGGCAAATAAATGAAAATTAACCAAAGTGAGACGGACTCAACTCAATCGCAGCTCAATTGGAGCTCCTCTTTTTTACGCCGTGAACTGGCTTAAATAATAATTAAGTAAAGTATGTAAGGATATTTTTTCAGACCTTTCGCAGAACTCGGCTGTATAAAAAAGTGGAAATACAATACAAAAATAAAAACATTGACGATTTTTTCAAGAGTGTCAGTAAGTTTTTAAAGGAATTTTTAAAATTTTTAAAAGCTTGCAGAAGGTTTTGCAGTTTTTATAGAAAAAGTTAGCAAAAATCCAGTGAAATGAATTTAGTTAATTTAAACACAGCAAGATAAACATAAAGGACTGCTTTATTCAATTAAAATCGATCGATTGCAAAAAAAAAATGCAAAGGCGGGAAAACTGCGAAAAAAATGGGTCGGCGAGTAAAGAAGGAAAACTGCAGTTTTGTCCACTTTAAAAACTTTCGAGTTGACCGAAAACTTTGCCCTTTTCTCGGCGATGCTGCATAGGCGTAGAAAAACAAGAGAAAGCCCAACCTAAATGTATACATAAAATAAAAATAAAAATTACAAACAAGGAAAAAACTTTTCTAATCTAAAAAAGCACAAAGGCAAACACCAGGCGTGGGCGGTGGTTGGTGCTTTGGTGGGTGGTGCGTTGGTGGGTGGTGGAGTGTAGGCCAAGTGCAAAATAAAATTATGGTATTAAATTTTCATGTCAAT
Organism: Drosophila elegans; assembly: GCF_018152505.1. NCBI lineage: Eukaryota > Metazoa > Arthropoda > Insecta > Diptera > Drosophilidae > Drosophila > Drosophila elegans. Next base: position 5,430,497 of record NW_024545513.1, read on the forward strand.
TACAAACGGCGACAGCCAACAAAAGCAAAAACATTGCAAGCAAAAAAAGAAGGCAAGAGCTGGAGGAAAAATGGCTGTTGGAGTGGGCGGAAAAGCCAAGAAGCTGGCCATAATAAATGGCTGCCCCCTCCCGGCGAATTTTCACACCCCCTTTGGCCACCCAATGAAAAGCAGGTGTCAAAAGCAAGTGGCGCACTTGCAATTACAACAAAAAGCAGCAGGAGCCGCAAAAAGGCACGCAAAAATTTAAATGAAAACCCAAGAAAATGCTGAAATTATGGCACACTTTTTGGAGCTGGGTAAAAAGCTAAGAAATTAAACGCATATTTTACTAGTTTTTGTAAGATTCTATAATTTTGATATTGCTAGAAACTTAATAATAAATTACTTACTTCAAGTTTTTATTTGTGTTTAATAGAGATTTATAACCATCATTAATCGACTATATTTTTGTTTATTCTTTTTAATAAACTCCTAGTTCTCTGTTTCAAGATGTATTTATTAAATTGTTTTGTGTATATACAAACCTTAAATATCATTAGCACTTTGCTTGCTTGTTTTGTAAATAAAGTCCAGAACAATTTTACAAATTAATTTTATTTACCTGCATAATTTGTCCTCTATGTAAATATTTTAATAAAATATTTGCCAAAGTAATTTATTTTAAATTCAGGAATTTTATTTTAACTTCAAGCTAGATTTAACTTTATTTATGCGTGAATGTTTGCCTTGTATAAATCCACTGTGAAAGTTGTTTTTAAGTAAATAAATGTCGAATAAATAGTGGCGCTTTTTACGCAAACTTTTTTGGATTAATACCCATCGATATTTTTTTGTTAACTTTATGAATTTAAATTTAAAAGGGTGATTCTCTTTGATTCCCAATTGCTGCTCACTTTGAGCAAAGTTTTTGCGCTAGTTTCTTGTTTATATATAAGCACCTATATACGTGGGTATTTTTCACTTTTTGCCTGGCTTCTTCCCGCTTTCCAAAGTAGGTAAAAAACTTTTCCGTTTCCTCTTCTCCATTTTGGCCACCTACTTTTGGCCAAAACCAAGAGCTTCCAGCATTTTTTCGCATTGCCGTTTATTTCCCTTTTATTTTGTTGGCCAATTTCCGGTAATTCAGTTTTATGCAGCAAACTTTTCTATTTTTTTCCGCTCCACTCCGCTTTTCGCATCGTATTTATAAATAAATATGTTCTTTTGCTTGTTTTTTTTTTGGCGGTGGGTGGTGGGTGTTTCTGGTACCCAAGGTCATTGAGATGTGTAAACTTTTGCCCATTTGCAGTTGGGCGAAGCAACAAATGATGATGAACATTTTTATGGGGCAGCACAGTGCGTTTCACGTCGTTAAATCACTGGCAAGGGATCAGAGTTGAGAAGTCTGTAAAGTTGTGTGCACTTTTACGGATTCCATTTGCCATGGCGAATATTCGCTGGATTTATTGTTCTACTTTTGAGTTTTGTTTTCCATTATTGGACTGTACTCTCCTCCATATGACATGCTTCTTGGCATTAAATTTTATTTTAAAGATTGACTAAGATATTATGTTTAAAATAATTTTAAAAGTTCACAGAGCAATTATTATTAATTAATTTTAACAAATGACTGAGATAATTGTCATAGATATTTTTATATGATTAATATTTCGACTTTAAGTTTTTAATTAATGTGGTTTTCTATTTAAATTAATATTTTAATAGCTTAAAAAAATTCCTGATAACATTTTTTTACTGTACTTTACATTTAATATTTCCACCGACTTTCAAATGTTTTAGATAATTTTCATTTTCACAGCATCACACTGCCACGCCCCCACCGCCCACACCCGCCCCCCAATTCGCCCCACTCTTAATTTGATTAGAAAAGTTTCGACTTCGAAAAAAAAAAAAATTTTATGACTTCAAGAACCCAAGGAAAAAATTTTAAACACCAGGAAAAAAAAACAACTACTAGAAGGAGAGAAATATTTTTGGTCTGGTTTGTTGAGGTTTTCCTCCCACATTTTGCCGAATTTTCCGCTATTACCCGTTCTTCTTCCTCAGTCGCTTTGTTGTGGTCTTCACTTGAAAAATTTGATTGGCAAACAAGACTTTTTGTTGCTGTTGGTTTCTGTCATTTTGGCAATTGGCTAAAAGTTAATGGAGTGGGAACTAGCGGGGGGTTTTTCACAGTCTTTCAAGTGAATCGCTCGCAAACTACAATTAAATTGTGAGAGAATCTGAACCAAATCAAATCCCAATCTGTCAGAAGTGAACCCACAAAATGTTTGTCTTCGTATATTTTCTTTCACTTTCAAGCTTGGCCTTGGGAATGGCTATCTGAACTCCATAAAAGTATCTACGAATTGTTCGGAAATCGTTGTGACTTGACAGATAAATATACATCTATTCCTAGACATGGGAATTTGTGGGAGTACAACAAAACCATAATGTGTAACCTTTAATGTTGTTTTAATTTTTTGCTTAAGTAATATTTATTAAAGGTTTATTTTATTTTTTTCTTTTATGGTTACAGCAATCCTATTGAATTATTGTAGTAATTGGAATATGTCTTATTGGGCTCCTACTTGAGTGCTTAAAAATATTTTATTCAACTGACTTTCGTTATAATTATTTGTCATTTCTTTTTATTATGTTTTTATTTGTTATTTGATTAAATGGAAAATGAAATGCAAGACATTCAAATTAATTGATTGTTCATATTTAATATAATCGTAGCCTTATTAGTTTCTTGTATGTTTTTAATATTTTCCCATTGGAAATGTTGTATATGCATTCCCAATTGAATATTTCCATTGTAGCCAATAAGCATACATGATCTTAATAGAAACCCAGTTGGATTTAAAAATACCTTTCTTAAGCAATAATAGTTTATCATTAATTTCAATTGACGAAAATGTGTTTAATGAAAAATTCAAGCCTCTAAGTACAGTGAATAGGAATATATATTAAAGTTTAGCCCACAGAAGCGAAAACATCAAAGTGAATTTGCTCAGTTGTGGAAGTCTGGCATTTTTGGTCATTCCATTAGCGAAGTCCGGAAGCAGAATACGACCTCTGAACCCGGCGAAAACCGCCCACCTACCTTTTTATTTATTTTTTTTCTGGTTTGCCCACATTTATGACGTGGGCGCCTCTCCTAATTGACTTGAAACATTTTCACAATGTACTAAATGCCGCCACCATAAACTCGTGTACAACCCAAAAAAAAAAGTTGCAAGTCATTTTGCATTGATTGATTGATTGGTGGATTGACTGATTGGCCTGGCTTGGATTTCACTTGCACTCAAGCAACAGCCCCTTAAATGCAAGACAAACAAAGAAAAGCTCGGGGGAAAATGGGGAAAATAAAGCATAGCATACTTAGCTGCATCAAGTATGAAGGAGAAACATTTTTTGGTCTTGAGTAAAAGTCCTTGAGCGAAGCTCAGACCTCTTAGCTCTTGCCAAACCTTTGGGCTTTTTTAAGTTTACCTTTTGAACATAAAGCAAACTTCTTTAAGTTTGTGTGTGATAGATAATATAAGGATATGGGAGTATAACTAATCGAAACTCAGTTATTTTTATTTTTAAATAAACTTTCAATATAAATTAGATTTATTGTAATCTAACCTTTGCAAACTAAGTTGTGACTCAGGTAATAAGTCAAAAATATTTTTTTCTGTTAATGTAGATTTACGATATCCTTAGTTAATTTTAACTTAAACAAAAAGTATAGGTTAATGACCCTTAAAAATTGTGAATAATTTTATAAGTCAAGTTTTGACTTATAATGTGATATGTGACACTGTAAATATTATCTTTTTAGGTGTTAACTTAAGTAAGCAAAGTAATTATGTAAAATCTACTTATGTGCATTCCAACACCAAGTAAACTGAATATAATATAATAAATTCCAAGAGCCGTATAAGTTAAAGTCTTGGCATATCACTTAAGTGCCACAACGGCCTTAAATGCGACTTACCATAAAGGAAAATGTTCAGGAAAAATGTGGAAAGTTGTTCACTGCTGTATTTTCTTTTTTTTATACTATTTCTTTCTTTTTGCGGTCCTGCGAGGTGTTTTGTTGTGGCCAAGTGGATATCGTGTTTGGCCTTGGAGGCGCTGCTCTCTTCCCTCCCCACAAAAAAAACGGGTTTATGTCGCCAACTTCTACTTCTATAAATTGCTTTTTTTTTAGTTGTATTTCGTATTTTTTTTAGTTGCAGGTGCAACTTGCCTCGGATGCTGAATGAATGGGTTGGATCTTTTTTTTTTTGCAGACCGGTTGCACAGGAAGTTGGCCAGCACACACAAAAACACAGGCACACACAATAACAGAAAAAAAAGTAATTTATTATTTCGTTATTAAGGAATATCTTTCAGATATTTAGTAGATTTATTTTGCATTTTATTTTGTATTTATTTAAAATTTAATATGGATTTTCTTGTGATTTATTCATGGTTTTTAGATGTATTTTATCAATTTTAGGAACAAACACAGATTGCACTTTCAAAAAATGAAGTTCGGAATATATTTTGGGTTGGTTATACTTCAGTTGTTTTTGATTTATTCTGGCTGCAGCATGGAGTTGTTGTGGTTTTTTATTTTTGTTTTTTGATTCGTTGTTGTTGTATTTGTTGTTGTTGTGTTTTTGTGATTTTTGTTGTTGTTGTTGCGAGCGACACGCAACCGAATTACACGACTGTCTGCTGACACGGCGGAACACGTACTAAAAACTTGTTATAGGAAAATCGCTCTTTGGCCGTCGCATTACCGCCTCTGCCGGCGTCGACGTCGACGCTGGAAGCGCTGTCGACGTTAACAGAGGCACGCGCATGCAAAAACAATGTTGGGAAAACTGTTCCCGTTTTGACGCCCCAACCCCCCTCCTCCACCACCCATCGGGGCAAAGTGTTCCCAAATAGTGGAGTTCGCGTGCCGTCCTGCTGCTAAAAATAAAATACCCGAGCGTTGCTCCCTCTCTGTCGCACTGCCTATGCCCCTCTCTCTCTAATGCATGGCTAGCATTTTGTACTAAATTTAAGCGAAGTGAAACGAAGGCAACTTCGTGCTTAAAAACCAGGTCGTCGTTGGCTGTCGGCTCGGTTCTTATGTTAACAGGATATAACAGTTCTGTTTTTCGGTACCATAACAGCACTGGCTTTTTTTGTTGTTTGGGTGGAGGTGCTATGGTATCCGAAGATATCGGGGGGCTTAAGTGATATTATAGCCCGGCATAAATTAGCCATCGGGTCCGACGCATTAAAATCTTGATTGGTGGCCGGCAGATGCAGTTCCCAAAAGAAGAAATAAGTAAGCGGAAGTGCCACACAAAAGTGACAGCAGCAACAGCATGCCCCACATCGAAATATATATATATATATACATATATAAATAAATACATGCATACATCAGACTTTAAAAATATAGTAATATTTGCTGGAATTAAAAAATATTATGATTGAAAGTTGACAAAATCACTAAATAGGAACATTTTACATTTTTAATTTCTGTTGAAAAAAAAAGGGTTAAACATATATTAATATTTTAAATAAAAATAAATATATTAAATATTTTAAATATATTGCTCAAAATAATAGAATAATTTAAAAAATCAAAATATTTTATAAGGTTTACCTAAATGTGTTGAATAATTTCGTATTTAGAAAATAGCGTTATATTCTGATATATATATTATTTCACAATTTATTTATAACATTAGTTATGTTAAAAATGGTTTAAAATGCCAAAAGGAGCACCACTATTATCTTGAACTTGGCTGTAAATGGATAGGTATAGCCATATATTGGAGAGGGCAGCCCCCGCGGGGGAAAAGTGTTGTATGGGAAGGCGAACTCTTGACATTGATAAGACAAACTGGCATAAAGAGTCCCACTGCCACTTCCACTTCCACCGGAGAATGGGTCACCCAAATGCTGGGAAAGCACAGTGGGTGTTGAAAAATTCTTATCTATCGAGTTTATTATTACAGCAAATTATACACTTCATTTAGGCCTCTATTACTCTTTCTCGATTCGGGCAAAATAGATCCTAAATAATGTGTATTGACTTACTATGTTTAGAATTTAAATTATATTAACATTCTTTGCATTTTATATTTAAACCTTTTTATTTATAATTGTTTATTTATGTCTGTATAAATTCTAAGAGATGACTTGATTTTTGGCAGCATCCGATTTGGTGCCACTGTTTTCCCTGCGGTCTCGTGACAAAGCACCTGAAAGCGTTTTCCTCGTTTTCCCCAGTTTTTCCAGTTCGAAGAACTATTGACAATTCACGCTGCCGGCATCTCGTTCTTTTATTGTTCCCTGCGATTGGGAATGGGGTTAAAAATTTAAATAAAATGCGCATGCAAAAAAGAAAGGGCAACAGAGAGGGGAAAGGGAGCAATGTGAAGAAGACACAACAGATGTTTACAACAAAGGCCAGGCCCATAATTAAAAGCTGGCCCAGAATGCAACTGAAAACTTTCCATACGCCCGCCCACGTACCGCCCACTTCTTGAACTGGCCCACAATAGTTTAATTATATATCACCTTTAAGATTTTTCTCTTAGTGGATAAAATAAACGATACAATGTAAAATCATACCACATCTTATTAAAATTAAAAATATATTAATTATTAATATTATATATTATTATATATTAATTATTTTATTAAAATTAAAAAAAAATATTAAAAACAATTAATGGCAAATTATAGTTTTTAACGAAGTCCCTAAAATTCTAAGATCAATATTTGAAACGCAAATTAACATTTATTTAAATCATTATTTTACTGAAAAGTGCTTGATGCCAAAAATTGGAACTTTTTAATGCTGTTTAAAGTTGAATCCTAAAAAATTAGCCCAATTTTTTTCAGTGCCCCAAGGCTTTTTCTCTTCGACAGTGCGAAATGTTTTTAAGCCGAAATTTACGAGTAACGCCTCCTAAAAAGAACTAAAAAAAATACATAGTCCAGAAGCTAAAAACAACAAAATGGGGGCGTCTTTTCGTGATTTTTCGGGCCCGGGATCTCGTTTCGCTTTTCATTTTTTTTCTTTCGATTTTGATTTCTGGGGGTTGTGACAGACGAATGTCAATAGAACGAGAAGGCCGATGGGCTGGGGCATCGCCGCATCTCACTCGCACAGCTCAGCAGCCGTCGTATGCCCATCAACAACAAATCAATGACGACGACACATGTTGGACATCCCAACTTGAAACCGAAAACTGGAAGTCGGAAGAGATAGTACAGAGTGGGGACGACACCAAGAAATCAGGGTGCACTGGCAAAAAAAAACTGTGAAATCTATTCTCCAACCATACCCAAACATTTAAAAAACTCAAAACTTTTATTATAACTTTTACGCTATATTGTTTAGGATCGGAATAATAAGCTAAAAATGCATTTATGTTAAATTTGTTATCTCTATATTTAAGTTATATTTTTTCTTTAAATTATATTTCCAAATTCTATCATTAAAACAATAATTCTGAAAAAAAGTTATATATCGTCATAGATAATTACATTTTTTTTTTTGCGATCCTTTTTATTACAGAGATCGTTTGATTATCTTAAGCAATTAAACTAGTTTTAAAAACAACAATTAGTTTCAAAATTAAGTTTAAAAGTTTATTGGGATTTCATTTAAAAAGTTAAATCTAAATTTACACCTAAAAAACAATTTTTAAAGTAGTACATAGTTTTTGTTAAATAATAATCAATACAAATAGTATATTTTAAACACATTTTCTTCTAGGGCAACATACAACAAACGAAATCGAAAATTGCTAATCTTAATCTTTGGAAATAATATTCCTAGATAAGCTTACTACTTCTATTGGGGGCATTAAAAACTTTTCTCTCAGTGTTTCGTAGGACAGCAACAATGCAAGCGTTTAAGCATTTGGAAGCAATTACCCCAGCAATGAAGCGTTGAATGAATGGGAATGTATGGCCAAGAACGGCAGATGAGGTAGTTGAGCGGAATGCCGAGGTGCGGACAGAGTGAGAGGGGCATATGGAGTCTTAAGCGGTGTGACAGGGAGGGCTCGACAGAGCGGGACACACGTGTCCATGTGGATCAGTTTGCTATACCCCCCTGCCCACTACCAATCCCTTACAAACGAATTTATGTACATTTTTGTGCATATTTCCTGGGATTTTGAATGCTCGTTTGGCGCTCGGTCGCTTCTTCCTCTTATTTATCGGGATTACTTACTTAGTGGAAACGACAAACGACTTTAGACAGAGAGGGGGCTAAAAGGAGCGAAAGAGACAGAGATGGAGACGGAAACACGAGACGTTTCAAATGCCAATGAGCCGCGGATAAACGAGATGCGGACTACAGTAGTTACAAAAAAATTAGTTCTTACAAATATAGAACATTTTAAACATTTTAAAGAATGCAAAAAAATGTGTAGAACTGTCTTACAGTTTAATCATATCGAAAAAGTGGAAAAAAGTAAACACTTTAATTAATATTAATAAAAATGTGTTAGTTAGTAAATTACAGCATTTTACCAATTTTGTTTTTATTAAATTAAATTAAATTAAATTAAAGCAAATCACACTTTTTTTTTTATTTTATGGTAAAATTGTGTGGCCAGAAATTCGTAAAAGATTTTTATAAACCTTTGGTAAAAAAGTCATCAATTTAAGCATATGTAGAATTACATACATTATGTGTTGTGAATACTAAATAGAAAAAAAGTTTTTACAAATATTTAAATTTGAATTGCTGAATTTAAATACACCTATATGTTTTTTTTTTTTTTCAAAAATCTCCTTTATTAAGTGATCACTGTAGTTGAGCCTCCGACTTTCGGTGCTGAAGTTGTTTCCGCATAATCGGGAGCGGAACAACGGAAGCTGCATGCAGAAAGAGAGGGGTATATGTGAACTGAAAGAGACAGAACTATGTGATCACCGCAAAGGAAAGGCTTTTTATGGGTGAAAGGAAGAGGGAAGTCTACTCTAATTGCTGCACTCCAGAAAATTCAAACGAGCATTTTTGACTTTGCATTTTAATCTTTCTTCCCTGGATTCTCCGCCCCCTTTAATGTCTCTTTGCTTTCTTCTCTTAGTATCTTATTTTCATTTTGGTTGCCCTTTTACGACGTTGTTGCTGCTTTTGTTTGTGTTCTGCCTCTTTAGTGTTGTTATGATTGCAGTTGTTCGAGGCGCTCTTGTTATTGTTATTCTGTGGCCGATGACAGCTGAAAATTGGAAGGAAGCGCCGCCTGAATTACAGTGGAATAAACGAGTAAAATATGGACTACAAAAATGTTATAAATAGCTTATAAAAACCGGTTATGTTTAGATACTGTTTGGTCATATTTAAATAATATTAAAAAATTTTACTATTTCTATTTTTGGAAAGTCAATTTATGTGGTGACAAAGTGCTATCTACTTTCGAGGTTAGATCCATGGTATTAACAATTTGGAAAAAAATATATTAAATGAGGAATTTTCACAATTCTTTTTATTTTTTTGGGCTAGCTTTGTCATTATGTATTTGTTTGTGAGCTTTTAAAACGGATATTCAGTGATTTAAATAAAACTTTTTTCTTTAAAAACATTTTGCAATTGTAAAGTGAATAACTGAAATGATTAATGTAATTTAAAATTACATAAGATATTTTTATAATTTTTTTCCACTTAATCCACTGTAACGCAGCCTCCAATCATGGCCTAAAAAATCTGTGACGTTTGGCACTTCCGTCGTTTTATGTATTTTTTACATTTTTTTCTGTGATTTGTTTTGTTACCTCCTGCTCCTGTTTTTTTTTTGTTTTTTTGTTCAACTGTTTGCTCGGGCATTTCAACAGAAAATTTTAAATATTAAAGTTTTGTGTGCTTAGCGCCTGATGCCCATGTTATTGTATTTGCGTTTGATATATTTGTATATAGCTCCGCCGCTTGTTGTTGTTTGGAAATTGAGTTTCGGCGTTGATACTTCTATTTAGTCAGGCCGAAAATTTTGTTTTTATGTTCGATTTCAAGTGGGTGCGAGCGAGAGGACCGGTGTGGAAGGGGGATGCGTGATGAGCGCTTCCGTTTCCGGCGCTAGTAGGGCAATTATTATGCTACTCGAGCGCAAATAATTCGAACTGAAAAAAAATGTGAAAAAATAAAGCAAAACGTAGCAGACCCTTTGCTATCCATTATGCTTTTAGCGAGCTGTACTTCATTTGCTTGTGAATTCACTCCATAAAGTTGCGGCTAATTGAGTGATTTTATATTTTTTTTTATTTATTTTAATCTACACGCATATTTACGTAGACCATGAGTTTTTGGGAACTTTACATTAGCTTACTTTCATCAACTAGTTAAAAATAATGTGCTCTGTTTTAAACAATTATATTTTGAATATGTTTTAAAAAGTCAGTTCACAAAAATACGGATAATTAAAAACATTTTTTTTTTGTGTATTATATAAGATAAAGCACTATAACTATATGTTTTTTATTTTTTACGTAAATCAATTGTAAATCTATTTGGTTTTTATTGTATTTGTATTTCAGTAAAATTCAATGGAAGATATAAAAATAAAAGTATTATTAGCTCTATACCTAGCTTATTGCCATTAATAGCCAACATTTTTTAAATAAAAGGGTAAGCAAACTGCTTAAATATCAATATAGAGTGAGAATGAAAAAGAAGCACCGTGACTGTTGTAAGTCGTTCATTGTTGCCTTTTATCAAGGGGCACACGTCAATAATTGCGCTCGAAAAGAAGTTAAGGAAAACACAATCAAGCGAGGGGTCCTGCCAAGATCTTAACCCCTGGCTGCCCCACCGTGCCCTTTGCGTCCCTTCGTGCAGCTCTTAATGTGAAAATCATGCAATGAACCAAATTCGAACGGAAATGATTCACACTCAAGCTGAAATGCGATTCGAGTGGCTGAGGGAGCAGAACAAAAATACGAAAAATACGAAAAATACAAAAACAAGGGGAAAGCCCCCGAGAAGGGCGTCTCGAATCGAAATTGCGTTTTCAACAATTGCTGCAACAACAGTGACGCCATTTGAAACAACAATAGCAAATGTTTTTCTTACCCCTACATGTTTTCGAGATGAGCGACTGCCAGCGATGAAAGCCAGAAGAAGGGGCTGCCCACACTGTGAGAAAATTAGTTGAGATCAAAATAACAAAGCCGGAAAAAAAATTGTAAAAAAAGAGATAATCCTGTGACTAGTACTTTAAATTACAATTACTTGTTGCTCTACGATATTAATAAAGATATAATAACCGTACATGATATATATATGGTATAGGATATGTTAAATCTTTTACAAAACTGCGTCAGTACCACATATTTATGCTCAGTGCACAGTGAACAGACAAACACTGTCAAAGCAATGTCAACGCAAGTATTTCACTTCCTGTTCTTGCTAGAGTTTTCCTGAGCCAAGCTCCGACAAAAGGTTCAAAGGTCAAGGATTTTCACGTTTAATTAGACATGAGACGTTGCCACAGCAGCGGTACGTGGGCGGTAAGCGGGCGGGAAGCGGGCGTGGCAGCATCAGTGGGCGCAGAAGCGGCATTTAAATTTCCAATTAGCCGCCCACTGGCGGCAAAAGCTTCAGGTTAAATACCTGAGTGACACAAAGAAGTGTTTTTTGAAGCTTAATTCGCTCGGACTGAGTGAAAATCGGGGTGGTAAATCAAGGGGGGAGGGAAAGGTGGGTGGAAAAACTGTTTGGAAATGGGGGTGCTGACGAGACATTGTCTTGGCAGTTCTTGCTCTTTGATTATGAGCCAATTTATAATTAAATGAACTTGGCAATATTTCAATACTTTAGTTGTAATTTGCCTTCTTGTGAAATAATTTTAATTTCGCTCGTTTGATTGATGCCTTTTGTACGTTATTAATAAGCTCACAAGGAATAATAGATTGAGTGGGGAAACTACTTGGCAGAATTAGAATTGAATTTCTGGCCGCTTAGCAGCTAATAAATAATAAGGAATTAATGCAAATTTAAGGAAATCAATGAATTGAAATGTGTTCAATTGATAAAAGGCTTGAGTGAAGGATTGAAATTGATTTAAGCAATTATAATTATTTTAGTGGAAAGCATTTACGTCTGTTAAAGTTATATTTTTCTTTAATTAATCATAATAAACTTCACCTCTTATAATTTTTCAGTTGACTTCAATTAAAACCCAAATTATTAAACTATCAACAAAATACATTTATTGCTAAATTATATAAAAAAATCACAAAATATTTTCGTAGGTATTGTTACTTGTTAGTTAAAAAGTAATATAATATCTAATCGAAATATGAAAAAATAAATTGTTGTTATAATATTTTGTCAGAAAATTTCGTTGGGAAGCATAACATTCAACTTTTCTTGGCTCCCCAAGAGTGTTCCCTACCATAAAACATAATTATAATAATAATAAAAAGAACATTTTAAGAAAAGTGGATTTTTGCATTACTCGCTTCAGTTTTTTATGTATTTTCGGGCTATTTGCGACTTCTTTGAAGCGCAAGGAGACGTTTGTCGCACTTACGCCCACTTCTTCCACCCACCAGCCTTTTAAGTTGTTTTCTCGAGTCTCGACGCATGCCATTTGCCATATTTCAATCGCATTTTAATTCATTTGAGTGTGTGCATTTCCAGTTTCTTTGCCATTTAACCCCTTCGAGCCAGACACTTTTGCCGCTTTTCTTGGGAGAAACCAGCTCCTCGAGGACGAGACTGTGGCACTACTTTAGCATTTAATTATTCTGAAAGAGATATGTGCTGGCACATATTTACGTTCACACTCCATGGGGTTAATGTAAATTTTTGGTGGCAATTTCATGGCAAACTTCGGGTTTTGGCTTAGGGGATTTGCCAACTGGATTTGAATGTAAGAGTGGAATAATATGTTAGTCAAATGTTTGTCTCTATTTAATCGGGATTATGCAATTTAAATGCACATTCACTCGGACAGGCTGAGCTTAAATAAAGTAAAGTACACTTACACTTTGGTATTTTATTTTGATAGGCTTTCATTTGACGTAGTAATTTATTTGTTATTAATTTTTTGATATTTTTCATTTTTAATTTCTTTGGGGGAATTTTAAAATTGAAACTTCAGTTATCTGATTTGCATTTCATTTTATTGTTTTTACTTTGCCTTTAGCCATTTAATATTGTCACTTGCTCGTTTTCTGTGTTGTTTTTCCGGCTTAAAGGACGCTTTTTTATGGGTTTTTAATTTTCTTTGATTTGATTTCCATTTCCGACCACCGCTTTTCGTCTCGTCCCTTTGCCATGCATAAATATGTTTTTCCTCGGCTTTTCTTCCTTGAGGTCCTTGCAGTTTCTTATTTATTTATTTGGTTCCGTTTCTGTTGTGGTTCGCTTTAATAGCTTCATAAAAATTTCTTCATTTGATTTCATGTCAATTTGCCCACCACCCCCACTAACGAAATGATAAAAATAAAATAATAAAATGCAAGTAAATGAAAATGAAACGCAAATAAAATTTTATTAACTTAAAGTGAGGGACATTTTGCGGTTTTTGTTTGGGGCGATAAAAGCTAAGGGGGTTGGCTTTGAGGGTGCGTTAAATGTTAACACGAAATATGGCTTAAATTAAGACGTCGTAAAAGTTTTTTTTCCCATCCATTACTAGGTAATAAAATGAAGTAGTATTTGTGTTGTTTATGCATTTATATTTATAATTGTTGTAGCTTATAAATTTATTTCCTGAAAAATAAACGAGTTCAATAAAAATCTAGATTATTTTTATTGTTTAAAAAAATTGTACATTTGTAAACGTACTTACCAAATCCAACTTACCAAAGTGATTAATATAAACTAGTAAAATTTTCGTTTGATTTACTTTGATTTTTTCCAGCAAAATTATTTTTTTTCTACAAAAATTATAAATAAAAGTACAATGAAGTACAAAAATTAATAGTATAAATCGTTTTCGATTACGTTAAACATTTTTTTTAACAAAAAAACTTTAAATTAATTCCTACAATTTATTTGGAAAACTAAATGGAAAAAAAAACAATAATATAGCAAATAGTAGTAGATCTAAAAATTCATTTAGCCGTAAATACTTGCGTTAAATGTAAGAGCTCAGAGTTCCAAGTAGAGTCCATTAAAAACGAGAATTCCGAGTTCGTTGCGATCTCAAGCGTAATTCCAGATTCCGCAATTTTTTATCGCCGCCACTTAAGGCGAACGTTCTCAGTCACTCGAAATAGATTCTCTGTTTTCAGAAGGGACCCCTTTTTTGCAACATTTCTTTCCCCAACGCAGGACTCCAATGAATTCCCGGACTCAGGGATCGCCCGGATTTCAAGGGGCCATAGTGCGTTAAGCTATACAAAATATTTCCGCTTTTTCCTGGGATTTTTTCTCCACTTGATAAAATTAAATTTATTCATAATTTTTTCAAACTAAGGGAACTTAGTTTGCTTGCGTTTCGCCACCGCTTGAAGTCGTTTTTGTTTGTGTTGTATTTTATTTTATTTTTTTGCCCGCCTTGAAGTGCAGCCCACTCAATTTCCTGGAACGATTTGCAAGCACATTAAGAGCGGTGGGGGCTTTAGGGGGTTAAGGCGGAGCTCGCACCTTGACCAAACGGCTTGACAAATATTGACGAATTGTTTGGCCACCATTCAAATAGAAACGCTAAACAAGCACCGGACATAAATGAAGAAATAAAACTGAAAATAGAAATTTCCACTTGTCGATTGACTACTGTGAATGCGAGGAAAAGCAAATAACAGTTAGCAGGAAAAGCGGAAAAACCAAATGAAAACCAAGAAGAAATAGAGCAAAAAAGGACAGAAAGAGAGAGAAAAAGAGAGAGAGAGAAATAGGGGAAAAGAGGGAGACCACACAATAATGGGGAAAAAGGAAAGCAAAGTAGGAAATTATGATATCATCTTTATGACGCCATTATGGTCGCTGTCGCTGTCTTGCTTTTCCACCCACATTTTCACCCTTTTCCTCGTGTGTGCGAGTGTGTGTGTGTGTGTGTGTGTGTGTCTCTGTGTGTGTTTTCCGCCCACCACCCACTGTGTAAACATGCTATGACTAACTGTCATGACCTCCTCATTCCCCCAACTCCCTCCAGGAAAAACCACCTCCTGTCGAGGAAAACTGTTGTAAATGTCAAAGACCGGAAAGGCAAGATGGGGAAAATGCAACAGTTTTGCCTTCGGCTGTCTTTGGGTTAAGCCAAAAGGGTTAACCGTGCCCAAAGCCAAATAAAAAGTAGCAGATTCTTTTTGCAACATTTCAAAACCGCA
Source organism: Drosophila elegans (assembly GCF_018152505.1). Lineage (NCBI taxonomy): Eukaryota > Metazoa > Arthropoda > Insecta > Diptera > Drosophilidae > Drosophila > Drosophila elegans. Next base: position 5,445,764 of record NW_024545513.1, read on the forward strand.
ACAACGCGGGGGGAAAAGTTGCGAAAATGGGGGGAAAATACAATTTCGCTTCGGTTACTTTCAACTAAATTTCGATAATGGATTTTCCTCTTAAAGTAGTGCAATATGCGTGTGGAAATTCAACAAATAATATAAGAATTTTTCAATGTTAACTAACAGCAAATTACATTATTTATTTTGTATTTAAAAACAAGAATAGGTACAACAATATCTTAGTTTACTTAGTAATTGTATAATAATCGCTGGCAATTTCAAACTTTAAATAATAATAAACTATTAATATTCACCGTTTTTTCTTTCGGTTCTTGAGTATTTCTAACAAACCTTAACAATTTTTCACACAAAAATATTTGTTATTTATTTTCAATTAACAATTATTGAAAGCTACAGTTATTTATATTTATTAATTATTTCTTACAAGCCTTAACATTTTTTCAAATAATCTTTGTACTTGTTATTGAACATTTCTTTTACAATTGCTTTAAATCCTTTAAAATTGAATTTAAAATTAAATCGCTTAAATGTCTTGTCCATTTCTTGCCACCTTTTGGAAGTGGAAAACTTTGGCTTGTGTTAAATTCTTGAAAACCACTGAAATATTTAGTTTTGGCCTAAGACCCACCTGGGATAATTATGGCAAAGTTGTGCTCCTATATCGGAATATATATATAGACCCCTACTCCCCCCTCCATCACCCACTAAGCTGCTTTGTTTCGAGCTGTTTTACGTGTTTTGCCAGGCCAAAGTCTCTCATAAATTTAATGATGTTTTTGCCTCGGCTTTTCCTTCTTGCCTTCACAATTTCCTTCTCTTTTTTTTCGTGCGTATTTTTCAAGCTTCAGCTTCAGCATCAGCTTCAGTTTTTGTTTTTCCATGGGGCCCCTAATGAACGCGCTGATGAGGCGGGCGCATAAAACTCGACTTCCAACTCAGCTTCCAAATGCGGTGTCTAACGTTCTAGAAATAACATTTGTAGGTAATAAATTCAAAAGATAATACACCCACAAGGCTCGGTGTTCGGGGCTCTATTCTGGGTTTCTTTCCAGCCTGTTCTAGGCTGCACATAACTCGCCTTGTCCTCCTTGGGATTGCTGCACTGCAAGAAAATCGTTACTAAAATGGGACAGTTGGGCAACAGTTTTAAAATTCCATTAAAAATCCACCATTTTATATTAGTTAAATTTATATATAATGTATTTGCATAGATAAATTGCCTTACTCGCAGTGTATTTGTTGCAGCGTAAAGCCAAGCCTGAGTATACATTAAGCCGAGTGTTGGGGCGGTAGGGAGTTAAGACCCACGCACATTGAAATATTACACCTGCAATTGGCGTTGTTGGGCCGCGTTTTTGTTTTCCCCACTGGTTGGGTGTTAATGAGGTTGTGTGTGTATATGTATGTGTATGTGTATGTGTATGTGTATGTGTGTGTGTGTGTGTGTGGGTACGGCAATAGGTTAGATGGCAGGACTAAGGCTGAGGTCAGAGGTTACTGCGTATAACGATGCGTTTATTAATGCCAGACATCGTCTTCATTAACCAGATGTGTAGGAACTATAATTTCACTTTTAAATTCTTCTCTGATTTTAGCTAGCTATATATATATAATTTAATTGTTTATAAAAAAGATTATATATAAAGAATGCTTTCTTTTGTCAAAAAAAAACTAAACTTTATTAATTACCCAATTTTCTAATATAAACTTTGATTAAAAATAAGTTCAGGCTATTTTTTAATTTATTCATTAATTTATTTTTTTCTTAACCTAAAGCTACAAGTTCTCTTTTTAGCTTTTCCTGCAAAGCTTTTATTAACCATTCGTTGTAAATTAACAATAATACCAAATGTAAAATTTAAAACAAAATCGTATAGTATCCTACGTATAATAAGGGCCAACAAAAAAAATGAACAAATAAATCGAGCGATGATATACTCGTACCCCGTATCTCTTTGCATTTTCCTCTCAATGTTTGTTGTACAACATTTTCCACTTAAGCCACAGGAAAAACCCAAAAAACAGATTCTCCTCTTACCGAAATGGGGATGTGGATATCTGGCGGAGATTTCGTAGTGGGTGGGGGCGTAAAGGCAGCGGCGTGTCATTAGGTTACATGCTTGTAATTACAATTCAGAGACAGAGAGGGAACACGGGGCAAAAAAAACAAGAGTCCAAGGCAACCGCCCCTTTTCCTGAATTTCGTCCTGCAGACTCCTGCCGGGTCATCGAAGTCGGGAGAGTTTTCGGGGGGGAGGGAGCTCTCGAAAGTCGGGAGTCGGGAATCGGGACCCGTAAATCCCCGTGCCCACATATGCAGATTGTCTGCTTGGCTCACCTTTTTTGGGCGCCCTCGTGCCATTCTTTTTTGTGTTTCCTGCTGGTGAACAACACAGAAATTATGTCATAAAAATGTTGCCGCTAATGTTGAGCACATACACTGGGGGAAATTTAATTTTTACGTTTAAAAAAATATTTGAAAGGCAATTCAAAAAGCATGTTTTTATTTAATAGATTTAGGTTGATCAATCTATTTCTCTACTTCAAAAATAATTATAGTTTATGTTTAAATAACATTTCACTATTCCAAATATTTTTTTTTTTAAGTAATACTCGAAGGTGTTTGAGAAACATGTGGTTTTTATTTATTTAATCTTATGGTAAATATATATTGTAGTATACTTAAAGTGGATCTACAAAGTAAATATAATGGTAAATCGTTTAAATCTCAAAGGTATTTACTGTAATAAAATGTTTTCCTCAATTCTTATAAAATTTAGTTTTTAAATATATAACTCAACAGTTATATTAAAGAAGGATTATGTTTTCAATGTTAACGGAGTATTCAAAAAATATAAAAACCTTTAAACCTATTTTGTAATATTCTTTAAATCTTACTGAAGTTGAAAACCAATTTAAACTCCCAAAAACAAGCAAATATTGTTTATTTTTCTTTTTTAATAACTTTTTCGGCTGCGTGCATGTGCCAAAAAAATACACACTTACAAAGGAAGCCGCAGCCACAAAATGCCGCATTAAAATCACAAAATATAAATACAATATGCCGGGCTTTGTGGCAACACCCCTGCCGAATTTTCCAGTCCCCCCTTTTCGCCGCCCATCTGTTTTGCGGAAGGAAGCAGGGAACTTTTATGTTTATGGAAAATATCGTGAAAGGTTGTGGGGGTCCAGAAGGTAAAAAAAAATAAGAAAGGCACACGAAGGTAAGTGACTAACTTTCGAAAGTTTGCCAGCGATAAAAGGCGCTACAACAATTCTTTTTCGATATGGAATATTTCCCGTTATTACTTTATAGTACCGACCCCGCTACCCCCTCAAAAAAAGGCAATTCGAGGGAGCTTACAGATGCGGTTAAAATAATAGCAGTGGTAAGTGCTTAATGTGTTTACATTTCAAAATAAATATATATTTGTTTAGGCACTTTTGTCTTTTTTTTTTTAGCTGTAATCGGGATTATATAGTTACTAAGTCGATCACTTTCTTTGTGAAATTACATTTTTAATTAATTTGCATTTTTTTTGCATAAATTATTATGTCTAAAATATTTATTTCTTCAAACTTTCTAAGCTAGCTGAAAATACAAAGTTTTAATTTAATATTTCATTGCTTGTTGACTTTCTAAGCTAGAAGAAAAGACATACTTGTATTTTGCTATGTTGCGTTATACACAATTCTAAAAATACTTTTCTCTTATTTGCCCCACACATTTCCTTTGAACATGAAATTATAATAAAATGCAGTAAGTCTTAAGCCGTGCCAATTAAAATTCAATTTCTGACCCCCCATAATTCCACGAACTATGAACTTTGCGTACTGCCAGTATTCCGGTATTCCAGTTTATGATCTTTTAAGCCTGCAACCAATCCCCATTAAAGTGCCAGATGCGTGTGGGTCGTAAAATATGAGTGATTCCGTGTAGTATCCGTGGGTATTTTCATATTTCCCGCTTCCCGTATGTCTTTGTATCTTTGTATCTCTGTATCTTTGCATCTTGCGATTCATTATTCTTTTCCATTGTCATTTGCCCTCCCCCCCAAAATAAAAAAAACCCCCGTCCCCATCGTGTTTTTTGCTTGGCTGGTCTTTAATGTGTCACCGTAGACATCTATTAAAACTTCATTCATATTGCGGTTTGCAGGATACACGCGATGAGCAGGATCTCCATCCGCAAGGAGCGCATTCAAATCTGATTTCGGAAATGGAATATGCGGTGAGATGGTGGATTCGTTGATTTTTGGGGGTCGGGGATTCCCCGTCAGCGGCAGCGAGAACAAATACCAGAAATTAGATGAGCTCGGCTTCAGCTAGCAAGTCCATCTGTCAAACATTGTGCCCGGTGACAGTTTCTGTGGCTTTTTATTGTTGCCGGGGGAGCTCCTGTTTTTTTTTTGGGGTGAATGAGCTGAGCATTCTGCACGCAAAACAATATTTCTTTAACATTTTCCTAAGCTGAAAAAACATTTCGATACCAGTTATACTCATTTAAGAATGATGAATTTAATTTGATATTTACTTGATTGGTTTAAATTGAACTGTAAGTTTAATACAAGTTATTTATTTTTCCATTTGAATTTGAGTCATAAATTGTATATTTATTATTTGTAGTAGATTTATAGTTCACATGACTTTTCTTTTGAAAATATTTGATATAATTAAAGATAAGCATTTTATTTGCAAATAAAATTAAGAATGTGAGTTGCATAAAATTTGTATACCTCCATTTATAACTATTAGTTTACTGTAATTGTGGTATTTGTAGAGAAGAACTTAAAATAATATATTTTCAATTAAATATGACAATTTTCTTACACATTTAAAAGCATGAGTTTTTGTTAAAAATAAATATGATTTTAAAAATTAGACTTTTAAGCTTTATATCAGTTTATATCTTAGCAATACATTAAATTCAAATGAATGGAACATTTTTCTGCACGTGTGTGGGGGATGCTGCTTATGATGATGTTGTTGCCTTTTTGATGGTTCGTTTTTCTTTTTTTCTGCTTTGTTTTTGGGGGTTGGGGAATGTTAAAATATGAGCACATTTCACTCGCTTAGAGTGTGTGCTCCTGTGTGTAGATGTTGTGTAGATGGCACATGTGGCCACCTCCACCTCCAGCTCCAGCTAAAGCGTAATTTCCCCCCCTTCCAATACCATTGCTGTTTTTACCTATCCCATCGCGCTACCTGGCAACCATATGTGGCCTTTTATTACGATTATGATTACGTGTAAGTGCAGGAGTTGGGGTCCCACCATTCTGTCCTCGGGCTTTGGGCTCCATTAAAGAAATCAGAAACCGGCAACAGCTGACAGAATCAAATATATATATATATATATATATATATATATATATATATCCCCACCCCAACCCCAGCACAAGCTCATTATGCTAATCACAATGATTAGAGCTGGTGAAACCCAGAAACCAATCTGGACCCCGACTCCCAGCAATTTGTCACGCCGCCTGGGAAGCCCACCGCTTTTATCGGCCACACCAGATCTCGAATCGGAGACCCCAGATCTTTGAAATCGTCGGGGAACGAGTCGAAAAACCCCAAAAACGAAAATACGGCGGAGATTAAAGATCTATACCCTGTAATTCAGGTATGCACTACCGATTTTAGCTTAAAGTCCACAAAAGACTTATAAAATATTAAATAAGGTTTTTGACTCTTTATTTAAGAACCCTCAAGTATGGGAAATAAAAGCAGTCTTTTGGCTTTTCAATATAATATCATAAAAATATTAAATAAAATGAAACAACTTTATACAATTTTGTTAATAATTTGTTAAAAATTGATTTTGCTGATTTTTATAAAAGTCCTATTGCTAACAACTAGAAATCGTCTTGAAATTTCCAGTCAAATGGCACTAAATAGTATAATTTTGTCCAATTTTTGAAAAAAACCTTTTGAAAAATTGTACAATTTTTATATTTTTGTTTCTAGGAGAGCAGTTTAAACCAATATCTGATACCAACTTCACAGAACGACCGATGGACTCCTTCTCATGGCTAACGATTAATTTGTGAAAGAAGTTCAGCGGTCAGTTGGGCAAGTCCAAGTCCAAAGCCAAAGCCAAAGACAAAGACAAAAGCCAAGTTAAAAGCCAAAGAAAGAGCCCTGAGCTCCAGTTCCAGTTTTAAGACAAAGACAAGTTCTTGTGTTATTTAATGTGGCACGGCGACGGCGTTGGCGATGTGCTCATTGATAATCATAATCAAGCTAATGATGCGGCAGACGATAAGCTGCACCGAGAGAAAAAAATACATGGTAATATAGAATATATTTAATTGTGTAAAGCAATTGCAGACAATATGTCATTATTTTATTTTTAAAAACAAGTTACAAGTTACTATTGCAACTTTTAACCATTTATACTTTACTTCAAATAATATAAATTTAATTTCTTTTTCATATATTTATTATTTTTCATTATTTATTACTCCGCACAAATAAAATTACGTTGATGGTAAAACAAAACTATTCAACAGCATCAAAAGCGCTTTCCATTTTAATTTTATTTTTTTAATTTTGTAGGGAACTTTTTGCGGAGTGTACGCTAGCGTGTTGCCTGTACCATTTTGCCGACCTGAAAGCGGCTTTAATGATGATATAGCTGATCGCTCCGCCGGCGAGTGACGATATCTCGAATTGGCCCGAAAAACATTCCTCCAATCCTTGGATTGGATCCACTTGCTACTTATCCGGGCCAATTATCTCTGGGAAGAAAAACCGATTGGCCGGCTCATCGAAGACTGGAGTGTGGACTACCGGACTATCAGAGTATCAGACTACTGGACTAATGAGTGCAATTTGCTTCTTGTCTTGGCCACTAAATGCTCGCATTAGTTTAGATAAATAGCTTAATTAATACGTTTAGTCTGGCTGGCGAGCGAGAGCCTCCATGCCTATGCCTCCATGCCGGCAATTACAACAATAACGAGCGGCAATTATTAGCCTAATGGCATTGTTTGATTTCCGCACTGCACTTTTGGCCGTCCTGTATACTATATATATAGTAGTTCGAGATCCGCTAAGTGGCCAGTATTTAGGGGGTTGGGGGAGTAATGTTTGGCCAGGCCAAATAGATGGATGGCCGTATTCAGTGGCCCGATTAGCGCATTTCCACACGTGGGCTTCCATTAGAGCCATTCGCATAAATGGGTGCGAGAAATTCACCGGCTTCCATCGGGGGCCACTTTCGCTGATGGACGAGGGCTCTCAAATAATATCGAAACAAATCCCAAACTCTTAAGCAGTTCACACAGGCCAACTAAAAATGTATTACAACTTTAATGAGGCTCACAGACTGCCAAGAATAGTTTAACTTAAGGGCTCGAAATGGTCCCTCAATTATTGGTTCATAAAATCGGTTTATTCCAAAATAATTTGTATCGGTTCTACAACTATCCAAGAATATACCTTCTACATCTTATGTCAATATCTTATTTTTTAAGAACCTACAAAACTTTTAAAAACTATGTTATTTATATATCATTTTAATGTATGCAAAACTTATAATCGAAGCTCTGATTCTCGATTTTGTGTACACGATTGAAAACCCTGTATTGAACCAATAATTATTAATTTTTAATCTCGTTAAGGGATGTGTTTTTGTTTAATTTTATTTAGTTAGTAAATAAAAAATAAACAGACCTTTTTATTGACACAATTTGTTTTTCAAAAACTAATTTGTACTATCTTTGCTACATTCTATTCTACCTGTTGCATAAAACCTAACGATTCCATTAGGTTTTCTGATTATTATAATAATGGTAACCCAACTATCGACTGTTCATTCATAACTGACCGTCACTTAAAAGCTCATATAACCGAAAAGAAGCCCGCATGTGATTATGAGCCACACCTAAAAGATGGGCTTCCGGCGATTCACTCACTGCCAGCATAACGAAATCAATTTCTCACGTTTTCGGTTTCATCGGGCGGATCGATTTTCGAGCGATTTCCCTGTGTCTAATGATTGCCCCAGTTTGGACGTGGAAAATGAACCACAAAGACAAAAGGCAATGCCGATCCGAGATCGGAGACCCCCAAAAAACCAAAAAACCAAGGAACGCCCCCGTTACGGCCGAAAAACAATAAGCGTGACTAATGCCAAATACCCGAATGCCTGGCCATGCTCATAAACACCTCATCAGCGATCATTACGATGCCTTCTCGCAACGAAATTAGAAATAAATAGGCAGAAAGACCATACTGAATATATGTCTCAATATACAAGTCGGGGGCCATAAATCGCGGCTTGGATCGCGGCTCGTTAAAAAATTAAATTAATAAAACTTAATTTGCACACAGGGCGAATAAAAAGACGAGCGAAGCGGACGCCAAATGACCAAATCAGGGCTCTAAATGAGCTGCCCACTACTTTCCACAGATCGTTCTCTCTTTTTTCTATAATTTTGTGGGGCCTTTATGCCCTTTAACCAAGTCTTACGAATATATGAGCAAAGTTAAGTTTTTAAAATTAAGTTTAGACATTAATTAGTTAATTTAAATAACTTAAGAAAATATCAACATATTTTACAATCTATTTATTGGAATATAAATACAAAAAGTATATAATTAAAATAGGTAAAAAACGAATTGTTAGGAGTTATTAAACTACAAGATCAAGTTTAAAATAAACTAAATATTTGTCTAAGTAAAGTATTTTATATATGTATATTTAATTTTCAATATCTTTAAATGTATTATACGGTTTAGGACTGTCATAAAGTAGTTTCTTGTAAAAGGGTATTTAAGCTTCCAACTATAGATTTTTTGTTTTTAGTTAGGTATAGATTTATATTTTGTGTGTGTGTTGTTTTTTTGTGGGGCGTTTGCGTCGACGGCATTTGCTGATAATGATCGATTTGGCGCTCGAGAAATGTGTCAAAAGCAACACCAAAGTCACTCGAATGAGTCGGCGAATTTGATTGGGCGGATGATTGATGAAACGGATTGGAATCGTGGTTTATTGGAGAGGAGGGAAGGGGCTGGGACGGGGGCTTAGGCTATAGTGGAGGGTCCGCCGGAAGGACCCTTATAATGGATTGTTCACCGTCGGCGGGGGGCTGGAATTAACGATAATTTGATTATAATTTGTTGAGGGACTTTTATGTCCAGAGCGATTCCTTATCGAAATTAAGTTGGGCTTTAAACACAGGCTAGTTTTCTTTATCACAACTATAAGCTCACGATTTCAGTCGCATGTTAAGGTTTTTTAATTAAAAAAAAAAAAAACAATTTTTAAGTAAACAATATACGAAATAAACGAGAGTTTCTCGTATTAAATATAAATTACAAAAATCAAATTTAAAATAAGTAAGTAAAGAGTAGTATTTTACAACGGCAATTGCTCGAAATATTTAATACAAGTGTTTGACTATACTCAACTGGGTCTTAATGAAATAAATGTTAATATTATATTATATATCAACCAATATAGAAATAATGAAGGACGGTCAGTCATTGAATTTTATGTTATACATATGTATGTCTTTATTATTTCTAGGCTCGACTAATAATTAATATTTGTTTAATTTATTTCACCCAGTTGTGTAAAACAAAATACTTGTATTGAATTTTTCGGGCAATTTCCGCTGTTAAAATATTATCCTTTACTTAAAATGTTCAACACATTTTTGCCATAGTGTCCCGGCGATTTAAAAACATTCCTAGCGGGAGGGATTCGCCACAATTTTGCCTGATTTGCTTTCCGAATTTTCCCCCAAAAACACCGAGACTCACCACTCAACCGCTGCAAATCCAATTTGTTTGCTTAGGATGCATGAACCACAAATCAATTACGCGCTCTTCAACAACAACAACCACAAATTCTACAAAAACAACAGCAGCAGCAACTATAACAGCAATTACAAAAACTAAAACAACAACGACGGCAACAACAAAAAAATCAGCGGGAAGGAAAAACTACACGGCTCAAATTAATGAAAATCCAATGAAAAGCGCCACATGCAGAGTGAGTACACGGGAAAACTCCGCACTTTTTGGGCATCAACAGTCATGTTCAAATTTATAGTGGCGTTTACAGAATAAATTTGCAGGAAATTTCAAACCATTTTTAATATTTTACAAAATAGAAAAAATCTTTAAAGGTGCAAGTAAAGAATGCATTATAAGTTATAAAAAGGGTTGTGTCAAAAGTTTATTTTAAAAATGTAATAAAAGTTTTGTGTTTTAAGAAGTACACCATTAGAAAACTCATTCAAAATTTTTACATTTGAATAATTGGATACTTAAGTTGAATTATTCAAACTTACTTTAAAATGATTTTCTAAGCTAGCCCTTAATTATGGTTATTTAAAACATTAAATTCGTAAAGTTTTGAATATATATGAATATTATTTTATTGTAAAAAAAAGAAAAATCATACAAACTTTTATGGTTTTTTTTGTTTTTTTGTTGTAGAAGCAATTTGAATATTCAAATCATTTGTTTAGGAGCATTTTTTGGAACACAGCTGTGTATCACAGAAGCACGGTAGTTTTTTTTGGTTAAAACTAATTTATTACGCAACTAGAATGAAAATGAAAATGGGTATAAAATAACCCGGAGAGCATGACAAATGGAGGGCCCGTTTTTCGGGGGGCCCAGCGGGTGTTTTTTTTTTTTTGATTTTTGAGGCCAATAAAGAGCCGATCGCTTAGCGTGAAAAATGCGTGTGAGCAAAGCCACACAAGTCGACGGATCTCATCTTGATTGAGTTGCATTTCCTGATTTTCCAAAAAATTCCAAAACGAATCCGAAACTTCAACCGAAACTCAAGACGACTTCTAAAAAGAAAAAAAAGATTCAAAAATGTTGACAAAACAAATAAACAAAAGTTTGCGGCGCAAATTCAAAGGAAAAACGCTAACAAGAACGTGGAGAAGAAGTTGCATATCGCATTACAAAGGCTGTCATTATCCTGGGCTGGCAATCCAAGAGACTCTTGGTTTTTTTTTTGGTGTTTTTTAAGTGCAATTGCAGGCCATCTCTGGACATTGATGTGCCCCAAGGACCTAAAGGACTCAAAGGACTCGCCCACAGGCGCCTGCAGCCCGCAATCCGATACTTTCAAGTGGTCAACGGAAATATATATATATGCAATGTGCATATACGGCCCATTGAAATTTGATTTCCATGTTTTGGATGTTTGGGTTACGCCCCGGCACTCTCCATAATTTATGGCGGTCATCTGGAAATACTTAGGCCCGCTCCTAATTGCAATCGGGCCTGCCTGCAGCTGTCATCCCCGATCTCCAATCTCCCATCTCTCATCTCCCATCACCAATCTCCATATCCTCAAGTCCTCAAAGTCCTCAAAATCCTCTCGAGTGGGTGTGGACTCGGGTCTCAAACTGCGTTGGCATTCCGAACTTAGTTGGAGTGTTCCAGCAGAGATTTGGTCGAGGGTCCCAGGTCACAGGTCAGAGATTCCCCATCCCCTTGAGATTGGAAGGATGTCGCTAATGACCGGCGACGAAAGTTGCGGGTGAACAGCCAAATGGCTGGGCTCTCAACAGGATCCTTCAGTTATCTCGGGCCTTTTACAAACAAATGATGGATGTTGTCGCACATTCTAATCTTAAGCGATAATATTTCCTTGTTAAAAACACTTAATAAATTTCAAGCAATTTTGTTGAAATTTATTCAAGTATATGGAGCCTCTTTATACTGCATTAAATATAAGATATCATAAAATTCCATTCATTTTTGTGTTTAGTAAAGTCATATTTAACAAAAAATAAGTGAATATCATGAATAAGTTCGTAATTAATGATATAAATATTAGCCAGTTTATTAATGCAAGAAAACAGATATAAATTAAATATTTTTTATTTCTATTTATGATATTTGGCGTTAGATTATTACTTTACAAATGTTGAAATTTTCTGGTTTCATTTTTTAAGGGTATTATTATATAGTTTATTAATAGTTTCAATATATAAATGCCAAAGCCATTTGACATAGAATAAACGTGGAGGTCCATATATTATATTTTGAACTCAATTTAAATATTTTTCGCTTTGATTTTCATCCATTGCGGTTTTAGTTACTTTAAATATAAAAATATTACAACTATTTTAAAATTTTAATAATTTAATATATATATAATATATATAATAGTTAATTTTGAGAGCTTGAAACCTACTAAATTAGACTTTTTATGTATGACAGATAAGACAGTAATTTATTTTCTAGGCCATTATTTTTCGAAAAAAAAATCCCACCCCAAGTTTCACTCTTCTTTCTGCGCAAGGTACTCTTCCGAGTGCTTAAAAATCCCCCACAGCATCCGCGCTGTCACTCCGCCCCCCAAAAAAAAAAAAAAAAAAAAAAAAAAACTGCCATCCCAACTTCCTCCAACTCTTGCCCCGATCTTCAAAAGAAAGCCCCAGGCCCACCCCGAATAATGGAATCCCCTGTCGAGGATCTCGAAATCAGATTGTCAACATGGCCTCGCACGTGATATCAATGCATTAACGGAAGTGTTTCAATTGTGTATTCCCCGGGTGCCCCAAAATAGACACGGAAATGTAACAAACTTCTGGCTAAAGATCAATAATCGTCGCATACAGAAAACAAGGAACATTGAAAAATGTTGCCCCGCGCTGGGTCATAAAAAAAAAGGTGTCCAACTTCCCCATTTCGCTTTGTTTTGTTCCCACCCCTTGGAAAAACCGAATGCCCAATACCGAATACCAAATACCGAATACCCAAAATGACAAACAGACGCGGCAAATAAATAACGTGGCATATTGTGTAGGGGGCGTAATGCCACATAGCCGGGGGTATTACGGATCCCCTGGTTTCTACCCACTTAAAACAAAACCCCCGGGCGAGCGACAAATTAACACGCCAGGCCGCGATAGTCGAAAGTCCGGGAAATACGGGAGCTTCGTGGGGATCTATTTTAAGACTCGGGGCAGACAACTCAGTCGCCTGATCCAGTAGTAGTCCACACCATTCCATCCTATTCCATCCCCAGTCGCATCCATGTAGCACCTTTATTAATTGCAGTCGACGAGACGAGCGTTTGACATGTTTAATGCGAAAATCTCGGGAGAAGCAGGGAGAAAGCAGTGGGAGAGTGTGCACTGAGAGAAATTTCTGTACCCCTAATGTAACTGATAAAGCTAGAGACCATTTTCAGAATTTGTACTATTATTTTTCTACTGTACTGAGTAGTTGTATGTATTTGTATGTATATAAATAACAATAATGTTTCAATGAAAAATATAAATTATTATTTTATTTTACATATATGAATATTTTGCTTTCGGAAAAAATCAAGATTTCTTATTTATACATTGTATGTATATGTGTTAAGTTAAATGCAGTGTTAATATTATTTTTGAAATAATAATATATTTATATTTTTATTTTGCTAATACGTTATATAGGACAAAAATAAATAGATAATAAATAATTATATATTTATAAAATAAAAAAGATTAGCATGTATTCTTTTGTTGTAAAAATCATTTGAGTAAAAGCAAAACAAACATTTTAGTGGCTTGCTTAAAATACTTGCTAAGTTTTTAAAATGTATAAATATTATATTATAACATTTATTTATATTTTAATATATTTATATAAGTCTCTGAGGATTTTTTCCCACTGCACACCGCTTCAAAGTCCCGTTTAAAAGATTGAGGGACATTCATAGTTCTATTTTCGTAAACAGAATGCCAGAACGTCTCTCCCCATCGCAGGCGACGTTGACATAGGCTGGAAATTCTTGTGACTCTGAATCTGATTCCGATTCTGACTCTATCTATTTCGGTTGCCGACGAGACAACTCAGCATTAAATAGCATATATAGCACATAGCACATAGCACATAGCACATAGCACATCGCAAACTGCAGACGCTGGATTGCAGACTGCATACTGCAGGCTCAACACTGAATATCGGTGGAAAAGACAGCTGACGCCAGGCCCGAGGGCAAAGTCGAATACGTAATGCCATGTGGATCTCTATTCCCCGATCGAAGGGACTCAGTTCGCATGTCTGACTCGATCTTCTTCCCTTTGTTTCCTTTGTCTGCTGCCCTGGCTGTAATTTTACAAAAAAAGGGGGAAAAAGCGGCGATGGGGTCGTCGAGAAATTCCACAAAATTGGATCTGAATGAAAGTCTTTTTTTAAAACTCCATTCACGTTTTTAGCAGGGACTCTATGATGGAAACTTCTTTAAATACGATTTTTTCAAACAATAATTTAAAGCAAATATTTGGTAGGCTGTTCAAAGTTTTTCAATGTAAAGGTTCTTAAATTCAATTAAACAATTAGACCAATAAATATAAATAAATCATAAATGTTAAAATATATGTCTTTAATGTCTTGCATCAACGAATATATTGAATATTGTTTAATAAAGAATTTAGTTTCCGTCAAGAGATAAAGTTTTATTTTCGTTTAGAAATACCAACAGATAAAGTTTGATATTAAATGCAGTATAAATGTATATAAATTTAAAATTTAATGACACTGCATTTGGCTTCTTAAGTGTCATTTTCTGTGTATAACCAAGATATCCCAGAGTTTGGCATCAATTATGCAACTCTGTATTGCCCACCTTCTTTTGGTAGTTTTCCAAGCCACTAAGTACACCTTTTTCCTCTTCCTCTTCCCCCCGCTTCCACTTCTTCATTCATTTGCGATTTCCATTAAAATGTCATTGAAATTTCACTTACAAAAATTTCCCTTCAAAAACCAAACCGAACTGGAGCAAATAAAAATTGAGTAGATGGAAAAACGGAACTGAGTTTTGTATTGTGGTGGAGAAGTCGGTGGAAAAGTGGTATTAGTGGGGGTTGGGCGGTGGTTTTTGGGTTTTTGGGAAAAACTTTAGCTGGCAATTCTATTGCCAAACGCATTTTGCACTTCAATTGCACGTGAAAATGAAAATGGAAGGGGTGGCGTTGGAAAAGACTGCTGTGAAAAACTGAAAAATTCAAGCCTGTTAATATGCGTAAGTGTGTGAGGCAGGTGGGTGGCTTGAGTGGGTGGGTGACTTGAGTGGGTGGCATATCTGGCAAAGAATCCTGGCGTGAAGTTGTCTCTTTATTTTTCTTCTCAGGCTTCTGGCGCTGTCATTGATATGGCATTCTGTAGCCACGCAGACCGACTGAGTTTTTCCCAACATATACCCCCCCCAGAATTTTCCTCCCCTCCCCATTCCCCCCTTGAATTTTCCCAGCCACCCAGCTCTCTGGCCTCACCTTCTTTCGTTGTCGTTTTGTCGCCTGTTGTTAATTGTCATTGCGTCGCTTTAAGCCGCTCAGTGGCAGGAAAATGGGAAATGGAAGGTGAAGCAGTGGGTGGGTGGGTTGGCAAAATCAGGGGGGTGGTGGCGGATAAAGTGAATCAAGAGGACGGCCAAGAAGCAGCCAAAGTCTATCACACATACTCTTGCCAAAAGTCATTCAAAATCTCTAGAAAAATATAGAAGTTTAAGAAATTTTGAAAATTTATTGAAAAGCAGTACATAATGCAATAAAATTTAAGATGCAGTGAGCTCTTGAGTACTTCAAACTTAGAAGAATTTGGCAATGAAAACTTTTGGCATTATTAACATTTTATGACATTTTAAAATTTTTTTTTAGCAATCTATGAAATTGGTAACTGAAAATTTAAATAAAGACCCGCATTTATGCCATATTTTTTTAAGGCTACTTAAGGACATGAAGCTGGGCTTTAATTAATTGCTTTAAAATCACTTCAAAAGTATTCTTTTCCTGGTTTTTTTTTAGTTAGCAACATATATATATTTTCTCAATTTAGCCAAAATTTGTACTTTTTGAAGACGATTGAAAGAGAACAATACCCATTTCGGTGTGGATAGTTTTTCCTTCAGCCGTTGTTGTTATAGCCGCTGTTGCTGTTTTCACGCGCGGTTAGCGCCTGTAATTGCATTGCCAAGTAAACGACGAACCGCGAACAGTGAGCGACATTCGTATATGTCTCTCCATGGGAGTGCCTCTGCATGTGAGCGTTGCACGGAAAAAAATTACTTAATATATAATTCTTTACGTACATTCTTGCGTTTTAATTGTACAAAAAAATACCACAAAAATATGATTAAAAAAAAAAAATATAAAACATTTCATTAACAAAATTTTTCTCTTTGATGATCCTATTTTTCAACTTTTTGTATATGTATAATAATAATTTTATAATATTATTATAAGATTGTTTTTTTTTTCTTAGTTTGTAAGAACAACATTTAATTGTATTGTCCTGTATTTATGATATGATGATTATAATTTGATTTTTTCAAAATAATTTTATAAAACATCAGTGCTTTGCTTTCAGTGCATCGTTCGTGCGTATGTGTGTGCGTTGGCGTAAGTGAAATTTATTTCAACAGCCCCCGCCAGGCATTCAGCCCCAAAACTGTCGGTTGGCCAACTTAGGCGAAAAATTGAGAAGCAAGGCAGCAGAGCAGCATCAACGGCAATAGAATGAAATGAGGCTGGCAAGCGGGGGTTAAGTAAGCGGGGCTAAGAGGGGGTTAAGAGGGGGAATGGGAATGGGAATGGGACTGGGAATGCCCCAATAGGGGGCGCCATCTGCGGCACACTGGCGCCAAAGTGATGGAAACCATTCCG
The DNA here is from genome assembly GCF_018152505.1 of Drosophila elegans. Classification (NCBI taxonomy): domain Eukaryota; kingdom Metazoa; phylum Arthropoda; class Insecta; order Diptera; family Drosophilidae; genus Drosophila; species Drosophila elegans. Next base: position 5,462,398 of record NW_024545513.1, read on the forward strand.
AATGCACAATCTCACAGCGGTTGATCTCAAAAAGTAAGAGATGCAATTTAGAGCGAAAAGCGTTAAGGGGGGGTGCATAAAAGTGCCACAGCGGCTTATGGGTTAAACTTTGTATTGTGTAAAAATACTTGCCACATAATGCAAGTGTTTCGAGCATGCGTCCTTCTTTTATTTGTAAGCATGCATTAACATTCTCATTTATATTAAGATTGTTTTGGCATGGACCTGCTTTTCAGTTCTATTATTATTTAAACTCTGGATATAGTAACCAAAATATGTTAATAGTATTAAAATTTATTTAAAATATTAAACTATTAATGCTTACACCAAACTTTTTCCCACTTTGCTTTTAAATTGAATACACAGCATGGTAAATAAAATACTAAATACAAAATATAATAACTTCAAATATTAGCTTAAATAATGGTTGAAGAAATATAACAATAATTTAACATTTCCAAAGAAGCATGAAACACCCAAAATTTCGAATTGATCTTATGATATTATCAATTGAAGATTGATTTTACCTATTTTCCGTCAAAGCCCCATTAACCCACTGTGCCCCCAAACCGAAAAACCACCAACTGATGCTGCATCTCAGCGTGTTTCTGTTGCTGATTTTAAATTTTAATTAAAGTGCGACTTCTCGGTTTTCTTGGGCCTTTCGGTTTTGGGTTTTGGGCTTTGGGTTTTCGGGCTATGGGTTTTGGCTTATTTTGCTGTGACCACTTGAGGTCCACGATCCGCGGCTAAAAGCAAACAATGGCCTACAAGTGCGGGCACTTCTTGACACGCTCTTGCCACTCGAACCCCAGGCTATTGGCACTGGCCATTGCTTGTGGCGCCTGGGGCCACAAAGTGCGAAATAAAGAAAGGCTTTCTAAAATCACCCAGCATTCCGTGTTCCATTAAAAACCGATGAGCGAAGAAAGCGTCAACTCATGGTGGGCTATAAAAGTGGCAATGATCTGGACATGGGCACACACAGTCTGCAAGACCATCGTCCAGAAATGATCAACGCGATTCTAGTGCTCTGTCTGCTGGGCAGTTGGCCCTCGGCGATGGTTGCCCAAAATGTGGACAAGGAGGTGGTGGTGGCCAAGGATCCCGCCACCCGTTTGGCCGGCATTTACGTCAAGGATGGCAACGAGAATGGCCAGCTGCGGTTCCTGGCCTCCGGCCTGACCAGTGGCAGCACCAGCAGCACCTCCAACACGGGTCTCAATTCGGCCCTCAACCAGTACATAACCAATAAGCAGGACATGCTGGAGCAACTGCGTCCCACGACGGCCATTGGAACGGGGACATCGTTGACAAGTGGAACTGGAACGGTCACGGGCTCAACGACGGGAACAACTGGTTCGGGTCTGGTTACAACCACCGCCAATGGGGCCATCTATGTGAATCTGGGCAACTCGGGCACCTCATCGTCGTCATCCTCGTCCTCATCTTCATCCGCCACGAACGCGGCCATCAACCAGGTGATCTATGGCTCATCACCGATCGCCAGTGTTTTGCCGCAGATCGTTGGCCAGGCGGTTAACAGTCGAGTGCGTCCCGGTCAGAATAATAACAACAATATCAATAGGAGGCGTGTGCCCGCCCGTAGGCGTCGGGTCAACAAGAGGCGTGGCAGCATCAACAACAATCAGCGACGTCGGCGGCGTGGCAACAATCGGGGCAAGAATAAGGCCCAAGTGATGGTTGTTCGCCCAAATCGCGGTTAAACATAACAGAAAAAAAAAAAAAACAAAAACATTCCCTAGTTAAGCAACCATAACACTCTTTTTTTTTCGAAGGCCTAGCTATTTTTTTTTTTAATGATTACTATTAGTATGCGAGATGGCAACTTAATTTATTTATTTAAATAATTGAAAGCAATTACACTGTGCAACCAAAGTGGTTTTATTTTGGGTTATGGGCTCTTATAGAATATTCAAATTTTTCAGAGCAATATATTGGAGAAGAGTACACATAAATATATTGCAATTGAATTAAATATATTTTACTATAAAGAATTAGTATCGATGAAAAATATCACTATTGTGACAGTTGCTTAAATGGTAACAAAAAATTAGTTTTTGGTTATTGAAAAATTTTGTGAAATATATTTTTGTCTACTTTAATAAATAATAAAATAAAAAAATATCGATATTTATGTAAAGTTTGATTATCTAGAATCTCATCCAAAAATATTCGGAGCTTTATTATTTATGTTAGAGCACAGAAAATCGCTGTATAACATTTTAAATAAATATTTTACCTTTATGTTTGGGAAATATCACCAAATTTGTATAGCCGTTAAACATTTGAATTGTTTTATTTAACATATAGTAGTTAACTTGGGTCTGCAATAGTCCTTATTATATTCTAAGTGATTTCAAATGTCATGGAAAATGTAAAGTTATAAATCACTGCCCGGCGTTCTACAGAAAATTTAAATAAAATCTTTTTAAATAGGTATTCTCTTACCTTTAATTTATAATAGTGTATTGCAACACCTCAGCTGCGATGGGAGAAGCCTCAAATTTGTGCAGGCCAGTGTGGGGGGCTTGTGGCACTAATTTATGGGCCAACTGGTGTTCATGTTCAGGGCTTTCATTCAGGGGAGCAGCCCCCCGTTGGTGAGCCCCTGGTCAAGTGCAAGACAAACGGTCTCCGGTCGTCGGTCGACCGGTAGTCTCTGCATGCGGCGGTCAATGTCTTGATAAATGTCTGCCGACTGGCGCCCGGGGAGCAACCAGCACAGTCCAAAGCAACCCCCCTTCCGCAATTCGCCATTCGCCATTTGCCGCCACCCATGCCCATGCCGTCGTGGCCATTTCGCGCCCCCCCTAAATCACCGTCACGTGTCCTGGCTGTGCATTATGTGCTCATGACTGTAATGAGCCTGTAAGTGGACCTAATCAGTGTCATAATAATAGAAATTAATCACTGCAAGGCCACGGCATGGGTGGTGAGTTGAAAAGGGGCGGTTCGGTTCGGTTCGGTTCGATTCGATAGTCCAGTGGCAGTTTCCACCTTCAGCAGTTGGCAAAAGTCAAAGTTGAAGCTTGGCACAAGAACACAACCAACTGCTGGCATTTGTGCTCTCGTGCGGTTTTGTGCAGCGCTTTGGCGCATACTTTGTAAATGTTTTGCAATGATTTGATTTGAAATTCATTTGAATTATTGCTTGCTTCCGGTTTCCGGTGCCTTCGAAATACTTTCCTGTTTCCTTTCCCTCTCCCCAACCACTCCTCCACTGCTCCACAAACGACCCACCCATGGCGAGGATATGGAAGGACCCTATGATGTACGACCAACTTGGTTGGCCTTCTCTTTGCGTCTCTCCCTGGGGAGTTTATTAAGTACTGCCAAGTATACACTCGGGATAAATTAAATTGTGATTGTATTATATTTGAAACTGTCTATTCTATTCTATATATTTATATTTTGTGGAACGTTAAAATTGCTTTAACAAATCCATACATCAGTGTTTATTATTAAAAAGTTGTTTAAACATCTAAATGATGAATATTTCATTTTATAAATTTAATTTTGTTAGTCTTATAAACCAAGTTAGTATTTAAAGTAGTAGTAGATTTTGTTAAAAATTAGGACATTTTTTTTTTAAATTTATTTTATTAATAGTAATAAGGTAATGAGTAAAATATAACTAGGCTCCGGTTTATTTCTTATTAATAAATGATGCATTAAAAGTTATTTAAATGGCCAATTTCTCGCAGTGCATTTGCATAGACCAAACGGCAACTGGTGTGTGAGTGTGCGGAACTTTGTTAATATGCAAGTGAATGGACATTTCCGGTACGGACAAAACGTGCCATGTGCCAGGCCAAAAACCGAAAGCCAAGGTCCTGGCCAAGCCCGCGAAGCCATTTGGGGGAAAATCGGTAGCTGGCGGGGATCGGGGGTTTGCAGGGTTTGCAGGGTTTCCAGGGTTTCCAGGGGGGTGGCACAGGTTCACAGCCCAAGGACATGTGCTAAAAGTCCACATCACCATGCGCTGCCCTTGGATCCATTCGCTGGCTCTCTTTGCTCGGATACATTTCGCTGCCCTACAAAAATGCTACTTTTCAATGAGTCGGAAAGCTAACTCAAGGAGGTTGCCTTACCAATTATATATTTGGGCTTGAAAATCAACACTTCCAGAAGTGGTTTTTGAATAAACATTATTTAAATACAATACAATGAGACATATTTAAAATACGAAAGTCTGAAGCTTTATGGAAAACTAAATATAAGGGACTAAAATATTTTAATAATTTATAACAATTTTACTTGTTCAAAGTATATTTCCTTAAATTTGAATACATAATTAAGAAACACTAATACTCTCCAAACTAAATAGCTTTAAATGTTAAATGTTAGGGTTTATTATAGGGTTTATTTTCAATATAGTTTAACTTTATCTAAGCACAGTAAAGACTTTAAGGGCACTAACAAATTATTTGTAATTTAATCTCTAATTTTATGTAGCTTAAAGGGCATTGAAAAGTCGGCCATTCGACATTAAACGCTTATTTTTTGCTTTTGCCAGTTCCTTGGCTTCGCTCATGTGTAATTTTCAATTAAAATGATTTGAGTAGACAACTTTGAACGCTTCTGGCTGTGACTCTGCCACTGACTTGGCTTTTGATTTGGATTCGGATACGGATACGAGCTTGTGGACCTGCGAAGAAGGGCCACAATATTCGGAGGGGCATGCCACAAATACTTTTTGGTTTTCGGTTCGGGGCAGGAACCATAAATCATGCAGCAGGCAAAGACACGAACCGCATTGGAAATCGACAAAGGAGACCCAAACTCCGGCGTTGACACACGGACATCGTGGGATATATAGTATGGCATATCCGAAAATATATAGAAATGTATATGTTTGTGTGTGTGTGTGTGTGTGTATTGTGCATAAAGTATAAAGCACACAGTATACAGTGTAGCAATGGCCGGCCAACTAAGTGGGCCACAAGTTTCGCTTCACTTTTGAAATAGTTGCAAAGTGGAAAAGTTTGGCATGCAGAGTGTCCACGTCTGTGGTCAGGAAAGGGCATAATTGTGGGGCGTTCTCCGGCGGATCGGGGAATCGGGGCATCCGGGAATCCCAGAATCCGGGCGTCTGGGAGTCGAGGAATGAGTGCGTGAGTCACGTGCCAGGAAGTCCCGGGATTGGCCGAGATAATCAGGACACTTGGTGCCGCAAACTGACGGTGGAAAGGCCAAGGAAACAGATGAATCAAATTATTATTATTATTATTATTATTGTACTTTAAAAATGAATTCTAAATGTAATATTACCTAAAGCTAACGTTTCAATTATTTTTTACTTAATTTTTTGTTAAAAGCGTTTTTCTTTCTTTGAAAATTCTTGGTGGCCCCTTTATGGTATATTTCTATTTTAAGTTTAAAATAGTGCCATTAATCTAAATAAAGTTATTTTCTTAACTTAGCTTGTCAATTTTATTTTTTAAATATTTAAAAAGTGGTATTGTGTTAATAATAATTATTGGTAGAAATATAGTTTTCGTTTAAAAAATGATTTAAATTTATTTTTTTTAATTTTATATTTGTTGAAACTATGCGATTTCTAGTTAAGAATTTAAACAGTAGCATTATGTTAATAATAAATATTGGTGAAAATATAGTTTTTGTTAAAATTTATTCATTTGCTACATTCTAAAATGACGATATATTCAAGTTAGTGCTCATCTAAAAAAATAAAGTAATTTATTTGAATGGATACATGATTAAACTTATCAATTAAGCATGGTCTGCTTGTTTTTGAAAGCTTGAAAAGTTGCAAAGTATTTGCTATACTTAAAGTGATTGTATTGCAATACATTTCTAAAATTTACTTGTAACACCTACCTTAAATGTTTCTCTACCCTGTTTTATTTCTTAAATTTACTTACTATACTAAATTAGCGTCGTGAGTCACGTTGCCATTTCTGATAGCTGTTCGAATTTGGCCTTTTATTTTTGGGCCAAGTGGCAATGCAGCAAGATGTAAGAAGCGATGAAATTCTGCGGCTCCTCTTCTTTTTTACCCATTCTTCAGCGCTGTCTGTCGATATTTCACGAATTCTTTGACTTTTTTGTTGTATCCCTCAAACGAATGGTCAATCGACATGGCAACAACAATCGTGGCTTAGTTTTTTAACCTCCCCCCTAAATTCGATTTTTGTTGTTGTGTAAATTTCTTGTATTCCGTTGGCTTTTAATTGCCGTGACGTGTTTGTTCTACTGGCTTTTTTTTTCCTGTGTCTTTTTGCTTGTTGTTTTTTGTGCTTGGTTTTTGGCCACTTGACGTTTGATTTACTTAGTACTTTTTCGGTTGCTCTACAAGACCAATTGTAAGCCAATTTTCAGTGGGTTTTTGATTTTTTTTTTTTTTTTTGTTTGGGGAGGGAGGCAAGGCCTTCACAAGTAGCGACCTTGTCGTTTTTTTTGCCTGTTTCGCACACTTGTCAAGTGCTTTGCTCTGCGGTTGTTCATTGCTTTTTTTCTAAGCTTTTGTAAAGTCTATTTTGCTCTGGTTTTGCTTGAAACATTACCGGTGATTGATTGATAAATGATTTGGCGAATTAATTGCTAAAAAAAAAGCGTACACACTTATCAAAGCCATGCACACATATCTTTCATTTGATAAATGTCGCTTTACAAAATTTTTACTTTGAGACACAAAAAATTGTCCAGCTGGCAATTTAAATTGAACAAAAATTGGCAAAAAAGCATTCAAGAATTTAGATTTATGGGACTTTAAATCGAGATAAGTGAATAACTGCTCAAAATGACACAAATTTTTTAGACCTAAGGAAAGTTCTTTAAAATTATATTTATTAAAAAAAATAGATTCAAGATGAATTTATTTAATTATGTGTTTGTAAATTTGTAATGTTTTAAATACACAATTTTTTACTAAATGCAGTAATTTTCCCAATTAAAATCCTATTATGCCACTCAAAAGCATTTAATTGAGCACCCTCATGTTATGTCAAATGTTCACAATTTTGCGCCCAACCCCAGATTCTTAAGTGAAATCCATATGCATTGATAGGAAAATTAATTGATTGATTCGGAATGCCTTCATAATTACATCTATTGTAATAGATACGAAAGAAACCAGTTGCAAAATCACCAATCAGCTTCTGCCCATTTTCCTACATTTCCAGCACTGATTTTCCACCCATTTTCCTCACTCCTTTCTCTCAACCATTTTCCTCACCCATTTTAACTCACACCCAGCGAAGCCCTGATTTGGCTTTGATGGATGATTGAAATTTTGCAGAGCGCGTACAAAACTTCAAGCACAGTTAATTAGGCTCAATCAATATACAAGGACAACAAGGAGGTGATTGGAATGGGGCCAATAATTAAATCTAATTAATTTGCAGCTGTCAAAGTGAAAGAGCAGAAAGTGAGAAAAAACGGGTGGCGAAACAAGGGGGGTTTTAGCCACACCTCATCGATTTGTAGCCCCGTCATTCCTTAACACTCAATTTCATTGCACTTTTGTACAAAAGTTTGCCAAATAAAAAAAAAACGGAAAACAAGGGAATTGTGCGTCGTAATGATCCCTTGCCCCTCAAATCCCCAAAATCCCACCCTGATTCAATTAAGGGTTAACGAAGAAGGTGTTCGGGTGTTTGTCGCTGCCTGTCTTAGACGTGACGTAAATCAGCGTTTTAAGTGTTCGTTTCGTTTTTTTTGCTGATTTTGGTACGACCTGTCAACGGCAACTTTGTTGCCCCAAACCAAAGAAAGGCAAAATCAGTTAGAGAAAATAAATTCCTAAAGCCAATGTTTTTTGTCCTTACAAAATAACAATTTTTTAAGTTTTTTTTTAAATATCTCTATTTGTTTAATATCAAATTTTTTTTTGTACGTATTCATATTTATTAGCCACAGATTGTATAAAAATGTTAATAGAAATATATATCTTAACATTTAGTTGGATATTATACCGCTCACTTTAGTCGAATGTACCCTGCACACATTTAAAAAAGTTTGCCAAGAGTATCCAACAAGTCGAAAAAGTTTAGTTCTGTGGGGAAAAGGCGGCTAAAAAGAAAAAACAGAGGAAACTTGAGGCAAAACACTCGAACATCTAAATCAAATTAATCCCAAGAAAAACACTTTCTCGCTTGTCTGCTAATAGCACTGCACAAGAAATAAAATTTAAATAACCAAATGGTATCAAATTTCTTGATTTCAAAATTGCAAATGTTTTACCTTGCTGGATTCGTTGACAAATTAAGGATCAAATGGCATTCTCAGATAAAAATTTTAGATTTTAGAAAATTTTACAAAAATTCATGATTCACCCACATAAAAAATTAAAAAGAAAAAAATTGTTTCGCCATTTTTTTTAAATTAAATAGATTAAAATTATGTGAGCATTTGAATTATAACGTTGTGCTTGACATAAGCAATATGAATAATAATATTCTTAACAATCAATATTCTAAGTCAGGTAATTTTAAATTACATGAATAATCACAAAGTAATAATACCAAATTGATGAAAACTACAATATGCTATCAACTTTTCCACGTGCAGTTTTGACCAACTCTTCGTTTAGTAAGCCCTCTTCCTCTCTTACCCAGATTTTTTGCCTTTTGGCAGGCATAGTTTTTGTGCTTCACTTTGCTTTCGGTTCAAGTGCGAACTTGTTAAATTTACGCAAGGATCTTGAAGGCTCAGCACACGCATACGCAATTAGGAAGGGGGTTTTGGACAGACGACTTTTCCCGGGATTAGAGCGGTCAACGAGGGGAAGTTGTAGCTCAGTTACGCAAACAAGCAAATCAAAAAACCATTTGACGCACTTTCATCATCAACAAGAACCTGAGGGCGGAGGGGCGTGGCACCTGCTGCTGCTGACACATCCGAAACTGCCAATAAGTCGGAACCATAGTCATCCCCTAACTAACCAACGCCGCCCACTTTCACCAGCCTCTTTTGGGAGAACTCTTTCCTTTCATAAGCAAGAAATGCAAGGCGAAACAGCAACAATAACAAACTGCATTGAATGCAAAAGGGCGGGGGAAATAAGGGGGATATTCTTGAATAGCTGTGGGTCACCATGGGGAGCTCAATCCCCCCACCCTGCTCTCTAATGAGCATTTAAGTCTGGACCAAAGCTTTTTGCATAAACTAGCAATCGGTGAAGAGTCTTCAAAATAGAAACGAAGGATAAGAAGATTACCGATAGACACGTCGAATAAGAAAGATATTGTATGGTAGATGGGAATTATAAAAAATATATTTCACTAAATGATTTTATAATTTTATATTTAAAATATGTAATTGATTTTAAAACAAATAAAATGCTATGCATTTACTATAATGTGAGTTTCAATGACATCAAAAATTTGATTACAAATTAAAATTAAATAAATATAATGTTTATTTAATTTTATATTATTTTTAAGGGAAATTTGTGTAAAACTTCTTAACTAAAGGGTTTTTCCACGATATTTGGTTAATATTCATTTATTTCATATGCTGTCATCGAAAAAATCGATAATTACTATTTTGACATCTTCTGTAATCCCAGAATTTCTATTTGAACTATTTCCGTTTTAAGACTTACCTAAATAGGACAACAAAAAATAAAGTATTTTCAATAACTTATCAGCAAAATGCTTTAATTGCGATAATTTCGATATATTCTCACGCTGTCATCACAGTTATCGACTGACCCTTCCATCTCTTTCCGTCCTGACTTTAGCTTGCTTGCAAACATTTTTCGGTCAAGCAACAAGAACAAATTTTCGGCTTTCCTTTATGCTACTCGCTCACTTTTTTGTTTTTTTTTTGTATTTTTTTTTGCACTTTTGTGGGTCAAGTGCTGCTTTTGATGCTGACGTAGCCAACGCTTTTATGCTGCTGCTTCTTCTCCTTTTTGGAGTAGGAATTAAATATCAAGTGTGCCATAGTGTGTGTGTGTGTGAGTGGCCGGCACATGTGCTGCCTTCTTCCTCACTCCCAATATATACCTCTCACTTGCACCTAGGGCCTGGTCTTTTTTGCATATCATCATACACGTAAAGTTTGCTTTTGCTTTTTGCCTGCTTTCCTTGCCGTTGTTGTTGTTGATGCTTGTTTGTTTGTTTGCACGCCTCGTGTTCCTTTAAATACCCATTAATTAGCCAAGGGTATATACCAATTTATCTGTACCTTTTTTTTTGAGTTTGTAACCTTATCTGCCAAAAATTCTTTTATTGGTCAATCAAAGAAACAATTTTTTTCTATATCTAAGTTTTAAATTCATTGCGTGTTTTAAATGGGTTCTGTTGCTGTCTATTTTAGTAGCATCAGTATCCATAGTCATTTGTATTGTAAAAGTACAAATTTTTTGAAGAACAAACATTTTTTTCTTATGTTTGTCTTACTACACGGTAACAATATAGTCGAATAAATAATATTGATCGTTGATTTTTTCGTTTTTGCTGGTGTTCAAAAGCCCACACATCACTTTTGCCCCCACACTCTCTCTTTCTGCCCGCAGAAGAGGCGCTTTGAGCTCGGTCCCCCGACCTACCAACCTACCATCTTACCAACCTACCAACCTACCATCCCACCGTCCGACCATCCTGCCCTCATCTGCACTGCTCAACTTGAAGTTCTTGTGTTTGGGTTAAGTGAAAAGTGATTGAGCAGATTTTTGTTGCGAATCTTTTGGCATTCTCCTTGTTGTTGTTGTAGTTGTTGTTGGTGCTGCCCGCATCTTGTTCACTATTTCTGCTCCTTTTGTTTTTCATCAGCTTTTAATTGTTGCCTTCGCCAGCCGGCTTCTTCAGCATTTTCTGCTGATAAAACGAAAACCAAAACTATGTGCAAAAATAGGAGAAAAAACGCAAAATATAACAGATATTGAGAAATTGCTTTGGTTTTTATCTAAATTTGATTGACAGCTGCTCAAGATGTGGTGACCCATGATTGATGAGTGCGGTGAATCAATCAATCAGTTGATTTGAGTGCACCAGTGGTTAGTCAAAAGTTCCATCGAGAGGCATGTGGATACATAAGATGTCGAGCCGAAAAAAGTGCATCAATCGAAGGTTATGATTTGGTAACTATTTTACTTGTTTGGTTTATTGGTTATCGTTATATGTGAAAACATTTCCTTTGTTGCCAAGGCATATTAAAGTTTCTCATGTCAGTAAATACTAATTTAATGGCATGCATATGTAAAAACGCATTCAAAACCGTAGTGTCGTTCCTGCCTTCAATCGTGCCATCAATCTCAATCATCGTAATTTGACTTCGTTTCCGTTTTGGAAACACTTTTAGGGTTGCCGCTTTCGAGAACATAACTGTAATTTCGCAATTATTGTTTGCACAATCGCACATCATCAATCAAACGAACTGGGGGAAGCCCCCAGCACAATCAGCACCTGGTACAGTTCCCGTTGTTCTCCCACTTTCCCTACACTAAACAAAAAGTCATTACCTTAAAATTTGGGCTAAGATCAAAGATATTCATGCCTAGATACCATCTTGTTTTAATTAGAATTAAGTCATTGGGAAAATTACTCTTGTGCCTCACAAATATATATAATATATTTAATTCATTAATATGGGAGCCTGCGTTTTTGGCAATAATTTAAGATTTGAAAAACTTTTCATATACGATAAAAAAAAGAAAAATTATTCGCAGTCCATCACATTATCAATGTCGCACTTTGGCGATTTTCTCTGAAGCATAAATCAAAAGCGGAAATGAGCACGCAATGTGCATTGATGAGATTGACTTCATTAGCAGCTGCTGGAGCAGGCTCTGATTGTTTTTTGGTTTCAATCAAATCAGCAGCAGTTGCCAACTTGAATGGGAATGGCAATGGGATTGGGAATGCGCATCGGAATAGGAATGAGCGGAAAGAAAAACTGTTCCAGCCCGAGGACAATTAGTGCCAATGCTAATGAAAGCCGGGCCGATGAAGGAGTAGTAGTGGTAGTAGCAGTGCACCGAACTCCCAGGCGTACTTCATTAGGTTCCGCATCGGAATCGGAATCGGAATCAGAACCGAAATCAGATGTGCCCATTCCACAGTTCTCTAGCCCTCCAGTCCTCCAATCCTCCAGAGCAATGGGTAGCCACTCATAAATGTTGCCTAGGTCCAATCAGAATCAGTATCAGCTCATAAAGCAGAGGCACAGTGGTCAAAAAATGCTGAAATATAGTTGATAAAATTAAAAAAATTGTATAGGGCTAAAAAATAGTCATAGCTGAAAATAATCTACCATAAAAGTGGAATTTAAAAGATGAAATTTAATTTTTCTAAGTGACTCAACAAAATCGTACAAAATTATAAATGAATATTTAATTGTAGAAACTTGTATTGAATAAAGTAAAAAACGCTTGAAATTGAATCCAAAAAGCCGTACCTTTTTATTGCTGAATTCGAATTTTAATCTTTGATAAAAATATGTAAGTTCTGCCATGTTGTTGTAATAAACTATCAAATATTTTTGAAAAATATTATCCATTGTGTATTACTACCCTTTTTAGTTTGTTTCAGCCCACTGTTACGTGGTCGGCTAATTAAGTTCATTTGAATTTGGAGAGCGAACTCGGGCGCCTCTTAATGTCTTACGCTCGCAGCTTCCATCTTCGGATACATTGTTATATCTTAATGCCGGGACTCTGTATTTATCATCGGCTCATTTGAGTTTTCTGTGTATCAGTGTCGTTTGTCGCTCTCGTGATAATCAAGATTTATGCCCTGGTTTCGCCGAGAAATTCCAGGAGTCCGTTTATCCAAAGAGTTTATGATTATTTTTATTTTTAGTTTCGAAAAAGAGATGAATGGATTTTTAATTAGGGCTGCCCTTCGTTCGATTCGCTGCCCTGTAATTCCCCGAGTTAACTTTAAGTGTTCTTTGTTTCCTTCTGCTTAATCCTGCACGAATCTCGAAGATGAAGGCATGCATTTTTGATCCAATTCGTTTGGAAATGGAAAGTGTAATCTAATCTGTACTTGGTCGGCAACAGTTGTAAATTATGACACACTCACTGGAAAAAAGGAGAAGAAAATAACCCCCGCACTACACTAGGCCCATAAAATATTGCCCAGAGCCCTACCCATAATTCACTGGGCTCACATAGTGGGTTAGTTTTTCACCCTTTCCTCCGGTTTCTCTCCATGTGTGCCTGGCTCCAAAAAATTTCCATTTCCTTGATAGAAGTCAGGAGGAAAAGGGAATGAAAAATAGTCGACAAATGATAATTTTGATCTATGCCGTTGATGATGAGGATCGCTTTTCTCCGAGTCGGATTCGGTTTTAATTGGGCAACAAGAAATCGGAGACTAAAGAGGAGGCCATTTCTTCACAGACAATATTATTAATAAGATTTATGGCTGTGTAATAATATTTCCCGGCATTAAAAAGATTCATTAACTTGGAATTTCAATTTTTCACAAAAATGGATGTTTATCGAAAAATTTACCCAAGCCAAGCACTATAAATTGCATAACTTTTCTCTCAGAAATCCGATTTTAAAAAGGCATACCTCCTTAGCTTTGTGGCTTAATGTTCTAAGATTCTGCATTCAAATTACAGTCTTGTATTTTGTGTTGATTTTCTAACTAATTTTCTGACGGTTTTTAGATTAGTTTCCAATAAATCTGCGTTTTAATGTTGGCTTGAAATTTTGGGTCGATTTTTTTTAAATTTTAATGATGGTACCCCTTTCAATTTTTCCCAAAAATGGATGTTTGTCGAAAAATGACCTGAAACCAGTTCCTTTAATTGCATAACTTTTCTTTCAGAAATACGATTTTAAAAAGGCATACCTCCTTAGCTTCGTGGCTTAATGTTCTAAATTCTAATTATATTTTATGGCTTAACAATCAAGAAAAAAGATTTTAGTTACCTATAATTTAAATTTTCATGATAGCTGCAGCAAAATAAAATAAAACACTGCTGATAGTTTTATAAAAACTAAAACTTCGTTCAATCATATATTTAAAAAAATGGCAATCTTACATAATCAATTCAATTTCAGGCTTTTGTAAATTCTTTAAAATTCAGAGAACCTAAAAGTACAAACCCCCAGACTTGCCATCGATCTATTCTGCATTTATCTTCATTAGCAAACCTCGGTCAAAGTTGTGGGATCTCGGAAAGTCCAAGCCAAATGGGAATAAAATGTTTCAATTGTCATTTGTTGCTGTTTCTAATTCTGTGTCTGTTTTCCGCCTCTGTTGTTGCAATTGCCTGCATTGCAGCAGGTCGTAAATTTATTGCAAATAAATTTATAGCACTGGCTGCGTGGTCAGCCCGAAAACCCCCCAAAAACCCCCTGAAGACCCCCTAAAAACACCAGGCCCTGTCTGTCAGCCGGAGAACATGCGACAGGGAATTGGCTCAAAAAATTGAAATCCCCAAAAAGTTGGGAAATTTTCAACTGCTGTTGCCATTGCAAATGAAAGGAACATCCCTTTTTGCCTATACCATGCATATTAAGTTGTCCTTGTTGCCCTTTTGCACTACAATTATTCCAGCTTGTCACAAAAGTCAGGGGCGGAATTTTAATATGAGGGTTTCCAGAGGGGGGGCCTGCGAACATCTTGTGAACTCTACAAATTGAAATTAATTACTTGGCAGCTAGAAAAAAACGTTTCGATCTCTCTTTAACTGAAAGTGGCACATTACAAAGCCAGGAATGGCACACATCAATCGCCAAATTAATCAGTTATTAAACATTTGTATTTTGTAGTCATCAGCAATAATGGAATATAATTTCCACATTGGCAAATTCTAATTAGCTGCAGCAGCAAATCATTAGCTATTTATCGGTAATCCATTTTGTCATATTTGTGTTTTCAAATTCCCAATTATTTCGTAATATTTGAGAGGGTAAAATTTGCTTAAGCCTCTATGGAATTCCTGGTTTTCAATAATTGCATTGCTTCGAAGTCTGATAAGTTTCATTAAATTTCTGCTTTCACTTATTATTTCCTCTGCCAAAAGGCCTTTGTTTCCATTGACTCGTCCTGATGGTTTTTACAGCACCGAGCAAAACAATTTATATAGAGTATATTATGACAATATCTGTTTATAACGAAATATTCGATATAAGATAACTTATAATTGTTGACTATCATTGTTATTTTATGTTAAAATTTTAAATAAATAATTTTGGCTACAGGCTTGGTATTTATTTTTAATATAAATCAATAAATCAGATTTTATAAAATATTATGTATTATGTTACTTTTTATAGAATTTAAACTAAAATTGCAAGTTATATTTAATTGAATCAACAATCAATATATATGCCGTTTTTTACATAATAAGTTTAAGTTCATTTTTTAGCCATACAACATTTTTTAACATTTAAATTTAAACTCGAGTTTAGTAATAACTATCAGATAAAGTTCCTTAAATGAACTTTAAGTTACCGATGGCCAATTTTGCTCAGTGTGCCCCTTCTCCTCGGCAGATTTCAGTCTTAATCACCACATGACGTGGCATCATCGACATCAGGGTATCGGGGAAATCGGGGAGAGTGCGTGTTGCTTATCAATGGAAACTGCTGATGACATCGTTGCCGACGAGGGGGGATGGGGAAATATCTGGGCGAAAGCAGGACGAAGTGCCCCAAGTCGGAGCCTGTTTATATACTCGTAGTTCTGCGCCAGAAGAGCCCGGCCGAAAGCAACTAAATTAAAATTATTTCAACTCGAGTGGATAGCGAACGAAAAGAGTCTTCAGCAAATAACGGATCCATTAAAACCAGTTGCAAAAAGAGGGTTAACCGATGGACCCGGGGGGCAGACAGGGGGCGGAAGGGGGCGGGGCAGCTGTGAAGGAGCATCCCTGATTTTGATTGCTGTTTTGCAGCCGCCCGACGACGAAGACGACGACGACGATGTTGTTGTCGTATCAAATTATAAATACTTACTTGTATGTACCCCCAGACGGCAGATGCACTGAATGGACCCCAAAAGTTGGGGAGAGACCGATGCAAATAAACCGGGAATCTGGGGTCGAAGGACCGCCAGATATAGTCCTATACGAGTATACACAGGCAATAATTAAATTTGACCCTGTAAAAAAAACTGCGAATAATAAAGTAAGAGCTAAGCAATAATCACAGTCATAATGCTGGAAAAACGAAATAGCTAGCCATATAGTTTAAAAATTACGTTTTATGAATGGGCCATAAAACATATTTACTTGCTCCAAACTAAACTACTTAATTGTTCTTTTCGCAAATGAAAGCCTTTAGTACTTAATTTTAATACTTTCAATAAATACAAATATATAATTAAAAAAGAATAAGACATAAAACATATTTACCCTTTCCAAACTTAACTACTAAATTGTTACGTAGAATTTGAATATTTTAAACATTTACTAATATGCACTTTTGTATTTAATTTGAATACTATTTTTTAGATACAAATATATATATTTTAAAACGATTTGTCCACCTTTTGATGGATTAAAAAAAATATCTGATAGCGTAAAAATAACACAATTTTGTGAGTTACAAAAATATAAGTGAAATACAAAAGTAATCTAAACGCTTGATCAGTTAATTGGCAGGCGATTTGAACGCATCTCGCAGATGGCCAGATATTCTGGACGAAAAAGGAAGTCAACAAGTGTAAAGTCAAACAATTAAAAACTCAATTAGCGCCATATTGAAAAGCTGCCAGTCATTTGTCACCTCGCCCGCACCAGAAAAGATACAAACGACGAGCTGCAAATACATTTGTATCTATGTGCCGTGTTTGTTTGCATTGTGCGCCGCAAATTGGTCAAAAGTACAAAAATATCAAAGATTCGACCCAAAACAAAGGCGAAAAATCAACAGCAGGGGAAAACCCGAAATGGAAAAAAACGAAAAACCGAAAAAAACAGAAGGAGCGAATGGCAAACCAAATCAAACAAAAGGCAAAGGCAAATAGCAAACCTCACAAATAGAGCGTGAAATTGACAAACAAAACACACAGAAAAAACTAAACACCGACAAAAAAAACACTAGCTGTAAAAGCTGCACAAAAACTGCATAAAGAAACTAAAATAAAAGACTGCCAAATCCGAAAAACAAAAAACAAATAACAAAAAACTAAAGGAAATATAACAATACTGACTGAACAACAATGTGCCACAAATGCAAAATAGTTTGACCAAGCCAAAAACAAAAAAAACGAACACGATAGGAAATTGTGGAAGAAATACCGAAAGATACATTTGTATCTAAGGCTGGAACATATGACAAAAGCCCTTGTTCAGCAATTGAAAGGACCAAACGAATGGTAAAAAACAAGAAATTGGAATTGCACAGCAGGACGAAAGGCCAAGCAAAGCTCTCGAATTTTTAAGCAAATGTGGCAAAATGTTTCAAAATTCAAAAAGGTTTAGCAAACAATTTAACATTCATTTCAAATTCAATTATTTTCAGTTTAAGTATTTAAAATATTTGTCTGTTTATGCAAACAATTTTTACAAAAAATGATGTACCATTTTTTAATATAAGTACAATTTTTAAGCAATAGTTTTGCACTTTATAGAAAATAGCACATAATTTAATGTTTTTATGGTCAGTCACAAGTATCGATGCAAGTATAATAATTATATCCATAAATCTTAAATCCTTTCTACCACGCCCAATGAATTTATAATTTGCCGAGTGACAACTATTCATGTCTAGACAACAGAAATACAGGAATATGTATATGAATAAAACGCGTAGTGCGGTGCATTCAAACATAATGTCTTTAATGTTCTTTTTTTTTGGTTTTCTTTTCTTTATTTTATTTTTATCACTCAAACGGAAAGCGCCAAGGCACAAGTGCAATTATGGAAATTCATTTGATTTGTGCTTACGATTTTTGCCAACGTCCGTTGAGTGTTAAGCATCAGCATAAAGGCAAGAGAAAAAAAAACGGCCATATAAAAAGATTTAATTCGCAATTGCCAGAGCTGAGAGCTGAAAGCTTTGGGCTACCCGTTAACACTTGGCCGCAAAACGCAAATCATGCGCCTAAAGATCTGCGAGACAGTAGTGCCCCCTCCTCCATCCGCCAGTTGTAGTCGCTTTTACCAACTCATTGCCTCGTAATTAGTGGAAATTACCTGTGCTGTCCCCTGCTCTGCCTCCCAAAAAAAAAAAACAAAATACAACAAACTCGGGGGAAATACGCCTGAAAGAGATGGGGCATACACTGTGAAAGAGACGGGAGAGATTCGCTGCTTGTAATTACAATGCTCCAGGGCAGGCGAAGAGATCGCTCCTCGATCGCACCTCTCCTTTCCCAGGTGGCACCGCAAAAAAACCGCAAGATATAGAAATAAAAACGAGAAATTAAGGCTAGCTAGTGACCTGAAGAAGGAATGCTCTCATGGATCTATAAAGCTCTTTATTTATTGATATAAATAAAATAACGTTTAATCGCGAACTTTTTAGTATAATACTTTAGGTTAATAAAAAACATTGCAACAAGTGATTTTACCATGAATTAATTATTTCATTCTGCAGACTTGGATTTTAATTTATATTTACCACGAATTCTTAAGCATCACAGTAGTTTTAGACGTTCTTAAGTAAGTTTGATTTAATATATACATTTAATAAGCTTAGATATTTACAAAATAAAAAATTCAAAATAAAGTCACTGTTAAATAAATATTTCATTTTGGCTTAGATTATTCTATATTCAGTTAAGTATATCTTAGAAATTGGGGAACATTTTTTTAAACTACTGCTATTAGTATAGGACAAAGTTGAACCCAAAGTCCATCTACCCCACCTGTGCCAGAGTCTTTCCGCTCGCACTCACTGCACCTTCTTAAGGGCGTTCGCAAAAGTTAAAAAAAGAGATAACTCAACTCTGGACATGACACGGCAATTTGTGTCGTCGGCGACGGCTTGCAAAATTAATTTGTGTCCGCTGTTATTATAAACTTTTCGCCTCCTCATGTTTTGGCTGTTATTGTTGCAGTTGTTCGTTTGTCCGCTTATTTGTTGTCGTTTTTCGTTTGTCTTTTTATTGAATTAAGCGTTTTTTGTTTGTGTGGCTCACTTTCAATTTGTGCCGAAAATGGCGCCCAACGCAAATGCCAATGGCAAGGTGAAACGGCCACCAGGGATGCGAACTCATTAAAGAAACTGTGGAGAAACATATTTAGAAAATCTCAGCTAACCATAAGTGTTAACGATAAGCTTACCGTGATAGGAATATCTTGTGTTTTTAATTAAAAACTTATTTGGCAGACTTTATAAGGTTCATAGAAAAAAAACATGTAATTAAGATCTTTAAAGTTTAAACATACACTCCAGCTTTTATTATATAGAACTAGAATACCTCCTGACGATCGCAACTTCAGCTTTAAAAAATTGTGATAGCAGATTGTGTGACAATCAATATATAATATTTAAAATTTGTATTTATATTTAAATAATTATTTTCTAGTTCGGGCTTGTGCCGATTACAAAACTAATTGAATAAAAATAAAGTCAAATGTGAAATGTTTTTTTTTGTAAATAAAACGAAATATATTTTATTTGTATTTTTACTTAGTTTTAGGGCATACAAATTTATGTTATTAAACATTTACCGCAAAATTATCTGTTCGTAGCCCTGGTGTTTATTATTATTATTATTTCTGCGTGGGCGTTTCGCCGTCTGTGTTTTTGGTCTGTCTGGCCACATGTCCGTTTTGATTTTCGGTGGCAATTGACGTCGTCGCCGCCTCTGTGCACTTGACATTGACGTCTCGCTCTCGACCGGGCCAAAAACCCGGTTAAGACCAGGCGAAAACCAGGCGAAAGCCCGGCCAAACCCCGTCCATAGTCCGAAACCCGGCGGCTGCGGTGGCTGCGTCTTGGGCCAACACTTCATGCTTCATTTGAGGCCGCTGCCTGCCCAACCAGCTGGAAAGGTAAACACCACCCTGGCGGACTGGCCCTGTCCAGAGGAGTTTCCTCCGCGGAATGAAAACGAGGATGAAGCTAAAACTGAAGCAAAAGGGCTCAAGCACTCTCCTTTATTTCAGCCAAAGTTTCGCACAAGTTTCGAGTTAAAGTCAGCTACAAATGCTAGTTAAGTCGAGGGCAGGGGATTAATTAAATAACTAAAAGCCAGCTAATCATCTGCATCTTAATGGGCAAACTCAAAGGAAAAGAAACGGAAATATATTTTGGGTATTTTAAAGTCAGTGCAGTGGATAGATTATCTTATATTTTAAGCACAGATTTCATTTTTTAAAATTTCATGTATATATATTGTTAATTTGTAAACTTAGAAGCTTCTAATTAATTTTAACAAAACAGCTAAATTTAACTCTCATATTCTTTAAACAATCATATATATTTGACAAAAAAAAAATGGTAGGTTTTTCTAAAAGAAATTTCCTTCGCTTGATTTTATTTTCGAAACATTTTAAATATTACCTCCTAAATATATCACTTAATCTATTTTCTCATTTTCACCATTTCCCTTTTGCGTGCGATGTTGCCATTTTGCTGTGGATTTTCGTGGCCACGGATCCGCCCCAATCAATTAGCCAAATTGTGCATAAATTTGTGGACGCTTATCAATGTCAATATTATCATTACAACAAATATTTTTGCTGTATATATATACATATAAATACAGAGATGGGCGTGACTGCTGCCCCTTTTTCGCAGTTTTTCTATTTATCTATGGCAAAAAAAATTAACACATATTTCACTTTATAGCCAGTGAATATTATCGGATCTTTGGAGGGGGATATTGGCGATATTTGCTTCAGGCTTACCACTCCTCACCAGCGTTTTTTTTTGTCCTCCAGTTTTTCCAGCTTTCCCTGCTTTTCCTATTGCCCTTTTTCCCTAAGAGGGGTATCCCTTTTCCCGCTCTTTCTTTCGGTCGTTTGCGGGCTAATACAATAAATTGCAATATCGATAAAATACACGAACGTCACGCGTCGCTCACGGCTCACGGTTTTAGTCGCCCCCTTTTGCCACCCCAAACCCCCGCCCCTGTCCCACTCATTCACTCATTAGATGTCCTCGTTTTATGGGCGCTGCTTCTTTCGTGTTTAGCCATAGACTTTTAGGGTTTAGCGGGGGCAGCAGAAGGCCCTGGGCTACACAGATCAAAAATCTTAAATCTATATCACCTAAAGTTGCATTTACATATTTAAATTAATAACCTTTGGCTATTTTGCAAACGTATATTTCAGATACAACATGTTATATATTGATCACATGAATAAATTCTTAATTGCACATAATTCATTTAACATAAAATATATTTGTAAATATATTTGTAATAATATAAAATTAATTCATTATTTATTTATTTATTACAACATTTTTCAAGTTCCGCACACATTTAATAAATGTTTAACTGATAATGAATAAAAAGCTTTGACTTGACTATACAAGTATTTGCATATAAAAATGCAAATAATTTTCTGAGATAATGTATGGATTGGATCTTGAAAAAATGTAAAATTTCCCTGTGTAATGCAGTCTGAATCTGGGGGTCTGAAGCCCCCCAAAACCCCCCTCTCTCACCCCAATCCGAAAAATAAGCGCTCACTCCTCTGATATCTCCGTTGTTGTTGACTGTCTGCGCAAATGGCGCAGCAAATTGAATTTCATTTATTGATTATCCTGGCGTTTTATTTTATTTTTTCCTGCGTCTTTTGGAAGCCGCCCAAGGACCTCGAGCGGAGAGGAAAAACCAAAACAACACCAACAACAAAAAAAAAAACACCACGAAAGGCAGCAGCAAGAACACATCGCAAAATGTAACTTGGTTTCACTGATTTGGTTTGTATTGCCCGTGGGTGGGGGGGGAGGTGGGTTCGGAAAAGCGGGAAAATGCGGGGTTAAATTGGGGAAAGGGGGCGGGGCAGGTCGGCAATTTATGGCCCAACGGAAGGTGAATTCAATTTCTGTTGCAGGCCTAACGAAAGTTTTGATTCAGAGAGCGAAATCTAGTTGGAAGATGATTGGTTTGGGGGGATTATCTGATTTATATTATATTTATTCCGCACAAAATGCCCGTGTTTACATCAAATTCTCCACATAATTGAATAACTAAATAATTCGTTGAACAAGCTTAAAGAACTTACAATATGCTTTCAGCGGGAATAAATTGAGTTTTATATACGACTAAGTGGAACCATTTTATTAAAACGAAATCCTACATTTTTAAATAAAAATCTAAATATTTGGAAATATTTGTTTACTTTGTATGATACTTTTCCAAATTATAATCACCTCAGCAAGTGTATGAAAAGTAATATATTTTATATACAAAAAGACAGCAAGTTAAAAATATCTTTTTAATTTTCAAAAATAAAAAATGTTTAATAATGTATAAATTGCAATTATTTATAAAAATCAGAGTATCTTTTCCGTACTTTTTTAGTGGCCTAATTTATAAACTTGATAACTACTAGCTTACATGCAGATCTAAATATTGAAATGAACTGCAATTATAATATTTTCTTTTAAAAAAATGTTAATAGAGTATCCATTCATTGAAGAGAGATGCACGGCATCCGCCAGATACAGATACACCTGCTTAATTTATGCTCGGCCAGCTACTGCACCATAATTTATCTTTATCATTCCCACAATATGATAATCTCTCGGGCCTTGTCTTCTTCTACCTTCTTAAAGGCCTCTCATTCAGCCATTTTTTGATGTATGACCCACTAGTCACATAGATACTCGCGTCCGCGAGTGTGTGCGTTAAGTTGTCATTATGATTGACAACAAAGTCGACGTGCCTTGGTTTTCTAATGGGCCACATCGATTAATTCAATTGTGCGCAGATGGTTAATGCAGTG
Source organism: Drosophila elegans (assembly GCF_018152505.1). Lineage (NCBI taxonomy): Eukaryota > Metazoa > Arthropoda > Insecta > Diptera > Drosophilidae > Drosophila > Drosophila elegans. The sequence goes on from NW_024545513.1 coordinate 5,485,207, forward strand.
CCACCTTTTAGAGGTTTGCCAAGAATTCATCCCAGCCAGAAAACGAACAAGGAGGCAGACATTTTTTTGGGCACTGAAAAATAAGTTTATTTAAGTATACGTTAAGGAAATACTTGATCAAAATGAATTGGAAGTATAACGTCCATAAAAACTTGAAGAATTGCAACTGAACAATGTTGTTTAATATATAAAGCTAAAGTTTAAACATTTCTGGTCCGGATTATGCTTTTAAAAATAAAGCATATCTATATTTAAAGGATGCCAATTTTAGCATTTAACAGCGAAATTATTTTTCACTGATATATTCTCAATTTAAATCTTCAATCATAGATAAAAACTTTCTAAATCAATAATTTTATTCTGTCCATCTACGATTGTCATTTAAAGTGCCCGTCTTTTTTCCAGCAGTGTGGTTGAAAGTTCGTATGCTAATTTGAAACCTTTAAGCCCCACAAAAAGACTGAAAAAAACAACACACACAACCCACACGCAATGGATTCTTCATACCTAAACTTATTTATTTCGTTTCGGTTTTCGGTTCGCTTTCGGCTTACAACTTCATTTAAATGCAGAAGCCGCACGAAAAAATATAAAAATAAAAAAAAAGAAAAAAGAACAGGAATGAACAAAAAAAAGCGAATGCTCTCGAATATGAAATTTTAGTTTTTTGATCCGAAAGCATTTGACAGCCAAAAAGTTCTTTTTTTTCATTCCGAGTCTCTGCATTTAGATGCTAATGCCACGGGCGTGGGGAAAAGGTGGAAAAGGGGGGAAAAGCAGGGGCGTGCCACACGCCAGCTGCATAATTGATAAGGGGGCGGGGGAAATCGGGCGGGATGAATGCAAATCGCAACGAATGCAGATAACCTTGTTAAGATGCCAATTACGAAAATTAACTTGGCCCTCTTGCACCGGCAAACTTATTGATTTAGCTTTGGGTTGCAAGCCAAAGGCGCTTCGATATTCCCCCCACCGGTAGCATTTCCTCTCCTCTATATTTCCTCTTATTTAGAGTTGGCAAAACATCGATAAAACTTGTTTTTAATTATGTTAATGGTAAAATCTTTTCTTAAGTCGAACCAAAACGTTATACTTTTAAGGGTAACCTTTTTTCCACAAAGCTTCCTTTTATAATAATTTTTTTAGTTTCTAAAAGCAAAGAAGAAATTTTTTCTTAAATTTTAACTAATTTTAATGTTTATAAATTGTTTTTTTCTGGTGAGCATACAACTGTCAATGATTTCAGATATGAAAAGCTGACTTACAGCCTTTTTGAAAAAATATAAGTTTTATTTATACATAATTATTAATATATACTAATACTTAAACAGTTTTTGTTAAAGAAGATGACTTTATATGTTCCTTAAAATAATCCCATATTTATCAATGGTGACGCCATCTCTAATGCTCCAACTATTTTGCAGCTTAAATGTTTTTCACTATTCTGACCCACTCTTCTTGGCAACCTCATTGCTCAATTCGCAAATGTGTGTGAGTGTGTGTGTGTGCCCTCCCCTCGGAAAATGCGCCCCGCCATTTCCCCGGAGGGAAACTTTATGCCAAAAGGAAATGACAAGAGGTGAGAGCGAACGGAGCGGGAAAAATGTGAGGAAATTCACTCGACGGAAGCAGAGACAGTTTGAAATAATTACATTGCACAAATCGAAGAGGTGGAGTGGTGTGAGAGGGGAAGGGGGGGGGACTTCTGCTTCAATATACATACACACCCATCGAACACAATCGGGTCTGGGGAAAAGCATTTTCCATTTTCCATTTTCCGAACCACAGAAGTTGCTGCCAGACGGCAGACATGGGCTCAAATGCAGCAAAAGTACAAATAATTTTATTATTATAATGCAGGGAGAATGTGGTTAAGTGGGGCGAGAGGGGCGTGGCATTTAAAGGGAAGGGATTGGGGTGTTTAGAAGGTGGGGGGAGGGGGAGGCGCCCAACAGGTTAAGCAGTCACTGGAATGAAGGGAAAACCGACAGAACGAAGAACGCAGAATGCTGAATGCCAAGAAAAACAGAGTGGGACGAACGACAACAGCAACTGCAACTGCAACATCGAGAACCTGCAGCAATAATTGCCAGTGAAACACAAGCAGCAGCAATATCAATATCTGAGCTAAGTGCAATACTAACTGCTGCCAGCACAAAAAAAAAAAATAATCTACAGGCAGAACAACAAACTGGAATATCCTTGTGGAGCCCAACTTTTAAGGGGGGGCTAGAATACATCCCTAAACTGAACGTTTCGATAGAGTAAATACCTTTGTTTTTCATATCCCCTTGGTCTAAAGTCTACGATTCTTATCCCATCCGCACAATAGGTAGAAGAAATCAATCGTATTCGCTAGCAACAGCAACATTTTAAGCCATTCCACAAACTGAGAAAATTAAATCAGAAACATAAATAATAGCAGAAATTCCAAAGGCAACGGCAGCAACATTTATGAACAACAACTTGCCAGGTGCAACAGCAGCACAAAAAATAACAGTCACATTAGCAGCAATATTAAGAGTTAAGGCAGCAACAGCAGCAGCAACTTCTGCGGCAAACAGCAATATCCACGTACAACGGCAACATTATGAATCAAACAGCAGCAGCAACATCTACACAGGAAACACTAAAGACTTTATTTATTTTTTTATGTTTTAAATTTGAAGAAAAAACCAAATAAAAACTAACAATTAAGTCCAATAATAATATAGTCAAAAATAAATACATCGAAGACTTCCGTTAATATAATAACTATTGTTGTTCTTTACAAAAAAAAAAATATATATATGTATATATGTGGACTATATACATATATATTTTTTTTTGTAACTAATATGTCGGTATAATTATGTATGAACAAATCATTTTATAAATTGCAAGGACAATAATTTAAGATTTAATTACAATATAATCTAAAATTTTTTAATTTTTTTTGCTTTCCATAAAAATATATGTATTTTTTTTCACTGTAGTAGCAACTGTAATAATTGCAGCAGCAACATAATCAACTGTAGCAGCGGCAGCAGCAGCAACAGCAGCAACATGCAATATTAGCAGCCACAGCAGCAACATGAAGAACCTGAGCAACGACAGCAAAATCGGGGGCAGCATGAAGGTGCACGAAGAACGGCAGCAACTGAAACAACAGCAGCAACATCAACGCCGTGCCAACTAGCAACCAATAAGCAGCAACCAGCAACCAGCAACCAACAAGCAGCAACCGGCAACATGAGACATACCAGTTTGCAACTGTTTGCTGCTTTTCTCTGTGCTTTTCTGTGGGGACAGAGCGTGGGGACAAAGTCGTCTATAAATAGCAAATACTGTTGACAGAGGCGTGGGGTTGGGGGGGGGTTATAAGAGGATATTGTGGATAAGAGGGGCGCCTCACTGGATAGATGGCTAAAAAGTCTCAGTTGCAGTGGCAACGACAACGACGACAGCAAATGCGTATTAATTGCGACAGCAGTTCGTCAACATTCCACAAAAGGAGGTAAAGGGTAAATGCGGGATACGAAGGTGATACAGGGAAGATATAGCAAAGATGTACCAGCAACAGCAGCAACAACCACAGTAGCAACAACAACAACAACATAATTAAAACTGCCAACATGGCGCGTGATCGGCAGACATCGATAAGCGTAACTTGAGACAAGTCGATCAAAGTGGCAAGAAGTCCATCCTTTGGCAAAGAGAATGTGAGTGTATAGATGAATATGTGTCCAAGAACGGAGAACAACGGGTAGCTGCGGAAGGTGTGAGAAACAGAAGCCTTGCGGTCGGATATTAGAATACATTAGAGGAGATGGCACAAAACCAGAGGACCCATAAAACTGACGTAGCTGGGGTTAACCAATGGCTTGTTTGCTGCCAAAGGAAGCCATAAAGGCAAGCCAGGAGATGAGTTGGTAATGCAAAACTATATGAAATGATCTTGTTAAGGCCAGCATCGATACCATTTATTGGTTTCTAAGCTCTTAGTACTCGGAACACTTTTAAAATGCAAGCAAAAACGTATTTGGTTTTTGCATTTTGCTTACAAACTGCTTTTGAAATGTCCATCGTAAAATGCAAATAAATGTAATTGCTGTTTAAAATTCATTATTTGATTAATTAGTTTTATAAAGACAATGTTTATGGCGACTGATTTAATTTTTAAAAATAATTAGGAAGGGACTCAAAAATAAAAAACCTTAATATAGTTTTAAGATAAATCTGTCTGTGTGTTACACATTTTTGTGACTTCGTTTACCCTTGATTTTCAATTATATTTATATCTCCACATATTGCAGTTCAAACGAAAAGAGAAGCAAATTCATAGCTGGCAAAGAAGTTTTTAATCTAACCAAAATATCATAATCATCTTAGACTTTGAAGGCCATGAATCCCTGTAAATTGGCCACAAAATGACCCGGAAATTTGGTGAACTTTAATGGCGGTTAAGACCAGGTTTAAGGCCTCCCAATTGGCCATTAGACCATTTGGCAATCTGCAATTTCGGACTTCGGAGTCCCCCCGACTTAAGGAATCCCATGACGAATGCGATGGCAATGTGCAAATGTTGCGTGCGGTATGCGGAAATCGCCGCCTGGAGCCCAAATCGCATAATTGCACCTGTCGCCTCCTACAAGAGGCAGCTGCAAAAGTTGCAGCTAACCAGCAACGTGCAACGTGCAACAGTTGCAACTGTTGCAACTAGCAACAACTGGCAACAACCACTGGCGCTACATATGATTCCATATTTGGTGGCTACGGCTTTTTTACTCTCCTTCAGCTGGGACACCAATCTAATGGCAGCGCCTGATTATGAGGCGGGTTATTTATGCGCCCAGCTCTCTGATTTCTAGCTGCGATCCAGCAGCATCAATAATAACAAGCAGACATCGAAATCGCCGATCGCTCCTCGGTGGTCCCCACTCCTCCACCTGCGTTCCCCAATTCCCCCCCCATCCATTTTCCCACATTTCCCGACCCCCCTTTTTCCCTGATCTTCAGCCCGCGGCGCGTCGCTGGATGAACACAGCCCATCTGCAGCTCATTTTGTGGCTGTTCTAAGAGCACTATAAAAAATAACTTTTACTTTGAATTTTTTTTGGAAAATATATTGTTTATTCTTAACAACGGCGAATTGTTTAGGATCACTTCACATGCATTCATATTAATCGCTACGGCCTCTATTTATTTTACTAAATTTGCATTGCTTACAATTATATGTTACAATACAAGTTGTGTTTAATTATTTCAAAAAATAAAGCGCTTTTATTATTTAAAACCATGACATTAAAGTGGTAAATTATGAAAGTTATGAAAATTATAATATATTTTTTCCAAACTCTGTTTAGTTTAAAAGGCGAAGTAAATAATTCTAAGATTCGATTTAAATGAGTTTTCTAAGGCTCCAATTTATATTTGGAATAAAAGAATAAAAACATTCTTGTACGAAATTATTAAAATAAATAAAAAAAGATATTTAACATATGAAAGTGAATATTAATAAATACGAGTTTTTTGTCCTAGTGTATGCCCCTACTCAGTAGACCCCTCCCCACGCCGATCACAACCAGTTGTTTGTAACAAGCTGTGGAAGCTGCGGAGTGCGCGTGGCCGCCGTGGCGTTTTATGACTCTGTTTGGCCGGCCTCGAAGTGGTTACCCCCCCTCCTACTCCCTCGAGTCTTGGCCATCTACCCATCATCTTGGCCAGGCTTAGAAAACGGAGAACAGAAAACAGGTGCACTTCACATCAAAGCGACGCAGGCCAGCATACAGCATACAGCATTCAGCATCCAGCAAACTGAGCCCCGGCCGAAACACTCGAAACACTTAATCAATGGCAGCCGACGCCGACGCCAATGGCTACAGTGCCCTGAAAGTCGTAAACGATTTACGGGAACTAATACTACTTTTAACCAAAATTAACCTGTAAAAATATAAAATGTTTTTTTTTTTTTCAATCAATTAAAATGCAAAATATAATACAATAAAATACAACACAAAATCCTAAGAAAAAATCCTAATATATATTGATCTATCTATAGATATAAATATTAAATAAACAATATATAATAAAATAATTTGACTTTAAATAATAACTATTTTGATAATTGTTGAATTGTTTAAAGAGATTAAATATATTAGTTTAAAACTTATTTAATAGCTTATGCTAATATAAATATGCAAATTTATGAATATAGCAACGTCGGATTGATATAAATAAATATAAGGTAGTAGTGATCTTTTAATTAGCTAGAAAATGTGCAAGAATTTTTCCCCACATTTTAAGCCACTGTGCACATCTAGTTCATCGTCTTGGCCGCCTTGGCATGCACGTCTAATTACCGGGAAGTCAAATGTAGTCAACATATTGCGCTTTGATTTGCGCTGCCAGCAGCAACAGCAAGAGAACACCAGCAACTAGCAACTACCAAATAGCAACTAGCAACTCGCAACAAGCAACTTGCAACATCGAGAGCAACTAGCAACAGGTCCCTATTCCCCGTCCTCGGATATACATCCTCGGGTTGGATCAGGTTGGTATTGCGATTGGGATTGGGAGGGTCCGCCTCGATGGTCATAGTTATGGTTTACTCGGCGGCAGCCGATGGGAAAATGTGCGTTTGGGCCCGGTCTTTTGCTCTTTGCCCAAGTGGTAGCCAATGGCCAATGTGTGGAAACGCGGGCACTTTCAACTGCTGCTCGGTACCTGCTCCTAGACCCGGTTCAGGTACTACACAGCCAGAAAAAGCTAATCGGCAGTATAGAAACACTAACCCTTCAATTACCAGGAAGCTTTTGTATTATGGCAAGTTATTTTGATATTTAATAAACTACTTATTATTAATGATGAATAATTTACAATAATATGTTTATACATTTTTTAACAATGTATAGTTATTTATAATCAGATATAAATTCAGATTTAATAAGTAAACTCAACCGATCACTTGCACATTCCATAACCGCTTATATTTAATTAAATGTATCACATAAAAGCGTATTTAAATGTAAAGCACACAAATTGTCATTGATAAATTAATAAAGCTTAATTGCTACAAAAATATTTCTAGATTTTAACAATTAAGATGACACTTTTAATTCTGTTACATCGGAACGAAGTATTTAAAAAACATGACTTGCTGAACGAATTCGAAAGCCCTTTCTTCGTTTTATTGTGTAAAGAACATATTTTCCAATGAGCAGAAAGAATCCCAATGTTTTTCTGCCAGTGTAGGCCTAGACTGAACCGGGACCAGAGCCGGGGCTATAAATCAGGCTCATTTTAATGACGCAAGCGAAATGCGAGGTTTTGAAACGTGTTTCGCTTGCCCAGTTGGCTGCCGTTTTGCAATTTGATTCTGCAGTACTCCATATACTATACTATATCCCTGCCACTGCCCCCGATTTCTTGGGGCGCAGCTAGCCGGCAATTAGGTGTATCAATCATGGAGGCATTAAACAATTGAAAAATTGTCTTTGGGAAATTGAATAGCAATTAGAATATATGCAAAGCCCAAGTTCCAATTAACTGTCGAAACGTTTTCGTTCCTTATTTTCTGCGCTGATGTTATTTATTATCGATCATCGTTTCGTTCGTAATCAATGGTTTTAATTGTGCTCTGAAAGAGAGGCATTCTTTATAATTTTGCAGTTTTCTTCAGGGAAAGATATATTTGTTATATACGATTTCAGCAATTCACTTCTAGAGCTAATAATATTGTGGTTTAATTTTGCTGTCCAAGTTTGTAACATCCAAATTTTTTGAGTTTGTGCTTTTGTTTCTTAACTTTGTTTCTTTAATTTTATACCAATTGTGTGCTGGTTTATAAGATTTTACTTATATACTTGTTTTAAACTTTGTTCAAAACTATTTAAGCTACAAATATACTATTAAGAAGGAAAATCTTTAGGGCTTAATTAAGTCATATTTTTTTACGGCTGGTGCTGATCCTAAATGTCATAAAAATGTTCATAAACGCGTTCTAGTCCCTGGTTAACCAATTTTTTTTGTTTGAGGTCAGCAAAGACAGCAGTGATCATTGTTTCGGTGATCATAAACTGGAAGCGATCGAAACTCGATCTTAATATCCGTGAGAGTTCGTTGACTGTTCGAGTGTGATTTTCCCAAGACAATTTCTAAACAAATGGCGAACAAATATAGCAGATTTGGCTACCATATGCCACAGGTTTGCAAAGGAATTATGAATACAGTCCGCTATCTATGGACGAAATCTCTATTAAGGCCAGCCGATTGAGAGATATGAAAGGCCAGCGATTGAGATGACGGCTTTTGGCCATATATTATGATAACTAATTGATTTAGAGACACATTTCAACGGTCCGAAATGAGATTACATTAGGCTTATAAGGTGTTTACTATGCCCCAAGTCCGTCGATGAAATGCAAATTTCGTGTGCCGGACAAACGGGGGAATTTTTAATGATTCAGAACTCGAACTCGCGTCTTTTATTTCGTTAATTTTTATGCTTCTGCTGCGTTGTAAAACGTAAAACGAAATGCAATAAAACCGAATCAAATTTAAATAGAAATGACCAAAAACAAACGATGAACAAAATCAAATCAAATTCAAAATATCACAACACTGTCGCAGTCGTTTGTTTTGTATTATTTTTATTTGATTTTCTTTCTTCTCGTTCTGTTCGTTCTTTGTTGATTTTTTTAATGGTATTTTGGTTTGATTTCGTTGGTGTTTCTTATTTTTTTTGTTGTGTATTTATAAATCTTTTCTCGGTTATTTTTTCGATACGTTTCTTGGCCTCGATTGCTACTTAAAGTTTTAGCCTACATGGATTTACAACCTTCTTGAATTAACTAAAAATACACAAGAGCGTTTAATAAAAAAACAAAATGTTTATTTATAATTTAAGAAGGTATATAATAATATATAATTTCTCTGGAAATCTTGACATTAAAAGATTTCTTTTAAAACGTTAATTATAAAATATAAATAACGATTTCATACAGATACCTTTTTATGTAGAAAATACATTTTATTTTTGCAGATTATTTTCCAAGAATTTAAATGTTCCAAGGAATTTTACTTGAACTTTTATTGTGAAAATAAAATGTAAAATAATACCTTCTTTTGGGCGCATTTTTGCTCGAGAGTATTTCCACTTCGTTGCTCCGCTACCTTGTCGAGATTTCCCCCCAGTTTTTCCATTTTCCTGGCTGCAGCCTGGTGCTTCGGTTAATTTGCATGCAAATAGAGCGGCGACGGGTTCGGATGGGCACAGATACTTATTTATATATATATATATAGGTATTTGAATATATATAGTAGACGGGGTCAGGCTTTCAAGACGAAGACGAAGACGAGGCTGAGGTGTTTGTTTTATTTGGACATCTTTCGGCTGGCCGGCTGTTGGCTTTCGTCGTTAATTAAGGTTTATGGACAAATTATGCCCACAAATTGGCAATTAAAATAAGAACGCGAACATAAATTCAAGAGCACCGAAAAACCCGACCCCAAATACCGAAACCGAACCGAAAATAATAATAATAAAGAGCATCGTCTGCGACAAAACGTTGTCACTCGACTGGTTTTTATATACCTATTTTTTTGTTGTTTGTTTGTTTGTTACCCGTCCAATTTGTTGCACAACCGAACAGTCCCTCGATGTCCAACTGGTTTTTCCGAGCGTTTAGTGTTGAAACTTTGATAAACGCGGCCAATGTGGGCGTACTTGCATCAGATCGGACAGTCATCGTGCTTTTTTTCTACACAGTAATCAGGGTTTTTCTCGCACATATCATTCATATGGTAATAATGTTCTCAGAGATATATTTTATAGACGCGCTTGCCTTCCAAATGTCAAGTAATCCAGAATTCCTATAAATAATATTAGTTAATTTGTCGTTAGCCATATAATAATAATCACAAATAGTAGCTGGATAAAACATAAGAAATGCTAAGTAATAGTGACATATCAATGCAGGCATTTCCTGCAAAAATTAAATCGAGAAAACCTGTAATCAAGAGTATCTATAAATAATATTATAGTTAATTTGTCGTTAGAAATATAATAATAATCACAAGTTGTGGTTAAATAAATGTTTAGAAATACTGAGTTATGGGTACCATTTACTGTAATGATACATGGAAGAATACCTTTAAACAATATTATGGTAAATTTGTCGTTAGAAATATATTAATTAACATATATAGTAGCTGAATACACAGTTATGGTGATAAGTCAATAGTTTAATTTCCTGCTAAAGTAAATTATATTTAAGTAATATTTTACCGACTATTAATTTCTTTATCAAATTGGAAGCTTCATTAATAGCTATTTATTTTTGCCGATTGAAATCCACTTTTAGCTAGGCCCACTAAAGCCAGTCTATCTTGTATCTGCAGTGTGTTATCCGGGCGTCTATTAGCCCCACCTCCCTTTATCACCACCACTTCTACCGAATCTCGATACCAATCCACAATCCACAATCCACCTGCCCGAAAGTGAAGAAGCCTTGTCAATTACTATGAAAATTTCACATTTTAGCCGTGCCCGCTTTGCCACAATCATTTACACTAAATCACTTAAGTGTACAAGTGTCCGCGGACCGCCCAAAAAACAAAATGAAAAAAAAAAAAAAATTCAGTAAAACAAGGGAACAATATTAAATGCGAAGGAAATCGCCGCCCATAGACACCCCACATACGATGCGAGTGTGTAAAAAGCCAGGGCCCTGGGTTCTCGGTTCTCGATTCCCGATTCTCGATACTGGGACCTGAGCCCTGGGATCGTAAAAGTTTACGCATATTAAAAATAAACCCGAGCTGCTTGCATTTCAAATCAGCGACTACTTTTGCACAGGGGTCCGCACTGGCACTGGCACTCGCACTAATTTAGCAAGCTCATCTGCGATTGGTCGAGAGCGCCAGGTGGTCAGCGGTCTAATGCGTCCGAAAACTCCGCTTAATCTCCGCTCCCCAGACGGAGCATCCAGTTTTTGTACCCCCCATCCCAGATCTTAGCCCCCCGCTGCCCGCTGTCATCTAGAGAATCCCCTGCACTGCGTGAGGAGCATCCTGGAACCTGTGGAGCCAGTGCTGGCTGATCGCTGGAAAAGAGCCAGAAACCGATTGTGACCAAGTGGCTTTCAGTTTTAAATATATTACTGAAATATAGTGGCTTAATAAGTTTTTAGTACTGAACTTGTGGCAAACAAAAATTTAAAATCTTCAGCTGCCGTTGCTGAAACAATCTAAATACTTTTTTGAAAGAGGCCAACAAATTTAATTCAAATACCAAATCAATATTTTAAAAGGCTTGCTTTAAAAGAAGATTTTATAAATTGTGATTTGGGTCCAGGTAGAGCTGAAATATTTAAAAATATATTTAAAACTTTAATGCGCCACAACTTAGCTTATAAATTCATTTGGCTAAACGGAGATTTTGTAGGCTTAGCTGTGTAATACGCTGTTCTTCAAATTATTCAGTTTACTTATGTAAATTAAATAAGCTATTGTTAATTATACATTTATTTTACTTTTTTATCAGCCCCTATTAATTAAATAAATTAGTTAGAAAAAATATTTTAAAATATCCTAAGGCTTCTGTAGTAATTGAATTGACAAAGGAAATATATATCAATTATTATTATGGGGTGCTATTTTACCATCAGCTATATTCTGTCCTTTTTGGCCAAGTTCTGGCTGCACTGGAGCGGCAAGTTGGACCAACTTGGTCGACTTGTACCAACTTTAGCGGCGTTTCAAAGCCTGCTTGACTGCTCCACTTTGGCGGTGTTTGGCTTTGGCCTGTCCCCATCGCAGCCGGCCATCCATCCATCCATCTGGAAACTGGTTCAATGCCTGACTGAATGGGGTCCACATCCTCGCCCCACCAAGTCGAACATAACGAGCTTTGCTTTTCGGTTTGATTTTGTGTTTCTGCTCGTATTTTTTCGCGCACAGGTGGCTGCGGCTACACTGGACAATAATAAGCCGCGAAAACATTGCTCAGGTATTCTTTGATGGAAACACTGACCGGAAATGTGGGTTAAAAGAGCCATTATGTTTCGTCTCTCAGAAACAATATACTTGAATATTGAATAGTACAATATACCGTACATAAACGGTTTAAGTATACTAATAAAATTAATTTACTAAATATATAATTTTTTAAATGAATATATTATTTTATAAAAAAAGCATTCGCATTAAAAATCGTACATGTTAAGCTTAACGTTTGTGTATATTATTTTCTATTAAATGCAATTATATTATGAATTGTACATTTTTAGCTAGGCATAGAATTAATGGTCTAAAACTGCAACCACATTACGAAGAGATAATTTCATTTTAATCACTTATATTATATACTAATGAAAATGGTATACGATAATTTGGTCATAATTTTTTCATACAAATTTGTAATACTTTTATTGAAATATCTTTTCCATCTGTCTTTTCATTTTCCAAATATTAAATGTCTTGCCTTATTTATAAATGATTTATGTATGAAAACATTTCATAAAAATTGGTAAGGGGTTTTTTACTCCTTGGAGTTTGATCATGGTCTGTTTAAAATCCAGAATAAGGGTCTTTTTAACAGAATAAAAAGGTATTTGATGTGTAGATATATGAGATTTATAATAAGATGTTTTGGACTATATATTATCTCCGTATTCTTACAGTGTGGCCAAAGACGGGACTCTGGGGCAACCGGTTCTCCGGGAGCGGCACCTTGATTCCCCGACTCGACTCAGGATGAGGATGGGGATTCTGATCGCTCGGCGGCGATAAGCGAGCGAGGGCAGTCCAAGTGCCCCGCCCCCTGCAGCACCCCGCCCCTGGGTAGGCAAATTATGGATGCCCTGTGCCTTTTCCTGTCCCGAATCCCTGATGCCCCGCCCCCCAACCCCCCGGATCGCAGAACTACGGAGAGATGGACAACGGCCGGCAGTCAACACTTTCGCAGGCCAACGAAGATCTCGCATTTGGCCCATTAATCATGGACCGCCCGATGCTGTTGCTGCTGCTGCTGGGATGTTGCTGCCGTGCTCAGATGTTGCTGCTGCGATGTTGCTGTTGTTGCTGCTGGGATGTGGATGCGGCAGCCTCATTATGCCCGTTTAATTGAAATGTCATAGAGAGGCCATTGGAAAATTAACAAGCGTTTAACCTCCGCCTTCATTACTTTATTTTCATCACTTATTATTTATTGCTTAATTTTTCTTAGCAGTAAAGACATGCTTTATAGGTTATTTAGACCATATTTTAATGGTAAATAAATTCCTCTGCTAGTTATCTTTATAATTATTGCACTTTGTTTTTGGAATAGCCAAACTGAATTTATTAAGTCTGAAACGATTTTATAACTTGTATTTAAATATTTATTTGGCATATATTTTAGTCCTTAACTAACTTGATTTGCGATCGCTTAAATAAAATAGAATCTGGTTAACTGCCAAGCAAGATACTGAAACTAAATTGCAAGTCTTATAAATATTTTAGGTTTTCACCCCCAACGGAAATATGGTTTATTTGATTTCACTGTTTCTGTTCTGCTGCTGCTTGTGTAAACACAGTAAGGGAGTCGAACTGACAGTTGTGCCCCTGGCATAAGCCCCCTCTGCAGCTGTCCCTGCGCCCCCCTTTCAGTTCACGGGGGTTAACTCAGCCGACGTTCCATGGCCCCCTCTTTTCTAGCTCTGGAATGCCCTCGCACTGGCAAAAAATGTGATTGAATACATAGAATTTTATTATAAAAATGAGAGGTTTTATTTTCGATCTTTAAAAATGAACAAAAAACATTTTAAAATGATTACCTATGGTGCAGAGAATATTTTAAGAATATTTTATTCATTCAACTGACAGTTTTAGGTTATTTAGTGCACTAGTAATAAATTCATAATTTTTAAAATTGGGTAAAACATGTTTTTCAATTTTATAAAATTAGTGAAAAATTCTTAATGGTGCCATTTTAGTAAAGAGCATTTTCTTAATAAAAGTATTAAGAGGAAATGATTTTAAAACCATCTGGTTGCATATTTTAAAGCGTGCAAATGCATTTAATTATTTAACACTGCCGTTTTCTTCATTAGACAATTTTAGACAATTTTCGGAATAACATAATTTATATTAGCTTTGCTTTAAAATGAATTTTTGTATTTATTATTATAAAATATTTAATTTTATTTGAAAGATTGCATATAATGAGTGTTTGCTCAATCGAGATTTTGTTTTTACAATATATTTGTTGTTTTCTTTTTATTTTCTTTAGAAACTGTTTTAAGTAGATATTTTTCTCAGTGCCTTGGGGCGAAGTAAAGGCCTCGCTGCGCTTCCGCAGAATCACTTAACGCTTGATTACACCGATTGACGTTTTGACGAGGCACTGATGCTGCACAAGTCGATGATGATGATGATGACGACACGAATGCCGCTGATGTTGCTGCCGTGCTGATGTTGCTGCTGTCCCTGCTGCTGTTGCTGCGGTTGTCCTGGCGGTTCTGCAATGCAACCTGCAACCGAAATATCAAGGGGGAGCCTCGAAACAAAAAATTTAAAATGGAAAAAAAAAAAACAAAATGGTAAAAGGGAAAAAACAGGAGTTGTGGAATCGTTGAAAAACTGAAGCCGGCTTTTTAGACAACTGTTGAGGGCGAGGCCGCCGTTGAAGTGGCTGCTGCTTGTGTTGCTGCTGGCGAGCAACTTGATGTTGCTGTTGGCTGTTGGCTGCTGTCAATGGTGACTAGAACGTTATTACATATTATGGGACGGGATTCGGTGGAGTGACTGGCGGTTGTCGATTAAAATGTCATTGCATTTTGTTGCTCCGCTCCTGCGTTGCTCCATGTGTTGTATGTGCTCGATGTGCTAGATGTTGTTCTTCAACTGGGGAGCTGCTGCCTTTTTTAATGTTGCTGCCATGGTTCTAGGTGTTGCTGCTGTAAATTTATCTACACACACAAGCTGCCATTTCATGTGATGCTGCATTTAGTTTCAATATTGCAGTTGGTCTGGTTATTTGGGAACTTCCACTGAATTTTATGTAACTGCAGCCACTTGTGTAGCTTTTGGTAATTCTGATACTTTATTTAGACGTTATATGGTGTTTACTTTAAAAATTATTGATTTTTACCATTCTAACTTATTTTCTATAAAATAGAGTTTAAGCTTTAATTTTGGCAACTGTTATTTTTTTTAACATTTGTTAATATTCTGTAGGGTTAAAAAAAATTACTGCTTTACCCAAGTTACCACTGAAAAAAATCCATTGTTTATTTTTAATGCTTTAGATTCACAAATTTGTTTATTCATTGTTTAATTATAGCTCTTTATTTATTTTGTAGAATATTAAAAAGTAAATTATAAATCAGTTTAATTTCAAGACTCAATAGGACTATATAATAAGTTTGCCTAAAAATCCTTTTTTTATTTAAAATACATACAAAATTTTCTTAAACTAAAATGGCTTTAAAATTTGTTTCAAAAATCCTACAATTGCTGTCGCTGAAATTGTGAAAATTACTGCAAAACGGCACCGAAAATATTATTTTCTTTTTGATTGTTGCTACAGATGTTGCTCATGTTAATGCTGCTGCTGGCAAAGTTTCTCCAATTGCTGCTGCTGCGTTGCAGTTGTCAAAAGGGATTTTTCCACTTGTCTTTGGCAGACTTTTTATGACGAACGCGGATTATGCCGAGCTGTCGCTCAAAGCGAAAAATGTTGCCTGTTTGTTGTTTCTGTTTTTTTTTTCCACCAGCCCCTTCCCTCGCCTTTTCAATTTTCCGAGATTTTCCCTTGAAGTGGCTGCCGTTTGACCGACCTTGTGTGCGTCATCTAAAATTGCAATTGCGCATTGACAATATGGAAAGTATTGGTAAAAAATGTGATGAATTCAAGAAAAAGCACTTTAGTTTGCATTTTTCTATTTAATTGAATTAAGGAATCTGACAAAATTGTAAGAAAACAATATTTTATAATTCGATTTAACTGTGTTAAATGGACTTTCATCTAGTTATTTGACTTCGAATGTATATTTATTCTTGCTTTTCTAATTATCTTTCTATTAAATATTTAAGTTAGCTTGTAACTCGCATAATTCCAATACAAAATTCGAAATGAAAGAGTTTTTAAATCGCCGCCGGCCAAGACACAATCAATAATAAGTTGGCCAGAGAAAAAGCAGCAATAGTAACGAATAACAAGCCGCTTTGAGTGACTACTTAAGTTGACTAACTCGCCAAGTTGTCAGTGGCAAAAAGGCAAGGAAACGAGAATGGTCATCAACTATGCAAATTGCTAGGAAATTTTTCACTTACTTTGGCGATAGTTGGTGGGCGGGGAAAAGTCTTGGAAGAAAAGCGATAGAAAGCGGGTGAGGTGGTGAGGGGGAAAAGTGACCCGCTAATTAGCCGGCGGTTGCAAATGACCAAAAACATCAGCGCCATGCCATTATCAATATCAACAGAAATTTACTTTATTTCGCCTTTATTATTCCCAAGGAAAAGCGATAGCAAACAACCATTATGCCAATCGATACATCGATTTCCAAGTTGAGGGGGCGGCAAAATGTCACTGCAGACCGAAGTTTATGCCCAAGATGATGGCATGTGGTGGAATTTATGAGGGATTGTGTTGTCCAAGGGTTGTCTGGGTCCCTCCATTGTCATGGCATATCTGTGCCAGACTTGCCCTCCGAAAATACAAAAGTAGTTACGGCATAATAAATCCGTTGGGGAATACAAGATTTAGACTTAGGTAAGGCACTCCGTATTATTGACATTCAAGTGCAGTTTGAAAGTTTATTTAACACAAGATAAACATGTAACGAAATTTGCGTTAAAAAGTTTTGGGTTGTTATATATATATTAATTTTTAATGTATTTTAGTAACATTTTTAAGGTCTTATATAAGCAATATTTCTGAAAATAATTTCAGCAGTTATCCGATCATTATCATATTTTATTAGAAGCTTTTGAAAAATGCACTCGAAATAAATTATAAACTTATATTAATTAATTTTAATTGCATTTATGTATTAAATTTAAATAAAAATGTTTCTTAAACAGTTCTAAACATTCTTTGCTTTGCCTCACGTATTTGTACTTTAGCATACGTTATTCTTTTAATTGCGAAAATATCCTTCTGGCCTTAAATCATTGCGAGTATTATTTTAAAATGTATTAATTTAATTAACTAAATTATTCCACTTTTTCTATACCTAAAATGTTTGTTGCAAATCGAATTTTCAAATGTTGTACAATTCTGTTTTGCAGATGACTCAATGTATTTTGTCAAAGACAAATGTTAGGTGAATTTGTTATCGCTGCTTGGCCAAAACGAATTTCAATTCAATTTTTTGTGGGGGAAGGGAGTTCGGTTGGTTTTTATTAAGCATTTGATTGTCTAGCTAGATAAATTGTATGGCATATATGCCAGAAACCAATTGCAATCTTCCCTGCGTCCTATGCATAAATAATACAGCAAAGCACATTGAATTTTGCTAGAGACAAAGGGTGGTGAATAAAACAAAATTACGCATACGCCATGTGGGCCATGTCAAAGGGGAGTGTGTGTGAAACATTTTGGCATTGGCATTTGCCATGAACACTGAACACTCTCGCAGTTTTGCTTAATAATTTATTATGCTTGGCATTCACAAAAGTCACAGGAAACTGGAGAGTCGAAGAGTCGGAGAATCGGAGAACAGTGGTAAGGGGTAAGGGGAGAATCGGGAAGGGGGTTTGAATCGAGAGAGTTATATACAGAGGAGACATTTTGTTACATATGTTTCATTTGCGCGTCTGTTTGTGTAATTTACAGTCACACAAAACCGCAAATAAAGTTGCCAACATTATGGTTGAAGCATTTGGGTGGAGAATTTGGGCAAAGGGGGCGGGAGAAAAGGGGGAAAGGGAGGCGGGGCAAGGAGAAAGAGGGAGGGGGCGGGGAGAGAGTGAGTTAAGGGGCTGGCGAGGCCACATCAAATGAATGCGAAGACAAAACGCTAAAAAGTCAACAATAGGGAGTGAGTCTCAATAAAGGGTTGCAAATGCGGAGTGCACTCGAAAAAATTATGTACTAACAGCAATTTGGGAAACCAAAAAAAAAAACAATATTTATTTAAGATTTCTGCTTAGCCACTTTCTGCAACACTATATTAATGACTAATGAAATACATAATCTATGGCACCAATGATTACAACAGAAATATATTATTATAAAAACATTTTCTAATCTTAAAGAATACTTAACTTGTATTTTAATAAATATTTAAAAAAAATGTTACATATCTGTTATGCTGTTTTAAGCCCGTTAAAAATTTTATAAATAGTTAATCTTAATGGTGTAAATATTTATCTGAAAAACTCTTTAAACCCATTTTAGGTATAAAAATTGTACTTATACTCACTTCATCTTATTTCCCCCCCCTTTTTTTCAGTGCCCGTTTGCAATGGGCTGGAAAAGGGAGTCAGCATACATTATGACAATAACATGTTGTTGCTACTGCTATTGGGGCCTGGGTCTATATTATTTTTTCTAGGCCAGCAGTTTGAAGCGCCACCACCCCGACTTCGATGTGGGTTCGCTCCAGGACCGTTAACCGTTATGGCAAAGAGCTCCGCGATTACGACCGCATGCCGCAAAAAGCGCAATTGCAAAATAATTGAAAGCACTCCACTGAACTCTGACCCCGCACCTTCGTTTCACCTGGGCGACAGGAAAAGGCAAAGGAACCCGCTGGCGCTGCTCATTTTATTGATTTTGTTTGACGGAGATAGTGCTTTTCCTTTGGGGCGTGGAGGGAAATAAATGTTTACCGGCGATAAATATCGATAATGGTGGCTTGAATGATTATTCTATGAATCATATCAACAAATGGCATAAATAAACAGGTATTGTTAAATAAAAATATATCCACAATGGCCATTAAAGTGGTTTTGTCAGCAATTAAGTTTGTTATTCATTAAACTGTTTAGGGTTTTTATGCCAAAGAAAATCATCAGTCAAACTATTCCTTTCAATTTCATATATACTGCAACCATTTCAACAAATTGTTCTTCAATAACTCAACAATCCAACTCGAAGTTAAACAACTTTTGGCGCCCACAAGCAAGGCTCTCCGAAAGTGAATTTTCCGCACTCAAGGCATATTGAAAATATGTCGGAATATATATTTTTAGATACACTGTTAGTCACACATATATATGTATACCATATTTATGTATATATGGTACATATAAATGTATGGCAAGACCAACCGTAGCAACAAAGGACATCAACATTTTCAATAGATTTCCGCTAACAAGATAAATAGTTCGAGTTGAAGTTAGACAAGCGGGAGGAAAATGGGTTGGAAAAGCCGGAGAAAAGCGGGCCAAAAAGAGGCAGGGGAAGTGTTCTTGGAGATACAACAAATGGAAAAAAAAGCCAAAAAAGCCAGGGAATGCTTGAAAAACCAGCAACAGACGTTAGAAATCGCCAGCGAACAAAAAACAGAAAGAGACGGGACTATGCCAAAAGAAAAGAGACAGACGCATTAGAACAAGAAAGAGATGGGGGGACTTTGCCATTATTGATATCAAATTGAAAGTGGCTTAAGTGGCTTGGTCAAAGCCAGCGAAAGGAAAAAAAAGGCAGAATGCCGGAAAATGTATGTGTGTGTGTGTTATTTTTTTTCTTAGACGGACAGGATGAAAATCATATTTGGGGGAAAAGGCCATTCCAGTTGCACATATTAAATATCCTGCTTAAATATCCTATCCACCGCTTCCTATTGATTTTCCACCTTTCACCGCTCCACCTTTTCTTTTTGCAATGCGGCCCACCGCATTTTCATTTCCTATTGCAATGATTTTCCTCAGACGTTTTTTTTCTGTGTTTTTCCTTTGCCGGCTATTTATTTTGGCCTTCTTTTGACACCAGTCGAAGAGCTGAGGAAAACACATTCACATTTGCCACCGCCACCGCCACCGCCGCCGCCTTTCCTGTCTGCCATCGTCATGAAGAAATTTGTAATAAAAATTCAGCAGCAAATGAGAAAAGCTCACACATACACTGTGAGAAAAGGGGGTGTTGGACGGAAGTGGGGGGAAGAGGGGCGCTTTCCCCTTCACTGCCTTTTTACCGTTACACGTGCAAAACTATGCCAAAGCCTCCGATGCCCGCCTTTTCCCGGCTTTTCATCTCCGGGCCGTGCTTTTCCTTGTCCTAGGTCGCATTTAATAAGATGGGTAAGGCGAAACTTTGAGGCATCCCATGGGTTAAGGGCGACCGGGGCAGGGTTAATGGGATATGGCAGGAAGTTTTTCTTTTTTGATTACCGGCATTTTTAAATCAAAACTTTTGAATAAGCCCGGCCAAAGCTTGGAGCTTGTAAATCTGATAAGACTGGCTATAAAAAAATGTAAATAAATACATTATGTGGACTTTAATAGTAAACCTAGTATCTCAATCAAAAATATTTCACTTTTATTCTAATACATAAATACAATTTTGATGTCTACCAATGGAACCGTTTTTAAGTGATTCCCCTTAATCGTTTTTTTCCCGGTAGCAAATGGGTATATATATATATGTATATGCCACTTAAAAAAAAACCCTTATTACACTTTAGATGATGGGCGCATACTGCCACATAAAGACAAAATATTTGAACATTCATGCAGGGCGCAAGAAAGAATAAAAGTGAATAGTGCGGACAAACGAGAAATTGTGGAGTGCCATTATAATGAAATTTAAAGCGGGTATCTCGAGCGTCGACGACGAAGTGGCAGCCATAAATGAAAATAAAGTTTAAATTGCAGAAAAACATTGCATAGAAATTGCTATTTATTCAATGTTAGCCATCGGCAAACTGCAGCTGTGCCAAATTACAAGTTGAGCGAAAACTAGAAAACGAAAAGCGGGCTGCGAAAATTTGGTGGCCGTTTCGTTCGGGCAAAACCAAAAAGGAAACCAAATCGGAACCAGCTTAATGTCATTAAATTAGCGCCCGAACAAATCAGCCGGAAAAACGAGGCGAGGGAAAAGTCGCCACCACGATTTTCTCCTTCCCCCGACTTTCCCCGATTTCCCCCCGATTTTCCCCGTTTTCTCGTTTTCATTTCGGCGGACTCATAAAACAGGCGAAACAAAAAAATGAGTCACAGCGGCAACAGCAGGCGCCGCAAATCAACACGTAGACCCCGAACAAAAACTAACCTAACCCAAGCAGTTGCGATCCTAACCCAACGGATCCCATCCCCATACCATTTCGCATTTCACATTTCACATTTCGCATTTCGCATTTGCTGGGCGCCGTTCCAACAACCCTTTTCCAGTTGTTGAGTCAACTATTGAGAATTCCTGCCTTTGTTTTTCTGTCGGTGAGTAACAGATTGGCGACTTGGTCGAAGTTTTTATCACCCCTTAATTCGCTTGGGGTCATCCGTTGGCGAAGGTGTCCTATTTGGGTGCTTTGCCTCTCGACTTCTTAACTAAGTAACTTAAAAAGGGAAACTTTAGCTACGATTTTGTTTTTGTTTCGAGTACTCCTGTTTTTGGGACACCATTTAACTAACCCTTTCGTCAGTCACCATTGTCGATTTAAACTGTTTAAGATTTTCGAACCTCTTTTGGCATCTATAAAATATTTCGAAAAAAATATTAAATTAAGTAAATCACTTTACAAAATTTGGTCTTTGTATAAAAACCTGGTAAGTTATGGTCATACGTTGGAATGTGATACCTCGTTAAATTCGTCATTAAATTTCCAATCGAATGGCATTTAAAGCTTAAAATGTTAAATTTTTGCAAATTTCACAAAAAATCGTAATCTAATGTTATAAGTATATGTCGCCAGTTGCCCAAAACAGTCAGTCTTTTGCGTGAGTGTCTTATTTTGCAAAGTTACAATACTCTGACTCTTGAAAAATGTGTTTTTTTACTAGTCTCTCAAAACCCAAAAAAACAATGTCAGCAAATTGGTTTTTGTATCAAACCCTGGGATATAATGCTCAAATGTTGGAATGTGATACACCGTTGAATTCGTAATAAAATTTCCAATCGATTGGCATTCACAGTTAAAATTTTTTCAGATTTTCAAATTTCTGCAAAAAATGATGATGTACCCCCTAACAAAAAAGTCAGAAATTTGGACATAAATAAATTTTTCAAAAAACTTTTTTCAAAATTCGGTTTTTTTGTCAAAACTAAATTATTTGTTTTCAATCGATCAGGGATGGATGGCATAGGTTGCCAGCTGTTCAAAATAGCAACTCTTTTGACTTTGGGTCTTATTTTGGCAAAGTTACAACAAAAACACTCTTCAGAAATAATTTTGTTTGAAAAATCGCCAAAAATCGCAAAAAACACATTTAAAATTTGGTTTTCGTGTCCAAACCCTGGGAATAATGGTCAAATGTTGGAATGTCATACACCGTTGAATTCGTTATAAAATTTCGAATCGAATGGCATTTACAGCTAAAAATGTTTAAATTTGCGAAATTTTCTCAAAATATGATGATGTAACCCCTTATAAAAAAATCGAAAATATGTCAAAAAATTATTTTTTCCAAATCGACTGGGGATGTAGTCATAGTTTTAGTTTAGGTCGCCAGCTGACCAAGACAGTCACTCTTTTGGCTGTGTGTTTTATTTTAACCAAGATACAACAAAAAAGCTCTAAAACACTATGTATTTTTGAAGCTAAAGATTTAATTTTAAATATATTTAAAAAATGTGTGCCCGAAACTTGGCTAAGTCCATCATACCCTCAGGAATTGCTGACAACTTTCCACATAAATCACACATGTCTGGGTTGTATCATAATAACCAGCAGGACCCAAAGTTCGCGTCGAGGAAAAACGCGTGGCAGGCGGCAGCAAGCATTTCAAGAGAAATGCGGAAATGCGGTTTGGCTTGGAGCACGGGCTCCGGATCCGGGGATCTGGTATTTGGATCTAGGATCTGGACTGTGGACTCGGGACTTTTATTGGACGGCTCCTGGAGGGCAGGGCAGGGCAGACAATTATGAAATGCTCGGAGTGGAAAAACAACACGAGTGGAGGGTAACTGTCTAATGAGAAAACAAAGTCAGACGACAGCAGCGTTGACAGTTTTCGTTTGAGAGGCGGATAGAAAAGGGGGGAAAGTCCGGGGAAATTCGGGTGGATGGCAGGGGAGAATGAAAATGAAAATAAAAATAAATATGTATAAAAAGCGGAAGTGGCATAAAAAAAACATGTGGCAGCATTTTCTCGTTCTCGTTCGCTGTCGTTGCTTCATTCTTTGGCCACGCACGCAAAAATGTGTTGCCCGCTTTTCCGGTCTCAGCTCAGTTCAGTTCAGTTTAGTGTTCCCCTTCTTCACCTTTTCGGCTTTTCTGAATGTCCGAGACATGCAAAAGCTATCCTAATGCCTCCATTCCCCCCGCCCCCTTTCGACCATTTTCCTGCCCATTTTCCCTTCGCAGCGAGAGACAAATATTAATAAAATATACAACTATTAGTCATTGGCCCGCTGTTTGTGTATGTTTGGGCTTGTATTTTTAATATGCGAGACAGAATAAATATTCATAAAAGTGGCTAAGCACCGGTGGCGCTGGGGGCGCTGGGGGCGCTGGGGGCGTGGTCGGAAAATGGAGGCGGGTCGCAAACAGAGGAGCGGCAAAGTCAAGGCGAAATAAGTCTAGGCCAATACAAATATTCTTGGGGTGTTGGTTTTCTCTCAAATTCATCAGGAAAAAGTTGTATTGTAGGCCCGATACTAAGAATGAATACTTGAAAATAATATTTAATTATAAGCAATTTGAGTTAAATTTTATTGTTTCATTTTTTGGCTAAAAAAGTATTTTGTAAATTATTTAAACTCTTTTAGTTACTATTTCCAGTTCTTTTTTTAAACCTCAAATTGTTTCGCATTAAAATTGGTTGCCTTTTATGCATTTTGTATTTAATAAGCATTCCGTAAACCACTAAATTTAAACGTACGTGCATATGAAATGCACTTGTTGTTTAGTAAACATAAAATTATTTAAAAATTCTTGTAGTTCGCCAAACCAGCAAAACATGTATAATATCGAGTGAAATGCGAGCACTTTTCCGCTGATGGATAACCCATACAGATCGGGCTTAGCCTTTGTAAGCAAGCTTTTCCACGAAATACCCTGGCCCCCCTCCCCCTTTCACCGGGAAAAATAAACCTTCACCCACCAAAAAAAAGAAAAAGAAAACACCCACCATCCTGCGAGTCAACTAACAATAAGACTGACGAATGTTGGGCCATAAAAATAAATACCTGCTGACATTTTTCATTGTAAATATTTTGTAGCTGCTGACGCGCCAAGCCAACTGACTTGAATGTGGGCGTGTATATGTGTGTGTGTGTGTGTGTGTGCGGGTGCGATGGGTGTGGCCGCCCCATGGCGAGAGGTGTGCGTGAAAAAAGGTTTTTCTTTCACGCAGTCAGACTGACAACGCACAAAACATTTTTGAAGACGTGAAAAACTTTGCAGGGTATTGTAAGCACCGCGAAAAACTATGAAACTATTAAAAAATAATTTAAGTACTAATATAAAGTGCAATTGTAAAGTAAAAACTTATTTTTTATATATTTTAATGGGGCTTACATACCAATTTAGAATTTAAGTTTTTGTTTTTCTATTCCGATTTTCCCTGAGTGTGTTTAGTGGCGGACTGGCATTTTCCGGGTAAAGGGGAAAAAGGGTGGCATTTTCCAAGGGGCTTGCGGTAGGTGAATTCTAGACAAATGGACGTTCGTTCGCTGGGTGTGTGCGTTGATCAACGTCATTATCATGCTGTCCGTCGCTGTCTTCTCCTTTTCATTGTTGTCCTGGTCATTACGGCCAACACCGAGAGATAGAGGAAAATTGGCAAGGGCGGCGGGGAAAACGGTGGAAAATGTGCGGGGGAAAGTGCCATGATATGTGGGCGCGTCTTATTCGCTTTTCCCTTTTCCTCCTCAGAACCCGGCATTTCGGCATTCATCATCAAGTGCGGAAAACTATGCACGGGTCAAGTAAATATACCAGCCGGAAAAAGAGCCACGTCGACCATATTTAACCCTAAAAATATCAATTTCTAAATAATCATATCCATAAGCAACTAAAATCAATTTGAGCTGCATAAATTATTTAAATTGTCCTTCCATAAATAATATATAAATATTTCAATTGGATAAACTTAAAATAAATAATAGCACATTACCCTATACAATTCATAAATAACATATTAGCTCTCTAATTTACGGGTCAATTTTAAGAAGTTAAATTCAAGCGAATTTCCAAAGCCAGCAATTGTCGAAATTGAAAATTAATTTTTTTGGTCTCATTGTTCGTTTTTATATGTTATTTAGTACAAAAAGGAAATTATGTGTTTTAATAATTTTTGGCCGTTTGACGTTGAATTATTTTGCATATTAATTGGCTTAATTAAAAGTGCGTGCGTGTGTTACTTTTGTGTGGTGGTTGCCTTTCAATCAGTTTCAATAAACCGCAAAGGCGACCCTCGGTCCGCCACCCGCATCCGCGGGTCGTTTGATGGGTTTTAATTATTTCTAGTCATAATGCGACTGTTATTAATAATAACAATTTCAGCGTATAAACGATGCTGATCCTCTTGTTATTTGTGGGCACGCGTCTCATTTAAAAGTCATTACGTCTAATAGAAATCAACAAATAAAATCCCTAAAAAAAAAGAAAAATTCATAAAAACGATGGAAAACATGATGAAAGCATATTTAAAAAATTTTAAAAGGCAGTAACGGTGTTGTTATTGTCATCATCATTGCGGTACTTAGCTTCAACTTCGTTTAAAATGCGCGCCACATAAATCAATTGAATTTTTATTTGATATTTTAATTGCAGTCTGCACTCAAATTTATTTAAATTTTGTGTTCCCCCTTTTATGGGAAGTGTCGTTTGACATATTAAACAAACATTTATAATTTTCTGGAATGCGGGCCATGTTTTTTCAGAATTTGGGGTTGTTCTGTAAAATAGTAGGCTTCTCATTTGGAAGATAGCTCAAACTATTTGAGTTCCAAGGCTTCGATTTAGCTCAGTTATTTTGAAAGCTATTTTTATATGTGTTTTTTATTTTAATTATCTTTTTTATAATAATTAGATGTTTTCTTCTCTTAAAATTAACACGTTTTTAATACTAGAACTACTCATAAAATTATAACTTTTCTTATTAATTTTTCTCCTCACATTTTTAATTACTTTTCAGACCTGTGTTTTTCGCCATCTTATTATCTTAATTTCCTGGAATCTTCTTGCCAACGAAAAGCCCTGTTTAATCTCGTAAGCATTTATTAATTGCAGGCAAATCTAATTTCCATTTATTTAGACAATCTGCCGTAACCTCCGACCCCTGGAACGCCTCATCAAGTCCGGAATTCCTGTAAATTCCGCCATTTCACCGCCCCTCAAAACATAATTTAATGGAAATCTTTGAACTCACATGTTATTTACCTGGTTAACTGGGTTAGACGAAGTCGAGTTCTTTGACACTCCCCCTCGGAAAAGTCCCCGCCAGATGTTGTTAAAAAAAAAAATGGTTAGAGTCTGGCGGTCTCCCCCCCAAAAAAAAAATATGGAAACCCCGTAAACAACTCGCGGTAAACGGTTTTCGGCGTTCATTTCGCAGCCGTTGCTTAATTTTTGTTTTGTTTTTGCCCACACCCCCGCCCCATTTTCCCATTTTCCCGCTTTTCTTTTCTTTGCTTGAGGCACAAGTGAAAGTCGTGATGGGCTGGGGCAAAAATGCGCGGGTGGCACTCACATTCTTTGATTTCGCAGCCTCAAAAAAAAAAAAAATACACATTGTGAGCTTGCCGTTTGGGTTTTTTGTTTTTCGTTTTTCATTTTCCACGCTGTTGTTGTTGGTTTATTTTTTTGCCGCACAGATTTTCCGCGCATTGCACTGTCGCTGGTTGTTTTTCTCTTTTTTTTTGTTTATTTTTTTTCACCGTCGAGTGTTTTGCCATCGCCAAAAACAAAAGGCGCGCACACACAGCACATTAAATTATGAAAATAAAAATGCGCCCTTAACCACCGACCGCCCGAAACTGTCCGCCCTTTTCAGCGCTCAAAAGGTTTGGCCATTGAATAACTCGACTCGAACGATGACTTAATGAGCGAGGATGTACTATAACTCTGGAGCAGTGGAAAAATCGGGAACGAGGGGCCAAAAATTGAGGTGGAATAAGAGCATTACAGTAGCCCACAAAAGAAATGATTTGAAATTTATTATTTACAAAATTTAAAGTGTTTTTTGAAAAGTAATAAATATAATTTGTGATAATTACACTGCCATTCTGTTATTTGATCACTTTTTACATAACATGAATATATATATATATAATATAATTAATATTACATTTAATAGTATATATATTATTTGTTCAGTTAACATAGTTTGAAATATTCAAAAATATTTAATTTTATTGTATTTCCTTAAGAAATAAATATTATGGCCCTTTTATCTTTCAATATGTTTTACTGTTTTTCTTTAGCTTTCCACCTAAGGCTTAGCTTGTATTTTCTCTTTTCCTTGCTTTTTCTCCCATTTTCGTTTGTGCCAAAATAATTTTGATTTTGTACCTTGGCAAAAACATATTTAATGTAACTTTTTAATTAAATCGTTATATATTTCTCTTTTCCTCTTTTTCCCCACTCTTGTGCCGAAAAAAAGAGGAGATTGATAATGGCTCTTGGCTGTGGTTGAGTCAGAATGCTGAAGAAAAAACATGCAAATTGCTGCAAAAGTGCTACAAAGCATTTTTACCCACTTTTCACTAAAACAGGAACCTAATGAGGCCGAGAGTCTTGTAATTATATTGAAATACATCTCTTTCGGTTGTCTTAAAAAGGTTTTTGACAGATCAAAAGAGTACATTTATTATACCACCGAAATATTCGTTCTGCTGAAGTGCCGATAGTGCCGCATTTTTCCACGTCTTGGCTCATTTAATTAAAAATCTGTCGCCAAAAGCAAGGCCAACTTGGCAACCCTGACCGCCAATAAAGAGAAAAAATGGCAAAGGGTTTTTTTGGGGAAATATAGAAATGTGGAGGGTTTTAAGCCATTTCAACGAGTGCGAATAATAAATTCTATTTTACGGCGGTCTAAAAAAGGGGGTTGAACCGCCCAGCTAAGCCCTTTTCTTATCGATCCACAGAATCCACCAAAAGCAAATATTATAAAACCGAAACCAATAAAAGTAAAAATTATACAAAAAAGTATGGCGAGAGCAACATAAATTTGCCTACGCAAATGTTTTGTTGTCAAATTTCCACCACGAGGCGACAATCAAATTTGCCCGTGGGTTCGGGGTGTTTTGATGCCCCATAAAAATTGGACAGGCGATGGATGGATCCACTTCCCCCTGAAAAAGTGGCGACTTTACATCCTCCGTCTGGAAATCAACAGTTAAGCCCCATTCATTCATTCACTCGCCCAACTGGACTTCACCCCCCAAAAGAAAAAGATGTATAAAAAAATACAGGCACCACAACCCCCAGAAAGCGAACACTTATTGAAGCTGGCAGATTTATTGGAATTTAAAATTCCTTTGTTAGTCACCAGAGAATCGCGAAATCTAATAAACGCCAAAAAGCGACTCCAGTAAAAGTTCAAATGGGATTTCGCTTGTTTAGGGGTAGTTCGCCGGCCCAGGGGGTTGCTATGAGTCGGATTCCGGGGGGATTATCCAAACAATTAGCATAAGCAGCCTGCCTATCGATTGGGCTGAAAGGTTTTTATTTTTAGAAAAAAGAATGGCTTAGGCAAATTTAAGAATGAAATTTCTGTTTTAGGAAGGTTCTTGAGAAGGGCTTCAATCCAATTTATTGCTGAAAAACTTTTTGCAAATACCAAAAAAGAAAATGTATTTTAAATTTCACTTTTTTAGTTTAAGTATTAAAAAATATATTTAATTTTTTTGAGAATAAAAATCTAGTAATGAGTTTTTATTTCATAACGATTTTGATCAAATTACTACAAATTTGTTGAAATCTGTTATTTATTATTTGTTATTTAATAATTGTTGTGCCAATATTTTCTATATATTTTGTATACTAATTTTAAGTACATTTTTTGCATTCAGACCGAAATTGGATGCTTTTAGCCCACTCATTTCTTTTGTATTTATTTAACATTGGCTACTTCTGCAAAACCTTAACCTGCAACAGACCCTGTTAACCCTCTAACAGGCCGCGTGCTTGCAACTTGTTGTCCGCGGTTTGATGTTGCCTGCTTGCAGCGAAATGGGCAGCGAGGGTTAAGAGGGGGTCAAAGGAGTACGCGGACCACAGAATAGGACAGGACACGCTTTTGGCGACACAAAACTGCACAATTAATTTGCAACAAACGCCGGGCATTTAACAATCACACAGTAATCGCATTTCGCTTTTGGAAAATGGAAAATTGAAAATGAAAATTGAAATTACTTACCCGCCGCTTCAAAAAATTCAATGCAATCTTCTTGGTCGCCATTGAGCGAAAATTAAATTTTGAACTGAGCAAATGTTGCATATTTGATGATTGGGTTAACCCAATTTCCGCACCGTTTTACCCCATCGATGTGAGCCCCTGTGTGTATATTTAATTAGTGTGCATGCACACACACATCACACACACACATTCAAACGCGGGGCGGGAGGCGTGGCTGAGCTCCTAGCAAAGGTAAACACAAAAGCGAGAACCAAAAACTACCAGGGCCCAAAGTAAATTTCTTGCTAATTAAAATCCAAATATTAATTTTAAAATGCAACCCAGCACAGTGGATAAAAAAAGGTGAAAAAACGACCGTTGGACAAAGGGAAAAGCGGGTAAGAGGAAGCACAGTGATGGAGCACCGCTCATAGACTCTCTATGTATCTTTAAAAAGGATGGACACGGTTACAAAAAATTGAGTAATATTTAATCGTTTACATGAACTCTGACCAAAAAGTGAAAAATAAGTGTCAAAGACGAAATAAAAAATCCTATTTTGGTATTCAAGTTTTTTATTTAATTTTTTAAATTGAAACTGCAAAATTTTCATTTTTAAATTACATTTTCATGCTTTGACTATTGATGCATGTAATATTATTTCCTATATTGCATTGCATTTTAGACATTAAACTTCAATGTTTTTGAACCTTGTACTGAGAGACAATACTTTATGATCTTTTCCTTTAGCTCCACTCCACAAAGACAATTCATGTTTTTTTTTCCAGTGTAAAATAAGCTTTGTGTGATTTGGCCTCCAGGGATTGGAAAGGGGAAAGGGGGAGGAGTAAAGGGGGGGGAGCAAACATCAGGTAGACTTTGAGTACACTTGCACTTGAGACTCCTCTTCTCGTGGGGAAAATGTCAGTGGCGCTGGGGGTCTGAAAAATACAGGGGGAAATCGGAGGGAATTTGCAGACAGCCGGGGGCTAACACACACATCGATACACAGACAACCACACTCGCAGGGGGAGTACAATAACAATTGATAACTAAACATTTGGACAATTGAGCTGGAGGCTGGCGAAGAAAGAAGAGGAATCAACATGAAACACAAAAATAATACAGGGATAGCATAATGATACGGGGGCATATGGCTGTGAAAGTAGGGGCGAAAAGGGGGCTTAAATCAGGTGAAGACAAACAAGACATAAATGATTGAAGTTCAAGTTAAGCAGCCGCCCAAAGAATGATTCGAATCAATGATTTCGAAGCTTAAAATTGAACCAAATCAGTTTGTTAAACATGATTTTAAAGGATAAACTAAGGATATTATAAAAACAATGTTCAGCTTATTCTAAAACCTAATAAAAAAGAGTTGTATAACTGTGTTGAAATAAGATTTTATCCAAGAAGCATGAAAACGATTGTTTTTTTTTATTTGTTTTTATTAAATGATATTTAGAAATTCTAAAACTTATCAAGCCTTGTATTGAACTCGTCGTTTCTAAATGTTTTTAATATTAAATTTAACATTACAATTTTGTGTTTTTCCTCTCATTTGAATCTATTTTTATTCCGCTTAGAACAAGGCGAGAATTGTTGGGAAAAGGTGGAAAAGTGTTAATCAATGAGAAAAACCCATCAACACTTCTTGTCAATCGAACCGCATCGAACGATCGAGCATGTTGCAAGCCAACAGCGCTGCGTTCGAGTTGGACTTAATGCTCCCCTTGTGATCGGCGATCATATGAAAAGAGCGAGATGGATATGCACATAGTTGAAGTGAGAGGGAGAATCGAATCGTTTTTGAATCCCAGAAGAAATCAAAGTTTTTTTTATGCTTATGCTAAGAGATTTACAGTTTGTGCGTGCCGAAAATGTTAATGAATTTGGCTATGCTACATTGGATTTGCCGTAAATCGCTTATAAATATATTCAAATCGAGGGGCACTGAGAAATACATCTCGTTGTTTAAATAAATATTAAAACATGATTTTAACTTAGTTTCAAATTTTCTTAACTTCTCAATAGAATTTTAAATTAATTAAAGAAGCAATATAAAAAAACAGATCTTAATATTATCAGAACTCAATATGTAAAACTAAATAAGATAATAATCTGAAAATAGTAACCTATTTTTGTAGTAGGTATTCTTAAATATATTATTTTTAAAAATAGTTATAAAATATTCCATATTTAACATCTTGAGTATTTTGTTTTTTATGTTAACTATAAGAAATTTTCATGAAGTTTTCTAGCAGTGCATGCATGTGATTTGACTGCTGGAAATTATCTATGCGAGGCGATTCCAATTGCTTGTGACCCAAAAATTGAAAATGTTTTTGTCTTCCGTAATTTCTGTTGTTCTTGCTAATTGTGTGGGCAAACAGTTGACGGCTAATATGGATTCGCCATGGGAAGAATGGTACAGAATATACAGAATATCGGACAAATCGGGCCTAGAATCTGTATCACTTCGCTCTGGGCTCTGGGCTCTGGACTTTTCTGCCCCCCGCCGAAATCAATGGCAATATTTCAAAATGTCAGGCCAGCTCTCTTGGCCACAGGTGTGAGCCACAAAACTTGAGCAGCCCAACAAGTCAGCTTTCAGGAGGGGACTTGCCACTTGGGCAGGGGCGTCTCATTTGAGGGGGGGTCGGAGGCATACGGGAGGGGCGACTGATGCAGCATCATCCGCAACATCAGAAGCAACAGCAGCAGCAGCTGCTCCATAAAACCCATTATACCCAATCATCATCAGGCGAGCGACTCGGGTTCGAGTTCAGGTCCACACAATCGGGATCGTTTCCATGCACTTAAAAAAAAAAGAGGGCACAGAAGCTGATCAGATTTGTGATATTAAGAATAAATGTAACATGACTTTAAAAAATCAAAAACAAATTAAACGAAACCTTTTAGGGCAACTAAAATCCCGGTTTCCTTTTTAAATAAGCTTTTTATAGTGAGAGTTTTTATACCTCAATTGCTTAAAATACTCCATAAATAGTGCTATAACATAAATACTTTGTTAAATATTATTTATTATTTAAGTATAGTTGCCATTATTTTTCTGAGTGCATTTCGGACGGGGCGCAATTTTATGCAAAGAAATCACTTTTCATACGTTGGATTCGTCCGCATATGAAAGCCAGCACACGAAGGACAGACAAGGACCGCCGAACGGAAGACCGGGCGAGGGAGCGAGAGGGGCTGAGGGGTGCGAGGGAGACGGGGCAACTGGTTTATGCGATAACTAAAGTTTTTAAAGGAGAAGCGGCAACAAACTGGCCGATAGGGGCGCATATTTGCTGCAAGCCATACAAATACAAGGCACAAAACTCAAAACACAAAACACAAGGGGGACCAAGCGAAGTTGTTGCGGTGCTTCAATTTGCAGACTGTGGTTGCCGCCAAGAATGTCAAAGTAGCTAGTTTCACGTCATAACTGGCTTTATTTGCGAAAGGTCTTACGTTTTTAAAGGCTTAAGAAACGATGTTTATGTGTTATATTATCAAATTATAAGGAACTTGAAGTATCATAATCCCCAATTCAATTTTAAAGGCATTTTTATCTGGTTAGGTATTGATGTCATTGATTCAATATAAATTTATTTCTTCAAAATGTTCTCACTAGTTATTAAAATAGTAACAAAATCAAGCATTTTTGATTTATGTATGCTTTTTACTTCTGCCTTATATATTTAAGACTATAATTAGAGCTACATTTGTTTAATCGTTTTAAACTTGTCAAAGTAAAGTATACTGAGATATACATATATAATACCATAATGGAAATATTGTTTTCATATGTTGAGTTTAATATTATTTGCTTCATTAACTTGTCATCACTGATTACTTTGTGTGATTTGTATCGTTTACAAGGTGTGCGAGTGAGAGAGGGCATGGGTGCGAGCGAGAGGCAAATCGCCATACATAATGATGCCCAGGTAAAGGTCAAAGTTTACACTTTTCGAAGGCGAAGTGAAAAGCGAGGGAGTGCGACGGTAGCCAGCTGCCCGCCCTCTCGCTCCCACTCACCGATCGCATGCCATTCGCCTGCTGTGCGCGTGCGCAGCCTTCTTTTTTTCAACTCTGATTTTTTCCTGATTTTTTGCCCTTTTTTATATTCGCTTGCGCGAAAAACGGCAGCCAACTGCCCACACTTCTTTGTTGTTGTTCGCTCTTCTTTACCTGTGTAGTTTTTATTAGTGTTTCGGCTTGAAATTCATTCATAAAAAATGAACACACTCAAGTGCACTCATCTGGTATTTTTAAGAGTTCATTTTTCGTTTTAATTGTTTGATTTTAACGACTTGTTCGGTATCTGAATCGCATCTTGATTGACTTTGGTGTTTGCCTTAAAGAAAAGGGCGACATTTAAAAAGGTTTACATTTAATTTCAATTTAAATGCATTTGTGACGTTCAACCATTGTGTTATAGAAGTTAAATCTGAAGTAAAGATCAGTGTTTAATGCTGTTTGTAGCGTTCTAACTAAATAAAAGTGTAAATAAATTTAGCTATTGCTACTTTTGTCACCATTATCTCTTAAGCACATGCCAAACAAAACTTAAAGACAACTTTTATGTCCTTAAGATTATTTTTGTTTAAAATAGTTTTGTTTGTTGGTCTTTAATTAAACATACGCATGTATTAAGAAGTAATGAAATATTTAAATAAAATTATAGGATTAAAAGTCTATGAAATGTACCAACATAGTTACTTTAAACAGTGGAATTAAATTTGTATTGATATAATGAAAACTAATATAAGACGATAGCCGAATCATATGCCTAATGAACTTTCGGACCTTTTTCTCACCTTCATCATTTTTACATTTGACATTGATCCACTCAGAAGTTAGCGGTTAATTAATCATTTTTTTTTGTGTGCAATAACAAACATTTCACGACTGCAAATGATTCCCAAAACCATTCCAAAACTGCCCCTTTAATCAGCTCAAAAGATGCTTAATAGCCTCGTCAAACATTCCGGAAAGTAAATTAGCAAACGCAGTCCATAAAAATATTTCCCTTGCTTGTTGTAAACACCACAAAAAAAAAAACAACAAAAATATATAAAAGAGAAAAACATTTGTTTGGAATGCCAGACTTTTTTCCGAGCTTCGTGTTTTTCTTCTTGATGTGTGCTTGTAATTTTTTGCCTTGTGTTCATAAGCATATTTCTAATTTGGTGTATAAAGCGGCAATAACAACAACTATGGACAACCAACTGACACGTGTAAAATTGTTCGCTTGTTAATATTGTCGGTGGTTGTTCCTGTTGCTGTTGTTGTTGTTGTTGCTGCTGCTGTCATGTTTTTGTCCGTGGCAAAACTTTCACTTGATTTGGCATTTTTGTGGCGCCCGAGTAATTTCCACTGCTCCGAACATGGGAAACAAGACAAGCATTACGAACCAAAAAAAAAACAACAACCAAAAATAAAAATGGCACAGTGGTCAGTAAATAGTAAAAAGGTATTGTATAATACTGTAACCACTTTAAAATGGCTTGATTTGTCTAAAGATTGCACTCTAAAGTCTGTAGTTCACTTGATTTTAAGCACTTAATATTTAATACAAAAAGATAATAATCAAATACAAATTTAAAAATGCTGTGTAGCAAACTTAATTTAATGGTATTTATTACTTTTTTTTAAGTTGATTATTTTATATATTAAATTCTGTTTCATTAACTCACTGAAAAAAATCAGTGAAAACTAATAGTTATACTTATGCTAAATCGAAATTTTTTGGTAAAGAGATTATCTTTAAAAGCTTTTTAATTTCGTTCTCTCTTTATTTCCTTTCTTATTAAAGAATGCAAATCGGATAAATTTAAAGCGAAACGAATTTGCAGCGAATATTGCATGGGGTGTTTCTATCTTTCTTCTTTTTATGGCAAAAGCGTGGCAAGGGCGAAAAAGGAAAAACAGCAACACTCCATTAGTGGGGAAATATCCACCCACAAAATAGATCACACAAGGACGATGTGTAGGCGACAAATAAAAGGCGCAGGGCGGGGCGGTCTGAAGAGGGGAGTTTTATGGCCATTTTGCCCATAAAAATTGCTGTAACGAAACAACAGAAACGCATTTGGTACCGCTCCAGAAACACACCCTCCCCGCCCCCTTTTTTTTAGAGGCTGCAGCGGCGCCTCTTTTATGTCAAAGTCAAAGGCCAAAAGGCGAGCACATAAAAACGAAACGAGATGGCGATATGCCGAGTGTCAGCGAGGGTGGTCTCTAAAGTTGTTAAGGTATGCAGTTTAAGTCAAAATCATAATAGTTATATATTTTATTTAAACTCATAAGCTCAAATCTTTAAAAATATCTGAATCAACACATACGATTTGTAAGATAAATTGATTTTCTATAAAAAAAACAAATATAATAAAATAATTTATATGATAAATTTGGATTATATTCTTCACTCAGAAACTAATTATTTTTAAGGAAATCATGCTTTTATTTGTTACAAAATTAATTTTCAATATGTTTATTATTTATTTATTTATTATGATAAGTGTTTTTCGCATTATTTGAAATATATTTTCTTATATTTTATTAACTGGAATTATTTACATTTTTTTTTCGATTTCACTTTTTTTCCCCAATTTCCCCAAACTGTTCGAACACCTCTCTTTCGAGTTGCCATTGTCCCATGGAAAGATAGTCAATCACAAAACACAAATTCGATTAAGTTGTTTAAAAACAATTTTTATTTATTACCCACGCGTTTTATTTGGTCGTTCCTGTTGTTGTGTTTTGTGGTCTCTTATCGATGGGGCACCTACTTTTCCGCCCAAGCCCCAAATGCACCTTAAGGATTTTCCGATTTTCCAGCGGAAATGCAAAGTGTTTGTCGGTTTTCTTTTTGGGTTTATTATTTCTTTTTGTTTCGGGCTCGTTTCATTATTTGTAAATTAGCCGACCGCCCTGACGCTTGATAAAAAGCTGTGATAATTGAGGGAAATCGGGGCTGGGGCGAAAATGGGAAAACGAGAAAATTGGTCAAGGGAAAATGGGAAACCAGAATATGGATGACAATGGCACGCCAACTCAGGTAGCTAATCTATGACCAACAAAATAGGAGGGAAACGATAGTGGAGAATAGAAACTACTTAGCATATCAATTTAGAGCACAAGGAACTATGGATAGAGCCCGAAAATGTCGCTCAGCGGCACAAAGGGATATTAATATACTATATATATGTGAGTGTAAGGGATAATGAAGGCGGACAAATTGCCTCGAAGGGACAGATCCTGCTCTAATATCCTAATATCCTAATTGACGACCCTGGAAATGAATGGAACTGATACGGGGAATCCGAGACCCAGACTGTGACCAAATCTGTGCATGTATGGCGAATTTTTATCTGGGGTGGCAACGACAAGCCCCGTGTCAAAGGTCAGTTCGATTCGGACGCATGCCGCGCATATCTATAAATAAGATAGGACAATATGGGTCTGGGGTTACCAAATAAAGCGTAATTGGGGGTGGAAATTTCCGGGGTAACTATGTAGAAAGAGGGTTATTTCCAGCATTGATTGATGGGACCCTATATTTATAGACGTTTTTCTCTATAAATGTATAGTTAATTTCGATAAGTAGTTTATGAGGCGTTGGCGTAAGAATAGGTATGAACAAAATGAACAAAAGGTATTCTTGAAAACTAAGCAAAAGTTAAGCATGAGAAATGTTTATTTCTAATAGTTCATTAACTGCTAATTTCTATTATTCTAATATATTTACTGATTTGATAACATGTTACAATTAACTTAACACTTAATACCTAGTCCTAGCAGTTCCCTGTTTATTTCAGTGATTGTACTTGGCGCCAACAACATTTATCACTGACTAAAGAGCAGCAGACTTTTGAAAGGGATACTCCGAATGAGTCCTTTTTATCCAGAACTGATGGCCCTCATCTGGCCCCAAGATGGATTCGTACTGAAAATGCCTAAAAATCGCACGGGTGCATTACTTTTTGTGTCGAATCATCGGATTCGCCTGGGGAATCAGCGCACAACAATGGGGGAAAATGAGGAAAAAATGAATGGAGTGGGCGGAAAAGCCGGGCAGGAAGTTTTCCCCGGCCGGCTTAGTTTCCTTTCCTTTTTCCGCCTTCGAGTGGAGGCCACTTAACGACAAATGCGAATCATTTTAAATTGTCCGGTTGGCCGGGAAAAGAAGGGATTCATCCGCATGTGGAATCCGATTCGATTCCCGGCATAATCAGGGCGGCCAAAAGGTCACACATTCTGGTCAAAAGGTCGCCTAATCTATCTGCTCAAAGTGGATATGATTAAGATGCCACACCCATTTCCGCAAAAGGGCATCTCTTTCCGTAAGATATTTTTAGAAGATATTTTCACATTGAATTTGGTTTTGTGTACTTAATGAATGAGTTTAAATATACGTCTGCCCTTAAATCAATTTGCCATTCTTTTAAAGGGCTGTGATTTTTCCTTAAAGCTCAAGCATATTATCATTGTCGTTTTTATTTTTATGCTCAATCAAAGTCAAAAAGTTAATTTTAGAAAGAGTTGTTCTTCAAATAACAATATTTTATTGTTAGTATATTTTTTTTATTTAAATTTGACCTGCTGGTACGTTTTTTAGGCAACAAAGCTTATACGGCATTTTGAAGTGGGTCATTTCTCTTATTTTCAACTGGCGTAGAAAGTCCAGTGAATGTCGAGCTCCCAAGGCAAGGTCTCTTA
The DNA here is from genome assembly GCF_018152505.1 of Drosophila elegans. NCBI lineage: Eukaryota > Metazoa > Arthropoda > Insecta > Diptera > Drosophilidae > Drosophila > Drosophila elegans. Next base: position 5,523,349 of record NW_024545513.1, read on the forward strand.
TATCATTTTATTCGGTTTGTCTTGCTGCAATTAAAACAATTTGCAATGTTATAATTAAACATTTGCCTCACTCTCGACCATGTCAAACAAAAAGCTGACAGCTTCGCATGCATATTACCACTTTTGTTCCCCTCGTAAGACATATATATATATGTATTATATGTATATGTCTTAAACACTTTTTGCGCGATTCATTAAGGGGAGCGGGTCTTCTAGAGTGGGCCGCAGGCCATGTCTCGACTTCTTGCAAGTTTCTTGAGTTTCTCGAGATATGGGGGGCCACAAAGTGGATTGGATTGGATTGCTTCGGACTCCAGTCCGCAGAACTCGAGATGGATTTTCGAGTGACCTTTTGCATTAATTGTCCAATGTCCAGTGGCCCAATGCCAGATTGTTGGCCAGTACAAAAAACACATTATATTCGCATTCGATCCCATTCGTTTCGTTTTGTTTTCGATTTTTCGATTTTGCCGTACGTCGATTTCGTGTTTCGTGCCATGTGGGCGTAGGTTTTCCAACGTCTTGTTTTCATATAGATATTTCTTTTAAATGATCTCGCTGGCTGGACATAATTTTTCATTTGGCGCACCAGCGAAATGTTAATGGTCGACGCCAATGAATGAGCTCTAAAACGTAAAAAGGCGTACCTATTACAAAAGGGGGTTTTTCATAATAAACCAAAAAAAAAATATTTAGATCATAAATAAAAGATATATTAAGACTTAGTCTTTTTATCATAAAAGTTCTTTAAAATGTGTTAAATAACGTAATAATTATATTAATATGATGGTTAGGTTAATTTTTTTTTACTTCTATTGAAAAGTTTTTATTTTTTATATTATTTCTTTTATTAATAAGCTAGTAATAAAATAATAAATAATTTAACTATTATAATTTTCTAAATATTTTAAATAAATATTTATTTTTCAAGCTTTATAAATAGCTTTGTACAATACTTGTTTTATTCAACATTTTGTTTGACATTTCGCTTTCAGATAATACATTTACATATAAACTTCTGACATTTACATTAATGATTTTTTTGATTTCAAATTTAATTTAAGCTGTTACACGATTTGGTGAACTTTATTTATTCCATTGTTATATGAGGGCCTTATTGCGGCACTCATTTGTGGAAAATGTTCCCTTTTTTGACGCCTCTGACCCATCAACTAAATACGGAGCCAAAGCGATCTATCTAACCGGCCTGACTGGCATTTGTTTGGGCGTTTCGATATTTCTTGTGTCTGCCGCTGTGGTTTATGTAAAGTCAAAGTGAAAAATTTACATAAATTACAACAAAAAAGCGATAGAGACGCCAGTCGGGCGAATGTGGATTTTCGAGGCGCCAAAGCAATCGGCTGAATAATAATCAATATAATAATGGGCCGCAGCTAAACAGCGGCCAATAAGCTTCTGATTTGTGTGAAGTTCCAGCGCGCTCGCCTTATGCAAATTCATTACCAATAATCGTAAATAATGAGACCACGAGCAGATCGTTCCGACCCGGGGAGTATTGGCCCCATTTCGCAGATCTCTTGCATCGTTTTGTGTGTGATTCTCGTGTAGATTTGTTTCCCCGAGTTTCCATCTTTTCATCTTGCCATCTAGCCATCTAGCCATCTTCAATCTTCTGCAACTTCACCCATCTTTCAGTTGCTTCGTTTAATTTGCCTCTCCGGCTCTCCGATTGTGTGTAGAATATCAATTACTTATGCTAAACACCTGCTGCATCGGAATGTCTGGCGGGCCAAGTGCAGCGCACTCCTCTAAACCGGGCCTAAGCACACACCAAAACAGAAAAGCACCAGTACGCAAACACACCGACACAATCACACACGCTCAGTCGCGTTTGTGCCTTAAGTCTTTCGTTATTTCTCCTTCTTGGCCAGTTTTTTTTTAATGGCCTTGCCAGCAAGCAGGCGTCAATGGGTTAACTCGAATATGTCATCAGCGATGTGACAGTTGATAGGGCAATGTCCCCAATGTGTTGTTTTTAGTTGTAAAAGTGTATAAAAATTAAAAAAGATTTAATAATGAGATTTTTAGTAAAGCCAAATTTAACTCACAAATTGGTAATTTAATTTAAAAAAGGCAATAGTTTCAAATATTTGTTTCTCCATAAGAAAATATAATAAGCTAAAAATCAAATACATTTTTTATATTTTGTAAAATCTTTAGGTATTTTTCACAAAATTAAAACCAATATTTAAAATTAAAGGGTACTCATTCTGAAATTAAAAACCAAAAAATAACCTTTTTTCAGAGTTTATTAAATCGCATAGCCTTTGCGAATAGTTTTTACTATAACCTATGTAAACTCGTTAGAGAAAGGGTAACCAGAGTTCGAATTGAGGAGACAATGTTTGCGTTTTCTTGTTGGTTTCTTGCGCTTGGCCATTCAGTTCGCATCAACACGCCGTTTTGTGTAAAGCAGACCCAGCCCCAAACCTCGACTTCGTGATCGGGGCTCCTCATCGATTGGGCTTCTACTTTTATTTTTATTCTTATGTCCAACTGGCATTCCCCCAATGATTTCTGCCTCATAAGAGTAACTATCCGCGCGCTTTTTGCACTGTTTTGCTCGCGGAAAGGCAGACAAAAAAAAAAAAAAACAAAAAGATAACTTGTTACAATTAATTAACTGCTGCATCAATTAAATATTTATTCGCTCCATTTCTCCGGCGCGGCGCCTTCGATTCCCCAAGGTATCGAACCTTAATGTATGTAAGTAAGCATATATATCGCTGCGATCATAATCCGCCGATCGATAAAAAACTCAATTAATGGTCGCTCATAAAGGAAAGACGACCAGCTGGCAGTGGAGACCACCGAAAAGCCAGGAGGTGTCGAGGATGCTTCCGAGGTAGATCTACGCCAGAAGGTACTTGCACCCATTAAGTTCCCTTTTTACGATCCGATCCGAGATCATTTCTGCGCACAAGGAAAGCCTATTTAATTGTCAGATCAGCATGGATAGTTTACGATGCCGCAATGGGCACTAGGAGCGATATTAGATCATGCGTGCCAGGGGTCCTTGATGATTGAAGTCAGATCAGAAATATTTAAGAGCGCTCACGAAATTATATCAATTTACTGGAGGCGGTTTATTATCAAATTTGTATTAAAAAACAAGAAGGAAACCTATAGTCGAATTCCCCGACAAATAGATACCCGTTAGTCAGCTAACAAATTAAATAAAATTAAATTAAATATTCCCCCACAAAACAAACGAAGTCTTACCATAATTATATATTTCAAAAAGGTTTATTTCATTGGCTTATATATTTCCGTAGACATATATTCAAATTAAATAACATATTAAATTTTATACCAAAGCTGAAAGCTGTTTGATTTGGTTTTTTCTAACATGCATTGTTTCCTTTCTTCAAATAATATGAGAAAACTTCAGTTGTCACATACTTAGGTAAATGACTTATTAATTAACCGACTTTGTGTGGTAACTCCATTTACGAGAGCTGGAAAATCAGTGGGCTAATTTGGGAAAGACCTCATAAAGTGTAATTACACCGGGTGTAATTGTGAAATCTCTTTGCCCAAAATCAGAGCGAGCATTTTATGTGATTTGTCTGGAAAGAAACCAAAAATCCACAGGCCGAAACAAAACCAAAACCGAAACCAAAACAAATAGAATAAAGTTCTCACAATTAAAATGGGCTTAAATTAAAAAGCACTTTAACAGCTTCACACACCGAATGGTTTGGGGGCACTGTGGGGTTAACTGTAGCGGACGTGCCCCACAAGCAAATGCCTTATAATTGATATTCTAAAAACGGATAAACATCTGAGTGAAGTGAAGCCTTCACTCTGCGCCACTGACTGATAGCCGAAGTTTGAAAGTCGGCCAAGGCGTCGTCATCATCATTATAATGAAATTGCCAAAGAAGTAAACTGCCAGCGGATTCCGAAATAAATCGACTGGCGATGGGCACGTGATGGGGTTTAAGTTTCCTTGCTCATTTTGAGTCCTATGTAAATGAAGCAGGACGAAAAACCTGTTGGGAAAAGTTCAGGATGCGAAAGATTGAACATTGAGTAAGAGGAAATTAATTAGGACCATGGCATACCAGTCGTCGCAGAAAGAATTTCAAATTACTATTTGGCAGATCGAATATTTAACATTGGAGATGACGAAGCAGTAAGTGAACATAAATAAAAATCTGGATTACAATCATAGAAGCAACAATATTAAATTAAAGTGTTTGGCCCTAAAAACGTTTGCAGTCGATATGCAGCAATCGAAAATATCGATAGTATTGCAAACATAAGATATAAATAAATATTTGTCTATATTTTGTTTATTAAACCTTCATTACAGTGGATTCACTTAAAAATAAACTTTTATATATGTTCAATTTATCGATAAGGCTGCTATCGATACTTTTGGCACTGTGTCACGATGTCATCGCAAGTTCTCGATTTTCACTTGCGCAAATTTGTTTTTATTCGGATTTGGCTTTGGCTTTGGCTCCTCCGTGATATTTTTTCGCTCCTCTCTTCGTTTTTTTTTTTTGCTACCGTGTGCCAAGATTTGCTCGTCAGTAATTGCCACCAGTAGATGAGCAAGAAGCACACTAGATGCCAGTGGAGATGGGGCAGAGGAAGATGAAGAAGTGACGGTGATGGAGAAGACGTGCGGCAACTCAATTTCGCCTTCAGTTTCGCAGTTCTGCAGTCCTCCGGTTTTGCTTACCCAATTTAAAATTAACATGTCCAGGCAACCTGAACAACTGGTCTGCATATGCAAAAAAATTTTATTTATACACACGAAAAAATTAAGATTCGTTTTTGGCTCGCAATTGATATTTATTCAAGATCTAATTAAACTTAAGGTCATTGATATTATAATTAATGTATTAACACAAAGTTCATCATTTCGGATCTAAATACTCTTAAAAAAATATTTAAGTTTAGGTATTATAATAAAATTAATCTGTATCTTAAAATTGACATTTGTTTCGATAGATTTCTTTTTTTAATTAATAAAGGACCTCCTTCAGCGATATTTCATATATAATGCAGCGAATTTATCTAGCTACTTAGCAATTATTTATTTATAAGAATTTCATTCCCATTTTTGTATTTTTGAAGCCCATATAAGAACTCATTTAGAAGCACACAAATTTCGCTCGGTGTACATATGTGTATAAGATGCTGTGCGAGAGATTCAAGTCACAGAGGGAAAAATAAAAAGAAGGAGCGTGCGTGAGCATCGTCAGTCGGGCTTCATTTTCCATCTTCCTGACAGGTGCTGCATGGATTTTCCCCTGCTCCTCGTTTTTATTGTTGTCAATTTGGTGGCGATTACAGTGTGTGTATATGTGTGAGCCAGAGGCGTGGCAGAGGGGGCGGCTAGAAGGGGTTCTTGCTGGGGTTTCCAGGCGGATCGTTCAGATTGTTTACTTTTTGCTTGGGCGGGGCTCTAATGAGAGCAGCTGCCACTCTATGTAAAATATGCTTTTTCGCAGGAACACAATTTTTGAAGTAAGGCTTACAAAAATGTTAGAATACTATTTTTAAATTATTTGTATTGTCAAAGAGTTTTGTGGCCTAAGCCACTAAAAATCTGCATTTAAATTTTGTTTGAAATTATTGGGTTGTTAGTTTTACGATAAAACTCCTTAATTAACTTCTGAAATATAGCCTTACAGAAAATGTGACCAAAAATCTACAGTTTAAATTCCATAACTTTTCTTTCAGGCATCCAATTTCGAAGTGGTATATCTTTAAAGTCTTGTGGCGTAGTTCTCTAAAAAACTGCGTTTAAAACTTGGTTTGAAATTTTGGAATGATTTTTTGCATATTTTTATGATGTACCCCCTTTCTTAATCTCCGAGAAAATCGTCTGTGTAGAAAAATGACCAAAAACCTGCAGTTTTAAATCCATAACTTTTCTTTCAGGCATCTGATTTCAAAACGGTATATCTCTAGAGATTTGTGGCTTAAGCCACAAAAACTCTGCATTTAAATTTTGTTTGAAATTATTGGGTTGTTATTTTTACGATAAAACTCCTTAATTAACTTCTGAAATATAGCCTTACAGAAATGTGACCAAAAATCTACAGTTTTAATTCCATAACTTTTCTTTCAGGCATCCAATTTCGAAGTGGTATATCTTTAAAGTCTTGTGGCGTAGTTCTCTAAAAAACTGCGCTTAAAACTTGGTTTGAAATTTTGGGATGATTTTTTGCATATTTTATGATATAACCCCTTTGTGAAGAAAAATAACCAAAAACCTGCAGTTCTTAATCCATAATTTTCCCGAAAAATAGCATTTGCCGTATTTAAAGATAAAAAGCTTAAGGGACATTTTTTTTTCTTTCGGATAAATACAGGGATATCAAGGTTAAGTCTTCAAAAATGAGTGCCTTATGCAGCAATTGTCAAGCAAATGCAGCTTACAATTTAATTTGTTCTCGACCATTACTAATTGTTTTGCAGACTTTGTAGGACCCATCCTGCGGCCAAAAGGCAGACGGTAATTTTATTTATTTGGGCCAGGCACAAGTTATGGCTGCCGCAAAGTTAATTCCAGCCCGGTATCAGATAAAGTGCAAGTTGTTTTGGGCCACAGAACAGAGAACAGAGAACACAGAACGCAGTTGGCCAAAATCAAGTTGTTGGCCCAAAGTTGGCTACGATTTTGTGGCCCTGTGATCTCCGCCTCTCCGGAGGGCCTTACGCAATTTTCACTTTGTTGACTGGCCAAGTTGGCCCGAAATTGCCAACATTTCCCAGACCGCCTGACAAGACGTTAATCTCGGGCTCATTTCCATTTCCCATTTTCCATTTTTCAGTATTACGTTTTCGGGGTCTAGGACGGCAGCCTGATGGCCGTAATTAATTACCATTTCAATTTGCATCTCCGAGCAGCCCCACCTGCAATTTGCCACCTATAATTTGCACTAGAAAAGCGGTCTTATTTTATTATTATGCAAGCGCCGCTAATCAGGCGGAAGGCAGCTGCTTCTTTATATTATAATCTTTTTTTCCATTTTTTTTGCTTTTGTTGTGTCCCGGAAAAGCGCAGCTTGGTGATGTGAAAATTGCCTGGAAATTTGCAAAAAGTGTGTCGACAAAAAAGTCAGGAATTAGATACGAAATAAACTGAGGTAAAAAATTGTGCCATCGATGCAGCCAGCTGCTTGATTTCACTGAGGAACCGAGAAACTGACAGATCTTGGGCCTCGAAGAGCCCTAGAAAAAAGTGTTGTAAAGCACGCCAAACAAATGGCACAATTTGCCGACAATTAAGAATTTGGCCAATCGACTGACTGATGCCCTTACAATGTGATAAGGTTATATTAAAATAAAGAAAATACTAATCAAAAAGTACATACATGATTTGATGGTAATTTGATATGTAAACCTTACCTTTACATGATTCAAAGTTTTCCCTTATAATTTTTTGTTCTGACTATATTTTCGTTTATTTTTTTAAACAGTCTTAACCCAGTCAAAATTATACATAAATGCCTTATGCCTTATAAAAAATATACATATTAAACTATTTAATTAGTTTTCAATATTTTTAGCAACTATTAGCTAAAGACAGCTCTTAAAAGTGTTAAAAAAGGATTTGAAATAATTTTACTTAGTTTTAAACAGCAACAATATTTATAAAGAGTCAAATGCTTTTACAGGGTATCTGGCTTATAACAAATATGCGGCAATTATTCGCATTATTTCAGCTGCTGACATGCAACAGTTGGCTTAACCCCCCGCAGCCAGCGTCGTGTTCATATTCATGACTGTCTTTTGGCCCCCTTTCGCCCCCTTTCGCCCCCTTAACCCCTCACAGCCCGCCGTCACTCTCTTTTGTGTGTGCACTTTGCACACATAACTTATGTTTAGCTGCAACTACAACAATTTATGTGCGTGAGTGGGTGTGGGTTAAGAGGGCAGTGGAGGGTTAAGGGGGTGAGCAAGTACCAGCTGGAACTGTGCCACATTGTAAACAATGGCCCACACTCACAAACATAACTCTAACTACATTTTTGGACGTCACTCGAGTTCACTACCAAAATGCATTTTGCTGCAAAAGATGACTGAGGAAGCGGGTGGTGTGCCATGGGTTAAGGGTACGACGGGTTGGAGTTTTCGGTGGGTTAACTGCTGCACTTGCTCTCGTATTTTTCCACTGATTACTTTTCACCAGAAAATGTTGATTTGCCAAATGTTTTTACAAATTTTAAGGCTAGTCTTGGGGAAAATGTTTGTGGAGTAGAAATTCAACTGGAATCTGGTATCAATTGGAAAAAAAAATTAATAATAAAACGAAATTATAGTGGTAATATATTATGAGTAGTCAGGAACTTTTACAGAAAGAAGAAATACTTTCTTTAGGTAGTTTAGCCAACCATAATTCACATTTTTATGTAACTGCTATACCCAATGCCAACTGGAACTTGGCAAATAAAAACATTTGTGTATAAGCCGGCAAAATGGGGAATGCCAAAGAACTTTTCGAGAACTGTTGGGAAATACTGGTGTGGAATTCTCATTGTATTTAAACAAAAACTAAACAGGAAAATTGGGGAAAAAACATGGCCAGAATGTTGCTTACTCCCAGAAATTGACTGGCGGCAAAGTTCTGCCGGCCAATGAGATAGAACAGCAATAAAACGTTATACAACATTTAGGACAACTAACAAGGAATCCGAAACAAGATGGGCGGCAATGTACAATGGGGGCGTGGCAATTCGATGTCGCGGACAAGAAACAGGCAAATGAAAATGGGAAATAGGGCAGGATTGAAAATATGATAAATGCATGCAGTTGAAATGGAAGTGGCAAATGTTCGAAATAGCTTAAATAGGTTAGAAGTGCCAAAAGAATTTCACTGGATTGTAATCAATTCAACAGGCTAAATACGGTAATAGTCCTGAAAGTGCGACAGGAATTTGATTGAATACCAAGTGTTGACTAAAACAAATCGTAAACAATTGCTTAAAATTCACCTTCAAGCTCCCTGATGTTTTGTTTATTTTAAAAGCTTATATACTAAACTTTGCACAACAGTATCTTAGCTCCGAACTTATGCCATAATTCAATAATATCCTTTTTATTAAAGCAGTACATTGATACAAGTAATTTTTAGCCTTTCAAAAGGCCAACCGAATTCATTCGAGACCTGTGCCGAAAAAGATTCCCTTTTTGCTGGGCTTCCTTCGCTGGAAAAAAGGGAGCGAGATGAGGTCCCTCCGTTTTTTTTCTAAATGGAGGGACACGTGTTCGTTGCCTTCGGAGCCTGTTAGTTTTGATGGGATAGGTATATGGGAGATGGAAGATGGTAAATGAAAGATGGGAGCCCCTGACAAACCGGTCCGAGAATCTCGACGATTATGCTGAGTTTTTAAAGTGTCTCCTTTTTTGTACGCCTTTTAAATGATACAAGGAACTTCTTCAAAAAGTCCTTTATATTTAAGAAACATTTGATCCTACTAAAATAAATGCAAATATATAAAAAGTAACATTAATTATGTTTTATAAATTTTATAATATCCTGAGAATAGTAATTTGATAAATAAAATAAATATATAAGTTTACATTTATTGTTCACTGGCACAATAAATATTAAAATAAATAATAATGGAATAAAGACATGTTCATGGTTTTTTAAACGAAATGAAAGTCAAACATTAAAATAAGATTTTGGCAATATTTCTAAGGTAACTTAAAGAGAGCATTTCTCCCTCGACGAATCGCCATTAATGTCTGACCATATTTTTGCCCGTCACATTTTGTGTTATTGAGGCCTCAAGTTTTGGCCGACTGCAATGGGCAACGTAATACCTTAATGGCCCAAAGACGCTGGCCAAGGACGAAGGATTCGACGGCTTCATATTTCGACGTTATTTATGCAGCTTTGGGGTCGGCTGCTGTTATTAAAAATATTTGTACAGCAGCCTCAATATTTTTTGTTCCCCTTTTAATTTTGTATTATTTTTTGTTCTCCGCTTTTACCTGCTAAACCGCAATGGCGAAATCTGTCTTCTACCCCGTATTTTTGGCTCCTTATTCTGGTCTGTTGCAACTTTATCCTCGTCGCCTTGTCATCCTTGAGTCCCCCGTGTTTTTTTTTCTTGTGGCCCTTTTCTTTATTTTGCACTTGCCTTTGGTTTCGAGTTTTACAGGATTTCTTTTAGGTCTTGTATTTTTGGCTTATCTTTCTGATTCGGTTTTAAATTTCGAGCCCAAAACTTTAATCCCTCGACGAAGGCTCAAGCAAAAAAAGGGGTGCAGATATGTTTCGTACTTGAAAAGCACTTCATTTAAAGCCTTTTTGTGTGCCTTTCTGGTATTTAAATTTATTTTTAAAGCTTGATGGAATTTTTAAGCATTATATTAATAGGTAATTCATTAAACTATATGAACGCAAATGGCATTTCAATTTTATTCGTTAGTGTTTAATTTGAATATACATATTAAATAGCTCAAAAATCCAATTTATTCCCGTTTTGTGCATACTTATAACTTAATTGCCTTTGTATAATATGGTTTAATTTCTGCATATTTTTGTGTAGAAGAACAAATATTGAATTTAAATGTATTATATAGCGGACAAGGCTAAAAATAATCAAATTCGCCTTATATCACATTTTTTTAATAGTTTCACAGTTTTAAGGATAAAAATATCTTATATTTCTTGTTACATTTTTGATTTGAATACCTCTGTGAGAAGAAGAGTTTTTCACCCTCATTTTTCTGCATTGAACCTGGTTTTTTCGAGGACACTCAAACGCAATGGAATCCGCATATGAATAATTATTTCTCTTAAAGCTGAAATTGCATCAATTGCTCGCCTCTCTTTCCGTAGTTATTTGCATTACTCGATTTCTTGTCAGATTGCTCATACGCCGCGTAAACGTTTGTCGCACTCGACTTTCCGATTTCCCTCCCTCTCTTTTTCGTTTTTGATGCCATTTTTAAGTATAAATATTTAAAATGGCTTTTACAAGTAAATTTACAAATTTTTGTCAATTATGATGGCAACGAGTTACTGAGAGTGGTTTCACTATAGTGCAAACAGCATTTATTCAGAGACCACAGTGGTTTGAATTTAAATTCAAATTTATACAAATCTTAATGGAAGATTTTTATATAAAACACATACTAATTAAGGCTCTTAGCTGTTTATGTTTGATATATTTTAATCTTCAAGCTATCCAAGTAGCTTGTCTTATCCTAGAGCTTGTTAAGCACTGCAAGAACCACTGTGCCGCCCCTTTATAATTATTTATGCATCTTTATTGACTTGTTTCACTTGGGCTTCAGTTTTTCCCCGTTTTGTTGTCGCTGCTTTCCGCTTTATATTCTGTGCTCTTTTTTTTAATTTAAATATTTTTACCCGACACGTGTGTGTGTGAATATCGAATTGATTAAAAATAAAACATCCCATGTGCGGGAAGGACGGAGCTTGGTCGGCTATGGCACATATTATTTAATGCTATTGCATTTAATTGGAAATTTCTGCTTGAGCAGCGATACGGCAGCGAAACGATGAAATTATGAAAAATCTATATATGCACACACATACTTTATGTATGCATATGTATTGGTATGTGTATGGTCGTGCCAATATATCGGTCAGATATGTGTGTAAATATGTGCTCAACTTAAAGGCGATTGGCTGCACAAGCAACAACAAAACCAACAAAATCAACAGCAACAACAACAACAGCAGCGGCAGCAACAACGTTAAGATTAAATGCAGCGTAGTTGCCATTAACAATGATTACCCGAAAGCCGATTCCCAATAATTAAATGTGCAACAGCGCGCCATTTTTAATTGCAGGCCACAAAATGGCCCGCACACACACTGGCACACTCATCCACCTTCGCCTTAATTTCTGTATGGCCCCATCCCTGTGCATTTTTTTTTTCCTACGTCCGGAGAGCCGCAAAAAGCCGGACACGGCCAGTTCCCCGGGTTCATGGCAGATTCCTGTTGAGGAGGGGTGGAGGGGGAGTACGGATCGGAAAAATGGGTTTCATGCGCATATCAAAATGTTGATTCTGATTTTAATTTATTCATATTTATGCAAAAAGAACAGCGACAGCAGCAGCGGCAGCAACAAAAAGCATTCAGCACTTTGGCTGGCATACTTTCTGGCGCAGCTGCCATTGGGTGTGCTTATTAATTTGACTTTAAGCCGCCTCATTGCACCCGCACTTCCGTTTTCAGCTTCACATGAGCACTTATTAAAGGCGTTAAAATCCCTTATCCGCAATGGCAAGGCCACACTGGCGCGACATGGTCACTGCGGTTGGCACGGTCCCACTATTATAAAACTCAACTCAATGAATAAGGTAGATGCCGTGTTCGATTACAACTTATTTCATTGGCAACTATTAAGTTAAGATATACAAAAGCACCAAAGCATACCAATCAATTGCTAATTTGCATGGATTCTACTTGAGCACTTTAGTGCACTCGTCTTATTTGCTTTTTCTAGTCTTAAGTCTTAAGAGGGATAAGTTCTCGCTCTTCTGTTCGCTGTATTTTCTTGATTGCGTAACCCTCGACAGCCCTCGGTCATATTTCAAATCCTGCAAGATGCTTCTCGGGTTAATAATTGAGTTGACTCCGCAGCCTTTCAGCCATCCTGAGCCAACTAACAATAAGCCGACCCCTTTTCTGCCCAAGCCCCAAAGTCCATTGTTGTTGGCTGGATGGCGGTGGTGTTGGCTTTCCATCGCAGCGCTGTTTTGCATGAACCCAATTATGAATTATTTGTAATCTTATCTTTAAGTGTATGGCATAAAAATTATAATTCTGCGGCGAAGCCTGCGAAGGAAACCCCACAAAGCCAAAGCAACTGAAAAGCGGGGTGGGTGCTGGTTGTGCTGGTGGTGGCGGTGGTGGCGGTGGTGGCTGACGTCTACAATTTCAGTATTAAAATTTATTAAAAATATATAAACGAAGGAATTTCTAAGCCGCAAGAAGCCCTGGCCGCAGCTCAGGTTGTGGACCTGCCTCATCCTCGTTGGGGCCTTCATCTTCCTGGGGACGCTGCTTCTGGTGCTGGCTCTGGCGCTGGTTCTGGGCAGGGAATATAAAACGCTTAACCGCAGCAGGCGGACGATGTCGGGGGATAACCCCTTCAGGGCGTCTTTGCCTCGCCATGTGAATGGCACCAAAGTGGATGCTTCAGCATGCACGGACGCCACTTGCAAAAATATCCGAATGCACGCAGCGAAAACTGGAATAGAAATCGATTATCGATTAAATATCTGGAAAAATGTATTAACTTTGTAAAGTTTAAAAGCAAAAATGTGTAGGAAAATATATTTATTTTAATATCAAGCAAAATCTGTTACACCTAAAAATGTGGCTTATAATGACAAATATTAAAAATATATAAAAAGGTTTGTGACACTTGTAAGTAGTAATGAATTTCAAAAAACTTAAATAAATACTTCAAATAATTATTTAGGTTTCTGATTTGAGTGTAAATAATTACCATTGTAGAGATAATTCAGTTCTTATTTCGCAAATTTTTATTTCACAACTTTTAAAGTTTACTTTTCCATTTTCTTTCTGCCCTATAATTTTGATAAAATATAATTTTAACACTCTTATTTATTTTTAATGTAACTCTCCAATATGCCACTATCTTATGGTTTAAAATATTCTTAAAAATTCTTTATAAAGTATGCTGTACATTTTAATCTCCAAATACCTTTTAAAGTGTTTCCTCTGGAGTTGGCGGTATTAGTTTTTCCCAGTGCACTCCATACTCTCTCTCTGGTTAGTCTGGCATCAGGAATCGGGAGCCAGGACTCAGGCAACTCCATCCGGAGTCGAGACAGTGATGCAGTCTTGACAGATAAACAGGAAGTCGTCGTCCTGCCCAACACTTCAGCCTGTGTGTCGAGTGGGCGTGTGTGTGTGTCCTCGAGTGTGTGGGTGGGTGGGCGAGTGGGTGGCAAAGGGGTTGGCTGCAGCCACGCCTCGAGGCCCAAGCACCGCCCTTTTGTCTTAGCCTACTCGTGTTGGCCCCGTTGTTTCGGTTTTATTCATAAAATAAATGAAGTACGAGTATTTAGTCGAGTCAGACAAAAATTGCACCGCATTGTAGAGGCCTGATGGCAGGATGGCAGGATGGCAGAATGGCTGGCTGGTCGAGTGGGTGACGAATGACCCCAACTGACTTCTATAGTGAGCGACGGCAGTCTGAATTAGCCGCAGTTGGACAGCCGACACGAAGAAAAAGTAATGGTTACAACAGCCCTCTTGACTACCAGATGAGTAGATGGCTAGATGAGCCGTGCCAGCAGTTCCGCATCCTTCAGTAAAGACGACGCATATATTTGCAGACGATTAGCCTAAATACGCCTTGAAATCTAAGAGATCTTCATACGCACATTTTTCATGCATGGATACTAAGTGCATAAGCAGGAAATATATTTTTATATAATCATAAAACGATAAAGTAAATGTTTTTATAAGGAAATAACTATTATTTAAGGCAAGTCAAATTCCATTTGATTTTATATACACGATTGCAGTGAATTAGTAAAATACTAAGCATATTTATTATTTGAGTTACAAAAGTAAAATATTTTTTTGTAATGAGGAATTCATTCATCGAATTCATCAACAATTAAATTTAAAATATCAGAAAATGTTGTGATGATTTGAAGGGAAAAAACAGATTATTGTAACGTCATTTAAGTTTAATTAATAACAATTTGAAAATAAGTCTAAGAATATTTTCTTGTGTCTTTATTTTATTAAATTTATTTTATTTTATTTACTAATGGCAAATTTCTCTTTTCACTCAAATGTAATCTTTCTTTGTGCAGAATAAAATTTAAATTTTCCCCTTATAATAATCAACACGAGTGCACACTTAATCAGCTTAAATGTGAGGAAGGGTTTTGGGTTCGTTTTGAGTACAAATTGAAAATGAAATATTAATTAGAGCATTTCGACCATTTTCCGACCAATTTTCGTGATGTCAATGTGACGTATGAGCCATGCGGTTTTGTTTCCAATTTCTGCAAAACTTTTACGCCCCGCCTTACTTCCTTTTTGCCTTTTTGGCCACCTTTTTCCTGCAGCGTCTTTCGTATTTCGTCTGGGGTAATTATAAATAGCTGACTGGGGGCCCAGACTCATTTGTTACCCGACACCATGGCCTACCTGGCCATCTCTATCTCCATCTCCATCTCTATCTACATCTGGGCCGTACATATAGTGTGTGGTGTACGTGTGTCTGCATCTCCCTCCATTTCACCTGTGCAGGTATTTTAACATGATGCTCAAGTGGAGCGAACGCTTGTTTTTAATTAGTTTGCGCTGACCAGGAAGGAATTCCGGGGACTGGAGGAAGGTCCTTTTGCCGGGAAGGAGGCACCACTACACACTACACACTCACATGCACACACTGCATGTGTGTGCTCTGCTATTTTAATCGAAAATGCTAGTCATAGGGGCAAATATTTTTGCAATTTCTAACATTTTTGCGAGCATAATTTAATGGCCAAATATCAACCATGATTGGGGGAAATTTTAAATGAAAAGCGGCAGACTGGATGCTTGTTGTGCTAGTTTTAAGAGACTTGACAAAAACAAATTATTTAAATATGATAACAATAGACGATTAGCTTGTGTTAGATGTCACTAAAAACAATTAAAAGTTCACAAAAGCCCTTAACCCATAACCAAGTGAATAAAATAAGACTTTAGGTCTTAGAATGCGAAATCTTTCAAAGCGGTTGTACAAATAATTAAGTTGTAAACAAATATTTGAAACCAATTAAATCTGATATTAATATATACAATCATCAGTATATCTGGGCTAATGTTCTTCAAGTTTTTCCACTCCAAATATTCTCCGAAATCGTTGGCGAAAAAATACCTTTGTCATTAGCAGAAGTGTCGATTGAGAGGTGTCGGCGAAAAGGGGTTAATGTCACGCCTCAAATTTCCGCACCCAATAAACTTTTCGTTTTGGTTTCG
Organism: Drosophila elegans; assembly: GCF_018152505.1. Classification (NCBI taxonomy): domain Eukaryota; kingdom Metazoa; phylum Arthropoda; class Insecta; order Diptera; family Drosophilidae; genus Drosophila; species Drosophila elegans. The sequence goes on from NW_024545513.1 coordinate 5,539,340, forward strand.
CTTTTCGTTATACTCACATATATGTCCGCTTTTCACTTCCTTTCGCCGCTTAATTTTATTTTTACTTTTAAAAGCAAGAACAATCAAAAACATATATGGGGAAAAAGTGAGGAGAGAAATAAAGAAATGGGAAAAAGATGACCCATCCACACCTCATGCCGTGCACATCGACCATCAATAATGAAGCCACTCGGACATCTCGAACCACTTGAACAACTCGAAAATCCACGAATCCAAAACGGAGGCCCTATTGGAAGCCATCAAATGAAGCGTGCTAAATGCAACCGATTTACACATAGTTTCTATATCTGCCGGAGCATATGTATCCGTATCTTCATTCGTACCTTTATGTGGCACTGTAAAAACTCGATAATAGTTTGTATTACTAAAAAAGTAAGATATATTTAAGAAATTTTAGATATATGTTGGCTCTACAAAAATATTCTTTAATAATCTTATACCATTTTATCAGCTCTAATATAAACTGCTTAGATAAGGCACTTTATTTTATTTAATCTAGCTCCATAAAACAGAATACCATTATTTTGTTTGGAAAAAAGGAAAATGATTTGTTTGGTTCTTGAAAACTCTTCCTAAATATTTCCTTCTATTTATATTTCTTTAATATCTTTTATCCAATCGTTTGTTTTTGTATCTTGTCATTTATATTTATATATATATACAGTAAGTTAGTAAGATCCCATTCATCGATGGCATACTGTATTTTGTATCTCTGTTTATATGGATCTCGATGCGGCAGCGGAAGACAAACAATTTCTCGGAATTGATTTCTTGTGGTTTTTGCGGCGCGTAGCCCTAAAAATGCACAAAGACCCGAAAGAGTGGTTTCGCCGACTTTGGTGTGGAATGGTGTGGTATATCTTTGGGTATGTGTGTGTGAATGAGTATCTGTGTGTGGTTAGGTGAGGGTGTGGTGGAGTTTCCAGGTGGAAGTGTAAGTGGAAGTGGATGTGGCACAAATGGATTTGAATGCTGGGGTGTTTAACCCACAATGTCTCTCAAGTAAAACATTGTATCTGTATCTGCATATGTGTGTTGTGTCTGTTTCTGTGTGCGGTTGTATCAGTGTGTGTGTTTCTGGCCAAGTGATGAGTTGATGGCTGACATGAACTGTGGGCTGGGATTGTCAAGCTAATGGCATCGGCTTTGCACGTAATTGATAGCACGGCTGCTATAAATAGTCGCTATAAATTGGCATGCTCTACTCCATTAGTACTTCTTATTTTTAATCATTAAATTAGTAATCTTTTAACATCAGAAATATAAATCAAAATTGTTGTATTTTGGATTGGAGTATTTCCCACTAAAATATATTTATTTATATGATATCAAAATTTTTTATATTACAATTTCAAATTTCTTCAAATTATTTCCCAACACCCATTCATAAATTTCCTGCCTGCACAATAATCAAATCAATGGAATTCCTGCTCTAAAATTAACAATGAGATTAGTGTAAGTCGACTTGGGAGATGCGTGGGCTAAGCCTTAACCCCACACCAGCCCCACTTTTCTAACTTTTCGATGGGTTAAAGCCTCCAAAACAAAGAGCGAACCGTTTGTCAAATGCATTTCATTTGTAGGAAATTTGACAGTTTTATGGGAAAGTGCGATAAAGCGGCCATAAAACGCAGCGACAACTCTATTTTTTTTTGGGGGGCAGAATGGGTTAAGGAAAATGGGCTCCCCCAAACAAAAGATATTACGAGGTGGAGCCGATTCCAGGCAGGTGCCATAAAATTCCAAATACGTAAATGTTCGAAACATTGTAAAATCGTAAATGCCTCGAAGGCAATGAAAACTGATGGATAGATGATTGGTATGGGGACAAAAGGCGAATGGATGAACATGAACCAATATGTTTTGTGGCCTCTTATTGCGGGGATGATTTACTCCAGATGGGTTCTATAGGATGGATTTTATGGGTAACCCATTTGTTTGGCGGTCGGGTTCGTGAATTTAATTGCTTCATTAATCAGCATGATGGAATATCAATCATTTTGACATTAAAATGCAGTCCCAAACAAATGTAGACTCTTCCCTAAAAAATGCACTTAACTAATATGATCATAAACAAATTTTTAATTCTCTATATAAAAATGTTTTAAAAATTAATAGTGGGAAATTTAAAATGATCATATAATAACTAAAATGTTTTCTTTAGTAATTAACAGGTTAAATCATTTAGTCAAAATTACTAGAAACAGGGTAGGCCATATATAGTAAGATAAAAAACAAGCCTTCAGCTTAAATAAAATATTTGCCTATTCAAATATTTATTTGCCTTATGCCAGTTCAAACAGATAAAATAGTGCCATTTTTGTTTTGTTTACCTGTCAACCATTGATATGGCCTGTTCGCTGCGATTTGAAATATTTCCGTTTTTAATTAGAAATCAGCCTTTGTGGCCCATAAACGCAGCCAGTTCGAAAACGGCGCACAAATCCAAAGTCGGACCGGTTATTCGGCCAAACCAAATTGGGCAACGTCGTCGAGGCGCCAGCCATAAACTATTCAGGCCAAAAAGTATACGATACGATAAATTTGCTGTTGGTGTAATTCTTTTTTTTATCATACTCATTAAATGTCAGGGAATAGGAGGTATATGTCGTTTGACAAGGGTTAGCTATTTTTGTACATAGAACTTACTAGAAATACAGCATATTGGCAGTCAATAAAGTTTTTTAAATATATTCCCTTTGTTATATGTTGTTAAAAATAAAGGAAATGTTCGATTATATTATGAAATATATGGACCAATTTCTAATACATATAATATGTAATACACATATAAAATATATACAATTGTATATGTATTTAGTATTTTATGTCATCGCTACACCATCCAAATCTTAGCTATTATAATATTATATATAATTACTTGGGTATTTGGCAGTCTAGAACCGCAATAATGGTTATCTTTCATTACCGTTTTTCTAGCGCCATCCGGTTCTCGTCCATCCAGTTCGCATGACGCTGGCGGGGATCTCTGTTTTTGGGGGCAGCGGAGGTGGAACTGCTACCTCCAAACTTGGTAGCACTTCAGATTAGCTGCAGCCAGAGACGCGCCAACAGGCGACTAATAGAACTATTACACATTAACGTGGTCGTATATGGAGCGTAGGCCGTTCCCATGGCATATAGATCCCAGCTCGGCTCAGGTGTGGCTCTGGCTCTGGCTTTGGCTCCTTCGCGAGCTGAAACGCAGGCCTGGACTTCAACTGAAAAATTGTCACACTGAGAAAAAAAAGGTAACAAACCATAGGATAAGCTACTGCCATTAAAATTACGTTTTCATGTGCGTATTTATTGTTTAAAAATGTATAGTCACTTGTTTTTAAAATTTATGAATCCAAAATCTTATTTACTTTTTGCAATTATATTTTTTTGGATTTATTGACTAATCTATTGTTGAATAAAGTTTGGATCTCATTAACAAAATAAAAGTCCTGTAATATAAATATTATTAATTTATTGAAAGAATGCCTTGATCGTATTATCTCATTCATATTCTTAATAATACCTTGATCGTAATATTTGAGGTATTTTCTTGTTAAATTATGTTCTTTTAATCTATTTAATAAATAAGGGGTTGCAAAAAATGGCAATTGAAAATAAAAGTACAAACAACAACAATTTAATGTTTATAATACGAAAAATCATAGTCCTTAGCTTCATGAAATGGTATATTATGTTTGTTGTAAGGAATATTTTTTAAGGTGTGTTCTTGCTGGACTGGAAAGTTGGTTCGCAGATTTATGGTCGGCCCAGACTTCGTTTTAGCGTTCATATTTGGCCACCTTCGAGGCCACTTCGCCAGCAGAGTTTTCCGCTCCGCAAAGATCTCTCGGGGAAAAGCGGAAAATGGGAAAAGACCGGCACAGGTGTCTCTGACAAAGCCTAGCGGACTACAAATTATTGTGAGAAAAATCAGCTGTACGCCGGTCGGAACGCTGATTGATTGACTGCCTGACTGACAGTCTGGCTGACTGACTGAATGACTGACTGGCCGAGTGCTTTTGGCCAACTGACAGTCGGCAGTTAGCCAAGTTGAGTAACTGTTGTAACCGAGATTGTTTTGCCCTGTCTGCGCCGTCTCGGATTTTTCCATTTTCCATTTCCCCGGAGAGCTGCGACCGATAGAAATTACGCCGAGATTGCTGGTGATTATCGCCGGGACTTATGGTAAGTGCCATTGATCATTCCTGGAAAATGTCCGACAACTGGTGGGATCTTCAGAGGCTGCTGCCATTCGCTAACCAGACTATCAATTCCAGAAAGTTCAATAAAAATACCTCATTCAAAGAGTTAAGCATATGCCTTACACAAGGATTATGGAAATTTATTTAGTTCATTAACATCCTTTTTTAAAACCTTCATACAAAAATAAAAAAATAAACTTCGCTGTTATTATATTTTTCTAACATCATATATTTTTTAATAATATATTAATGGTTAAGTATTTTAATGTTATTGAAATCAAATTGGACAACTATGTTATGTTATGTTCCCATAGGAATAATCAGTAAAAAAAAACGTATACGGAAATTATAACTTCGCTATTTTTTAATTGATTTGAATAAACCTCGATGCTTAAAAAAGAAGGAATACTAATCTATTCTGCTTCCTATGATAGTCATCTTTTATAAACTAAAATTAAATTTGTATACAAGCTATCCAAAGTTGATAGTTAGCCTCATCGAAGTCTGATTTACAGTTTGCATTTTTCTAAAAATATTCAGCATTTTTATCTAACGATTCTCAGCGTATTATGAACCATTAAATTGAAGGTGATTTTGTGAAGTGCTATCGCACAAATCCAAATCTGAATCCCCAGCGATTTCTTTGGCGGCTGTTGACCTCTTGACTCTTTCTTTGTCATTTGCCCGGCCCGAAAGCCGAAAACTCCACTCCACTTATATAATCTCGGGGCTCCCAGCTCCGCAGCTCCGCCCATGGAATGAAATTGAACAAAACATGACAATTATTAGTTAAATGGGCTTCTCCATTGTATTTAGGGTCTTTGAATGGGAATCGAGCTGCTGCTTTTCATTTGCATGCATATTCATTTAAATTTAGCAACTACAATGAGGCAAATTGGCAGCCTACAAAAGGGAGCACTGCCCCATCTCTTCGTGCTACATATTTCTTTTTCTTTTTTTATTTTATTTTTTGCTCCCATTGAGAGTTCTGCCCCGTCCCCGGATTAATTCATTCACTGCCATTCATTGATCTCTTTTTTTTTATTTTTTGAGGCCTCGTCTTTGTTCGACTCTAAATCCTTCAAGGGCCACGCCCCCTCCCATCTGTTTGCATTTCCAGCGATTGCGATTCTGGTTCCGATTCCATATCATTATAAGAAAGGGCATTTGTATTTTTTAGGGCCGGCGCCTCCTTCGCATGAGACCTAAATTTCCATCATCTGTGTCTTTAATTATTCAAAGTAATTAAGTTGATTGCTCCGTAATTGTGCCTGAAATGTATGCCCAATTGGCAGTGCCTCGCTCCTCTCTTTTTTTCCAGTGGATTTCCTAAACTCCACACTTTTGTTACTCGCACATATGCGCTTTCATTTTATGGGACTTACACTGCCATTTTTGTGACAACTTGGATGTTGGGAAAAATATTTGTAGATATCATAGCTTACAAAATGCATTGTGTACAAAAATCGCTTACAAAATGTTTTTCATATTTATTGTAATCTTTGTTATTTTGAAAATGTATGCTTTAGACAAGCAAGCCAATTCATTTAGTATTTATTTTATATAATTTTGGTAAGGGCATTAGAATTCCCCCCATATACCATTAGATTCCTCCCTTTCTTTGTTCCGTCGTGTTCTTTGTTTCCATGTTTCTCTTGGGGGAACAAATGATGTTAGCATGCAAAGCTTTTGTCTGACGAATTCTTTCGTGGAGTTTATTCAGACAGCATGGGCATCAGCATCAGCATCAGAAGGCGGAAGTGTTTAATGAACATTAGCCAGCCCCGCCATCACATCAATATAAAGTCAAATAGAAATCACCAAAAAAAATAAACAAACAAGCTGGAAAGAGTGGATGTTCTGGCTGCGTACAAGAGTACGAAAATAGAATTTATTGGCAAACAACTCGAATATCTTTATCTCTGTTTTCACACCACCCATTTGATGTTCAAAGCCGACAGGCAACATGAACAAAATCCGATCAAATCATAACCGCACTGTAGCCCCCACTCTTAGCCCATTGCCGCCGATTTAAAAGCTAGCTGAGGCTCAAACTTGGATTAGACCAAAAGCGTTCGACTACCAAAAAAACATCGAACATAAAGGAAAATAGAAAACTAAGCAAAAGTTTAGATTGGCCAAAAAAAAAAATATATGCAATTGACAAAAATAGTTTGTATTGGGAAGAAAAAACGCTTACTTATGCAATTAATTTATATAAGTTTGTAGGTCAAAGCTATTAGTTGTTAATATATTTTTCACCAGCTTTCTGTAAGATTTTAGTTTTTAAAAATATGTTTTTAAATTGTTCAACACAGAGCCATTCTTGAGATGCACATTTTTCGTTTCCTCAACTTTCGCAACCTTTCTAAATTTCGATCGCAAAAAAATTGCTCCATAAATCTCGGCTCGTGAATTGTGGCCAAAGGCATTAGTTTTCGTGATCATCGATTGATTAAATCCCCATGCAAATGGATCTGAAATCGACGGAGGATTAATGGGGAGTTGTCAGGCGGCAGACAGTGTCATATATATCCGATGCGATCGGCCAGATATATACATGCATATTATTATTATATATTATATATATTTATATATAACAACTTGCTCTGCGCACGCGCTCAACACGAGCGCTAATTTTCGGGCTCTTAATTAATGCAGAGACCCCGAGACCAAATCGAAATCATATCAATATTCAAATGAGCCTTTTGTGATGCCAAAATTTATGGGCTTAAAAGTGTTTAGTTTTGTTCGCCGGCAGCAATCAGCGGACAGCAGTCAAGCGCATAAAGATGCTCAAATTTATGCGCATTAGGTGCTGCTCGTTGGGGGTTAATCGGGGCGGCTGTGGCGGCAGGGGGCGTGGCATGGCCCAGCGGCCATTGTCAAAGTGCGATTTCGCGATTTACATGAATTATGCGTGCCAATTGCTGCCTCCCATACCCGCAATTCCCCGAAAATCAGAGTGAGCTTAAAACACACGTATCCCAAAATCGAACATAGTTCCCGAAATTCCCCGATTCTCCCTAAAGCCATGAACTCATAAATGCACTCGACGAAAGCATAGAAAATAAGATTAAATAAATTATGATTTTTGTTTTAGTATCTCATTTAAAAATGTTTTCACTAAACTGTAAGCAAAGATTTAAAGTTTATACCTATAAGATAGGGTTGACTCTGAGTTGTATAATAATAATTTTGTAATTAATATTTAAATTAAATATTGAATCAAAGTATTAAATACAATGCATATTAAATGGCGTAATTTAATAATACTATGTTTAAATTAATGTGGAAAATATATGATTTATAATTGAGTACATAATATTTTGATTTACAGTTTATTTTAAGCAATGTATTATTTTCTACTAGCTTTTGAGATTTCTAACTATCAAAATAAAAATACAAAGGGCATTCAACGAAGTATACAATTTCTAAAAATTGTCTGTGCTGGTCTGAGCAATTTATTATTTTAATTATAATTAAAAAACAGTTTTCCAACTCTTGTCTAATTTTTGGTACTCCTAATGTTTCGGCCCCACCCATGAGCGAAAAACGCCTCTAGCTTTTTCCCACGCTGGCAAATCAAACAGAAAAACAGAAAAATACAGAAAAAAAACACTCGACCAGCCAAGACAGCAACTAAAATAATAATAACGAACGTCGGAGAAATACTACAAAAGACAAAAATATAAATTCAAACAGGAAGTTGTGATTAAAAGTTGAGTGTGTGACTGTTCGCTGGATGTTAGACTTCATTTGGAAGACCTCCACTCTTCGGATCCCCCACCAAAGTTCAGCGACATTCCGGCAGACAGAAATTAAGTCCGGCGAGAAGTGGCGATCAATTATGCCAAAAACCATGAATGGAAAAGCTTATGACATATTTAAGCTACCTCGTGAAATCTGATTAACCCTCTGAATAAGACTTTACACTAAAAATATTTGTGTTTTTTATTGGGAAACCAAATTTTATTATATAGTATGGCCAAGCTCTATCATTACATCTATTTATCTATTATTATTGAGTGCAAAAATAATTATTTAATTAAACAAAAATCTAAGAAAATAAAAATGTTGGTTTATATTTTATAAATGTTTTCCCAAATTACCTGTTGATGTCTGACCAACGGCACTTAATGGGTTAAAATGCTCCACATAAGCGGGAAATTGCGGCAGCAGAAAAAAAAGTGATTGCTTAATTAGAAGGCAACAAAAACGGGGCAGCCAGAAAATGAAAATGGCAAATGGAAGTGTGGAAATCATAAAAAATAGGCGAGAAAACGGGGCAGCTGCGCATTTTGTTGCTCAACCTGTGACTATGGCGACAAAAGAGGAAGAGGATGTGGGTGTGGCTGGATGGGATGATGTTTTTCCGGAAAATGGGCTTCGGTTTCGGTTTCACTTGGGCTCTTTTGCCATTTGCCCGAGGTGCCATGACAACCCCTCTATTGTGGCTTTAAAACCCCTCGAAAGGTTGCCCATTTAAGCCGCTTTCGAAGCCCTTTATAGTCTCTGGATTACAAATCACGCGTTGATTGTGGAATATGGGAACACTGATTTATATCATTAGTATGAAATCAGTGAAAAATCGACTACAGCAGCTGCTAATTTCCGCGAATTTTCCTCGGCAGTTCAACCATTGACCTTAGCAAATGTCTGAAAACAATTTCACAGTCGAATTCCTAATGAAAGCCATTTGGCAAAATATCTTGAAAAAAAGAATTGGAACTCATTTATAATTGGGGTAAATTATTGCTTATTTTGTTAAGTCATATATCCATTATATAAATTTTTGATAGTTCTTCACAGGTTTTATTTTGTGTGCTTTGTTTAATAAACTTTTTATTTAGCAATATGTTTAAAAACCAGAAGTAAGTTTTCTCTGAATCCGCATAATTATTATTCAGATAGTGCTGAGTTTTAATAATGTATGCATATTATTTGACAGACTTATGGAAAGTTCTATATCTTAAATACCTTTGTTCTTAAAATAAAACCAACTTCCATTTACACAATCATTTAAGAGTCTTGATATGACACATTCGTGCTGCAGGCTTTCTGAGAAAAATACCCCTCTCAAAAATAAAAGAAATTATTCAAAATGATTGATTAATTGACTTGACTCAGAACGTCAAGATACAGTGGTCACTCCTATCAAATGGCTATTTAAATACAACAACCCGAGGAGCAATAATGACAATAATTATTACATGGCCTTCAAATCGACAAAACGCCGGCGGCTTTAAGCCACAACTGGGTTCTTTTAGCCGGAAAATAGAAAGCAAAGCGAGACTCCTCAATCGAGAAATGCGACGATGAGTCAAGAAGTGACGGCTGAATCCCCGGGGGCCCCACAAAGTTGGTCTAGTAATGCCCAATCCGCTGAGATTTGGACAACAATTTGATCTCAATTTACTCAAACTAAAATTGATTTAATGTTGCTTTAACTTTTAAGATTTGATGGACTAAAGTACAAAAGTAAGTGTTTTATTTTTGTACGTTTAAAATTTGCTAAAAAGCCAAAAGTTTATAGGAGGGAAGTTTATAGAAGCTTGATTTAATTTGGCAATAACAAACTGACTGTGTAGCTAAAGATACATTATTTTCCGGTGTTCTGATAAAGATTTCAATATTTGTAGTTTTCGAATTGACGGCCTTTATTTATTTTTAAGCCATTCCTAGCTTAGTGTTTTCTTTTTAAATTTCAAATATAGTGAACAAATATTCTAAAGCAATAATATAATTAAATTAATTTACCACTGACAAAACAATTCACTTAAAAAGCCATTCCAAATGGTGGCACACAATTTTTCCTTAGTTTCCATTCGAATTGTTTACCATTTTGCAGAGAAAATATAGAGCTCTGAAGTCGTTTCGCCCAACTCAATTAAAGTTTATTTATTTTGGAAGCTTATGTAGTTCAAGATCCCCAGTCATTATTCTATTTATTAACCATTGCCAGTTGTTTGTTCCATTCAATTAAATGAGAATTTATTTTCCGCTTTTGGCTTTAATGCGCCAATTGTTTGCACATATCGTTGAACAAATGATGGGCCATATTTTTGCCTGCTTCTCGATGGCTGATGGGGGTGTGGGAGGGGGGTGGCTCGTATATGTTCTATGATTAAAAATAAATAAAGCATTACGAGAAAATGCCGCGCCAAAACTATTAAACGCTTGTTGGGACGTCATGGACGTACTATAGTGGGAAGGTGAAGGGGGGGCATAGCCATGGCATGCCATGCCATAAGGGTCATAAACATTTTGCGGCCCAATGATGTATGGACATGTGAGGTTTTTCTGCTGCTGGAAAATCTGGAGGGAGGTGCAACCACCCTCCCCAAAAGAAGTGGGGGCTGCACAGCAGGTGCTTAAATGGCGCACAATTAAAGGGGGGTCAAAGTTTGCCTCCGGGTGGGTGGGTAGGGGCCACAGCAGGCGACAGGGATAATAAATTTCGGTGCTACGTAAAGTACAAAAAAGAATCACAGGGAACTATAACAAAAGCGGCAACTGAAAATGGAACAGGATTCTCTGTGTATCGCCCCCTTTTTCCATTATGCCCCCCTCTGTTTCTCTCTTTGTCCAAGTCACACGTTTCATTGTCACAGCAAATCCGAATACAAGTGACCCCAGTACGACCCCATCCCCATACTCCACCCCTTGAGTTTCCCCCCAGACCATTTTCCCACCCCCGAGCAAAAAGAGAAATGGAAAAGCTGTTGGTCAAAATAATAAATTTGTTCAGGTTAATAGAGTTATTTTAATTTATGTGATTTCATGCGGTTTTCGTGTGGCTTTTCGCAAAAGCGACCCATTGTTTGGCTAAACCCCCCTCAGAGCGAGCCCCTGGAATTTTCATCCACCCCTTTTCCACCTTTTCCACCTGCTCAATTAATGACACAACAAGGTTTCGACCCATTGATCATTTTGCCAGTGTGCTGCAAATATTATGATTTAATTGATTCAATTTCTTTTCACTTTTTTTAACCCAGCTCTCTCTTTGGCATAAATTTATATTTACTATGGTACATAAATACATGCACTCGGTATTTATGGCTAAAATGTAATTGGCTTTGGGGTTCAGCTGGCTGAAAATCGAGATGAGCAATGGGGATAAATCTTGTTGCAATTGGAATTTATTGGGAAGAGATAGAATTTTTGTAGAATCAAGATAATAGAAATTCATTCGTTTATCAAAGTACTTAAAGTATTCGCTTTGTTTTTTGTAAGAAATATAAATATATTTCACAGCTGGAAAACATGAAAAAAAGAGGGATTGAATATGTTTTTGCCGCTGATAAATGAGTGGCTTTTGTGAGCGGACTTTAAGTGCAACAGATGACAATGGTGCAACGCCAAATAGGGCTTCAAATCTGGCCGCAGCAAACTCACAGCAGAGCAGGCATTTTCCAGCCAAAGTTTTGCAGTTTTCCCAAGTTTTCACCTGCTCGGCTGCGTAATCGCACCGCATCCTGTTGCTCAAATTGAGGGGCCATCAAAGAGCTGAAAGCAAAAAGCAGGAGCTGTAGCCAAATCTTCGGTTGCATTTCCTGTCCCACAATGGGAAAGTGCTGATGATGATGTTGCACTGAGTGAAAAATATTGGGCATTTATTCGGTTTGTAATCACCCATGAATACATCTTACTTTTGTTATGATTTTTATAATATTCCACAGTCACATTTCATGTGCTTTAGATTTCAAAAATATTTGGTATGCCAAAAGGATTTCTTATGCTTTAATATAGTATGGTGACTTAATAAACAAATATTTTAACATTAGACTTAATAAATCAAAAAATAATTTGGGCAAAGATATTTTTTTGAGTTCTTGCTTAAAATTTAAAGTAACTTATCATTTGGTTCATCCTAAGTGAGATGCGCCTTATACTTAATAAACAAATATATTTAGATTTAACTAAACTAAAATTTCAACAATGATCATTTATTTATTCTTATTATTTAATATTAAGTAACTTAGTTTTTGCAATAATTTGGTTCATCTTTAGTGAGATGCAGCTGTTTTAAGTTATTTCTAGTATTTTTCTGTTTCTTGAGCTCGCATTCTTTTCTCGCCGTGTCGACACTGAAAACTGAGTGGTGGCTGAGTGCTGGGGCAACAAGTGTTGCACTTAATTTGCATGCAACATGCAGAACGCACCGAATGCACCGCCCCCTCTTCTTCTGACTCCCCCAGCGAAGATTTGCATACAATCAAAGTGAAACGAAATTGATTTGCCACTTTGTGTCTGACTGGGCATCATCATCACCCATCACCCATCACCCATCCGCTCAGCTGCCCATCTGCATCCACATACAGCATCACACACCATACGACATACACCAGACACCATACAACACATAGCATCCAGATCCCCAGCCATAAAGCCCATCAGCTGCTGCTTTCAATTTAGCAAATGGCACTCTGATGCCGCCTCTTTCTGCGCCCCCGCAGTCCGTCTCTTTCGCACCGCTCAATTATTAATTTCTGTCGCGTGCCAACGCAACGATGCGAACTTGAAAAATGATTGCGCATAATTGAAGCCGAAATGATGCCCAGCATTTTCGTTAATGTCAACGCCTGTGAAATGCCATCCCCATCCCCCCACATCACTCCTTTTATTTCGCTGCCAACCACCTGTTTTCACGTGTGATGAAAGGATTTAGTGACGAATGATAAACAGAATCGCGCACGGTGAAAAATAATTCGAATTTCGCAGCAAGACTTGATTTCAATTGTTATCATTGAATTTTTTCAGTTAAGTTACTGAATTAGACTCTTTGTGGTATTAGTACTTTAAATCATGATTATTAGGAATTAGGAAACTAGAAAAATATTTAGTATGCAATATTTATTATTGTTAATTTATGTTAATCGAAATTTTTAAACTAAAAATATTTATTAGGATCCCTTGATTATTTTCATGCTTCTAACAAAATCGCACAGAAATATATTCATTTTAATAGGTAAGCCTTCTGATCTCTTTAATCAATTTATTTTATAGTTATAACCAATACTAGTACATATATTTAACCGCTGATTTCTTTCAGTGCACGGCCCTTGTCTAATCTTTTTTTACACCTGCCCATGTGTCAACTTTGCTGGCCCACACAATTCGTCAGCCGAAGACGGGGATTCACGAAAATAAAGCGGGCACACACGCATACATATCGATTATTTTCGCAGATCCCATGAATAGACCCCACCTGACCCATAATTATTATAAATATTTCAAAATCGCCCCAACGAGACAAGCGTGAGAATTTAACGTTCGGTGTTCGTCTTTGTATTTTCCTCCTCGCTTCGCCTGCAATTATATAATTAATTATTAAACTGCAGGGCGAAGAAGGAGGAAATTGTGTGCGGCATGCAAGCCAAATGTGTCCCATCTGATGGCCAAATCGGGGGTCTATATCTTCGATATCTCAACAATTGATGGTCCCTGCGGAAATCTGGGGCCACTGTATTTATTATGCCAGCACTTCGGTTGTCAGGCGAACAAAAATAGAGCTCTTTGGGAAATGTTGAAAACGGGTAACACTTTGAATAAACAATATGACTGCATTTGAATCAATTTTATCTGGCCTAATAATATCTTAAGACAGTTTTAAATTTTTCTCCCATTAATGCCTAACCTTTTAAAGCGACAGTTAAAGTTTCACTGCCGATTCTTTTGCTGCTTAAATTCTGTGAGGTTTTTCTGCATTGAGTTGAGAGAAAACTTTTGCAGATCGTAAATTATTTTCACCGAAATAAAGCAGGCGAGAGAAGGAAAACAACGCACTTTGTCTGTTGAAACAAAAAACTCGTAAATTTTCATAATTGCATTGGACACAACATCTCTCGCAATGGCTTATATAGTACAGTATACCCGGGACTTTATTCGGAGTTTGGAAGCGGGGGGGCAGTTTGGGGGGATAAAAGAGATATATATATATATATATATATATATATATATATATATATAGGGGGGTCTTGGCTCAAGACTAAACACGATTTCCTGCCCTCGGGGCGCGGTGGCAACAACGTGTCGTATGAGCAATGTCTCGGTACAAACTCGAGGCGGATGTGTAATCATTTTATCATATTACCCCCGTACTTTCCTTTCCTTTCCTTTCGTAACCCCCGTAACCCCATAGCCCCGTAACCGTAACCGTTAGCGTATCCGAAACCGTAGACGGGGTCGCCCGTTGGCCAGTGTTTTAGCCACGTTTCGCTCGTTAAGTTCCGTCGTCTCGTTGATGGCGGCGCAAATTCAATTAAATTAAATACATGGCGAGTCGTGGCGAGGCGAGTCTTGTAGTCTTGTAGTCTTGTAGTCTTGTACTCTTGTTGCCTCAAAGTCTTGGGCATTTTTCGCACAAAAAAAAAAAAAGAAAAGAAAAGGCCAAAGAAGGCCGAGACACAAGCGGTCTGTGCATTTAAATTTCCGCCGAAATGCGCTTGGCCGACGCTTATAAATCTTAATTAATTAAAATACACAAAAATACCATACACACACACAACATAACAATAAGCTTCGACAAGCCGGAAAGTTTCCATACGCTTGGGAACTAAACACGGCCTAAGTGCTCGAGAGCCCAAAATCCAGACAAGTACATAAATATTCGCTGTTCGCTGGATTCCAAAACAAAACTTTATGGCTAAAAAAGCATTAAATCATTTAATTTTTTAGTTTTTCATTTAACAGGTAGTATTTATATATCCGTTGAGTTTGTACTTTTTTGAAGCTAGTAAACATTTTAATCATTTTACATGAATAATATTTAATTTTTAAAATTTAAAATTATGTAAGATATATATTGAAATTATAAATATAAGTATTGGTAAAATAGGCTTCTTTATAACTAACAGTGCATTAAATTAATTTTTGCATAGTATTTCCAAAATTTAGGATTGAAATTTAAATTTTACTTCTATAGCATTTTACGATACTTCTTGAATACGTTTCTTCAAATTCTTCACACCAAATTTCACTACAGAATCTCCAATCAAATTGGAGTTACCATGGGCTGGTTTCTTGGTTTTTCCTCTTTCGGAAGGCACTTAAATTTGCCCTCAATTGCGGTTGCCATCATGACGAACTTCCTAATAAAGTTATTATGCCCCAGAGTTAACAGCAATTACATGGCCCCTCATCGTCATTTAGCATCTCTCAGCATCTCTCAGCATCAGCGTCAGCATCAGCAGCAGCATCAGCATCAGCATCTGTCAACGCGGCAACTTGAACTTTAATTTATTTTATTTATTTTTATTTTTTCCCTGCCTTTTTGTGGCCGTCATCCATCGGCTCATCATCAAACGCCCCGTAGAACAGTTAGCTTCTGGTTCTGGTTGTGCCTTGTGCTGCCTTTGCTTTGGCTTTTTCATCATCTTCAGCGCTTTTTGTGCTTTTTGTGCTGCGGCGGCTCCTCCGTTTTTCTAATCGAAATGATTTTGCTTAATTCATCTTAATTAGAAGAGCCAAAAGGCAGAGCCCAAAGTTTGCTGACCGACGACGCAGCTTCCAGATCTCTTGGATTTCTCGGATTTCTCAGCTTCCATCTGCCGGCCAGTAAACATAAATAAATACAAAAAATATAAAAGACAAACAAAAAAAGGGGGAAAAGAATTATATTTGCCAGCCGTTTGCTATTTATTTTAATTTTAATTTGCGCTTTTGCGATGTCCGTTAGTTTTTTCGTTGGGTCACCAGAAGTTCTTGAGAAAAAAGCGACAAAAAATGTAATAATAATGAAGATAAGCTCAGCTGGGAGTTTTTTTAGCTTTCGGAATCAATCTGAAAACGGAAGTTACTGCTCGAAACGAAACCAAATTAATTCGCCCTATATTCGCTGCTTTTTAATTTTGCAGTTTTATTCTTAATTCCAGAAATCTAAATTAAATGGTTTTGCGGTTCTTTTTAATGCTTTATAAGCAAGGTGAACCATAATATTTCTAATGAGTTGGTCAAGAGAAATGTCTTTTTTGTAAATTTATTTTCTAATAGGTTATGTGCATATTTACATATGACATCGAATATTTATATTCATTTTTCTAGTAACCAGCTCTAGATGACACAACATTAAATGCTACTTGTACGTTCTAAAATGCTACATTTTGTTGACTTCGAATGTGTGTTTGTGCTGCAGCTGTGGCACACATCACATTTTCGGTGATTTTCTAAAAGGCTTCGCTTTTTGGCAGACTGATATGCAAACTGGACCCAAAGACTCGAGTGTGGCATTCCGAGTCACTTGACTGTTGACTGCCTTGCCACAAGCTTTGTGCTCCGAAACTTTGCCACAATTCGCCACAGGATAAACTTGGACTTATTGCCGTAGTCGCACAAATTGAAATGTATTTGGGGAACTTTTTGGATTCGAGTCTTGCAGAATTTTCCAAACATGTTGGCGCCATCGAACTGGCGCCAAATCATTCGCAAGTCTCAATGACACCTGCACGGACTGTCGTGTAACACTTTGATTTTATTTCTCCCTGCCGTCGTGATACAGACATATTGCTTATTTTTATTTATTTATTTACCTCACTGCCAACGGGTTTTCAAAAGCGCGCGGGACCACGCGACGTATACGCAACGCGCGGGTCTCGTTCCAGCTCGAAAAAATGTTGGTCGCGTGGGCGTTTCGTCTTCAGACAAAACAAAACAAAACAAGCAAGATACAAAAAAAAAACACAGAATAAAAAAATGAGAAGAAATAATATAAAAACCTGCCCCACAACTCTGGGGCCATAACTTTGCATTTTGTTTTTATTTTTATTTCTGTTTTTTATATTTCGACTGCGGCCACAGAAAACATCAAATGACAGAGAAAAATGCTAATAACAATAACAGCAAAAACGGGCGACATCAAAACAAGTTTTCGTGTCGCCGCACACTGCCAGAAATTGCAATTGAGTTCGGCTTACTTTGAAAACAAGTTTAAAGTTTATGGCCAGAGAGTCGGGGGCCTTAACTTTTGACATAAACTTAATTTGAAAGAACTTACTGAGGGGTTTATTTTGCAGGCACTGCGGGTTTTACTGTATATTCTGCATAAATTATGGTTTTTTAAAATAGGAATTATAATTTTCGTTCTGACTTACTGGTTAGCTAAAAGCTTCTAGTTTACAAATCTCTAAAAACTCTAATTGTAATTGTAAATTGTAAAATTGTCTGAACTAAATTATTTTTTAATTATTAATTTTCGACATAAAAGGGAAACACATCGGTTTCTCCAATTTTTTCCGTAACTGCTGAAAGGTATTGTTGGCAGTGCTTAATATTAATCTTAAAATTATAAACGCATTTTATTGTGTCGCCGTTTTGGACTCGAATCGAGTCAAACTTTATGTTGTGTTTGTATACTTTTGCGCATTTAATTCGGACTTCTGCCTTTGTCATTTAACCTACCGATTTTTATTGCAGTTTTGTTTTTAATTTTGGCTCGAAGACTTCGGACTTTTTGGTCAAAGGCAAATTGAAAATTGTAATAAATAATTTGCGGAGGCCGGACAACAAACGTGTTAAGGAAAATCAATTATCTAATTGTAAACGAATTTGAATTGTGGGCGTTGAAAAAGAGTCAAAGACGATGATTAAATAATTTGTATTCCTTAGTGGGCAATATTGTTATGACCTACATACATTGGAAATGCCAAGAAATACAGGAATTTTAAAAGGTTAAAGGTTAAAAAACTTAATGTAGGCTATAGAATTTTAATAACTATTTATTGATTAAGAGTTATGCAGGGTTGAAATTAGTAATTTTTCACCCAAAAATTCATTATATTATCTGCTTCAAATAAATCTCTGGAAAGCCAAATTCGGTTGACTTATCAAGCATTTAATTCGGAATATTTTCAATTTGAATGCAAATAATACTGGGACGAGATTTATTGTTTCTATTTCTGGCGATAAGAAGAAGGGTCCCCCTTCTTCCCCCTTCACCCTTTTGCAAATGAAAAAATGTTAACACAATTTATTAATCAACGCCGGCAATTTGTTATATTTCCCTGGCCCTCGAGTTAAGATCAAAGAGCCCCTGAGAGGCGAGCATCTGGAATTAGTCAGTGTTCAAATTTGGCAAACGGATCGTAAATCACTCGCCAGTCCCTCCGAATCAGATCCAGAATGCAAATGCTTCGGTTTCATCATAGTGATCAGCGTTTTGAGGTGATGACACATTTTTCACGCGCTTTGTTGTCGGTTTTAAGCCGATTTCGGAGACATATTTCATTTGGCACCTTAAGATGACTTTAAGATATACTTTACGGGACCGTTTAAAGCAACACGGCGACTTGTGTGGGAATCTAGGTTTATTTGTCCATATAAATAGACCAGCGGGGTCTCTTGCATTTTGCATTGTCTTGGCAGCAAGGTCGTTTTGGTTTTCGCTTTTCGCTTTCCGTTTTCGTTTTTTCCGCAGCTTAAACGAGATTTGAATAATTGCAGCGCCCAGAATTTATGATGTGTGTGCGAGTGCCGGAATTAAGCTGACAATAATAGCGGCAGATCCGCGGTCGCAACACTTGACAAATTGCGAAAAAATAATCACAAACATGACCGCAATTAAAAAGTGTTGCCTAATAAAGTCTCTCGTTAATTTAGACACTAATTTGATCCATCTGTCGGCTTAGTCAGCAATGAACCAAATTTAGGGGGGCAAATAAATTTATTGGTTCAAAATTATGGTGCAAAATACTTTTACTTATGGGAGTTTTTGTTCAACTCCTTGGAAATATTGCAAAAAATACCAAATAACACTCCACCATCATTTGTTATGCTCAACCCTAAAAAGCAAATCTTATCGGAGAACAGAAGACAGCCCGGAAAAAAAGAAACCCAGTGCGAACCCAACCCAGAAAGCGTTCTTATCAGCGGCTTGTCAGGCCGCCGAAGACATTACCCAGAAACCGAAACTGAAACCGAATCTGAACCCCGATTCCCAATCCCCAAGCCGAACCCCCTGACAAAAAACCCACCAAAGACCCGCTCACATTTAACCTTTTTTCGGTGGCGTTTCGAAATTGAAAGTTTGGCGCTGAAACTGGTTTATTTGGCTAAAAACTAAAAGCCAGCAACCGCAGCGGCTAACTGCAACCAACTGCAGCTAAAACAGCAGGCACAGTGGCTAGTTTTAATTGAAAGCCCAGCAGATGCTAATAAAGTGAAAAATGTCCAACTGAATAGGATTCATTTTAGGACTTTTAAATTATATAATTTAACAATATTTTTTTGCCTACCTCCCACAATTGTATAGCAAAAATCTTATAATTTAATTACAAGTCACTGGCAAATTTAGTAAAAAATATATGGTTTTAATACATTTATAATTATTTCTTTGGTGGACGTTTAATTACAATGTATATGTAATTGTCTCATAAAAAAGAATATAATTTTAAAATAAAGTTTTAAAAATGTCAAATGTTAGTTTACATTCTTCTTAACATTTTTGTACTGTTTTGGTAATTTATATATATATATTTGTCTACTTTAAGGTGCCATAAATAAGAACACTTTTATTATATATTATTTGGCTTGAAATTTATTTCAAAATATTTTTTTAAGGTAACCGGATGATGAATTGACTTTGTTTTTCCGAAAATTCAAACCACGGCCCAGGGGCCCAACCTCAATTTTCCACATTTGGGGATCTTTTCGGCCGACTTTCGGGCTTTATTTTGGGTTTTCGGTTTCGGGCCTTCAGCCAGCGCATTGTCTGCGTTTTCCCGTATTTTATTCGCTCGCTTTTGGCTTTGTTTTGGCTGTCTTGGTGGCTTTTTCTGGCTAATTTGTGTGCACCTCTCCTGTCAGAGGCGTGTAATTGCCATGGCAGTTGGTCGACGGGGGCGTGTTGCCACTCCCAATTACCCAGTTTTTCATTTTCGTTTTCATTTCGGTTTTTTTTCGTTTTTTGTTTTCCTCTTCGATTTTCCACCGTTTGATATTTCGGGGGCTCAGGCTCAGGTTGTTTGGGCAACTTTTGCGAACCAAAACCAAAGCGAGCCGAACTCAGACAAACCCGAAATTATTTACAACTTTGGCCTTTGCACACAACAACGATGACGCATGCACCTGTCAGACAACCGAATTCGGTTTATTTTTCCAGCTTGCAAGCTTGCATCCTTACAGATTTGAGTTTTTTGGCTGAAACTTTTCGAAATTCTTGCGAAAGTGTTAACAAAGAGCTTCCTGAAGGTGCCATAAATAATTACAAACAACTGGCCGAAGTTGGGTCAGAATAATTTCCAACCAATGTTTGAGGTTTCGCAGGAAGAATGGAGCCCGTTCTTTGCAGCTGGTCCACTTTCTGCGGTCAACTTCTCTGCTAAAATGTGTCTTTGGTTTTGCTCCGCAACTCGAAGAAAAGAGTACGAAATTGTAAGGACAGGACATACTTCCGCTTAACTCTTTAATTTTATTGCGGATTTTAAATAATCAGTGAAATGCACAGAATTATAACAATTATGAAGGTAAAAATAAAATAATCAGAAGAACTTCTTAAATTTTGATTATTTTGACAAGAAAAACATACCTCACAAAATATTTTATAATAAATATTTGGAGCAGTAACAAGAAATGCAATCATATGATATGTACAACTAATTTAATATCATTAAAAATACTTATTCCTAACAATTAAAGACCCTCCAAAAAGGCATCAAAATTATATCGAAAAAATTCTATCCAATTTGAACATATTTATAATTTAAAATAAATAAATTTAGTTGACTTATTTTAAGGTACCCATCAATAAGCCACATTTATTAAAAATGATGATATGATGCTTATGTTGTTATTGATGCAAATATTTTCAAAAATTACTGACCCATTAGGTATATGTTTTAGTTATCCACATTTTAAAGAATTTGAAGGAAATTTAATTGCATATACCTTTTATAAAATTGTATAATATCTAGAGTCTAGTTCTTTGTGATAAATATAAATGAAGAAATTTAATTAATCTAAGCTAAGGGTTACTTTTTCCTCAAAGCTTTATCCAAATCATTTTCCACTTTTCCGCACAATTCCCAGGGCTTTTCCATCTCTTCCATTTCCAGTTGACCTCATCGCTTTGGCTGCATCTGCATCTTGACTTTGTCCATCTGACGGTGGGTCTGCCTGTGTTTAATTGCACTTTAATTAACTTGCATTGTTCAGAGCGACGTGTTAGCCCCCTTTGTTGAACCCCTTTAACCCCCTTGTGGCCCCTTAACCCCCCAGCCCCCGTTTCTTTTCTCTGTTTTTTTTTTTGTGTAAGGAAGAAGAAAGTGCGGTGGCTGTCAGTTGTTGTTTGTATTTGTTTAAAAAGTGTTGCTGCAGTTGGGCTCAGCTCGCTTCAATGTGTCCGTGTATCTGTGTTTGCACTCGGCGCCTGTGTGCGTGCGTATCTGTGTGAGTTGTTTTGAATGCCAACTCAAACAGTCAAGTGTCGTGCAGTGAACTGTCAATAGAGTGTACCAACATTTCGCTCGGGCAAATAGATGAAACCCGTTTTTTCCTTGTCGCAGATGAAGCAGACAGAACAAAAAGAGTTCATATAAATGTGAAATGGAAACAAGAAGGGCTCTAAAAATAAACGTAACAGTATATACTCTACAAAGCAAAATTTATTTTACATTTAGTAAACTTGTTTTTAGTAATATATTTTGTTAAATTCTGTTAAATTTAAAATTTAAAAAGATTTGTTAGATGCTTATATCTAAAGGTATAATTAATATTTAATTAAGTATATGCAAAGTCAATTAAAACAATATAATCAATGACTAATGCCTGAAAACCAAAAGTTTATAAAAAAGCTATTTTCAATTTAAATTTGCTTAGCTTAGAAATAATACTACTTGCTTTAAATATAATTTAATTTTAATATAGACATGCTTTGGATTAAACTATTATTTTCTTAATGCTTGTCTTTATTATAAAATCAGTATTTAAACTTAATGACCAATGTTTGTAGTAAATTGCTTTGGCAAAAGAGATTCTTAGTCCTTCGAGCCTCGTGATAAAACTCTTTGGAAGGTATAATCCCGTAATCATGGCTGGGTTCCACTCAGCTGAGAGTCAGTCTGGGGCATCGCTAATGAGACCACGTCTTGGTCCTCCCCATTGTCCTCGTTCTGGGTACGACTTCCTGCTTTGGTCTTGGCTTTTGTTCCCCGGCCTGCACTTTGCCACCCACTCGCCAAGCAGCCATTTCCATCTCGTTTTTCCCACTTTTCCCGCTTTTGCCGCCTTTCCACCTGCTGACTAATCCATTTCATTGAGAGAGCTCGCCTTACTCGCCGCTCGTCTGTGATTTATTTTATGAATGAACTCGGAATTTCATTCATTCGCGCTCCAGCTAAATACTACGACTGAAAGGACGAAAAAAAAAAACGAAAAACAAGGGGAAAACTGTGGGTGGTTGGGTGGGTTTTGCGGAGGGCTTATGGGCAAGTACATACAGTACACACACCCGAGGACATGCAACGGTATGCAGAAGGATATGCGCTTCCGTCTTTGGCGAATTCCTGCCAATGTTTTCCTCGTCCTGGACTGCCAATTAAAATGCCACCGCCAGGCAAATGTGAGAGTGCCTACCACAAAACCCGACGATCCTGTCTAGCACAATTTGCCAAGGAAGCCAAGATGATGATGATGGCGATGGCGATGGCGATGGCGATGGAGATGATGATGGGGTTGCCACGCGAAGGAGACCCCTTTTAATGACTGTAAATCAAGCGTACTTTGCATTTTTGCCATCCGCCACATCCTGGCATCCTGCAGGCATCCCAACATCCTGCGACACTGAGCTACATCATCGCGATGCATAATCGTATGTATATCTTTATAAATACCTGAGTACAACAGGTAATTCTGCTTATAATTTAAAGCTCAAGTCACGAGGATAAAAGAAAATTTCATGTAAACGATAAGTAATACATGTTTTCGGTCTAAAATTTAAACAAGCAAATCTTACTTCTTAATTACCCATATTATGTTGATATATAATAGTCAAATGAAAAATTTTAATATTTTAAAGTTATAAATAAATAAAAACCGCAATATATTTGAATAAACTACGGTGTTGTTTACCAGTGTAGGTATTTATGGTATCAATTTAAAACTTGTGTTTACTAATATGAAAAGTATAATTATTTGTATACATCTGTATTATTACCATCTCTTTTTAAATATTCCTAACAATTGTTACCTTGATCTCTCTGCATCGCAGTGGAATGGAATTTGAATTCCATGTAGTACAGTGCAGCCTGGATTAGGGCAACAAACCCGTGTGACATGCGGCTCGAACTTTCAAGAGCCTTGACTGACTTGCAGACTTTCCCCGGCGGTGCTGCCAGTGGTGCTGCTTTGGTGGTTCCTCCTGTCGATTCCTGGTGGTTGTGGTGGTTGTGTTGCCATAAGCTTGTGGGCGGCTTGTAGGCGTGGCCAATTACCATTTGGACATTCGACAGTTTGTTAGAAGGCAGCGCAAAAATAAGGGAGACTTTGGGAGAGCGTTTTTAAAAACGATATTTAAAATACCCTTTTCTAAAAATATATAAAACAAAATTTTGCTCATAAAACAAATAAGTCAAGACTCTGGGCTAAGTGTGACCATCACTCAGTATGAGTTGAGTTAAGCCGGATAAATATCTGTTTGAAGTATATAAAAAATGTGAATACTTTTGGAACACAAAAAACTAAAAGCAAAACAAATATAAAATAGTTAAAAAACAAGATTGGTAGGCTCTTAGCTTCCCACAATAAGGTAAAAACAGTTGTCCACCTAAATTCGAATGTACGCTTAAGGGGGACCCTTTGGTGACCTTTTAACCAAATCGTTTGATTCGGCAGAGCTGGAAAATATGGAAAATTAGCAATACCCTGGCAACGCAGGGTGCGACCCACGCAAAGGGGTTTCCCCCGACGGCGGGCCAAATGAGTCACGTTGCAGCCCGGCCACGGACCGGAAGTGAATGATGCAGAAAAAGGCAGCACAGCAAAGGCAACAAGGACAAGGCAAACAGTCCACCCCCGGAGTCAAGGAGCAGAGTTAGAGTAGAGTTGTGACGTTGACAAATGCCTTGGAAGGGATCTGGATCTCCTTTTTCGGCTGTTTCGGGTTTTTCGGTTTTTCGGGGGCAAGTGACTCAGGCGGTAATCAGTGCACCTGCGCCGGGGCACGCGACCCCCCTGGCGACATGCTCGCATTGTCCGTGAGTCAGCCAACCGAAAAGTGTCCTTTTTCCATTTGCTTTTCGGGCTCGCCGTTTGATAAGCACGAAATTATGCAACCGGCAGCTACAAAACACTTTCCTGGGGGAACTGGCCGTCAGTCAATCAGTTAGTCATTCATTCATTGAGTTGCTCGTCAGTTGCTCCAGCACGTGGCGAAAATTAGCCCGTACCGATTGAGTGGGCGAGTAATCCATAAACTGACCAGATCTGGACACACATAAGATATACATACATGATTTTTAGCAAATTATTGAAGTTAATAATGTAGACCGGAAATTAAGAATGGGGAAACTTATTTTAACTAAAAATATCAATTTATTTAAATTTGAAATCCTTGTCCTTCTTATTTATTTTATCAAGAGATGTGTGTGACCATTTCCCGAGAAAGGGCAATAAAATCCATAAAAAAGAGAAGCTAATATTGAATTATCCTATCTGAATAAATTACTCATAAAATTGAGAAACGAAGTTTAGGGTGATACTTTAAATACAATTTATAGTTTCAAATAAATGTTTAAATTTTTCTATCCACCCTGAAAACTGAACATTTACCTGTTCGCTTATTATTTATTATGAAAAAATGCTAGAAACCTACCTACCCTCTCACCGTAGCAAAAAAAAGTAGCAATTTAGAAACCCTCAAATAGAGAAATTATTGACCAAATGCTGCGCAAATTTTGCGGAAAATGCAACCATAAACTGAAAATTTGCAACGCATTCCAACAAATCATAATCCATCCGCAACCCACACTTGTTTTTGTGGGGCAATCGCTGACCTCATTGTCACATTACAGGGCATTTGCATAAAAATGTTGGGCTGTCGTTTTTCGGTTTTCGGTTTTCGAATGATTAAGCAAAAATAAAAATTAATTAAACACAAAAGGAGCTGCAACTAAAATGTCGAAAATATCCTGTTTATGAATATATATGCGTGGCAAAATGATTGCACTTTGCGGCATTATTATTTCAGTGAAGTGTTTGATGAAATGAATTACTAATGCACAAAGCATAAAATCCGAAACCCGAAAAATTCAATTCCAAATTAATTTATTGAATTTCGCAGACAGCTGTGTGCTGTGCCTCGCAATTTATATAGTTATAGTTAACCAGAGAAAAGGCTAATAATCGAAAAACGAAACGAATAATGTATATATTTTAAAATTACGCGTGGTTAATTATCGGTGGAATATGAGTGGTCCAAAATGAATATTGATTTAATTGATGCCGTATTATTATTGGAAATTATTGATATAAAAATAATCATTTCTCGTTTGAGGGGAACGGATGACCAGACTGTAGAGAAAAATCAAATTATATTATTATAAATACCTGAGCCTTGTTTCTCTTTTTTTTTTCCATTGCTCTGGTTTTTTCTGGGTCGGCTGGGATCCCTTTGATTTGTTTGTCCGACTTGTTTTCATAATGAGGCGCAAAGAGTTGAGGTGAGAATTATGAACAGGTAACCGACGACGGCGGCGGCGGCGGCAGGCGGCGGAGGGCAACTCCTTCGAGAAGTGGACACATTAATTGCCGGCAGAAGGTCGCACACGCAAAGCAATATCCATCCCGTCAAGATCCTACCGCCTCGCCTCGTCTCGTCTCATCTCGTTCACAAATTATAGATGAAGGCAAATTATGATTCCCGACGTTCGTGTGGGAAACTGACAATGACACGCTAAAGACCCGCAGATCTCGCAGATCCCGTCCCGACACAATTCCAAAAACAATCCCAATTCCAATCCCGAATCCCGAAACTCGAATATGCCCGAACTGCACACGTCTGATTTCTAATCCCGAAACGGCAGCCTCACTTCTGTTTGTTAATTGCACTTGGGTGTGTGGTGTGGTGTGTGTTGTGTGTAGTTTTCACAGGATCACAGGCGCATTCCGATTCCGGCTCACAGGAAGCCGTGTCGCCAAGGTCCCAGGGTCAGAAAATAGGACTAGAAGTATTTCCATCGCCGCGGGGGGGTTGCACATTGCCCATTACCTGGCCACAGGTACAAAATGACTTCACACAAAACTAGATAAGAAAACAGCAACAACCACAGGGGCAGAATACAGCGAAAGAAATTGTACTGTTGATAAAAATAACATCAAGAATTCAAGTGGAATTGCATTTCACAACGAAAAAATAGAAACGCTGATTAAAAAATTCCATTAGGCAAATCAAAATTAAAAGAATAAACTTAACGGTTTGAATACTGTATATAAAACACATTTTAGTATTTTTCAGCTCACCTAATATCTAATCTGAGTATAGTATTAGAGCAACTATGATTTCGTAGCTGAATTTCATTTTATTTATAAAGAGTTAAGAAGTATAAAAATAAATCTTAAGCGTTTCCCTCCTTTCATATCGTTTGACCAAATTATTCAAGTTTATATGTATAATATATGTAAGACATTTTGAAAACATTTTATCCTTAAGCTGAGATTTTTTTCTTTCATTTTACATTTATTCTCGCTGTGTAAAAAATATATATCACCAGAAGAGTTAGGACCAACTGCAAAACAAACGAGCGAAAAAATTCAAAGAAATCAATTGCAAGGCCCAACAGGCACGTCGTCTTAGTCCCTTTCTCTGTCTTCGCTGCCTCCTCCGGATTGCTCTGAATGGGAACTGAGGGCTTGAGACACAGAGAATCGGAGAATCGAGGAATCGGGGAATCGCAGAGAAGTGAGACACACGCACCAGTGAAAGACACGCACCGAGCGACGAAGTCGGCCTGTCGATCCTGAGCGGCTACCGGAAATGCAGCACATTGCACCACAGCAGCAACATCATGCCCAATACCCAGCAGCAACATCATCGCAGTTCTGTGGTGCGGGGGTCGCAAGGGAAGAAAATCCAGCTACGAATGCGGTTCGTGCGTTTGCACTCGATTCTTTCCACTCTCCTGGCTTCCTTCCACCCCCCTCCCCACGCGATATTATTTTTCCTTTTTTTCTGGCATTTTTTACCCCGCCTCGGTCTCGTTTTTATTTTCATTCCCTGATTTGTGTGAGCCGCAGCTGTCTCGGGTTCCAGTGTTTCGAATATAAATACATATATACATATATCCGAGGGCAATCGTACGAAATCGAGCGATGTTATCTACCGCAATATCGAATAATTTTCTGCGGGCATTCTATATTTTAAAGGGGGTTTTTCAGGAAGCGCAGTTCTTAATTGGGGGATTTCTCTGATTGGTAGGGGATGTATATAAATTGTTATCTTTTTAAACGATCGTTAAGGTTGTTGAAGATCAAAACAGTTACATAAACACAAACCTAATAATAAAATAAAGCAGCAGCAATAATTTAATAATTTTTTCAAACAAATTGGAAGTCTTGCAATGTTTTTTCAACTACTGAACTTTAGCCCACTGTGCTGGCTGTTACTATTCTCTGAAAGCCAAAACTTAATCAGCCGCATTAATCGCATTACAAATTGTCGCTGGTCTACATTTTTTCCCATCGCAAAGCGGAGCAGAAAGTGCAGAAAATTCTGGAAAAATGAGAGAGCCAAGGAAAATGTTGTAATGGAAAACTAAATGGTATGAAGTGCATTGACGGGATGCCATCATTGCACTTGTCGCACTGCTCCCTCAAATATTTTTTTTTTGCTGATTTCTTTTTTTTCTCAGTGTGATCTCGGACGAACTTTTGAAGAGCAGCTGGGCTGCAGATGTGTGGCTGTCTGTGCAGCTGCGAAGCAATGTTGCTGCTGTGCCTGCAATGTTGCTGCTGTTGCCACTCTACGATGTTGCACCTCCCGACTGCGAGTGAATTTAATTGACACCCCGGCGATGGGCAGAAATCCGCAGCAGCAATTAGCCAGGCCACAGATCCCACAGCTAAAGATACTCCCGGCAGATACGCAGATACTCCAGTGCCTGTTCCCACACGCCACTGCCTTGGTTTTTGGCCAAGGTTGCACTTGCAGTTGCCATTTCCATAGCAAACAGCCCACTCGCCCAGTTCTCTGGCCCACAAATTATGCAGAAATGTTATAACTTTTACTGCTGCCAACAAGATCCGTTCGAGGGCCCATTCTCAAGCGGGACAAGGTTGCCAATTGACTGTGAACCGAGCCAGAGAAATGGAGAAGTGGAGAAATTTAGAAGTGGAGAAATGGAGAATCGGAGAATCGGTGGAATGCGGCCAACAGCAACAGAAACAGAAACATCTTGGTTTTGATGGATGGCCTGGGCAGAACATTGTAAAAAAAAGGGCCACGCCTGACACATTCAAATTAAAATGAATGGAATTGAATAACAAACGTGATTTTTTCATATCCGCATAGTTTTGGCTTGCTTGTTTATTATTTTCCTTTGCATTCTAAGGTATCAAAAATATTACACAAGTATTTATTTGGCTTGTAAATTGTAATTATAAAATAATATTTCAATAGTAGCCATTTCCTTTTTGTTGAAAATTTTTAAAGTAAGGTAGAAGTACAATATAATCACAAATCAAATGCCAAAAAATGAATTTATTTATACAAATATCAATCATAATTTCTGTGAATGAATTTTCCTTTGTAATGTTTTCCCTTTCAAATTGGTTTTTAAGACTTCTGTCATATGATGCCACATGTATCGAGTTTAGCTCCATTCAAGTGCATTTCAAGCAGAACTCAAACAACTCTTCGGCCTTTCAATATATTTTGAAATAATATTTCATCAAAATTATGCCTAAGCAGATCTTGGCTTCCTCTTTCGCTGCCGATTTCCCAGATTTCAATTGTCATTATTTTTAACTGCGGCGGAAGCTGAACGAGAAATGAGATTTCAAATGCCCCCTCTCTTTCGCCAGCCCACTACCTGTCCCTTTCGCTAGGTGTGTTGTAACAGCAACAATACGCAGTGAAAGAGGCAACAAGATGGCATTTAATAGCCCCCCGGAGACACGAGGGTTAAGCGTGTGAGAAAAGCCAAATTCCAGGGAAAAGTCAAGGCAAACTAAAGGGCGGTAGGTGCACCAGAAATTATTGTAAATTTTATTTAATTACTAATGAAAATATCAAGGATTGTGTGCGAACGAGCGACCAAAAACAGAGCCAGAGACAATAAAGATTCCAGAACAAGAAAAGGGCGATCATAAAAATGTCAAGCGGGGCCGGAAGATGCGTTCCCGAGACCAAAAGCAATAAGAAAGAGGAATTCAGAGCGGCAGAGGTCAAAGGTGACCAGAACAAGACAGGAAAGGCAGAGCGAGGGAGAGGGAGAGGGTAGATGCTGGGCAGCCGAGTACAGACACCCACTCAGAAACCCCAAGATTTAATCACACAGCCATCGATCATTATTGATTATTCAAAAACCCTAAAGTTGACATCAAAATCATGTGAACCCAGAAAAACTGAAACTGAAATACCCTTTGAGATTTGGAGAAAACTAGGCGTGATCTTGGAAAATCAAGGCTTGATCTTCTCAATTTATTCTGAACTAATGAAGTTGGATATTCAAATAAATAAATTTAATAACGCATTCTCGAGTTTATAACTTCTTGCCTAAATGTATTCTATAAATTTTATAGACTTTCCTTTGAAAATGTATTTTTTTGTGGTGGTAGAAGGATTATATTCAATAATTCTATACATTCAATATGCATTTTATTTGATAACTCATATTTGTAAATATTTCCCACAATTTTAAAACACTTTCCATCAAAGTCAAAGACCCAGAGATCGATTAGAAATTTGTTAACCCAAAAACGGGCCTTCAGATCCTTTTCCCTCTCTCTCTTTCTCTCTTTGGCACTCTCGCCATCCTTTTCAGTCACGTCGCTGCCTTTTCGACTTCATTATAAACAAATCCTAGGCGAGGGATGGATACACACACACACGCACACACACACACACACGGCCAGATACAAGATACAAAGATACAGACGACCTAATGATGCTCATTAGACGTCTTTAGGGCTCTTCAAACAGGGAAAACCAATTCCCAGACGGAGACGATCTTTCGTAGAATTACTCAACAGGCAAGTTGGAAATTTTCTCGTTTTCCCCTCTGCCTTCCTCATTTCCCGTGCTCCGTAAATTCTAGACAATTTGCAGTTATTTTTAGCTTAAGGGAGTGAGTCGGTCGAGTGTTATAAACTATATAGTCTGAGATTTTCCGGGATTTATGCGTCAGACAAGCGCGGCTTCGGCTGGCAATCGTATATTTAGACAAAGCACTTAGGATTTCTCTGTGTGTGGGGGCGGCTGGAGGGGGCGGGGCGCTGTGGGGGGATGTGGCCATATGTGGGGGTCGTTGTCTTTAGTTCCCATTCCAATAACGAGATTCTCCACCAGTTGTTAATATCTAAGGACTTAACCCGAAATTTATGCCGAAAAATAATAATAATATATAAAATATCTTATAAAACGAACTTTTTAATAGTCAGTTTAATATTAATTTATAAAATAACTTACCTTTGTAATTGAGTGCTAAAGTAATTCCCTTACTTTGTATTTATAATCTTTATAGGCCCTCCACCGGAGTAAATCTCTAAGCTTTATCATGTGAATTTGAAACTGAAAGAGGTAAGAAAAACAAAAACCGAAAACAGAAGTAAGACGGCATAATTACCGGGCCCCAGTTACTCTTCAAGTCTTTTTTTTTCAAGCACCTTTTGCTTTGATAATTTGTGTTTTCCGAGGGGAAAAGCCCCCCTCCGCTTTTTGTCTCAGTTAATTTGTTGTTTTCATTGAAACTTGCGCAAAGTACACGAAGTTTCCCAGGCCAAAAGTAAAAGCTGCGCTTAGGTGTTTTTCTCGTCGGCGATGCCTAATTAAGTCGGTAGCAAAGTTAACCTTTTTACAGAAAAATATATCAGCTTTTATTGGATTTTCGTAGGGCTTCAAGTTGCCACTAGCGATGCAAACAAAATTATGTTGACACGAATTAAATCTAATAAAAAAAAATTGGGCGATGCATGTGAAAAATGCTAACCGATTTTTCATCATAAAAACTGATTGACAAAGATAAGGCTATATATGTCGGTAGCGCGCTAACAATAAATTCGTAAATTCAAACCCCTTTTCATGGCTTACCGTACCAAAAAAAAAAAAAAAACTCTGGCAAACTCTGCTTTAATTTTTTTTCTCATCGTATTTCTGTTATGTATAAATCTGAAATAAATCGCTGTCATTTAAAATTCAGTCAATGGCGTCGCAAATAAATCAAAAATTTATTGTAACGCATTTAAATACATGCATATTTCATCTATAAAACCAAAGAGTGGGGTGTAATCGATGATGGGTTTCGATTTATAAACAGGGTTCTGACAGGTCAGCAAACAGGTTGGAAAATTGCCAGTGCAGTGCTGAAAATGAAACTAAACAGAGGTGTTTTTTAGCGATTTTTTTCACACACAAAAAACATATCATTCCCAAGCATAAAATTCAGCTGTTCGGTCAATCATTTAACGAATTAAACCCTTGATTTTCTCTTGGATTTTCCATATGTTAGACACATAAAAATGTTTCCCATTTCATTAAGGAATTGATATTAAGCATATGAGACACACTCAAAAAATCTTAGAACTAATAAAATTGATTTTTTAGAACAATTTATAGAGTACATTTTTAAAATCAATAAATAGAGAGAAGAAAACCCCTTTTTGATCCCCAAGCGAAGCCAAACAAAGCCATCAACCTGACTAGACTCTTAAATACAGTCGTCACTTGGCTAATAAATCCCCTACTAAGCGGAGAAAAACTTAATTGAGCACTGGGCAAAATGGAACGGAAAAAAAGCGATGAAAATTCGAAAACCACAAGACACAGTCATGCTGCCCCTCGAGCGCTTTTTCACATTTTCCATTTCCATTTCCATTTTCAAGTTCATTGTCACTTGGCGGCGGAGAAAATGGGGACCCCCTTAAAGGCGACGACCGCTAACCAAGAGCTCCGAGTTGCCATAATCCAATTATGAGTTTTCACATCAATTTTTACCCAGAGCCCCGGTTGAAGTCGAAAAAAAAGCAACGAAAATGTATATGTTTTTGATGGAAACAACCGAGAGTGTCCCCCAAAAATTCCCCTTTCGATCGGGGCGACTGCTCTCCTAATAATAACAATAAATTTTGTGCATGAAGCGATTTAATGAAATGGGAAAAAAAAGAAGATAAAGAAATGCTGGCTTAAACACCGAAACTTGCAATACTCTGGTCATTTCTTTTCCGTGCTTTGATTGTTTTTTTAATTTTGTGAATATAATGTAATAATATTAATGGCAATATGTTTTCAAAATAAATAGTTTTTCTCATGACAAAAAGTTTAGGTCCAAAAACAGGGTCAAAACATTTGCAAAAGTAATACGTTTCATACAAATTTATTTTTCATATTGTTTTACTTATTAAAATGTTGATACCCTCTTTTTGCACGTTTCTAAAGCGTTACAATTTAAAGAAGCTATAAATACATAACTCTAAAATAACACAATAATAATACATATTTTTTTAGTTGAATAATTTGTTTATAAGCTCTACTTATTTTGCAGTATATTTAAACACATAATGTTCATGCCCCATTTAAGTGCATTAAACTTCGAAAAAAACTTAAGTTGGTGACAATTTCGAAGACTGCCAGATTACTTATTTTTATCAGTCGGTCTGCAAGAGAGAAGCTGATAGTGTCGGGTAATAATTACCGCTCAAAAAATAAGAGTTTTGCGTTGGGGAAGGGGGCGGCTTTTCTCGGAACCCGAAAGGGGGTTCTTTGGCCCCAGAATTTCAGGGGCGGAGGGAGGAGGGAAAAGGGGGCCCGAAGTTGACTCATTGAAAGTCATCAGGGCGACAACGTCAACGTCATTGTCATTGTCATTGCAGCCTGCTGCCTGCAGCATCCACTCCATTGGCAACCCATCTCCAGTCCGACTGCAGCCCATCCCATCCTATCTCAAGACCCCATCCCAAGTCCCCATCTCATCATCAGCATCATCATCATCATCATCATTATTATCATCATCTGGGTGTCTGAGTCTGCATCTTCGTCTTCACTTTTCGCTTTCAGCTGCCCCATCAAACCCATCGAGTATGACAATTTCATTTATTTAACATGATTTTTACGCAGCGAGTGTCACAATGGCTGCACACACATATATCTTACTATATATGTATATATAATATATATATATATGTATATATCTATATATACCCTGGAGCAGGAGCAAAAGGGCCAAAGATGCAGATGCATCGCTCGAAGTCAAGCTGAGGAAAATGATGGAAATTGCTTGGCGCTTTCATTTAATGAATGCCTGATTGAGTTATCTACTAATTCGATCAATCATTCATCGCACTAGAAAACAAATGATTGTTTTAGCGAGTGATTCTTCTACTCCTTATTCTTAAGTTAATAAAGTATTTTAATATATATATATATTTTACTAAGGAATTTTTATACAATTTTATTTCCACCAAGCAATTTTTAAATTAAGGTGTGCCCTTACTCTTTTTGATCTCTAATTTAATTCCAGCACAATCGGCGATTGTCACTTTCGATTCCCCTCCTCAATTATTTTTTCGACGCTTATCACAATCAGCCGACCCCCTTCGAGTGATCTGCTCGCACTTTGGGTAATGAGGATGGGAAATGAAGTGCCAAGGGAGGAGGGGCAGACCCTCTGATTATCAGCAATTTTCATACTGAAATGGAAAATCGAAGTGGAAAAAGATGAGAGTCGAGCGAACAGAGTCCAAATAAAATTCTGGAATGAAAGCCAAGTGCCAGGCGGCGACGTGGTGAAGTGGCTCGACCCTGTCTCAGCCCCCCTTTCTAGCCCCTTTTCCCCATACGCCCCTGCCCCCACCCTCCCCCCAGAGGCGTCTCCGATTCCCCGCTTTTCATTCCATCAATGGGCTACGTGCCTTTTCAGCGATTTTGCAGCCTCTTCGGAAGCCCAAATAATAATAACGAAAAACAGAAAGGCAAAAAAGAAAAGACAAAACAAACAAATAGCCAAAAAAAATTTATATATCATAATAATAATATTAATACAACCTCAACAATGGGAAATCACAATAAAAAAGGGGGACGAATCTGAAGGATGGCAAGGTATAGACTCCCAAGGGAACATCAAATTAAACTCAAGAGTCAGGATGAGAAAAAAATAAGGTAAAATCAATGATTTAATGCCATTCGTTGTAAAAGAGAGCTTTCTTTCAGTTTGGTAGATAAATTAACTTTATATTGACTTAATACACATAAAGAGTAAATGAAATTATTGAAAATTCCAGTTTTTGCTTTTATTTTTAATGCCTACCATCAACGGAATATGAGATTACTAAGCGAAATTTCACCAAAGTTATCAACGGCATTTTCGTTAATTTTCCTCAATTTTCGAAAGTGAATGAAAAGTCCGAATTGCGTGGGGGCGACATACAGTGGAACCCCTGCGGACGAGGACGGGTGGCAAATACATGCCAGGTTTCGAGTTACAAATGAAGCGAGACTAAAACGTTGGCAATTTTAATTACTTACATTTCACTTTTTGTCAAGCGAACGGCAGCCGGTCAAGTGCACCCCCTCTTCCCCTTAACACCACTCGCCACCCGCCGCTCACCGCCCCTGCCACGCCCCCCGCCCCACGAGTTGGCTCCCAAACGTGCTATAAACCGGTGCACGCACCCCGTCCATTCCCCCCACCAATTGGAATCCTCTAAAGACGGTCGAGCCTTACAGCTACACTGGGAGAAAACAAACAACCATTCATCATTTTTTTTGATTTAATGTGGTCATATATATTTGAAAATGTTATAATTTATAACTTATTTGAAGCTCATTGTTCAGTTGTAAAGAATTAATTATGATTGGCTATTTTTCTCAGTGGAGTCACGACTCATCGAGTCGCAGTCGCATTCACAGGCAGCTGCTTTTTAACTAATTACCGTTGCGCCATTCACCTTGAGCCGCCTGTCGCTCCCAACACCCAAAACCGTATTTTTTCCCCCCTTACTTATTTGCCAACTCTTTTTTTGTACTCTTTTGGCAGAGGTTGCGATGGATTTTAAGAGAGTTTGGAAACTTACTACCTTTTATTTAACTTATCTATTTTATATTGTGTTGGCACACACAATAACTGGAAAATCATTGTACTACAGCTGGGGTGTATAGCATTTAAAATTTCACATCTTTAAAGACACAATCTTTTTAGAGTATTTCAAGATTCGGTTTTCCAAGTCCCAGCAATGGCCCCCCACTTTTTTTGCGCAAATAATTTAGACAGGGAAAGTAATCGGCAACGAGTTGGTTTAGAGGCTCGGACATACGGACAGGCGGTGGAAATTTAAATGAACTTGGGGAAAATAAAAACCCACTCGTACGCGAGGCCAATGGACGGGACGAAAACCCCCCACC
This sequence comes from Drosophila elegans, assembly GCF_018152505.1. NCBI lineage: Eukaryota > Metazoa > Arthropoda > Insecta > Diptera > Drosophilidae > Drosophila > Drosophila elegans. The sequence goes on from NW_024545513.1 coordinate 5,575,103, forward strand.
CTCAGTGTTCGCGAAGGAAACTGTAAGACTTCATCGGTGGAGAGAGAAAAGTGGGGGTGGGCGGTGAGTTGGGACCCCCATTTCCACACCAACAGCTGTTGCCAATGACCCCCAGGAATCGAAGAAGTCGCTTTTCCATCGGCCTTATTAAGACTGTTTCCCAATTAACTGGTGCGAAGTGAGGGATCTCGTCTGGTTGGTAAGAAATACTTCTTGGGTTACATGCTCAAAAAACCAGGTAGCTTATTGGAAAGTATTTATTTAAAAGAATAAAGAAAAATGTGATAACAAAATACGAGTTTATCATATTAAAATTATAAACAAATGATTATTATTTTTAGTTCAATTTTCATACTGTAGAAGTCGAAAACAGTCTGGATTTTTAAAAATAATTTCTAAATATCTAGCAATAGATATTTTGACCGTTAGCTCAACACAACCAAATTTGATTTAAGTCTAGATTGAAATTTTAAAACTTTTTGACTTTTTGAGTCACTGTGACTGCTTAACCTTTGGCTTATTTACTTTTGGCACTTATTTTTGTTTTGTCGCCCCCTGCGAACTATCGCTTTGAACGATAATTACATGTCGTCTTAGGCGCGCAGAGGGGGGAAGTGCGAAGGCATGGACGGCGGGACGGGAAAATTGAGCAGGGGGGATGGGGATGACTGGCAAAGTGTTAGTTACATTCTGGCCCAGCACGTAATTTGCTGATTTTGAATTTCGCCAGGCGACGGCGGCAAATGAAATGCTCCTCATTCTGCATTTTAATGCGCCCCAGACTGACAGCCATGGGCGGGGGTTGTCAGGGGGGTGGCAGAGGGGTGGCAGAGGAGGAGGAGCAGGGCAGGGGGTCTTGATCCCTTTCGCTTTGCATTTTGTTATATTCTTATTTCACTTTATATCTCTTTACTTTATTTTTTCGGAGGGCTAAAAACTATTTGTTGCTGCCGCTGCTGTCAACTCCAGGGGCGGGGTAATCGGAGGGGATACATTGAGTCAGCATCCCCCTTTCGCATCCCGTTTTTGGCTGGAACATATTTGCACTGTCTGGCAATTTTTAAGCAATTTCAGCATGACTTGGGTGGGACATTTTCTCCCCTCCACCCCACCAGCCCCCTTCTCCACTCCGCCCCTGTCCCCCTGGCCAGCAAATGCTGCATCCTGTTTAAATGTTTTCCCTTTCCACGGCTGCTTTTCACAGCCAGGCGAAAAAAGGAAAAGGAAAAGGGAATAAATAAAACTAGGAAGAGGAGGGTGCCGGTCGCGTCGTTGAAATTAAAAATAAATTTCACAGTAAACACACATAAAAAGAGACGCTGGCATTGGCCCCTGTACCGAGGGGGGGGATTGTGGGGTATATGTTCATATGGGCATTAGGTGCAGCCAAATTCGATAGTTTGGATGCCCTCGAAAATAAATATTTTATTTGAAGCAGCAACGAAATAAGGGATTAATAAGTTATAATATTATTTATGAGAATATCATCATCTTTATTATTTGGATTTTAGCTTACTTTATGTACTTATAAAAAAAAAGAAATAAAATAAGAACAGTCGAATAGTTATGAAAATATTTCGTTTGCAAAAGAATTATTAATAAATAGGCAATACAAAATACGTAATAAAATATAAATAATATAGTTGGTACTCCTTGAATTCTTTCTTGACTTGAATTTATTTTAATTACCAATAAGCATGCACATATAAAAAACTTAGTTAATGCATTAAAATAATCAAAAACCAAATCAAAAATTTGTTTTTTGATTTTGCACTGACCAATCAACTGAGATAGTCGATAATCTCCCGATTTTCCAGGGTGCCGCCCCGAAAAAGGAATGAACAAAACACGGGAATTTCCAGGGGAACACGGCGCAGTGCAAAAAAATAAAAGGCCGGACGTTCAAAAATAGTTCGAGGAGTCTGCGAGACTCCCGGGGGAAGGACGACGGACGACGGACGACGGACGTCGGATGGAGGCGCTTCTGGAGATTGGCGGTGTCTTTCTGCCCTTGAATCCCAAATCCCGGAGAATCGGGACCGGAGAAGCGTGCCAAAGTACAGCTGTCCGGGAGATGCAAACTCGGATGGGAATGGCGATGGAGTGGGGGCTGTACAGACTACGGAATACGGAATACGGGATGTGGACTTCGGTTCGGAGATGGGGGAACTTGTAACATACACGTCTGAGTGCTTATATTTAGCAGCCTGGCAACAATGATGGAAAATCCAAATGGGGATGACGGCGAATGTCTGCATCTGCAGTTGCCATGGAGAGTTTTCCCCCAGCTTTCCTCGCCTTTGCCCCACCTTAATGAGCAGCCAAAACTGTCAACTAACAGGGAAAAACAGGGCGGAAGGTATCGCATTTTTGATTTGATTTGATTTGATGGTATGGATATTGATTCGGTTCTCAAAAGGGATTTTAAAAACATTGTCGGGTTATGGTGCGCCAAAAATAGACAAAGGCCAAGACAACTAAAAAGAAGAGGTAAAAATTGAAGAGCTATGTGATATTATACAAATGTATGGTATATAAGACATGATAAACATGCCTACCATAAAAACATAAATTTATTTGAAAAACGAACTAAATTATTTCACTAGTCCAAGTGCTATTATTTATATTTTGAACAACCATTTTAAGACCACAAATTAGCTCAACAAATTTTTTTGTAGGGTTAAAAAACTCTTCTCGAGATAAGGAACTGCTTGAAATTTTTAAGGACAAAGTGTGTGTGGAAATTTACGATTTTAATTGGTAATGCCACTGCATTTCAATCTATGTAAATTCCAGCAAACCCTATCGGTGCTGGAATTTATGGGATCTCGCCATGATCTTTCTTATCGAAAAAGCCTTTTTGTTTTTCTTCGTTTTGGGTGTTTATAAACAATTTTCGGTTGTGCATATTGAAGTCGAGTAGAGGAGTGGAGAAGTAGAGGAAATACCCTAACTATCCGGCGTTCTGTCTTTATCTGTCGGATTTGTGTAAATTTAGAGCGCATTGCATTGATATTCCCATACGGCGGCCATAAATTACACGACAATTACTTGGGGAACCGGAGAAAATCAGCGGAGCTCGGAAAATCTCCCCCTCGGAAAAGTCAAGAAAGAGGCGCGAAGAGAGAGAGAGAGAACCGCAGAAGTAAGCGGAAAATTGGAAGAGAGCTGAGCCGAGCCGACACTTCATCACGGCACCCCCTCCCTTTTTCCATTTTCCATTTTCATTTTCCGGCAGTGCCTCCCTCACACGCGTAGTTTAAATTGCGTTCGCAGCAATCGTGCCATAAATTTCCCCCCGAAACTTGTTTATTTTGGTCTTCACATCTCTATGTCTCCAGTGCCGAAATCTTCCCATCCAGCAGTCCATCTTCATCGCAGCTATCTTTGTATTTTGTATCTTTCTATCAGCGCATCTCAGTATCTCATGGATCGCCCGGCCTGTGTATCGATTCAATTATGGAGAATCTTAGAATCGACCCATCATGCAGTCGATTGATTAACAAGTCGCATTCGGTAAATGGCTCCCACAGCGCAAAATTTACTTAATCACACTTAAATGGATACATAAAGTCTTTAAATGACAAATTAAAGCTATATCTTAAAACATTACACATTTCCAAGCTTAAAATCAATTGTTGTTGCAATTATTTATTTGGTTCGAAAGTGGTGTCTTTTTCGGTTCAGTGTGGTTCCCATGAGACTTCCACAGTTTTGTCAAATCAAAGCCATAGAATTTTCCCCAAATTGCTCTCCAAACGCCGAAGTGGACCATATGGCGCACTTTGCAGCCCTTTCGGCATTCCACAATCCGAAGAAAGACTGCAGATTTCTACCAAAAAGCGAAGAATTGTGGGTGCCAAGAGGAGAAGAAATGGAGAACAGCTGCCGTCCCGACAGCATTGACCTCTCGGCGGCCAATTCTCCGTCTTTATCTCAATCTGCAGCTTTAAAAGGGTTTGCTTTTTTATTTAATTTTTTTTTTATCTTCTCCGGCAACAGTTGGTGGTCCACACTTTCGGCGGAAGGTGGCGCTGCTAACAGCAAATCAGAGGGCAATTAAGGTGATCCAGATGGCCCTAAAAAAGAGGATATCCCCAAAATTACTTGCACCGAACAAAATGTTGGCTAAAATTATCGTACAATAGTTAATACTTATAGTTCAAGGAAAAATGTGTTTTCTCTGCTACAAATTTGTTCAAAATAAAATTGAATAATCTGTTATTTTTGTTACTCAATTATTTTTAAATTTTTCAAAATAAGTTATAAGAATACACAGAGAAAATCTGTCAAAGTTAAAGGGGCAGAAACAGAGTAACTCAACTATTAACTTATACTTTTTAAAATGTGTATACTCTGTATTCCCAAATAAAACGTTAAATTTGAGCTATATTTACTATACATTTTTAATTGCTATTTCTTCAAGTTAGCAATAGAAGAAGATTTTAATTTGAGAAAAGGAACAGAATTCTTCCATTGTTTTTGGTCAATTCAAATATAGAAAATTTGAAATGAATAACAGAGGTTGCATCGAACCGCGCTGTTGGCACTGTTGCGCGCTGTTAAATCGCGAACGCGGCGCTTGCAGCCGCAGCGAACACGTTGCGTCGCTTTGTTTTGTTCGAGGGCAGCCGGCGTGGCCAAAGAAGTCGCATTTTCGGATCGAGCTCGCACTTCGTTCCGTTCGCTCGTCCCGTTCGCTTCGTTGCGGCGGAAACTCCGAAACTCCGAACTGCAAGTATCCCACAGATACTTTCTCGAGACCCGAAGACGAGAATTCGAATTCGCCCGAGCATAAAGCAAACCAGACTCTCAATAAAACATAAACAAAACCGAAATCTATTCAAATACAATTTTTTTTTTTTTGTGGTGCAAAACGCAAGCCAAAAAAGTATATTTTGGTGTGGATTACCAGTGGAAAAGTGAGTGCTAAACATGGATTAAACAAGGCTAAAATAAATAAATAAAAACAAGGCCCAAAAAAAAAAACCAAACAAGCTGAAAATTGTCACACAACGATTATGGATTAGTGCCTGTGATTGTTCAAAAGCAGTTCAAAATATATACACAATATATAGGACTAAGGACCCCGAGATAAAAAATAACATAAACTGTGAGTAAAAATAAAATTAACTACAAACTAAATCTAAAGAAAACCGCTTTGACTTGGTGGCTTTTTTTTGTGTGCAAACTGCAACAGCTGCTCCCTCAGTTTGACCTTTTCGGTTGATTTTGTTTATAAAATACAGCTGCCCAAAGTCTCCGCCCCTCAAAAGTTGAGCTTTTGGCCACTTTGACATTTTGGTTACAAGTGTTTTCGTTGGTTTGTGTTTTGGTCAGGGAAAATATGTGTTTTGAAGTTGCAATCAAGGCAAACGTAGAAAATGTGATATCGGTCTTCTGTAGCTATAATCATTTCATTTTATAATTACCAAAAATGACTGCTCAAACTAGGACAACAATACAACAAAATTTTGAACGATTTTTGAGATGAAAATATGACTAAAGGTTCTTCGATGTAGTTTAAAATTAAAATGTCTTGAATTGAATTAAATAAAATCAGTTAATTAAGGTAATGATTAAAGCATGTTTACGGCGTTTTTTTTAATTGTTTTTTGTTTATATATATATACATATATACAAGCGGATCGTAGTCCTAAAACTTTAAAACCCAACGAACTGGATCTTTACTTTTCCCTTTCCAATAATAGATCTTCTTTTCCAGACCTTGGCCATCTAATTAACTTTTTCTGACCATTTCAACCGAGGGCATCTTCAGAAAAAAAGTGCTCTGCTTAACTGATTCGATCTTTGTCTCTCCTTGGTTTTGCATGATTTATGATTACTTTCAAACAAAAAAGTTGAAGACACAAAAAGTAATAAACAAGAGAACGATTAGCATTCCTTGAGTATTTGAGTTTAAAATTGAAAAAAAAAAAAATAAAAACATTTAATGTATGCGTGAAGAAAAACAAGATTTGCTGCACTGAAACAATAGTATTTTGTAAATCATATAAAGAGGTATTCCTTTTAACTCAAAAAGTTTAAGAATCACAAAAAGTTTAAGCAGACACACATATAAATAAGATTATATATTTTATCTGGATCTATAAATAAATTAAATATTCAAAGCTAAGTTAATAAGATATGCTAAGCGTTTGCAAAACGTCGCAATTAAATTAAATCATTTCTAAATAAATTCGAAATTCAACCTCGAGCTTTTATCTAAGTTATATGCAATTAAAATCAAAAAAGTTTTATATTTCATGATCATTTTTTAATTTATTTGAATGAAATGGTTTTTGATATTTTGTATAGTTTAAAAACTTTATGTTTAATTCATTTTCTATTCACTTCTTTAAAAATTCGTATGTTCATTAGCTTGGCCTGAAACAAAATATTTTATTTCCTTAGGATATTTTTTCTCTGTGTAACCGAAATACTGTGCCTTCAGCTGTGAATCGAGAAAATGTAGCTGGCAGCTTCGGTGTTAAAGACACAGATGCGAGTTGAAGAAGCTGCAGGCCCAGAAGCTGCACCAATACAGTCACGCATCGCTCACAGATACTCACGCACAGGCACACGCACACAGATACAGATGCATATGTGTATGTGTATGTGTATCTTCAGGCACACGCACCTGTCCCTTGTCATTAAAAAAGCAAGCAAAGTTTCAATCTTCAGCAGCTACTTCTGTGCCAAGCTAACCTTTTACTTATGCTGCTGTTTCCTCTTGCTCCATATGTGTGGTATGAATACACAGAAAATAATAATAATGCGTCTTATTACTTATCTTGAAATTAAGCTGCTAGGAATTCTTCTTTTTCGTCTTTAAAAAGAAATATCGAAATTTGAAAAGATTTATTTCAATGGTTAAATCTTTTAAAACGATAGTCAATATATTAATGTAAATATTTTAGGGCCTCATAATGATACCTTTTAAAAAATCCCGACTATTTACGCTCTGTGTGTTTGAGAGTGTGTGTGTGTGTGCCGTTTTTTGATTTTATAATTTGGCCCAATTTGCTGGCATTGCAAATTGCTAAAAACGTCTGAAACAATCGACAGGGAAATGGTGAACGGGGCTGGGGTTTTGGCGCAGGGCTGCAAAAAGGGGCGTTCAGGGGCGATGGGGGTGGGCGTGGCAGGAAGTGCAACATGCTCATGTCGCAAGTTGTTGTTGCCTCATTTTTCCCGTACTTTTGTTGTTGCATTTTTTTGCTGTGCTATCGATTGGCGAGGCCGCATTTGTTGGATCGTTTTGACGCGTCCTCGTCAGCATGTCGAAACTTATTTTTCCTTTTCAATTTCGCCCTGCGATTTTGCATTATTTTTTTGTTGTTTTTTCCCTGCCTGTCGCTTTGTTAGTTCTTTGCATGCCACAAATTATGTTCGGCACCCCCTTAACCCGCCCTAACCCCCCGCCCAGCACCCTTTAACCCCCGCCGGCCCACCGGTTTCACCTTGAGAGCGGAGCTGTCAGGCTTTTTGACAGTTTCTGCCGTATCGTTTCCACTGATTTGACTGCTTCACTCATCTTTTGTGCCCCTTCGTTCCGGCCCCGGCCTCAGTGGGTTAAGGAAAGTTTTCCGTTTAATGAGATTTTGAGCTATTTATATTGGGCATTTAATAGAGCTCATTAACAGCGAACTCTACTTCAAAATGAACAGGAGAATCTTTCCCCCCCACCCCAAAATGGTTGTCTATTTTGTTTGAAATTCCTAAGAATAAGTTCTGTAAAATATATAACACAAAGTCAGAAAACAGAATTTCCTACAATTATTGTAAATTCGACAAAAATATATAATTTAATTTTAAATACACATACCTTATAAGCTTTAATTGTTGTGTCAAATACAGTTGGTACGCTATCGAATAACAAATTTGCTATTTTAGAAATAAGCAAAATATTTATTGCTTGGGATTTGCATCTGCATCTCTGTCTCTGCCAGCTAATTTCTCATCTCGTTTAAGAAAAGAAAAGCAGCCGAGGGCATTGAAAGGCAAACAATTTATCCCTTGGTTAATTTGGTTAATTGAAGACAATTGAGAGCCGCTTTGCAGTTCATTAAGCCTCATCAGCGTTGAGAACGGGCCCAGAATCCGGCATTCAGTGCTCGGTATTCAGAATTCAGCTCCATTTCCATCTATATTTCCATCTACAGATCTGTTGTCTTGTCGCCAGACTAATTAAAATATTTGCACTCAAATGCTTAAGCAATAAATATTTGTCAAGCCATCATCATTAGAAGGGAATGGTGGGGGGTGGGGAGTGGGAAGTGGAGGTCTCTGATGGGGTGTTCTGACCCCAAAAACATAGCACTCTACTTTCGTGGAGGGGGGGAGGGGGGCAAAATGGAAATGGAAAATGAAAATCTATGAGAGGCGGCATTTTTAAAGTGCGCCACTTTGGCCTGCATTTTTGATGAGCTTTAATGGCGCCGCCTTAATGCAAGTGAAGCATGCAGGAGGGTGGGGGGCTAAGGGGGTTGGTCCACCCCCGCCCATGGTTACCCAGCCCCCTTCCACCCATCGAGAATGCCAATTAATAGTCATTGATGGGAAAAGTTGGATCCAGAGTGGAAAGCCAGGGAAACTGAAGTGTGCCGTCGCCTTGAAGAAGCAGAAAGGGGGGTGGAAAAAATTGCAGGGGCATTTGGAAGCCCCCCCTCCAGATTGGGGGTTAAATTGGAATACGGGCGGCCATGTGTGATTTCATTCCCTTGACTTTTCGGTGGTTGGCAGACAGCCCAGAAGAAAAGACCCAAGAAATTCGTATCTCAAATGGGGACAAACATCAAATTAGTCCAAAAACGAAAGAGGGTGATTTGCAGGGTGTGGGGAAAATAGCCAAGGACCGAACTCAAATGGGCATAAAATTTCCTTATTGTCGGACAATAGTTGAAATAAGTAGACGGAGTCGAAAAATGCATGCCAGATGGCCCAAAAAAAGGGGGAATTTCCAGGGGGTAAAGAATAAAGAATCTAAAGCGGAAGCTGGGCGATGCTTAGATGAACAAAAGTGTCTGAAATGGCGGGATGAATTTTTTTCTGCTCTAATTAAATTGTATTTGGAGTGAAAACTTAACACAAAAGTGTTCAAGATAAATATAGTGATTGTGCAGGCAAATTATAATTCACAAAACATGATTTGATGAATTAGCTAAATTATATCATTCTTTGTTAAATAGTATTGTATGTCATTGCGCTTCTTCAATGTAAAGTTACTAAGTTAAAATAAATATGTATAAAAAACTCATTAGCTTCAGATTCGAAATTATCCTTAGCACTAATTAACTTAATCCGCCGTACTTTCTTTGGTTCCTTGGCAAGTCCCCAGATTTACACCCTCCAAGGACCATTTTCATCAGCAATTGAACGCGACGCGAGCTGGAAGAAAAAAGCGCTCAGAAATTGAGAGAACTTATGAAAATGTTTTACAATATCCTTTTCGTGTTATTACAAGTGTACGTCCTTGTCGCCAGCTTTGTCAGAATGTCTGGCAACGCTTCTTGTGCACATTTCCCCCATGGTTTTCCCCCCGCTTTTCCCTCCGCTAAGCGTCTTCTTGGTGTAGAACATCTTCACTCCTTTGGGGCGTCGTCAAGTTCGCGCTGCGTTTGAATATGTCATTACTCGCTTGGCCCCCGCATTTTCCCCAACAATGTTGACGCGTTGTCGTTCCCCCCCCCAAAACCACCCCCTTTCACCCACTTTCACCCCACGTGTGGGTGGTGGTGGTGCTGGTTTCCTTTTCTTGGCCTGACTCCGCTTGGCCCGTCTGACGGAAGTGACAGTTGAACATTCATTCATTCATTCATTCGCTCGCCGGCTCATTCATTCAGCCAGCACTCAGAGAACCAGCTAAAAAAGAACCAGCCAACGAATAAGCACTCCGCGGAAGGGGAAAAATCAAGCAAGACAGCCGGCAAACGGGAAACATAAAGGAAAAGCGAGGCAGTCGCAAAAAAATACAAGAAGCGCTCGGGAACCTACGAAATTTCTATGGCAATTTGGCCAACAACGTGAAAAATATCTAGAGATGACAGCGTGATGATGGTGATCTTGAAATTTATATTCTTAAAAATGCTGAATTAATCTTAATCAACTCTCTTTTTGCATTCAAACAAATTGCAAATTTTTAAGCATCTTTCAGAACAGTTTAAACTTAGTAAGACCAATTGGCGAATTCTTAAACTCTACCTTTGTTCAAACACTTAATTCAAGTTTAAACGGGCCGCGAATTCTTAAGCATCGCCCTGCGATGTTAGCTATGTTGCATTTCCAAAAAAAAAAACTAATTAAAAGATGATATTGATATTTCTTGACTTTCGTGCCCCAGTCACGATGTCATCTCAATCGAAAAAAGAAGTAACCATGTGCGATGTCTTCGTCTCCGACTTCTGGGCGGAAACACAACGCAATGACTGAACGGAAGTTTTTTGGAAGCGCATAAAATTATTATGGAGTCGTCCGTGGAGTCTCCTCTTTCCCGTTCCCCGTTCTTCGTTCCTGCAATCCGTATCTGGATATATGTATCTTTTTTGCCATCGAGGACGTGGCGCGTCAATTGAGAATTCGAGTCCAGGACCTTAGCCTCCACTGGCACTTCATAGTCCTGCCGCAGTCAGCTTTTTATGGCTCTCCGTTTTCCTTTGTGAATTCACTTTAGCTGCTGGCCCCGGCTGGCTGGCTATCTCTATCTGCCCAACCTTCAGCGTTCCACGCCCTGCGTTCTCCTTGCCGTAATATTTTTATGCGCAAATTTAATATTTACATTTAGCCAAAGTGGATTTCGGGCTATCGCCGACTGTGGCCGGGTATTTTTATCAACTGACAACTCCTGACCGCAGAATGTTCCCAGCCTAGCAGAGATGTATCTGCAAGATAAACAAGAACAAGCCAAGAAGCAGCCGGAATAAAATGGCATTTAGATAAGCCCACAAAACTTTGGACAAACGCTCTGAGGTGGGGGCTGTATGCTTGTACTATGCTTGGAAACTAGCATGTGAAACACTTGCGGTCTACGAGATGAAAATTCCGGGGCGATGATAGCGGGATGGTCAGCGGGATGGAAGCGTCCTCCAGCCGAGGTCTTGGGAAAATCCAGTCAGGAATATGCCAAGCCGCTTTGAATAACAATTAAAATGGTTGAAATTAACAATATAAAGCAAGGGGAAAAGCCTAAAAATTTTGAAGGGAGTGAGAAAAGTTGGAGGAAATATGTTCGGTTTAAAAAATTAGGAAAACATTTTTAAAGAGTTAAAATTAAGGGCAATAAAAAGAAATGCACGTTTAATTTTAAATAAATCCACTATTATTTTAAATAAAAGCCCAAAAATCAATAGAAAATATCCATTTCTCTCTGGATTTTCTCGAACTTTTGACACTAAAACATAAATTCTGAACATAATGTTGCGTTTGCTCAGCAGTGTGGGTTAAAATGATACTATAACGGAAAGTTCTAATAAATAATTCATTTGGCTGGGACTATGAGTCATTATGCAACCATCCCCTCGGCTGCTCTAGTTTAAGTTTCGATTTTACTTCCTTGTTTTTTTTTTTTGGGGTTTTTTTCGGACAACCACCAAGGAATCGCAGTCACAGTCACCCCGTCACAATGTGAGTCATCGTCATCTGGCAGGACACCCCCGCCGAGGATTAGCAGCTGACTTTGGTCTATGAGAAACAGCTGACAGGGTGGTTTCCCCCATACAATCCCCCTACAAACCCCGAACACCCATGCCACCTATCCAACCCATCCCACCCAGCCCACAGCTGGATTTCTCGATATTCCCTTTATTTATTTCCATTTTTTATCCACGCTGCTGAATTTGTAAAACATTTCCAAGTACACGAGCGACAAACAGGCAACCACTTAACGCTTGTTGCCACATTCAGCTCCGTTCCAGCTGTCCTGTCTGCGTCCTGAAGTGCGTTCAAAGCCAGGACACCACCCGCCCGAAAATCCACCCCTCCCCCACACCCCATCAAAAATAAAAAGGAAATATAAAAAAACACAGAGACAATCGCCTGATTCGGCTTTCGTGCCACACACGTTTTGTACTTTTTCATTTTTGTGTATTTATTTGTATTGTATTGCATGTTCTGTCTGTGTTTGTGTACCTCCGCCCCTGAAAAAGGGGGTTTCGCTGCCCCCCTGCCCCTTCCCCTTCCCCCTTCCAAAAAAACCTTAGGCATGCAAGGATATAATCGAGAGCATAGCCAACGGAACCCTCCATGAATCATGTCCGTCGCTTTATCAAACTAAAAAAGGGGGTAAAAATGTCATGGAAGGGGGGCCGAAAAGGGGGTTGGCTTTTGGGGAAGGGAGTTATCTGTGGTTACATTTACAGCTCTGCGACATAGAGGAAAGGGCTTGCAAATGCCCCTAATGCAGGCATCAATTTTTCAATTTGTTTGGATTCTTGCATGCCAGTCGAAAATAGTCCTTGGTCTAATATATGTTCATTCTTGAAATTTACAGCCCAAAATTGTATAATACAAAACAGTTAACTCAATTATTGATCTAATATGGATAGTGCACATGAGGTTTATTAATTTAGTTAGAGTTCTTCTCTAAAAGTTATTCGAGAACTATCCCCTGTGCAAATATTTCCCAGCCATAAATTTTCATTGCAACAATTACCAAAGATCATAATAGAAAATTAAGTAGAAAAGGACTATGGCCCAGCCCAAAGGAGCAGTAACACACACAAAACGTTGCATAAAAATGTCGATTGTTGACTTGTTATGCGAAAAATGCGTGATTCCCTGCAAGTTTTTCGGCCAGGGGCGTAGAGAGGGGGTACAACTGCTGCGGGCACACATAATGTCTAATAAACATTTTGTGCCCTATAAAAGAGCATTGAATGCGGAAGCCCGTCGCTGCCAAACACGGCCTGTGCGTGTTTATGGCCAAGATGAAGACGAACAACAGCATTAGGGCCAACAGAAACATTAGCAGCCACAATTAATACGTACAGAGGCAAACAAATGAAGCAGCACAAGAGCAAGAATTGAATTAATAATCGTACTTATGTTTTTCCTTCCCTTTTCCCTTTTTTCACGCTTTTTGCAGATCTCAGGGCCCGAAGACAAACAGAAAACAAACAAAAAAGGAGGGCGGCCAAGAAAAGTGAGAAAGTGACACTCGAGACTTGTGTTCTCTTTCATTAAAAAGGTGTTTAAGGTGAGTGAAATGAGTGAAAGAAAACACTGCAACTTTTATAATAACATATTTAAAATATATACTTTGATAGCAGTTTCAGTAATTTTTTCGATTGAGTGCTGCTTTAAAGATTCCCTTGCTTAATCATATATATGTACCTACAAGTTTAAACAACTTTGATATGGACACATGACTGACATTACACAATGGCCATAACAAAAACCCAACTCAAGTCGCAACCTCAAAAAGAGGAGAATAATAAAGTTAAGCCAAGAAATACAATGAGCACTGAGAGATACAGATACAAAAAGAATGGCCCACGCCAAGCCCGCAAAATAGTGTGGCAACCCTGGCCCCTCGTAACCCCCTTCATTTCATTTTATCTATTTGCTATTTGCTATTTACCGTCTCGGGTTCAGGTTCCTATTCGTATTCGTATTCGTATTCGTTTTTGGATTCGGCTTCGGCGTCCATGATAATTAGTTATAATCGGATTTAGTTAGACGCAAGCGACCGAAGGTGTTGCCAGTTGAAGTTGTCGTTATCGTTGCCGTTGTCGTTGCCGTTGTTCGTTGTTCTCGTTGTATCTTTTGTTGTCGCAGTGTGGTGCAACCACCATATGTACATACACATATAGATAGATAGATAGATAGATAGATAGATAGATATACCACCCACCCACCAACCCGAGTAGCGTTCAACCACAAGGCAATCAAATGGAAAAGCCAGCGAAAGAAAAACTGACATCCCCGAGTGGGTCGAATCGGTATATCGGCAAATGTGCCAGTATCTCTGGATCTGGATCTGCATCTGTATATACTGTATCTGTATCTCTGCACCTCCACTGCTCTTTTCTAACACGTTTGTTAAGAGGTTTCGTGGCAGAAGGGGGATAACCTGTATGGGAAAGGTCCAGGTCCCGCTCTTATTTATTGAATTGATTCGTATTTGTGTGGAGTCTCAGTCTCCCTGGGTTTTTTGGGACGAATTAAAATAGGTTTCGTCTCTCCATCGCTTGCCGCTTTATTTCTTCCACGTTCTTTTTACCCATTTCCCCATTCGGGCCCTGCACGCTGCACGTTGCAGTGTCATGTGGTGGGGATATAACTCAATTAGCTGCATGGGGAGAAGGAAATGGGGCATACTGACGGCCGGACAAAAGAATAAGCCCGAGATGAGGTAGCCGGGCGGAGATTGTTTATTTTTTGGGCTCGGTTTTAGGTTTTCGGTTTTCGGTTTTCGGCTTTCGGAGGGGACAGGTACCCCTGAAACAGTGACAGCTGTCAGGTGAGGGTTTTACCGATTCTTTTTTTTTTTTATTTTTTGTATTTTCTTGGTCAGCCAATTGTCGTTGTGGATGATAATTTGAAATGAAAACATTGCCTATGGGAACTCGCCTTGCAGTGGAGTTTGTTCAATGAAACGTGGTATGGTGTTTAGTTAGTTTGGTACACTTACAATTGCGTGAAGATAGTTGCAGTTGTCACTGGGCTTTAGAAAGTGGCCTCAAGGAACTGAAGTTGCTGCCTGGGTTTGTGTGTGAAATTTGGTATATGACTTAGTTGGCAAATACAAATTGAATATATACACAAATTGCTATAGGCATTCCTATAAAAGCCTCAAGGAACTCGGTCAGTGCTATTATAGAGTCTATTATAAAACTTGGTATACAGCTTGGACACCAGCTAAAATGATATGATAAATAACACAACGCTTTAATTCTTCTTAAAATGTAATATTAAAGCCCCAAAGATCTCCGAAGGCCTGACTATGGGATCATAAACCAAACCAGACTAACTCAAGTTCCCTCAGGTTTTCCGAACCGAATTTTCATTCAATTATAAACCAAGAGTTGCTGAAAATCTCTACTTTTAGTCGCTTAAGAAATATCCATGCTTACCATCTAAAGTCTATTCAAATACTTTCTGGTCAAGTGCCGCT
Organism: Drosophila elegans; assembly: GCF_018152505.1. NCBI lineage: Eukaryota > Metazoa > Arthropoda > Insecta > Diptera > Drosophilidae > Drosophila > Drosophila elegans. The sequence goes on from NW_024545513.1 coordinate 5,590,215, forward strand.
TTCGAAATCACTCATTTTCAATCTTTGCCAATCGCATCGCATGGGCTTCTCTGGTGGGTTTTCGTTATTTCTTATATTTTTTGTTTTATTTGAGGGTTCGGATCGGATTGGATTGGATCGATCTATGTCAAAGTGGCGGCCCACACGAAAACGGGGAGAAATAAAACGAAATGAAGAAAAATGTCGGTGTGTGGGCGAACTTGGACTTGGAATGGAATGGAACTCGAATGGAGCATAAAATATGTTAATAAGGCTTAAAGTTATACAAATCTTGACTGGCTGGCCGGCTGGCTGGCTGACTGGCTGACTGCGATCGCTTGTAATACAAAACCATAAACATGAATTTGAAAAAAATGCTAAACGTAAAGTGGAGAAGCTGCTGCGGCCGCTGGGGAACCCAAAACCAAGTCGAAAACCGAAAGCCCCGACTAAACCCAAATCGAAGCCAGCTGGCTCCCCTCGGCTTGTCATTGTTGCAGTGTCTTTTCTTGGCCTGGCTTAATTTCCTGCTGCTCGACTTCAACTTGTTTTGCTTCTTCGCAGCTTCTCCCCTTTCCAGTCAGCCGAAAATAAAGAAAAAAAATCGAAATAATATAACCACACACACAAAAGAGCATAAAAAAAAAACCAACAACAAAAAGCAACCACGAAATCAGTTAAGTTCAGGTGTTCAATTTACTGATTGAAATTCTGCTTCGATGTGGCCAAGCAACTTTCATTCGCTCTGCTCCATTCCCCAAGCCCATCTCCTTTCTGTATATACTATGTATCGCATATGTCTTGTGTATATATATCTTTCTGATGATTTTATTTGGAGTTTCGGCTGCTGCGAGTTCGTTTCATAATTTTATGCCTGACCATGTCAGGAATTATGTTAGAATTATGCTAATGAGAGTCCGATCGAACCGAGATGCTTTAATTATACACGGCTAACAAGTTTTTCACCCCCTTCGCCAGATATTATCCCCGCGGAGCTTGAAGAATTGATGAATAACTTAACTCGTTCTTCTGGGTGAGCTGCAGTTGGTAATTATATTAAGGCAAGACGGAGTCTCGGGTTCATTCGATTAGTGTTATGAAATCTGATCTGGCTTCAAGTTTCGTTTCGGGCTTGTTGATCTTAGTTTTAAACATTGTTGGCCTTACTTCTTGTTTGGTTTTTGTGTATGATTAATGGCTGGACAACACTGGTCGATCACAATTTCAACACTACTTTTATTGTTAAAGCCATATAAGTATCACAGTTGTAATTCATTTTAAATATGTGATTAATCTTTTTTTTAAGTTTATACATTATAACAAGTTGTACTATTAACTAGTACTGAATGGAGTATCATATTTGTTTCGCTTTTCAACACTGTCTTTGTTTTTCAATTGCTAAACTTTGTAACACTGTCTATTTAAAATATTGAACAGTGGCTGCCTTTTTCTGCTAAGTCACTTACCGACTCAAACCCCTATTGATAATTATCAGTGTCCCCTTTTAAGGATGAGCGCTGACCTTTTTAGCTTGTGTTCACTGTTCCGTTAAGTTGTGCTGACTCTGGCCAAAAACTTCTGGTGTGTGGCCCATTAATAGGCGATTTAAGTTTATTTTTTTTCCCGTTTTCCTTTTATTGACTTTGGAATGGGGACCCCGGATCCACATCTAGATCCAGATCCTGGTGCTCCAGATTTAGCCCGGCCCCAGGACACACATTTGTCTCGTAATCAGAGATGGCGGATGGGTGGAAAAAGAGAGGGTCAATTGAATCCCGGCCAGTCGTCATCCTTTGACTTTGACTTTCCCCCCGGACTTCTCCTTTTGCCACTTAGCCGCTGCCTTTTAGTTGATTTGTTCGAGCAAACAAATTGTCAACAGAAAAGCGAGGAGAAAGCAGTGGGCGAAAGGGGTAAATGGAGAACTGGAGAATGGGGAGGGACCCACACAGACATACGCACAAATTGATTTTAATTGTTAAGCATTCCCTTTTTTAATTGTCCTAATCTTTGCTGAACCCTGGACCTCGACCAATATCCTTTATGCCTTTTCCGGTTCCCCCTATCCCCCGATTTCCCCGATTCCCGATCTTAGTCCTTTTTCCCTTCCGCTTGTTGCCTTTTCCGTTTTGTCAGCAAAAGTCCTTTAAGTAGCCTTCCTTTGGACGAGCTTTCCTTTTTTCCTTCCTTGTATTTATTTTTTTTGTTGTTGGTGAAGGGTTAACCGGTCCCTAAGGGCACTTGCATGTGTGTGCGAAAGAGAGGGGGCTTCAGAGGTGCGACAGAGACAGATGGAGGCGTCCTCAAGTACAGTCGACACTTTAACTGACAGTTAAAGTTGAGTTTTCGGTTTGTTTTGGGAAACTTGCAGGCTGCTGGGACAGCTTACTCAGCCAAACAGAAAGCCAAAGGATGTGTGCCACATATTCACTTATTTAACAGCGAATAAAGTTGCTTCCGAAGACACATACTGTTTTCTTTATGTGCCATTGGTTTTGATTTGTATCCAACAACAATGATATCTTATTAAATTAAAGTCGCACTAATTATTTTATTTATATAAGCTTTACAACACTGTACCTCTTTCATGGCAATATTTTTGAACAGTAAGGAAATGAATTAAACTGGACTTTTAATCGAAAAAAAATAATATTTCAAGACAATCAAATATATATGAAATTGAAGTTTCTTGTACATAACAAGTTTGGCATCATATCATAAAATATCTATGGTGAAGCTTTTTAAACTGATTTTTTTTCCATTTAAAAAAGCGGATCATCGAAAATCGTCTTATTCGGTCGGCATCCAGACAAAAGCAGATTGCCACACCATTGGTGAAGATAATTCCGGCCACAATCTGGGACTTAACCCCCCACTGGGCGCTCTTAACCCCACGCTGCCAATCGCCAATCACTGGCAAACAGAAAACTCCGATGGCAAGAAAAACATTTCCGCTGCGAACGCTTTCCGCTCCAGTTTTCAATATTCGCAGCTCTCCGGCGGCAGAGAGATACAGTAATTATTTTCAGGCGACGCTTATCACACATAAATCTCGACTCCCTCTGCCGCCGTTCAACCCTCCATTCCGATCCGATCCAATCCAATCCAATCCAATCGATATTGCACACTATATGGGAGATGGTTGCCTGTTTTGTCAGTTAGTCGGCAGTTGCAAGTTGCAAGTTGCAAGTTGCCAGTTGCCAGTTGGAAATTGGCAGCAACTTCCCCGGCCATCGGGCTTCCTTTCTGCAGCTGCTTTTGCCTTTCGGGCCCCTGCCCCCCCCCTTTTAGCCGACGCCCCTGGCCATCACCTCAACTGACCACAAGATGCAGCTGCACTTATCCAGCATCCAGCATCCACCATCCAGCATCCTTTAATGCCACAGCCCAAGCATCTGTTGTGATATTTATAGTTGCAAGTTGCAACTGGAATCGGGGGAACAGGTGCTAAGACGACGCCCGGGATCAAGTTGTCAGCCCAGAGCGAGAAAAAAAGGGTTAACTGATTTGCAAAAATATTAAAGACACAACAGTAATCTGAGCCACATATAGATACATGTAAAAGGCTCCTTGGATGCTCCAAATAATATAAATAAATGAATGCAAGTCGGAATAACAAGCATTAAAGTCATGGCTAAATATTCAAAGGAGAAACCTTAAACTATAATTAACGATATTTAAGAAAGAAATTGTATGCTACAAAATAAAAAACAAGTTAATCGAGTTTACTTTGTTTTATATTCCATGAAACAAGACTGTGTTAGATAAATCTTTTTTCTCGGATATATATCAAGCATTAATTAATCACAAATTAAACATTTTTATAAAAATTAATATAATAACTACCTTTTTCTTTACATAAATTTGTAAGAAATAGGAGTTTTTAATTTTTAGTACTTTTAGTTTTCTTAAACTTCAATATATTTATTTTTAATATATATAAATACAAATTGATTTCAATATATAACCAACTTAAGCATCCCTGGCTGCTCTAATTGGTTTTATTTCTTTTTCTTGCCGGCCAGTGTAAAAACGTAAACCAGTTTCCACGATCGCATTATTATCGCCAGTTCGCTTCGGTTATTAGATGCAAGCTGCAGCGGATGTGCGGCTTCCTTCGAGACTTTTGTCATTTACGGTTTATCTGCCCGCTGCCCCTCCCCCTTTTGTGTGCCCATTGCCACCTGGCCGCTCCCCCTTTTTCTTCCGACGCCCCTGAAGTTTCTACGGCTGCACCTTCTAAGCACGTCGAAGTGGCTCTCATAAATCAATAAAGAAAGGCCCACCTGGTACAAATAACTTTGAAAAATTTATATTGAACACTCGCCTTGCTTCTTTCTCTTGCAAAAGTTTTTCGGCAGGTGGGTGGGTTTAGAGGGGGCTACAGGGTCAGAGGGGTAATGGCACATCACTTGAGCTTTAGTGTTCCGAGGCGAAAGAGAATAAGATGCCCAGGCACTTTCCACTCAGATGGCAGCTGCTACTGTTAAGTCTCGTACTTGGCCAATGAGTGGAGTGATTTGTATTGTTGGCCAACCATCACCCCCTGAACCACCCACACTTTTCCGGGCGGAGACTCGGAGCAGTTTTCGTGTATGACATGCCCTGGATATTGAGACACTGACAGCGAAACGGAGAAAACAAATTAAAAAGCCAAAAAGTTAAGGAATTTCAAGAGGAAAACATGATCAAAGCAGCAGACAAAAAAAAAAAGTCCCAGATGGTCTAGAAAATTGTGAAGAATATCTTAAGAACGAAAGCAATTATCTTAATATTTTATATCCATTACTTTGTGAAGAGTTTGTTTCTTAATTTAAATCCATTATTTTCAAAAACAAATAAGGTAAATAGGTCAATTCCCTCGTTACTTTTACTAATTAAAAATATTTATATACATAAAAAAAACTATATAAAATTAATCAATAGTCCGCAGCCATCCTGCAGTAAATTCTCCGCTGCAAGATCAGGTTTTCCCATAAATTCTTGCAGGGCAATAAAGTCAATTTCCACCATCGATACGCAGGCCATCAACACTCTTTTTCCTCGCTTTTCTCCCAAAAATCGAAATCCGAAAACAGATGAAACCGAATCTTTATCGCCCATAAAAGGCAGGGCCTCAAAAAAAAGCAAAAAACTCCCTGCGAGCGTGTCTAAAATCGGTTTTAATTGGCTTAGCAAACGCACTATTACCATCTTCAACTGGGAAGTCGGTGATGATTTCGAGATTTTCATCGTTTGGAGTTTCTCCCACAGCCTCCAGTGAATTTTGGATTTCGGATTTTAAATTTTTTTCGGGTACAGCTCTAATTTTGAGTAATTTTCGAGGCCCCGCCCCTCGGATTTCTAACCCTTCCGTTTTGTCTTTTCTTTTTTTTTTTCGTTTGAACGGAAGCCCGCTAATCTTTTGCCTCCGTTTGCATCTTTTTTGGGTTATTTTTTCTTATGGATTTCTTCTCTCTTCTACTATTTCATTTTCTGTTATAATTTCGTTTAATTTGAGACGCCAATTTCCGTATAAATGCAATAAAAACAAATAATAGCGACGAACTACAAGAAAACGAAATTAGACAGACGGAAGCAAACCGACCAACAAAAAAAGAAAAATGGAAACAAAAATAGAAGAAACCCTAAACCCCACAGAGAATATACAGAAATAGTAAAATAGTTACCCAACTACTGGGAAAAATGCGTGAGAAAATTCCAAGTCAGACGGCACCTGTACGTCGAACTTGAAAAGTGCTGCTGGGAAACAAAGGTGGAAAAGCGGAAAAGTGGAAAAGTGGAAAGGGAGAGTGTAGTTTAGTGCTTAGAGTCGAGATTGTGCTTCATATATTGTAGCTGCAATTTATTAGGCAAATCTCATCAAACGCAACTCGAGCTGAAAGTGGGGATTGAGGCTTGGTGGCTGGAATTAAGTGGTTAACAGAAGGAATTTAGCTCAAGTGATGAAGAGGTTTTAGCTCGATTCTATGAATCGGAGATCATTCAAGTTAATACAGCGGTGAAGTGGAATTGAAAGGGAAATTTAGATATATAACAGAGAATATTTGGGACATTTAATTTTATTTTTCTATCTTATGAATATATAATGGGAAACTTAATTTATTATTTTTTTATATTTTAGCTTTTAAAACCAATTTACTAGGAATCTTTTTTACTAGTTACCTATTCTATTACAAAGTCGTGTTTATCTGTTTTTTCTTTGTCTTGCATATCTTTATATGCTCACTTTTTTCAGTTTTTAAGACTTGTGCTTTACATATTTGGCCTGGCACTTTGTGGAATATTTTTGCAAGATTTTTGCACATTTTGCCCGTTTATGGGCGCCCTTTGTCATAAACTCCGGCACTGGCCCGCGGCTTAAGCCGTTTTCTGCGGTGGCTATCTGTGCACCACCCGTGCACCACCCTGCACCACTGTGCGCCACCCAAGCTCCCTGCTTTGACTAATTTGAATGTAATTCGTTTTTGGGGCTCACGTACGGCTGTCTGCACTTGGAAAACATGAATAAAACCGAATAAAATGCGAATGAACATAAAAATGGGTACGAGTACAGCACAAACAAATATATAAAAAAAACAAAAAAAAAAAACAAGCGCGCCAACAGCGAACAATAAACGAACAATAATAAGTAATAAGACCCTGAGGCAATTGTAGCCCCCCCACCCCTCAGTCCCACGAAACATTTGTTCAATAAAACGCGAAACGAGATAAAAAAAAAAAAACAAACCAAAAAACGCAACAAAGCAAAACAAAGCGCATAAAAAGCACAGCAAATAAACAAATAGATACATGTGTGCGCAAGAAGAAAAGACAATTTTGTTTGGGGTCTCCATTATGTTGGCGCCTGCTCAAGGCTTCCCCAGAAATCCAAAAACCCAAAACTCCAAAATCCGATCCGGTTTCCCCTTAGCCTTTTGTTGCATCCGAATCGCAGCTAATTGAAGGACTTTAATAGAGGTTTCCGGTTTGACAAGCGCTTCGGGAAGTATTTTCAAACTAGAAAAACAGAATTTCAAGAATACAGCTTAAGAAAAACATATAACAAAATGTAAAGTTGTGGCAGATATTTGTTCAAAATAAATATGTACATAGGTATCAAAGTAACACTCTAAGGCTAAAGCTTATTTATCTTAAGGCTTTGATTGTGGTGTTTGGATGTGCATTAACTTGGGTATTTCATCTATCTTGCAGCACCATGCTGGACACGATGCAGCTGCTGCTGCTGGCCACGATCGCGGGGATGGGGCTGCGAGTGGGCGTGGTCAGGAGCTCGCCGTACACGAGCTACCAGAACCAGCGGTTCGCCATGGAGCCGCAGGACCAGACGGCGGTGGTGGGGGCCCGGGTGACGCTGCCCTGCCGCGTGGTCAACAAGCAGGGCACGCTGCAATGGACCAAGGACGACTTCGGACTGGGCACCTCGCGGGACCTGAGCGGCTTCGAGCGGTACGCGATGGTGGGCAGCGACGAGGAGGGCGACTACTCGCTGGACATCTACCCGGTGATGCTGGACGACGACGCCCGCTACCAGTGCCAAGTGAGTCCCGGTCCCGAGGCCCAGCCCGCCATCCGGTCCACCTTCGCCGGACTGACCGTCCTGGTGCCGCCCGAGTCGCCCAAGATCACGCAGGGCGACGTCATCTTCGCCACCGAGGACCGCAAGGTGGAGATCGAATGCGTTTCGGTGGGCGGAAAACCCGCTGCTGAGGTGAGTGGTCTTTACTTTTCACCTCTCTATTAAACAAGTATATTTCTGCGAGCTTACTCCATATATTTAATTCGATTTTTTAACAAACACATAGCCACTTACTGCTTTTGCATTTCTGCCATATTTTACTATTGAAAAAGTAAATGCTAGACTTATATGCAAACAATTATTGAAATATTTAATCTATTTATTTTCTTGTTTTCTATTTTTTTATTTTTTTTTACTTGTACTTTTTATATTTCACTTTATGGTTTTATTTATGTTTTATTTCTTGAGTTACTTTAACTTTCTCATATGTTTTTGAGACAAATTTAAGACTGGGTGTGGAATCATTTCAGCCTTATAATATTAAAGGTCCGTTGATAATCAATATAATATCAGATTCTATTATTCTCTTCTAAATATTTGGCCATCATGAACTTCCTTTATTTTGGCTTGCATAATTGTCACAGAAATTATGATCACATACATATTTACGTATTATTTAGAAAACTGTTCAAAAATGACTTATTCCTGACCCTTATTGGGCAGCTTATCGAAGCAACAATGAACCACAATCTGCATTTTTTCCACCCCCACCCGCAGATTACCTGGATTGATGGCCTGGGCAACGTACTCACGGATAACATTGAGTACACGGTGATACCGCTGCCCGATCTGCGGCGCTTTACGGCCAAGTCCGTCCTGCGACTGACCCCCAAAAAGGAGCACCACAACACGAACTTCACCTGCCAGGCGCAGAATACGGCGGACCGCACCTATCGCTCGGCGAAAATACGTGTCGAGGTGAGTAGTCCTGCGGCCAGGAAACCAGAAAACGCAGAGAACGCAAAAACCCAGGAACCAAAAAAACCAGCAGCTGACCCCCCGATGGTCGTCCTGCTGACAGGTCATTGCAGGTTTTGCATGAGCCCCCACACTGTAAAATTTCACACCTAATTTATAATTAAATTTGGCCAGTCCTCTTAGTTTTTGCTGGGATATCATCGATTTTAGAGAATATTCTTGAAAGTTGTTTAGTTCAAACTAAGTTACTAATTTATAATTAAATCGTACCTTTACTGGAGTGTCTAAAAATCTTAGAACATTTTTGGGACAGTCTATTATAGAGCTTGTTAATCTTGGTTACTAATTTTAAATAACAACCTCGAATTCCACTAATTTTTTGCTAAAGTGTGTACGAATTTTATAATTTATTTTGAGCATAAACAATTAATTAAATAAATCAACAGTTTGTGGGACTGCCTATCTTAGTTTAGAATGTAATATTCTTGAAAAAGTAGAACATATATATTTTTTTAGATATTATTATGTCATTTTAAATTTAAATTTTTTTTTTATTTTGATGCTTAGCAAAAATTTGATTTAGGCAAAGAAGTAATATAAAGGGTGGCTAATATTTTGGAAACTTTTTCAAAGTATATTTATGACTTATTTCTGATAGTTGTTCATGAGTTTTATGTTTATATTCAGTCAATATTTTCAATTAATAGTTTTCTAAGCCTATTTTGGCTAAATAGTTATTTTTTTGAGTGCAATGAACTGCCGCAAGCCTTATCTATGGTATGAACGGGGCAAAGGAGAGAGCCTGCTATCAGTTTTACGTGATGCGAGGCGCTGCGGAAGTCCCCTTCTTTCCGAGGACAGCTCCAAGCCGGGGGATAGTATTTTTTGAATGGGCTTTTGTGCCGGACATGGCACGACACTGACGGGCTAATTCATGCCCGGACATAAAGGCACCCATCATGGGTTCTCCAAGCTCCAAGCTCCCAGCTCCCAGCTCCCAGATCCAAGCTCCAGGCTCCTGCGAGTCCCTCATTTCGTCGGGAAGGGTGCGAAAGTGAGGAGCCAACAAAGAGCCAACACCGACCTCAGCCCACTTGTCATTGGCCTGGTTTTTCGGGGGGGTCACATGTCCATGGCGCTGACAAATCCCTGACGAAGATGTCGGGCCAAGGAGTGCCGGGATTCGCATCTGATTGAGCTGAATGAGGGCCAACTTGGAGCATGCCAGGACATGGCACATCAATACAACTTGCGTAGTTTTAGGCCAACAAATGCCCATGAATGTGGTTGCAAGTATAGTAATTTCCACATTTTTAATGCCATTCAAATTATGTTATGTGGTGTCAAATTTGTGTAATTTATCCTGATTATTCAGCAGATTTCAAATTGATTTTTATTTAACCATATCTAGGCATTTAAAAGGGAGAGAAATAAAATCATTAAATTGTACTGCCAGAATGGGAAATTGACTATTTTAAATGACAATAAATTAGAATGTAACATTAAGTATACAATTTTACATCTGAGTAGCTCTAAGAAATTAAAAGGAAAATAAATGCAATAATTTATTTTATATTTATTTATAAATTTTGTAGACATTTTTTTAATTTCAAACTTTAGATGTAAGTTGAGTGGAAACTTTAGTTAAACATTCCCATTATTTCACCTCCATTTGCAGGTAAAATACGCGCCCAAGGTTAAAGTGAATGTGATGGGATCGCTACCCGGTGGTGCAGGCGCATCTGGATCGGCTGGTGGTGCAGTTGGTGGTGCAGGCGGTGGAGCAAGTGGTGGTCATTTCGCCGGCGCCCGGATTGTGGAGCACTCGCAGGTGCGTCTGGAGTGCCGGGCAGATGCGAATCCCAGCGATGTCCGGTACCGCTGGTTCATCAACGACGAACCGATCATTGGCGGCCAAAAGACAGAGATGGTAAGTGGCGCTCCTACTCCTAGTTTGCTCGATTTTCCCCAGAGATTTCCTCCTGGAAAAACTGGTCGACATTCCAGTTGGCAGGCTGGCGCATAATTAGAGCAACTATTGCGATTAAAATGCTGCCTCTGCTGCTGTTGTATAATGTTGGCAATTATTGGAACCAGTTAGATCGCCACCGGAAAGGCCTAACGTTCCCACAATTAACTGCAACTGGAACTCATGGATCGACCCTCTCTCCCCCTCTTCCCTCTTTCTCCAGGTGATTCGCAATGTGACCCGCAAGTTCCACGACGCGATTGTCAAGTGCGAGGTGCAGAATTCCGTGGGCAAGAGTGAGGACAGCGAAACCCTCGATATAAGCTGTAAGTAGTTCAAAAAAAAAATATATATATTCACCAACAAAAATTAGACAGCAATCTGTCAAACAATTTATTTGATTTTATAAAAATAATGAAAAATAATGAAATGGCATCTCGTTGCAAACTCAATGTATTTACAAATCATTGTTAATATCAAAAAATGTGATAGACAAATATTCAAATTAAAATTGCCTTTTGGTTGTTGCAATGCAATGGAAAATCACCATAATAAAATAGAAAAGAGAGAAATATTTAATATATGGTGTAAATGTATTTTTCCATAGGCAGAATTTGTTTTATGCTGTTTTTTTGTGGAATAATAATCATAGACAAACGTGAATTTTGCTCTTCATATCTAACTAATGTGTAGTTATTTGCCTAGTAATGGGTTTCGTTTCGATGTACGCATTGGTATTTTCTGTTTTTAAAGCTTTTGGTCAGAAGCTGTTAATTAATTGGAAATTAAATGCAGTAAATTGCCAATACTATTTGACATTCAATATTTAACTTAACGATATTTATATTTCATGGTTGTATGTAGAATCATATTTTTTTTTTTTATTGTAGTATCTTGTTACATACTTTTTGAAGATTTTATCAATTCAGGTTAATATTTTATATTTAATTTTAGATTGCATTTTGATGAGCACTAGAATACTGGCAAAATCTTACCTATTTTATAGGGGGGCTGCAATAAAAATCACTTGTTTGTTGAAATCACTTTATAAGGTGTCCGAAATGTATGCAGTAGAAATATTACTTTCGTTTTTTGAAATAAGTCCAACGGATTTTTAGATTTTTGAATATACCATTGCATACTCTTAGGCGGCGTGGTAAAGCTTATTTCAAAACCACAGTGATTTCTGTTGCATTAATATTTATTTACTGCATTGTTTGAGTTAATTTATTTCAATGCCCCCACTTTGATTGCAGATGCGCCCAGCTTCCGGCAGCGACCGCAGTCGATGGAGGCGGACGTGGGCAGCGTGGTGTCCCTCAGCTGCGAGGTGGACAGCAATCCGCAGCCGGAGATCGTGTGGATCCAACACCCCAGCGACCGCGTGGTGGGCACCAGCACCAACCTCACGTTCAGCGTGAGCAACGAGACGGCCGGGCGGTACTACTGCAAGGCGAATGTGCCCGGCTATGCCGAGATATCCGCCGACGCCTATGTCTACCTGAAGGGATCGCCGGCGATCGGGTCGCAGCGGACGCAGTACGGCCTCGTGGGCGACACAGCCCGCATCGAGTGCTTCGCCAGCAGTGTGCCTCGTGCCCGCCACGTCTCCTGGACCTTCAACGGCCAGGAGATCAGCTCCGAGTCCGGCCACGACTACTCCATCCTAGTGGACGCGGTGCCCGGTGGCGTCAAGAGCACCCTCATCATCCGCGACAGCCAGGCCTACCACTACGGCAAGTACAACTGTACGGTGGTCAACGACTACGGCAACGACGTGGCCGAGATTCAGCTGCAGGCCAAGAGTGAGTACTTCCCCAAATTATTAGTTTATTGGGCTTAGTAGTTTATACATGGCTTATAGGGCTTTAAAAACCTGTATTTTGGTGAATTTTAATACATTTTTTAGCTAAATAATTATCTATATATTTTTTTTATTTTGCTTAAACCTTTTTGCATATTAAAATGTAAGTTTACTTTTAATACGTTAAGCTACAAACTATTTTCGATACTTTGGTTGGTTGTTTATACTAGTAAATTCATATGGAAATTAATTTTGAATTTTCACCATACTCAAGCCGCACTTCCTTTGCCTTTCTTGTGTCCTCCGCAGAGAGCGTTTCCCTGCTGATGACGATTGTGGGCGGCATTTCGGTGGTGGCCTTCCTGCTGGTGCTGACCATCCTGGTGGTGGTCTACATCAAGTGCAAGAAGCGCACCAAGCTGCCGCCTGCGGACGTGATCAGCGAGCACCAGATCACGAAGAACGGCGGCGTGAGCTGCAAACTGGAGCCCGGCGACCGAACCTCGAACTACAGCGACCTCAAGGTGGACATCTCGGGCGGCTATGTGCCGTACGGCGACTACAGCACGCACTACAGTCCACCGCCGCAGTATCTGACCACCTGTTCGACGAAATCGAACGGCAGCTCGACCATTCTGCAGAACAACCACCAGAATCAGCTGCAGTTACAGCAGCAGCAGGGACATCAGAGCCACCAGAGCCACCAGAGCCACCACCACCACCACCAACAGGCTTCCAATGCGCAGACCCTGCCGATGACCTTCCTCACGAACAGCAGTGGCGGCAGTCTGACGGGCAGCATCATCGGATCGCGGGAGATCCGGCAGGACAACGGGCTGCCCAGCCTGCAGTCGACCACCGCCTCGGTGGTCAGCTCGTCGCCCAACGGCAGCTGCAGCAACCAGAGCACAGTGAACGCCAGTGGCAACGGCAACGCCGCCACTAGCGCCACCACCCACGTGGTGGTGCCCAGCTCGATGGCCTTGAGCGTGGATCCGCGCTACAGCGCCATCTACGGCAATCCGTATCTGCGGTCCTCCAACTCCTCGCTGCTGCCACCACCCACCGCTGTTTAAGAGGGTGCCACAGCCACAATCACAACCACAACCACAACCACCAAGCAGTAATGACCCACATTGAGCCACGCTAAGACTGATCTCACGCGGAAAACGAGGCCCCGGCGGCTGCTTTAGGGGGGCATCACTGTGCTGGTGGTGCGTTTTTTTTAGCTACCAAAAATTCGAATTGCTTAGGTTTAGGCACTTAGCTCACACACACACATCCGATTATATAGACATAATCGGATTCATCATTTCTTTAGTCCTTAGATCTAGAACTTTTTTTTTTGACGTTTTTGTGTTCTAAACTTAAGGATCTTATATCGTAGGCTAATGCCCAGTTTGATCTAGAGAGACTAAGCTTCAAAGAATGAGTGTTAAGCATTTACAGAACAAAAAAAAAAAAAAAAAAAAAAAGAAAAACAATTAGGAAGATTAGAGAGTTTTACCGCTTGTTGAGAAATCGCCTTAATGTAATGGTTAACTGATTGGTGATTTAACCTCCAGTTACAAAATTCGGTTTTCGGGGGGCTGCTAGCGTGTGAGAACTGTTTTGAACTTGTTCTCAGATTTAATATATTTCGTATTTTTTCTATAACTTTAACTATATCTTAATTTATTCTCCTTCTTTAGAAATCTATCCATCTAGTAGACAATTTTTCTATATACTTATATATATTTTGCTATTTTATCCTTTTCTTTGCAAGTTCTTTCCATTCCTTCCTTGAGTAATTTAAAAAATGAAATACCTTTTTAAACTTCACATACGTTATATTAGAATCCTTAACAGCACATCTTTATTTTCTATACCCCAACTTTTTCTTCCCCCATAACAAAGTCACCCCGAAAAACTCCCCCGAAAAAAAAATCTAGAAAAGAAAACAAAAGAATTCAATTATGTATACACGGATATAGTATATGCTAAATGTTAATGAATCTATATACAAGCATAAAGACATTCAGTTGAATGGTTAGCTAGCGAGTAAGCGAACGAAATGCCAAAGTACCTGATAGTATTTAAGTAGGGGGTTGGAGGACCCTTCAGATTCAGATCGGCACCGCCCCCCAAATTCAACTTCTTCTTCAACTGAATCATGTAGCATTATCTTCTCTCGCCCGTAACACTAGGCTAGACCTAAGATTTCGATAGTGCGTTGTACGGTTAAATAAATATAGAAGCTAGATCTTGACAGTCGCCTTAACTTATGACACGCCCATACATCTCAAATCGCCCATGGAAAAAATACAAAAAACAAAAAGCAAACAAAAAAAGAAGAGCGTTAACGTATTCAATTCGTCAGTTCAATTGTGCTAAGTGTACTTCTAAGTGTATAACGGTCTAATTATCCTAGTTGTAGCCTAACTAAAGATACACACGCATATTTAAAATATAGACCTAGCCCTAGATATATACATAGATATATATATTATACATGCATTTTTTTTCATAGCCCTAAGCATTATATTTTGATAAGCGAGCGTATTTCATCTAAGAAATCCCAGAAAAAGTAAACATTACTCCGCTCTTTTGCTATATTTATTAGCTGTGGGTATTTTATTAGTTTCGCCAATTACGCGCGAAACGAACAAATGTTTTTTGTTTACAAAATGCAAATGATAAAGGCAAATAAGCAGCATAAAACACACACAAAGTTAAACACGAAAGCAAAAAAAAAATAAACTGAATAAAAATGTATTGAAAAAGAAGGAAAGCGATGCATTGCGAATTGGGAGTTCGGGAGTTGGACATCAAAGTCGAAAGACAAATATGGGGAGCGGGGCAGAAAACATTTTTAATTTGCCCAGGTCGGAAGGACCAACTGTCAGCTAGCTGCAAAAAGCCAAAAATCAAACAAACAAGAGTGAAATGAAAATGTTTCACCGCTGGCACCACTTGCACCACCACCACCACCGCCAGTCATGTGTGTTAATTTATGGCAAGTCGCCTCGGAGTTGTCGGCAGTGCTACACTGCCACAAATCGGTTTCGATTCCAGAATAATTAATACTTGCTGGAATAAACTTTACAATTTTTTTGTGATTATAAATAGTAATTAAGTGTGGTCCAAATTTCTACAGTAAGTATAGTATGTAGAGATAAACATTCAAAATATCCATTTGCCATAACTATTTTACAAAAGTCTGGACAATTTATTATTTATTTATTATTTATTTATTATTTGATAAAAAGTCCCTACTAAAATTGTAAACAATAAGTACATATACTCGATTTTTCAGTTACAGTTTTAATTGAACAAGTCTTTTATTGTTATGTTGCTTTAAAACGTTTCAATTTTCTCCAAGTGCAGTTTTCCAGAGTTGTAGAGTTGACAGTGCAAACAAACGGCTCGCTAAGCTCGACTAAAAATGCTTAATGAGAGTGCGTAAGGATTTCCCAGCCGCCCAACCACCTACCAATCTACTCCCGACCCCTGACCCCTGACCCCTTTCACCCCCTCCCCTACCCACCGCACCCCTTTTCCACGCCCCCCTTTTCGCCGCCCCTGGAGGCAAGTGTTGGCCGCAAGAAATTCTGCGGCTGTGGGCAACAAAGTCGCGCACGACGCCCATTAAACTAAATTAGTTGCCCTTTGTCACCGAACGACCCTTGCTGTCACACGTGACTTGCTGGGGCGGTGGGTGGTGGGTGGTGGGTGGTATACTATATTGGGCGGTGGGGTGGCATACTGGAGCATACGTGCACTTAGCCAGAAGGAAGTTGCAATTGCGGTTGGCTGTGTTAATTAGCGTTTTTTCTTTTTTCATTGGAAAAAGGCGAGGAGGAAACTCTCGAAAACTGAAACTAACGTGAGTCGGCAAATGTCAAGAGACTGGTGACTGGTGAAAGTAAAGCCAGAGCCACTGACATTAGTTGGAGTTTTTTGCTCAGCATTGCTAAAAAGTGTACCCCTAGCTAAGTGTTATACTCTATTTGAATTTTAGTTTTAATCGCCTTAGTAGGTTATTCAATCAAGAAAAGATCGTAAATAATATACGAAGCAATTGTTAAGACTTAAGACTATTTGAAAGCCAAAACTAAATATATAGATTTATTTGAGGCCTGAAATTTAAAAAAAGTTTTTTTTTCTGATATGTAATATATATCTGACCTAACGTTTTTTCCCTACACTCACAATCTTATTTAGTGTGACAAAATAAAGTAATCCAATAAATATATACATACCTAATATTATTTATTTTATTAATTAATTATTAATTATTTGACTTTTGTATTCATTTTACAAATGTTTTAAAACTTCTTAAGTCTTTCGTTTGCTTATAGGTTTCTTATAAGTACAGAAGTAAAGCTTAGAACATTTTAAATGTTTGTGAAATAATTATTTTGCCATTTTGCAACCCCAACCCCTTGAAATGATAGCAACTCATACAGCAACTCCGATTCCCGTGAAGTCGTCCGGAATTTTCCCGGCGCGTTAATCACTCAGCTCTGCGATCCAACATCCTTTCGGGCTCCGTCGGCTCCTTTTTGGGTACCTTTTTTGTTTTGTTTGCGGACAGGCGATGGCACAAAAAACGGACACGAGGCGCCCGAAGAGTTACGATTTCATTAACATGAGATATGGCGAGTGCCAAAGCGCTGGTCGCTCCGAAGTCGAGGGTTTTTTGGGTGGATTGTGGGCGGTTATGGTGGCTATGGTGGCTATGGTGGCTATGGTGGCTATGGGTTATGGGCAATGGGCTATGTGGATTCGGGGCTGGGGGGGACTTGGGATTGAGGTTTTTTGGGGTCGTTCCGGGGGTCGTGTTGGGCTGGTTTATGGCTCAAGTGTTGGCTTGTCGTCGCCGCTTGTGTCGCACTGCGTTGTTAATTGCTACAAAGAGAGCGCTCGAAGGAGCGACAGGGACAGGTGGATGCGTGCACTCGGAAAAATAACTGATATTATATGCCAAACTCATCTTGGAAAGGAAGCCACCGTAATTTTATTCTTTTTATTTACTTAATATTTGTATTTTTCATTTCATTTCAATAATAATTCCCAGAGGTTTCTAAAGGTTCAAAGATTTATTTAGTCAGTAAATTAGAATGTCCTTATTTCAATCCCATGTTATTCTTTATATTTAAAAACCATAATAATTTCTGGCAAAAACAAGGCACACAGCTAGAAATCAAACTATTTTGTCCAGCTAGGAACCTAATCTAGCAGTCCCCATCACTCGTCGACACACTTTTAATTTGGACAAATTTTAAATTTTTTTTAAGGGGTTACATTACTTTTTTTTTGCGAGAATGGGTTTCAATACCAATGGATCTTTCGGATATTATAACGAGTTAAACGAGGTATGGCATTCCAATATATGGCCATTATTTTTATGGTTATCGACCAAATAAATAGATTTATGCGGGAAAAATCGAGTAAAAGTTTTTAAAAATGTTTTCATTGTTTGAAAAAATGCAGTTCTGTTGTTTCAGTGCACACGAAAAGCGACATCTCAGGGTCGCTTCATATGATTAGCAAATGTTTTGTTTTTCACTATGCACTAAAAACCGGAGGAAATGGGAAACGCACCAGCTAGCAGCTGTTTGTTCGGTGGGTGATGTTTTGGTGGGTGGTGGCTGGTGGCTGGTGGGTTGGTTTTCCGCCCGACGACCCTAACCCCAAAATGGCTGGCAAGTTTTGTGTGCGCCTTTGTGCGGTGGTGTCGTTGGTTGGAGGTTGCTTAATGTCGGGTGGCCACTGTAATTGCTGCTCTATGCGTGTGTGTGTGTGTGTGTGTGTGTGTGGGTTTAGCTGTCTCTGTGTGCGTGGCCAGTTTGGGAGAGTTGAATTTCTTGAATTAATAAAATGTCTTCATTATTTAAATTGCACGCACGACCACAGAGAACCACCCAACCACCACTCAAACATATGTGTGTGTGTGTGTGTGTGTCGCCTGACATGCATATATCTCCCCCTGCGACTTTGTGTGTGTGTATTTATGTGTGTGTGTGCGACTGAGTTAATTAGCAGCTGGGGAATTGTGAAATATATTAATATTGTACATTTCGGTGGGTCTAGGTCCAAATACCCACCCGAAAGCCCCGTCGATAAACCACAACAAGCCGTGTCACACATTCCATTTCCCACTTCGATGGTCCTTTTGTGGTTAATCCAAATGGAAAGGGGATTTCGCGGTGGTTTCACCAAGTGGAGCATAGATTTCTGCTTGCCACTACTGATCGAATAGCAGATAGGAAAATTCATTCAAATATATGTATGTGTTGGGTGGCGAAAGAGCTCTGCTCGAAAATAGGAGAAAAAAATATATATGATGAATGAAAAGTGACATACTTTTAGGCATATGGGTTTGTTGTAAAATTCAGCCTAAAAGCATATTTTTTTATCATTTCTTCAAATTTTAATAATTAATAAATAGCTTAATCAAAATATAAATAAGCTAAAATAATTGATTTAAGGGTATATACATTTTTTATAGGTGTATTTCCCGACTTTAAGGCGATAGTATCGATAGACCAAAAAAAGCTCTACGATTAGGCACAAAGATCGCCACCAGGTGGCGTAGTTGATATAAGCAGACAACATCAACAGGTGTAAGGTCAAAGTTCTGATTAGAAAAACATGTTTATAAATTTGGCTCGTTAATATGTTTTGGAATAGGGATTTGGGACTTAGAATGCATCATTTTAGTGAATGGGAAAACATTTTAAAAATAATAATCCTTACTAATAATAGCCCAAACAGCTGTCAGTAAAACTACTTATTCAATTTGCGACATGTACATATATATTATGAAACGAAAAACTTTACTGAATGGCTGGACAAGTAAATGCAATGTTCTGGGCCCATCCCTGATATACACAGTCGGTTTTCCATAGCTCAAACCTAGATTGGACCTATATGACTTAATATCTAGCCTTACTAGGGGGGTTTGAGTTATGCATGGCATTTGTTTTGGATAGTATATCCTCCTTGGCCGATCACTTGAGACCGCCGGTGACCTCGATGGCGGCCCCATTGACGTAGGAGGATTGGGGGGAGGCCAGGAAGGCGATCACCTCGGCGATCTCCTCCGGCTGGCCCAATCTTCCCAGGGGACAGCGCTGAACCACCTGCTGTTTGATGGCGTCGGGCACCACGGCAACCATGGGCGTGTCTATGTAGCCGGGCAGGATGCAGTTCACCCGGATGCCGAACTTGCCGAACTCCTTGGATGCCACCTCGGTGAAGGAGATGACGCCGGCCTTGGTGGCCGCATAGTTGGCCTGGCCCACGTTGTTCATCTTGGCCACGATGCTCGATAGGTTCACGATGCTGCCGTGCTCCAGCTTCTGCTCGATCATGGCCTTGGCGAAGGCCTGCGTGACCAGGAAGGTCCCCTTCAGGTTGACCCCGTACACATCGTCGTAGTCCCGTTCGGGCATCTTCAGCAGATAGCCATCGCGGGTGATCCCCGCCGAGTTGACCACAATGCTGGGGGCCTTCGAGAATTTCGCGAGCGCCTCGGTCACCGCGGATTGGACACTTTGGGCGGATGAGACGTCCACCTCCAGGGCGGCCGATCGATCCGCACCCAGTTGCTGGGCCGTTTCCTGGGCCGCCTTGAGGTTGCGATCGGCGGCGATCACCAGGGCTCCATCTCGGGCCAAAAGACGGCAGGTGGCACGCCCGATTCCCGAACCGGCACCTACAAAAATTGTATGATCACTATACACACGGGCCACCTGGGAAATGGAAATGGAAATGTGAAACCCACCTGTTACCAGAGCCACTTTTCCCGCTAGCACTCCCGCTGACATTCTGGCTGCACTTCTGCTCCGTAAATCACTCAATAAACAGCAGTTTTCGCCTGTTCTACCCTCGAACGTGTGACAAACTCTCTAATCATAAAAAGTTATCGCTGGCCCAGTCAAACAGCTGTTCAAAAGCTGATATGCCATTAGAAAGCTGAGCATAACTGGGGGCAAGCTTTTTAACACGATCATTTGGCAAGCTTTCGAATGGAATCATAACTAGAAGTATAGGGGAAAAAAATTTCGACAAAGCTTTCTGCAGAATTCGAAAAAACTAAAACTTTTAAACATTATCATATAATTATTTATATAAGATATTTATGTTAGAGCAACTGTTTTGTAAAGCTGGTGACATATACTCTAAATCTCCGTTCGATTAAGAAAAACAGGGATACATCATGCCAAAATAAGACCCAAAGTCAAAAGGGTTGCTATTTTGAACTGCTGGCAACCTATGCAATTCATCCCTGATCGATTGAAAAAAATTAATTTAGTTTTGACAAAAAAACCAAATTTTGAAAAAAGTTTTTTGAAAAATTTAATTATGTCCAAATTTCTGACTTTTTTGTAAGGGGGTACATCATCATTTTTTGCAGAAATTTGAAAATCTGAAAAAATTTTAACTGTGAATGCCATTCGATTGGAAATTTTATTACGAATTCAACGGTGTATGACATTCCAACATTTGATCATTATTTCCCAGGGCTTTGACACAAAAACCACATTTTTAATGTGTGTTTTGCGATTTTTGGCAATTTTTAAACAAAATTATTTCTGAACAGTCTTTTTGTTGTAACTTTGCCAAAATAAGACCCAAATTCAAAAGAGTTGCTATTTTGAACAGCTGGCAACCTATGCAATTCATCCCTGATCGATTGAAAAAAATTAATTTAGTTTTGACAAAAAAACCGAATTTTGAAAAAAGTTTTTTGAAAAATTTAATTATGTCCAAATTTCTGACATTTTTGTAAGGGGGTACATCATCATTTTTTGCAGAAATTTGAAAATCTGAAAAAATTTTTAACTGTGAATGCCATTCGATTGGAAATTTTATTACGAATTCAACGGCGTATCACATTCCAACATTTGAGCATTATTTCCCAGGGTTTTCACACAAAAACCAAAATTTGAATGTGTTTTTTGCGATTTTTGGCAATTTTTCAAACAAAATTATTTCTGAACAGTCTTTTTGTTGTAACTTTGCCAAAATAAGACCCAAATTCAAAAGAGTTGCTATTTTGAACATCTGGCAACCTATGCCATCGATCCCTGATCGATTGAAAACAAATAATTTAGTTTTGACACAAAAACCGAGTTTTGAAAAATGTTTTTTGAAAAAATTATTTATGTGCAAATTTCTGACTTTTTTGTAAGGTGGTACATCATCATTGTTTGCAGAAATTTGAAAATCTGATAAAATTTTAACTGTGAATGCCATTCGATTGGAAATTTTATGACGAATTCAACGGTTGAGTTGATACAAAACTCGATTTTTAAAAATGTTTCTTAACAAATGTGTCTATGATGTATGGCATTGCTACTTTTCTTCTGGAGAAAGGCAATTTAAATAAATTAAGCCTATGGAAGCCATTTGAAATCACCTCCTAAAAGTATTCAAAGAAACACACTGTATATTTTTTGCCATTTCATTTCCCGTCATATCTTTCACTCTAATGGTATGAGGTAGTACTCCTCCAGTTGGGGACCTGCGATATCCGAGCTCCTGACACCACCATTTCCGATACTCCTGGCCAATCCGAACTGCCTGAGCAGCTTCTTGAGATATCTTCTGGGAATCTTCACCAGCTGCCGCCGGATAATGCGCTGCACTCTGTTCCACGGGCGACTTCCACCGCGGCGATCATCTTCGGGGTCCTCCAAGTCCTCCCGGTCCTGATAGCCAACCTGACTTGGTTCGACCTCCTCCTCCTCCTCTGGCTGATCCTCATCCTCATCCTCATCCGCGTCCTCGTCCTTTTTGGGCTTAAAGCTAGACAACTGCTGCACGAGCTGTTGCAACTGCTTCTCGCTCAGCCGACGGAGATCTATGGCATCGTTTTGGGATCGCAACTGGAGCCGCGATCCACAAGCATTGGCCGAAATGCCTGGAATCGAAGGGGCCAAGATCGCAGACGCGATCAGAACGGTCAGCAGTCGGAGTCCACCCATGTTTGTCCAGAGCCCCGGGCTAAACGGCCGCTTAAATACCCAAAATGTGCCCCATCATTCGCCACGATCCGATCTGTTCGGTGATCTCGGCCCAGAAATGTGGGTCAAGTGCGTACTTCTCACCAAATTATTTCACTGGTTCTATGCCCATTAAGGCTATTGGCTGCGAAGTAAGAAGCCACAATTGTCTTCTGCTTTTGTTCGACCCTGGAGATCAACGATCGCCGATCTTTGGATGAGGTGGTTGATCGCCAAATCATATCGATATACGTTCAGTCGCATATGTGGGCCAAAAATATACATTTATGAACTATTTGAACTAATATACAATTATGAGTTTTGAACATTCATTAAGTCGATTGTACAAATTTCACTTGGCTTCAAATTAAACTGACCTGAAATTAGTATATGTATATGCGAAATATTGGATTGGAAATGTTTTTTTTACGAGTTCAACTATGTATGACATTCTTCCTTGAAACATTACTTCCCAAGGTATTGATACAAAATTCGATTTTCTGAGTGCTTTTTTAGGGTTTTCGCAGAAATATTAAATCAAGTTTCTTTAAAGCTTGTTTTTTGTAACTTGGCAAAATGAAGTCAGCAAACAATACTGGCGAAATATTTATTGAAAGTGTTGTAAACTATTATTATTGATTTTAAAATACTGAGTGAATTAATAGATATTTCCAATCTAGCTTACATTGACTCAAAAAACAAAACAGGAGAAAAAAGGGGTTTTATTTTATATAAGGCGCAACAAATTTATTACTTTTTATTACATCAACTGGTTTAACCAATGAAATTATATTTATTAATAAATGTGGTATAATGTCCTCATTTGTGGTGGCAATTTTCGATGGTGCAGTACACGTATATTTTTGTAATTTCTGAAAATGAGTGACCTTCTCTCAGACCCCATATTTCGAAACACCAACAAAAACAACAATCGCGTTACTTGTGAAAGGGCTTTATTAATGTCATATGTCCCGCCGCAGGAAGTGTGGCAGTCTCGAAGTAAGGCTACAATAAATTAGAAAAAAAAAAATTGTTCATGTCGGCTAGTGGGGGTGTGGGTGGCGGATCGACCGAGTGATCCTGCGCTCCCGATCCAGGATACCCCTTTACACGGCGGTGATGCGATTGCGACGGTTCTTGTTGCGGTTGTTGCGGCGATTCTTCTTGTTGTTGTTGCCGTTGCGTCGCCTGTTGATGTTGCCGTTGCGGTTGTTGTTCCTGTTAATCTTCTTGGCCGGCACGCGTTTGCGGACGACACGGCGCTTGGTGGCGGGCCGACTGCCCGTGTTGAGCATCACTTTCTGGCCGTTCTTGAAGTAGCGCCTGTAGCGGGGCGGGATGCGCACGCTGATCACCTGGCCGCGGCGAGCGCCCTTGCGCCGCAGACTGATGTGGTTGCTCTGGGTGGCCTTGCTCTCGGTGCCGGCCAAGCTGGCGGATCCGGCGGTGCCCTGGACCTCCTGCTCGGTGACCACCTCGTACTCCTGGGCGCCGGCTGCCAGGGCGGCCTGCAGCGCCTGTTCGTCCATCAGCTCGGCGGGATAGGCCTGGGCGGGCAGCTGCGCCTCCTGCTCCTGTTCCTGTTCCTGCTCCTGATCGAGGTCCTGCTCCTTCTCGCCGTCCTGGTCCTGGTCCTCGTCCTGGTCGACGCTGCCGTAGCGGGCTCCCTTCACAATCGTTGGCCCGAAGGTCCTTTGGGGCGTTGGGCTTGTGGTGGTGGGGGAGGTGGTGATGGTGCCCGTGGCCGAGGGAATCGTTCCCGTCGAGGTCACCGTCACCGTGGGCGAGGTGCCCGTGCCCGTGTTCGTGGTCGTGCCCGTGCCCGTGCCCGCACCCGTGATAATGATGGGAATCACCGGCTGGTTGCTGCTGCTAAACAGATTCTTGAAGGTGAGGAACTTCTTCAGGAAGAGCCTGCCGCTGGAGGGATCCTTGGCGCCGGCAGCTCCTGCTGCCCCGCTGGCCACCTCCTTCTCCTCCATCTGGCTCGACTTCTGGGCCAGCTTCTTCTCGGGAGCCGCCTGCACGGCCAGGAGGCCGAGGGCCAAAAGGATCACTACTGCTGGCAACTTCATCTTCTTTTCGGTTTGGCTTTGTCGGGAAACTACTCGGCGAAGAGAACTTTTCGGGGTGGACCAAAATCTCGGTGACTTCTGCTGCTGCTCGCCGTTGGCTGGACAATCAGGCTCTGATATTTTAATGGCCCGGCTCAGGGGCTTTTATACTGGCCGCTGGAATGCAAATGAACGTAGAGTGCCCCAAACGGCAAACGGTAAAATGGTGTGTACACACAATTGAAATTCAATTGATCGCAAGTCGCAAATCGCAAATCGCTGCCAGCTATATTGTGTATTCAACCGGGTTCTGCCGGTCATCCCATGCCTTTTTTCAACCAAGCGGAACGCCATTTCTTCTGATCTTCTGGCTTATGGTTTATGGTTACTGGTTTCTGATTTCTGATTTCTGATTTCTGATCTCTGAGTTTTAGCAGTGCCTTGGGCCTTCGCTGGAGTGGGCTCAAAAAAAAGTGAAAATCCATTGAAATTGATTTCTAATTGAAGACGCTGGGTCGAAGGTGGCCCACAACAGCCTGCGAAAGTGACCCACAAAGTGCCACAGCTCGAGCTTCGAAGATTTCGAAGATGAAATGGTACAGCCATGAAACCTTAACTAGAAATATTATAACCATATTATTATTTAACAATACTTTTAATGGCTCTTAATCTTTAAATACATACATTAGTTAAAGAAATCGAAATAGTTGAAATGGTTCCCATTTTACCTTGTACTCTGCAATAAAACATGCAACTTGTTTATACATAGCTTGAAATTAAAACACACTCATAATTTTAAAAAATTTCGAAATTAGTAATTTCAAAATTTTGTATGTACTATGTTTTAAAACCTATTGCTTGACATTTTTGACATGCACACTTGCTTGTAGATTTAAATATATTTAACCCTGAACGTTTCCTTTTCTATTTATATTTCGTTGTCAGCTTTAAAATTAATCCAATTAATATTTTCGCAATTTCTATTGTACTTTGCATTGAAACATTCAACTTGCTTAGAGATTAAAAATAAAACACACACATCATTTAAAAAGGGGTCATAATTTTTAAACATATTGCTGGAATTTTATATATTTATTCCTAATAGTTTCCATTATTAACTTGAAAGCCTTAAAAATTAATTTTAAAACATGTATAACCATAACATAATGCACTCATATCTAATAGGAACCATTTTAAATATTTATTTTCATTATACCATTTTTCATCAGTGCACCAATGGACAGTCTCTCTCTAAATTTGATTTATAAACATGCTGGCGTAAATACTTATTCTTATATATATATATATATTATATTAAGTATGTTTTTGGATCAACTATTATTTCCGGAAACACACATAAAGCGATAACCTATGCAACACAGAGCTTTGATTTTAGATTTTCAAAATATTGTTAAAGTTGTACAATATGAAATTAATTAATGAAATTGGTGCGGCGTTACCATGAGTTATTTGTTTAGCATATGAATATAAAACCCTTCGGATTGGTCACTTAAAGCTGTCCCTAGTAAATACCTCAACTAACATTGTTAAATCAGAATGGACTTATAGGTACTTCAGGGATTAAATCTCTTATTAGGGTTCTTAAGGACTGCCCCTGCTAAATTTTCTAAAATGAATAGGATAATGACATATTTTTTTATTTATTTATTTATTTTTTTAACTAGGTACTTTAGGGATTGAACCTCTTGGGGTGGTCCCTTAGGCTGGTCCCTACTTCCATTAAAAATGGCTCATAGGTACTCCAGGAATTGAACATCTTAGAACGGGCCTTATGAATTGTCCCTGCAATATTTTGTAAAATGGCAATTTTTTCATTTTGTACTATAGGTACCCTAGGAATTGAACCTATTTGGATGATCCCCACTGAAAGCCCGCAGAAAGTGATAAGAGAATGAGCTATTTTGTTCGATATTCGCTTTATTGAAACCATTTCGCATACAGGTCGGGGGTTGTGGGTCAAAGGTCAGCTGTCAGCTGTCAGCTCCCTAGTTGCGGCGACGGTTGGCGCGACGGCGCATGCGCAGGCGGCTGATGCGGTTGTTGCGGCGCAGGCGGCGGCGGGCGTTGCGGTGGCGGCGGTTCTGCGAGCGGCGCCTCTGGTTGCTGCGGCGGATGGCGCGGCGGCGCTTGGCCTGCTGGCGGTTGCGCACCCGGCGGCGGTTGTTCTGGGCGCGACGGCGGTTCTGGTTAGTGCGGCGCCTGGCGGCGTTCAGCTGCTTGCGGAGTCGCTGGTTGAGGTCCTTCTGCCGGCGCAGCTCGATCTCGCGCATAAGTTCGTTGGTGGACATGTTGTCTTTCGATCCGGAGGCGGAGGCGGAGGTGGAGCTGCCACGACGGCGCATGGAGGAGGAGGAACCAGAGGCCTTGGGTGTCGCCAGCTGGAAGCTCTCGTCATCGTTGTCATCGGCCTCCTGGTCATCCTCCTCATCGTCCTGCTCCTTCAGGTACTTCTCCTCCTCGAACTCCTCGTCATCCTCCTCGTTGTCCTTCACCTGGTTGTTGCCATTGCCCAAGAAACGGGCCGTGGTGGTGGGGCTGCCGGTGGTGGGGGATCCGGTGGTGGGGGAGCCAGTGGTGGGGGAGCCAGTGCTCGTGGTGGTGCCAGTGCTGGGGGTGGACCCGGTGGGCGAGGTCGTCTCCGTGGTGGTCGAGGGCAACGTGCTGGTGGTCATCGGTGGCGGCGGCGGCGGACAGGCGGGCTGCTTCAGGGCCATCAGGTGCTGCAGACTGCGAGCCTCGATCTGAACGGGCTGCTTGAAGAGGCGGTACCTGGTCTGCTGCTCCGTCTCCTTCTCCTGGGCGGGTTCATCGTTGGAGCGGGCCACTAAAAGTAAAGGGTAAAGGGCATTAATAAAACTGTATTTTACGAAGCATTTCGTTTCTTGATTTCAAGGCCGAAAGGGCGGGTTCTCAATTAATTGTGTTAAAAATGTTGGTTAATATCAAGCCATTAAGAAGCTAGAAATATTTTAGGTAATTATATTTTCTTAGGTGTTCATGTATCAAAAATATTATGGATGTCACAGATATTAAAAATTTTATATAAGAAAGTGTTTTTTTTTAATTTAAGATATGTAGTCATTTATATGTAGCTTCAAAATTCAAGATTTGTAAAATATTTGATGTTGCTTTGGCAATTTATGAAATTTCTTTTAGAGCCAATTAAATATTGAAGAATTATTTTAAAATATTTTTAGTGAGTTCCTAGAGCTTTTTTATCAGCAAATTGCGAAAAGTGGAATAAATTATTTTCCTTTGATTTTGCTGGACTTAGACTTAGACTTCAAGGAGCACCGACTAAGAGCTGAACTCACCAGCTGCCTGGGCAATGATTGCTGTGCCCAGAATCAGCAGAGCGCCGTAGAAGAACTTCATCTTGGGGATCTCGTGGGTAATTCCTTTGGAACTGGACTGGGCCTTCGGATTGGACTCGAATTCGACTGGAGGACTGTGCCTGAGGGAAGGTCGCTGGTGGACTGTGATATTGCCAGCGGCCAGCCGGGGTTATATACCCCACGCTCCAGTTACGGATCTAACAACAACGCAGCCCAGAATCGACGACCATAATTCTCATTATCATTTCTTTTTCGCAAATTTGCACATTCGCCAAAAGTTTTTGCATAAATTTCGGTGACCGCTCGCCGATCGTTGAACTAGTTTGACCCATGCGACATATTTCAGCCGAAGTTCGCTGAGGTATTTCGCATCGATTGGGTGGTGATTGATAAACGCAGAGTACCAAGTTATTAGTATTCACCATTAGTTACCTGATTCTTGTTCATCAATTTGGCATTGCAATTTACAAGTGTCATAATGGATGTCACAGAACAATTAGTTCACCCAATAAAACAAGATTTTGTTATGTTTTAATACTATACTTTTCTATTTTCGCTTTCCAAAACTATGTTTACATCCTCTCTCTTACAATCGTTAAACAAATCAAAGCTTATGGATATTTTAGAAAAGTGTATCTGTTAAAAATCCGATTTTTCGTTTTTATTTTTTATGTATATATATATATTATATGGGTCAGAGATTTTTCAACTTTCCATTTCAGTGCAATATGCTAAGGAAGGGCAGGAATTACCTTGAATGTTACTGGGGGCTAATAAAAACTATGTTAAGTTTTTAAAATGCAAAAATGTTACTAATATTTTATTTCTTTCACTTATTGTAACGCTAAGGCTGTCAAACGTTATCGCTTCTGAAAAAAACAGTAAAGCTTGTTATTTATACGAAATGCATATTAGAATATAAATATTTCTTTAAGATCGGACTTCATAGTTACGTGGCAGAAATGCGTGATCCTTTACGATTTCAAACACTTTTGACTGTTGGGCTGTCTACTGAGCTTTTGAAAATATTTGATCAGCGAAGTGTTCGCGATGGTCGATATCTGTTGCATTTTGAAACAATTGCTCTCGTAAGTCGGCTAGTCGCCCTTTGTCTAATTGATAATTTATAAGTTCCTGAACTTGTTAGGAATTCTCAAGCTATCAATTAAGACTCCTAAAAAGTATGAGGTTGTTGATGATCTTAAATAATCTGAGTGTGGTAACATACCCTAAGTCTACACCTTCATTTACTATTTAAAGATGATTACAAAAATAATACGCTTTAAAAATTCTCAGAAGTGTTGTTTCGTGGATGATCCTTTAAAACGGATTCAGTAATTTTAAGTTGTTTTTTTTTGTTACTTGCTTATATTCAAAATCTTCTTAAAAAGTACCCCATCTTAGAAGGTCCCCTGAAAAGGTACTTTTCACGGCAGGCTCATCGTTGAGGCCATGTTTAGGGCATTATTTCTAAAAATAAAGACAATTTAATATAAAATCAATCCTATTTTAAAAATGTTCAATAAAGTATAAAAGTCATTTCCAAACAAGGTCCACTCTAGTCGGCGCCGCAAATGTGTGCTCTGGCGGCACCACTTTTAAAGTGGTACAATCTCCATTACCCTACTCAGAAATACTCAAAAAAATATTTAAGTGCTGATGATCCACTTTAAATGGATCAAACCAAAGGTGGTGGCATGGCCCCTTCTATTAAAAAAAAAACCAATAAAAATATTGTATCATTACAATTTATTCGATGTCATTTGGACAAGGTCCACCCTAGGCGGCGATGCAGATGACGCGGTTGCCGTTGAGGGTGCTTTGGCGGCACCACTACAAGTGGTTTCTGTAACTTTAAAGTTATAAAACTAGGAATGGTTACATCTCCTTTTAAAAATCCTCAATTTCCACCACCCTCCATTGATCCGTTGAACTTTAAGGATTTCAAACCAGGACTGGTAACATTCCCCCTTCCTATTAAAAAAAAACCCATTAAGAGTATTGTATCAATGCAGTTTATTCGGGTTCACTTCAGATTTGATTATTTCCGGACAAGGTCCACCCTAGGCGGCGATGCGGATGACGCGGTTGCGGTTGGGGGTGCTCTGGCGGAAGCGGTTGACCAGGCGCATGTTGGTGCGGCGGTTGCGGTGCTGGCGGCGCCTCTGCTGCTGCTGCCTGCGGCGGCGCTGCTGCTGGCGACGCTTCTGCTGCTGGCGGCGCTTCTGCTGTTGCTGCTGGCGGCGACGGCGCTGCTGCTGCTGGCGGCGGCGGTACTTCTGCTGCATCCGCTGGCGCTGCCTCCGGGCGTTCACCTGGCGGCGGCGGTTGGCCTGCGCGCGGGCCACCTGCTGCTGCTCCTCCTCGTCGTCGTCCTCGAGCTGGAAGCGGTTGTGGTGGGACTCCACCTGCTGCTGCTCCTCCTCGTCGTCCTCCTCCTGGTCGTCGAGCAGCTCTACTTGGCGGCCATCGCCAGTGGCAGTGTCGGTGGGCGTGTCAGTGGTGGGAGTGGTGGAGGTCGTGGAGGTTCCGGTGGAGGTGGTGGGTCCAGTGGGCGAGGTGGTCACGGTGGTGGTGCCCGAGGGCACGGTGGTGGTGGTGGGTGCCAGGGTGGTGGTGCTGCTGACGCCCTTCAGGCTGTTAAGGATATCGGTCAGCTGGCTGGCACTCAGGCGACCTTGGGCCGCGGGCTCATCCCGCTGGCGTCCGAAGATCTGGAAGTTCTGCGGCTTGGCTGTGGATTGAGAAGTCAAACAATCGATATAAGAAGCTTTTGGCTTTGGGATCCAATGGAAAACCCACCGCTGGCAAGGGCCGCCAGGCAGACCACTATCAAAAGTCCCTTCGTCAGATGCATCTTTGTCTATGGATGTGTATCCTTTGGATGGGTTCGGCGGTGCTTTAATAAGTATCTCTTGGATGGCCGGGCTGCTGTGACTGACTTCTGGGGTTGGGAGCCGGCATATTTATATGTAACCATGGCCCTTCGCATTACAAGAAGTTACAACAAATGGTTCTACAGCCCACGGGTCACTGAGCGAGAGGGGGAGAGTGCCGTGTAACAGCGGAGAAAGCGAGATGGCTTGTAAGTTTAGGCCTACTGCCAAGAAAGGGCCTGCAAAGGGGCCAAACAAACAGCCAACCGGCGTTGTAAGCGCTTTGCATAATAATGCCATAAATAATCGCCCTCTGACCCGTAACCCCAAGCAGCCCAGTGCCAATGCCAATGCCAATGCCAATAGCCAGCCCATCGATCGATCGCCGCTAATCATTTGCATATGGCTCGCGAATCGTCGCTGGGCATTTGCATATTCATATTCGGTTCTGATTTCAGATTTCGGATTTTGTTTCTTAGATTCTGATTCAGATTCTGATTCTGAGTCGCAAGCCTAAAAACCAAAGGGCGAAAGTGGAGGCGACTGGTCAATGAACCACCGAAGCAGTGACCCCACACACAATTCCGCGAAGAAAGACATTTGGAATCGGAGAAAGAGTTCCAGTTCGCACGTTATTACAATACTTTATTCGATTTTATGCGAGTTTGCTAGTGGAATTTTTCTGTTCTGTAAGGAAATGCTATTATTTTCAATTCCATATTCTTTTACTCAGCAAACGATCAATTTTTTAAAGAATATTTCTCCTAGTTTTTCTTATACACAATAAAATTTAAAGAAAATAAACAGATTAATACCATATTGTGGACTATGTATTATTCCATTCTTATCTTTATACATTATGAAATGGAGTTAACATATTTGTAAATGTTTCCTTTGGGTCTTAAGTCTTAAGCTCTTAATGCTTTTTAAAATATCTTCTATGATCTATACAATTCTTGCAACACAGTTCTTATCTTTTTTTTATTGAGATGTGATCTTGTTATTTTCATTCAATATATTTTATAATGGTTTTGATACTCAAATAGTTTTCTCCTTAGTGAAATATATTATCCCCAAAGATCTTTGCTGGTGGCTATATATATTTGATTCAATCACTAAAGATCTTTGCGGGTGGAACCTATAGGGTTATTCAAACATCACATATCACATATCTGTTTGACATATCATCCTTTATAAGTCTTTGAAAAACTCGCTTGATTTAGTAAGCTCCACTTTGGCTATACTATTCCATTTAGGATCCCCCATGTAATAATGAAAAAAAAAAATGGGTGCTGTTGTTTTGCATACAAGTTCAGTTTATTCGGGGGGTTCGGATCGGTTGGCTAGGGGTCACCGTTGAGGTCACCACCGCTTAGTTGCGACGACCGCCGCGGCGACGGCGGCGCAAGATGCGCAGGAGGCGGCGGCGCTGCTGCTGGCGGTGGCGCCGCTGGCGCTGTTGCTGCTGCCGGCGGCGACGGCTCATCTGGGTCTTGCGCTGGCGCTGGCGCTGCGCCCTGGAGCGGTTGCGGTTGCGGCGCTGGCGCAGCGAGTTGCGACGACGGCTCTGCTGGCGCTGGCGGCGCAGTTGCTGCTGGCTGCGCTTTTCGGCGGCCCGCTGGCGGCGCAGCAGCGCCCGGATGCGCTGGTTGTGCTCCCGCTGGAGGCGCTGGATGCGCCGCCGGTTGCGCTGCTCCGCCTGGAACTGGCGCCACTGCAGCTCGGTGGGGCGGACCACGGATCCGACGGAGTCGGCGGTCTGCGGCTGCACCACGGCGTTGTTGGCCACGGGGGCGTCCACGTAGAAGCTCTCCTCGTCGTCCTCGTCGTTGTCCTCGTCCGCCGAGCTGCCGCCCTCGTCGTCGTCGTCCTCCTCCTCGAAGGACCTGGGCATCTCGTCCTCCTCCTCGTCGATCTCCTCGTGGTTGAAGCCGCTGCCGAAGGCGCGACGGGTGGTGGCGGTGCCGGTGCCGGTGCCAGTGCCGGTGGTAGTGGGCGTGTTGGTGGTGGTGGAAGTGCCCGTGGAGGTGGTGGGTCCACTGGGCGAGGACGTCACTGTGGTGGTACTGGGCGTGTCGGTGGAGGTGAGACTCGCTATCGTGGTCGTCGTGGTGGTGCCCTTCAGCGCGGACAGCTTGTTGGCGATCGAGGAGGTGAAGCGGGCCTCCAGAGGAGCGTCCGCGGAGGAAGCTCCACCCAGGCGGTACACACTGCGGCGTTCGGCTGAGGGGTAGGGTACAAAAAACACTCAGTAGGGAAGAACTACTCTAAGCCAAACAAAAAGAGGGCAAAACTATTGCAAACGCAGACTAAGCATAGCCATAAATAAAAACAAAATAATCTATTGAGTAAGAAAGTAAGCAAAAGCGTGTTAAATCAATTCTAAAATATTTATTTCACAAAGCTAATTAATTTATTATTGCAACTTTTGTGCAAGACAAAATTAGGTAAAATAAAGTCGAAATAAAAACTGATCTTAGTTATAAATATTCAGTAAGAAATTGTGTAAAAGCTTGTAAAATCAATCACTTAAGTTCAGCAATAAAATTAAATGAATTAAAAAAACTTTTTACAAAAAAAAAACTCAACTAAATTAAGTCACTAGTATTGAGTTTTTAATTTAGTTTTAAAACAAGAAAATTTAAAGGACTTACAAGAGACCCTTAAAAACCAGTGTAGTAATAAAACAAAATGAATAATTTACAAGCCGATCGAGAAAATGTTGTTAAATATGGGAAAAACAATATCTTAGCTAAAGGCAATCGGCGTTAACCGTTAGATCTTTTCAAAAGTTATTAAGATTGGACATTTTGAAAATTATTTGCTTTTCTTAAGTTTCTTAAAAATGGTAAATGATGCTTGATAAAATAAAGTTTATAAACTATATAAGATATTTCAAAGAGTTAAAAAAATAATATTTTTATGAGTGAGACTTTTTTGCAGACTTTGTCTTTGTTTAAGCTAAACAATCGGATATCAGAGGGCTTTTATTTGTTGAAGAATAGAGGGCTTTGCTGCTGCTTTGCCTTCTTCTCTTACTGTTTTGAGCAAAGTGATTTCGCTTTTTCGATGAAGAATCAAAGAATAAGGGCCGTTAATACAGCCCTTTCTTCTTGTGTTAAACTTTAGTATATTTTCAAGGACTCACCCAAGGTGGCGGATGGGGCCAAGAGGGCACAAAGGGCCACGGCCAGACTCAGTTGAAGCAGGCAATGCATTCTGCAGGTGGTTCTCCTGGATTTCCTTGTGGGGATTTTGGGGGTTTTTCGGGATTTCCTTGACTGGGGATCGAGGGCTCCTAACTCACTTGTTGTCTCTGAGTTTGCACTCACAACTGACTGACAACTGATGGACTGAGCCGGGATTATATAGCCACTTGGAGCCGTCCAGCTGATCGATGGCTGTCATCCTCGTCCCTCCTCCAAATTACCCCCCAGTTTCCAATCTTTTGGCCAGCTCTATTAGCCAAAGTTCGCCCGGGGTCAAAGTGAGTCGGGTCGCGGGTCAGAGGCGTACGAATTTTATGCTAATTTGCCATCTCTTTCGCCAAAAACATTCTTCCATCCATCGCCGAGCAGCCGATGATTGATTGACGTCAAGTTGAGATTGACCTCCGGAATCTGGCCCAAACAGAAGTTCTTTGCTGTCACTTCTGCCTTTTCTCCAGCTCAGTTGGTACATCGCATTTCCTTGCAAAAGTGTGGACTAGTTAACTGAAGTTACTTCAATTACAGCATCTGGTTTAATTACCCGTACAAAATTCTAGCTCATTTAATTGAAGAGCGGAAATAAATTTTCAACTAACACAAAACAACTGGATAATTTAAATACTGCTTTGGTTCTTTAGAATGCATATAGAACCAATGTTTTATTCCTAAAATAATTATTTGATAAATAAAATGATTAAAAATATACCAGTACTATATTCTTAACCTTTCAAACTGTTCCACAATTGGTATTCTATAGGTAGTTCGTTAATTTAGTGTATTTACAAGCTATTAAGCTCATTTTATAAGCCCGTTAAAATAATTCCAAATAAATATAATTTCACATCACATTTGGTGTTGTATCAATTGTCTCATAATGTGTTTGGCATTTGCTCTTTATATTTGTTATGCTCTAAGTATATGTAAAATTATTTATTGAACTTAAAACTTCTTCTCAGCCCTTCTAAATATGGAACAATAATCAGTTTCCAACAAATTACTTTCATAAACATTGAAAAAACAACAAGAATATAATTTCCATATCACATTTAATTTGTCTCATAAATCAGGTTTTGTTCGGTAGTGAATCTTTATCATAATATTTGAGAGTTAATGGCAACGTGTTATTCAAAAAGAATTTACTTCTCATCTCCTCTAAATATGGAATCATAATTACTTCATTTTCCATATATTAATAGAAATAACTTTCCAATAAAATTTTTTCATGGCACACACATAGTAATAAAATTTGCTAATAGATGTTATTTTTCCATTACATTTTATTAAAATCATTTGACTGTTGGAATAAGCTTAGTTTTTTCCAATAAGAATTTACTTTCCATCTTCTATAAATATGTAGTATTAATAACTTCCCAATCAAATATTTATATAATATATAAATAATAATAATATTTTAATTAAAGTCTGTGATTTAATGAAAGACATTTGTTCATTTGGATAATCAGAGATTCTGACAAAAATAATTTATTTCTCATCTCTTTAAAATATAATCAACCGCTTAATAACCTTCATTCATATCATAGCCCCCGTATAAATTTAAAATAAATATAATTTGTATATCACATTTTATTTGTTGCATAAAGTTTTGTATACCAAGTGTCTCATAGTTCGTGTCCCATTTTCGGGCGTTGTATCTTAACTCTAACGTTAGATGGAAAATGGCTACATAAATCTTTCTTTATTCAACTCGGAAGCGAATAGAAAGTATTTGATTTCTGTCAATAAGAATATATTTCTCATCAACGCTAGATTTTCTATCTATTAAAATAAATCTGTTCGTATTAATACGAATTTGGGATAAAATCCCAAATAAATATAAATTTCATATCACCTTTTATTTGTCGCAACAAGTGTTGCATATTAATCATTTTCATTATTCGTTGATCTTCACTATTGTATTTGATATAAAATGGCAAAGTGCTTAATAAATTAATCTGTAAATTAATGATTTTGTTCATTGACTTAAGCAGAAATTCTGATCTCTTCTAGATATGATATAATATTAACTCCCCAATTACTTTCATATTATTCACCCAATTAAAATCCAATAAATATATAATTTTCATATCACATTTTATTTGTCGCATCAAGTGTTGTTTAGCAAGTGTCCTGTGTGTGTCGTGTCCTGTTTTCGGGCGCTGGATCTTAACCATAATACTATATAGAGGGGGATTGTTGGGAACCTCCGTTTCCGTGTCCAATCTTAACCCTGGAGGACGACCTGGCCGCGGCGCCTCTGGTTGCCACGCCTCCTCTGGTTGCCGCTCTGGGGGCGGATGACGCGCACGTTGCGCCGGCGGTTGCCATTGCCATTGCCGCCCACTCGACGGCGTCGCTGGGCGGGGCGACGGCGACGGCGGCTGTTGTTGATGCCCCGCCGGCGGATGTTGCGGCGTCCGTTGTTCTTGCGCCTGCGCACCACCACGCGGTTGGCGCGCTCCTCCTCCAGCTCCTCGTCATTGGCTCGGGCGGGGGGCGGCGGATCGCTCCATCAGGGCCACGACGGCGCCATCGGGAATGGCGTCCAGAGCGGCACGGGGCACCAGAAGCGCCGCCTTGCCGGTTTTCTCGTCCAGCACGCTCTGGCCCTCGATCTCGATGATGCCGTCGGGCACCATGATGGCACCGGCCTGGTCGCGCTTCACCATCATCTGCTTGGGGGGCGCCACCTCGGGCATCTGGTCCTGCTCCTGGTCGTCGTCCTGCTCCACATCGTCCTCCTGCGGCTGGCTCTTGCGGTAGCCGAGGCCGCTGCGGGCAAAGTTCAGGCCGAGCTGGTGCTCCAGCTCCTCCTCCTCGTCGTCCTCGTCGGCGTCGTTCTGCTGCTCCTCATCCTGCAGATCCTCATGATCGTCCTCCTCCTCGACAATCTCGAAG
Organism: Drosophila elegans; assembly: GCF_018152505.1. Classification (NCBI taxonomy): domain Eukaryota; kingdom Metazoa; phylum Arthropoda; class Insecta; order Diptera; family Drosophilidae; genus Drosophila; species Drosophila elegans. The sequence goes on from NW_024545513.1 coordinate 5,626,849, forward strand.
CCCTGGACCACGGCGCCGGCATTGGCACGACCCTTGGGTATGGTCAGAAAGAGATAGGGATGCTGTGACCTTTGAACCTGCATCTGCATCTGCATTTGCCCCTGCCCCCGACCCTGCCCACGCCCCTGAAGGCGTGGCTCGGCCAGGGCCGTGGCCACAAGAAGGCAGAGAGCCACCAGCAAGCCAGCTCCCAACTTGGACATCTTTTTATGTGCGGAAAATGCAAAAGGCAACGGCGAAAGGCAAAATAAAGTGATGAAATAGATGAACTGCCGACCGGATCCTAATTGTAAGCAAGGCCCAAACAGAACTGTACGATCTGCGGCGGCGGCATTAGGTTTTTATGCGAAAAGTTCTGGCCGAAGAAAGAGTCGAGAATCCAGAACCCAATGACAGCTGAAGACGGGAGAGAGCCCCAAACACTCAGACATTCAGATGAAGAACATTGGGCATAATTGCGGTCGATGTCGGCATAATTTCAAGTGGCGAAATTTGTGGAAATGTAGAAAAATGGTATAGAAAAATAGAAGTTAGGGTCAGCGACCCTGGCTGGCGGGACAATAGAAAGAGCGCTGAATAAATCAGCAGTCGCCGAATCGAGAAGTCATGCTAATGACAAAACAATCAGAGACACGCACAAAATACTGCGCTTCCAAAAGCCCAAAAAATATCCAGCTAAATAATCAGCCAAAACGAGCCAAAATGAGCCAAAATGAGCCAAAAAAGATCCGAAAAGACTGAGAAAGCCGAGAAGTCAAGGGCCGATCCGAAGTTGTGATGGACCTGCTCTCCAAGTCAGCGACGCATGCGAAGTGCGAGGCATCCAAACCCCGTCCACGGGTCATATACCCAATCCACCGTGGATTTCAATGGGAATACGAGTGGGAATGGAAATGGAAATGGAAGGCAGGGCCAAGATTGATGGACCCTCGTTGGCCAAGAACCATGGCCAGTTGCCGTTCCCGTTCTCGCTGTCGTGATTAATTGGCCAACGAAGTGGCCAAGAGGCCGACAGTAAACTAATATTTTACACGCGATCAATTCACAGACTCAAAAACAGAATTCTCATATTCACCAAATTTATTGGTTGCAGGTGAAAGACTAAGAGTTAACTAGTATTTCACATGCGATCAATTCACAGACTCAAAAATAGATTTTGCATATTCAGCAATACACCCAAGCCGCACAAAGGTTTTATATAATAATGAATTGGATAAATATGAAATATGAAGACTAAGAGTTAAGTAGTATTTTACAAGCTCCAAATTAATTTTCATAAGTATTAAATTCATTCATATATTATAAATTTAGGGTTTGGTTACATTTTGACTTGCTATTAATTTAAATTTATTTATTATTTGTGTGGTCCAATGTAGAAGGTATTTTACAATAAGTAAACTACTATTTTACAAACTCCAAAATAATTTGAGGTGATAAGTCGCTCAATTATTATTAATTAATTAAAAGTTCTCTATCCTAAAGACTTTCATTTAAATTGCCTTTAGACTTAGATTTAGATTAAGATGCCTCCTCCCGAAATATGTTTTGCAGATCATTGTTAAAACGCTTTTAGTATATGAGAGAATAAAATACATAAAAATAAAAAAAAAACAAATGCATTTGTGATTTCTTGCATAGACGATTTAAATACGGATCAATAATCAACATAAATGCGTTAAATAAAATACTTAAAAATACCAAGTCTACAGCTTTTGTGATTGTATGCAGCCACTACCCAAAGATCACTCAAAGATGAGGATGGTAAGGTTCTTCATGCTCAGACCCATGGCTGTGAAATTGCCGGGAGCAGATGGAGGATGTCCGTGGAGAGGCAGAGGAACTCGTAGCCGCTGACCGAGATGGTTGCTCCCAAGATGGCGATCTTGAGCCACTTGATCTGCTTCGATTTCCATTCCCTTCTGGCGAAACCCAAGTTGAGGGCGAACCACTGGCTGCAGCAGAGGCACACGAAGCCGGTAAGACCCGCCACCCGGTGGAGCAAGTGCAGCGTAAGGTGGCTTAGGTAGACGAGTAAGAGTCCGGTGGCCAGCGAAACACCGATCAGCAGGATTCCCAGCAGGCCACAGCATCCGTGCTTGGAGGCGAAGTGCCGATCTCCCTCCTGCTTCCTCTTGGCCCAACTCTTCTGGAAGATGCCCACCGATCCCAGCCAGATGCCCACTATCCCCAGGGCCATGTGCAGCAGGGTCAGCCGCTTCCTGGTCAGCTCCTGGAGCCACCACGAGTGGCTCAACAGCAGAGCCTCGCCCACGCAGAGGAGCAGGCCCAGGGTGGAGAAGACGGCGTGCCTTCCACTCCGGTGGTCGTCCATGCCCCGGGACTTCCTGGCCACCACCAGGGTCAGCACCACCAGCAGGATGTGGGCCCCCAGCTCCAGCACGATCCGGTACAGGTTCACCTCGAACAGGGACATCAGAAGGGGCCAGGCGAACTTGTAGATCACCACATGCGTGGTGGCGTTAACCGCTTGGCTCATAGTTCGGTTTTTTGCATAGTTTACTTTTGTTTCCAGCTCAGAGATTTTTAACTGACACTCCAGACGTTTAAAGAAAGGAAACTACGAACAAAAAATTTTTATAACTCTATTTTTCATCCTACATTTTATATTTTTTACATATATATAATAAACCGCAACTACTTGAATTCTGGTAGACATTTCGTTGATATCAAAAAACAGTCATCCACTTTTGCTTCTTGATATTTTTACTGTCTCTTAAACAGACAAAAATAACTTTGTGATCCAATACCGAAGAACAACGTTTTGCACCATTTTATGCCTATTATTTTAATTGTCAAGGGCTATTCAAATAATAAAAATTAATAAAAATATTATAAAACATTTTAGATTCTGACGGTAAAAAGATTTATCAACTATATATCTATTACATTTTTTTTTAAGCAGAAAAAAAATGAATATCAATTGGTGTCGTTAAATTTTGAATTACTTTTTTACAATTTTTATCGAAGAAAATATCCTTTTTTTTTTTTAATTTTCAAAAATTTGTTGTTTACATTAAATGATCAAGTATTTCAAGTTCATCAAGTCTTCAGAGAATTTACACCCTTTGTAAGGGAAAAAAATAGTTTGTATTTATTTTTACAGGTATAAAGGTATACTTTTTTTCCCATGTCTATAAATTTGGTTTTTTTAATTGATAAAATTTAAGATATTGAAGAAAATATAAGTCATTAAGTTAATAGCATATAATACAAATGTATAATAAACATCCCTTTTTATTTGTCAAATTTGTTTCCATTAAATATTGCTGGCAAAATAGTGGCCTGGGATAACTTGAAGTCTTTAAAATATTCTAGATTTGTGGCATTCCTTACGCCTTTCTTCTCCTAGTCACACTTCATTAACAAACCGGCAGATATTAGCAAATAACATCAAAGAAGTCAGAGGTGTTTCTAGGCAAAAAAATATTTTGTTGTTTGCTCATTCAAAGAATTTATTGATTTTTGCCTATAGCATATTCTGATATTACCTAAAAGTATAAATATTCATAATGCAAGCAAGCTTTTAAGACGGTAGCTTAATTATAGAAGAAAACATTTTAATGCTTAGATCATGAGTAAATGGTCTGGATGACAGTGTTTTTGTTGATCCAGATTTTTTTTGTCATCTATGATACATATACATCGAACTTTTGGTCAGAACGCATAAATTAATTTTGTTCTTTGACGAGGTTCAACTTTAAACTCTGATGAACTGTTGGATAAAACTGGGTCAACCAAAAATGACCAGGTATGGATTGGAGAAATTCCGCTAACGGTTTTCGATTTGTTTCAAAGACCCGCTTATATTAGCTTTTTCCCCCCCAAATAAAGAAATCCACAAGCACTTGGGTCAATTTTAGATTCAAACATATTTTATTGAAGACAGATAAATCCGCTTGGCAACGAGCTGCGAAAACTGCGAAAAATTTCTAAAACAAAAATATTGTGATTATGAAAAAGAAACGGCAACATAATTTCCATAAGAATGTGCCGATGGGAGAAGTTCATCGGGGTCAGGCCGCTGGAAATATGGTATTCAAACGAGACAACGGCACAAAGAAAGCTGCTTTTTTGGCTCTTTTGGTTTTTAGTTTTTAATTTTTGGCCAACTCCGGCAGATGGGTAATAAATTGACCTAAGTCGAAATTATGGGCTGGGCCCCGATTGAGTTGAAAGTTCATTGTCCGTTCCTTAATTAAATGGCCAAAATGGTAAAATGGTAAAAATGGTCAAAATGGTCAAAATGTCCAAAAACCAATTCGGCAGGTGCTGACCTCTGCCTGGGGCAATTTATGCCAGCACACTTCTGAATCGGAGAGTAGGAATTCGATTCGAATCGAAACGAAACTCTTTCTTCGGGCTTTTCTAATTTGGCATCCAGTTGTTTGGCCACTTGACTGAGCGTTAACCCCGGCCTTTTGTCGCTGCGAACCATTAACGATCGCCGGAATATAATGCTGGAATAATGTTGTCAACTGGCCGCGGCTGAAGTGCTCGCATGTTGGCCCAATAGTGTCCGCTCGTTTCGGGATGATTATGCAAATTTCCACCTTTTGGCCCGTGGGCTATGGCCACATAATCGGGCCAAGACTGTTGGCAGCTTCTCGTCTCTGGCATCTGCGATCTGGGATGGGTTTCTATGGATCAGCTCCGCTTGACTGGTTAAATGCTGCCCGGGGTCATCAAGCTGGAAAAGAATTTCTGCGTGTTTTATTTGCCCCAACCAAGAGTCGATTGTGCCGGCGAGAGATTTGTAAAGGTGGTGCGAGAATCGCCTACATTGTGAGAATTTTTGATTTCATGTAATACAATAGCGGATAATTTAATAGTCTCAATATGTAAAGTTTGCTAGTTCTCAACAGCAAATAAATATCACAGTTTCACTTGGAATTTTCCGAAAATTTAAATGCTTGAATATTTTCTATTTCCTGTGCCTTGAAAGTAGGGACGAAATAGTGTTTTCATTAAATAAAATAAATAATTAAAAAAAAAACATAAATTGACTGATTTGATACTATAAAACTATACTATTTGACACACAAAAATATTGATCTTGGACATATGCTTTAATTCTAGAAACATACTTTCGTATTGGTTTTTCTGGGAGATATAAAAAAAATGTTCATATATTATATATATTATTTTATTTAGAATCTTCTAGCTAAGAAATGCATCGTACTAAGACCAATTAAATATTTTAGAGAATAATTCTTATCATTCCAAAAGTTGAAAGTAAGCTTTTAAAATGCCCGATCATGGCCTAGCTTTAAAATTTACTGAACTCGGCTTTTTCAAGTTTATATATTATCCTGCTATAAAGCTCAAAGCTGTGATCTCTGTTACCTAACTTTAAAAATATGCATATCCTTAAGCTCTAAGCTCAGAGATAATTTAATAGTTACCAAGCTTAAAGTTCCCAGAAAAGAATCTACTTTTTTAAAAAATAAATTTGCACAAGAGTTTCTTTATGTTTAACGGTTTAACGGTGTCCTGGCATTAAGTTCATTAAAGTTCTCAGATTTCTAAACTACTGTAAAATGCTGCCTGCCATAAAACTCGAAAGCTGCAATAGATCATTGCATAAGTCCTTTCCAACAATTCCCCAGAAGCTAACTGCTATAAAAACCGTTTGCAAGGTTGCCTTCGATCGATTATTGTTCTCAAGCAACTGTACGCCAAATACCGTTAATCGGTCAACTAATTTGCATATCGATTCGAAATTAATCTCGAAGTTCTTTCAGCGGAATTAATTATGCTTTTGACCCCAACAGCGAATTTCTTTTGTCGCTGGGCGAATATTAATTATGGAAAGGCAAAAAAAAGCGTTGGAAGATATTTAAATCGGTCAAAGCGCACGGGCCTCATTAATAAGCCATGGTTTTTTGGTTTTGGATTAAAGATCAGGTTTTCTGGTCTTTCGAGGTTCAATGATCTTGCGCATACGAAAACTTGAACTTTCAACTGGCCAACGCCAAACAATAAAAAAAATTTAGTTATGCTAATAGTTTTCTCTCATTTTCGCCGGCTCTTCAACTTGTTTTTTGGTCAGGCATTAACACACGCAAAAAAAAGGTAAAAAAAATTTATTTCTTTGTGGTTTTCACGGGGATTGAAAATCGTTTTGGTTTTGGTTTTGTTTGTTATTTTCTTCTTTTGTTTTTCATTAATTATTTCGTTCGTTTTGGGCTCGCTTTTTTCTTGGAAAGGTCTATAGTTTTACAGAATTATGCTGCAAGTTTGGCCTGCTCCTCCATTTTGGGCTGCTCCTGCTGGGGTTCCTCCTTTTTGATTTCATCTTTCTGGATTTCCTCCTTCGGAACCTCCTTCTCTTGAACCTCCTCCTTCTGGACCTCCATCTTTTGGGCTTCCTCCATCTGGATCTCCTCCTTTGGCATCTCCTCCTTCTTGACCTCCTCCATCTGAACCTCCATCTCTTGGACTTCCTCCTTCTGAACCGCCATCTTTTGGACCTCCTCCTTCTGCTCCTCCTCCATCTGTGGCACCTTTCCGAAGGTGGTCAAGGCCCTGGGGGCCACCTGCTCCTCGGGACCGGCGCTCTCCAGCGACCTGCCCGTCTTCCTCAGGGCAAATCGCCTGTTCTGGGTCAGCAGATCGAAGTAGGGATGGAAGTCGCCGTAGGACACATAGCGGGCATCGCCGAAGGCGGGCTGCACATGTCGCGAGAGTCCGGGCTCGTCGTCATCTCCGACCAGGATGAACTCCTGACCACCCTCGCTGGCCATTTGGGGGGCAGCTGCGGCTGTTTCTCCTCCGGCCATCATCTCCTGCTCCTGCTTCATCTCGGTGGCCTCCATGGCGGGCTTCTCCATGGCGGCATCCATGGCCGGGGCCTTCTCCACAATGGTGCCGGGACGAATGCGGGAGGGCAGTAGGCCTCCAGCCTTCACGGGCTTGGCGGCAATCAGCACGGGCTGGGCAGAGATGGGTTTGATCGAACCCGATCCGGCACCCGATCCCGATCCCGATGAGGAGGCGGAGGAGGGGCTACCATTGCGGGAGGGCGGAATCTGGGGCGGCTGGAAGATGTCCATGAGGGAGGCGTCGGCCAGCAGGGGCACGGCCGAGGCGGTCAGCTGCGGACGCTGCTTCTTGGAGCCCGAGGTGCCCCTCACCGGACTGATGGCGCTCTGCGGGATGTTCAGAATCAGGGGCTGGGCCTGGATGCCCTCGGCCAGGGAGACCACGGACTGCTGATCCGGCGGCGACAGACCCAGCTGGCTCCAGGGGATGGTGATGTACTGGGTGGGACGACCTTGACGCCTCACGGGCACGGTCAGAGGGGGCTGCGGGAAGTTTCCGGCCACGGGCACTCTCTGCCTCTTGCCCTGACCCTGCACATAAGCGTAGGGATAGGGGGAGCTGTTCAGGTTGAGCAGCTCGGGGGCCAGATAGACGGTCTGCCCGTTGCGGTTCACCAGGAAGGTGGTGGCCTGCGGACGGCGGGTCTTCGAGGCGTTGGCTCCGGCCGCAGAGGAGGCGGAGGAGGAGGAGGAGGTCCTCCTCAGGGTGTTGCCCAGTTCGGCGGGTGTTTGACCCCTGGTGAACTGCCTGATCTGGCTGATGATGCTCTGCTGGCCACGCTGGATGAAGTTGGGCTGGTTCTGGCTGCGCCGCGTCGAGGTGGAGGCGTAGAGAGGCTCCTGGTGGAAGTCCTGCTCCTGGCTGTCGTCCTCCTGCACCTGCTCCTCCTCCTCCTCGTCGTCGTCGTCGTCGTTGTTGGCCCCCTCGTCCTCCTCCTCCTCGTCATCCTGGGCCTCCTCGATCACCGGCTTCTTCTGAGCCTTCACCTTCTTGTTGCTGTTCTGGTTAACTGGTTGACGACGCTTCTGGCTGACCACCACTTGCTCCTCCTGCTGGAACTTCCGGCGCTGGTTCTGCGCCTGCACCTGGGTCTGTTTCCTCTGCTTCTTGGGCTTCTGCTGCGGCCGCAGCTCCAGCGAGTCATCGTCCTCGAACTGCTCCAGACTCTGCTCGTCCTCGTCGTCGTCGAACTCCTCGTCGAAGCGGTTGCCCTGCAGGTAGTCATCCTCGTAGTAGTCATCCTCGAAGGAGTCTAGGCGGTTGTTGAACCGATTGGGTCGCTGCTGGCGACGTCTATTATTCATGTTGTTCAGGTTGTTGTTGTTATTCAAATTGCCATTTCGGTTGCCATTCCGCTGGGGACGCTGCTGGACTCGCACCACAATGTCTGGTCGCTGGGTGGTGGTCGAAGTGGTGCTGCTGGTGCTGGTGGTGGACTCACCACGCACCGGGGTCTCCACCAGGCCGGGCAGCTGCTGGCCAGCCGCCTGCAGGCGATCGTTGAACCAGCCGGAAACGGAGCCGGCCAGCGTGGAGAAGGAGGAGCCCAGCTGCTGGGCGGGATTCATGCCGAAGAGCCAGGTGCCCGGCGAGGCTGGGGCACTGGAGCCGGGGGCAGCCGATGCCTGCTTGCCCTGGATCTCCTCCAGCGAGGCCTGGCGCGGCTTGAAGGCGATAAGTGGGTGGATGATGAAGTCGGCCACCGTGTGTGGCTGTGGGGCAGCCTTCTCCTGGATTTCCACTGGTGAGACCATGGAGGGGGCCTCTTGGACGGCCACTACCGGTGGCTTCTCTGTGGGCATCTTGGGAGCCATGGGCGTCTCCTCTGCTCCAGCACACACACACAGAACACACAGTAAAAAAAAGTGGCAAATAACAAAGATAACGAAAACACACAGCACATGAAAAAAAAGAACAAACACAGGGGGAGATTAATGGGTTGGCTGGGGAAAATGGTGGGGGGGGGGTTTATCCTAGCCTATCCTACCAATCAGCGCCATGTCGGCGATGGGCGACTCCGTCGACTGCTCCACCTCCGGAGCCTCGGTCACGGCGGCAGCCAGCTGGCTGAAGGCCACTAGCAGGCACAGGCACAGGCCCACCACCACGAACTTGGTCATGGTTGCTCTCGATGGTTTTCTCGGGGATTTTCTCGGGGATTTTCTCTAGATTTTCTCTAGATTATCTCGGGGGTCTCTACTACACGCACGCAACTCTTTTCTCAACTCGATCTCTGATTTCTAGGGGTCCACAGACAGAGGTTTCTTTTGCCGAACTGTTGGGGGAGCGACGCGACCCGAGCTTTTTATGTGCCGTCTACAAACGGTTTTGGCCAAAAGCCCCTGCTTAGCCGGCCCAAAAGAGCAAGAGATCCAGAGAGTCTGAGAATGCGAGCTGGCTCTAAAGCTCTCTCTCTTCTCCGTATCTCTGTATTGATTGCCCACTCGGGGCTGTAAATCAATTTGCGGTTTCTTGACCGCTGGCCAAAAGAGATCGGGTCGCAGGTCGCTCGGCCAAATATATATCTACAAACTAGTTCCAGGGCCCAGAGTATCGTGAATATTATGGGACTTTATGGGACATGTGCTCACGACCAGGCTTGACTAGATCTCCGATTTAATTGCTACTCAAGAACTCAGTTTCAGAACGTGTCACAACACGTTGTTGGAAATTTATTTGGTCTTAGGTCCTACAAAATTTTTCAAAGATTTAAAATGAATTATTGCATATTTGGTTTTAATGTTATGTAAACTACACACAGTTTTAAAGTAAAAGTTTTAATTCAATACTAAATAATAAAAACCCTTTGATGTATAGTTAATTCGTGATCTTGAGGATTTTAAAATATTTAAGAAACCAAGTATTAAACTTAATTTTAAACTTATTAAATTTAGAGGATGTGATTTATTTTTTAAATTAATATTTAACATTTTATATTCTAACCTAACATTGATATAATATTGAGATCTCTTTTGTAGGACTTTTGTTTGATAAGCATTTTTTAGATAAACTTTAAATTTGTTTGCGTAATCAATTTCGAGCTGCTTAATATTTTCAGTTCAAATATTCATTCGATTAAAATTTGTCAAAATGCAAGGCAACTTGCAATAAAAAACTCAGGTTGACCAAGAACAGAGGCATATTTTTTGTTATTATCCAGGATATTTAATTTTATGACGTGTATTTTTCATGATATTTATTTTGTGTTATAAGCATTTTGTTTATTTTATTTTATTTGAAGTCGGAAAACCATTTAACCATTTTTAGCTTATTAAAATTTGTTTATTTAAGAACATAAAACCCATGCTTTTGTGAAATGGTCAAGATGTTTAAGATATTAAGATATATTAGTATCAAATCGCGTCCAGTTTTATTGGGCTAAATAATGCACATAATTAGATTAAAATCAACAAAATCGATTGCTTTGATTGATACATGTATGGCCTTAAAAATTCTTATTATAAATTTACATATATTATTTATACAATTTTTTTTAAGATTTTGATTATTTGAAGTCTTGTAAATTTCCTAAATCAGTGCCGTATCCAGGATACTTTTGCAACATATTATTTTGAACCCCCTTTTTTCTCCGATGGGTCCACCACTGCCCTAAAGTAGTACCCTAGTAATTTCCGCCCAGCGATTTCTTTTCACCCAATGTGGATCATTGTGCTGATTCCGGGAATCTCTCTTAGCCAGTCCGGTCAAAAATAGAACTTTCCCTACAATACTAACTTTCCAAATATGTTGACCCCTCGGATGATGAGTTGAGATGACCCCTAGTTGAGGGCCAACTTTCTTCTTCGCCACATACACACATACCCACACATACAGACTAGAAACCACAAAAAAAAAGAATTTGCTAATGAGTATTTATGATTTTTTTATGCATTTCCATTAGCATCAAACATCTTGGCTCGGATCTCTTTTGCTCGTTGCTCGGCCAGACCTCAAGGCTAATGAATACATTGCGCTTCTCCCCGCATAATTTGGTTATTAAAACATTTGTTTATGTCGCCCATAATGGGCCGCAAATATGTTTTCCTTTTTTTTTCTCTTTTCCCAGACCGCCCTCGTCATTACAAAGAACTGGCCAACGGTAGCCGCGGAAAATTTAAATAATTGGCGCGGCAATAACATAAATTAGGTAAACCATCGGAGAGTCTGGCAGTAAAAAGTGGAGCACGAAAAAACATGGCACATAAATTAATCATACCACCCGTGGCCAGTGGCCCAAATTCGAAATTAGATCGCACTGCGGTCATCGATTGGCTCCCGATTTTATAGGTTTTTTAGGGAGCCCAATTAATATTCAGGCCAGGGGATCGATATCGGAAATGATTCGATGTAACCGCCCCAAGGAAATCATTTTTGTTTTGGGAAAGTTTCGCACTGCTCACCATAGATTCTTGTAACGTGCGTCACATTAATGTATGATCTTCTTTTCTTTTAGATGTCGAAAAGGTCTGAGGAAAAATTAATATTCGTTTTGTGGTTTTTGCAATAATCTAAAAAATATATATATCTAAGTTATATTAAAATAAATACTGTTTTAGGACAATAATTCAGAATAAAAATATATTTGTTTATGAACATATTATAACAAAATTTCTAAAGGTCGTTGGATTATGTAACTAACTTCTTAACAATTAAAAGTCAAGGTTAATTCAAAGTAAAGCTACATTTTTTACTGCTTACTTAGTAAACAAAATTCAAATGTAATATTTAAATTATATAAGACACAAAAAAAGTCGGAAACAGTAAAATAGAAACACAATAATATTAAAAAATATAAATGTTAAGATTTTTTGTCTATGAACATTGTTTTCTCTTAATAATTGTAAAATTACAATTGACAAGCTTCATAATTTATGAGTTTTTCAAACTCAATGTGATATTAACAAACTACAAAATAAAGTCCAATAGCTTGGTTCAACGGCTCAAAATGTTTCTGTGTCTGTAATAATACTCTTTTAATTCGTCCATAAAGAAATTTGTAAAAGTGCTACTGATAAAAGGAAAATCGTTTGGTACAAGTCTCCAGGCGCCTTTTAAAAACTATTTTTAGGCACTTAAGATTTATGTGGCCCGTTTTGTAATCTCTTGTGTATTAATTGACTTTATTATCGAACAAAGCCTACGGGACAAAACGTTATTGATTTAAATTAGCGAACAATAGGGGAAATAAGAAATAGTGGGCAATAAATCCCACAAACTCATAATCCGTCTTGCCAATATTCCGCTCGGCTCGCAACTTATAGTTCGCTGGGTTAAATATTTAATCTCTGGCACTAAGTGGAGCCGACTTTCAATGGGGTGAATGGAGAAAAGAATAAATTTCGCACTATGATTGATTTAAATGCCCGTTGTTTGTTGCTCCGAATGGGAACACATGCTGGCCAAAAATGGCCAACAGTATGAGATGTGGCCCGAAAAAGCCCCGAACTCTGACATCTGGGGGACGAACAGTGGGACCTCGCCCACTTCGGACAGTGACAAATGGAAGCGGCCTGACTTATTGAAAATCTCACTTTTGACCTCAAAATTGGCTCAAGATTCTTGGCCAGACGGTTCTCTCTTTCGTTTTTTGGCTATTTGTATTTTTCCGTATTTTCGAGACGACCCAAAATGCAAATTTCTCGATTTTTGGTAAGAGGCAAACTGCAACTGGAAATGGAAATGGACCTGCTAAAAGTCAACGTTCTGGGATCTGTCGGTTGTCCATGTTTTCTGTTTCTGGTTTTTGTGCATAAATCAGTCGACATCAGACATTTGCATAGTTTAATAATTTGCCAATCGGCCAAATCCCCTCCAATTTCGCCACATTTTACTTTGTTCTGCCAGGCCACCTAATTTCTTTTGTTTTTCAGGTGATTTTTATGTGTCTCTGCTGTTTCGCCGCCGTCTTTTCGGCGGCCAGGTGAACGTTCCTCCCCTGTATAAAATGTCTTTGCCGGGCACTTGCTGGACCATTTAATAGAGGCCCTCGTCCAGCGACAGAACCAAGTCCAAGTCCAAGTTTAGGCCAAGTCCCGATCCACAAGTCCAAGTCCGCAGCCTCCACATCCCATCATTATGGCAATTAAGTTGGTAGCCCTTTTGGCCATCGGCCTGGCAATCTTGGCCGTCTGCGAAGGTGAGTTTCCGATTGCTGATCGTTAATGATAGTTGTAATTAACGCGCGGTTACTAATTAATAAAAGGCTTGGCCTCTTCTTTGGCAAAGTCCATTGGTTCTGATGGATTTTTCAACATTTCCTTGGAAATTCATTCCATTCTTTTGATAAAATATAAGAACTTTTGCCTTTAAGCCTAAAAATTCTTATTCATAAGACAATATTTTTAATAATTTTATTTTTGGTAGATTTAATTACTGGATAAAGAACTAATTTCTTTTCTGATTTTTTTTTTTTATATTTTGGAACGATCTAAGTGAGGCTTGTTCCACAATCTAGTTGCTAAATCAATTTTTATAATAATAATTTATAATAATTTATAATTAATTCATTATTTTATAAATCATTATGGAGAAACGTTAAAGCAAATTTATATACAATTTTACAAATAGGTATAGTCTTAAGAACTCTTGTTTAATTTAACTTAATCTTATTCCATAAATTTGCTTATTATTTGCAGCCCGTCACGTGAGTGGCCATCGCAGGCAGCACTTCGAGCAGCGGGCGCTCATAGCGAAGCCGCACAGTGGTCCCCAGGGGCGCGTGTTCCCCGGTGCAGTGGCCATCAAGAAGCTGGTGCTGCTGAAGTTCAAGAAGATCGTGCCCATCTCGCTGATCCTGCTGAAGTCGAGCAACGAGAACGAGGCGGAACTGGTGCCCGTCTACCCCACCGACCAGATTCCCGAGAACGTGCAGTTCATCCCGACGCCCAACGGCATCTCGGGCCACAAGGACGTGCAGGCCATCGCCATTCCCGCCGAGCTGCACGACCAGCTGCAGATCAACGGTTTGTCCAACCTGGAGAACATCGAAGCCCTGCTCCAGAGCAGCTCCATCTCGGCGGCGGACAATGAGGGTGAGACCCCGGTGGGCAACAGCATTGCCGTGGCCCAGCCCGAGGATCTGGTGCTGGAGCAGCCGGAGAATGACGAGGATCAGCTGCTGGATGGAGCTGTCTCTCCAGCCGCCGCTCCAGCTTCTGCCGCCCCTGCTCCCGCTGCCCTGCGCCGCCTCTCCGCCGACGAGCTGCTCCGCTCCGGCGTCCGCAACTCCGCCCAGCAGCAGCAGACCAGCGTGGAGGAGATCCCACTGCTGCTGTACTCCGCCAACGAGGCAACCGGATCCCACTCCGTCGGTGGAAACTCCGGTCGCCGCTTCGTGGCCGCCGCTCCGGCGCTGCGTCGTCGCCAGCAGTTCTACAACTAGGATGTCGGACCGGCACCCACCCACCACTTCCCGTCCACTCCTCCTCTCGATGGCTGTCACTCACGGGCTTCACTGTACCACTACTACCTACTACTACCTACTACCCACTACCACTGGCTATTCTTTTTTTTTTTAGACTGAACTGAATATAAATTAACGTTATGAGCGAAATGACAAAAGGGGCGACTTTTGCTTCCGGGTGGTGAAGGGTCTCTTGTGGGTCTGCAGTGCAAAAAGGCTACACTGGCAGAAATTTGGGGGTCAGCAATTAACTCTCAGCGCGAGAGGACATTTTATAAAAGTACTTTAAGGACGGGCCGAATAATGGATAAGAATTTTCCACCATTTTTCATTTATTTCAGCCGAAAGCAATTTTTATTGTTAATTAATTCAAAAAGTTCGTTAAAACTTGTAAAAATATGATAATAGGCGAAAAACACTTACCAACATAATTATTGTATTGTTTGGAGAAACAAATAATTTTAGTAAATTTATTAATCATTTTATAAATTAATGGCTCATAAGATAATCTTTTATATGTTAAAAGGTATGTTACTTATAAAGAAAATTTATTAGGAAAAGGATTGTGAAGTTTATAATGCTATTATATTGAAAGTATTTTTTTGTTTAAAAATTTTATATTTTATAATGAATACCAATGAGGAAATGTTAAAGGAATTTTATTTTAATGGTGAGGCGTTTTCAAAATATTTTAAAAGCTTGTGAACAAGTATGTGGAGCATTAGAAGTTTAAAAATCAAATACAACTAGACTATGCATTTCCACTAATTGAAGGCAGATTTTTTGCTGTGTTGTCGAGAGAGCCGGAGATCCTTGTTTGGGGCGCTGCTTATCAGGCGACTGCAGTTATCAGGCCTTTGTGTTTGGGCTTTGTGCCGCTGACGTGACATGTCCTGTCTGTGCCTCGTCCTCGTCCTCAGCCTCGTCCTCAGCCTCGTCCTCAGTCTCAGTTTCAGTTTCGGTTTCGGTGTCCCGATCCCAGTCCCAGTCCAAATCGCAGGCCCAAAGAGTCCTCGTGTGGCAGGCTGCCAACAAATTTGAGCCAACAAACAAAGCAGCCACAAAACACATGGCACAAATTTTGCTTAGGCGCAAAAGTCAACGGCACAAGAGGCCCAAAGAAAGGCAGCCGCACAACAAAAGCGACACAAAGATGGGACACGTTAACCTGACATTTTTGGGTTAAAGCCACGACTAGATGATGTCCTCCGATCAATTTCAAAAAAACAATGAAATAAATCATCATGACATTGCAAAATAAATTAATGTACAATTTTTCTGCCCATTTCTTTCATACAAGTATTAAAATCCATTCAAAAAATGTCTTAAACATAGCGTTTAAATCGAAAATCCTTTTAGGTCTCTCAAAGTAGAAACTGTAAATGAAAAAGCTTAGAAATACGACAAGTAATTATTATTGTAAAGCCAATGAGTATACGATACTTATTGTCTTCAAAGACCATAGATTAAATATTCTCTTTTAGCCGAACATTTCTTTAAGAAGGAACTCATTCCCCGGTGGTGAGGGTATCAAAACTTTATTTCTTTCCTAGTGCAGCTACCTATATACCCCCCGCTTACCCTGTTGTGTGTCTTATTTGCCGCATTTTTGACAGGATTCCCCCAAGCAACAAGGCCCCCATCCACGGAGATTATGCAAGCGTTTTCCGAATTAGCCAGGCGGAGAACAAACAGAACAAAGGACCTCACGGGACAGACATACGCTAAAAATACTATGCTGTCACACTCAAAAGCCTTCCGGTTTAAGCTTTAAGAGTACATTCTGCTGTTTTCGTTTTACGAATTAACAAGTGAAATCACAATTTACATGAAGTGAAAGGGTGGGGATGATTTAAAAATATGTTACCAATATCCAAAGTGTATACAAGTAGGGACAAAAATATTTGACTGCATACTTTACATCCTAGCGTTTTGGGTTTTTCGGGTTTCAAAAAAACAATTTTATTTTGTTACTTGCCCAAAATCAAACACACAGACATAAAAGCACACTTTTGTACAGCTGGAAACCTAAACTATCCATCCATCAATTTGTTTTGATAAAACATCGATTTTAAAAAAAACGTTTTTTGCAAAAATTTATGTTATGGCCAATTTCCGCATTTTTGATAAAGGGGTACATCGTCAATTTTTCGAAAATTTGGAAAAATTTAAAAATTTTTAACTGTGAATGCCATTTGATTGTAAATTTTATTACGAATTTAACGGTGTATGACATTCAAACATTTGAGCATTATTTCCCAGGGTTTTGACACAAAAACCAAGTTTTTAATGTGTGTTTTGCGAATATTGGCGATTTTTCAAACAAAAATATTTCTGAACAGTCTTTTTGTTGTAACTTTGCCAAAATAAGACCCAAAGTCAAAAGAGTTGCAATTTTGAACAGCTGGCAACCTATGCCATCCATCGCTGATCGATTGAAAACAATTAATTTAGTTTTGACAAAAAAACCGAATTTTGAAAAAAGATTTTTGAAAAATTTATTTATGTCCAAATTTCGGACTTTTTTGTAAGGGGGTACATCATCATTTTTTGCAGAAATTTGAAAATCTGAAAAAATTTTAACTGTGAATGCCATTCGATTGGAAATTTTATTACGAATTCAACGGTGTATGACATTCCAACATTTGATCATTATTTACCAGGGCTTTGACACAAAAACAACATTTTTAATGTGTGTTTTGCGATTTTTGGCAATTTTTCAAAAAAAATTATTTCTGAACAGTCTTTTTGTTGTAACTTTGCCAAAATAAGACCCAAATTCAAAAGAGTTGCTATTTTGAACAGCTGGCAACCTATCCCATCCATCCCTGATCGATTGAAAAAAATTAATTTAGTTTTGACAAAAAAACCGAATTTTGAAAAAAGATTTTTGAAAAATTTATTTATGTCCAAATTTCGGACTTTTTTGTAAGGGGGTACATCATCATTTTTTGCAGAAATTTGAAAATCTGAAAAAATTTTAACTGTGAATGCCATTCGATTGGAAATTTTATTACGAATTCAACGGTGTATGACATTCCAACATTTGATCATTATTTCCCAGGGCTTTGACACAAAAACCACATTTTTAATGTGTGTTTTGCGATTTTTGGCAATTTTTCAAACAAAATTATTTCTGAACAGTCTTTTTGTTGTAACTTTGCCAAAATAAGACCCAAATTCAAAAGAGTTGCTATTTTGAACAGCTGGCAACCTATGCAATTCATCCCTGATCGATTGAAAAAAATTAATTTAGTTTTGACAAAAAAACCGAATTTTGAAAAAAGTTTTTTGAAAAATTTAATTATGTCCAAATTTCTGACATTTTTGTAAGGGGGTACATCATCATTTTTTGCAGAAATTTGAAAATCTGAAAAAATTTTAACTGTGAATGCCATTCGATTGGAAATTTTATTACGAATTCAACGGCGTATCACGTTCCAACATTTGAGCATTATTTCCCAGGGTTTTCACACAAAAACCAAAATTTGAATGTGTTTTTTGCGATTTTTGGCAATTTTTCAAACAAAATTATTTCTGAACAGTCTTTTTGTTGTAACTTTGCCAAAATAAGACCCAAATTCAAAAGAGTTGCTATTTTGAACAGCTGGCAACCTATGCCATCCATCCCTGATCGATTGAAAACAATTAATTTAGTTTTGACAAAAAAACCGAATTTTGAAAAAAGATTT
Organism: Drosophila elegans; assembly: GCF_018152505.1. Classification (NCBI taxonomy): domain Eukaryota; kingdom Metazoa; phylum Arthropoda; class Insecta; order Diptera; family Drosophilidae; genus Drosophila; species Drosophila elegans. The sequence continues at coordinate 5,644,786 of NW_024545513.1, forward strand.
TTGAAAAATTTATTTATGTCCAAATTTCGGACTTTTTTGTAAGGGGGTACATCATCATTTTTTGCAGAAATTTGAAAATCTGAAAAAATTTTAACTGTGAATGCCATTCGATTGGAAATTTTATTACGAATTCAACGGTGTATGACATTCCAACATTTGATCATTATTTCCCAGGGCTTTGACACAAAAACCACATTTTTAATGTGTGTTTTGCGATTTTTGGCAATTTTTCAAAAAAAATTATTTCTGAACAGTCTTTTTGTTGTAACTTTGCCAAAATAAGACCCAAATTCAAAAGAGTTGCTATTTTGAACAGCTGGCAACCTATCCCATCCATCCCTGATCGATTGAAAACAATTAATTTAGTTTTGACAAAAAAACCGAATTTTGAAAAAAGATTTTTGAAAAATTTATTTATGTCCAAATTTCGGACTTTTTTGTAAGGGGGTACATCATCATTTTTTGCAGAAATTTGAAAATCTGAAAAAATTTTAACTGTGAATGCCATTCGATTGGAAATTTTATTACGAATTCAACGGTGTATGACATTCCAACATTTGATCATTATTTCCCAGGGCTTTGACACAAAAACCACATTTTTAATGTGTGTTTTGCGATTTTTGGCAATTTTTCAAACAAAATTATTTCTGAACAGTCTTTTTGTTGTAACTTTGCCAAAATAAGACCCAAATTCAAAAGAGTTGCAATTTTGAACAGCTGGCAACCTATGCCATCCATCCCTGATCGATTGAAAACAATTAATTTAGTTTTGACAAAAAACCGAATTTTGAAAAAAGATTTTTGAAAAATTGATTTATGTCCAAATTTCTGACTTTTTTGAAAGGGGGTACATCATCATTTTTTGCAGAAATTTGAAAATCTGAAAAAATTTTAACTGTGAATGCCAGTCGATTGGAAATTTTATTACGAATTCAACGGTGTATGACATTCCATCCATTGACCATTTCTTCCCAAGGTTTTGATACAAAAACCGATTTTTAAGGTGCTTTTTTTGGGTTTTTAGCGATTTGTCAAAATAGGATAAACTGAAAAATTGTTAACTGGGAATGCCATTTGATTGGAAATTTCATGACGCATTTAAGCATGACATTCCATCTTTTGACCATTACTTCCCTGGGTTTTGATAAGAAAAGTCGATTATTTAAAAAGGTGAATTGGTTTTTGGAGAGTTGTTTCTTAGCTGTATTATTTGTTGCCGAAAAAAAAACTTATACATATACAAAAAATGTGTCCAATTGGGGTATAATAAGGCTATGGTTTATGTTTTATCGACCGTAGTAGGGTGGTGGCACGTAGATGGTGACCCTCCTGCCATTGCCGCTGCTGCTGCTGGTGCCGTTGTTGTACAACCGACCGCAGGGCGGCGGTCCGTAGTAGGTGAATGTGCACACGGTGCAGCAGTTGATGGGCGTGGCCACCACCATAACGGGCGTATTCCTGTTCGGATAGATGGGTGGGTAGGGGTAGGGCATGGGTTGCGCTGGAGGTGGCGGAGGGGGCAGTGGCCTTGGAGGGGGAGGTGGTGGTAAGTAAGGAGGCCTGCCGGGGGCACAGCAACTTTGTGGGGGTGGTGGAGGAGGTGGCGGGGGAGGTGGCGTATAGGAGGGATCCACCACGTAAGTCTCACAGCAGGTCTGCCTCTGGAAGGCCTCCAAGGTGCAGGGCGAGACGCATGAGTTGAAGAGTCCGCTGATCCAGTCGTAGATCAAACTGAAGGTCCGCCCCTGACGCTGGGTACTGTCGTAGGGTCCGAAGGTATCTATCGATGTGTTCAGTGGCGGCGATTCCCGTCCGGAATTCTTGGGGTTTTCCGGCTGCAAGTCCTCCAAGCGAGACGACGAGTGGTTAAAGTACACATACTCAAAGTTGTCGTTGATCGAAGTGGCCCTGGTCGAAGTGCTGTTTTGGGGGCGTGGCAGCCAACGCTGCAGACGAATCTTTTGCTGAGCACGATGCCGAACTGGGGGTTTAAGCATTTTAATCTTCAATAAATAAAGTAAGTGAAAGATCAAAGAAAACATTCCATGTCTTTCACCAATGTGGTGGCATAACTCTTTCGTGAAACACCTACTTGAATAGTGGATTAAATATAACAGAAACAATGTTGTAACTAAACAACGCCACTTATAACTTTTTAAAACAGTAAAACACAATCAATAAATTGAAAAAAAATACATTTAAGAACCTGATGTTGAGGGAACTCAAAGCCTCATGACATTCATAATTTCCATTTAACATTCAACAACATTCAACACCATTCAATACCATTCAAAAACATGCAATCATTCAACAATGTTCAACAAAATCTAACAACATACAACAACCACTTTAAAACAGTGTAATAATTCAACGATTTGGTGCTAAAAGTGTGTGTTTAAGTTAACAAAATGCATTTTAATTCTCGTGCTTTTGCGTGGGTGACAAAAAAAAAGTGGGTGTGTGTTTAGGGAATGTGTAAAACTAACGTCCGTAGAATCCGAAGCCACCGAAGCCGCCGAAGGCGTTGCTGTTGGCATTGGCGCCACCACCGCCGAAGCCGCCGAAGCCACCGAAGCCACCGCCATTGGCGCCGGCATTTGCGCCTGCACCACCGCCATTGCCGGCACCACCCGCATTCGCGTTGGCATTGGCATTGGCGGACTGGCCATTCTGGGCGGTGGCCGAGGCACTGCTCGAGGCCGAGTTGCTCACAAAGCCGCCGGGACCACGTTGGCTGTTCGTCTGGGCATTTGTCTGGGCGGTGGCATCGCCTTGGCCATTGTTGCCCTGGAAAATGCTCTGGCTGTTGGCATCGCTGCTGGCATCCTGCCGATTGCCCTCCCGCACCACCTGCGAGTTGGTGTTGGCCGTGTTCGTCAAGGAGCCGTACTCGTTGTTGTTCGTCGAGGTGGAGCCGCTGTTCGAGGTGTAGGTGTCGCGATCGCCCTGCTGCGTGTGGCCCGTGTTGGCGTTCGCACTGGAGGCCTGCTGCTGGCCAGGTCTGAAGTTCAGGGCCTGGCTCTGCGAGTTCTGGCCGCTCTCGAAGCCGCCGTTGGCCGTCTGGCCCTCGTGCGTGTTCGTGTTGGCGGAGGACACCTGACCACTGCTGCCGTCCTCGGCCAGATTGGAGCCAATGGAGCTGCTGCCCGTGTTGCCGGGACTGGCGTGGTTGTTCGTCGACGCCTGCTGGTTGAAGCCGGGTCCTCCCTGGGCATTCGCGTTGCCCTGCGCCTGGTTCTTGTTGCCCTTCTTCCTCTGCTGCTGCTGCTGCGGCTGCTGGTAGTATTCGTTGCCAAAGCCAGGTCCCTCGCCTCCAAAGCCAGGGCCTAAACGGGGGTTCAGAGGTAATTTAAAATATCAGTTGGTTGGGGAAACAACAATAGAGCTTAGAAATTTAACATCTTGTATGTTATTAACATCTTGTAAAAGCCATAATTCGTTTAAAAAATGTTAACCACCATTACACATTGCGTATACGTTATATTAAGAAATCTAGAAATTGCTAATTAATTTGACAGACTTACGTCCTCCGAATCCTTGGCCTCCGAATCCTTGGCCCCCGAAACCTCCGCCTCCGAATCCGCCGCCAAACTGCCTGCGCGGCCTGTCGAGTCCCAGACCGAAGGGTCCAGGGCCGAAGCCACCGCCTGGGTAGCCGAAGGGCACGAACTGGGCCCTCCGCTTGGGCCGCCTGTAGGCCACCTGTTGCTGGAAGGGACCGCCGAAGCTCTGGCCATTGGTGGCCGCAGTGCCGCCAAAGCCGCCGGTGCTGGCCGAGGTCTGACCCCTGCGCGTCTTGCCAAAGGCATTCGAGTTGGCCCGCGTGTCGGTGACGGTGACGCCGCCAAAGTGCTGAGTATTCGACTGCGAGTTGCTGTTCGAACCCACCCTGGCGCCCTTGCCCTGGGCATTCACCTGGGCCTGGGCGAGCGTGTTCGGATTGGCCACGTTGCGATCCAGGTCGAGATTGAGGAGTCCCAGGCCCAAGCGCAGGTCACCGTCGGAGCCGCGCTTCAGGCCGAAGCCATTCTGCAGGTTCTGGGGCGACAAGGAGGCGCCCAGACCCACGTTTCCGATCCGGAACTGATCGGCAATGCCCTGCGACACCTGGCCGTTGGCATTGGTGCGGGTGCGGGTCAAGGTGTTGCCCAGCTGCAGGCCGCCCAGGTCCACGTCCCTCGTCTGGGCCTGGCTATTGGTCACCACGCGCTGCCCATTCTGCTTGGTCACTGCCCGCGAGTTGGACAGACCCTGCGTGTACTCCACATTGTTGCCGAAGTCCACCTGCCGCTCGTAGGCATTGGTGTTGGCCTTCGACACGGATCCCTGTCGCTGGCGGGGCTGCTGCTGGAACACCTGCTGCGGCTGTTGGTAATAGACCAGAGGTTGAGGTTGATACTGCCTGTACTGAAGCGCCTGCTGCGGCTGGCGGTATACCTGTTGCAACTGCGGCTGCTGGAAGGCGAACGGTCCCTGCGGCTGGAACCCAAAGCCTCCGAACTGCGCCTCAGCTGGAAAAAAACACAATAAATATTAGGAAATGAATAACATTAAAAAACACATTTAAACTCCTCCTTTCCAAATGAATTTAAGCCACTCTATCTCTTTTCCAAAAAAAAAATTAACTTTCCGCCATACACTACGTATACGTAATAATATTGCTCATACGACACGCTGTCCTTACTGTGATTCCATCTCAAAACTCTGTCACAATCAATTCTAAGACTTATAATAAAAATTATTCAATTTCAGCTACACTTTTTTCAATAGAAATTTACTGCGTATAAGTAATAATATTGCTCATACGCCGTGGTGTCTTTACTTCAATACTATCTGAATTACTGTTACAATCATTCACTTAGGTTGTCATCAAATTAAGTAATGATATTAATTTATCTTCTTGTAAAACTTAAACTATTATGCTTTTAGTTCGATACCATCTTACAAATAAAGGATAAACAGATATACTGATAAAGTGATTTGCATTATTTGGCATCTAAAATAATTAAAATTTTGTACAGTATAAGTATAAGATTTTTTGAAAAACAAAAAAATCATTTTATGACTGTTTCTTCATCAATTTTATGACAACCAAATCAAATGACTCAACATAAATTACACATTATTAAGACAAAGAATGTTGCTTACATTTTTTTAGCCTAAAAAATATATGCCAAATGAACTTTATAGAACAAGTCCAGTTCGCTTCTTAAAATTGCAGAGCTGTGCATTCAAATAAAAAATAAATTCATTACAGGCTAATAGGTTTTGGGATTCAAGCGACATTTCAGCGTTTTTACTTGCAAGTAAAGCGAGCGTAAAAAGTGGTAGCAAACATCAGTGGAAAGTTCCGCAAGTTGCCATGACAGCAGTCAAAAGTAAACACAAGTCCCCAGCGCGATGCATTTATAATCTTTTCGCAAACTTGTTCCACACATTTTATTTCATTCTATTGTATTCCTCCACCGTTTTTAAATTCTTGTTCGCTTTTATTTGTTATATGGCACAGAAACGAAAGAGATGGCTAAATGCGAAAAAGAGATGGATGTGGGGAAGATCTCTAACTGGTTTATCTCAAAAATTTTGTTTAATTTAAAAAAGTCTGGCAACAGGTATGGGTAGAAAAAAAAAAGATATTGTCTTCTCTTTCTCTTTCGTTACTAGATTTCGACAGTTCTGAATAAAATTTAAATTGGTTTTGTAAATTTATTATTTATTATATTTATTTAAAAATCTTTAAGAATTTGTTTAACTAAAAAATGTCTGGCAACAGGTATTGTTAGAAAAAAAGATGGAAATTATGGTATTTTATGGTAGGAAGATAAAAGAAAATAGATATTTAACGCAAGTCGATACTGATCCTCCGGAAACCTCGTGTTTTTCCGATAATACGGCTTAAAAGGCGGCTAGAACAGGGATAAACCTTTAGGCTTTTGATGTCGTTTCTACCTCGCCATCTTTCTCTTTCTTTTCCCACATTTCTGTCTCTTTCACCGTTTGTGAAAGAACACTTTCCTCTGTTTTTCTGTTGACAATGCAACGCACGTAGGCGCAAAATCCAGCGATAATTTTGCAATTATTGCTGTAATAACAAAGGCTTGTGTGTGTGTGTGTGTGTGTGTGTGTGTGTGTGTGTGTGTGTGTGCGTGGGGTATATATCCTGTCATTATGTCCTGTCTATGCCCGATTCCCGGCGCCATGGCGTATTCCAAAAATATTTACCTTGCGGTTGACAAACTGCCAGCCAGCACACAATTAATCCAACAAATGCGTGTCGCATCCTGGCTGCGTATCCGTATCCGTGCTTCTGCGTCCTCCTGTTTTCCGTACACCCGTGCACCCGTACACCCGTAACTCTCGTCCTACCCGTACTCTGAAAATCCGTATTCCGTTGCCGTACACTTGCCGTCCTGCTCGCACCTCAACTGGGTGGCTAATTTTCCGTTGCCGTTGCGAAAACAGCGCACGCAATGAGCGCGTTTTTGGCCGCTGGCCGACTTTTATTGTCTCTCCGCCGTGTTTTTTTGCGGTCCGCTGTTCAGTTTGTTGTTCCGCCGGTTCTTCTCTGCAACTCTTCCGCTCTCACTTCACTGGAAAAAAAACTCCTCTTCCCCCAAAAATAGATGTGAAATAAACATTAGCACTTCAAAAAACATTTTGGTTGCACAGGTATATCACCGCGCTTTTTAAAAATTTCTTGTTTATATTTCCATAAAAAAAAATAATTTTCTTGGCAGATGTTTTCATTGAAATTGTATTAAAATTTCATTAAAATCACTGAATAATTTATATTATAAATCTTACTATCTTTTATTTTAATTTACTATTTAAGCAAAATTTAATTTTTAAAAGCTCTTACATAAGATCCCCAATTTTGTTTATTAGACTGTCAGACGTCTGTCATTTCATTAATATTATAGTGAATACACATTTTTCTTTTAATTTACTAGGGAATAAAATATATTTTTTTTCCGTGTACCTCTCTGGATTTTTTGGGTTTTCAAACACGTTTTCGGAGAGCGCGATGGAAGTTGTTGGGTGTCGGACGTTCCGTTTCGTTCTAAGCCCGTTGCCGGTTTGTTAATCGGGCTTTAAACTAATCAATAATTAACGCCCGACTTGACGTCCAACCGTCAATATGCCTATTGTTCGCTGCGACAGACCCCCGAAAAAAAACGAAAATCACGTTTTTCTCGTTTGGTGGGGGGAACAATAAACAAACACTTTGTCTGATCACTTTTCGACGTTGTTTTTTTCCTGTTTCGATCACAAGCTCGAATTGTTAATTTTTTTTCTTTTAGGCTTACGTTAGAGGATTTCTCTTTGGGGGGATTTTTTCACGGAGAGAAAGGCTTACATGATTATCCGGGCATATATTTGAATCACTTAAGGTTCTCCAGTCAAACAGAGAAAGCCCTGAAGTGAAATGATGCCTTGATGGTCATTGTTATATTGATTTTATTTGTAAAAATCTTTTTTTAAGTAAGCACAAGCCATTTAAATTGATTTGAATTTATGAATTTTTAAATTATTAAACTCAACCACATTTTTTTGAAATAATCTCAAACCATTTTAAAGAACTCTTGAACTGCTAGGAAAATGATTAAAATATTCTTCAAAATCTAATTAAATTCTGAAATAATTTTACAAGACTTCAAAAATGATTTACATTCAACGAAATAAAACAAGATTAATATTTAATGCTAATTTAAAAAAATATATATATTACGCTACATCTTAATGGTTTAAATTTTGGCAATTGAAATTAATGTTCTGTCTAACGCCATGTTTATAAAAATCTCGTTTGAATGTCGAATAAATACACACCCAATAATTGTACTTTAACTGACTTGCTAAACCTTTTGAATGACTCTAATTTTTCGGGGTAATTCCCATCATCGACCTTAGCACAAGTGGGCATTCGTATGAATCCCCGGCTCACAGTTTCGGTTTTGATTTCCGCTGAGCATCTGCCACTTCATGGTCAAGTTTTGAACTTCAAATGAACGCGCTGTAGGTCAATTGAAATCCGTTCGCTGGGCGCCACGTTTTGGCCCCCTCTTACCCCATTTTTGGCCATCTGCCACCCCGCTTTTAGCCACTTGTAAACCCCTTAAAGCCCCTCCCGAATAAAACAAAAAACGGCAGCCTCCACATTTGGTCAGCAAACAGACAAACAAATAGAAGCATCGACAAAAACCTGTCTTGACTCGCCTCTTTTTTATTTGTTGATGTTTTCTTTTATTGACAAAAGTTTTTAGCGCTCTTTTCGGGTGGCAGGGGTTAAAATGAACCCGTCCCGAGAACAAAGTGAGTGAGTGTGTGGAATAAAATTAAGCCAGCAGGTTCTAACTAATGAAGTTGTAGATACATTTGTATCTTTCGAATGGGCTGCTTCCCTTTATGAATTAATTGAGCTGCTAATAACGCACATAGCAAGCTGATTTGCAGGTCGAGAAAGGAGCTAATATCTTTAAAAAAAACGCCTTTTTTCGACTAATTAAGTACCAAATATTGATTTAAATTCTAACCAAATACATATACTTAGCTTTTAATATTTGGAAGTTTTAAATATTTTTATAATAGGCTAAAAATATGGAACTTTTATCTTTGAATATACCTAAAATAAGAAGAAAAACTGGAATAGGCTTTCTCAATCTAAAATACCATAAAGTTTATACCAATAGTGAATAATTTAAATGTATGTTATATTGAAAATTTCTGTATTTGTGACATCTTCTACTAACAATATTTCTGGCTAATAATGTGCTATTCTGTTTTTTTTTTGGTTGAAATTTTGTTTACAAATCGAAATTTGTACACTGCAAGAAACCAGTGAACGGTAACAACAACAAGGCCAAAGTAAATTGGGTCAACACACACACACACACACAGAGGCAACTTTCGCTGGAGAGAGGGAGAAAGAGAGAGTGTGTGTGTGCGTGTGCGAGAAAGGGAGGGCCTCACTTCAGTTTGGTGTTCGATATAAAAAATTGGTTTTTATTGTTATTTCATTTCTAGCGTTTATCGGTCTGGCGGCATCTTTACGCTGACGATTCCCCCTTTTACCCCTCACTTTCTGGACGAGTTCCCCGTCTCTTTTCGACCGAGCTCCCCCATCCCTTTCTGGCCAGCTTTTATGGTTCTGCCTTGAACGCGTGAAATGGAGTAGAAAAATTGTTTTTCTATCAAAGGCAAAATATCGCAGCAAACTCTCAAGCCCCCCCAAACGTACCCTTTCCAAATATTTTTCCGTTTTTTTCCCCCATTTTGTCCCCCTTACCCCGCTTTCCCCGCTTTCCCCCCTTTCTATCAATTTAATGCCCACAACTTTTCTGGACACGCGGCTTTAACTTTTTTGTAACTTTTTTTATTTTTATATTTTATTTTTGGTTTGGCCGCTGGTTTCTGGTTCCATTTGCCGATGCTCTCGATGCCACTTGTCCTTCGCACGAAACTGTCTGACTTTGATTTGCGCTGCTAATTGGAGTTTCATTTGCTTTCGATGGGGAACATGCATACGTATTGAGCACTTTACGGAGGGCGAGTCCAGGGGTAAACGTAAGCCCTTATTTGAATTTGAATTCACTTCGGTGCTGTGTTCTGAGTGTTTTCACTTGCCGGGCAAGTTCAATTTAATAACATTCCCAGGTTAGGCCTTAAACAGTAATTTTTCCCAATTCAATGCAATTATTTCTCTTTCCTTATTTACAACAAAATAAACTGATATTAATTATTTTAAAAAGTGAAGTAGGAAACTCACCAAGTGAGCCTAACCTTCTATAAAACCAATAAACATGTTTAATAATTTTGAATTTGATGTAATAATATTTATTTGTATTTATTTGCATGCGGAATATAAGAAAACCTGAATATAAACTAAAAACCAATTGATGGTTTTATTACTTGTAAAATATGATACATTAATAAATCTAGATCCACAATTCTTTTGTAGTTATTGCTATACCAAAGAGGACTTTTCATCTCTTAAATGTTACTTTTGAAATTCTTTTATTTTTTGGCGACTGATGAGCATTTTATGATAATTTGTCTTGACAAATTTTTTAAGTTGCAAATTTTGTTAGCTGAAGTTGGCGAGATGCAGACTCAGACACAGATACAGATACAGTTGCGGATGCAGATACGTTGTGCATTCGGTGAGCCATATGTTTGTCTAGGGTTGCCACGCACACATATGCCGCACATCCTGGTTGCCCTTCCGTCGTCCTTCGTCCTGAAGGTCCTGTGTTTGTTTCCAGTTTACTTCTGCCGCGTCTGCATTGCGTCTTTTGTTATTATTACATTTTCATAAATGCAAAAGATACAGATACAGATACAGATACACACACGAGGACTCGTTGATAAATTCAGCAAAGTTTTGTCTGCCATGCGGCTCGTTAGCTGCTCGTCTTTCGTCCTCAGTCCTTCATCCTTTGCCGTGCAACCCCCAACTTTATACGCATGAAAAATTGCCTCCAACTGCAGCGCTGAAATAAGATATTTCAATTTTGTATTGTAATTTCAGAACTTAAAATGTAATTTTTGAAGACATAAGGGAGTCCATTGTTTGGCACCCACCTAGCCCTCCCCTCTCCCTCCCCAATCCCTGACCTTATCTTACGTTCGGTTTCCTGCTGCTTTTGGTCCCCTTTTCCTTTCAACTTGGGCTCCTAACTTCTTCCGAAGTAAACCCTTGTGTCTGCCGGATAGATGGTTCAATATACATATATATAAATATATATAAATGTATAAGCCAGACATAGCCAACTACAGAGAAAACAATATTTTCATATTTTCAGGTAGACATTTGGTCTTATTTTGTTTATTGAAACTTTTATAGAACTATTTTCTTTATAGAAAGCTTAAGAAAATTGGTTATTTAACATTTTATGATGCTATAAATAAATACTTTATTAATTAGTCACGATATTGGTCTCATTAAATTTTAAAGTGATTATATACAAATATTTAATAAAACAAAATATAGAATATTATAACATTTCAAAAAGTATATTTAATTAGTCAAGTTCTTCATACATTTTTGTCACAATATTTTCACAAGTATTTATATTTCAGGCATTACCGTATAAAAAATGTATACAAAATAAATCCAATTTTGTGGTGGAACCTTACATTTTCTCGCTGTGCTTAACCCACCCCGGGCCTTACTTAACCCCTTGCCACCACCAATTGTTGCTTCTCTTTGGGAAATTATGCAAACAGGCCAAAAAACGACGGGGCCTCAGACAAGAATGAGATGTCTCTTCCTTCTCCTTCCGCCGGACTCGCTTTTTGCCCTGTAATAAAGTAGCAACTGCACCACCATCACCACCACCACCACCCAACCACCTTCTTCGTTTTAACTGCATAGGCGGCACTTTTTGAGACCGATACCCTGGAATAGGCCGTAATAAATATCGCAATATTTGCCCAAGTTTACCTAGCCAAAAATTTGCCTAATAAATAAAGTATTTGAGGCTGCTCCAAAAGGATTTTAGTGTAAAAAGTCACCCGCAGTCTCTTATATACGGAGTAAGAACTTTAAATTACAGCCATAAAATAAAAGAAATGCTTATCAAGGTGATACTATTTACCGATGGGTAACATTCAGAAAGTAGCATTCAAAAATGTGTTTAATTTTTTTTATTTAAAAAATATCAAATTTTTAATAAATTAAGTTTTTTTTAAATTAAAAAACAATTTAAGGACTAAACTATTTTTATCTTGTTGTCATGAGTAAGATAAGGTAAAAATACAATTAAAGAAAGTTATTTATGTACTTTAAAGTATTAACTACTATTTTGAGTATATCTGCAAACCCTATATGTTAATCTAAATCGACTACGCAAGGATTAGCCATCATATTAAAAAACGTTTATCAATACAAATTTCGAAATATAATAAAAAAATAAACATAATGCATGAGTCTAATTTTCTTGCGGTTTTCAAAAGCTTGCTAGTGGGTCTCTTCGGGGTCGTTTCTGCCCCAACCGCAACTGTAGCACTTTAACTATTTTATGTGCGACGGGGGGCTGGGCGGCGTGGGGGCGTGGCATTTGTTGGGCTGCCGCCTTAGGGTTGCCTGCACGGGCTCAAGTTTTTGGCAGCGCTTAAGAACTTAACACACAATGCCAAAATGTGCAAGCAACAAAAGGGTGGGCGGCGGATGGGAGGGAGGGGGGGTGTGCCACGCCCGCTGGCGCACAACACACGCAAAAGTTTGCAGTAGTCACCGCCTTAGCCCATTCCATTTCATTCCATTCCACTCCCCCGCACCGCCATTTTAACCCACTGAAGCCCCACCACTGGTGACAAAGCTGGCAGCGTCGTGTGTTGTAGGAAATGAGCCAAATTATGGCAAATTGTTGGCAAAAGTATTTAAAATGAGTTTATTTTCGAAATAAAAACTTCTTGTTGCGAACTTGTGGGCGGAACTTTTGCGGGTGCGAGTGCGGGCAGCCGCCGCTAGGTGGCGCACGCCGATGCCGGCAATGGCGAACTGGCAAGCTGGCAAACTGGCATACTGGCATACTGGCACTTTCAAACTCGCATGAGACAATTAAAATGCCATTAGACAAGCAACTGCATAAATGAGCGAATCAGTCGAGCGGCCCGGGGCCAAATTTTCGAGTCGAGTTCAAATGAATCCGGGCGAGCTGCGCTGAGCTGAGCCAAATTAATGGTCAGCGGAGCGTGGGAGCTGTCGGAAAACGGATTAAAATCATCATCAGGCGAATCACTCGAAAATGAAGTGCGAATGGCCGCGGACTCCCGGTTCTCGATTCCACAGAATAGTCCCATAGTTATACACAACATTTATAAGCAGTTTGGGCTTTTGGCTTAATCCCACCTCGATGATAAGTAAAACAAAAAATAATATATATGTATACAGCAAGTCCAGGGCCAGTTTAAGCCCTATTCATGATTCCCGATGCTTATTTATTCCCCTCTGCCATTTAAATAAATTCATTCGCACTTAGAGCATCATCATTCAACTGCCCAATTACTTTGAAAAATTCGCACCCACAGAACAAAAGCCGAAGACAACTCGTTGACAAACCCTCCATTTCGGGGGAACTCACCAGATCCCGATCCAAATCCGAGAACAGAAACTGCAGACCACACAATTATGACTTGTCTTTGGGCGACCTTAGCTGTAAAACAAAAATGTTGAAAAGCATAACAACGGAATGTAAATCCTTTCAATTGAAATGTTACATTCAGGGGCTGCCAGAGATTCAGAATCGGATTCACCAACCCCAACTCGTCAGCAGATTTTCCTTGTTGGCTGGCTGTTAAGTTATTGTTACTGGTGCCAACTGGCTTAGCGACTCGACTTCGTCTTGTGGGTGGGTGGCATCACCCACACCACCCCTCCACCCAACCACCCACTTTTCGGTCCACCCTTGTCCCCAAAATCCCCCTTTGAATAGTCGTCCTGAGTGGAAAGAATAAGTACATGGGGAAAAAATCATGTATGAATACATACTAATGTCATACTTTAAGCAAAACTTAAAACCATCTGCTAAATACAATGAAGTCTTAAAGAATGTTATGAATTATATTCATTACCTATTTTTTGCTTTTATTATAAAGTGCACTATATCCTAAAAATATATTTTTTACTTTATTTTAAATGTTTGTTCAATAGTATCGGCAATACTTTACTTCCTGGCTATTAATTCATAATTTGTAATATTTTTTTTTAAATTAACATTTAATTTTTTAGTTTTTGTGTGTTTTCCAGTGTAGCCTTCATATTTTCTATTTGTGCGTCTCCCTGAAAGACCCTATTTTGCCCCTGTTTTTACCCCTCCAAATGTGTGCGTGTGTCAACTGGCTTAAAGTTGTGCGTGGATTTGTTTGCTAATTCCATGGCAAGGCATTAGCATAAAATTGTGCACATAAAACGCCACTTCAGCTGCCACTTCTCCATCTCCATCTCCATCTCCATCCCCATCGCCATTTCCATCCTCGTCATCTTGTTCTTGGGACTTGCTTCATCATGCTCAGTGTTTGCCAAATCTCATTTGCAGCTCATCAACAGGTGCAGTTCCTAAAAAATATAAAAAAAAGACCAAAGCGCGAAATTGGACAGCAAACAACAAAAGAAAAGCAGTTGAGAAAAAGCGCCGAATAACAAATAACAAATGCCCTTAGCTACAAAATAATGGCGGCAGTAAAAACTAATTCAAAGAGGAGTTACCAAAAAGTTCGTTATAACAATAGATCAAATTTAAAACTAAGTAAATATGAAATTAAATTAAAATGTTATTATTCACCAAATTAAATCATGTTGATTTATTTTTAGAAGTAAATATGAAATTAAAATAATTTGTTATTGTTCACCAAAATAAATTATGTTGATTATAAAATCTTTTATTTAAAAATCTCATTTTCAAAGCAGCTAATAATTTCTTTTAAAATGATTTAAATGTAGCAATTTACAATAACTTCTGTGCCATTTCAAGTCCAATTTTGTATTGACCCAAGAAAGTAATAGAGTATTAAGACAACTCAAAGCAATGAGGCAAAGTGCCAAAGACAAACGAAATGAAAGTGATAGAATGAGCAAAGAAAGCCAGGTCCAAGATGTAAAGTATACACTGAACTTCTCTGGAAAAGAAGTCGAGTAACAATGAGTATCAAAGTCAATAATTACTAGAATATTTAAAAATATAATAAACTGAATTTATTGTATTGCACATAATAAAAATAAGAAATGACAATTTACGTGCTCATAACCGAATAAGAAAATAATAATTAAGAGTATTTTTATAGCTAGATGTAAATTAGACATTTAGGTAAACAGATTACAATATGATTTTATATAAAGTAATACAAGTAAGGATCGAATTTGACAAGTGAATAATATGTGGATTACCACTGTTCAGGCTATAATTATCCTTATTGACAGACAGAAATTCCTTGCTCCCGAGAACATAATCCACATATTGCTATGGTGACGTATTCCGTATTCCTGCACCCAAAAGTTTTTTCCGAGCGTAATGCTGAATCAACAGAGCTGTCAGCTCGGACAATCCTCGGAGCCATTTTGGCGAGTGTTTGCCTGAGCCCAGCGATTGCGTCGTTGTCTCCGCATCTCCGTATCCTGGAGAGTCCTTTCTGGCTCTTCCGTGTCTTATTTTCCCGGCTGGTAACAAAAACCCAGCGTGAGATAGTTAATTTGTTTTCACTTCAGCAACAAGAATATCATCCACAGTCCCCTGGCTGCCCAGGCCCACTTTCACCCCACTTTCACCCCACTCTCACCCCCTTTATCCACCACTTTCTTTGGCCCTTAGCCGCTCACCACTTTTGGCTCATTTATTTTCAGTTTGACGCCTGAGCGCTGCTTATTTGCACAACAATACACAGCAGAAGGAGCGATGCTACAAAAAGGGGAAACAGTGAAGGGTGCACTGCAAAAAATACAATACTAGCAAAATGCAATGAAAAACTGGATTTTTACCAAGAAAATAGGTGAATATTTGCATTTAAGCAACTTAATAAATAAGTTAAAATATTATATAATAATAATATTTCAATAATATATCTGATTCAAAAATAGTAAGATTTAGTTTAAAATGAAATTACTTTTAAATATTGTTGTACAATGTTAAATAAGAAAACAATCTAAAGAATGATTGTTTTAGTTTCTATTGATGCCTTAAAATAGTTTTCTGCCAGTGCAGCCATTGAAGAGTGGCTGGCAGCGAGGGAAGGTTGAGAAGTAGCCGCTGTCAAACTTATCAAATGGCAAAGCGAAGAAAAAATAAAAGATTGCACAAATGAAGACAACACAAGGGTGTAGTCTAGGCTTTGTGGAGGAGGGGTTTTCGGCGAAAAGGAGGCGGTGCCGACAGGCAGTTGACAATTGTGAAAATAAAGAAGTAGCAGGACGATGGGGATGGGGATGACTATAAGGATGAGGAGCAGGATCCTGAGAAGTAACAGAGAGATTGTCACAAAGCAAAATTAAAAACGCAAAAACAAAGGCTGCCTTCTGGGGCGGGGGCTGAAAGGGGGTTCAACTCAAAATGTGGAGCAAGTGGCTGCAAAGTTTTATGGCAACACCGAAAGGAGAAAGGAGGCCTTCGTCCTGTCCAGTCGCAAAATTGTCACCCGTTTCTGTCACGGCTGCAAAATGTTTCAATTTGCCATTTTATCCCAGCGACAATTGTTGTTTTGTTTTGCTTTGTTCGGCGGGTGGTTTTCGGCTGCTTTTCGGCTGGTTCACTGACATATTTTAATTAAATTGTTTGACGAGCTGAACGCCTTGCCAAAGATCCCCAAAAATCATCAGCACTTTATGAGAGGGATTTATTTTTGGGTGCAAACGACGCAAGATGAGACAGCTGCTGATAAAAATAAGTTATAGAAGATTAAAGGACTTCACTGCAGGCCTAAAATTAAATGGGGTTGAGTATGTCGATATTAAAACTTTACTACGAAATCTTAAAATCTACACTACAATTTTATAAGTTTTTAAATTCACCAACAAGTTTTTATTAATTGTTCGTAACAAACCAGTCTGTTATGCTGACTTAAATTGGAATTTATGTTTTTCGTTTTCCTCTGCTTTTTTTTGTCTCTTTCCTAACTCCCTTTACATCTGTCCATTGTTCCGTTATGTACAGTCTGGGCCATTGTTATCATGCTATCTGTATTTAGCCTGTTTTCTCTCCCTACTTCATAGTTTTCGAGGCCATTTTGAAAAGCACCTTTCCCCTTGAATTTTACCCTTCTTATTTTCCATTGTTTGCAAATACACTTGGAGAAATGTTTTTCTAATTTATATTTTATTATATTAATTATAAGAACATTTAAGATTTGAATTTCTTTATGTTTTTTTGTTTGACTTATTATTATTTTTAATAAATTCTATTTAATATTGTCAGCTATGTTTAACACTTGATTTTAGTTTTTTTGTAGCTATTTTAAAATGCAAATATGTTTTTGCCGTGCTGTGATCAATGAGATAAAATATATTTTATTATGTACACAGCAGTACAAAACAAAGGGGCACAGAACGGTAGCGGATACCAATTGCCAGGGAGCCACAGAGCCGATCAAATATTAGAAGAATTATGAGAGGTCCGCAGTTCCGCCATTTCACCCGGCATTCCTGACTTCCCCGCCCAACTCTCGATATTAATTATGCACTCGCATTCAGTGCTAAATTCGCACTATTCAAACATTTTGCCATTTTCGGCAAACGAACAATTAAAAGGCCAACATTTTGGGGCACGCAGAACGGGGCCTGCTATCAAATTTGTTGGCTTTTGTGATTATTTGATGGCCAACAGTGTAATAAACAGCTGGAATATTCATCGATGGCATTTGCCAATTTTTTGATTGCCCTGGCCGACCACGCCCCCAATTTCCTGACGCCCCCTTGTGGTCTTGCCCAAAAACGTGATGAACGCGTAGTGGGCCAAAATCACGAGCAATTAAAAGTGGCTTGCAAATTAATTCCATAGCCCTGAAACTTAAAAGGGACTTAGGCTCCTCGTATTTTTATTTTTTTATTTTGTTTGCTTATCTTTATATTATTTTTATTATTATTATATTATTATATATTATATTATATCGATATTATTCGGTGGACTGTGATTTTGACAGCGGCCAAACAGGGTTATATACCAATTCTTCCAGTTACAGATTACTGAAATAGCAACAACGCCGCATTGGCGTCGATTTTTAGTTAAATAATTTTTTGTTAATTTTTGGGCTCCAAAAAACATCCTTATACTTACAGCAAAATCTGACAAAAATTATGCTCTGCAGAAATAATGAAGAAGGAAGCGAAAGACATTGGCGACGAAGTGAGCCAGCTAAAATAAATAAACAATGAAAGACACAAAAAATCAAGTAAAAGAAACAGAGTCGAAATGATTTTCTAAGTAAGTGCAAATTGCGTTTTAATTAAAATGTAAAAATAAAATACACAAACAGAGGGAGTCAAAAAACAACACTACAAAAAAATAATAAAAATAAAACAAAACCCGAAATGAAGACGGCGAGAAAAAAATAATTAAAATTGGGAAAAGTAAGTCGGAGATGTATTTCCGTTTCCCATTTTCCTGTTTTCCCGCTCTGTTCGGTGACAGCTGCTTTGGCGTCGATTTTTCAGCCATTTTTCGCGCTTTCCGCGCTACGTGCCAAAGTATTAACTCACTCTAAGCTCACAAAACGCGTAAATGTCACAATTCCATTTATTTTTCGTATTTATATTTTCTTTGACTGGCCCCGCCCACCTAATGGGCCGCCCATTTTTCGCTTTTCCGGCACTTTTCCTGTCTCTCTATCATTTGGCCGTCTTATCAGCATACCACATCCCCAGCGTAAGCTCTCGATTGGCCTGTGAAAAATTATTTGACAAACAGTTTTCCGCACGCGTTTTTCCTTGGCGCTTTCCCTTCGCTTTCCTCGGCTCCCTTTTCCTTCCTTTTTTTTTTTTTTTTGTTTTTGCCCGCCTTCCCTTTGGCACAACATCTTTTTTTCCGCGAGGCTGAGACATAAAAATGCAAACTTTTTAATTGGGTTTTTGTGTGATCGCATTTGGCTAAGGCTTGCTTTAGGGGTTAGGGAATTTTTCCGGGGGCTGGGAAAATTTTGGGGCGTGGAAGAGGTGGGGGGGGGGATTCATTGAATTGGTAAGTCCGCGGGCCCGAAAATCCCCGTTGATGGCAGCCATTTGACGTCGCCAACTGGTGTGCTCGAAATTTTAAGCCGCTTAGCTTGACCAAAACTTCCTCACACCAAACACGGCCAAAACCCCTTGTCCGCCCCTGGCCACCTAATGAATTCGCGCAGTATGAAAAAAGTAAAAACAAAACGGCAAATGTTGACCAAAATTGAAGGCAACACGCTGAGGGCAAAAATTAGGCTGGCTCAGCTTAAAATTTTGACTGCTTCATGGACTGCTCTAAAGTATCACCAGGACAGCAACTATTTTTGAGGTTTTTAAGGGTATCAAATAAACGTATTGGACTTGGCGATAATCAAAAAAATGAAACAATTAAGAAAGATCAAACAAATCTTAGAAAAAAAATTAAAACAAGCTGTTTTCCTTAAAAACGTGGAAAGTTTCTATAAAAATAAATTTTAAGAAAGGCTTTTGCCCAACAAACATCATTATTATCTTCAAATCTTAAAAAAAAAAAAACAAGAACTTCCCTTTGAAATAAAATGATTTTTGGCTATTTAATAGTCTTTTTATCGATCGAAAAATTTAAAAGAAATATATTGAAAATTCAATAATCAAATGGAAATAGGGTGCTCTATACAATTAATTAGTTTGTTAAGATTTGCTCCAACAACCCCTCTTACAAATACCCTTTTTGTATATCTATTTCCATAGCACAAAAACATACGTGATAAAGGGTGAATCCCCAGAGATAGAGCTGCTCGAACTCTTTGCGGGCTGTCATAAAAGTAGTATGTAGTATGTATTTATTGATTAAGCAATTAGTTGAAATTACACTAAGCACACAAAAGATACATCTCCACGCAGTTAATGCCCGTGTGTTGTGGTGTTTTACTGATGGCAGTGACTGTGACTGTGACTGTGACTGTGGCAGTAAGCCCACTAACCCACTCGCTTCAATCGAACTTGCACCACTTGCACCACCCAGCCTTTTCAGTGGTTGTGGCCCTGTGTAAACATACGCAATATCCACACAGCAAAGGGGAGATAGCCATGGGTATGGTTGTGGATGTGGATATGAGTATGGGTATGGGTTCCCTATTCCGACCATCCGACTATATAGCCATGTGCTATTTATGCCTGGCACACAGCACAAACACCAGACTAACAGACTAAAACCGAAGCCCCGCGCTGGGTGGCAAATAACTTACTCGGAGTCCACATTTTTTCAGGCAGCGAATAACAAATGGTTTATGAGCTGGTTTAGCATATGCTCTGTAGGAAAGGGCTGCACTATTAGCAGGGGTCATGAAACAATGCTGGCGAATCGGTTATAGGTTAGGGGATCGACTTCATTTAATTAGCCAGTAAAAAATATAGTTTATTTCTGTTTAGGCTATATTTAAAAGAATATTAAAGCAAAGCATTTCAAAATAGCAATATTAGACTTCATTAGAATATAATGCTTAAATTATTTGGGGTCACTTTTCTGCTTAAATAATTTGAATTGATTTTATCTTTCATTTTAAGAAATTTAAACTATTACCGATTATATTGTACAAAGTAATTATAAGCTATTTATAATGTTAAATAAATCTAAAGCTAAATCTTTTTTGGGACACTTTTCTAAATAACTACTAAGTTTATTGAAGAAATGAATTATTACTTAGGAAATAAATAATTACAGATTTGATTGTAAGAAATAAAATAAATTTTACATTTTATGTGCCAAAACAAGAATTGAACTAACGATAGTACTAAGATTGTTATTTCTTTCCAGTACTGTGTTTAAACTATTTATGAAATTTTTTGCTTGCTAAAAATATAACAATTGCGTCTTTAAAATCGGTAATTAGACTTTCAGCATAAAGATTTATTTTAAATTAAAAATGTGATTATTGTGTTTCGAAGTTCATCTAATGTCGAGCATTTAGAGCATTCCGATTTCGTTTTGGCCGGGGATCGTTGGCTGATTTCCTTGTTTGCATTCGCTTTGTCGGCTTTAACTGGCGGCGCTTTAATTGCTGCCGGCGGGGAGAGGGGGCATGGACGCTGGAGTGGGCGTGGCAGGAGGGGGGAAGGGGGAGGGCCAAAAGCAGCAGGAGACCGGCAAAAGCCAAGCCAAGGAATCGACTCCCAATGGCGGCGAATTCTCTTTGGCTTTTGGCTCGCATGTGTTGCCATCGATTTGGCCGTTTAACATCTATCGCCTGGGACTTGGGGCAACAGAGGGTTAAGGGCCAAGGGGAAGAAGCAGCAGCAGCAGCAGATCAATATATATGTCCAGCAATTTTGCACATTTTCCACTGCGTGTCACCTGCGCAGCTCAGATAAATGGCCAAGAACTAGGATACGACACGAAGGGTGCTTAACCCATTTTACTCTATGAAACCCAAGCCAGTCTCAATGAAGTTGATCTTACTAAATGACTAAGCAAAGTTATGTAACTAGAAGATATTATTTTACATCAGACATTATTAAGAATAATATAATTACTTAGAAAAATTTCTTACATTTTTAAGACAAGTCAAAATAAAAGATATAAAATATGCTTGGTAATATAATATAAATTATTTTTATAGGAAAAAACAATAACTAAGTGTTGGGGATAAAAACAAGATTTATGGATCTATCCAAGCCGTTAAAATATTAATAGCAAAGT
The DNA here is from genome assembly GCF_018152505.1 of Drosophila elegans. Classification (NCBI taxonomy): domain Eukaryota; kingdom Metazoa; phylum Arthropoda; class Insecta; order Diptera; family Drosophilidae; genus Drosophila; species Drosophila elegans. The sequence goes on from NW_024545513.1 coordinate 5,666,100, forward strand.
GGCTTTAAATATTGTTGACCACTTTTGCCCCGGTGGGTTAAGAATTTTCAGTACAAAAGTCTGGAAAATTTGGGGAGGCGGAGGGGAGCCTGTAACTGCCGCAAAAGTTTCGCAGCCAGCGGCGATTTGTCGATTTATGTGCTGTGAATTGAAATGCAGCCAAGAAAATGCTCTAATGCAAAGCCAAACCGATGGGCGGAAAGGCGGAAGTGGAAATGGGGGCGGGACCAGTGTCACCTGCTAAGCCAGTGTCCTCCTGGGTTATTAAGGACCCTCCTCCCATCTCACTTTGCTCCTTTTATTATCTCACTCGATAAGGAAAATAAAGAAAATTTCCAAAAAAAAAAGAAATAGAAAAGCAGGACTGGCGAGAAAATGGCCAAGCGCTGAAGCGTTAGCGACAATGTTGACCGTTAGAGCCGAGTACCGAATACCGAGTGCCGAGTAACGCGGGCAACATGGGTTAAGGCGGGTGCTTCGGTGGTCCGGGGGGGCGTGTTTGACCCCAGCTGGTCCGCTGGCTGTCCAACTTGTCGCTGCGATGATTAATGGCCAGCAAACTGATAAATCAACTTTGTCGCTGTTGCTGTCACTGCACAAACACGCCGCAAAATGCTGCGCCCCACCAATGCACTGCGATAAATACTCGGATCACACCAGTGTGAAGTGTGAAAAATTTGAGATTTCTGTAAAATGATCTAGTACATTTTGTTGTTTATAGATAAGGTTAGGCTATCTTAGGTCTCTCTGTATTGCGTATTTGTACCTCTTAATATTATTATTATTCAAAAACACAACAAACAAGAAAATTTGCTTATAATGTTAAGCCTCAAATGTTAAGCGTTAAAGGAGGTATTGACGTATTTTTTAGACTCGAGCACTGAATTTATTTTAACTAGGCGTATACGCAATGTTAAGGTTAAGCTTCAGAGGCTTTGCATATTGCGTATACGTAGAGAAGTAAGCTTCTAATGTTCCATAAGAAAGTATATAATCTTATAATTAAATTTCTTCAAATACTTCCTTAAAGATCTATGAAATTAAGTATTTTTTAGATCCATATAATGGAAATTTTTTTCAGTATCCAAGCGCATGGTCGCAATTTTTGAGAGGGGGGTAATCGGGGGAGGGGGCTACTTTTGGTGTGCCCCACATTCCTTGCATCGTTCCCGGCTAGAAATTCGATTCGTTTCAATTCGTTGCGGCTCACTTGAGTTTTAGCTAATGTTCGATATGGCCACGCCCCTGGCCAGCCCCTCCCCCTTTGTCCGCCCCCATTGAGCCGCCCCTGTGCGGCAGGAACACAAGCGACATATGCAAACATGACCATTTTGAACGTCGTCCAGCTCGGATGCCCCTGCTCCCCTGCCCCTCTGCCCCTCTGGTCACTCCTTTATTCCATCCTTGCCGGTGACGTTCCGAAAAATTCGATTCTCGACTGCCCATTGTCTACCGGAAATTATTTTGCAGCTAAGCAAAGAATAAAAGCGAAGCGATTCCAGCGAAATAACGAACTTTAAATGCCCTGCGAAAAAAAAGAAAACAAAGAATGATTGATCTAATTGTCTGTAGCGACCATTTAGCGATTTTTTTTGCGAAACATTGTCAGACAAGTAATGAAGCTTTAAAGGAATTATGCATTTTAAAGCTTTACATGTACTTACAATTTTATAAACAAATAGGGCACATATTATAGTACTTGTTCAAAATTAATAAGTATAACTGCTACTGCTTTTTTAATACGTAACATTTATTATACAGTATATTGCAGTATATTTAAATAATTATATTTAAGCCCTTAAAATGCAAGGAAACCTCCACGCAAATGAGCAACAATAAGCACATCTTTGAGCTCTAAAAACCGAATTAAACGTTTAAAAAAACCCCCCACCCCTTGGCCACTTTCCCAGCCTCAAATACTGATTTTCGTGCAACTTTCAGCCGACTTTTATGGCCGTGTTCATTCGCATCGGTAATCCTTTGTGCCATTTCCAGAACCTCGCATTGGCATTCATTGCATTTCGCCATTTGGCTCATTAGACACATTTCGTTGGCAATTAAGTAAATAATTTGCAAGCCGCAAAACGTTGCAGTGGCTCGTCTGCGGTCATCCCCTTCCAACCGCCAACCACCACGCCCCCCCGCCCTGCCACGCCCTCGCCCTCCGCCACCCTCTTCGGCGGTCGCAACCTGTCCCGTTTATTATGTCGTGTGGGTCAGCGGAGGGGAATCCGTTGTGGTCGCCTCCTGCGGTAATTTATGTTACTGCACCGAGTAAATGCCGCCAAAGCACAACTCACGCGGCACTGAGAGAAAAAAGTAGGAAAAATATAAAAGCTAAATTAAAAGGCTTCTGAGCTTACCGTACAAAAAATATTGTTTAAGCTACATGCTTTTAAAAGTAAAATTGTATATATAATCATCAAAATTTAAATATAGCCAGACACAATTTAACAACCACATTTCGGGTGGAAGATTTAGTAGTGCAGGTAGCATAGGGTTAAAGTTAGTGCCCAACAAAATTCTTACATAAATAAAATAATTATTATTTATTTTTAAGGAATATGGTATCGGTAAATCACAAATAAATATTAAAAACACTAGAACTAAGCAGCTTTTCTCAGTGTAACTGACTTAATCAAAGGCAACATTTTAATTAACTTATGAGTATAGATTTTTTACACTCTAAATCAAAAACAACTTAAGTGTTGCATGAAATAAATAATACATGTATATTTATATAATAAACTTAATCGGAAATCAACAAATAAAAATAAATTGTTATTGTTGCAACTAAAAACCTTTGGTTATTCTATAAAAATGTTTATAAAGCTATTATAAAGTTAGGTTTTTACTTTTTTTTATTGACAAAGCTATTTATCCTTACTAAATACCTTGCTCAAATTTGAATTTATATTCGTAAGCTTCCCAGAAATTTCTCTCAGTGTCAGCGCACACAGTCACACGGTATTCACTCAGCCAAACACATACACACACACACACACACACACACCAAATTCCCTGTTTGTGTTTGCGCTTTTGTTGTTCTGTTTGCCAATTGATTTGAAAATCGCAGCAACAACAATCACAGCGGCCGCGTGGCCTTCTAATGCCGAAAACATTGCGCTGAACCTGCCCCACCTGCCACGCCCCATTGCCCCGCCGCTGCCGCTGCTTTTTCGCACGCACTGTTTGCCTGCCCCTAAAAGTATGCAGCTCGCATATTTAAATTCTCGCTAAGCTCTCGACTTTGGCGCGTTCCGTTTGGCTCAGAAATTTGGGAGGTAGCGCCCAACCCCCCATCGAAAGCAAAACAGCCCCCCGCCCATGTCCTGATTGAATTTCATGGCAGTCGAGGGATTTTATATTGAAGTTCTTCAAGTTTTGTGCGTGAACTGAAAGTTGTAGTGCAACGAGCGGAATGAAGTGATGTTCATATAAAACATTAACATTATCAGATGATTTAAACAGTAGTTTTGCAATCACTTCGATGTCTCCTATTTTTTGACACCGTACAACAATATTTAATTTTAATAAAATGTTAGAATATGTTTTACAAACTGAAGTGTAGATAGTATTTCCAAACTAATAATTTATTCTCTTCTTGCCTGTTTGAAAAATAGCTAGAAAAACAAATTAAGACATATTTTCAATCAATGGTTTACAAAAGGATAAACTCCAAATAAATATATATATTTTACATACAATTTTGTAATTTTTGAGTAACTTGTATAAAAGAGCTTATTGAGCCATAGTAGCGTTTTAAAGGTCTGAAATTAAATGCGGCTTAAAATTAGAAATCGAATTCCATCCATGTCCCGCCATCATTATCATTAACCCCCAATCACCTGAGCTGCGCCCACCTCCGGAATCAAAGGTGTCCTTCTCCGTCGCCATCATTCATCCAACTAATCTGGATCCCGGGATTCCAAGGGAGGATGGGTGGTATCTGATAGGCTTGGTGCGAATCTATAACTCAGATATGTCCAATAGAGGTGCCAACAGCTGGGAATTGTGACAGGAACAAAATCATTTTATTTACTCAATGTTACAGACATAATAAAACATCACATTGAATTCACAATAAACAGTCTTAGAATATACACAACTATTATATTTGATGAATAAATTGCTTACAAAAACAAAAACTAAAATAAAGAGTTTAAGTATCTATGACATTTAGAAACCAATTAAACAATATTCTTATATATTGTTTTTGGAACAATTCAAGCTAAAAAAATGATTTTTATATTCTAACAAATATTTAAAAAGTTAATGTGGCACTGAAAAACTATAAGTTCAATGTCTTGTTATAAAATAGAAACAATTTGATAAGCCAAAAATCTTAATGGTGAATCGTTAGGTGAAAATCGTTATAAATATCACAATTAATCACCGTGACTTTGGTGCAGCTCTGAAAAATGTTGATAAGCGCGATGCCAGCAATTCGACACATCCCCATTCCCGAACCGTCTGGTCAAGGACAATGGCTAAAATGCGATGCAGACGCTTTTCCCCCATTTTCCGACCGGCTTTTCCATTCCTTTCCACCCCGTTTTCCCCATTCCCCATTTTCCCCTTGCCATTTTCCACTTGCCATTTTCCACTTGCCATATACCACTCGGCGTGTCCGAGCGTGGCTCCTCCGTTATGACGATGTCGCCGTCCCATCATCGTTGGCATCGCCTCCTGGTCCTTGTTTCTGCCACTTGTTTATGCATGTCATTGTTTGCATGCAAATTCCAAGCACAGCCTATGTACGACTTGCCCCCTGTCCCCTGTCCCCTCTTCCCCCTTTCCCCACCACTGCAAGTCCTTTAAAGACTTAAAGCCAATCGCCGTCTGCCGACAACAATGTCCTCGCCAGAACCTAGCTTTGTGAGTAGGTTGGGACATTAGGAGCGGGGTGCATGGGATGTGGATGTGGCTGTGGATGTGGATGTGGATGTGGCTGCCTTGGACCTCGGCTGCCATTTTAATTGAATTATGGCGGCGGAGGCGACTTCAAAGCAGCCCGACAGCCTGATAAGAACAAAAGTATGCTCGCCGCATGGAATTTCCCCTGGTTCGACGAAGGGCAAAGGGCAGGATCGGGGGCAGGAGCGGGCAATGGCGTAATGGTGGCGTCTTTCAAATTATAAAACACCGACACAGTGTGGCCAGAGGCAAGATTTTAGCTTAGCACTCAGGGAAACACAATATATTCATGGCGCTTTCGACCGGCTTTGGATAAAAACTGCAGAAAACTACTGGCTGTGTAATAGATTTTTTATGCCTCTGGAAACCATAAAATCCATCAAAAAATGGAAATAAAATGAAAAAAGGTTTCAAATTAAAACTAACTATCTGAAAGTATGGGCAATTGCGTATGTATGCTTTCATTTACTTTTTCAGGATTCAAACAAAACTGTCATGCCAGTTTTATCATCATTTTCTTTAGATTGTTTAATTAATAAAGTAAATCTATTTTAATAAATTTATTATTGTATCGTTTTTATAAACTGATTTTATTTATTTATTACTTAGAAAATGCCTTGGCTTAAAAGATAATATATCTTTGTTTATTTTACTATTTGTTTAGCTTAGAGTAGCTTTATGCAATATCTATTAATAAAAAAGACACTTTTGAGAAGTCCTATAACTTTAACCTTTTGTTTATAATGATCCTCTAATGCGTGGGTTTTCGTATGCGTTGGCAAATTTAAGTGTCCTTGAGAACCTTCCAGCATTAATTTCGACCCACAGTGGTGTCCATTGTTTTAACCGTGATTTTTTTTTTTTTTGCTTCACCCAGTCTGGTCTCGCATTTCAGGCGAGTTTGGCTACGTGAGAAACTCGAGACTTGGTTCTCGAGTTGGGACCTGTTGCAGAATCCTCCGACAGTTCGCAGCCCTCGGCCAGCAGTGCATCGCCAGAACAGGAAGTGGATGTGAGTGTGGATGTGGAAGGAGCCAAGGAGCTGAGGAGCCGAGCAAAGCCTTGCCCACAGAAACAAAAAAAAAAAAAATTGAAGGAAGGACGCGGGGTGGCACCGCAAATTATGCCAAGAAACTTGTTAAACTTATTAAAACGAAACCTCAGCGTTAAGTTGCCAAGTGCAAATACACATGCTGAGACACTGAGATTCCTGGTGGGTGGAAGGGGAGGGGAAAGGGGATGTGCCACGCCCACTTAGGGAAGAAAATCCAGTGGAAAACGGGTAGGCGAACAAAATGCCAGCGAGCGGTAAACAAGTGGGCGTACGGCATTACATGTGTGTGGGCGTGGTCTGGATAGAATATATGCGTTCACATATATATCTACATACTATATATGCGAACATATATGTTATAATGCGTGTGTGTGTGTGACAATTAAAACGCAAGGATAAATGAGAGAATGAGCGACAAGTTGCGGCTTGGCGGCTGCATTGCAGCAAGAGCTATAATTTACTTTGTAGGGACACAACAAAAACTCCAACAACAACAAATACAACGAAAAAATAAGAACAACAACAAAACAGGTATGAAGTACAGCAACAAGCACTTTATAAAAATCAACAACAAAAACAGCTGGTGAGACAAAAAATACAATTGCAAGTACACCAACAAGTACCAACAACAGGTACACCAACAATTACAACAACATTTGAAACAACAGCTTTTACACCAACATTAGCACCAAAAAAGCAACAGCAACAGCAACTTTTTTAACAAGACCTACAACAAAAATTACAACAACTATATCAAGAACTACAACAACTGGCAACTACAATTGAAGGCAACGAAGTTTTTGAGCCAAACTTTTGCCCAAGTTGAAATCTCAGCCATGTCGTAAATATCGAAGCAGACACTCAAAGACTCCGACCCCCCTTTTGGATGGTAAAGGGGGGGCTCTTCAAACCCCCCTCATCTTGTCTGGATTCTTCAACTTGAGTTTTATGAGGGAACCAAACAAAAATAGAGCGAAAACAAAGCGAAACGAGACAGATGAGAAGAGCTGCCAAGATTCGCCATATCCCTGCCTCTTTCTACCCATCCAGACCCCCTCTCTTTCTACACGAAGTTCATTTGCAGCAAGAGTGGGTAGAACAAGAAGAATAATTAGCCATGAGATAAAAGTCAAGCGGGAATTTAATGAAACTCCTTGGCAAGTAAGCGAATGAAATCTGAGAACGATCTGCGAAGACGCAAGGGGATTCCGGGGACAAAGGAAATATATAAGGGAAAATATATAGGTGAGTGCTGTACATGGATTAGGGAAAGCACTAACTGAAATTTAAGATAAGCTTTTAGTAAATTGCAGATTAATTGTTATGGATATCACAACAAGCTTTAAAAAGAACAGTGTTAAATAAATGAGAAATTTGATGTCACAAATAAAATGAAACATTCAAAAGCGATATAAATATACAAAAAAAGATTAATATTAGCAATAATAACAGCTAGCTAAAATCATAATAAGCTTGTGAAATTTTCGTACAGACATGAACCTTGAAGTAGCCAAAACTACAGAAGGCGCTTAAGTGTCGATAAACAAACCACTCATTTTCTGATGCCTGCGGGCCAAAAGCCAAACTTCTTTCTAATGATTTAACCCGAAATTAATTGTCTTCGGCCTGGGGCCTTTTCGACCGCAAAGAACTTGGCCAAAAGTTTGTGGCCCACCGAAAATGTGTCGCCAATTTTCGTAAAAAAACAGAAGGAAAGAAGGAGGAAAGGGCAACTAAAAATTCGAAATTGAATGGCAATCAGCACAAACTTTAAACAATTTGTCATTTCGATCGGTTTTTGGCTTTCGGGGGCCTGTATCTTCGTGCTGCCTTGGCCCAAAATGGCATTACGCATACGCCACGTGATCCGGCCCTCGTCACGTGCCCGGCCACAAAAAGATTTGTTGCGCAATGTGGTCGCTCCCATCGACTCCAGTGCACTCCATCTCCAGGCCACACCATCCGCATCCGCATTCGCATCCGCATTCGCATCCGCCAGCCCTACACTTCATCCTATTCCAAACTGGTCCTTGGTCTTTGTTTTGCTGCAAGTGTTGCAAATAATTGCCAGACGAAATGAATGTCCACGTCCAGACAGGGGCGGAGTGGGCCCCTAAGGGGGCTGGAGTGGAGTCGAGTGGCCGGGCATTGCACAAAAACAGGGCCACACAGCGGGAAAATTGTAATAAACCTTTGACCTTTGTGAGGATTTAAGTTGAAGTATATAAAAAAAAGTACTTCAAAAAAATACATTTTTTTTGGTTTGCTGTATTTTTAAAAATTGTATAGCTATTAAATTCCAATGAAACAGCCAGATATCAGTTTATTTCATTTTCTTTAAACAATTTATTACATTACCATATACAAATTTGAATTTTGAAGGCAAAACATTTTTAGTTAACACTTTTTCCAAGCTACTCTACAGTCCTTTATTTTTAACATATTAAAATTTAGTAATTCAATTTAACTAACAGGGTCTCGTTAATTTTAAATAAAGCCTCCTACTTTCTCGCAGTGCATCCAAAGGCGTTGCGGCAGATGTCATAGTGTTTGCTGACTTTTAATGCCGTCTGGTCTTGCTTTTCCCTTTCCCTTTCCTTTTCCTTTTCCGGCTGCCCTCGCATTACGTAAAACCGCTGGCGGATCCGGCGGAGTGGGCCACGAATCGATGTCATCGCTGACTGTCGCCACATTCATTAATCAACTGGGTCAGGGGTCAAGGGTCAGGGGGCAGGGGACAGATGGGTGTCATCATCTAGCCAATGGCAAACAAATGAATGCTGGACATTGATGGTGACAGCCTCGTGTTTATAATTACAAAGCCCCAAAAGCCAGAAACTTTGATTTCCCAAGAAGTTGATGACATTAATGAGTTGGTAAGTATTCCCGTTCCGTTTCCTTCCTTTGCCCATGTAATTAATACACTACACAGCGACTGCTGAAATGCGAAGAGTATAGGTGCGGGCACTCATACGCCCCGTTGCCCGGCTAAGCAAACGGAAATTTCAATCACGCCCTTAAGCCCCTTAGCCTTTTACCTCTTATCCCTCCACCTCCGCCTTCGTCTCCAGCTCCGAAGCAATTGCAAACTGCACAAAAATAATGACAGGCACTGTATGCATTTTTGCCACTCATATCTGGATTTTTCGGCCTCCACTTGCGTGACTCACGTAACGAGTCCCGAAAGGTATACGAAATTCTGGCCAAAGGAAAAGCGAAATCCAGCAAAGTGAAAATTTTGTGGAACGAGAAAACGGGCTCGGCTAGATTGAGCTTTGAGCCGAGGGAAACCCAAGAATGTGGAATGGTTTTATAGATTCCAATTAAAAGTATGATGCCCTTGTGGAGTTTGGAAACTGCAAACTGCAAACTGCAACTGTTTCGCCCTAAATTTCAATACATTTTCAAGTTAACAAGCTGATAACTTTTCTAAAAATTGGAAAAAGTACATATTAATTGTGGCAAAAGATGTGATTATAATTAATTTTGGCCCTAGTATTCGTTTAATATTTACATTTTCTGACAGTTTTGTTAACATTTCCAACGTTTATTTTTTAAGAACAAAAATATAATATATATTTTCTTTACATATAAAGCTGTTTAATTTTTCATTGATTTTTTATTTGTAGATATGCGATAAAATCAAACACAATGCTATTTAATAAAGACAAATAGTTATATTGAAAATAACTGCGTTCCCCTCATTTTCAATTAAATTCTCATACACTTAAGACCTTTTCTGTTACTCCACTGAACACACCTGCAGCCAATATTATTTTCATGCATTTTTGAGCAGCGCTCAAGCTTGGCAGCCAACGAAAAATTGATGAAAATGAAAAGCTATGGGACTCATTGCACTTATACAGTGCCACCCAAACCCCTTTTGCCTGGCCATTAGGCGTAACAAATTTTCACAGGCGCAGAAATGGAGGAAAATAAGAGGGAAAAAACAGAAGGAAACACGACAGAAGCCGACAAAAAGTTGAAGTTGAAGTTGAAGCCCGACCAGCAAAGGTCCAAGGGGAAAAGTGTGGGGAAACTAAAGTTTGCACTAAACATCCGGCGGGAAAAAGAGGAAAGCGCCACTGACGTTGGCAGGCATTTTCATAAAATTAAACACAAAATCCAGCCGATCGAGGGCGGCGTCCGCCAATAATAGAAAAATACTCAACGGCAGCTTACAATGTTGCGGTGATGTACGAGTCGGGATTGCAGTCGGTCGATTGCAAGTTCGACAAAAGGCTCAGCAAAATGTTTTGGCACGCACAGTCAGTGGGGGGATAAGTAGTCCAAATCTTGCCGGAATGGGCAACTTTTCCGGGGCCAATTGCTCTTTAAAAAGCCATATTTATTGCAAGCAAAGTTTTCCTTGACTTGTTTTCCTTTTCATCAAGTACCAGTGAGTTTTGAAAGAACCAAAACGATTCTTGTTTTATTTGTGCACTTGTTTATTTCAATATTAACTCGCGATCCCAACTTTTTGATTTTTCTTTATCAAAATATTACAAATATTTTGTGTTATCATTATTTTATTTTAAGTAATACATTTAGGTGATGGTTAAGAAAAACCTTTTCCTTTTCCTATCATACGATTTATCACATGATAATAAATTAGAATAAATAAGCTGTTTTAAAATAGAAACAGATTTAAACTGGATTAGCAATACTACAATACTGCTCTTATTCATTTCTCAAAATGGCAGATTTCATTTGTGCCCTTTTTATTTATACTATATGTATGGCTTAGAGGCCATATATTTGTAGCTGTCTCCCTGAGTTTTTGGGTCCTGAGTTTGGGGTTCAAGGCCAAGTGGCGAGGCCAATAGGGGGACGCACCTTTTTTTTTCACAGTGAGTGTGTGTGGCAAGTTGTCAAATGGCACTGACACTTGACCCCTCACTCCACGCACACATTTATAAATATTTATATGCTCCGTGTTTGTGTTTCCCCCTACATCGTGTTTCGTGTGCGAGTGTGTGTGTGTGCGGTTTTTTTCGGGGCTGTCCTTCAGCTCATAATCCTTTTTTATTGCAAATGACCACGCCAAGGAGGCGTCGTGGGTGGGGGCGTGGCACTTTAGTCAGCTCATAAGGCTCATCAACAAGTTCATTTTACGGTCAATTCATTAAAAAAATAAAATAGAATAAATAACCAAAAAAAAATAACGAAAGGGCCGAACAAGTTTTTTCACTTTTTATATGTTCTCTCTCCTCATTATACCCTTTATGCATACAGGGTACTGCGGAGCAGTTTGCTAAGCAATAAGTTTGGAATTTTTAGATTTTACAAAATTATACAAGTATCAAAAAATATAAAGTACTTTAGTAGGGAAAATTAAAGTATTTGTTTTTTTTTCTCTATAAAAAACGAAGAATATCCAGGGTATTTTCACACTCCATCACATGTCAAGCGATGCATCACCCTGGGTTTTTTCTACGTTTTATTACAATATTTAGTTGGCTCGGAGGTGTGGCACATGTGTATTGTGTGTTGACCCTCATTTGCTGACATTTAGTGGCAGTTTTCAGCAGCCATGTCAACGGCGGGCTTGTGTTTGTGGGTGGATCTTTTTTTCCAGTGTGTTGCCGTGTGTGTGCGTCATGCTAAACATGTCAACCAAACCCTTCACCTTCTTCCACCTGATAACTTTTTCTGTAGTTTTTTTTCTGATGCCCTGTGTGGCGTTCCTCGTTTTTTTTATTTATTTATTTAATTTTCGCCTGCCTTTTTGGCTTGGCTTTAATTTTATGATTATTGTTTTTTCCCCACTGACGCGCCCACCTTTTGGGCCAGTCTTTTGTTCATTTCTTAAGTGGCGCTTTATAATGTTGACAGTTTTATTGAGGCGCAAAATGTGTTGGTCATTTCTGCCTTTGTTTAGTTATTGCCATTGAGCGCCCACACCCAAACCCAAAACAGAAACTTTTCTCAAAGGTATGACAGATACACAAGGGTTTTCTGTGCGCGTTTCGTTCTCTTTTTTATTGGGGCAAGGTTGGCTTGTTTGTTTGCTATCCCAAAACCAAACGGTTAAGCTATAGTTCAGGACTTAAGTCCCCTCATTTGGCAAATACCAGATTTCATCGCATACTTTCGGGCCAAATTGGTTGGCTAACAAGCTTGGCAATAGTTGGTCCAAACCGTTTGAAGTGGCCATCAAATACGCCATAAGTTAACCAACTCGTAGCTTAGCCGAGAGCACCACTAAAATTCAATTGAGCCCGACATTTGCAGCCAAATAATATCAATAAAATCGCTTTTTAAACAAGGACTTTTAAACTAGAGGTACAAATTCAAAAATAAACTAGTTTAAATATATTTGAACCTACCAGAATTTATTTCATTTGGATATACGTATATGATATTATTTTAACCAGTAATGTAATTAGCTGCATGATTTACCTATAGATTTTACCAATTTCCCCAACAATTTGGACTTGGTGATAAAAGTTAAAGCATACATAACGTGGAATTTTTTCGAATGTTATGTTTCTCATTGTCCCTGACTTTCTCTGTCTCCAAATGTCTTTCTCCAGAGCAGCTTTTTCGCAGTGACAAAGTTTCCGCATTAGCGAGCAGAAACTGTGGCATACATTAGGGCGCTTTATTACCCAACTTGCCGAAATCTGGGATATCAAGCCCGATTTTCCCTGTTCATTTTTTTTTTTTTTTTTTGTTTTCTTGGTTGTATGATTTTGCGGCTCATTTGGTTTTATTAAAATTTTCACGTTTTTCACGCTTATCAAACGCTTACAAGCTTTGATTGTGGCCCATTGCTCTCTTGTATCCTGCATCCCGTATCCTTTTTCCCCATCCCAGAAATCCAAAAATTTTACAACACCTCAACCCCCACTTTTTATCCCGAACACAGACATCATCCCCTATGTGAGCCTTTACTTTTATGCTAATTTCCAAAACTGAAATGAATAAATGTCTTTTCGGGTCTGGGGGCCCCGCTGCCTTTTTCGTTGCTTTTATTATTGTTATGGAAATTTTTATAGTTTCCCCATCATTTAGTTGCCCACACACAGAAAGGCGAACAATGTCTAAACGCTTTTTCAATTCAAAAGTTCCCCAAACATTTTTTGCATGGCGGCAACCTTTTTGTGTGCGGCCAAAGTTGAACATTTATTTTAAATACAGACAGCTGTGCTCAGACCAATAGCTGAAATGCAACAATAAAAATGTTTATAAAGCCATTTTTACAAAAGGTTTTTACAAATATTTCGGGATAATAATTAGTATTAAATTTTGTTTTGCTTTAATTTTTGTAATACAAAAAAAGTTATACAGTTGCTAATAAAGTACACGACAATTTTGGGTGAATTTATTTATTAATATACGACATTTTTTTTACTATAGTATACTATTTTTTTGCGCATAGGTGTAGCGGAAAACACCCGTCCCAATTTCGCTGTCATTTGTTCTAACAGAATTGTATGCAATAAATAAAAATTACACGTTCAACAATTTCTATCTGGGCGCTGTGATCTTCTTTCAACAATGGACGGTAGGGTTGCCACCTCCACTTCGGACCCTTTTCTCGCCGCCCGCCCTTTGTGGCCTTCTAATTGGATATGTTCAACGTTCGACGTTCGACGTTCGTCTTTGACTTTGGCTTTTGACTTGACTCAACTTTCCAGGCCAGACAACGGCCACATTCCTTTCGAGGATAACCCAAGAATGGAGATGGGGGTGGGCAAAGAAAAATGTCGCTGGCAACTCTTTTCTTTTTTTTTTTTTTTTTTGTGTGTCGCTGCAACCCTGCCGGGGCAATCAGAACTTATGTTTACCCCAATTAAGGTGAACACGAGACCGTTTTTGCGATCCAATGAGTTAGAAACAAGATAAAGGACCCAAAGCCCGGACAATAAGCCCAGGCTCTGCTCTATCCGGGGTCCCAGTGCCCGACCCCGCTGCCTGGGATCCCACGTTTCAGGACCCAGGACCCAGGACCCAGAACCCTGTTCCTTTTCCTGCTCCTGCTCACACTGGAAATATTTAATGGGGCCTTAAAACATACAGGCCATTTTTATAAAATAATGGAAATGATTTTATGATTTTATTTTAATGGTAGGTTTTTTATTTTGGCTTAAACTTTCTGAAAAGTGTTACAATGTATTTTATTATAACTCGAGGGTATGTATTATTTTTGGCAATATTCGAAACACTTTATTTAAAGCGATGATTATAGTGTAACTTTAAAATGTTTTTTTTTTTTTTTTATTTAAATTTAATGCAATCAAGTCTTAATGATTACGCATTTGAATAAGATTGAAGGAATGGTGAAAACTGGATTATTATTTTCTTTAGTAGCCTTTTATTTATTTTTGTAACATTATATCTATATTTTTTGTGCAGTGCATGTTTGCCGCCTGCTGCCGTGCATGTTTATGTGTCCTCGTCCTTCCCACAACAATGCTCCAGGATCGTCGAGGGGCGGAGCAAAGAGGGGCTGGCCAGGGACGGGGAAAAAAGGGAGCTCGAAGGACCAGCTCTGAATGCCGGAGCAATGATTAAAAATTGTGCAAGCGTGTGGCGGCCAGCGATGTCGATTGCGGTTCAACTTTCAGTCGCAAAACTGTGGCAGCTCTTCAAGGGGCAAAAAATCAAAGGGGTGGCGATAGGGGGTGCTTAGGGGGCTAAGCCTACCCCCCACCCCTTACACACACACACACACACACACATACACAGAATAACGGCGAGAGAGGCTCAGGCAAGTTGCAAAATCCAAAAACCAAAGTCGTTCGCTTTTATTGTCATTTGTATGCGTCCTGTGTGGAGAAAGAGTAAGGGCAGGGACGGTGGGCGAGGTGGATTCTCCGAGGGGGGTTATAAGGGGATCTAGGCGGCCTAAGTCTGCCACTTGAGATGCCGGCGTGAGGCGAGCCTAAAGTGGAAGCCACTTGGGCCCAGCGGAAGTGCAGCTAAAAACAAGGTAAAAGGGTAAAACAAATTGTATGTTTATTAACATGATAATAAAAATCATTTCGATGCTAGGCGACCAATTTTAAGTTTTATACAGAAAAAAAAAATTATATTTGACCAAATAGTAGTTGGTTTTCAAAGGTGGGAGGATTACCTCTAAGGAAAGACAATAAATTCTACTTTTTGGGGATTAAAACATGTTGAATAATTTATTAGGTCTTAGTGTACCCTCCCTATCAAGATTTTATTTAATTAAAGCTATATCCAACAACTGCAGGACCGCCCCTCGTGACTCACGCACGCCGCGGGTCGCTCGAGAGTTCTGAATTCCGGATTCCGGATTCCGCTTCCACTTGGAACTGCAGCCTTAAACCTTTCCTGCCGGCCGATAACTTGCAGTGAACACGATTCCCCGATTCGGCCTCAAAATACTCATTAGCCATAACGACCACCCTGCTGGGAGGGTGTATATATGTACAGTTAGGAGCTTTTGAGGCCTAGGGGGAGGAACGGAGGGGGGACCCAGGACGAAGGACGAAGGACATGCCGGCTGTGTCGATGTCCATGTCTATCTATTGTCAACCATCAGCCACGCATGCAGCGCCGGGATCAAAGGAAAAGGAAAGGAAAGGAGCCAAAAGCTGGAGCCCGGACTCCTGGTTACTCTGCTTTGTTTTCGGCTGGACGCTGCCAGGCAAGCCCTAATACACTGCACAAAAAAATGACACTATTTAGGGGCTTGCTCCCAAAATTTAAATTATTTTGATTATTCACACTTTAACAATATTTTCTGTTTAAAAACATAAAATTATGTTTAAAAAACTACCAATATAGCATAGCACCATATTATTAAATGGCTAGAAACTCATTCAAGTTCGAGATCAAGTGTAATTTACCCAAAAATGAATAAAAAACTAAAAAAGTTCCGCTACTTATTTAATTTAAATCTTAAAGTCACAAAACAAAAATAGGATATTGACAGAAAGGTGTGATATTTTTTATTGTAATAAATATAATATGAATTAAGCCTTAACTCATTTCCCAAAACTAATTACAGCTGCCAATACACTACTTATTTATTTGAAATCTTAGTCACAAAACAAAGAAAAGAGTAAATGTATAATTTTTTTGAAATTAGATTTCTCGCAGTGTATATGGGACCTGGAGACGTGGCCTATCTGCGCTCTTCCACTATTTACACTCGGCTCATTTTATCTAGTTCGATTGGCAATTTATCTGGAAATGCTTTGTCTGTGCTTACCTTAATAATTGGAGAGGCGCAATATCGGTTTTTGAATCTTAATTTCTGCGAAGGCTGGCAAAAGCGGGCAAAAGTTAACTAAGCACAAACTGTACGTCGAATCGCAACAAATGGAAATTCTGTCAGGCCTGAAATCCTTTTATAATGACAAAAGGTTTCCACCTCTAAGCCGATTACGGCAACAGCAACAGCAACAGCAACAGAAGCACTTGGAACTGCAGACTTGACGACCAAGTAATACCCCCAGGAAGCACCTGGTTTCTCGAAGGAGCTGGGGCTTACTCCTCAGTTCTAATTAGTTGGGCTGGCGATGGCGAGTGTGACTTAAGTTTTCATAAATGGAAAATGGTAAATAATAAAAACAAATTTAAAACAAAATTATGAGCTAGAGAATATACAATTAAAATGTATATACAATTGTGAACCCGAGTTCTAAACTTTGTTGTATGCATTCATAAACAGGACAATAGGAACTAATGCTATACAAATATATTTAAATATCAATTGTTTCATGGTATGTTCCATTCTATAGTTTTTGATTCATACCTTTTTAAGTACCTAAAATTTGCCATTTTATTTTCGTTTATTTGTTATGATATTAATGAGTAGCGATCCGAATAGGAAGTATCATATAGAAGCAGGTCTTATCCGCAAATAACATCTTTAAAAGAATAATAATTCGTTTTGTTTTGCATTTTTCCAAAGTGTATTTGTTTATTAAGTGTAAATATGTTTTAAGTGTGCTTTTGTGAGTGTATATGTGTGTGAGTGTGAGTGTGTGTGTGTGTGTGTGTGTGCGGCTTAAAGTGAACAGCAAGAAAATATATGGAAGTAAGTGTGCTCCTTGGACATCCTCCATCCGATCCTCCATCCGATCCTCCATCCGATCCTCCATCCGATCCTCCATCCGATCCTCCATCCGATCCTCCATCCGATCCTCCATCCGATCCTCCATCCGATCCTCCATCCGATCCTCCATCCGATCCTCCATCCGATCCTCCATCCGATCCTCCATCCGATCCTCCATCCGATCCTCCATCCGATCCTCCATCCGATCCTCCATCCGATCCTCCATCCGATCCTCCATCCGATCCTCCATCCGATTCAACAGATTCCGCTTCAGAAGTCGACGTCTTCATCGCCGAGATCCTCTTCCACTGCAAACATGGGCAGGATGAAGCGCACCTGGGCGCGCTGGTGCTGCTGCTGCTGCTGTTGCTGCTGCTGCTGCTGCTGCAGGGTGCTCCCCATGAGCTCCATATTGCCCAACCCGGACCACTGATAGGAGCCGCCACTAAAGACGGACGTTGTTGTTGGCGGTGGCGGCGGCGGCGGCGGTGGTGGCGGGGGCGGGAGCGAGTGTGTGGGCGATTGCGGTTGCCCCTCCAGCAGGCGCAGCAAGGTAGTCGGATGCTCAATGGCCATGTGGTCGACCAGACCCGTCACGCGGTCCGGACACGAGGACGGCACGGACACGCAGAGCGGACAGATGACCGGCGTGCGCACCGCCCGGTGTCGCTTCTGGCAGTGCTTGATCAATTCGCCGGAGGTCATGCCCATCTCGCCGCACAGCGGGCACGTGAAGCTGTCGGCGCACATGAACGGAATCTCTTCGCCGCCGAAGTGCAGCTCGCGGGCGGCGCGGTCCAGCAGGCACTGGAAGGGGTGCGCCGGCGAGTGGTCAGCGGTCATCGCCCCGAGTTCGTAGCAGTCGGAGCACAGGTCGAAGTCCGCGCAGCGCAGGCACTTGTAGCGGTAGTGCCGAAACTGCGTGGTGCCGCAGCCGTCGCAGTTCACGTTCCAGTACAGGGCCATCTCCGTCTCAGACAATCCTGCAAGAATTGCAAGAAAATAAAATAAGTTTCGAGGCTACGGAAACTTGCCTACACAAGTTAACAGTCAGTTTTGACAGGGCCAGAGGCGTCATTGACATGCTTTGCAGGGCACACTATGTATTTTGACAATACCTTTGCCAGACTCTCAAATGTGTGTGTGTGTGTACACACATGCACACAAATGTGTTATAGAAGCCAAAGGAAAACAATCATATCACTTACTTTGGGTTGATTTCTTTACCTTACGCAATGTTTTTTTTATTTTGCTCAATTTTCTTATGCCAAATTAAAGCATTTCTGTTTACTCTTCTATGAACAAATATTTGTTTTCTTATATGTCAGTATTTTCTATGAAATTTGCATTGGGCATGTCTTCAAATCCGAATCTTGTTTTCGCTTTATTTTGTGCACAAAATTAATAAAATTCCTTAGAGAAAATTATGTCTACGATTATTTCTTTATGAACAAAATAAACTGGCTACTGGGATCTATAAATGGGTGACACTTATATCAAAGGTTGCAAAAGTATGATTTAAAATGCACAACCTTCTTTAACACAACTAGTAATATTTACCGGACAGTTTAATTTCTTTCTATTTAAAAACTTAAAATTCAATTTGTTTTCGAAATACTTACGAACGTAATAAGTAATAGTATAGTTTATTAAAATGTTTTAATTAAAGATTGTATTAGTTTTGTACTTTAGGGGGTACCCTTTTTTTCAGTATACAAATATTGAAACAAAAATTTAAAATCCAAATTTAAGGCCATCATTTTTGTAGCACAGTGTGGCCTTATCCGCGTCGAGTCAGATATATGTTCAGCCCCAAATCCACTCCCCCAACTCCTTGGAATAGCAAATTTTGCGTCGTTTTGGTTTCGTTTGTTCGCGCTTTGTACATAAATTTCATGCAAATTGACTAATTAATTTTTGCGCAATGGATTCTTATCGCATGCACTGGGCAATATATTTGATATTTGCATAATGCACGTGTATTGGCTCGGTTGCCTTCAGGTGGGTTCAGGTGATGGGCCTTAGGCCAACCCACGCACTCTCCTTGGCACCGGGCGGCTACACTGAAAACAATCTATTGCGGTTCAACTACAAGCAAATAAATCATGTGGCTAAATCACACGAGACTGAATGTCCGCAAAAAATGTTTCTTATTATCTGAAACATTTTATTTAAATTATTTCATTGTTTAAAAAAAAAATAAACCTATAAACTAAGTTTGCATTGAGCTTAAAATGTAAAGCAATTTCTTTTTAATTAAATTTGTTAATAATGATAATGAAATATTATAACTATTCATAAAACTACATAAATAGTATTTGGTGCCGTTTAAAAGACAATTTACCTTGCACATATCAATTTTTATTTTATTTTATTTTATATATTGTTAAATGATAAAACCTTCATAAAATATCAAAAAATCATACAATTTTGACTTAATCAAGATAAGGTTCAGGTAAAACAGAAATAATAAAAAAAATAAAATAAATAATAATAGGACATTTCGGCTTCCCTGTAGTGAAGTTGTTGTTTAGATTTCACCAAACAATTTCTTGTAGTGTACCCGTCGTGGTCTTGCTGCTCCTCTGCGGTGCGGTAAAAACAACAACCATTTTAATGACGGATATTAAGCATAACCACACAACTAAACGCATGGCAAAGGGGCTACACTGCGGGAAAACGGGGGGCACTAAGTGCCGTGGAGGAGGTGGAGCAGGAGGGGGGCAGGGAATTTACAATGCTTCCGTGTTTTTCCCGCAGGACAGCGACTGACTTTAAGCCTGCCAAATATGCTGATTGCAGCAATAATGATGATTATGTTTGCGCGGCCTGCATGCGCGGCTCGAATTTGTTGGCCACAGCGGAAGGAAGTCGAAAGCATTGACAATGCCAGCGACACGGAACATGGCCGAAAAGGGGTTGGCCTACCCCCTCTGAGCCCCCATCTGAGCCCCCCTCTGAGCCCCACCCCTGACCACCAAAGGGGCGCCCCAAAGGGGGGCAAGTGCAGCCACAATGCCAACGACAATGACGAGCTGCAAAGGCATTTAACGACTTGCAAATGCCACCACTCCTGCTACTCCTGCTACTCCTGCTCCTGCTCGTCCTCCTGCCACTTGAATACTTGACTACTTGACTGACTGACAAACTGACTAACTGACATCCAACAAATGCGAAAAAGAAACATCCAGCGGGTTGGTAAGCGGCAGCTTATGGAAATATTACACGACCGCAGGGCGTCACTCGGTGTTCGAAATACTCTTCCCGCAAAATAAAATGCAGCAGCTGAATTTGTAACACTTTTATGTATGGTATAAACCATAAACTCTACATCAACAAATAGTTTCAAAATATTTAAAAAAAATAAAACACATTTTGAACAATATGTAAACAATGGAATATTCTTAAGAAGGAATTTACTAGCGGACACCTAACTTAAATATGAATATTTGTTCCCTTTTTATTCAAAACATTTCTTTCCATGCAATTAATTGTTGTACCTTGACCCAGAGAAAAAACATGCTTAACTCTACAACACCTTCATTCAAATATATTATAACAATATTTCGAGTGAATAAATTTAAATTTTTTAAAGAAAATTATTGGAATTCATTGTCTTTATGTTAAATAACTAAGATTAAGTTTAATTTAAGCACAATTGTGTTTAAAACAACATAATAAGTTCAAATATAAACATATTTAATTTTGCTAAAACGTGTTTCTCTGGATGTCTTTAATTCATTTTAAATATATCCTTTTTTAATAAATTAAAAATGTTATGATTTTTATAACAAAGCACAACATTTTGGACAAACATTTCATTTTCACTTATTAGTTTTTAGAGCTACTTAAAATTCGAAAAACCCAGCTGCCCTTAGGGCATACACTGTGCAACAAAATTATTGCATTGCGTGCATAAACTTTTGCAGGGCCTGCGTATCCGAAACGCAGTCAGCTTTCCCCACCGCTTTTCCACTTGCCCACTTTTCCCCACTTTCCCAGCCCTCGGGAAACCGGCTTTTCTATTCCGGATGAGTCTTTGCCTGTGTGGCCATATTAGCAAAGTGAATTGGTTTTTATTTGTAACGGAAATGTGGAAAATTATTTTCAGCTGTTCGGTCGTTTGGTGATTTGCATAAGTCGCAGGTGACAGTCGTCGCTGTATTTTCCCAGGCACAATGTTTCCTCATCCCCCCTTGTTTTTGAGGTGCAGAGGGTCCACACACTGATAGATGAATTTAGAAATAACACAAATGTGCAGTATCAAGTTATATACATATTTTTGTTTAGTTTGTTTGATGTGTTATGAAATAACAAATCGTAATGGGTTGTGATACTTGGGTTTGGCCTCTTGAAAATACCAGGGATTTAAAAAAAATGTTGCAGTTTATTTTTTATATTAACGGAAATAAATAACAAAAATATGGTGAAATGCCAAACAAAATTTTGTTAAGTTTTCATAAGTCTTATTAATTAGGTTGTGATTATAGGATTATCCTTTCGAATATATCAAGGAAAAGATATTAGATTGTGCTTATTGGAAATGCCAAACATGAAGATTTAAATAAATCGCATCCCTTTAGCACATTGAAGTCTTTTAATAACAATGTTTTGGTTTCTAGACATTGATGGAATACACATATTTCTACCCTGAAACACTATTTAATTATGGAAATTAACTGAGACCATCTAGCTGAAAAGTTCTTGGGTTTTTCTGAGCTTGTACATTTTTTCCTCAGTGCGGCAGAGTGGCCCCAAGAATTTAAAGCAGCAGCAGTGGCTTAGTCCGATTTGCCTCTTGCCATGCATGCCCAAAGCGGCTTAAGTGAGCACTGAGCGGTGGAAAAGGGGGAGCAGCATTGCGGGGATCAGGATGAGAAGCGGGAACTGAAACAGGAACAGGATACTGAGGACGAGGACGAGTCCTTGGACTTGGAGTCCCTCGAATAACCCTCCACTGGCGACGACTGACCGGCGGTGATAAGAATTCCCGGCCAGACTTTTCCTTTTTGTCCGCCGGTTATAAACACAAGACACTTGAGTGGGGCGATTTGGGGCTATTTTGTTTATGTCTCGAAATCGGACTCGACTTACGTGCGGCTCGGCGGGGGGGCGTGGCTTAGGGGGAGTGACACAGGGGGCGGATGGCGATCGCTGGCGGTGGCGAAAAAACAACTGAGAACCTAAGCGGATTTTAGCCATTTGCCATCTTGATGATTGATTCAATGCATGTTTTCTTTCGGGTATTTTTTAGGCCATTCGGCAAGCGATTTTGGTATTTTATTTATGGCCTTTTTATTTCCACAGCTCTTTGAATAACCATAAAGTTTATGTTTAGCAAAGGGGATAACAATTCTGGGAAAAATCCATCTGTTTTTTAAAATGTAGATAATAAAATTGCGCTTTAATAAAGTTATTTAATTAAAAATGGACATATTTTGTTATAATTTCAATTCGGCTTATAATGTTCAATGTTTATAAAAATACATGGGTTCTTAAACTGCTTTTCTTTTATATTTAATAATGATTCAAACATTTTTAGAGCCATTTGACTATTTATATTTAGTTTATGAATGTCATTCAGACTGTGTTCCTTGTAATTCTTTTTAATATTTGATTAAAAACTCTTTTTTTTAATATTTGGTTAATTATTAAGTCATTAAATATGGGATTTGGGATAATATTTTCCTTCATAGTATTTGTGTTAGACCAAATATATACTACATATCCTATATTTTAAGCTCTAAGTTGATTTATTAATTGATGCCAGCTGGTTGCCGATGTTGAAGTGCCCGCAAAAGATTGGTTTTTTGGAATTTAATTCAATTTATTTTTCATTTCAGAGCTCAAGACTGGTGACTTTTGGCTAGAGGTCCTGCGGGAGATGCAGTGGATGAATTTTCCGCCACCACCCCACCTCCATCATGAATTTTCCAAGCCACCCGGCTGCCACAGTTCGCCTTTTGAGATGTATCCTCTTTGGGTTTCCGTTGGCTGCAGGTTTTTATGCATGTGGCCATTAACTGTCGGCTTTCCCCTCCCCCACTCATGGTCACCGCTTTTCCACCTTTCCACCTATGCGCTTTTCCACTTTTCCAGCCCCTTTCGAAAGCCAGGGCCGGTCATCAGCATTGCAACATTTGCTGGCTTGACTTGCAGCTGCTCGTGGGAAATCAGTTTAATGGAAATTATAGCATTCGATTACATGTCAGACTAAGCCTACATTGCTCCGCTCACTCGCCCGATTTTCCTCCGCTTTCCATCGTTTTCCCAGCCCACTTAAGTGGCCCGGATTGCGGCTCATCAAGGCAGAAGCAGATGCAAAGGCAAAGGCAAAGGCATCCAGGAAAATGGTCTCAGCTCATCGGTGTTTTTGTCAAATGCCTAAAAGTATGCAGCAAAAGAAATGGGGGAAAGCCCTGGAAAATGCAGATGGCGTTGGCTTGGAAAATCCTTCTGGTCCGAGCAGGTGAGCGGCACTTCCCCCCTGCCATTTGTCATTTAAGTGACAAACCAACGGACACTGCCAAGGCAGGCAATATAACTTCGCACAGATATGAGCAAAAAAGGGGGAAAATAGAAATAGGAAAATGGCATTATCTAATCTGATTATTTCGGGGTGGGTCCAACTGTATGCACAAATGCTCGCCGTCTCGTCACCACAGTTGAAGAAGAACGACCTTCAACACATTCAATTAAAAAAAAAAAGGTGAGCTTAATATAGAAAAATACAACTGATTTTAACAGAAGGGTAAGAAATGGAATTAAAATATTTAATTATATTTTTTAAACCATTCATGTAAGATAATAATACAATAATCCGTAGGTAGCTCTTTTCGTTTTTTTATTTTAAATAACCTGCTTTGCAAAATGAAAACCAATAAGACTGATTGTTTTATGCAGCTGGCAACATATGTTTTCAATTCCTAGTCGATTTTGAAGAAGTTTTTCCCATGACCACTTTTTTTCACAGTCATAAACATGACTGTTTTGTGCAGCTGGGGACCCATACTATCCAAACACAATCGGTTTAGAAAAATTAATACTGTTTTCATTCAAAAACTGATTTTTGAAGATCAATTTTTTGACAAATTTATTTGTTGACCAATTTTTGCATTTTTGAAAGGGGGTACATCATCATTTTTTGCAGAAATTTGAAAATCTGAAAAAATTTTAACTGTGAATGCCATTCGATTGGAAATTTTATTACGAATTCAACGGTGTATGACATTCCAACATTTGATCATTATTTCCCAGGGCTTTGACACAAAAACCACATTTTTAATGTATGTTTTGCGATTTTTGGCAATTTTTCAAACAAAATTATTTCTGAACAGTCTTTTTGTTGTAACTTTGCCAAAATGAGACCCAAAGTCAAAAAAATTGCTATTTTGAACAGCTGGCAACCTATGCCATCCATCCCTGATCGATTGAAAACAAATAATTTAGTTTTGACACAAAAACCGAATTTTGAAAAAGGTTTTTTGAAAAATTTATTTATGTCCAAATTTCTGACTTTTTTGTAAGGGGGTACATCATCATTTTTTGCAGAAATTTGAAAATCTGAAAAAATTTTAACTGTGAATGCCATTCGATTGGAAATTTTATTACGAATTCAACGGTGTATGACATTCCAACATTTGATCATTATTTCCCAGGGCTTTGACACAAAAACCACATTTTTAATGTATGTATGTTTTGCGATTTTTGGCAATTTTTCAAACAAAATTATTTCTGAACAGTCTTTTTGTTGTAACTTTGCCAAAATAAGACCCAAAGTCAAAAGAGTTGCTATTTTGAACAGCTGGCAACCTATGCCATCCATCCCTGATCGATTGAAAACAATTAATTTAGTTTTGACAAAAAAACCGAATTTTGAAAAACGTTTTCTGAAAAATTTATTTATGTCCAAATTTCTGACTTTTTTGTAAGGGGGTACATCATCATTTTTTGCAGAAATTTGAAAATCTGAAAAAATTTTAGCTGTTAATGCCATTCGATTGGAAATTTTATTACGAATTCAACGGTGTATGACATTCCAACATTTGATCATTATTTCCCAGGGCTTTGACACAAAAACCACATTTTTAATGTATGTTTTGCGATTTTTGGCAATTTTTCAAACAAAATTATTTCTGAACAGTCTTTTTGTTGTAACTTTGCCAAAATAAGACCCAAAGTCAAAAAAATTGCTATTTTGAACAGCTGGCAACCTATGCCATCCATCCCTGATCGATTGAAAACAAATAATTTAGTTTTGACACAAAAACCGAATTTTGAAAAAGGTTTTTTGAAAAATTTATTTATGTCCAAATTTCTGACTTTTTTGTAAGGGGGTACATCATCATTTTTTGCAGAAATTTGAAAATCTGAAAAAATTTTAGCTGTTAATGCCATTCGATTGGAAATTTTATTACGAATTCAACGGTGTATGACATTCCAACATTTGATCATTATTTCCCAGGGCTTTGACACAAAAACCACATTTTTAATGTATGTATGTTTTGCGATTTTTGGCAATTTTTCAAACAAAATTATTTCTGAACAGTCTTTTTGTTGTAACTTTGCCAAAATAAGACCCAAAGTCAAAAAAATTGCTATTTTGAACAGCTGGCAACCTATGCCATCCATCCCTGATCGATTGAAAACAAATAATTTAGTTTTGACACAAAAACCGAATTTTGAAAAAGGTTTTTTGAAAAATTTATTTATGTCCAAATTTCTGACTTTTTTTGTAAGGGGGTACATCATCATTTTTTGCAGAAATTTGAAAATCTGAAAAAATTTTAGCTGTTAATGCCATTCGATTGGAAATTTTATTACGAATTCAACGGTGTATGACATTCCAACATTTGATCATTATTTCCCAGGGCTTTGACACAAAAACCACATTTTTAATGTATGTATGTTTTGCGATTTTTGGCAATTTTTCAAACAAAATTATTTCTGAACAGTCTTTTTGTTGTAACTTTGCCAAAATAAGACCCAAAGTCAAAAAAATTGCTATTTTGAACAGCTGGCAACCTATGCCATCCATCCCTGATCGATTGAAAACAAATAATTTAGTTTTGACACAAAAACCGAATTTTGAAAAAGGTTTTTTGAAAAATTTATTTATGTCCAAATTTCTGACTTTTTTGTAAGGGGGTACATCATCATTTTTTGCAGAAATTTGAAAATCTGAAAAAATTTTAGCTGTTAATGCCATTCGATTGGAAATTTTATTACGAATTCAACGGTGTATGACATTCCAACATTTGATCATTATTTCCCAGGGCTTTGACACAAAAACCACATTTTTAATGTATGTTTTGCGATTTTTGGCAATTTTTCAAACAAAATTATTTCTGAACAGTCTTTTTGTTGTAACTTTGCCAAAATAAGACCCAAAGTCAAAAAAATTGCTATTTTGAACAGCTGGCAACCTATGCCATCCATCCCTGATCGATTGAAAACAAATAATTTAGTTTTGACACAAAAACCGAATTTTGAAAAAGGTTTTTTGAAAAATTTATTTATGTCCAAATTTTTGACTTTTTTGTAAGGGGGTACATCATCATTTTTTGCAGAAATTTGAAAATCTGAAAAAATTTTAGCTGTTAATGCCATTCGATTGGAAATTTTATTACGAATTCAACGGTGTATGACATTCCAACATTTGATCATTATTTACCAGGGCTTTAACACAAAAACCAAGTTTTTAATGTTTTTTTTTGGGGTTTTAGGCGATTTTTCAAACAAAATTAATTCTGAACAGTCTTTTTGTTGTAACTTTGCCAAAATAAGACCCAAAGTCAAAAGAGTTGCTATTTTGAACAGCTGGCAACCTATGCCATCCATCCCTGATCGATTGAAAACAATTAATTTAGTTTTGACAAAAAAACCGAATTTTGAAAAACGTTTTCTGAAAAATTTATTTATGTCCAAATTTCTGACTTTTTTGTAAGGGGGTACATCATCATTTTTTGCAGAAATTTGAAAATCTGAAAAAATTTTAACTGTTAATGCCATTCGATTGGAAATTTTATTACGAATTCAACGGTGTATGACATTCCAACATTTGATCATTATTTCCCAGGGCTTTGACACAAAAACCACATTTTTAATGTATGTTTTGCGATTTTTGGCAATTTTTCAAACAAAATTATTTCTGAACAGTCTTTTTGTTGTAACTTCGCCAAAATAAGACCCAAAGTCAAAAGAATTGCTATTTTGAACAGCTGGCAACCTATGCCATCCATCCCTGATCGATTGAAAACAAATAATTTAGTTTTGACACAAAAACCGAGTTTTAAAAAACGTTTTTTGAAAAATTTATTTATGTCCAAATTTCTGACTTTTTTGTAAGGGGGTACATCATCATTTTTTGCAGAAATTTGAAAATTTGAAAAAATTTTAACTGTTAATGCCATTCGATTGGAAATTTTATTACGAATTCAACGGTGTATGACATTCCAACATTTGATCATTATTTCCCAGGGCTTTGACACAAAAACCACATTTTTTAATGTATGTTTTGCGATTTTTGGCAATTTTTCAAACAAAATCATTTCTGAACAGTCTTTTTGTTGTAACTTTGCCAAAATAAGACCCAAAGTCAAAAGAATTGCTATTTTGAACAGCTGGCAACCTATGCCATCCATCCCTGATCGATTGAAAACAAATAATTTAGTTTTGACACAAAAACCGAGTTTTGAAAAACGTTTTTTGAAAAATTTATTTAAGTCGAAATTTCTGATTTTTTTGTGAAAATTTGACAAATGTTAAAATTTGTAGCTGTGAACGTCAATTGGCCATTTATTAAAAATAAACAACATTTCTCATATAGCTTTAATGACGCGTGCCATTCCAAAGAAATTTTCTGCTAAAACTTAAGCCGAAGAATCTGAGATATGAGTGTTTTTCCTCTTTGTGTTCATCTTGGGGCTACGTGATGACGCACCCCCACCGACACCGCACATTCTGCTGTGTGAAGGTCACGTGGCCGAACTGCACACCCCCTAAGACACCACCCTTTCGTTGGCTGTCGAATTTCGACAGTGAGTTTAATGAAGTGCGACGAGAAATGCAGGCAATTGAAATGCATTTGGCATTTTGCAGGGAACTCGGGGGGGTTTGTCTCGCTAAAAATTCACCTGAAGATGCAGTGTTTTTCTTATTTGAAAGCTTGTTGTTGCTGTTGTTGTTGTTTTTGTTGTTGTTGTTGCATCATCAAGGGCCGTTGAACATGCCACACGCATCGCCGAAGGAAAAGTAAAGTAAAGTAAAGTAAAGTAAGTGAGGCAAGGGTGCGCAGCCTTTGAGTGTCTTTGCGGGTCTTTGCGGTGTGGCGAAAACTGTTCCCACTCTGTTAGACTGCTGTTAAGTTTTCCTCTGCCGGCGTCTCTGCATCTGCCGGCGCCTGCGCTGGTCCTGCGAATCGTCCTTCGGATTTCCCGCTCGGCTTTCCGTTCGGCGAACTGTTCTAAAGATTTTTAGCACCCGTTGTTTTGGGACGTGACCCAACTGGGCCTCGGATTTTTGGGACTGGCCGCATTCAGCGATTCACAGCGCACAGGAGCAGTTGCACAGGGCGTATGCGCAATGTGCGTATGCGTGATATTTGGCCAGACCATGCGAAATGTGCGAGAACTTGCACGGAGTTAAATGGTAAAATCAAGGGGGAAATGGGAATGCTGAAAGAGGAAAAGGGGGTGCAAGTTGGAAATGCACTTGACTTGGAGACTTTTGCAACTTGGCTTCGTTTGGGTCAACTTCGCTGTCAGTTCAGTTCAGTTCAGTTCAGTTCAGTTCAGTTCCTGCTGCCTGCTGACTGCTGCTCCTCATTATTGCAACGCTTATGATAATAATTTCTGGCCAGTGAAGGGGATCCATCTGCAAATAGTTGGGGGGCATAGTAAATGTCAGGAATGGGGCCTCAGCAAGCGAAAAGGGAATCCGAAGAGTGATAGCCTCACCGACTGGAGTCAAAGTTCAACTCGGTAATTGTCTAGTGCTTGAATGGTTATGGAACTTTCGAGTTCCTGGAATTTCGGTCGGTGGATCAGATATCCAAGCTGGCAGCAGTAAAATTCCGAGATGGTAATGCGGGCAGCAAATTGTTAATTGGCGTCCAATGAACAATCATAAAAAATTCGAATAGCAATCAGTAATTTTAAACCCAAATATATGTGCATATTAAATGAAGTTTTTTTTGTCATTTATTTTTATAGAACTTTAATTAAATTTGAAAAAATTCTATAAATCTTTAATAGTAATCACTGAATTAACATATTGGCTGCAGCTATTTGGTATATTAAAAATAATCGTCTACACATTCCTTCAACTCACATACAAATGGGTTGATACCTATTTAATATAAACTCAAATGAACAACTTTATAATTGTATTAAAACTATTTGCAACAGCTTGTTTATTCAGCTTGAGCAACGCGAATAAAATAAAATGCAACTAATGAAAAACAAACAACCGAAAAAGCTGAAGGAGCTGAATAATATAAATACGAGTGCAAATAAATTATAATTATAATAAGTAATAAATAAAAGCAAATACAGCAAGTGGCGATGAGACTCCGCGCAGCGGTTTCACACGCAATTAACATATTCTCTCTGTTGCATTTAAATTGCTGCATATGGATTACGCGGTGGCTGCTGATTCCACCCACCGAAAGCCAACCATCCACCCACCACCCACCACCCACCACCACCCCCTCGGCGCCTTCTTTTGCTCCTTTGCCAGGTCCTTTTTTAATTACTTGTTTTTTGCTGCACGTTTTTTATTCAATTACTTGTACAAATTGCAAACAGACAAAAAAATAAAGCGGCGAGCAAAAAATGAGCAAGTAATCGGCAACGTTGTTGGGGCATCAGGTGTGCGGATAAATGTTGCAATTTGTACGATAGTCCCCGACCTCTGACCCTGCCCCCCTCCCTCGTTCCACCCATTTCCCCTTGGCAGCACCCACTTCCTCCCCAATCCACGATCCACAACTCCGGGCGTCACTTTGCAGTCGCATTAAACAATTAACAAGTGTAATTGATAAACAATTAGCGGCATTATGAGCGAGCCGCAATGCGAAAAAAGTTTTATTCACATATGCCAATGTATAAACAAAGAAAAATCGAGACCAAAACCAAGGAAACAAGAACGCAACGAGGTATACCCTAGGAAAAAAAATTAAATAGTTGTTTAGTGAAATTTGAATTCGAATCTTCTATAAAAGTACTGTTTTTTGTAGCACAAAATTTTTGTTTTATTAAAATAAACTCATTTTATATTAATTAATTAAGTAACAACCAACAAATCTTGTAAGAAATAGACATGTTAATAGAACAATTCAAATAAAAAGACATAATATTGAGTACAAACAAAAGCAGTAAAATAAATAAAAGCACTTTGCAGATTGCTTTATTAAAACCCCCAGTTAGGGTATTGGGAATATTTAAATAAATTTATGTAATAAGTGTGTGAAGCCATGTAGTACATATAATAAGGCGAGAATAATTTGTTTATGAAACCAGCCAATTCTCAGAATACGCTAATGACCAGCGCAAACAACACGTACAAAAAACATTTGATGTATTTACAGTATATTTGGACACGATCTTGGTATGTATATTTTTTACTTCGATGCCCTTTGATAAAAAACGTCTTCGAATAAGCTGAATTGTTTCGGCACTGTTAACACATTAAAAATATTTTTAATAAATAAAAAAATTTAAATATAAACAGGTTATAAGAAAAAAAATCAGCTTTACATTTTAATCAATTAATTAAATCATTTAAAAATAAAATAAAATATTAAAATTTAATACTGGAAATTAAAATAAATATTTTAATTTAAATAAAAGGCTTCATTTTTAAAGGCACAAATTATTAAATTGAATAAGATATCAATGGACCTACGGACTTGTATGGTAGGGTGCTCCCAAAAACCCCCGAAAACAAAAAAAAAAAAATGTTGCAATAATGACGAATTTATAGACCTTATTTCTAGCGGCCAGCCGAAAAACCAGTCGGATCGTGACGCCCCTTAATTTAAAGAGGGGGTGTGAGGAGGTTTTTTGGAGCCGCTAAGTGCCGTCTATATATAAGCAAACGCCCAGCGCCGATCTCCATTTAGTTGTCGTGTCGCGGGAAATCCAATCAGACGAAAATGAGAGCTGTCACATTGATATTCGGCCTGCTGCTGGTGGCCAGTAGTTGCTCCTCGGTTCTGGCCAGGCCGCAAGACAGCAGCGCCACAACGCCCAGCAGCACCACGAGCGCTACGAGCACCAATACGCCAATGCCGGAAGAATCTTCTACAAGCACCACAGCTGCGACTGCAACTACTGGGGGTGGTACCACCCCCAGCTCCTCCCCAAGTCCAGCCCCAAGTACCACCCCCAGCACCACCCTCAGTATCGCTGGGGGCAGCACCACCACCACAACCACTCCAAACCCCGATGATGAGGCCGAAAAACTGCTGCAACAATGTGCCCAGCTGAGCCGCCGGAAGAAGCGCGATAACTCGTCCTCTTCCGAAGAAGACGACAGTGGCCAGAAGAGGTCGGCGAGGAAAGAGCGCAAGCAGTTGAAGAAACTGTGCAAGCAGTTGAGGAAGCAGCAGGAGCGCAAGCAGGAGGAGGCCCAGAAATCGGCCTTAACCGAATTGGCCGATGCCTTGCGTAACTACTACCAGAAGCAGAGGAACTAAGGCCCCCAACTTAATAATTAAATAAATTGAAATATCTCTTTGTTTTATAGTAAAGTTTTTTTTTTCTCATACCAAAATTAAACGAATAAAAAAGTTATAGTATTAAAAAGTTTAACTTTATTGGATGTTATGTTATGGAAAAGGCATTAATTGATTTATTTGCTGGTAAATTTGGAGAAAAACAATGAGTTAATTGTTAAACAATATGAAATTAATACGACATTAATTTCACAGCGAGAAGTATCTGTTGCTTATTATTAACCACATTTGATATGCAAATTTAAATAATATATTTAACTTATAAATTAGCTTGCATAGCTTGCCCCAGATTTGTAAGCAAATTTATCAAAAATTGGAGTAGAAAACGTAAAGAAGCTATCCAAATTTTTGGCTTTGCACTTTTTTCCGTTTTAAGTTCAACAAATCAAGACAAATAGTAGAAAGTACAAACAAATTTGATTGGTAATCTAAGCATTATTTTTTTTAAACATTAGCATTGCATACGTCAACAAAATCATTGAAAACGTGAACTAATTTCGGGCTTACAATTTTCTACAAAGAGAGAGAAACTTTCTTTTGAGCCTAAACTATTTCGCATTATTTAAGATTAATATTTTCATCGCATTTTGCTGATTAAGTCGTTTTATTATTTATTAAAAACACAACCTTAACAAAGAAGAATATGATTTACTATTACATGTGCAATATTTCCGCTAAACTCAACCAGAAATAGAAACCTAAACAGCACCAAACCGGTTTTTTTGGTGCCCAACAAGTTTTACGCAGTTACACCAATTTTTTACAAGGGCAATTAAAATGGCTAAACAATTTTTGATAAATAAAAGCAAAGTTTTACAGCCTAGGAAATGAAATGATGATTTTTTGTTTTCTGCATATTTGAACCTCCTTTGCTTTTGGCCAGTTGTGGCTTGAGGTCAATTTGAAAATGCGAACTGCTGGCCAAGAAAGCAATTTGCATAATCAACATATGAGAAAATCAAGCGCAAAGAGACGAGAATTTTTGGACAGCGGCGAAAATCGAAAAAGAAATATGAATGCTAATTAGTTTGAGCCATTGAACTCTGCTCGATGAAGAGGGGATGTGGGACGGCATAGGATTGGCCTTACTTCACTGAAAAAAAAAGTAATGGCCTAACCATGTGTGGTCTTAGATTAAGAATTTTAAAATTAATTGAATTATTAAATCACTGACAAAAATGTTACTGTCATAACCAAATGTGATCTCAGTTAAAAATATTGTTTAATAAATTGAATATTAAATTGAGCTGAATAATAATTTGTATAGACATGAAACCTTAATAGATATTTTTAACTTAAACCTAAGATATGTCAAGAACTAAAAAATATTGATTATTTATTTGTTTTTTTTTTTGTCAAAGAAGGATTTTAAAAACTTGACATATAAATTATCTATAAACATTTAAATCACATGTGTATAGCTTCAAAACCCATCCAAAAGAAGCTGTTTCAATCAAATGTCTTTGAGTCCCAACAATTGAGTATTAGAATACATATTTTTTGGCCAGTGTACGGCCTGGCAAAATGGGTTGCCCTGGCCCCATTCTCCAGATGACACGCTTTGAACCCGCGAAGTTAATTATGCAAAAATCCCAAGACGAAAGAGGCCGAGCAGCGATATTCTGGTCGAAGTGCCGTTAGCCAGAGAGTTGATATAAGCCGGGATCGCGGCTTGGACAGCGATTCAGTCAGTCGAGAAGCCAACAAGAGCTAAGATGATGTGCGGCAAGGGATTCGGGATGATCCTGGTCCTGCTCTGGGCCACGGCCCTTTTCAGCGACCTTTCGCTGGTGAGCGGTAAATTTTTTTGCCCTCGATTTGGTTGGCCCGAAAGTAACCCATGACTGTGTGTCTGCTTTTTTTTCCGTTCTCGTTCTGTGTCAAAGGTCAAACGGTGGCGCCGCTAACGAGCTCCACCAGTGCCCCGCCCAAAGTGGAGGTCAAGCCCACGAAGCCGATGATAGTGAATGCGCCGCCAAGGAAAATGGCTCAGCCCGAGCCAGCCAAGTCGAATGGCAGCAAGCCGCTGCAGGTCACCGGCTTCATCACCAAGTCGGGCAGCATCTACGAGATCGAGGACAAGAACGGCTCCATCGGCTCGATCGAGGGTCGCCAGAACGACCAGATCGTGTGCAACTACGGCAATGTGGTGATCTACAGCGATGTGCCCTGCGACCAGGTGAAGAATGTGCGTGTGGGCGAGGTCAAACCCTTGAAGGAGGAGCCCGCTATGGAGGCTACCACCGAAAAGAATCAGTCGGAGGGCGAGCAGCAGGCGCAGGAGCAGCAAATGGGCGACAAGGTTGAGGATCAGAACGAGGATCAGAACGAGGATCAGGACCAGATGGAGGAGCAGCAACAGGAGCAGCAGCCCAATCATCCCAGGGGTCAGCAGAACAATCGTCGGCGTCGTCGCCGCCCCCAGCAGCAGCAGCAAAAGTTGAAGCAACAACGTCGTCGCCGCCAGCAGCAACAGCAGAAGTTGCAGCAGCAACGTCGTCGCCGCAACGGCAATGGCAACAACAATCTGCGACGTCGTCGCAACCGCAACGGCAACAACAACAACAACAACAGGATTCGCCAGCAGCAAAGACGTCGTCGCCCCAACAACAACAGCAACAACAGCAGGAGACGCATCAACAACAACAACCAGCGACATCAGCAAAATCGCCGACAGCAGCAACAGCGCCGCCAACGTCCCAACAGCAACATCAATCGACCACAGCAGCAGCAACAACGACGTCGCCTTCGCGACGGCAATAACTGAATGGGTTAAGGGAAAGCCTGCTGGCACGGGTTAAGGGTTAACCCACGACCTCTGACCCCCTCAGCGCTTCAGCCCTTGATAGCCCCAGAAACCCCCCTTCCGAATAAAGCTACAACAAATGAAAGCAACAAACAAACGAAAGCCCAAATGGAAAATTCACTTTGAGTTGGTCTTTTTGGTCCTGGGGAATCAACACGGGGCAGTAATTAAAACAAGTGCAGTCCACAGCGACAAACAGAAAGAGATGGCCAGCGAGGGGCTAGAAAGAGACGCCTAGAGTGGCTAGCTTAAGCAAGAATATGTTTGATTTTACTGGAATTGTAATACCATACGAAATAGTAGATTCAAGACAAAAAGGTCGCCATTTAGAAACAATTATGGGGCGGGAAAATAAGTCAGTTCAGTTCCAAAGCTTAATTATATTTAATTTAGGTGTTACACACAATATATTTTAATAGTACCCAAATATGTTTGTGGCCTGTATCTTATTTTAGCTCGGTTAGAGCTGAAAACCCCCACGAAATTGGATTTTTACTGCCAAAAGTCTGGAAAAATTCAAACTAGGTTTATGTTTTTAATCAAATTCCTGGCCAATATTGCTTAAAAGCTGGAATGTCATAACATTTTTAATCGAAATTAATGAAAACTTTATTTATTTTGTAAATTTTTGAAAAGAATCACGACGTCACTCCTTAAATAAAATGCAAAAGTTGGCGAAATCAACCCGGAATATATAGTTAAGAAATTTCTTCCTCATTTTGGATATTGAAAGGTGTGATTTTTACTGCAAAAAAACGGAAGCTGCTCAAAAGTATGCAATGAATTGCATAAGCTGGAGGAAGAGCTTTAAATCAATAACATATATTTAATACTGCCCAAAACTATATAACTTTGTTCAAATGATTCACAAAACAGTCAGTCTTTGGGAAATAGTATTAGTTTGGCCAAGTCAATTTCAGTTTCCAAAATATCAAGTATTTTCTATATTAATTTATATAAGTTTTAATATTATTTTATACAATACTAACACAGCGATTTAATAGCTCCTATAAATATATTTAGCAGGTCCCTTTCTTATTTTACCCCATTTATGATAGTTCCATTGTTTTTAAATCACTCTCCGTACTTCTTTAACCTTTGTTTGCTACTGTTTTTAAATTCAGCTCTGTCACTATATTGGTATTTAACCCCTGTTATCCAGCTTTCACAATCCACCCCCCTCGCCATCGTCCCTTATTTTAATCACTCTCGCCTGAGCACGATCAAAGCGAATGCAATTTGTTTGAATTCGGTAGCGACTTTGTTTTCCGCGTTGCCAGCTTGTCACTTTAATTGTAACTAGATTTTCGACTCGACTGTGCACACACACCCCGCTGCATTCGGATATATATAGCGTGTATATATATATGTTTATACTATATATGGGGTTTTTCGGAGGGTAAAAATGGTGGGGTCGCTTGGGGCTGCGATGTCAACGTCAGCATCAGTTACACGAAGAAATTTGCGCGCTTGGGCCCAGCGCACTTAACACATAAAACAAACAACAACACGGGGACGGGGACGGTGGCGGCGTCGGTGGACGGTGGGGGCGTGCCAGTGCAAGGAGGAAGGGGAAAGGGGAAAGGGGAAAGGGGGAGGAGCAAGAGTGCTGCGAGCCAAGCGCGCCAAGAAAGTCATTCAAAAGTCAACCAACTTTCTTTTGAAACACGTTAAAGAGCAGCAGCGCAAAAAAATCCAGTACGAGGGGGCGGTGGGGGGGTAAGGAATTGTCGAGGGGGGTGCCGAGGAGGGGGCGACATGGTGAGGAGGGCGGTTAGGGAGCGGTCTATGACATCGCCTCCAAACAACTGCTATTGCTGATTTTCCTTTGTTGTTTGCATGCACACAGCGAGCGTAGAAAGGATGACTGCACTTCCCAGCTTGCTTACTTTCACTGGGAGAAAAAGTTGTATGAAATTTCACAGACTCAGCAAGTATTTAAAAAAACATTCCATAGCGAATAGATTTTTTTGTAATTAATCAAATAGTACTTTACTTTCTAAAAGTATAACCATATCACAATAAACAAAAAATATTACAATTATTTTTAAGATGCAATGATCTCACATATTGAAATACTCTCTAGTTTTTTCAAGTGTACCTGTCTTCAAGCAGAGGGTTGCCATCTCTCCAAGGAGCCATCAAAATGTGACGTTGTCGCCGCCGTTGTTGCTGTTGCTGGTGGGTATCGTTGTCATGCGTTGAGCCTGCAAGTTTATCACCTCATTGTTCTTGCACGCCCCTGTCCTCACTGCCACGCCTCCCAGACCCTCTTCCCATCCCTTCCAACCACGCCCCCTGCAACCGCCTCCTTATGGCTGTTGCTGTTTTGTGGTTTTATCGCTGACTGTGGCAGTTGAGCGAGCGAACCGCAGCTGCAACTGCAGTAAGTGCTGCTGCTGCTGCAGCAGCAACATCAACAGCAGCAACATCCGCCGCAGAATGCCAGGGGCGGCACTTCAGGGGGAGGGGCTTTTCCAAGGGGGGCTTTGCGGCATTCGAGGACAATGGCCAAGTCATAAGCGGCGACTGCAGAAGGCATTTAAGTCCCACGTCCTCGCGGTCAACGGCAAAAACAATTTTCGGTCAATTAACATCGATCAGGCGTGTGTGGCGCCCCCAGTTGGTCAATCAAGGAGTTGTCAGCCACTTGGGGGGAAAAAAGGCTTTAAATTAAGGTGGAAATCACTACGAATTTTGATACTGCTTTTATTTAATAAACTAGGGAGCGCTTAAATAAAAGATACAGAACCACATCTACTTGTAGGCATACAAAATAGTAATTTATACACAAAGCTTATATTGAATTAATTTTTTTTTTTTTAAATAAATAAAAAAAAAAACAAATACGATTATTAACAATAAAATTGAAAAAACTTGAAAATATAAAATTTCCAAACCATTTATATTTGTTTTTGTCATTGCTTTTGATAAGGTCTTCTTAGAAATATATTTAGGAGCGCATCAAACTTTGTTTGTAACGCAATAAAGGATGCAAGTTTAAGCTCGAACTTTATATCTTGCCAAAACAAAAAATCAACTCTACCAAGATAGTGGTTCGTTGCCGGCCAGGGTTGCCATCAGGATGTCTGAGTGCGTCTTGTTGCATTTTTTTCCTAGCTTCCCCCGACAGACATTTCTCATTAGACCAGTCATCGGGTCCTTCCGCTTCGCCCCTATTTTTCGGTGCTCGACAATGGAAAACAGGGGGTTGACCCCCCATCCTTTTGGCAGCAGCGAGGGCAAAGTGAGTTGCAACTAATTTCAGTTTAATTTGTGTCAGTCCTCGCAGTCGTCTGCGTCTGCTCTTCCGCTTTCTTTATTTTCGCACTTGGCCCTGTTACTTATTATCCCTGAGCGACGTGTAAATGCTGCTAATGACGACGTCAAAAGAAGCCGCCATCAGCAGGATACAAAAGCAAGAGCTTCTTCTATCCCGCGGACAGCGCGGCCTTAACGAGTTCCGTGCTTAATTTGGCGGATTTATTATTTTAATTTGCGCGCATTTCGTACTCCAAGTTTCAGTGCTTTCGGTTTCGGTTTCGATTTCGATACCCCACTTAGACGACATTTGACCATAGCGCAGCTGGACCAGGGCTGCCAATCCCACAAAAAGCCTGCAAAAGTGCTTGTATTCATTTTAATTACCAGCAGACACTGGATATTTCTGCCCCAGTCAACATTTGTGTACTTAGTTGCTTTTATACACTTAAAGCAACTCAGCTTAGAAGTCACTTTTATTATGACTTGCAACTCAGAAAAAAAAATCAAATGAAAAATTGCTCAGATTTATTATGGTTAATAATACTTTCGTTTTTTAATGATACATATTTAAAGGTCACAATTGCTTAAAACCTTTCTATAAATATTTTTTTAAAATTAAACTTGGTTGGTTAATTATATCTTGAAATCAATTTTAAATATATTTGATACACAGAAATTTAAAGATTCAAATATTAACTTGAGTGCTGCCAAAAAAGAGATTATTTCCGAAAATAACACTCTGTATTGCCAATACTAAGATATTTCCGCAGTGCCCCTCCATTAACCACACAAAGGTATAAATATCCATTTTTGGAACCACCCCGAGGGCTTTCCCTGCTGAACTGAAAACCTGGCCAAGATTTTTGCCTGGCGATTTAAATAATTGACAGATTTTTGCGCGACGAACGCCGTTGGCCATCTTTGTTCGTATAGACTGAGTTTTTTGGCCGTCCCCGCCAAATACCACGCCCCCCGCCCATTACCGCCCGTGGAAATCAGCAGGAGGTCAATTGAATGGCTCTGTCTTGTCTTCTTGCGGCCAAAAACCATCAGTTGCTTTTGTTCATTGCGACTGTTAAACTGTTTTATCTTTATGCGATTATGTCTGCCGGTCTGTCCACCGACCCCGGCCCCCTTGGGCACCACCCACCGTCCATTACCGCCCCCCACCGCCCACTAATGCGTGTGCGTGGGCCAAAGAGAAGGACGGAGCAACTCTTTGCCCAAAGGATTTGTGTTTAACAAAGTTAAGTAGAAGACGTGCTCAGGCACGTTTCCAGAGCACCACCCACCCGCAGGCACCGCCCACTGGGGCACCACCCACTGGGGCACCACCCACCACCCCCTTGTTCTACATTTGTGCGCTGTCAATATTAGTGGCTGCCACTCGAAACTTTGCACAATGGCATTGGGGATATTTGAAAAACTGACAGATTCATTGGCGAGCCAGAAAAAGCGAGGGAAACGGGCGGTGAAATCGAGGGAAAAAGGGAAAAGCCAGCAATGAAAATTAAAGAATAAATCACCAAGAAGGCAATGCGATTTCTAATGTCCAATACCATGTGCTTCTATTTTAGAAACAAATTTTAAATTCATGTAAGGTACTAGCTTATTTTTAAACAATTTTCTTTAATAATATTTATTAGTAAAGTATTATTATTTGATTAAGAGCATTCTTAAGTAATTTTCATTAATTATTAAGGCTTTCATGTATTTTGATCGAATACAAATTATTGAAGATGTTTTTAATATAAAAATAGTTTATTTATGAATTTGACACAAATTATAAATTACAGGTAAAATAACTTAGGAGTGTTTTTTTTTTGTCTAATATTATTCTATAAATAACATTTATTAAAGGTAATCAAAATGTGACCCTTATCCCTAAGCCAAAAGCCCTACATCACTGCCTATTTATTAACCATTTCGGTTGAATCCTCTCGTTTTATTGCCGACTTGTCTGGCTGAGAAATAAAATATTTCGTGCTAATTTTGTCACGGCCTCCCTCTGGTTTTTCCCGCCCCCCTTCCCACGGTTCTGCTCTTCCCAGAGCTTTTCCATTTCCCAATTTCCCCTTTGATTCGTTGCCATTCGGAGGCAACAACTTTTTGTCAGTTGTTTTAACTTGGCCTCAGGACAGGAAAAAAGGAGCGGGGGAGTTTTCTTTGCTGCCAAAGAAGTCGGAAAATAAGTGGGCTAAGGGGATGGATGGGGGGCTGGGGAAGGGGGTAAGTGGGTATGGGGTGAGGGCTAAGGGGTGAGATTTTTGTGTTATCAGCAGTCAGTTAGTAGCGCAAAACTTTTTAAACGTTTTCGAAACAAGTTGAAATTTAAATAAACCTTTCCAATTTTTTGACGATGCCATTAACTCTGAGCAGTTTAGTCCCGCTCTCTTTCGCTCTTTTTATGCCTGTCTCTTTCCATCTGACTTTCGCTATCTCTTTCGTATGACTCGCAGACCTTAGACAACAAAATCGCCAGAGAAATGAAACTTTGTGTGTAATTTTGGCAAATAAAAAATTTTAAAAAGCAACTGCAACTTCGCAAAGAGTTCTTGGCTGAAACACCACGGAAATCCCCCCTTAAGCCCGCTTAAAAAGCATACTAAAAACCTGCTACATAAAATCGACTTAAATTTTTATTGCCGGAAAAAAGCCGTTGGGCAGAAGTAAAATCGCTAAAATCGCCTTATGGCCTTGCATTTTCAGCCCGCCATAGTCCAGCTGCCTTAACCGACCACTGCTTATTTTTTGTTGTGCATACAGTGCTTTCTCTTAAAAGTGAATACTGTGCTATGTAAAACAAATTATTTAACTTAAATATTTGTTATAATAATATTTAATAGTTTGTTTTTTTAAACTTAAGTTAATGGTTCTAAAATATACATTACAGTAAGCACACTCTTTATATTGTTCACTACTTAAAGTAAACACTTTGTATATATACTTTAATATTTTTTTTAGCACTATAATATTTTTCACTGCCCTTAAAATAACTAGAGCATCTGGAAAAGAAGTGGCAATAGTTGGCCAAGAAAAAGCGGCCCAAAAAGAAAATGAAAAGTAGGTAAGAGACTGAAAAATAAGAGGAAATACAACACAAAAAAAAAAAAACAAAATGATGCAGCCAAAAAGCAGTTCAAAAAGTGCCAACAAAATAATAAAAAGCAAACTTTTTACCAAGTTGACTTTGACACATTGGGCCAAACACAAACACACGGCCGCAAACATACCGAAAGAGATAGACAACCAACTAAAAGAAAGAGACGGGACGAGGTGCCAAGTTTTGGCTAGCATGAAAGTGCCCGAAAAATAAGTGCAACAGAATATTTATTTGTCTTGCATCAAGCTAAATGAAAGCGGACATAAAAACTCAAAGAAATATATACTCTAAAATGAATACTGCCCATGTGGCCAGCCATTTGAGTCAGACTGTCAAAGCGGAGAAAACGAGTAGCATTTAATGCCATGCAACCATTCAATTAAATTCTAAACAGTCAGATAAACGCATTCATATTTTAGTTCCCCACTTACTGCATAAAATGGCACATCAATTGAGTCAAAATAAATTTAATACACTTAAAATTGTAAGATATTAATAAATATCGGTTTAAAATCAAATATGCTCGATTAGAGTTTTCTCGTTCATACTCTTAAATATAAGTAATCGTTTTTGTCACAAGCAC
Organism: Drosophila elegans; assembly: GCF_018152505.1. Classification (NCBI taxonomy): domain Eukaryota; kingdom Metazoa; phylum Arthropoda; class Insecta; order Diptera; family Drosophilidae; genus Drosophila; species Drosophila elegans. The sequence goes on from NW_024545513.1 coordinate 5,707,602, forward strand.
ATAGCTTAAATAAATATTTTTAAGAGCTTGATTAATCAAATATTGAGAAATTGGAATGTTCTTTTATTTGAACTAAACATTTTGTTTGTTTTTATTTAACTAATATTTAAGACATTTTATTAATATTGCTTTCTGGCTTGCATTTATAATAATAATGAATGCTTAAATATAGTTTGCAACCCTAATTATTTATTAACCTTAAATGTAAGTTAATTAGTTGCATTTCTGAATTGTGACAAACTTAATCTTTTTAGACAACTGTTGCTTTTTGTGTTCACTGAAGCACACATAAATGAGTCCAAAACTTATTGAATAATCTGCCTGCTACAGAAAGGCTCCACTTGGCCCATTAATTTTGCTTATCCGGGGCACGTGTAATTAACATCAGTTCTTTACCAAACTAATAAGCCAAGTTAAAAAGCCCGATAAGGCCCGAGAAGAAAAGATATGGACCGTGAGTCGAGAACAAGTCGAAACGAAGTGAGATTAATGGTTTTAATCGCGAAAAATCGGTGATAAGCTCGCGGATAAATGGCGGCTCATTAGGGGACCGCCCTAAAAAACTGGAGCTATTTGCTATAAAAGTCTGCAAATCGTGCTGGACCACTCACAGTTTTCCCTTACCAGTCGGAGCAAAAGCAGAATGCAGCCTCCAATGAAGAGTTATTCCTGGCTGCCACTCCTGGCCCTTGTCCTCTTGGGTGTTAGCCTGGCCAGGACAGCGCCGCGGCAGGCCAGTAGCTATGTGGTTCCCCTGGCCCTTTGGAAGGAGTTGGCCAGTCGATTCGACTTCCCAGAGCCGGAGGAGAAGCTCCCCCAGGAGATCCCCGAGCCACGCGCTCTCTACGTGAATCTCGAGGATCCCCAGGATGGCCGGCAGGACTTGCAGCAGGTACTCCTGCTGACCAGTGGGTTGACCCCCGCCCAGATTGCCCAGCGAAGCCAGAATGGTAAGAAAAACGAGCACTTGGAAAACAACAAAATACCTGAATGGACTATAAAGTATTAAATCTACCAACATTTTAGAAATACTGACCTAAAAGTGTCAAACCTAACTAAAACGCCTTAAGACTAAGGTTATTTTTCCTAAAATTAAAACCATTCCGATACTTTCTAGGTCACTATTCCTAAAACATAGGTATTTTAAATACCTTGGTTATTGAATGTTTTCTGAGTATAGTAAATTTAGGTGTTTTATAAATAATTCAAATATTTTTCGCTTTGGTTTTCAGCAATTGCGGTTAATGGTTATTTTATATATGAAAATATTCAATTTTTTTAAGCATTTTAGTTGACAATTGCCATAAAGCTAAGTACCGAAAAATTTAATTAAAAGTAAAAGCATTTGAATTTAAATTTGAATCTTATATTAAAATCAAATATTTTAGAATTTAATCAAACAATTTAATATGCATTGAATTTAACATTATGATTTTAAATTAATCTAGAAATGATATATTTTCTATTTTAATTGATTCTCATTTTTTTAATTCAATTTTTGAATCAGTGTAATTATTATATTGTTTTATTCCGTTTAATACATCAGCGCAGGGTGAGGGCAGATTCCTGGGACGCGGCACCACAGTGGTGGTGATCACTGGCTCTGGATCGGGTGGTGTGAGCAACAACAACACCAACAACATAGTGACGAACGCCACGGCTGTGCCGGCCTCGACGGCCGCAACGGGCACCCGAACCTCGGAGTTCATCCGGGCACCCCTGGGCTACCAGTACCCCATGCAGTACTTCCGGAAGCGGCAGGACGACGCCTCCTCGCCGGCCCTCTCCTATCCGGACCTCTTCGGCTGGAACGAGGCGGCCCTCTACGGCGGCGATGGTCTGGGTCAAAGCTATGCAGGATTGGGAGGCCTCAATGGCGGCTACAGTCTGCCGGCCGGCGGAGTGCCCCTCGTGCCCATCACCATTGGCAACGAGGTGCGCTACGTGCCCATGAACCTGCGCATGTTCCGCCAGCTGGCCAGTGGTCCAGCTCCAAGCATCAGGGAGCAGGAGGATCGGATGGAGGAGGACGACATGGCCGGGTTCGAACTGGAGGGCACTGGGCAGGAAGTGGCCGACGAGGAGAGCGAGGTCACCCCCAGTGGCCACTCGGCGGGCGGATCACCAGGTTTCGGCCTGCTCGGCCAGCGACTCAGACAACGTCCAGTGGTCAGGAGACGCCCCCTGCAGTCCCTCGCCCAGAACATCCGCCGGGTGCAGTACCTCAGGAACTGATCGGCGCCAAACCCAAGCCCAACACGATGACAAGCCACTAGACCTAAGGCCTTTTTTTTTTCTCCACACCAATAAACTATTTAAATTGCATTACATGGTTTCTCTGATTTTTTTTGGGGAAAACGGTTGAAAACAATAAGAAATTAAACTCACTTTGATGAAATTACGTGCCAATTTGGCCTTAATAATAGGCGTTTTATATGGACGTCTAGATTTTTGGGGCAAAAATTTTAAAACTCAAATACCTACACAGAAAATTTGACTTTGATACCAAGGCGTTTCACTTTTATCATATATGTTCAAAGGCCAGTGTAAAAGTGTACAAATTGTTTAAATTTAAATACCTTTAAAGGTTAGGAAAACAAATTTATCATGATAAAAGAAAGAATTTAATACGAATAACTTAAAACCTATAAGTTTTATAATTCCATTTGTGTACGTTCTAGCATCCAATCTTTGCCGAGTCAACAACTTTAATTGGAATCGATTGCGTTGACAGCTTAATCATCCAAACTAGCCAAACTAGTTGTCAGGAGATGTTTAATCGACAATCCGATCAGCCATGACTAAATCTCTTCTAAATAACAGTTGTGCTTAAAATTATAGAACCATACGCAAGCTGTGTTAGTTTTAAAATAATTTTTAAATACTATTTACTGAGTATTATTGATCTACAAGGATGTTAAAATATTGACTTGCTAGCTAACAATTTGCAAAATTTGCAAAATAAAAAAATGTTTACAAAATATCTAATTTTAAGCTGTCAAAACTAAAAAAAACCCTTTTTAAAAATGTTTTTTTTTCCACTACTACTTTTTTGAACGCATGTGTATGGATGGTTTGAAAAGGAGTGAAAAAATGCATAACTTTATTCGCGAAACTGCTCTCATCGCTGCGCTGGCCCAATAATATTAAGTTGATAAGTTTTTCCATTGGCCGGAAGGAAAACTTTTCAATTTGCGAGCAGAGTTTCGCTTATTACCCATAAACATTTTACATGAGCTCGGGAAAATAAAGTTTTGTCAGAGGGAAAAACTCGGCGAAATAGATGCGCTAACTAGATCAATTTTAATTTGCTGTAAAGACAATTCAATCAGTGAAAAATATGGACTTTGCCGGGGACAGAGTTCTGTTAAATTATCTGGCAAATGTTTGCGGATGAAATGAAGAAAATGCCAAATGGCAAAATGGCAAATAGTAGGAATTTTCCAACCCCATTTTCCCTGGCCAACTTCTGAATGTGTGTCTAATTGATGGCAACATTCTGTGCTCTCAACTGTCGAGAGCTCAATAATAATAACAGATAGATGTGGGATGTGGACTCACCTCCCACATTTCGCACAGGCGAAAACCTCACTGGGACACAATAACAAATTAAATAAATATAAGAAGCTTTTAAGTTAATAGAAAATTCTATAATTGAATTTTATGCCAAACATCGTCTGGCTTCCACTTCTGAGGGCCGTAGAGTCTTGAAGATATTTAATCAGAAATGCAAGCAAAATAATAATCGAAGATGGAATTCCTCGGAAAATAAGACACCCAAAAACACAACGTTCAATTTAAATTATTGATTGGTCAGGCAAAATAAATGGAATTTAAGCAATGCCAAAAAAAAGACATTGAAAATTATGATTGACTTGCAGAACTCTAATTTTTCCATCAACATTTCGGAATAAGGTATTCAAATAGCGTCTGCAATTATTGAACAGGACACATATTTTACAATTTACCAATAAATATGCAAGTGATTTTAATTGATTATTGTAAGCTCTTTCAAGCTTTTTCCCTGCACACAAGACAAATAAATCTTTTAAATGATTTCTTGCCATTTAAATGCAGTTTTGTTTGGTTCTTACTCAGGCACTTTAACGACTTAATAGAGAGTAATGTTGAATTAACGCAAACATAGTATAAAATATGTCTCTGTCTTTCTAAAATCATTCTGAAGTGATTATAACTTATTAATGATAAATTAAGTAAGTGTCTGCTTTTTTATAGAATTGTATGGCATAATAATATGCCATTTGACAACCCGTAAGAAAACTTGTAAAAATATGCAGAGGAGCAATTGTATTTTTGACCCTTTAATAGATTCCCCAACTCGAATTTCCACTAGACCACAAGTGTTACAGTAGAAATAATAACGATAATAGTAAATACAAAGTTGAAGGGAACGTCTAGCTATTGACACAACACTCTGGATGATTACGGAAAACATTTTCCGAGACGGGTGCTTAAGCTGGGGGCCAATGGAAAGGAAATGGCACTGCCACTGGCACAGGCACCGGCACACGTAGACAAGTACAAGTATCTTTGTATCTTGTATCTTTCGCCTGTCAGAAGCTCTGCGTGTGCGTGCTGGCGAGAGTTTTGTGGGAAACACTTTTCAAGATTAAAACAAAAAGATTTAAGTGAATTATGCCAAAGTTATTTGCCTGGTGGTGCGGCTCACGCACTCGACACTATCCGAGCAGGCCACATTATGCCACAGATACTGGTGGTGTAACATAAATAAATATGTGCAGGCAGTTAAAACCACTAAAAGTCCTCTCTAAATAGTGATACCAATGAACAATAAACTATAATTTTAAAGAAATATTTAGACAACTAAATAAGCAGGCACTCGTAATATTTATTAAAATAAATTATTAAATATATTACAAATACAAAAATGAATAAAAAAGTATTGTTTGATTTGAAAATCAGTAGCAGGGTATTTGATGTGTTTTCCCATTAAATCTTCAAAAGGTTTATAGTGTTACAAAATAAAACCGGTTAAGTTTTCGTAGAACTTTTCCTAGCAAGCGTTAATAAGGTTTTTATAAAGTTAATAATTAACAATATTTTTTCCTTTAAGTAGAGCTCGCTTTTCCTTGCACTAAGTCTTAGACTTCGCTAAAAAACCCTTTTTATATGTATGGCCATTATTATTTTGACCAGAGCTGTGCTTTTTGGGGCGGGCGGACATGAGTTCGTTTATTTATTTATACAGCCGGAGTATCTTTGCCTTCGAGTTTTTCCCCTTTGGCCAGTGCAGATTTATGCGAACGCATGTTTATTGTCGAGTTTATTAGATTTGATTTACTGCCCGGTGGTCGGAGAGATCTGAGTCTGTCTGGCCGTATCCAGAGATACTTTCCCCAGCACCGACTTTCCGTTCTAGGCCGCCCAATAATTGCATGTCGTCCGTTCATCACGCAAGATGTGTCACTCTCTTTTTTTCTCTGTATGTTGTATGTTGTATTTTGTGCTGGGGCGGGTGAAATTTTTAATTGCACTGGGAGCTATAAGAACGCAGGTCTTCGATCGGAGGCCAAACACTTCCACCAGGGCACCCATCACTTCCACCATGCAGATCCCCCACAACTTCAACACATTTCTAGTCGTCCTTCTGGCACTTTTAAGCCACTGCGAGTCCCGAAGGAGCGGTGAGTTCGGATACACTTCCTGACTAGACTTTACCAGCTCAATTTAAATTTTACTTAGAGACTCCAGAGTTACAGAAAATAAAACTTTTTTATAATTTTTTTTTTAACGAATAAAACATTATTCTAAAGGGAAAGTTAATGTTTTAAAATAGTTTCTTTAATTTGTTGAGCTCAGTTTTTAAAATGTATAAATACTTTCTTCATCTTTACCTTTATTTATAAAATACATACATATTGTTAATTAAATTTATTAATTGTCCTTTATTTTGAAAAGAAACGAGATACAAAGTAACATTATATCTGGGTAACTTTTATTTTACCAATGGTATCATCTGCCTTTCAGCGTACCGCCTGCCGAAGCTGCAGGGACGCAGTGCCTCCGGCGGCAGTCCTTCGCCCCAGGATGTGGGTTCTGGGCGGGATCTGATGAAGAAGTTCATGCTGATGCGCGGCCTCTTCCAGCAGCCGCCCAGTGACAATGTGATTGTGATCACGCAGCCCTCGGGCACCACGACCACGACCACGCCCACTGGATCGCCCTCCACCACGACCACGACGACGACAACGACCACGCCCACCTCGAACAGCACGGGTCGCTCCTTCCAGGCAAGTGTGGGCCAGAAGGAGCAGGAGCTGCCAGTGACCACCTTGACTGGCCGCGGCCTTGAGGATCGTCTGGACCTGCCACTGCCCAATGTCGAGGAGCAGATGCCCATTGAGAACCCACTCGCACAGAAACACAGCCAGAAAAAGCAGTGGCCCAAGAAATTCCGACTGAAGAAGAGGAACCTGGTCAAGAAGACCCATCGACGTGTGCACAAGCATCCGCAGAAAAAGAAGCGATTCCAGAAGCGGAAGCCCAACCAAAAGCAGTCGGCAAGTCAGCAGCGAAACTCCGAGTCTGCGGTCCAATTCATCGAACCCTATCACAACGATCGATCGCAAATTCAAACGGGTCAGTCCGGCTCCGATTCTCGATTGCAGCGCATCTGGCGACGCTTTCAAGTCGCCAACTAAAACGAATATTCCACCCCATCTAAACACTTTTTTTTTTTCTATTTTCTTAAGTGCAAAAACATATTTATTTATGTACAAAAAGTAAATAAAAACAAAACGGAAAACAAAGTAATACACAAAATAATACCCAGAGAATAATACCCAGAGAAACAACAGAGACTTGTGGTTTTATTGTATAATTTTCAGAACAGCATTTGTTTTAAATTGTTAAATTGCATGTTTATAGATTTCAATGAGTTTCAAGGCACTCAGGCAAACGAGAAAAATCTTTGCAACCCTTATATTTGTGTTAAATGATATTAAGCTTGTAAGCCTATTTAGTTTGATATTATGTTTCTGCATTCATTTGGCTTAGAAAATTAAATATTTCTTAGTTGATTTTTCGGTGAATTTTACTCTCAGTTTTATTAAATTCCAGTTCCTTTTATCCCAATTAAATTGTAGCTTCATTTTCGTACAACTCTTCAGGTGCCAAATCCAAGCACAACGGTGGGATGGAAAATAAACGAATAACTTGAAGAGGTTTTAAATTTCATTTCAGCAATATTTTATGGTAAATTGGGCAAGAACAAAAGGTATTTGTCCACCGGTAAATATGTGCGGGTGTTTTATATAAACGTTTGACCCTGAAGTTTTTCGCGCCGCACGTAAAACAAAATGGCGCGACCGGGAAAATCCTTTTGCCCTTTTCGAGTTCTCGAGAACAATTGATAGTGGGCGGGGGCAAAAGGTTTGCCTTTTGGATTAGGCCAAGTCAACGACTTGCCGCACAGTTTTGTATAAATAAAAGAGGGCCACCAGGGGCCAGACGAAATATGGGAACATGATATCCTGCCGCCGACTGTGGCAAGTTCAAGACCCGTCCCTGAACCATGAAAGTAAAATAACGCGTGAACCGGACCCAAAACACCGAGTCAAAGAAGTGTGGCGCGTGTACAACAGAAAATTGTGTGAACACTTTAAACAAACCTCGATTTTTAATATTCAATTCAAAATTATTACTAAATTAATTAAAGAATTTCCATCTTGAACCTTAATACTAATGTTTAATTAATGAAGCCATAATTTTGCAAGGCCACGCAAATTTTAAATTTTGTTAGGCTGATTTCGTTATTTAGAACCAAAGAATAATGAATTATTTATTGTTTACCAATTTACTTTATTTTCATTTTTAATTATCTTTTGAAATGAATTTTTATTAAACGAAAAGCATGCAAATTATTATAAACATAAAAACCCCTATTAAATTTATTTTTTTTTTATTCATTAATAATATTGTATGTTTCTTTTTCATACAAGTTTTTCTCAGTGCCTGGTGCTTTGTTCACTTCTCCGCTTTCTCCCGGCGCTTCTGTTTATTTTTTTCAATACCCGAAATTTGTGCAAATTGGCAAATTACGCATAAATAGCGTAGAGAAGCAGCCGTCTTCAGGGGAATTGAACTTTGTGAGCTGACAGGTTGTCTGAAATTTATCTATAGATCGGCGAGATTGGAGGGGCATGTGGACCGGTTTTCACCGATTAATTGGCTGGGGTTAGAGGTCAGACAAGATCAACTTGAACACAAGACGAGATCTGTGGCTGGCTGAATGATTTAAGGCCAATCATTTGATTGCTCGATAAAGAAATCCAAAGTTTTATTGGGCTCAGCTCAAAGGTTAAACAAGCTAAAGAAAGCTGACTAAAATGAGATGGAATAAATTATAAAAGAATAATTTTCATCATTATGAAAGGTTCGGCTAGTTATTTCAAATAAACCCATATTCTCAAAAAATAAACTTCTTAATTTGTTTCAAACACTAAATATTGAAATGGGAAGAATGAATTTCAAGTACTTAAGCGCTTAAATTTTATTCAAATGACCTATTTTGGGTTAAACAAATATTTTGAATAAAAAGTAAGGAAGAAACATGACTAAACGAATGCAAACAAATTTAATTGAAGTCGTAATTGATACGTTTTTGAGTGATCGGATCGGTTGGTAAGGAAATACCTATCTAATTGCCAATTAATGCGGCAAATCCCTCGGATTCCCGGCACAAAGTCAGACAGTCCTCCTCGGATTCCGATTCCGATTCCGATTCCGATTCCAGCGGGAAGCTCTCGAGTGGCGGGCCAAAATCAAAATCAAAATCAAAATCAAAATCAATACGCCGAGTCGTCGTCGTCGTCGTCATGGCTGCCTTCTTACATGTTACTTCACCTTCGACCTCCAGTTCGCCCCGCCACGCCACGCCCCATTCTGTGGGCAAAAAGGATATTGAAAAAGGCGCCGCTCGGGGAAACTTTTTTCATTTTTAGTTTGTCAAGTTGGCACAAAAGGGCGGCGACGACGACGACGCCAACTCTAAGTTTTTTTCTATAAAAAGGCAAAGGAGGTATACTATACCAACTTAACATTTGCACGCTTAAAATGCCAACAAAAAAAAAAGTGAATCAAGAAAAAAGAACGGAGAACGGAGAAAGCTAAGGATAAAGAGGCGGACCAAGTGCTAAAGTTGGTCCTAACTCCGGGGAAATCCCCGTCTGCCCCGTCTGCCCCGCCCCCTTGACCCACCGCCTTTGTGTCGGCAACTTCACTGCACTTTCCCTGCTTTTCCCCGCTCCTTTCTTATCGTCTTTGCTGCAGTCTCCTCTGCCGCATTTCTCCTTTCTTCGCTGGCCTTTCTAACTCTTTCACTTGCTGCCCAAAATCCATTGCCCACTTTTCGGCCGAGGGTTCTTGGGCGTGTGGCGCCACCTAGCGGCAGCTATAAGCAACGTGAGACTGTGACAGTGGTACATGGCTAAGGAAAATCCAACTCATTGGAAACAATTAATTGTTAACAATGGCTGGCTTTATAAATTATCAATTAAATGGGTTGTCTTTTAAAAAAAAAGTTTACAAAAAAAAATACAACTAATTAATAATAATAATCGGAATTAAACACATAAATTAGTAAGACTTTGCATTATTTAAAAACAAATACTAAAAACTAGAATAAAAGATTCAAGGTTTTAAAAAAGAAAACGCGTTTACATTTGCAAAATATATAAGAGAGTAGCATATTTTTGATGCTCAACTTTCTAAGCCACCTGGCAGCCATCTTTTCGAGCGCCCACTGTCGAGGGTTGGCAATTTAAATTTTAATGCATCTCGTTATGAATGCACGAAATGCCAAAGCACACGCCCACCCCGAACATATAAATCGGTTTAAATTATGCACAAGTGCGACAAAAATGGGCGATTTGAATAGGGTTTGGCGTCAGGTGGCAATACAAAAGCAATTGTATAATTGCATTTTAATATGATGACTGCTGCAGTTTTACTGCCCGCAGCATCAGCAGCAACTACAGTAGCAACTGCAGTACTAGGCAGCAACAAATCAGCAAAATGCCGCAAAGGCAAATTAATGAAACCGGGGCGAAAATGAAACATAATGCACCCTGGATTATGTTGTCAATGGTTTTTTTTTTTGGGGTCCACTTACTGTGGATAATTAAAGCGCATACTGGGTAAATGAATTCTATGGACCAAAATATTGTTTTTCATTGTAAAAAGATACTTGTGCAGGTAATTATGTTTTCATACTAATTATCCAACAGAAAAACGAGAAGAAAAATAATACTGAATATAAGCTTGCGTATTTATGGACTTTGATTTTTGATGTTTTACATTTTTTAAGATAAATACACAATATATTAAGAAAAGAAGGACAATATAAGTATTTACCCATGAGTACGACTTCATGAAATGCCCTCGGACCCAGCTTAACAATTAATATCTTCCAATGAAAGCCATGTACATTCGACACGAAGTTTGCCCCGGGGAAATGCGCTCTAAATTGAACTTACAATCTCTTGGACTATGGCAAAATGCATTATGGCAAGCGATTCAGCTTGGCTAAGCATGGCCACAAATTATTCGAAATTTTCAAAATTGAACCGAGCGACAGACGGCCTTATAAATGGCAAAGTGTTTCAATTAAATGGCAATTGCAGAGCAGCCAACTAAGTGTGCATATTTCGTCTTTCACTGGAGCTAAAAGCGATTCAAATGCATTTATTTATAATGCCAAGGCACTTTTGATGGCGGGTGTGGAGTGGGTGTTCGGTGGTCGGTGTCCTGATGGCTGGTGAATAAATGCTGCATGTCTGAATTAATGCCAGCAATTAAAACGCCTAACACTCCACAGGGCCCCCACTCCACTCCACCCCAACCCGATCAGCTCACTCACTCGGCCAGGAATCCCAGCCCAACCCATTGTATCCCATTGTATCCTCTGCCTCAGATACATATGTATCTGAATCTGAATCTGAATCTGAATCTGCATCTGCATCTGAATCTGGAAGGACGGGCGGTATGAGTATCCTGCAGGACGAGCTGCCTGTCGACAGCTTGCGGCCATTGTAAGTAGCTTCCACTGCCTTCGAAATGCATTTTCCAGATCGGAGGACCACTCCTCGAGGCTCCAAGTCCACAGTCAGCTATCTGCAGCATGGTATTGTTCGAATCCGATTTTGGTCAAATGTTGGCCAAGGCACTTGCTTTTGTTGCCGAGCCCATTGTTTCTGGCTTAGGTGCACAGTGGGACGCATCCGATAAAAAAAATGTATCATATTATGGGCAACCGGTATTTATGATGTATTTTAATAATCAAAAAAACATATTAATAGCCATTTGTTGTATATTAAAATATAAATTTAGTAGCTTTTGTTAAAAAAAAGAATTTCTTTTTGTTTAAATAAATTACTCTGAAATTTTTTTTTGATATTTGAAATTATGGTGTGACATACATAATATAGGCTTATTTAATACAAAAGACAATTTTGAATACATTTAAAGAAATTTATAAAAAAAAAACAAATTCTAAATTTCAGCGGAATTGAATCTATATAACATTCTCACAAGACCCCATTGTTTTGTTGCCAACTAATGCTGATAATTATAGTGCTGATGATGCATTGGAAATCTGGCTCAGAACCTCTTTGCCCGGCACAAGCAATCGAGCTGACTGATGCGCTCAACTAATTCAGGGTAGAAGGGGAAAATCGACCACCGACTGACTAAAGTCCGTCCGGAAAACCTGACACAGACGGACGGACAATAATTTCCATGTAAATGGTGGGAAGCTCGAGCATCGCTTAAATAAACATCTAGGTAAGCTGAAATGCTAAATGCACTCGACATTCTCTCCTGAAAATTGTTTCCACACGATGCCTCAACGAGAGCTTTAAAATGTTATACAGAAGTGTACACAGAAGGTTTTTTAAATAACACACACAATTTGGAGAAAACTTAAATTCACAGTTCAATGTTTCTAAGAGTATCAACCAAATATCAAATTATAATGTTTTTATATATTCTCTTGTTTTTTTTTAAATTATTTTTAAATATGTTATAAAATGACTAGTATACGTTATAGATGAAAATTTGATTTGTTTTTGTTTAACCCTTACCTTTTGGGCCTAAGTTAAAGAGTCAGGTTTGACCATTTTTTTTAGCCACTTCAATAGTGTTAAGTTTTGGGGAAAAGTAGGTAAATGGGTGCATCTGTGCACTCCCCTTTCCAAAGGCGCCAACAATGAAAGCCAGCTGCAATTTAATTACCGCTGCCGGGGGGGTGGGGGGTTAATGTGGGCCGGTAGTTGGTTAATGCTTGGGCGGGGGTGGGTTAAGGGTGGGCGAGACTTTCCAGATGGACAGCTCGCCTCTGCCGACATAGTTTTTGGCATATAGTTGCATATTGCCGGGTACTTTGAGACCTCAGTTTATCCCACTTTCAGCGTTTTTACCCCCCTTCTGCTGCGCTCTCTTTCGCACCTGGATCATCCGCTCTCGCTCTATCTTTCGGTGCAATCGAGTGCCTGCTTTCTTGCTGCTGTTGTTGCTGCGATTATTGTGGAAATAAAAAGAAAATCGCATAAAAATTGTACTACCAGTCCCCCTCCTCGCTGCACTTTCCTCTGGAAAGCACTGCTTGAAGCACCCTTTTTACTTAACCCTTTGATGTAAGCACAAGAAGCATTTTGGAATGGCAAGTAATTGGAAATGGTAGATTAAACCTTTAATGTATATGTATAATTCGCCTTAATAATATTGTATATATAAATATGTTAACCACTTATTGGTTTCTCTGAGCTCTTCAAAATTAATTTCAATGTGAAAATCAATCAAATCTAGTGCTATTTGCACGCGTAGTGTAATAGGAAATATTTTATTCAAACTGACAGATCAGTCAGAAAATACTCTCTAGATTAATAACTTATCCTCTTCTGGCACCATATTTGTTATAAAAAATTCCTTTGGGTAAAAGCCTAAGTAGTACGTTTACAAGAAACAAAACAGGATAGAACAAACTCAGCTTAGTGGTATCAAGGGGTTAACCCTTTGCCTACCTTTGGGGGCTTTTGTTGCTCTGGCAACGGGAAAAACGCTCGCGTTCTAACAAAAGATGCAGCCACTGGTGAGCTGCAACCGCACCCCCCTTTCGCCACCGTCCCGCTTTGCACGCCACCCATGACCATGCCCCCACGCTTCGCTTAACTAATTAGAGCGTGTGAGAAAATGCGCGGAAAGTGGGGACAGAGGGGGCCTTACGGGCAGCTGAGGGGGTTGGAAAAGGGCCAAGGGGGCGTGGCACATTGGGAGGAGACAACCGGGTATGCCACTTCCTCTGGGCCCTCCATTTGCCTCCAATTTCCACCCAACATTTGGCCGGCTCATTCAGTCGCGCTTGCTTTACCCGTCTCTTTCGGTTTAAGCCACTGAGAAAACAGGCTGTGAACTCATTATTGAATTCGTAAGAAATACCCCACATATTTGGTAATTTTTTTCTAGACCATTCGACCTATAATGACTTTACTTTTTAGTATAGTCGACGATTTAAAAATCAACTATATATTGTCACATCGTTCTTGTTATTTTATAATATTTTTAATGACATTTAATTAAAAGGTAAAAAACGTGTATGTATTAACTATTTAAAGAGTCAAAGTAATTATGAAATATTTTAATTACATATTCAATCAAAATGTTATTTTTCTCTGAGTGTATACAAGTATTCCATCTCTATCACACGCACAGTTGTGCTGCACAACAGATTTACTGTTGGAATCGTATTTGAATTATGTATAATTAAATTTCAACATTATTCATGTTTCAAGGCAAAAATCAGCAGCTGAAACGGCAAAAGGATTTTCCAACTTGCATCCGTTGGGTGTAAATATACATAAATACAGAAATACAAAAATACAGAAATAGCAGCACAACAACAGCGATTTCGTGAAGTTGCCAAGGTGAGTGGGTGGTGGGGTGTGTGTGGTGTGTGCTGGGTGCTGGTCAAATGTTCAAAAGCCGAAAGCCGTGCAATTGCAGAGAAGCGATTTCATTCTTCATTCAACCGGAAAGGGGAATTCGTTTATAGGGAAATAATTAAGATCTATAAAAAGTACTTACTTTAAAAATGGCCTTATTAAAAAGTGTTAACGAAATCGTAGTGATCTTTAAATGATCTCGAAATATATATAACTTTAAATGCTATTATGAAAATTGTGTTTTACATTAACCAAAGAAATAAATTTATTAAATAAAACAACTAATTTGAACAACCCTAAAATCTAGCACATTATTGAGTTTTGAAAACGGCTTAATTTAAAACTTAATATTAAGGTGCTACAAAGTCGTAGTTACCTTTAAATGTTCTCTTCAAATGCTATTTTTCAGCATTCTTAAAAAGAAATAAGTATATAAAATAAAGTAACAAAAGCTACTTAAGTCCGTCAGTTTTGGCGTCTTATTAAAATTTCTTTAAGCTGCCTGCCGAATTGCCCCCATTTTTTATTTTTGCGGCTACTCAATAGCGGTACCGATTTCCAAACGTCACTTTGCACTAATTAATTAATCGTTTTTGCATCGAGTGACGAACGCCGAGTTCTGCGATTATGGCACCCATCCGGCCAACCGGAAAACGGGTTTTGGGTATCGGGAATCGGGAATCGGAATAAGGGATTCGGGCCGACAGAAGTCATAAAAGTAAATATGTCTGGGCATATGTTAAAATATGTTTACTGTTTCAATTTCGCTGTGTGCACAAGCACATAAAGCAAATATCAATTACAGTTCTCTTTGTTTCGTCTTTCGCTGCCTTTTATTTCTCTGCTGTTTTTTATCCAGCATTTCCCATTTTTTTCATTTGTTGTTTGTGCTCCGCCCAACCGGCAAGTCATTAAGCCAATTTATGGGCGTGGCATAGGCCTGGCATATCGGCTGTAATGCTCATCGGGATATCGAAAGAGTGGGGCCTAATTGAATCAATTCTTGGGTTAATCGAAAAAATCGTTGTGAATTTTATTTTCTGATGATTTGTGTAAATTTATAAACACTAAAAACATGAATGCCTTAAAGTGGCAATTTTCTTTTATAGTAATATACCATTTTAAATAATATTAAAATATTGATTTAAATATTTTTCTAATACAAAAACTTAATAAAAGGTGAACCAAAAACAAAGAGCATTTTGAAATCGATAATTTGCCTTGCACATTAATCTGAATTTGTTTATGCTCCGGCTGACCATTATTTGTTAAATTAATTAAAATTCAATAATAAAAATATTGTATGCAAACTCTTGGGATAAAGCTGCTATAGGGGCGGAAGGCGTGGCGGATCGGAACGCAAATTGCAAAGTGGAAATTGGCAAATGTTTATTGGCATAAATAAATAATTGTTCACAAATGGTGCGCAATGGCAATTTGTTTACAAATATGATTAATAAACATTTATTAAGCGCTGTCTAAGCGAAGTCAAGCAATAATTGCATTAACATAAATGCGAATATATATTACTGCAGCCTCTAAATATTTGCTGACTAGTTTTTTCCGAACGTTTGATTTGTGGCATATTATTGGTAATTCGGAAATGGCATCGAATATCTATTGTTATGAATGCGATTTGCATTAATTGCACTGCCTTCACTAACTTTTAAATAAACGTAATTTAAACAAAGTATGATAACTTATATTTAATAAAATGTAACAGTAAAATATATTTGAGTTGAGCGTGTGGAAGGCATTTTAAACATGTGCGAAAGTTAATCAAAAATTGAAATGGCCTAAAGTAGTGAGCAAAATTTAATTGGTAATTTATTTTGAGTCGCCTCTTTAGGGCGTGAACCTTGTTTTCGTTGTTTGTGTGCATTTGGCAAATAAACTGTAATTGTAAATAAACATAAATTTTAAAATTATTACCAATACGCCTCGCTTTATTTGCAACTTATTTATATGCTTTTTTTGGGCATGAGGAAAGAGAAGAACAGATAGATTCAACTCGGCATAATGGATACCGACACGCGATATAAATATTATTCGCGTTCAATATTTTTTATGCACTCTGCAAACAGAATTGGCACATAAATGTGAACTTAAGTCGGGCATATACAAGCTGATGTAAGCTTGGCTCTCAAAATATTTTAAAACGTTATAAAGAAATTACCAAGAAACTAAAAATAGGGTTTTCATAGAAGAAAATATAACTTGATGTTAAAGAAAAACTTAAGTTAAATGTTTTTAATATTTAAGTGCATTCAATTAGTATTGTTTTATTTTTAGTAAAAACAAATTATTGGATAAAAATTGGTCTTTTTTAAAAGTAATGTAGAACTCTTATATTAAATATATACATTTTTGCATCTTTGAGATATATAATATATAATTAAGCTAACTCGTAATCAATTGAAAAACTTTAAAATTGAGCAATAAATTAATGCTTTAAGGGATACTTAAGGCTTATCTTTAAAAGTAGTCTTATATACAGAAATATTTTAAACCTTTATATGCTTGAAATTGCCTCGAAAATGTAAAAAGTCAAAATTGTTTTACTAAAGCTTAACCCTTGATGTCCTTTCTCCAAGCTCTGATTTATGTCTCTTTTAGCGCATTTATGATTCGCAATTATCTGATGAAATTTGCGTTTCTTCTACGCCATCCACTTGTTTTTATTATTTGCTGTCAACGTTGCCCAGTGCCACGCCCATCGCTCCCAACGGTTGTCTGGTATTCAGTATTTTTGTTTTCTTTTTTCGATTTTTTTATTTATTTACTTTTTTTTGCCTGCCTTTGCCACTTTTGCGGATATCATAAATTGGTTCGGCGCGCGACATTTCCCATGTGGAAAATTGAAATGTGTTATTTTCCGAGTTGGCCTAGAAGCCGTGGCCACGCCCACCGCCCCCCGGACGGAGGCGGAGGATGACGGACGGACTCAAGAAGGCAGCTGCGGGAAATTTCGCGATATTCCCCTGGGAGGCGACGGCTAGAAGAACTTTCAAAAGAACTTGTTGATACCTAAAGTGCCCTCAAATGGGTTCACCTTCACCTGAAGAAAGATTTAGAATAGAGGCCAAACAGAAATGTTCGTTGGGAGCAGTTTAATTGCTGATTTCGAAAATGAGTAAATTGCCGAGAAATACTTTTATGACGTCTTTGTGCAAGACACAAACCAATTCTTTGCAGATTGGAAATGGTTTGGTTCGAAATTGCCTCTCTCTCAAACTAAAAAATGTAATTATCCTTGACCTCCGGTCCAGTGATAACGTAGAAAAGACATTAGAAGACGGAAACAAATTTTAGCCATATAGCTTCTTATCAGCAACTTTTTGGTTTTCGTTGTTTGCCCAAAAAATAGCTGCGATTCAGTACGTTTTAAAAGATCGTCTCGATTTGTCAGAGTTCTTTAAAATGCAAAAGTAGCCAACCAATTTTTTTTTCTTAATTTTGCTGAATGTTAAAGGTCAATGGCTTATAATTAATTTAATTTATAATTAATTAATTAATATTTATACGTAACGAATAAATGTATAATAATTTTGGCTTCAGGAAATATTTTTTTATTTGTCAAACGCACAGTGAAATGAGGAGCAAACTTCTGGAGGTGCATTCAGAAATGAAAAGCCAATTTCTGGCGGTGCACACCATTTTGCAAACGATCCTAACTAAAATGGAAGATAATCAAACAGCTCACCAGAAAGCCCATCTTGAAAACAATTCCGAAATCCCCCCACCGCAGAAAATCGAGAATAATATTGCGACAAAAGTGAGCCCTCAAGAAAAGATTCATCCCATCGAGTTTCGGGGAGTTCTTTGAAAAGTTTGGATGATATCAAAAAGAGGGAAGAAGATATAAAGAGATTATTTAATTAACAATCTGGTTAACTATTTTTAATTATTATTGAATGTAATGTTTTATTTGAATTAAAGTTATTTGAGTATAAAATTATAAAATATTAAAAAGTTTTCAATATTTGTGATACAATAGAAAAGCTCATTAAATGAGGTTTTAAAATTTTGTTTATTTACCTTACATTATATTTTATATGTTAATTTTTGAAAATTATTCAAATTTTAAAACATTTTCTGGCTTTTTTTGTTATTGTTTTTTATTGGTAGCAATATAAGAGCTATTTGTTATAAAAAACTACGCTTGACTACGAAACTTTGCAATTTCCTTCGTTTGAAAAAGCCAAAACGAAAACAACCGCCATGGAAACTGTAAATTTAATTGATTTTATAATGCTGCGGTGGTCGCTCCAAATTATATCCACTGCATTTTGCATTGTTTTGCCTTGTTTCTGGCTGTTGTTTTTCCGGGTTTGCGTTTTTGGTTGTATCCGTCCACCTCGTGTTCACTAAGTTGACATAATGACCAAATAATTTTCCAGTTCGATGCGCCGTTATGGCCAACAGCCGCCGGTCCAAAATGACGGCCAAAAGGGCTTGACTGACAGACGGCCAGAAATCGATGGGGGGATTTTCAATTTTCAATTTTCGCATACGTTTGACAGCCATCGAGTGACATCACATTCAATGCTAATGCTCGATTTCAAGTGCTGCTAAATTTATTGTGCATGTCAACATTAATTTGCGGAATCTATGCAGGGCCCTGACCGAAAATATATGTTTGTATATATGGTATGCATAGTATAGGTATACGTATATCGCGGCAATTAATCAGGCGAACGATGCAACAGCCCAGGAATCTGGGATAATTTGGCACTTAAAAAGGGTGAAGACCGTCTTCAAAGGCATTGAAGAGTGTCGCCTAATGTCGTTGTCAAGTGACGAGTCGACTCCCCCAACAGGGACCCTTTTTTTCCCCTTTTTACAGGGTACTTGGGGCGTATAAGAAAATTAAGTTGTGCCCAAGTGCAAATTTGTAAAAAGCAATAGGAAAAGTCCATATTTTTGGAAATCATTGATTAACATAAAATAGACATATTTGATAAGCTTTTGTACCTTCTTTTAAAAAAATGTCAGCTAAAAAGGATTTTATTTATTGGAATTAAAATAAAAAATTATGGTTTTACTATAAGTATTATTCAAAACATAAAATATATATGCATTAAAAATTAAATTAAATTCATAATACAATTAATACATGTTTTTAAATTTAAATATTACAAAATTTCAATGCACAAACCTTGGGTTCTTCTCAAATAAAATCCAAGAAGTTTCTTATCATTTTTACATCTTAAGCTTTTTTAAAAATATGACTTTGAAAAAAGTATTTTTTTATTTTGATATTTTATTGTTTATAATAATGAATATGGGCAAAAAAAAATATATATAATTTTGCTGCCATCTGATTCCTGGGTAACTTTAAGTTCTTTTGGCCCCTTCGCAGGGTTTTCCTTGGATTTTTTCCAGCCTTTTCCTTTCGTTTTCGCTTCCCCAAGTTTTCCCCGGGACTCGTTCAGTCAGTCATTGGGGACAGGACTGAGTAAAAGTTCCATTTATCAATTGATTGACTAGATAATTGCCAGCAAAGTGAAAGATAAGCGACGGAAGGAAGGACGGACGGACTGCAGCAGTTACTAATGATCCTGGAGGCCTAATCAGGGCCTGTTTCCCACGTTTAACCCTTTCTGGCGGATTCTGCACTGGCAAAGAGTTGAAAAAATAAAAGGGCTTAAGCGCTGAATGGAGTTCGGCGACTCCTGTGACAAACGCAGGCCATAAAGCCATAAATGTCGGGCCATAAATTATGCGGCTAGGGGTGGTCAGCACGGGTTAAGGGCGGGGCAAAGTGGCCTTTTTGGGCCAACGGGTGACATGTGTGAAAATGCACTTTACTGTCACTTGAATGTTTGATGGCAAACCGGCGGAATCAACTGGCCTTCGTTGGGAACTGAAGGCTTACAAAGGTCTAAGCCCCCACTTCATTGGATCACTGTTTATTTGGAGAGAAAATAAGGGGTTATAAACTGTCCCATTCAAAGGAAAAAATATTGCAATTTTGCCGTAAATGCTGTCAAAGCTTAAGCCAAATTAGGAGATATACATTTTCAAAGTAACTCTTCTTAAACGAGGAGTTTTTTAAAAAGTTTCACAAACAAATAAAGCCTTTAATAATTTTTAAACAAAATTGTAAGCTAAAGATGACAAAAAATTTGTTTTTGTAAAAGTTATAGTGTTGGCTTAAAACTCGAACGTCTTTGAGTTCGATTTATTTGTTGATATTTGTGAATATTTTTATTTAAATTTATTTAAATATTTTTACGCAAAGCATTGGTTTTTAATTTGTAATATTTTTCGCAATATATGTTTATGCTAAAGTACTTGAGCTATAAGAGTAAGATAGGAGATGATTTGATTATTGTATCACATTTATGTGATATATTTACTACTCTATTTATTCATAAATAAATGGGATCAACTGCTGGCCGAATTTCTGCTCATTCGATTGGCACCGATCTGCTGGCCACTCGGAAATAATTGATTTACTTAGCATTCACATCAAGGCGCATTGTCCGTGCGACACCTATGGCCGTCATCCCCCCTTCAGGCCCCCTTCAGACCCCCTTCATCCACCATTCACTACCGTTTCACCCCACTTTCACCCCGCTTTCACCGCAGTCGATCTGGCTCCGTGATAGAGTGCCGCGACACTGAGTAATCTATTTTGTGTGCGAGACTCGCACGCGCAGTCAGCCAGTCACCCACCGAATCACCCACTAAAGCACCCACTGAAGCACCTACTGAACCACCCACCACCCCCCGACCAAAACATCCAGCCGAAAAAAAAGTGTGTGTCTCTAACACACTAATAATGGCATATAAAGTCGCTCGCACACGTCTCTTTGGATGCTGAATGTTGGCTTTCTTTTTCCTCACATTTTGCCTTTTTTTTCGGTGGGGTGGTGCTTCCGTGTTTTCCTTTTCCCTTTTCCCATTTTCCCATTTTCCTTTTTTCATTTCTATTTTCTTTTTTTTTGCGTTTTTGGCGAATGGCTCTCTTTTGTTTTTGGCGTTTTTACAACATGGCCAGCATAACAATGTCGCAGCAAACGAAAAATTGCAAGTGGACACATGAATTATGTGCAGCACTCGAGTTAAACAACCGCCGGGCGTGGCCCCTGTAGCCCCGATACCTATAGCTTCGGCTTCCCACAGCTCCGCAGCTCTACAGGCTGCCCCGCGCTATGGCTTTTCGGTGCTACGGCGACAGAAGAACACAAAAAGTAGCGCCGGCCTGCACTGCGAGAAAAATTGAGGCTGTTTTAGGTCAAGAACGGTGTACTTTGCGCTGTTAAGACAGCGAACTAGCCATGCTTGAAACAAAAACAATCATTTTTCTTATCTACACACATACTCTTTCTGGGAAATATAATGTGTTTTTAATTTGTTCAAGCAGTGTATATATTAAACAGATTAGCATTTAAAAACGTAGAAAAATATAAATAACTTTTATTTTCTCAAAACTAATAAATGTTAGACAAATGGTTATATACACTTGCTACATTTTATTAAATATATTACTTACTTTAATCGATATTTAACATTAGGGTGCTCCAAAGAAATACTTTACACTTTGAAAAAGTCGATTAAAAATGTATTTGAAAATTTTCAGTTCTGGGCATTGCGCAGTGGTCTCAAAGTTTTCACAAAAATTAGTCATTCGACTCCATGATGTCAGTTACTGTTTATTTACAAAAAATAAACCACAAACCATTTGCTTGCTTTGCAAAATATAGAGGATTTTAAACAGAATACTACTTACTTAAACTAAATTAGCCATAGGTGATTTGTTGGGATTTCAGGTATATATTGTTTGCAGTGTGGCCACTAAATGCACAAGTACTCTGTGCTTCTTCTCCCACTCCGCGACTCGTGGGGTTGTATTTTTTATACACACATGTGCTCGGTTTTTGTTGGCTGCCCATTGGGGACGCGTTAGTGGTCCGTGGCCGGGACCCGGATGTGAATGAGGATGAGGATGAGGATGAGAATGAGGATATATATATATATGCGGGATGGGGATATGGCTCTGGATAAGGACGAAGACGGCGAGAAGATGAAATGGGAGCCAAGTGAAGTGAAGTACACTGTTGACTTCGAACGGCGCTGGCTTGTTTTGGAGGTCACCCCGGAGTGGGAGTTTGCCATTGGGGAGTTGGCTTTGCGGGTATTAAATTATACATCATTTTGCAACAAATGACGGTCGTTACGTTGCCTCATCCAGAGAACCATGAACCCAGCCAATCCAGCCGGTCTATCTCCACCAATGGAATCTTCAAGTGAAACCCAAAAAAAACCAATTATAAAGGCAAAAGTGTCCTGAAACAAAATCAAACAATCTTAGTTTTTAAAATGGAACAGTTATTTTAATTTAAGTTATTTAATATTATTAACAAGAATATATATATATTTTTTCGGAATTGATTTTTGTACGTGAAAATTAAATTTAAAACATATTTACGATATTCCAAATGCATTTAAATCAAAAAGGAACTGTTATATATTTTAACTAAAATATTTAAGTATTAATATATATATATATATATATATATATATATATAAGCTTAAGCCAGTTAAAGAGATTTTGCAGTTTTTAAAAATGATATGTTGAAAATATAAAATATATATATTATATTTAATATTTAAATTTAATATTAAATCATAATATTAAACACAATGCACATAAAATAGCCCGAATTAATACTTAAATATTTTAGTTAAAATATATAACAGTTCCTTTTTGATTTAAATGCATTTGGAATATCGTAAATATGTTTTAAATTTAATTTTCACGTACAAAAATCAATTCCGAAAAGAGTCAACATGAAAATTAAAAAATATGTTAATATTTTTATACCTAATATTGCAAAAAAAAACCCACAATGGCTGAAAAATATTCAAAAAAATATTTAAATAGAGTACAACATATTAAGATTAACGTTTTTCTACCAGTGTAGTTTAATTAACATTTTTTTTCGGGTTTTCTTACTTTATGTGTATAATTTTATATTTCTGCTAAATACCATTATGTGAAATCATACCAGCAATCTAAATTGCTTTATTAATAATCAAAATTTCCCATGCCTTGACCTTTACCATCGGTCTCAGCGATAACAAAATGCATATATGTCTGTTTAAATATAGGGCCACGTACTTTCAGGTCTCTTATCAGCCGTTCTTAAGGCTTCTTTGTTTCATCGAGAAGCAAACAAGTTTAGTACGTATTTGAAGCTGTTGTAGAGTAGTTATTAATAACCTAGAATGCTGAGGCTGACTGCATTTTTCCTGTGCTTCGTTGTGGTCCTGAATTCAAGGGGACTGTTTGTGGATTGCCATGACAGCAGTCAAAGTCAGTGTGATCAAAGCTGCCACTACCCCCTCTATCCACTTAGGACCCAGATTGACAATATCGAGAACACCCAGCAGTCCATTTTAATCAAACAAGATGCACTACTTTTGGCCATCCAGAAGGATTTCAAGGAACTTTCGTATAATATCAGACAGGACCATCAGCATGCTTGCAAGGATTCCATCACGAAAGAAGACTTCGAGACGTTTCAGGCTCGAATGAACGATCAATTTAAGACAATTCTGAACAAAATGGACGGAATTCAAGCAAAAAGCTCGGAAAGCCCCGCAATCAACGATACCATTTCCACCAACAAGGCAATACAAATTCCCCCTCATTTCGAGCAGATCGGGTCCAGGTTTTTTTACATAGAGAAGAATACTAAGCGAACTTGGCCAGATGCAGAGTCATTCTGCCGTAGGAAGAGTGGATATATGGCAGCTATTAAAAACAAAGATGAGTTTAACGATATTTCGGCGAAACTCAGAAGAGACAACAATTATTGGCTAGGTATTAACGATCTGGTCAAAGAGGGAACATACAAATCTATTGCCTCTGGAAAGGAAGCGAAATTTTTGCAATGGGCGAAGAAAAATCCCCATAAAGGAGGAAGCAAGGACTATGTACTAATACGTAACGGATATATGTATAATGATTTCGGCTACAGGGAACTATATTTTATTTGTCAAGCGGACAGTGAAATTTAGATTCAATTAGGAAACCTTTTATCTCAATGTCATTCCATATAACCATAAAAATGAAATATAAGTGCTTAAATGTTTTAATTTAATATTATTAAAAATGAAAATAAATAAAGTTAATTAAATACGTATGAATATAATTTAAAATAATGTTTTTTTTATTCATAGGTGATAACAAAAGATGTATTCATTTTCAGATAACTTTCAATAGTCAAATACACTTAAAACAAATCGGACACTAAAATATAAAATATGCCAATATAAACGCAAAGAGAAAAATTAAAAAGCAATACCCAAAATCATTTCTATATTTGCACATATACATCTATTATGAAATTTTTTGTGCACAACAAATTACAAAAAATTTTAAGAATAAATGAATAAAAATATAAAGTTACAAAAGAGTTTTTATTAAATGAAATAAAGAGCATATCTAGCTGGCTGTCGAAATAAAGTCGGCTAGTGAAAAACCGAATTCGCGATGGCGTGCGGATGGAGTTTTTATTTTATTTCCACACGTTTTAGCGCTCTAAATGATTTAAGTTGCGACTCCAGGAAGGCATATAATCGATCTTAATTACATTGGCTGTTATGGGTTAAGAGTGCGGCAAACGCACACACACACACATTTACACAGACACAGCACGACTTCCGTTTCCGCTGAGCGATTAAGGTGTTATGCAATCTCCGTCGTCTTGGGGCGCTTTTTCTGGCTTCGAATTGAATTGCTTTGAATTGAAATCGCTTAAAATGGCACTCATTCACACATACACCCCACTACCCACACTGGCGCACTCCTCCACACACGCACACACACTCACTCATTTTAATTATGACTGAGCGAATTAATAACAATTTGTTGCGAGTAAGGCAACTTTGATTAATTCTGGTTGGCATTTCCTGCATTTTAAATGTTTTTATTTTGTTTAATCCACTTATTACGGCTTTTATATAGATTTAATTAAATCGAAGAGTTGTTCTACGCGTGGTCTTGTGATGAATGGATTAATTGTTTTCAATACCCCATGATTTTTTATGGTCAAAACAGCAAATGTATACAAATAAAAAATAAAACACAATAACAGAATATAATAACAATAATTGGATTGACACATGCATAACGCGATTTTTATTTGAAAAATGCTAAAAATAATGTCAAAAAGCAAAGATAAGGAATAAAATAATATATATTTAATGTGAATGATAAATATTTATATTTCTTCTCTTATTTTCTGTTCAGCATTTTTAAATGTTTATGATTGCCATACATTGTTCTTAACAAGATAATCATTAAGTAGATTTTGAAAAAAAAATAAAAATTGAGAATAATAGTTTTATAAAATAGAGTATTTTTTGGCCAAAGAATTTTGTCAAGTGTAAATAAAATCAGTTTGGTTAGCTGGGAAATTTCCTCGTCCAGTCATTTTTTATAGAGCAACCGAAAGAGCTGGTGTGCATTATTTCGATTTTAATTCGCAGCATCCTCCATTCAAATATCGAATACATGGACTGGATGCGCCACTTTTCCGCCCCCACTGATGCCCATTTACCCCATTTACCCCATTTACCCAATTTTCGCCATTTTCTCCATTTTTCGCATTTTCCCTCAGCTTCTGCACTGTTTTCCGGCTTGCCGTTTGCTCCGCCATTCATTCGTTTGCTGTAATCAATTGCATGCGGCTATTTTTGGCTGAAAGCGAATGGCAAGGGACGCTGCATTGTCGCGTCGTCAGGCCAACGCAGAACCACCTAAAAGCACCACCGCCCACTGGGGCACCACCCACTGGGGCACCACCCACTGGAGCACCACTGAAAAGCTGCACCATAACCAAATTTTGAAATTGTTCTCCGATGTTAAACAAATTTTACCTTAATGTAAGTTTATTTTAGATTACCTTGATATTTTATGCCAAAAAATTAATGTTTTGTCATTCAAAGATTTCCAAAATATATTAAAGCTATTTCATAAAGATTAAAAATGATTAAAAATGCAGAAAAAAAAAACGGAAATTGTTTTCCATTCATAAAGCTTTTCTTAACTAATTTATGACAATTTACTAACTTAGTATCATAAGATTATCCTCTTTTTTTTCTGTGTGGAAACATTCAACGCTGCAAATTGCAATAAGCCGGAACAAACCAAAAAAACACTCGGCCAGCGGAGTGAAATGTGGATGGGGCGATGGGATCCAGGTGGCCTAAGGTGGATACAAGTGGGTGCAGATGGATCCAGGTGAGCGGGGAATCTTCGGCAGAGTGCAATGCATCCCACCTGATGGACAGGTGAGTGTGCGAATACCTGTTTGGCCACCACTTGCCATTCAAAGTGTCCAGAGACTGACAATTCTACCGTGGGAGCTAATAGTTGGCTAAAAATAGAGGGCAACTGATATATCACCAAACCTATACATATTTACCTTTTATTTAAAGAAGGTAACAATCATAAAATGCATCATATTTATACAGGAGTGGTCAAAAGTATTTGGCCAAAACAAATAAAAAGATGCTTATACATTTTGCAAATATATTTGATTACCTCTGTAATATAAATATTATTTAAAGAAGTTAGCAATCAATTTTCTAAAATTTCCTATACCTTGCATTATTAGCAAACGTAATTTTAATGTTTGTGTTTATTCTTCTGAAAAATCAAGCGAACCCTTCTCTTTCTTTAAGTTTTTGTTCACCTTTTTTTGGCGGAGTCAACGGATCTCCTTACTTGTGGATGCAACTTGCAGACTTTAAGCCAAAAACTTTTCCCGATAGTGCCGCCAATTGATAAGGCAGTCCGCCCCGACTTTTCCTCGACTTTTCCGCCCTTTTCCGAGCCGCAGACAAAGACAGACAGATGCAGGCAGCGTAGCGGAAGTCATAAACAATTTTTATGTTTTCACATTTCAAGTGAAATTCATTTCGCGTTTTTCTTTCCTCCTCCTCAGCTTTTCTTCATCCTTTATTATTTTTTTCTGTATTGTTATGGCCGCTGCGCTTTATGGATTTCAATTTCTTATTCCTTCTTACATGACCGAAAATACCTACATATCTCTGGAAGTACATATGTACAGCAGTGTTGAAAATAATGGTAGTATTTCCATGATTTTGTATATTTACAGAATTTGAAAAATTCCGCAATTCAATCATGTCACTAGTTTTTCTTAGGTATTAAGCTGATTTTATTCTCAATTTTTTTTTTTAAATCATTGGTCATGCCTATAGGAAGTTTACATCAAATTTTTTCAACATAGCTGTGCATATACAAGAACTTCCTCGGGAAAATTGAATTTAATTGTGCGAACAGAGTAAATTCGGTGTCACCTGGCTGACTAATGAAAGCGACTCATAAAAAAGAAAATCCGGCAAAATGCAAAACTTGCAGAATATGCAAAAAAAAAAAAAAAACAAGAAAGAAAGCAAACTTCGGCAAGCCGAAGTTCATATACCCTTGCAGCTATCGCAAGAATTAAATATTTTTGAAAACATTAAAATTATGATTTACTTGCGTATATGTTTAAAAACATTGAAGCTATGACGATTTGCAGCTTAATTATTTGATTGTTCTTTTATATATTTTTATTATTTGTATGGGAGCTATATGATATAGTCGTCCGATTTTGATGAAATTTAAACCATAATTCTGAAATATTTAACCATTGCTATATGTCGAAGAACTAAAAAAAAAATTAAAAAACAGCAGTTATAATTTTTTTCAATTATTTTTCAGATTGTTCCTATGGGAGCTATAAGCTATAGTCGTCCGATTTTGATTAAATTTAAACCATAATTCTGAATTATTTAACCATTGCTATATGTCGAAGAACTAAACAAAAAATTAAAAAACAGCAAAGTTATAATTTTTTTTCAATTATTTTTCCGATTGTTCCTATGGGAGCTATATGCTATAGTCGTCCGATCCGGCTCGTTCCGACTTATATACTACCTGCAATAGAAAGACAACTTTTGGGAAAGTTTCATGCAGATAGCTTTAAAACTGAGAGACTAGTTTGCATATAAACGGACGGACAGACGGACAGACGGACGGACAGACGGACAGACGGACAGACGGACGGACAGACGGACATGGCTAGATCGACTCTACTAGTGATGCTGATCAAGAATATATATACTTTATAGGGTCGGAAACGTCTCCTTCACTGCGTTGCAAACTTCTGACTGAAATTATAATACCCTCTGCAAGGGTATAAAAACAGATGAAAAATAAGGAAAGGGGCGAGGGTGGCTTAAAATTAACAATTTACCACTTGCTCAGATGGCTCAGTAGCAAGTGGCAAGCACTTAAGGTTTCGTGGCATCATTTTTTCAGCCTTCCCGGGGGCTTTTACCCCGCAGCTCCCCCCCGCTCGCCCCGCTTTCCCCGCTTTTCCGCACCTTCCCAACCCGCCCAGATTGATGCCCGTAATGAGCTTAAATGGCTCATGACACATATAGCCCAACTAGAGGCTGCTGAAGTTGAGCGCAAGGTGCGAGGGCCCTCGAATTTGCCTACCAGTGTTTATCCCCCCTCCCCCTCCCCCTCTTCTACTTACATATCCCACCTTCAGCTTTCCCCGCCTTTTCCCATTGCAATTTCTTTTTCTTGTATATTTTTTGGCGTTGAATCAGCGTATTTTTTTCGCCTCAACATTGAGCACCTGGAAATTGCGTTAATTTTTTAGAAATGTTCCAAGCCGCCGTATAGGGCTAATGAACTTGCGGATCGAAAAATGTGCAGGGGTGGAAAATGAGGGAAATACAGGGGGAAAAGCCAAGCAAGACAAGGAATTTTAGACGAAAAGATATTTGCTTCATAAAAAAAGGTTACAAAGTAATTATCTGCATTGATTTTATAATATGCTAGAGATAAATAAAGATTATTTTAAGTTAGTTTTTTATACTATAGCTAATCAATAGTTTAATAATATTCATAGTATTATGTAATAGATTAATATTTTTATTTAGTAGTAATTTAGCTTGACAAACTTTTGGTTACTTTTATTTCATTTATTTTTTTCTCCCATTGACAACTGCAATTAATAATTTTTCCAGCTCAGCGGCCACACATTTAATAGCTGACTGCTGTGAAAGCCGCAACTGATTTTCACCAAAGAAAAGGCCAAAATAAATATAGAATGAAAGAAGAAAACCGAGGAAAACTCTTTTGTCAACCCGGCATGGATTCTCTTTCAAAATCCTGTGTAAGCAAATGAAAGTTGTTTGGTCATGATGTCTGCATTGCCTGCGAAGGCGGGGCAAGTGGAAAGGGGTCAGGGGTCAAGAGGGGTTGTCTGCCCCCTCAACCACATGCACACAATCAGAAATACACACACTCACATACACATACACACACACATACACATACACAGATAAGAGAGAGAAGTGCAACACGTTCTGCTGTAGCTCATTAAGTATGTGTCTTTGAGTCCATACACTGAGTGCAAAAAATACTCTTACTATAATTTTAAGGAATTTTTGTATTATATTTTATTCTATATATATTAAATATACATTTTGCTATTTAGCTACATTTACTTGAGCTATATTTTAACATAATTTTATGAAGAAATATCAATATTTTTGTATTCTTCAAGTTTGCCTAGTTGTCGCCCATAATTTTTAAATAGCCATTTATTTTTTTTAACAGTGCCTGTGCGAATGTATGTCGTGCTGCGCCAAGTGCGACAATTTAAAACATAATGCAAACTAAATGAAAATGCGGCAACCACTAAGACCAAGGAGCGAGCACAAAAGAATTTTTAAATATTTCGTGTCCTCAACGAACCGGAGAAGGGCTGATGGCCAGGATGCAGGATTCAGGATCCAGGATGCAGGGGCTCTGTGGTCAAGGGGTCGAAGCTAACTAAGCATGCCACGCCTCTGCCCCCACTCATTGCCGCCCCCTTTTTTATTCGCCACACACTTCTGTCTTCACTTTTCATTCTTTATTCCCCGGATTTTGCTCGCTTTCCTTCTTTATTTTTTGGCTTGCGAAACGGCAAACGGAAATGAACTCTTTAGTAAAGTGTTTACAAGCAAGCTGGTGAAAAGCGGGATGGTACAGCGGGAAAATGAGGAAAAACTAGGGGGAAAACTGGCGGGAGTAGAGTGCGTGGTGCACTACTTTTATGCAGTTAAATTAATGAAATGCGACAAGAAAACAAACCAGAAAAAGGGGGGAAAACCAAGTGATAAGTGATTTTTCAATGTGGCCGACAAGTTTCTGTCAATTATTTAAAAATTAAACATTTCTTGGCCAATTACGTCCTTTTTTCTTGGGGTTTACATCAAGATAGTTAGCGAAAATTGCCCATAAATAAACATTTTAGCTCTGAATGACATTCCTAATGCTGAGCACTATTTATTAGGAACTAGATTTTTTTTACAAATTTTTAAACATTTACGATTGGAGCTTTGATGCAAAAAGTGTTTTTTTTTCGAAGTTTATGGATAGTGGCAATAGAAAACCAATTTCTTTGGAGTGTTTTTGTTATAACTTGGCCAAAATAAGACGCACAACCTAAAGCCTAGCTGTTCAATCAATTTCCGGTCGATTTTGAAAACTCGAAGGGTTTCGATTAACAAACCGAAACAAATTTTTATTTTTTCAGAACACATATTTATAGTTTTTTTCATACCCAAATTAAGAATGACTATTCTGTGCAACCTTTAATGTGACTTAGTACCAACAAATAAATTAGTTAAAAAAAATATATATAATTATGGTGACACTTTCCACTGATCTACTAATCGAAGTTTTTCAGATAAGCTTTTTCGAAAACCCAATCAATTATTTATTTTTCATATTTTTAAGCTTAACCATTGTTCTCTTTGATATTTCTGCTTTCATGCAGTTGTTAATTATTTCGATGTTTTATCAAGAAGATAAACTTTAGCTTATTTTGAAAAAAGGCAGCCGATTCTTGCAAATCCATTTCGAAATGATGTAATTTTAGTGTTTTTTTCGTGGTGAAAACAAGTCATAAAAAAGCATCGATATGGTCGTCCCGATATCCATATTGTTAGTTTTTACGAATGCTTTCAGTGGAGTTCTTATCTAAAAGAGGGGATTGCATTGGTCCCTCGATAGTTTTCCATTGGCAATGCATCGGGCTTAATGTTTTCCTTTCTGTTTCTGTTTTTGATTTTTTTTTATTTTTTTATTTTTTTTTTTGAGAGGGTGACTGTTTTTTCTGTCCGGTTATGTGTATTTTTATTTGAAAACAAATCAATTTAGTTAATGGCTAGCTTGGGCGGACGAGAAACTGCCGTTCAGGGTGCGGAAAATGGAAAACTGTGGAAACTGTGGAAAAGGGGAAAAGCTGGGATAGTAAATCAATGACAGTGGGCGCCGAAAGCCAAACAAAAATGGCGTCGCATTCAAAATGGGGCCATTGCAATGGCAGTCTCCTTTCATTCCCGCTCCAAGTTCTTTTCTGCGTGTTTCGTGCTTTTTTTCGAACACACTTTTGGTGCATTATATGTATTTATATAATGCACGGGAAAAAATTGCTGTTTTCTTAGGGCATTTTAATATTAATATAATGCCTGCTTAGCACTGTCAATAAACACATGCAAAATAGCCTAAAAGAAGACTATTAAATTGAATATTTGAAACTCATACCCAACACGCATTACTTGACTTCGGTTTTTTGCTGTGTGCCTTTACCATATAGAAATTCCGAGGCCCCCACATAAAGATAAACAAATAGATGTAGAAACGGATAAACTTGTTTGTGACACACATATACTTGCATTT
The DNA here is from genome assembly GCF_018152505.1 of Drosophila elegans. NCBI lineage: Eukaryota > Metazoa > Arthropoda > Insecta > Diptera > Drosophilidae > Drosophila > Drosophila elegans. The sequence continues at coordinate 5,739,357 of NW_024545513.1, forward strand.
CTGTATATTGATATATATATTTATATATATATTTGGGTCTCTATCGTTTATTTATGCATGGTAATATTTTGCTTTTGACTCCATTATACATTATATTCGTATATAGATGGAGGTTCATCGATAGATATATATTTTTCCCATATACTGTGTGCTTCGCTGTGTCTTTCGGTCTGTGTGTTTTTGTATTTTCAGCATAATGAATTCAATTTTAGTAAACTGTATTTATGCCAAACACACACACACATACACATACACATACACACGAGTGAAATGCAATGCAATTTCACTTGATATTTCTGGCTCCGTTTGCGTGTGAAAGGAAAACCCAACGAAATTTTCATAAGAAGCAGCCGGAGGAATGGCAATGAGGGGGTTAAGTCGTCTTTAAATGCATCTCGGGCTGTGCATTTATTCCGATATCATTCAGCCATCGAGGAGGGAAACCGTTTCAGACTCAAAGAAAATAGCTGGAATCCATGAAGAGTTCGAACAAAAAATGTGAGCAGAAAAATAAACATTCAGCCAGGAAAACAAAAGAAAATGTAATTTAACATAACAAAATAAACAAAAAATGGGAAATGAGAAATGAGAAATGAGAACAATAAGAAAATATATTTTTCTTGTTAACAATCTAAAACAGATTATTAAATAAGAGTTTTATGATTTATTTAAATGCAAAACAAAATATTACCTTATGGCTTAAATTGGCAAACAATTCAAATAATATGCTGACAGAAAAGGGAATACTTTTAATCAGATATCCGGACTTAACCCGTGATGAACTGTGTGAACTTGAACAGCACTGCGATCTCCGGCTATAATAGTAACTCATGCGGATATTAATATGATTTCATTCCACTCATTTAACGGCATTCCGGCATTTTCCACCCTCCCTCCCACCCCTCTGCATTTCCCCTTTTGCCGATCCAATTTTCATTCATTTTCAGGATCTGCTGCTCAAATTGTTTGCTAAGCGTTTTTTCTCGGAAGCTTTTCGAGTGCTTAACGTTACCCGGCAATTGCTTTGGCCCCCCTTCGACCCCGCGACCATTTCTTCCCTACGCCCCTGTTTCACTCTCCTTTAATGCAGTTCAGTCCTACACATGCCGGAGTTACTAAATTCTCAGCTGGATTTCAGGCATATGCGGACTGGGGCGACAGGGGGTTAAGCGGCGAACAACTTAACCCTCCCGGGCTATAAAACTTAATATGTTTTGTATTTAAATTTATGAAAAAGCAAGCGGTAACAATGGAAGTGCAAGTCCTGTGAATGGCGGCGGCAAATTAGGGGAGCAACGGGGAAATGCGGGGAAAAGCGGAAAAGGGGGTGGGTGAAAAATAGGGGGGAGTGGCACAGAGCGGCAAAGAGAATGGCTAAGTGAGGCAGCGGGAATAATGGCTGCTTAAGCCGCCAACATGCGCATAATTGTCGCCAGCGTCATGTACCTTCCTTCCCCTTTGCCCCCCTTTCCCCTCTTTCGCCTCCTTCGTCCATGCTACTTTCCCTCCCCTCCCCCTTGTTTTCCCATCCCCCCGCAGGACCTGCCCTTGGTCAGCCTTGGTTAACAGTGGGCCAAAATCATTTTTTTGAGAATTGTTAAACAAAATTTTGTACAATATTTCATTTAAAAATAGTGGAACTAGAAATGAAACAATTTTACATCTTTGAAAAATAATTCAGAATTTAATTGAAAACCCTTTCGCTTAAGATTTTTAGCAACAAGCGCATTCAATTATAATTGAAAATACACACATGTTTTTTTAAAAGCTGCAAGGCTATATACCTTATTTTAATAATTCTGTGTGTGTTGAATTGAACTGCATGTTGGTGCAGAGGTTATACATTTTAAATCAAGGTCTTCATGGCAAATGTATGGTAAGTTGCAAAAATATATTCGGTGTGCGTTAATAATGTGCGCAAATGTAAATAGGGAATCATTTAAATTGCATAACAATTATTTCCGTTCGCAGTTCCTGCCATCCGTTGACCACCGTGCTTAACGGTGAATTACGCTTTGGTCCGCCAGGGCAACGGGGCGTATGCGTAATAATAATTACGCGACGCGTTGCCGTCGCCGAAGCAGTAATATTTATGAAAGGCTTTAAATTGTCCTTGTCGGTTGTACAGCATATATTTTAATACATTTATACGAGCACTGCGCGAAAAGTTGGAAAAGAAAAATAGTTGCAGTCTGCCATATTTCCATTTCAATTACAATAAATTTATTTATATTTTAAGAAAATTCCCGTTTTAAATTGTAAGCTCCTGGGAGTTATAAATGTTTCCCCCATTTCCACTTTGAAAACTAACTGCCATTTGTAACAGTGTATATTATTCATAAGTACGTGCACATTTGCCCCGTTTTGGTTCTTTGTGGTGTTATAATAAGAATGCGGTTTATCACCTGACCGAAAAGCAAAAGAGGAGGGAACGGGACCGCTTGACTGACAACGATTGCTAATGCAAATTACGTATACGCACGGTGGTACGGTACGGGGGGTTGGTTGCCAATAAAAAATATGGCCTCAACAGGATTAATACATTATTTCCGCCCCAGGATCTCCGAGAGTATCCCGGGAATTCCGAGAAGCACATGTGTGCTGTTGTGTTTTGTTGTGTTGCGGCTGTTGCTTTGCGCTTTTATGATTATTGTAGTGGCATCGTCGACGGCGTCGTCGTCGTCGTCGTCGTCCTTGTTCCAGGACCCAGCACTTATGGCCGTGTTTTTTTCGGCCCTCCTTCTCTCCAGTGCCTTTGAAGTGCACTCTGCTGTTTCATTCCAACTATATTTGTTCGCCATATTTGTATACAAATTCCATTCGCCCCCTTCACCCGGCTTTTGCCCATTTCTGCGCACTCTTCTATTTTCCATAAAGGATATTCGCAGCCCAGCTGGCAGTGTGTCCGGCTCAGGCACTCCACACACTCCACACACCCACTCGCCCACTCACCCCACTCGCCAGGCTCAAGTGCTGGAAAAGTGCATATTAATTTGATGTTTTTGTCATCTGGAGAGCTGCAGGTCGAGAGCATTGTTACAATGAATGAGGAATATTTTTGGGAAAGCATCGGAACTTGAATGGAGTTGGAATTGAGTACTTTACTATTTACTATTTATTTGTATTTTAATTGCGACACTATAATAAACTAATAACACCTAAGAAATGTATTTTTTTAGAATTTTTTACTTTCGCATAAAGAAGTATGAACAGAAGTATGTCCCTACATTAGCCTTTTCGTAATACACGTTTTTGAGATCAAAGAACTTTTTTGGCTAAATCAAAAATAAACTGATTCTTAGAATGCAAAAAATATATGATACTTTAGAGCATTTTAAAAATTAGATCAATGTAAATAAACTATTATTAAAATTAAGGACATTGTTATTTATAATTCAATTTAAGTTCGTTATTAAACTTTTTTAACCAAGTTTCTTAAAAATATCAAATAAATAATTTTGTGATCTATATAACAAAAAATACATAGAAGATGTCAAAATATAAATAAAAAGAAAACGATCTGAGCCTTAAATATATAATTACGACGTCTTGTTTTAAGAACATTTTAGTGCTTACTCTAAATATTTGATAAATGAGTCTAAGCCTGCCACGGCACTTCTCATTTCGAGATTATTTAAAAACAATTCTAAGCTGCAGAAGATTCTTAAACCATGCATAGTAATTATTCGTCAGTAAATCTTTAAGCTCGTTTTCCAAATGCAAATTACTATTAAATGAATGCACGCCAACTGCAAGACCACTTGCTGACATTACATAATTAATTTGCGACTTCCTGCAATTATGGTTGGCCAGAAGTTTCTTATCCTCGTCTGGCTAATTGTTGGCTTATTTATTTGGAAAAAGAAATGGAAAACGCGGCGCCGAAAAAGAAACCAAAAGCGACAAGAGAAATTAAATGAAAATTTTTCGTGACCATTCGGCGAACTCGCCCTATCTCTGTTTCACTTCCGCAGCTTTTCGTAGCCATCGCTGTCTATTCATTCACTTGGCCTTTATAATAAAACAATAAACTGTAACAATAGCAATTAAAAATCGCTGAAAGCGGATGTCCTGATAAGGACCCTGAAGCTTGCTTCATTTGGATCGTCCTTGGCGCCGTCCCCTGCCATTCTTGTAATTATGCATTGTGCCTCTGATTGTGAGAAGCCAGCAATTGCGTTTCGCATTTCTGCCGGCTTCCTTTTGGCCATTTTCCTTAGCCAAATTGCATTGCCGGCAATCAAGGAGTGACATTGACGAGCGGCCAAAGGACGCCAGCGACATCCAGTCGCATTGTCCTGGCCGAAAAACACAATTCAAAGCAACTTACAGGCCGACAAACTGCGTTCTCAAATCACCTGTCTCGGCATTCAAGCCCGGAAAAAAGAAAAAGTGCCAAGTGTCGGATGGAAAAACAAGGAAATGCAATATTTTTCAGCTTAAAAAAATGTAAAAAATACCCTTGCAGCTATTGCAAATAAGAAATATTCTTTAAAATATCTAATTTTCGAATAATATGCGTACATGTTTAAAAACATTGAAGCTAGGATAGTTTTCAGCTCAATTATTCGATCGTTCGTATGAAAACCTATATGATATCGTTTTCCGATTTGAATAAACTTACGAGCGTAATTCAGAACTATAAACTATTACTTTGTTCAAAAGAATACAAAAATATGGAAAATGTTGTTTTCATTAATTATTGTAAACACTCCGATCGTTTTTTTTTTTCAATAAAATTTTAAGGATAATTAATAAAGAATAATTATAAACTACCTGCAACAGAAAGACATCTTTTGGCAAACTTAACTTAATTATAATACCCTCTGCAAGGGTGTAAAAATAAATAATACAAATCTCCAATGTTTTTTCTTATATAATTTTTGTGAGTCACGCCTCTATTGCGTTAAATACCTTGTGACCAAAAATGTTTTCATTGGATATGTAAATGTACAACTTTACTTACCTTCAGCTTTCAATTTGCCCTACATTTAATTATTAAGAGCTTTGTGCTGCTAACAAAGCAAGGAATTCCAGGACAATGTTCGCATATCAGGACTAATTCCCCTCAACGTTTTGGCAATCCTTCAATTAAACACTAATACGGCTCTCTCAAGAGTTATTCCGAATTTGGCACAGATCCACTGCACCACTTGAGCCACTCAAAAAGGCCAGAACACAGTGTGCTGCCATAAATCAAAACAGCCGGCCCTTTGGGATGGAATCGGATGGAAAACCTGCCACATATGCAAATAAGCAGCCATCATACCAATACCAATACCAATACCAAGACCGATACCAATACCAACCACATTCGCAGTGCAGTCAATAAAATCAAGGCACTTGTGTTGCACTATACATCGACCCCTGCGGAATGGGAAAGGATATCCGTCTGTCCAGACAGGCATTTGTTTATAATAATGCCCAGCAGTGTGTTAAACAATTACATTAGAAAGGGGGCCAAGTTGCCAACTTGCCAACTTGGCAACTGGGCATCGGCAATATGGCAATTTAATTGACAGTTATGAAGATTGTCAAACATACAATTATAACACTCCAACTATCAATGCCAAACATCGATTTGCCATCTAATTCTGCCCCTGTATGCACTCGTTAAATTATTCAGCCAAGTGCGTAGGCAGCGAGGAGTCGAGATGAGTAGGACTTATCCTAAGTGGAGTACCGCCCGCACTTGTGCTCCTTGCGCCACCCACAAGGACACGAAGGATAGGCAGGATGGATTCCTGCCCGCTGGCATTATTAACATGTTAATCCAAATGTAATGAGCGTAAGGATAACTCATTGTGCTGCCTACATATGCAGCCAACGATATACATACTATATATATATATATTTCTGAACGTGGGGCATGCGATCGAACAAGCACACATGAATACTAAATGTATTCGATTGATTGTATGCTAATTTAATTGGCAGCCAGCAGGAATAATTGCAAATAAATCAACGTTTGTTCGACATCATGAATTCATTTTGTTTCAGCCCCAAATGCGCAGCAACTTGATTTCATTTGAGACTATTTTGGGGCTTAATTCTGCGAAGGCTAGGATATATTTTAGAGCTGCCCTTCTAGGCCTCACAACTTCACTTATGCTGGCTTTGTTTATTCAACGATTGAATATAAATTAAATTACTAAAGGAAAATTCTTAAACAAATGTTTTCTCAATGCAATTGCTGTTATGTCATATTCAGTGTACAGAAATTCAACTTTCTATCCAGATCTACAGAAGCACATAAAAAATAAATAAAAACTGAAAGATTGGTATTAATAAAAGTACAGGCATCAACTCAACACTAAATCATAGAACCCGTATAAATTTTAGCTCAACTTTTATACCGAAGAGTATAAAATAAAAATAAGTTTCACATTGATTCTTTCGTGCTATTAATTTAATACTCATCTTATTGAAACAATTTTCAGACGCAATAGTTAAAAATTAATGTAACAATAGTTTAGTTTAGTATGTTTTTGGGGTGTGTATGAAACCGCAATGTTTGTAGAAGTTGTTCACACATTTGCTGGTAATTCAAAACTCAATGTTCTTTAGGCAAAACACTGTTAACAAGCCTCAGGCTTATCCCCCTTAACCCACCAGTGCAATCATTCCCGATTCATGCAGTTGGTTGGCTTGAGGGCTTCCCATGCAGTCAGAATGCCTTAGGACTTTTGATAAACAAATTGTTTTTGTTATTTGAGCCGGCCAGCTTCGTTAGTTGCCCAAGTCGCTCTAACTAATTCGTAGACAGATGGAATCCATATTAAGTAGCAGAAGCCCGGCCAGCTTATCGAAATTCAGGCGAAATTCGGCCAGCAGACTTCCACATCAAATTGAATTAATGCGGTATACGTATCACGAAATCATAACACGGAGAATTGCGAGATGGATTTGGATCTGGAAATTCCTCGTGTCTGTACATTTCTTGGCCAACCTCAAACCCAATTTCTTTTGCCTGTCAATCAGTATATATATATATATACATAATACACAGATGGAGTCAAATTAATAGGAATAAAGTTGTAGGAGAAGTAATATATTAAGCTCTTAAGCTTGAAAAAAAAATATTGGATACATTATTGTTATTTTCAAACAACTAATAAATCGAGATATTAAGCAAAATCAATTCACAAAGTAAAATAAATACGAAATTCAAAGATGTTTTATTTATTACAAATATTCTTTAATATATACATAAGTGATTTTTGAGCTTCTAGTCCATTATTTTTATTAAAAACAAATTTTTATTGATGAAACAGTACGTGGGACCCAGTTCTAAGAAAAATAATTTATGATTTAAAATTGTTTAAAATTTATTTATTTAATTTATTTTTTTCATTATTTTTTAGTTTTAATTTTTATGATCAAATATCATAAGTATGCCCAGTTTTTATTAAAGTACTCAAAATTAATGATTGTCATTAAAGAAACTAGTAAAAATTGAATTATAATCATTACCAAATAAGTTGTATTATAAGACTTATAATGATTACGGTCCTTGGTTGATTCTGCTATAAGTTCGCTGCCAACTGTGCTCCGGGAGCGTCTTCCATTTGACTTGGATCATTGATGGCAGGACATTTGGCAGGACATCCCCCCTCTATTTTGGCCGTTGTTCACACATCAAATTAGTTCAATTTGCGGCTAGCCCAAGTCGCTTTTAATGTGCGCCCAAGCATTTGTTTGTGTGCGTCTCAGCCTCCGTGTGTCTGTGTGTTTAAGTGTGTTTGAGTGTGTTTGAGTGTGTGTGTGTGTGAGTGTGTGTGTGTAGTGGCCATTGATTATTGGTCATATCGGTGGACAAACAAAAGGGGGGATTCTAACTCCAACCGAAAGCAATGCAAACATAATGAACTTGTCAGCACACACAAAAACAACTCAAACGATTTTCATTTGATTTGATTTTGATTGCGTTTTATATTAATGCCAAAAACACACATCACAGTCACCCCGTCCCGCATTCTTCTTTTATGTCTGCTTTCTGTTTTCGGGGTCACATTTTCAGTTCTCTGCTGATTGGCAGCCTAAACAGAAGAGTTTTCCATAAGGGCTGGTTGAAAAGCGCGTTTTTTATGGAGTGAGGGGGTGGGGAGGGAGGGGGTAAATTGGAAAAATGACGGGTTAGAGAATATTTGGCATCGTTTTTGCATGCTGCAAAAAGTTATGAAAACCTTGTCATGGCATCCATCAGACGAAACAATAACGAGTTCTACACCCGAGCTGAGCCGAAAAAAGAAGACCGAAAAACGAGGCTAAAAACTCTGGTATTTTCATTTTTTGTTTAATCGAATTTTTAATACCCAAAATATTGATTGGAGGCGAAAAAAAAGGAGAAATTTATACCGAACATCAAGAAAATGATGGCCAAAATTTCTATTAATTGATTGTAATCAAGTAAATAAATTTCTCAATTTTTGAAGCAGATTTTAAAAGTCACTTATCATTAAATAAATAACACATAACAATAAATAACACACATTCAATAAATAACACTAATCAAACACTAATCACTATCAAAATTTAGCAATAACTTTCAGTACCGTATTACATTTTACATATATTTATGTTGGAAAATGACACTCTTAAATAAGGAATTACGATCTGGGAATTTAAAAGTAATCATTAAGTAAATACATTTTATATTTTAAGTATATATAATTTTTTTGCTTAAGTGTTATAGAAGGGAAGGACTTTTTAGGAGTCTTGTTCGATGGGGATATGGTTGGGAAATTAACCAGGCCAAATCGAAACACTTGGCGCTGAAAAATGCGGGAGCCAAAATGTGCACTTGCAGTCCCACTCACACAAACACCCAAAAACCTAGACACACACTCGCACACCGCAATCGCACACACACTCACACATACCAGCATATGCACACCAACACTCAGCCACAATGGAAAGCTGCCCGCATGTGTCGACATATTTCGCTTTGCTTTAGCTATTTACTCAAATTTCATGCAGAAACAACAATGGTATGTGGTGTGGTATCAAGAGAGGGGATGGCCAGGAATAGAGGGGTGAAAAAGCAGGGAAAGAGGAGTGAAAAAGGAGGATACGAGGGGGGCGACACAGGCAGATACAGGACTAGACAAGGACATGCCCATAACCAATGAACCAAATCAGAAATCAAAAGCAATGTGAAGCAGCAGGATCTCGAAGAAGAAAAAAAAATGACGATGATGGACATGTGTGGGTGGTGGCGAAAGTGGCGGGCAAAGGACGAAGGACGAAGGACACTGGACATTGCACAAATGTCAGTGACCTGGAAGAAATATAAAATAAATCGAAAGCAGATTGCAAAAATCAAAGTCAACAGCAATCAACAAGCAGCCTCACAGAAAGCTCAAGACAACGAACGGAAGTGAAAGGGAAGTGAAAAGGAAGTGGAAATGGAATTGGAGGAATGGCATTGATACACCTACACACACCCACACACACACACACACTCACACATGGCTAGGGCCATCAGGGCGATGATGATGACGCAGTTAAGCAGATAGAATGATACAACAGATAAATAGATACATTGATAGATAGATGATGGACAGTTGGCCACAAGCAGAAATGGTCGACGGTGCGGAAGGTATTCAAAGCCCCCCAAACAGGACTGAAGGAAATCGATTTCAGTTCGATAAACGTGTGTAATCGCACCTGTCACTTCGATACTTTGGCTGGAAAGTATAAGGTATAATACAGTAAGTAAACAGGGTATCTACATATATATCATCTGGAGGCACTCACGAAACACACACACACAAAGACTTTCGGTCATTCGGGTCAACTTAGCTATAGAGTATACTTCATTAGGATTTAGCTAAAACTAATTGGGAATTATAAATACTTAGAGAGGGTACAACTTAACAGTGACGCCATTCGTAAGAAATGGCGACCGAAATTTGGGATTTAAAACAAATTAACGAAATACCTTTTTTAGTCGCTGTTTAGCTATTTTCTCTTAAAGTTATTGTTATGAAATTTAAAAACAACCATTTTTTGTCACAATATTTCATTTCAGACACTTTGGATTTTAAAGTTTCTCCAACTTAAATATAGTCGTTGTTTGTATTTTTTGTGTATTTAAAACTGCAAGGGCATTTGAGCTACGGCTTGCCAAAGCTCGCTTCCTTTTTTGCATTTGTTGCATATTTTAGACTTCCCCCATAAACTCAGCTATTAAATAAGCCCCCCATTTAGTTATGATATATTAGTGTCCAAAAGCCAAGGCTGGTGGCTAAGCTCATCTGGCTTATAACTCGGTTGCCTGGCGTAATCATAATTGGTTATGATTATGATTTTTTAAGTGGCCAAGGAAAGGCGCCTCGAGAGCGCAGCCTTGAAGGATTTTTCTCGTTCCGCTTCTAGTTTATATATATTTACCTCCATACCCGATCTCTCTCTCATTCTCGCTCCCTCCTTCTGGCTGTATATCTGTCTCTGTCGGTGCCTTTGGCTCACCATGTTTTCCTGATTAACTCAACTGGCATCTCATCAACGCTCGACGTGGCCAACAAACACATATATACACACACACACACACACACATATCTATATATATGGAGTGAAACACAGGCCACAAGCTTACAGCAACCAAACAGCTGCAGTGGCAACAACTACAACTACAACTACAACTGCAACTACATCTACAAGTGAAACAACAACTACAACTACTACAACACTTGCAACAACAAGGATCTGGGAAAACAGGAGCACAGCTTAGCTTTGGGCTGCTGTTGGCATACTTAAAGTTCATAAAAAAGTCAAATTAATTCAAATTGCAATGCACACACACACACACCCACATACTCACCCACACACACTGAGGTACTTAACGCAGTACTCAGCACTAGGCAACGCTTTCAGTTGTTGTTGTCGCTTAACTTATTTCATTAGCTCCTAAATGTATGCAATTTGACATTTTTTTAATTTAACTTTCTCTTTCCCACACACACACGCACACACACAAAGAGACTCACACGCACAGTTATACCTGCATAGGAGAACGTTTTTGTGTGTGTGGGTGCAGCAAGGCAAAAAGCAAAACTTGTTGGCTGCCCTAATGGCCAACAGAGATTATTCACATTGTGCCGGATTACGTATACGCCGCAACTGCCAGCATTGCGTATACGCAACAACACTAAGCAGGATGTACTTAAATTAAAATTATTTGAAATTCTTTTAGAACTTTTGTGCTAGTTTTATCAGACATTTTTTACGCTCGAGGTGGGTTTATTGGCATTTCTAAAGTTTTCTCTGATATTTCTCGTTAAGAATCCTTTTTGAAAGACAAAAAAATTGAATATCTAACTTAACTTTTACCTAGCTATCTCTTTGAGAAATACAAATGAAATTAAAATAAAAATAATTAATTAAAAACTTTATTTATTTTATTGGATAATATATGGTTTTGGTTTTTATTTTTCCTGTTTATTTTACTTTATGTTAAACTGAAAATATAAAACATTTGAAATAAATAATTCGTCAGTTAAGAAATAATTTAATAAAAAAATATATTTCCTAGAAGTTTTCTTTCTAATTATGATGAAAATATTTTTTCATAATAATTTTTTAGTACCAATAATATATAGCATATACAATACTGATTTTTCCTTTATCAGATATTGAAATTAATAAAATAAGACTATGTTTTCAGTCAGTTTTTCCTAACTAATAGTTTTTAATGCTGCAGAGTGTAAGAAGAGTGCCTACATTTGCATCAGGACTTTAAAGATTCTTTTAAATCCACCCATCAGCTCAAATCGCTCTCGAGGTGCACGTGCTGCATCGCCCATATAAGTATGCTATATAATTTCTTCATTTTTATGGTGCATCTGTCTCGCAGGTCTGCCAGGACCTGCCCCTCCCCCCTTTCCCGCCTTTGCCAAGACCTTTCCCTTACAATTTTTCCGCTGACAATGCACATGCATTGTTTTCTCCTAGAAAAAGGAAGAGAATTTTGGATGGGAGAGCCTTCACTTAAAGTTCCAAGTATCTGAGTATCTCGGCTTGATGACGATAAGGATAATGATGATGCGGAGCCGAACCAGGAGCACAAGAATGACTCTGGGATAGGCTAGCCGGGATCTGTCATTCCGATTTCAATTTGCACTTTAATTTGCATTCCCCCTCCCAAGATTTCCTCTCACTTTTATTCTATTATTTACGGCAGGCAGCAGCCCACCTTGGCGAGCTTTTCCGCACTTTTCGTTTTAGTTTTCGCCTTTTTTATGTAGTCTGAAACTCCTGCACTTGATTGACATCTCATGTTGCTGAAAATTGCTTAAATAACTGCTGGAAAGATTTGGAGGATAAAATCTGAAGTTGAAACTAAAGGCCTAAGGCGGGTTTGTGGTTTTATTTTTTATATTTATTAATTTTTTTCATAAAGAAGTCCGTTGAATTTATTGTTTTATTATGATATATATAAGCATATACCAATAGCTTTACCTTCAAGTATTCAAATACCACAGATCTCCTTAAACCGAAACATTTCTTCAGGAAATACTATTATTGCCACAAAATCCTCGTTTGCGTTGCAGCTAAATTCCCCGGTGGCCATGGGGCAACCCATCAAAACCAGAAATTCCTGGGCCTGTCCATCAAGGACATCCCAGCCCAGACCACCCACTACCCCCTGCCCTCTGCCATCTGTCTTCCACCTGTAGAAACTGTCAGCAGAGGCAAGGAAACGAACAAAAAAAAAAAAAAACAAGAAGAAAGCCAAGTGACAGAAACACACACATGGCCACACACTGGGATGGGATGGTCCTTCGGTTTCAGGGATTGCCATAAACTAGTCAGTTAATCTGGTCATCTCACTCCGTCAGCTGCCCCCTCACCCCCTTTCTCCCACGCTTTTCCATTTAATCTCCATGTGTTTGCAACTACTCTATTAGCCGCATTTTAATTCAGTTACTTAAGTTTAGTGTGAACACAACAATTTCATACTTGACGAGGTAGGATGGCGACAGAGATGGGATGTACACTTAGCAGTTGATTTCAGAAATTTCTTCTAAAAAATTGGAAAATCTAGTCTTAGAAACTAAGGAACTAAGTAATTTATTTACAATATATATATTTTATTTCATGCAAATTAAAAAGCCTTGATATCAGTAATAAAGGTAATCTACACTTAAAGCTCATGTGCTAAATACATAAAAATGCTAATTTAAATATTTAATATGACTCTTGGTCCTCGCTATCGTAAATATCAATAGGTCTTACACCTTTTTTAACTTTTATAGGACAAACCAAAAATAATAAGATATATTGTAAAACTCTCAAAGAAAAATTCTTAACAGTGCTTCTGTTTATCCAAAAAAAAAAAAAAGATTTAAAACTTCTTTAATATTTGTAAATGTATATCGTTTTTAAGTAAAGTAAGAACAGCATACACATGAAAATGTTTTAATATGAAAAATGAGTCTAGAAACTATAAGTTCCTTATGGAAGACAAATAAATCTACATCTACCAAGAAACGCAGATATAAAATGTCAAAGTAAAGAGTGCTACTACTAGTCTCTTTATATAGGCAAATGAAATGATGTAAATATATTTATTCTTCTATTTTCATATGCCTTGTTTTAAAAATACCATTTTTGAATCTTTAGCCATATTCGCAACACTGCTGTTCAAGGAGAGCTTTTGCAATGTGCTATTGTAGAACCTTGTGCTGCAATTTTGAAAATTCTCATTTTATTGTAGTGCTCCGAATGCGTCCCTCCATCAGATGTCAGACTTCAGTCTGCCGCATTGACCTCACATTGTTGCCTGAAAAGGAAAGGAAAGAAAAGGTGGCCTTTGACCCAAAGCACCCAAAATCACCCAAAACCACCCAAAACCACTCTGGCCACTGCACCACCCACTCGAGCCACCTGCGGTCAAAGGTAAAAAGTTTTGTCAAATTAAAAATGTTTACTGCTCTTTGCAGTTTGGCAAAGAGTTCGGATGGGATGGCTTGGATTGCAGTTTGCTCGGGCGGCAAAAACATCTTAAATTAGATACATTTTATCGCTGCACATGGCCCGAAAAGAAGAAAGTTTTGAGTGATATTTATTGCATGACACTTGATGCAGCAGCTTAGCCTTAACCCTCCTCTCGACTGCCGCCGCTTAACCCCCTAACAACTGGAATCCTTTTTCCGGTCTCTGGTGTGCGAGTATGTGTGGATGACATGTCAACAAGCATTTAATTTGATTTTAAATCTTTTGCTCGGCGAAAAGGACTTTACTTGAGATTTCCAACGCATTTCGGCTTGGTTTGGTTTGGTTTGGTTTGGTGTGAAGTGAACTTAAATTCAAGTCAACTTAAATTCGAGATAATAGAATGGCCTGGGATTTGCAGTTGAGTTAATAAACTCGGCTTTTACAGCTGGAAATATTTGTCTTAGGCGCTTAATTTTTGCCTTTCGTTCAAGCATATTTAATTTTAAGCTGAAGAGACCATGGTTGTTCTTATTAAATATTTCAATTTTAAACTAAGATATAAATGCAGTTCTAAATCTTAATAGAATACCAAATAAAGAAACTGTGTTTTTGCTTATAAATATAAAAACAAAATTATAAATTTAATGACGCTTTTTTTACCAAAATTTTCCTGGGTTTTCAGCAAACTTTTTCAATATGAATATTTCCCTGAATTCAAATATATTTTTCTTTGTATATATCTATGAATTTGATTTTATGTGCACTATTCCGCCCTATACGGCTGTTGTCTTTAACTTAAGGTAGTGCAAAAAAAGAGACAGATATAAAGAGAGAGAGGGAGACGGAGAAAGAAAAAGGAAAAGAGATGGCAAAGGAACGGAAAACAGGAAAGGAAACTTTCTGTCGCCATTGTTGGTAAAAGTTTTGCAATCGCCAGTGCCTCATAAACTTTATGCATATGCACTGATGGCCAAGGAAGCGAGGGAGAGGGTGCACACTGAGAGAAATTATTAATACCTAAATACATATTTGATATTTGCTTATATTTTTTCAAATTTAAGTCAACAATAATAGTTTTGTAAGCCCTTTGTGCAAAGAAAAAATCAATACTTTATAAAGACCATTTTGTAGTTTTCTGGTAAAATTGTAAAAAAAAAACAGTAAATACAGAACAATAACCATATAGTTTTAGTTTTTCAAGAACTATTAAAATGTTGATAATATCAACAGAATAACCATTTAAGGTATTAATGTATATGACGAGTTTAAATAATTTTTGTAATGATTACTTAAAGTTTTAATTGGCCAAAAACTATTTAAAACTCAAATGTTTAAAGTTTTTCAATAGTTTTGTTTTGGAAAATACATTTTAATCCACAGTTAGTATTTTTCCCTCAGTGTAACGACTGGTAAGTGAAGGGAATACCGCATAATATGCGAACTGGGCCTGTCATAAATGAAAGTTATGCCGTCTTTGGCAAAGCAAATGAACGCTCTGAGAATTGTGCGAACCAGAAAGCGATTCTTCCTCCTTCCGGTGGCTGGTTTTTTGGGTGGCTGTTTCGGGTGGCTTTCTGGGTGGTTTTCTGGGTGACTCGGCGGTTACACCATATGTGTACACTGTCGTCTCTAATTATTAATCCTCACGCTGGCGCAGGAAAAGCCAAATGAATATTGAAGGACGACGAAGCCGCAACAGAATTTATTTTAAGCTAATTTTCTTATTTTACACTTAATTTTCAGCCCTGCACACAAGGGTTTGCCCAAACCACTTTGCACCACTCCGCACTTTTCGTCAGTTTCGTAAGTCCCGAAAGTCAACGAGGACTTTGCCATTTAGACTAATAATAAAAACTTAATACGGTAATCCACTTATGCCAACAGAACAGCAACAGTGGAAGAAACCGCAAGTGGCACAGTGGGGCAAAAAGATTAATAAGCCGTTTTGCCCAACAATATTCGAAATATATTAAAATTGTTTTGAAAATAATTAAGGAGTCTAGGTATATTTTCCCTTAAAACTTTTGTTTTGTTTTAGGAAGCACATTTTTATTGCTTTTCAAAAATTCCAGAACCAGTTTTGTGTACATTTCCGGGGAAAACGAATCAATGTGCATTTGGGAAAATTTGTTGCCATGCTCTTGAGTGCGTATGTGTGTGTGTGGTGTGCGTGTGTGTGTGTTTATATACTAGCTTGTTCCACATATTTTGTACTTCTTTTTTTTACATTTTTCGAAGGAAACCAAAGTTTTGCGGCGCGCACATTTTTCGTGTTGCCAACTTAACACTTTTGCTTAGTCCACACACACTTGCACATCATAATTTATATGGCTGTGCGAGTGTGTGTGTGAGTCAACAAGCGGCAAAGGCAAACACTTGGCCAATAAAAAAGAGAAAAAAGAAAGCGAAAAACCTCATGAGAAGTAAAAGGAAAACTATAAAGTGTTTGAAAGCCTGAGAACGTTGACTTTGGCTCAACAGCAATTCAATTTGGCATGAACTAACTATGCGTGTGAACGAGAGCGAAAGAGACCGACAGAAGGAGGTACACTGGAAAAAAATAATAGGTTGGTCCGAAAATTTATTTTCTACTTATCGTTTAAAAACGAGGTTGGAAATGCCAACTGACTACAGTATTATTTGAGCTTTTAAAATTAAAGTTAAATTATTTATGTTAATTTAAAAACATAAAAATTATTGAACGAACGCAACTTAAAAGTTTAACGAGCTATTTGGCCAATAAAAGTATTTAAAAATATTGAGCAAATTTAAATATAAAAGTGAGCAACATAAATAATTTCAGTTTGTAATGTCAGCAATATAAACAAAAGGAAAGAGAAACTTCATGTTAGATGATGTAACTTATTTTTGCAGTGCAGAAAATGGGTGAAGAAAATGCGTAACGGCATATTTATAGCGAGACTTGAGACGACAGCAACAGAGTTAAGCAGTGGGCCAAAAAACAGGAATGAAAAACACACTAAAAGGCAAGGCAAAATAGCAACAAAAATTGTTCCGCTGCCAAAGAATGTGAAGAGCAGTTGGTCTGGGAATCTTGAAAAAGGGGGAAATCGGGGGATAGATAGATAGATAGACTGCCTAAGCTGCCTCTTCACTTAATTGCAATATTCCATCGCACACAAGGCCCAAAACTGCAAACTGAGATAAGCGCATTAAGTGCGCCAATTTCCCCTTCTCCATATTTTTAAGTAACTTTTTTCAATATTTTTCGGTAATAGAGAAGACCAGCTTGGGTTGGGCAAATAACTCTGCTCTGAATAATAAGCTGCGATGCTAAATTGTTATTTTTTTAAAAAGGATTTTAAACATATTTTTTTATATATTGTTGTTTAGTTCATGGAATCGTATTTTGTTGACGACACTTTACTGTAGTCACTGGCCCACCATTAAATGCCAATTCTTTAATTCTCCTTGGACCATGTTTTTTTAATTTAAAATTATTATTTATTTGAAGCTGCCACATACCAATTCAAATCTATTTTAAATGTTTCTAACATTTGTCCCAATATTTTATTTAATTTAATGGGCTTTAAAACGACCAGCAAACATGGGCTATGACTGATGCTGAAACCGAATGGCATTCGGTTTGCTGCTTAAAAATTGATTTGCAAGTAGAAACTCATTACCGATGAAGATGGAACCTGGGAATCTGGGAAGCTTGGAACCTGCAGTCGATGGCTGAATCTCCGATAGAAAAAAGTACGTGAAACTGGGATCCTGTGGGCGATGTGTTAATTTTCTTGGCCGGCACGTCCCTGTCATTGGCACTAGTCCATAGTCCATGTGCATTTTGCCTGGCCTATTACCCGTCCTAATCCCATCCCACACCACACCACACCACTCCCACTCAAACTTCCAATCCCCGGGCTCATTTGTATGCCTGAATGCGTCTCCTTTCGGCCCATTCAGCCCGTTCGGCCCCTGTCTTTCGCTCCCAAGCCTGTTTGCTTTTCATTTGCCATCATGCCATCTCTTTCTCGGCGCCGTGTGGCCCTCTCTTTCGTTGGCATTCTCAAGCAAAAGTCAACGACGCATTGGTTTTGAATGCAAATGTCCAGACGAAGGCGAATGGCAAGATGAGAAGCAATTTGCATGGCTTCACTTTATTCTTTTCACCAAATACACTGGCCAAAAATGTTTGCCAAATTGCTATTATTCATATATATTTTATTATATTTTTTAGTTTACCAGAGTAAGAATTTTTTTATCAGGTGTAATCATTATTTAAATAGTTTTAGAAGGAATTTTACAAGATGAATAGTAGCCCTACGTATTTTTCCGTTTCCCATAGTTCAAGCTGAAAACTTTTCTCACTTGAGCCTCTTCAAAATGATTAAGACTAAGAAACACCTTTGATCGGTTGTTTTGGTCAGTGTACAGTACACCTATTGTTATTGTTGTTGGGTGTGTGGCGGCGACGATAAGGACAAAGCCAGGACTTGAAGTCGGACGGGAAAAGTAGGGGCAAAGAAGCCCTGGAGAAACCCAAAGGAGACACCTTTCGCCGCCTATCGTCTTTCAATTAGTTTAATTAAATTGCAATTTTCTTATCTCGCCATGCAGCCAACCTGGTCAACTAAGCCCTGTTTATCCTTCCTCAGCTCCCGGTTTTCCCGGCATTTTCCTGCTGTTTTTCAACCCCCTTGATGTTGTTTTCTACTTTGCTGGGACCTTTTCCCTTCCCGTTCGCCGTTTTCGTTTTGTTAACTCCTGATGCACTTTGAAATGGCATCAAAGTTCCCTTTTGTTGGGGCTTACTGTGCCCTTTCCATAGACCTGGCAACAAGGAAATATACAGTATTGATTGCCTAAGGGATACACTTGAATGGAAAGGCTAAGTAAATTACCTTACATATAAAGTAAGCTGCCAATTTAATTGTATATTTAATACAAAATTTTAATATTTGAAATATGCTTTTCGAAAAGACAATTAGTTCAATTATAATTTCAAGAAACCATTTTCTGTGTTTGTTACAAACTTTAATGTGAAATAAATTTGAAGAAAATTATAAATATTTTTTTTTATAGTCACGTTTGTTTTACATCACAATTTCATATTTACCTTTTGACTTCCGAAAACTGTGGCAGTTTTAGTTGCTGCTAATTGAGCGGCTGCTGTAATTTTGTTTTCGCCAAAAGGCCTGCCGAATTAACTTATTTTGGAAGATTTAAGCATCTCGGGCTTAGCAATTTCCTCTCCATTTTCTGGGTGGAGCCTACCTGATTTTCCGCGCTTTTCCCAGCCTAGTTTCCCATTTGCCATTTGCCATTTCCCATTTTCCACCTCTGACCCGTTGCTCTTTCCCTTTTGGATTCGCCACGCGCCGCTGGGCTGCTCATTTGGACAGGCGCCAAAGTTATTTTACAAGTCCCCAAACCGAAAGGTATGTCCCATATCCGTATACCACACCGTACTGTCCTATTTATCCACTGTGCGATGCTGGGGAAAAAATAATCTAAAAAGTGGAGGGGGGAAAAACTGTCTAAAGTGCGACCAAATGACCTTTTTAATTCGTGGCCATGCACTTTTTTCCGCCTGCCGTCTCCCTCTGGCGCCCTCTACCCATCCCCTTTACTCCTCTGTCTCCATCTCTTTTATTCGTTTGGCATGTCTGGGGTCTTTTGGGTGTGAAATGAAATTTGCAGCTTTTGGCGCAGAAAGAAAGTTGCAAAGATTTTTTAAGCGTGTCGTGTGTTTCCTTTTTTTCCAAAAATTTCTTCTCCCCTTTTTATTTTCACCTGCATGTGTGTGTGTGTGTTTGTCGTGCAAATGTGTTAATGCGCTTTCCGCGCTGTATTACGTGATACTTGCCCACTGTCCCCAGTCGTGGCAAAAACAGTGGCTTTATTTCCTAACAAGAGTGTTTTTCAACAATTTTTGCAACCCCCTTTTTTGCGATGAAAATAGAATTATTTGTTATTTAAGAAATTAAAATAAAATTTTTGCATCATGTCATTGCGTATATATCAACAAAGGTTGTTCTTTATGCATTAAAATCTGTATACTTTGAGTTATGAGTATTTTCAAAGCTCTGTTTTTTTTTCTCTGATGGCTTAATACAATTTTTATTTTAAATAAGGATTTATTTAATTTACAACTTAACATACTACCCCTAACAAAAATGTATATCAATATTAACTGCGGCGGTTTCCTCGTGTTTGTTTAACTTATTTATTAATTATATAAAAATCAAGGTATATATTTTGCTTATCGTTGTTTTATTATTATCTAGATCCCATCAATATATATTTGTTCTGACCTAACACACTGTGCCAGAATGCTCGAGAAATTTTTGCGCTCTGTCTGCAAATTAAGTCTGCCCGCGATGTGAGTGTGTTTGAGGGTGTTTGCAAGTGTGTGTGTCTGTTAAAATCAGCTTAAGCATTAGTGCTGGTCCAGCATACTGCACCACCCAACCACCTATTCACCAACCCAACCACCCAACCACCCAACCACCCACCGCCCCTTCACCTCGTCCGTGTGGCTAAGGTCAAATCTATTTGACTCTCGGAGCAAATTGCAGCGCCATACTTCAGGCGACATCGTTACACCTCACCGGCCAGGATACACACACACACACCCGTACAGTCGCACCCACACTCACACACACACGCAAATTAGTGCAAAGGAAATGGCGATGAAGAAGAAGACAGGATGTGGAAAACTGCCAACGGTGCATTTAACAATTTTAATGGATTTTTTCCCGCTGCCTCGGAAATTGAATCTTTAAACTTGACCCGCAGCAGAAGATTTAACACACACACACACACACATACACATAATTATGGGCGGTGGGCGTGCCAAGGACCCTTTAAAAAAAATATCCCTGCAAATTCCAGGTGGAAAATTATTCGACTGACGAAAGCTGCAGGAATCTGAAAATGCTGGAAAACTGTAAGAAAAACTGACTGAACTGCAGTGAGAAAAAATAGTGGCTTAAGTTAAATAAATTTAAAGAGTGCTTGGATTGAAAAAAATGGTTTAATTTGTAATTGATAAACTGTCCGCAAATTGACATTCTTACAGTTGTTTAACTCTTACAATCCTTATATTATTGTTGAAGTAAAAATGTAATTTTTACGATTTTGTAGCTTTAAGATATGTTTATTATTTTTATAAAAAAAATAAATTCTTTCTTTGTGTTCAGTTATAATTTAGAATAGGGAGAAGTATTATTGATTGGCTACCAAATACAGTTTTTCCTTAGTGCAACGTATCTATTTGGCCACGTCTTTTTATTGTCAACGACAAATGAAAATTCCAGCATGATGCTTTTCCCCCCGCACATTTTGCCCGTGTTGTTTTTGGGCATGGGCGCACTAATAAACAAATAAGTGGGCGTGGCAGACGCTCAATTAAGGCTATTAACGTTACTACGACCGGGGGGAAAAGCAAAACATTGGCAGCCATTTGGTTTTATGACTCTCTCTATAAAAATTCCTTAGTTGAAATTTATTTGCACCATTAGATGGGGCAATAAGGCGTTTCCTAGGACCCACCCCTGCCACACCCACCGCCCACCGACCTCCCCCCGCCCCGGCCAACGACCTTCAGCCATTTCCCCAATGATGATTATGCGTTGCTCTTATGTTTTTAGAGGCAACCTCGCAGGCTTTCTTTTATTTTCTCTCCCCGTTTAGGCAAATTCAATAAGTCAACTCTGGCTTCTTCCCCTTGAACCAATTTTCTTTTATTTATGAGCGATACGAGCGAATAAATTAGGCAAAAATCGGTCGATTCGACCTTCCAATATTCGACGACCACAGAGTACAGCCGCTTAACCCATTCCATTGGGGGTCATTCGTCAAATTGGCCATAAAAACACTTTGTTCGAATAACAGAAAAGAGGAAGAAAAATAAATAAACACAAAAAAGGAAATGAGAAGCTTTGAAAAATGTTTGGAAATAGAAGAACTAACTTTATAAATAAATGAATTATCTGCTTATTGTATAAGCACTAAATATTCATAAATAATGAATTACAAAATCATGGAAAATGCATCCAAGCAAAATAAGCAGCAGTGCCACAAAACCACAAGTATTAGACAAGATTTTGACAAACTGCTGTATGGCTTAAAACTGTTTAAGTCGAGTGGCAAATTTCCAACTAAAGATGCCCTAATGCATCTGTGCCGGACTCGCACTCCATTAGGAGTTGCAGTTGGATTTTTGTTTGCATCGGCATCTGGAGGTGAAGTTGGAGGATCCAAAGGACATAAACACGCCTGAATTTAACCCGCTCACGCCCAAAGTGCGTTTTGGGCACCCTGTAATGACAAGGAAATTGAGAATTTGAGCTCTTGTAATTTATATATTAAAGATTGCACTGTTGTAAAATTACAAACAATAAATAACAACAGTCAAAACGCTCAGTATAAATTTGAGTTTTCACATTAAAAATATTGGTTTTAATGGTTTTAATATCTGTGACAAGCAAAAGAAAGCCATTGTATTTTAATTGATAATGGGATTATTTACCCATAAAAATTACAAAAAACAAAATTAAAAGACTATATATATATATATATATTTTTTTTTTAAGTTTATTTTCGTTTTTTTTTGTTTTTTTTTTAAGTAAATTCCAAAATGTGATATTTTGTAAGGGTAGCTGGTAGTCTTAAAAATGCCCCTTTGATTCTCCGTTTACTTTTGTTATTGCGCGACAACCACACACACAAACACTGGAAAAAAAGAAGAGGGGAAATACGGGAGGGGGTTAGGGGATGTCTGGAATGTCTGCTCGTTCCTGCCACAAAAAAACACTCAAAGGCTGAAAAGCTTTTCGCTCACAAGTGGCAACCGGAAGTGTTGTGCGGCTCAAGAGCCTACTCAGCACGCACACACACACACACACACTCGCACACACACCCACACACGCACTGGCAGGACGAAGAACACGGACATGTCGAGACATGTTGAAAGGTGGAAATTGAGGCGATTTACTTTTCGCAAAACAGGCTTCATCGCTGGTTTAATGCACTTTCCACTTTCCGCTTTCCCATCCCCCCCTCCATTGTACTTAATTTAAGTTTATAGGTCAGCAACTTGTTGAGGCCGGCATAAATCATTCAGGATACATCGATTGACCAGAATTTAACTTAGATATTCACACAAGAGGCAAATATTCACCGATTGCAAAGGTTAAGCTCTGGTCCTTGGCGACATAATTAATATAAAGCTCCAGACTTTCTAGCCATTTTAAATTAGTGGGGCATGCCAGCATCAAACACATATATGCTAATTTACTTTATTAGACCAAAATTCCTTCGATCCAAGCAAACGGATTCTGTCTTAATTAATCCAAATAAACCGTCGGCTAACAAAAAGTGGCGACTCCCCTGTCGCGCCCCAAAAAAAAATAATAAGAGGAGAAGAAGGAAAATATTTATGAAAATTACTTCGACAAAGTCGTCGCACAAATAAATAAAACGGGCGAGGGAGAAGAGGGGAGGGGACCAGGCAAACTAATCACAATAATCACGCTGAAATAAAATTAATAAAAATGCGTGGCCCGTTGGCACGGCAAGGAGCATTTAAGAACATAAATAAAAATTAGCAAAACCAACATCGAGGCAGCGAAAGGCAAACAACAAGGACTCGGACTCGGTCCTGTGTGGCCGGGTAATAAAAGCCACAAATATAAAGAAATTACACAGGCCAAGAAGGAGCGAAAGCGGAAAAGTTAAGGCAGCCGGCGAATAAACGAAAAACTAATAAAATCCTTTGACCAACGTCCTGCGCACAGGCAAAAAAAAAAAAAACTCGATATCCTATGGCCTAAGATTGGTCCTTTGGAACTTTGTGGAAGGCCAGAAAAAAATAAATAAAACAAACATCAGGTGAAGTCCTCTGACCACTTGTTCTAATTGAAGTCAACGAAACTTCCGATCATAAAAATATTTACCTTTCAGTTCCAGCCGATACAAATGTGTACTATTTGTTATATTTTCGTGATCAGTGGAAAGTATTTAAAACCAAATCATAAATTACAATTTCAGTAAGTTTTTTGAGCTCACAAAGGAATTTCGATTTCCTTTGTGTAAGTTAAAACTCTAAAAAAGTAATAACTAAAAGTAACAAAATCTTAATTATTTCAGTTGTTAAAACCAATTTGCTTTAAAGTTGGCAGAACCATTAGTTTTTTGAAAATGAATGTGTAATAATACTAAGTCACCAAGTTGGCAAAAATTTGATTTATTTAGCTCTCTTCCTCCAATGAATACATTAAACTCTTGGCATAAATTGCATTTAATTTATGGACGAAACATTTTCGATTTTGCACAAATTATGTTCGGCCATAATAACAATAACAATTGCCGAAATTTAAATAATAAGCAGTACGTAATATACATATGCACTCACTCCAGACAGTGCATAGATCGCTCGACAAATGTATATATATGTATATATATGTACATTGTATTTTGGCCGGAACAATTGGAATACATTGCAGTGGCAACGAAATTTTCGTATAATTAATCGCAGAAGGACAGCCCAACCTGATTAGTGGCCCAAAAATATAATTGTGGGCCTGGGGAAACGTAAACGTGTTTTTCCCGCCCGACCCTCGATGCCAATTTCCCAACCAATTAGAAGACGTAGTGCACGGAGAAATTTAATTAACATTTTCAAATGTTTTGCATGCCCGGACATGTTCGGCCGTAAAAAGTTTCGCCGACCTGAACTCGACACCCCCGCACTTAACCCATGCCATGCCATGCCCCCATGCCAAGCAATTTGTCCGAAAACTGTCGCTGGGACAGGGCCTTAACCCCTACATGCCCACCCGGGGCCTGATTACTTTGACTCCGCTTTTGTCTCGTGTAACAAAATTTCAATGGGAAATAGTTTTTATGACACATCAACTGTTCCCATCTCTTTGCTGCCCAAACACCTGTGCTACAACTAATAGTATCAATCATGAAACAAATGCATTCAAATGTTGTGTGATTGACTTTAATTTTTAACTATTAATTTATCAAGTATAGATATTCAGCATTTCAATTTGACATTTTTATTTCAAAATATTTACCTTACATAGATAATTTTTTGATTTTATATTTTTTCATATAATTTAACAAACATAACAGATAGATTTTCGAACAAAAACAAATTTTAGTTTCAATAAAAAACGATGCCTAATGGATATCAAAATTGTTTTTATGATTATAGCTTAAAGATATATGTTATGATTACATTTATTTTGACCGCAACTGTACTCACATATATGTACTACACGTGCTCAGAAAGCCCCGAAGCTTTTCCTCTGTGTGTTTGTGTGGTGAGAGTGAAAAGTTAAAATGCAAATGCAGAAATGAAAATTAAATACAAAATGCTAAGTACTTTCATCACTGCAGTTGAGCGCCTGACTTTTGCCAAATGAATTTGGCAAATTCGACAAAAACATTTCATCTGCTTGAAGTTCATGTGGTGAAGAAAAATGTTAAGGCAATTACATATTAAATGTTTGTCTTGTGAAATCACATCAATATTTTTTCCTTTGCATTTTTTGATAAGCTTAAACAAATTGTGTTTTTTGACTTCATTAGACTTGGAATTCCTTTTATTTTTGGCTCTGTGAAATGTTTCCAGGCGGCAGAAAAAATGGGAAATTCTTTGCAAATATCATGTAAATTCAATAAGAATTTTAAATTCTTTTGGCCATTTGCACTTGCGGCTTGTGTTCGGATAAAATCTTTAACCAGTTTAACGGGTTAAATAATTTCCTTTCATAATTTGCGAAATTCCAGAAAAGTTTTCTTGCTGCCAATAATTTAATTTACATCCAAGATATTTATTTTCATTATTTGCCAAATTTCTTAAAGTTCATTAATCCGTCACAAGCAATGCCTGCTTGTGGCTAACATTTCACTTTGAACTTGAACTTTTTCTTGGATTAAAAATTTTCTGTTTGCAAAAAGCAACAATTTTTTTCTCAATTTTGCCCTTGAAAAAATCTATTCCATTTTACGTTTTCTGGTTATTGACAAAAGGTTTTAAAAATATAATGAATTAATTTTCATTGTGGCTTTTGTCTATTTTTCCAACGGACTAATTGCTTTGACCTTTGACCGCCTGTGGTTTGCCCTCAGTTTATTGGCCTCCCACTAGGAAAATTGGGGGCGTGGCCTTGGCGGGTGCCAAAAATGAGTCCGGTAAAATTTCTTGCCAAAAAAAACCCAAAAGACTTGACAATCGCCCACACAAGTGGGTATGGCAGGCAGACTCTTTATGATTGTCCAGTGCGCTGCGTAAATTCGGGCAATAGAAGGGGATGGCTGCAAAGAAAGAGAGGGCTCGAGCCGAGGTGAGAGAGACGGAGACACATCCATGTGTTATTTGTTTCGCCCTGGACGCAGATAAAATTAAATTTACACAAAATGGGAAAAAGTGTAACTTTCTTTCGCCACTTCTCCCTTTTTTTTTGAGAAGAAACTTTTGTTTGTCTTCGCGATTTTTCCCGTGCGTATATGTGTTTGCTCGGAAATTGGTTTTTTTAGACCCCTGGGCTCACATTTTTTTGTGGAAGCTAGAGAGATTGAAAGGACATTTTCCTTTCACCTTTTGGGCCAGTTTTGGCCTGATTTAAATGCCTCTTAGGACTTTAATTAAATTTATGTTCACATACTGAAAGGAGCATATAGTTAAATTACTATACTGTATGTGATCTAATATTAAAAAGATTAGAAAGTTTTACGTATTTAATTTAGTAAGAACGTTCATAAGTTAAACATTGTTCTGAAAACACAAAATAAACTCAACAGATTTTTTTTTTAAATTTGTGTTAATTACTTAGTTGTAAAACTCAGTTTACTTACTTTACTTATAACTGCAAATATATATTTAAGCTATTTAGACATTTGCTTGTTATTTTCCCTCGATTGCCAAGTAATCCAACCATCCACCGTTAAAATCAGAAATACAAAATAATCGTGTTTATTATGTTTCTCAGCCATCAGCTGGCTGTCATTCCGTCTTATTTCTCCCCCATTTGATTCGCATAGCTAGAGTAAGCTGCCCATTTTGTTGTGCTTGTCATTTGGGCTTTTATTATTATTACCGAGCAGCGAGAAACCCACCCGAACAACAAAGGCTCGTATAATGGAATTTATTTTATGGCCAACAGGTAAGAAATTTTCGTTGTCCCTTGGCGTTCTGCTAATTTCGTCCTGCTTTTACTATTTCTCCGCGTTGGCGGCGAAAAGTAAGGCAAAACCGAACCGACGCTGTCCATATGTTCCAAAGCAATATTATTTAATGTCCCGCCTGGAGGCGTAAAAAACACAAGGGGACACCCAAAGACAATTAAAATTTATTCAACGTTCTCCGGTGGAATGTCCAAAAAATACGGGAAAATATAAACATAAATATGTAATAAGCGGGGCTTACCGGCGAGAATCGGGGACGGAGGACCGCTGTCGGCATTATGCGACTTACATTAGCGTGTTAATGCAATTAAAAAGTCGGCTCAAGGCGCCGGGATGCCCGAAAAAGAAATAATAGGTTGCCAGGACAATGAATCTTCGGACGAAAAGAAAAAAATTAAATTAAAAATGCTTTCACTTTCACTTTCGCAGCCAAAGTCCAAAAAAAAAAACAATGGAAGGGAGACTTTCTCTGTTTAGAACTTGAGCAAACTTTAAGATTGTGGAATACATAATGGTCATCCATTTGTATCCGTATCTATTATCAAATATTCTTCGTTTAAGAACGGATTCTTAGGATAGAAGGATTCTTTTTGTTGTAACTTTGCCAAAATAAGACCTAAAGCCAAAAGAGTTGCTATTTTGAACAGCTGCCAACCTATGCCATCCATCCCTGATCGATTAAAAACAATTAATTTAGTTTTGACAAAAAAACCGAAATTTGAAAAACGTTTTTTGAAAAATTTATTTATGTCCAAATTTCTGACTTTTTTGTAAGGGGGTACATCATCTTTTTTTGCAGAAATTTTAAAATCTGAAAAAATTTTAACTGTGAATGCCAATCGATTGGAAATTTTATTACGAATTCAACGGTGTATCACATTCCAACATTTGAGCATTATTTCCCAGGGTTTTGACACAAAAACCAAAATTTGAATGTGTTTTTTGCGATTT
This sequence comes from Drosophila elegans, assembly GCF_018152505.1. Taxonomy (NCBI): domain Eukaryota; kingdom Metazoa; phylum Arthropoda; class Insecta; order Diptera; family Drosophilidae; genus Drosophila; species Drosophila elegans. The sequence goes on from NW_024545513.1 coordinate 5,767,419, forward strand.
TTGCCGATTTTTCAAACAAAATTATTTCTGAACAGTCTTTTTGTTGTAACTTTGCCAAAATAAGACCCAAATTCAAAAGAGTTGCTATTTTGAACAGCTACCAACCTATGCCATCCATCCCTGATCGATTTAAAACAATTAATTTTGTTTTGACACAAAAACCGAATTTTGAAAAACGTTTTTTGAAAAATTTATTTATGTCCAAATTTCTGACTTTTTTGTAAGGGGGTACATCATCATTTTTTGCAGAAATTTGAAAATCTGAAAAAATTTTAACTGTGAATGCCAATCGATTGGAAATTTTATTACGAATTCAACGGTGTATGACATATCAACTTTTGAGCATGATTTTCTAGGGTTCTGATACAAAAACCGATCCGAAAGTGTTTTTTTGGGTTTTTGGAGATTTGTCTTTGACAAGTGAATTGTCATTTCGATGTGATGACCAAAAAAAGGACCCACAGCCAAAACTAAAAGTGTTTTGTGCAACTCATGATAAACTAAACTATACATTCCATGTTGTTCTGGAACAATTATTTTGCTAGGCAATTTGTTTATTTTTATAAGGGAAACTTGTACTTCTCGACTTTTCACTCTGTTTTAAATACCTTTAAATACCTTTTCGCATTTATGTGACAAATGTGACGAGAGTTCGGGACCCGTGAACCGCCATCCCCTTGACCCTGTCATTTATTTAAAGCTGCTCTGGGGTCACCAAGCCCCTCTCCCCAGCCCCTGACCTACCCCCTCTCACAAAAGGAGACCATTGGCCCAGCTCACTCATAAATCATTTTCGTGCCGCGCGCTGCCGCAGAATGACACACGACTGCCGCCCACCGCCCATCGCTTTGCCACCCCCTACATCACCCCTCCCCCACCCCACAAAACCCGCAGCAGGTGGCATATGACCCCCCTTTGCCACACCACCCCCACACCCCTGGTCACCCTTCAAATGGCCCCCAGGAACTTTGTTTGTTCTCATTGTTGGGTTTGTTTGCAGTTCTCGGGGTCACAAATTGTTTTCGAGCTTGCCGGGGTTCCAACAAATTGGAAAGTGTTCCACAAGTAGCACGTGCCCACGCCCCCAGTCACCACCCCCCTTCGGCCCAACGCCCCTGGTCTGTCCGCGGCCATTTAATAATAATAATAACAACGAAGGGCCGGCCAAAAAGGAGAAATTTGTGCCCAGAAAACAAAAGTTTCTCGGGGACGACGCGTTTTCATTATTTAAATAAAAAATTCAAATTAAATAAGATTAATTTCAGTGTGGGACGGCAGAGAAGGCAGAGGAGGAGCTCTTTACATAATTCCACTCAACGCCACTTGAAGATGACTAATGACAGATTGTTCAGTCATCTTGGGACCTACACTGAGGAAAAGTATCGGTAAAATTCATTTGGGTTTATTGATCCGTTTTAAAAATGTATACATACATAAAATAAAAATAAAAATAAAAGTTATTTATTACTATGAATGTGAAGAAACCAGAAATGCAAAATATCTCAATGAACAACTTCAATGCATTCATATTCAAGTTTAGATATTTCAAAATGTTTCAAGAAATGTATTGTTTTTATTCATGCTACATGATCCACACTAAAACAAATAAAATAATATTTCATTTATTTTTAATTGGAATTAAAATCTTTAAATTCGGAAAAATATAATTACCTATTAATTTAATAATACATTCAAGGGTATTTTAACATTACATCCAAATTGTTTTCAGTGCAAAGTGACGGGTAGGTGTTTGAGAGCTGGGTATACCGCCACCCACAGATATGTCACATTTGTCTAGCCAACAAATACTTCATCAAAGTTCCGCAGGAAAACACTTGAGGCTCCTGCGGTGATTTTTCTAAGCTGTCAACTGCAACTGGTCCTGGAAACTGGACATGGCCAGGATACCATCATCATCAGCATCAGCATCAGCAGCAGCCAACCAGCAGAGATACTAATTGTCATCCATAAGCCCCAGGCGCTGGGTGTTCCCAAAAATCGTAGGCGAAAATTCAGCAGGAAAGCTCAGGAAAACCCATTGCAATATAGACGCAAAATTGGGTCACTTGGCAAGGCAACAAAGCTTTACAAATTGAAAAACAACTACAATTTTTAAGCATAAAAATGTAGACAACAAGAACTGACTACTAAATCTTTAATTAATATTATATATCTACCAGGTAAACAAAAAAAAATCATAAACAAATTAATTTGGAAACAAACAAATTAATATATTCGAGGAAAATATTAAACCAAATTGGTAAAACAGTATTCTACAAAAATTGCAATTTAAAATCTAAATAAATGTCTCCAAATAAAATACAAAATTAACATAAAAAAATACAAATGGTCATTAGTGAAATAAAAAATAACATTCTTTTTTAGACTACATGGAAGACTAAATGCAAAAAAATACTGCAAAAACGTGTGCACACATTGCTGAAATAGATTTGCCGTAACATATGCAATAGACGTATACCTCCTGTGATTGATTGCCCAATCCCCTAGCCAGAGTGTGAAAATGCGAAATATATTGCCCGAAATCAAATTGTCAACGCATCCCAATGAAACAGAGGGGATTTTCCACTAAAATGCAAAGCAATTAGCAGCCAGCTTTTGAAAAAGTACAGGAAACGGAAGAGGATTTCTTCCCCTTTGAGTTTTTCATTCCGTAAAAACTGCAATTTTTAACACCTTCGTCCCCTTGAGTGGCGCCACCTGGTGGCCAGCCCCCGCAGATCTGGACTCGCTAATGAACAACAAACTTAAGGGTTTTCCGGTGGAAAAAAAAACGCAACGTGAAATGGCAACAAAATATCGCCAATAAGGCAAAAGAAATTACAGAAATTAAATGAAATGCAATTAACCGGCTAAATGGGCAAAACCCTCGAGGAAGGGAAAAGCAAGAAAGTTGCGAGGAAAAATGGAAAAGTCGTTGGGAAAGTAGTGGAATTTTTTTTTGCTAAGGAGAAAGAATCCGATTTGTAAACTTAGAATCAGAAATCACACTTCTGTTCGGTAATTACCAAATGCAAAGTAACAAGACACACCTTGAAAAATAAATGAATAAATTAAGTAAAATATCAAAGTATGTGATTTTTTATTTGAATATGCAAAAGCTTAAAAATTGAACATTTTATAAATAAAATTTTCTATTATTATTATTATTATTATTATTATTATTATTATTATTATTATTATTATTATTATTATTATTATTATTATTATTATTATTATTATTATTATTATTATTATTATTATTATTATTATTATTATTATTATTATTATTATTATTATTATTATTATTATTATTATTATTATTATTATTATTATTATTATTATTATTATTATTATTATTATTATTATTATTATTATTATTATTATTATTATTATTATTATTATTATTATTATTATTATTATTTGATTACCATGTTAAATAATAATAATGAACGAATCTTAGTCTCAAAATGAATATTAAATTAGGAATATTAAATTATAATGTATTTTGAAGATAGTTTTTCCCTAGTGCATAACTTCCCTGCAATTGAATGGCATTGCCGGCGGCTCATCCTTGATTCCTTGGCCATGCAAATGAGTTGGATTTATGCATCCCAGTTGCCCCTCCTTGGAGCTCCATCTTGCAGCTCCTTCCGGGCATTTTCGATGCACATCGATTGGTTTCGCATCAACGCAAAATGCGAAACGGATTATTAAACTTGCCACTGGCCAGGTGTGTACCGACCAGAGCAGCACAGCCACTGGGAGAGCGGCTGGCAAATGGGAAATGGGAAACGGGGTATGGGATATGGCGGTAGGCGGTGTGGGGCTGGAAGGGAAATTTGTGGAAGACAATTTTGCAGCTGGTGCAATTTTCGATAAATTCTTTGCTCAAAAGATGCGCTGGATAAATGGGAAAGGAAAAGGGCGGAATGGAACGCCGTGGGATGCAGCAGATATTTCATTCATTTCCATAATTTTAATAAAATTGAAGAAAAATATTCAAGGCAGTGCCGCAGAAGCAGCGACAGCGACAGCAGCGGACGATGGCGAAATGAAAAGCGGAAAATGTGAAAACGCAAAATATGCGGCTATGTAATGGCGACCTCGTCACACGCACAGTGATCCAAAATCTGGAAAAACCTGTAGTAATTACCAAAACTATATCTACCTAAATTAGTTAAATAGTATTGCTATTTAGGTACAATAATGTGATTGATGTCGAAATCACAAATTAAGAAAAATTGTAATTTAAGTAAATAATATTGTTAACATTTCTAGAATCAACTAAAAACAAAACTAATTGAAATCCGTTTTGTAACCAACCAGAAAACACAAATAAATTCTTAAATAAATAAATATATTTATGCAACACATTTTTTGTTAAATTTTTTAAAAATTGCTTATGGTTGTTTTCAAAGTGGATCTTTTTTAAAATCCTAAAACTGTTAGTTATAGTTTGTTATTTAATGAATTTCTCACCACTAGTTTCACAGTGCTTGATTGCTGGCAGTGGCATTTTCATCGTCTTCATTCCAATTCGGTTTTCTCAACTTTATTTTCCTTTTCTACCTGTCCCCGTTCGGTTTTGTGTTTTCCTATTTTTATGCTATACATGTGCCGCTATTTACCCCTTGCAGCCGACGCCCCTGCCCCCCAGAAGTCACTCATATATATGTATATAAATATATTTGCCCATGTGGAGTGATGGGGTACCATGTCAAGCAAATGACATAATTCAGTTGCTGGCAAAGTTTTTGACTGATGCCATGACAAGCGGCTACCCTACCCCTACCCCTTACCCCCGCACCCCCCCTTTAACGCTCCTGGGCACCACACCACCAAGGGGCCATCTCCACCCATGGCTTCTTGGCCAAAAGTTCAACGTTGGATTCTGATGCTCGCTGATTGCCGACCATCTTGCCGAACCACTCATTCTCGTTCCCTTTTGAAAACACTCAAAGAAAAATATCGACCTGAATGATAAGCTTGAAAAATTATGCCTTTTTACAGCATATATTGGAAATAAAAATGTTTTCAATCATGGGATAAATAACGTACGCAAAATAAAGTTTCACAACAAATGAAATATATTTTCATACTTACAATAATTCATAGCTTCATTAAATTGGCTAACAAAATAACGACCTACTTATTTCGTTTAAAGGCTGCTAAAAATTGAATTTTTCAATTAAAAAGGGGATACAATTCAGAACTGAATTGCAATGCTCTTTTAAATAAGCATTTCTATTTGTTACCTTGCCAATTCATCAATATTTTTAGTCGAATCTTTGATACAAATAATACAAATTTTCAAAGTGCATTTGTTTTTGAAAGAAAAACAAGTCGAAGGAACCGAAGCCAGAAGATATGTCACCAGGTGGAAGTGCGCATTTAATCCAACCAAAAGTCCTAACATCAACAGCCAAACTGTTTCGGAAAACAGAGTGAAAAAAAGAGTCAAGTCAAGGACTAATACCAAACATGTGCCGCCTCTAAACAATGGGAATGACTTTCACTGAGATGGAGGGTGGGGCAGTGGGAAATTGTACAAAAAAAAATGCAGGGGCAAATTAAAATGTTCTAAAGTTTTCAAACAGTACGACAGACGGGGTGAGCCCCCCCCCCCTTCATGGCAAATTTACGAGGTTCCCCCGTAAAGCCACTTGAAAGCATCTCTCGCTCATAACTCATGATGTTCTCGGGCCTCTCCTTGGTCCTAAATCTTTTTTATTTTCCTCCTTTCTTGTTCTATTTTTTTTTTTTTTTTTTTTTTTTTTGTTCCTACCATTGGGCTTTTAATTACGCCCAAGCCCCGGCAACATCAGAATGGCCCGAAATTAATTTAGCCAAATCATGGGGAATCAACAGGAGTAGGCCGAAAAAATAAGGACATGTGCGTGACGAAAGGGGAAAAGGGCAGCCCAAATAATAGAATGGAATAGAATGGAATGGCATGGTTTGGTAGGGAAAAGGGCACATGCAAACAAGGGTTAAGCAGCCTCCACATGACATGTGTGGGCGTGGCGTCTGGAACCCCCTGTTTTTTTATATTTATGGATACTACGTGTTGTAGTGGGCGTGTTATGGCCACCTTCTATTCCGCTGCCGTTTTTAGGGCCAAAGCGACAACATAAAACAGTCGTAAAATTTATTAAGTGACATTTTTGTGTATGTAAAATAAAGCACCGCAAGCACACACAAAAAAAAGGGGGGAAAAAACAGGCATAATCATAAAGGAAACCAACAGAAAAATATAATAATAAAACATCGTAAACACGAGAAGAACATTTGCTGGACAAACGTTAATTGCGCAATGGCTACATTAAAATCACAAACAATAACAAAACGAAAATAACTACAAAATATGAGAAAATCCAAGAGGCCTGTACACAAAAGTTGACCCACCGAATTTCCCTTGGAATTTTTGCAATCAATTAAATATTAATTAATTGGCTTGTTGTCTTCTCCCTTTTTTGGCCAAGTTCACTTGCTAATTTTACATTTCCTAATTGCTCATCAGTCGCTTGATTGTTGCCCCCTTACACCCCCACCCTCACCCTGGAAATATCGACCCCCTTTTCACGAGGTTCTCGCTCATTTAGCCGGTTAATTGCATTTCATTTAATTTCTGTAATTTCTTTTGCCCTATTGACGATATTTTGTTGCCGCTTCTCGTTACGTTGCCCCAAGTTTGTTGTTCATTAACGTGTTGTTGTTCAAAGTTGATTCCAAATCCGCGGGGGCTGGCCGACAGGTGGCGCCACCACCGGGACAAAAAGGTGTCGAAAGGGGTCAAATTTCCAACCATCGTCGCTCCATCTCAAATTCAGCCCTTTCACTGCTAATTGCACAGCATTTTAGGGTCCCCATTTCGACTGCTCGCGTTCCGGCATTGCAACATTTCGTTTTTGAACATTTTATGGAGCTCTAAAAAAAATTGTAAAAGTTATCCTAAACCTAGCTTATAACAAAATTTGGTGATTTTTATTGTGGGCTGCAATTGACGAGCTAGAGAGGTTTTGGCGAATATCCAAGCCTTTTTAACTCCTTCTGTAGACTGCACGTTTTATTAAAAAAATGTAAATTTATATATAGAACTTACAATTTTGTGGCCCTAGAAAAGTACAATTTTAACCAGCTTCACAGTTTGTGGCTTAAACTATTAGACCCCTTTAATAAAGGTTCACATTTATTGGCAGTCAATTTTTCAAAGTCATTTTTAAATTAAAATCAAATCAATTTTTCAATGTCCTGTGAAAAAGCGACCCATTTCTTAACTTGACATATCAAATTTCGTGTTTAAGCTGGCACATCTCTTAGTGTTTGTGCTTAAATTTTCTCATAATTTGCATTTAAATGTATCAATTTATTCATTTATTAACTCTTAATGTATGTGTATAAAGTGCATTTTAATGTATCAATCGAAGCCATTTTTAAGTTGGCTTTATCACAATTTCAATGTCTTGCGGAGCGATGACCCAAAACGGAGTTCTGTGAATTGCTTTGAACTTGTTCTTGTTTGTAGGCCAAATGGTTTATGATTCAGCTAAACTGTCGTTCTGATTGGGTTCTAGTGATGATAGGGTTTCTGCCACCGAATCCACCTGTTCCCCTGCCAAGGAGTCCGTTTTTCGGCGGTATGTGAGACCCCGGGGCGGATTCGCCGGCGGCGGCATGGGCGGCGGGGGCGGTATCAAGGGAAGGGGGTGCTGCAGCCGCCAGGGATAGACGCCGCCATGCCGCTCCATGATCCCGCTCTTGTGCGGCGGCCGCAGCTTGAAGGTGACGCCCCGCCGGATGGTGGCCAGTGCCCTGGCCTCGCCCTGCAGCGCATTGTACAGCTCGACCTTCTTGCGGGCCACCGTGTGGGTGGTGGGCGGACTGATGGCCTGGCTGACGCAGTTGTCGCGCCACCACTCGAACTCCTCCTGGGTGAAGGCCAAGTTCGAGATGTCGCCGATCTCGTGCAGCACCACCAGATCCTCGTAGCGCAGTCTCAGGGCCACGTTCGTGGGCACCTCCTCGAGCTGGTAGCCAAGGTCTAGTTCGCCCAGGCCCAGCACCTCGGCGATCCGATAGTCGGGCAGCTCCTCCCGCCCGTTGATATTCACCCGGACAAAGCATCCCGTGACTGCCTGTTCGAAGGCGGGCCGCACCAGGAGCAGCCCGATCCGGTGGCGACTTAGGCGCAGTTGCTCCAACTCCCGGCAACTGGACAGCGGCACATCCGGAGCGGGTCTCCGCTCGTGTCCCTCGGCCCAGGACTCATCCTCGTCGTCGATTCGCAGGGGCGTGGCCCTTAGGCGCCGCAATTCCCGAACTATTTCCGCCGCCGGGCGACGACTCCGCTGGCGGGACATTCAAAAGGTTTGCGCTTTAAACACTTAAACAATTTTCGAGGACTTTGGACATTTGCTTTGACCAAAAGTAAAATGCTGAGAGCTGGAAAGAGGCCAGGCAAACAGTTGGAGAAAATTCAGAAACTTAATAACGGACTACTTAGATACGGGAAATTATAGCTTGTGAGTTTTTAACACTTTACCATTTTAATAAAAAAGTATTTTAATAAAAAAAATAACGTATTATTTTATTATAAATAAAATAAAATATAACTTAAATATATTTACATATATGTATTAATTTGAATCAATTTAAATCAATAAATTATAATAATTCGGGGAATTATAACTTTATTGATATAGTTCAAAGTGGTGAGATTTTAACTCTTTGCCACTTTAAATAATAAAATAAGTAAACCGGATAAGCTCATATTTCCTTTTGATAACAAAATACTTCTTATAATTGTAATCATTAAAATATAATTTAATTATTATTACATAATCACATACATTGTAACATATCATTTAATTAAAAATCATTAAAAAGTCATTTATTTATCATTCCATATATGTTTATTTTTGAATCAAGCCCTTGTTTTTTCAGTGTTGTGTGCAGAATTAATTAGGCATTTCAATTGTCTTTGAATGGCGGCCAAATTGTAAAAACGGGTTTTACGAGCTTATATGCGGTTTTGTGTGAGGCTTATAAAAATACCCTCTTTAATATTTGTTCCATTCAAAATCTAAACTAATTGGGAATGAAATTTAAAAAATTAACTCAAACCATAAAAAATGTATATATAAACAAAAGCCTGGCATTTAGTATGTTTAAATATTATTTTATTTTGGATTTTTAATAACGCATTCAGAAAGAACATATTTAAGCTGTAGCGAAAATTAAAAGTATGCTACCATTATTAAGCGTTTTAAATAATTTGATTTTATTGGAATCGATTTTGATCGGATATTTTGTTAGATAATTTAATTTTTTATTTTTGTGCAGGGTATCCTCGGGCTTGCGCTTTTTTTATCTAGTTCATCCATTCGAATGCATTTAACGACCCGCCTCCGTTTTATGCCCTCCATAAATGCCAGGGGCTAAAACTATTAAATTTATATTAATTTCTCAGTTTTTCCTTGGCGAGCATTTCACTTGGCACCCGCTGCTTAGCCCCCTAATGCCCCCGCCACGTCCTCTTTTTGCGATTATACCTGCTGGAGTGAAATGGGTGGATCTTTTCCCATTTGGCAAAAGATTTATTATACAATTGCTTTAATTACAGTTGCAGCTAATTGTATGCGGACCTCCCGGGCAGATGCTACTTTTGACGCTGGCACAGGGCCCATTGGGTGTGGGTTAAGGAGGCTAAGGGGGTCACTGGTGGGTTAATGGGTGGGTGGTGGTTGCTGGCTGGTGGTTTTTGGCTGCCTGATGGAGGGGTAATGCAAAATCTTTGCATGCTTTGTATGTGAGTCTGCATAAATAACTTGGCTGTATGTGTGGCCCATCGAATATGCTGCTCACGCACAAATTTCCTTGCCACTCCCACTCCCAATCCGCCCACTCTGCACCACCACCCCCTTTTCAGCCAGAATCTTTGGATCCTCGGCCCCATCCTTCAGCATGCGCACACACTTAAGAGTAAACCCGTTTATGCAAGCTCAGTCATCATTATCATCGCCATCATCATCATCCGCATCATCATCATCATCATCATGGGCATCCACAACACCATCGCTATCGAGGCCATATCCCATGTCCTTCAGAACCCCCACTCCCCCCCAAAATCCAACCCACTCACAACATCCAACACCTCCACATCTACGATGAGCTGACCAACAGAAATTCGCTTCGATTTCGATGATGCTTTCTTTTTTGGCCATAAAGCGAACTGCGCACTGCAAATAAAGTTGGTATACGAAGTCCACTTAAGAATACAAACATTTTAAAATGAATTTAGATTCAAATAATTTCATGCAATGTTTTACCTATTACTCTGAGCACAGTTAAAAATATTTCTCGAACTTTCACATATTGTGAAATTTCAGAATTAAAAAAAAAATTACTAAAAAATTTTCAAAAAGAAATTAATGAATTTATTTAAATATATATTTCATTTACAACATAAGAGGATTTCAAACCATGATAATTTGTTATTTGTATAGGTTTCAGAGAAGAAGTATAAAATAAAATATAAATATTATTTAACAATTTTAATGTGCAGTCTTATAATTATTTTGGTAAATTAAACAAAAATTTTGAAATATATGTTATAATTGATTTTGGAAATTTCGAATATATTTCAGTGCACCGACGGTGATGAAGATGGTTAAGGATTTAAAGAAAGGAGGATACGTTGCAATAGACAAAGAGTTGGGGGAAGGATTACAAATAAAAAATTTAAGAAGGGGCTTTGTTTTATAATAAATTTATAAATCCAGTTCGTCGTAAAATACTTTTGGAAAACCATTTGAGGAAAGTAAAAAATTTCACATTATTTAAGAAAACTAAAAGCAAGATATAAAAATAATTGGTTTTAAATCAAGGTTTGAAAAACATAATACATACAAGTGTGATTTACGTTAACTAACTATGTAAAATATAATGCTCACATTGTCTTGCCCGATTATTCATACTAAGAATCTATATACACACTTTACTAGTTGAAAATGCATCCATTACTCAGAGTTAAAAAGGCATGATCCTTTTGCCTAACTTTAAAACAAAGCATGTTGCGTTGAAGTTATTAAAACGCCGTAGACCTGAACGTCATGCAAATAATCTAAACGGAGTGGCTACGGGTGTGAAAAATCCTAGAAAATGCTGAATGCCATGAGAGCCATCCATCACGGGGGCATCAGCTGGTGAGGACCCAACATCAAGTCTACGAGGCTCAAGAACTTTTCCTCGAACACCTTTGGGCCGGGGGGCGCAGTACAGTCACCGCCACAAAGGCCAGTCAGCCACGCCTTGACGTTGACAGGCTGTGCAAAAAGTTTGCGCCCATCACGAGAGCCATGACCGAAGGGCGAAGGAGGAGCTCTGGGGGCGGAACCCTCATCCAGTTGGCTGACATGCCGAGCCCAGAACCCTTAAACACCACCCGCTGCCCAGTAATGTAGACATAAGTATTTAACCGGCTGGTCTTCAAATCTTAATGAAATGCAAGAAAATATAGAATATTGGATTTTACTGAGTGATCCCCCCTCATTTCACCTTAGCTTAATCAATGTTTCTGTTTGCTGCGTCTGTTGTAAAGGTCACATTATTGTTTCAAGTCATGGTCACATTGTTCTTATTTTAATAATCATATATTAAGTTCTATTAATTAGAGTTCATCAGAATCTTCAAGTTTAGTAACTCTTACTTCGTGGTATTCGAAATGAACTTAATTTCAGTTGTTAGTAGGCAAACGCACTTACCAAAAACTCAGGAACTTAAGTGCTGGAAAATTCCCGTACAGCAAGTGGCGGCGGACGCAGGCTGGATAAGAGCGAATCTAGGATACGGATACCCATGTCAAAAAAAAGAAGAATAAGGCAAAAGGAATGTGACTAGGCCAGGGGCAGTTGCCAGTTGCGAATTGCGAGTTGCGAGTTGCCAGTTGGCAGCGAGGCGAGGAAACTTGTTTGTTGCACAGAAACAAAAGCGCTTCCGCTTTTCATGTAAAATGACAGAAACAAGTGTTAATGGTTTTGGGCTTAGGCAAAAGGCAATGGCGCCGCAGAGCGCGAAGGGAAAAGGACGAAGCACGCTGGATAAAGGACGCAGAACGGACAGCTGGACAGTGTGCCGTCCAAGCAGATTATATATCACATTACAGGCGTGCTGGCGAAATAGAGCCTCTTTCGAAACAATTTGCTTCGCTTAACTATGAGCTGTTAAATAATTTAAACGATTTTCGAATAAGACTGATTCAATCATAACGTCAATTATGATTCTTCACTTTTAAAGATATTTGCAAGCTGGGTTGCATTGCTCATAGTTTTTAGTTGACAAGGTCACACTGCGTGACCTGCGTGTGGATATATAAAACACCTTGCACTACTTTTTAAATGCCACTTGCTTTAAAAATTAAATCTTGTCTAAAAAATACAAAATTAGAGCAATACAAATGTATTAACATATTTAGATTGATCGGTTAAATTCCTTATATATTTTTACTTCCAACTTTAAAAGCTGATCACATCAGGTCTAAAAAGTCTCTGTTAGTGCACTGCATTTTAAAGTAAGGGCTCCGATAGAAATTGTTTGTTTCCTATTTTCTTTGATAATTCTATCATGCTAATTTGTGGTCTTCCCTTATGACAATCAACTCTGGTTGCGTGTCATGGCATTAAGCCGTACTTCCCACTTTCTCTAGGCTTTTTTCAGCTCCCTCTCCTCCTTTCTCCTTTCTTCCTATTTTTTTCTTCGTTTCATTGCTTTTTTCCCGTTCCTCGCCTCTCAATTTTTCAGTCTGGGCCAATTTCAGTGTGAAACCACCGCAGTCTACCCCGCAAAACCCAAAAAACCCAACCACTAGACGCTTGCACCAACTTTCCGCCCCCTTTCTCCTTTTTTTTTACTCCGCCTCTGTCTGTGACGTGAGCTCTTTTGCTATTTTGAGTTGGATTTCTCTGCAACTTTTTTTTTTTTTTTTTTTTTTTTGCATAGTAGATATTTTTTTGTTTCCTTGTGCAGTTGCAGCTTTTTGCATTTTACCTCCAGGAATTTTCCGTTCCGTATGCATATGCAAATGCCTCGGCCTACATGTGTCGGTGTCTGTTACCGCACAGAACCCTCTTTTTTTCAGCCCCCCTTTTCTAGCATATGGGAAACTTTTGCCAGCATGTTGCCTATTGCTGTTTTTTTTCTGCACTCATTTTCTGGCTGATTCAAGGGACTCCCTCCCCCGCCCCCTCCCTGCACTGGTGCAGAATTACAATAATGAAAATGTATTTGCAAAACTCGCCTAATTAGTTGAATATGAGCCATGTTGGGTATTCAAATATGCACAGGCAGGCTGTCAGACAGGGACAACCAGAGTGGAAAGAAGGAGACAGACAGCCGGTGTGGGAGTGAGCGGAACGGGGAGTGTGTGGCACAGATAGCAAACACGAACTGCAAGAAGTTAAAAAAAAAAAGTTGCTCAATTGCACTGCTTTTGTTTGACAGGCAACATGAAAGCATTTATTGCAGTGCCACTGTACTGCAACTCGACTCGGTTTTTAGAAGTCCCTTTCATTTTAGATCGAATAGCAAGGGTTAAACAGCCCTCTATTTTACACACATGGTCACACTACGTTTAAATGGACACCTTTCCCTCACTCTTATGCTGTGGGGTCACACTAATTCGTTTGCTTTTGATGAAAAGGGTTAACCTTTAAAGCCAACTAAATTCTTTAACATATTTTTATTGCAATGGAACTTTAAAAACTGCTTTTAAAAGCCTAAAGCGTTAAGGCGTTCATGAAAAATTCTAAAAAATATCAAAATTAGCTGAAAAAATGCAATAACAAATTTAAGAGGAGGCCATAAACCTTTTGCGATATTAACCCACTTTCGAAAGTGTGGGGGCAAGTGTTAAAGTTGTCGAGAGCATTGAACGCACCTGCGACACCTGTCCTCCGTCTTTGACTTTGGCTTACAAACAAAGAAGTAAAAAGCTTGAAATTATGATTTCCCTTTTACCCTTGGCTCAGTTTTATGCGTTTGGCAGCAGGTGAGAGCATAAATTTGTTGCCAACGAAAAAGTTTTTTTTTTTCGTTTTTTTCGGCGAAGGAGGGGTGTGGGATTTAAGCTAGGAACGCACAAACAAAAAAAAACCCTGTTAAACATGAGCAAACATAATCGACGGGCATTCGACAAGCAAATTTACACAAATCACCACATTAGTGGGCGCTGTGGGCCCAGTGGGCGTGGCAGATAGGAGCACACACATCATAATCACAACACATCAAGTGACAATCAAAACCGCAAACAGACAAACGGCATCCCAGAGCAGCCTGTAAGTGATATGTGGGGGGGGAGCACAGGGGGCACTGGGGGGTTAAGGTTGGTCTGCCCGCTGGGTGGCGCTTTTCCAGGAGGGTGGGGGCAATCCCAAGGGGCGTGGGCGTCCCACATGTGTCCGTAATGACGATTAACTGCTGAGCCGCAATTAACTGTGAACAGGCGGAAATACGCTGAATGACAGCTGGAAAAGCGGGTAGCGAGTGGGTGGAAAACAAGGTCGAAAGAGGGGGTGGAGCGGAAAGCGTGGGAAAAGCGGGGAAAAGAGAGGGAAAGCGGCATCCTCCGGAAGCAGCCGCTAAGGATAGAAGTCAAGGTGGAATAAAAGGCCTGCGACTCGGGCAAAAAAAACACATAAGCATGACAAAACACTTAAAAAAAAAAAACACAAATTAAATATATTTTTTTAAATACCATGGTATTCACTAAATAAAAAGTAATAAAAAACAAACACAAAAAATTTAAAACCAAATGAATCATAATTATTAAAACAAAAATGAAGTATATAATCAAAGGGCAAAACATTTAACCTCTTTAGTTTTTTTTATTCAAATCGCTTATATAAAAACAAAAAATCATTAGAAAATAACACTTATATCTTCTACGTTAAAAACATATATTACAATGTTATACACACCATTTGTAAGACATTATTGACTTATTGGAGAGCCAATCTTATTTAATCCTTAAAGATATTAATTGAAATCTGTTAAATAAAGTTATTTAACCCGTTGACTATACTCAACAAAGCTAATAATATTATGATGTTTTTATTATTTAGTTCACGAACCGCCTGAGAACTTCTGTTAATTGTAAAAAATAAGCCACAAATGAACCATTTATTTGTTCGCAAGGACATTTAATCATTTACTTCGCAGCCTTATGAATGAATCAGAAAGCGAAATGAAAGAGGCCGAGTGAATAAATGATTCATACATGATTTCTGACCAGATAACTTGTTCTATTCCTCCGTACTCCCACTTCCGTGTATATTTATTAATAAAGAAAATGGAAAAATTGGAGCATATGTGAGAGTTTTTCCTTCGCTTTTGGCGAGGCGGTGTGAGTTTTGTGATATGAATGAGTGCCGACAAAGGCAAACAAATGCGCAAATAAATCGAGCTGGGTGGTATGGTGAAAAGTGGGTGGGTGGATAATCCAGGGGAGGCTCGGGGAAAATTCATGGGTTGGAAAAGCAGGAGTGTGAAGGACAGCTGAGCACGGATAATGATTATGATGGCGCCCACCTAGGCACGCATTTTGGCCCAACTTTGGATGACAATTGCAGCGCATATCCGCTTCCGGTACTACACCATCACCCACACACACAAACACACACACACACACACAGAGGCACAGGACATTTATCCTAATCACACACACACACACACACACGCAGGACACTGAGAGCTTATTTATGTGCCCAACTTCTTTTCGACATTGTTCTTTTATTATTTTAGTCCCTGTCGCCTCCTCCCCGAATCATCCTGCCATTTTTGTCGCAATTTAGCTAAAAGCGTCGTCTAAGAGGAAGTCCTTTTTATACTCGCATTCCCCGTCCGCCGTCGCTCTGTCCTTAATCTCATTCCACATCGGCTGCTGCTCCTTTTGACATGCCCTCATAAAGGAAAAGTCGACGAAAATGGGTGGTGTGGCCGGAAAAGCGCCGGCTTACCAAAACCGCCATTGTCCTTTTTGCTATGGCATCCTCCATTTCTCGGCAGATCTCGGAAATTGTGAGGCATTTTCCAAGCACTTAATCGATTAATTAAAAACAATCAGTCTCTCGCTTTCTTTTTACAACGACATGTTAAAAATAATGATTGTTTCATACATATAGAATAAGCTTTAAGTTTAAAAATGGATTGAGTTTTTTTTCTTTTTCATCGAGTTAAATCTCATTACAAAAAACAAAAACAAATTATTTTTTACTTTATTCCCATCCTGTGGATGCCGCTTTATCTACACACCATTCCACCTTCTTTAATTATAAATTTGTGTTTCGGCTCTTATTTTCCGGGAGCATTTTCCAACTAAACTGAGAGTGGAAAACAGTTAAAAGTTCGTTACTTCGTTTCTCGTTAAGTTTCAGTGCTCGGCCGTTAGGTGTCGCTTTATGGACACATTTTAGCATTTTCCATATGTTTTCAATACACTAAAGCAAAATATTTAAAGCATTGCCAATTTTGTTTACTTTTTTCGTTATTATAATATTAATAGCAGGTGGCTTATTTTTTAAATGCTTGTATTTCAAAATATTTCAAAATAAGTCAAAATATAAATTCTAAATAAAAAATGTTCCTGCTCTGCTTCGTAATTTTGTCCTAGTTTTTTAAAACTAAAATATTTGTTAATGATTCGGTTATTTTATTTAATAATGAATATAACAATCCACTTCACTAGGAACTGCTTAAGAATCAGTTGATAGTTTAAGTTTCAAAATGCAATTAGTAGCTGTGAAGAGTTGAAAAATAAATGACTATTTTAACCAGATAATTCGAATGCAAGTAAGGCTTTTCTCTCAGTGCTTAGTTCCAGTTTGCCGCGTTCCTCCGACTTGACTTATTACTCGCAGAAAAAGCAACACACACATGTGTTGTAAAAATGAAAATGGCGCTACAAAAATGAGAAATGAAGAATGACAACATCAAATTAGCTTCATAAAAATGTCGACTCGCTCAGTGCCAGAGTTTTTTTTTCTTTGAGAGGTGTGTATGAGGGTGTGGGGGGGTAGGTAGTGTGTTGCTGGGGGGATTGTGTGAAACAATACAGTTTATAAAAATGAGAGTGCAAAAATATTTTTATGATAAATGACTGTAAACGAGCACGTGAAGGCAGGAAAAGATGGATGGAATGGGGTGGGGTGGGTTTTCCGCCGAACTTGGAGCCATAGACACATAAACGTGCTGCTGTCAACCGCACACGCACATGCCGACACACCCACACACGCACACACACACACCCGCACACCCGCACACACACACACACGCCCACATAAGGACATCTATATGACAGGAGCATTTTGGCGTCGACGTTGACATTGACGCCATTTCCGGCCGACGAGGAAAAGCGGAAAAACGGGAAAGCGGGAAAGGTACAGCAGCAACAGTTGTCCTTTGTCACCAAAAAGCCCCCCACCTCCCTCTGAATTTTGCACCCTAACCACTAAAAATTTCCCACGCCCGCAGCGACATGTGTCACACGCACACTGATGTAACCTAGCCGAGTTTTATTTTATGTTTCCCTCTTTTTTTTTCACTGGCTGATAGATGGCAAGTTTAGCGATCTTGTTGCCGTTCTGAAGCGATAAATGCAGGGAGAAATATACTCATAGCAAAAGAAAACCATAGCCTTCATATTTAAATTATCTCAATATTAGAATGCTTAAGAATTCGCGTCTGATTTTGAATCGATCCAATGTATTTATATATTTAAAATAATATTGCAATAGACATGAGTGACTTCTTCTTATTTGCTTACTTATTTTAAATCGATTTCTAAGGATCTTCAAAACCCAAATTATAAAAAAAAATACTATTTTTAAGCTTATGGATTGCTAAGCAAGGAGAAGTGAACTTAAAAATGTTTCTGGTGTTAGTTAATGGTTTTGCCGCTGGCGAAGCAAAATATAATGTTCTGAAAATATTTTGCACACTTAATAAATCGAGCATTCATTTCGCCCCTGCTGTACAGCTTTTAGGGGTTCTGACAAAACCACTATGCCATCTGCTGCGGTACTCCATATAAAGTCAATATTATGATAATACCGAAAACCGTACAATTCCATTGGCAAAAGTTATTGACCGCATGCCGAAAGTTTTCATAGATTGGAATTATTTTGGCTTCCTTGCCGGTTGGCAAGTTTTGCGTGTACAGTCAACCGAAACTTATTATTAATATCCTTTAGTGTGCTGCAGTGTGGATTTTACTGCCAAGCTTAGCTTCTGCTATTTGTTTAATTAGATTTCTCAAGTGGGAACCTCAGAAACCGCACATTTTCTCAAGACTTTCGTTGGCGGAGGGCAGTGTTGGGCTTGGGGCTTGGGGCTTGGGGTTTGCTTTCCATTGCAGGCGGCTGCAATTTTTCGAACTGTTGCTCTTGGATTTGGATTGGGGAAAGGGCGGGAAAACCGCAGAAGAAAACCCCCCTCCTCCGTTTTCCCCTTCTATCGAAACAAAGCTATTTTTCGAGGGGCAAGGCACGAGAGGAGATTTTCCTCGCTGTCTCGCAAATATTTCAGTGAGAACTTTAGCATTTTGTGCACTTTAATTTGCGGCGAGCAGAACTCGCAAAGTTTTTCTCCAACCTTAGACCCGAAAACCCGAGTGACCGCATCAAAGAGCCACTGCGAGGACCATTTGTAAACAGACAAAAGCTAATAGCTGCGGCCCGAAAACTTCCACCAACAATGAAACTTGCATTTCCTTTCTCTCAACTAATTCCGGGTTCTTTATAATATTTTGTATTCCCATTGTTCTCCAACTATTTACCAGATTTCCATCCGGCTCAATTAGATATTTCGCTGGAAAAAGTTTGGAAAGTATGGTAGACGAGCCAGAGGTGCAGCTGAATCGGTTGAAACATAAACTTTAAAGGCGTATTATGCAAATTGAATTAGTCTTGATTAGGATTCTGTGATTTGTGTCACTAGTTTATAGCAATAGTAGAAATAATTTGTTTTTGTAAGCAAAATATATTGATCTGTTGTAATTGGTCACATAAAAATAAACATTAATAAAACTTCACTGGTAAAACAAACGTAAGTATCCAAATATTTTATACTCAATTTAAGTAATTTTCACTTTAATTCTCATACATTGCGGTTTTAATTTTAAAATTGGAAATATAACAGTCTTAAAATTAATATTATTATTTTTGGAACTGATTTTATTATGTATATTCAATATAAAATTGTGAATATTCATTACATTACTACAATTACTGTGTTGGCAAAATACTTGGATGAAGGATTTTTTTTTGTGATTTCCGCAGAAAGTTTCGAATAAAAATAACAAATTTATTTATAGGTTATATTTAATTTTACTGTTTTTAAAAATGTAGTAATACTACAAGAAATTCAGAACTACCTTTTAAGATACTCAAACACAGGTCCCGTCGCCATTTTAAACTCTCGTTGGGTTAATCGCTGAGTGCTCTAATTGAATTTCATTTCGCATTAAAGCGCCCCAGTGGGCGTGGCTGTGGGTGGGTTAACCAATCTGGGCATTATTAAATTATCCCTTAGACACCGCAATCGCACTAACCTCCTCCGCCGCCGCCCCCGCCACTGGATCCCCCCTCAAACGGTCTTGGCTTTTGTTATTATGAGCTTTGGCTTGGCTTTTTGCCACTTTTCAGTTTGCTGCCAGGCGCTCTTTTAGCCATTAATCTTCTTTGACGCGCTTAAATCACATGAATAACAAATTAGATGGCATATTAGTACGTGGCTTTACAGCCTTTGTAATATTTTTTTTTTAAGTCCGACAAAATGTCAAATGTTGTGGGCAAAAAAAAAAAAGCATGAAAAAACAAGGGGAAAAGAAAGCCCACAAAAAGAAAGGGAAATGAGAGTGAAAATTAAATAACAAAAGGATCTCGCTCCCTTGGCTCTATATATTTTTGCATAATTCATTGGCCTGTCTAACGGTGCGTATGCGTTATCCCCACATTCCCCTTGAGCTTTTCCATTTCCATACCGCCCATCCCATCCCACACACTAACATACATATTTCGCCTCTTTGTGCTGTCATTTTGCTAATTAGCTACGCATTTTCATTGTCGTTAAAACTCCTTTCATATGCATATTTACCCACTCCACTCCACTCCACTCCCGCTGAGTATTTATGCTTTTCGCCTTGTGTCCTTTCATTCTTTTAATGCAATTTAATTATTTTGCTATATAGTATGTTTGTGTCGCAGACAGAAAGACAAAGCCCATGTCTTGTGACATGTGCCACATGCCCTCCCGACCTCCTTCACTTTTTGATAAATTTTTAATCTAATTAAATTGCAACAGGCGGCAAATGTCACTGGCTGCTGTTTGTTAATATTGCCTTTTTCATCCGATCTCCCATAATTAATGGGTAATATACTCAAAAGAAATGATTCAAATTTGGGTGAATTCAATGCTCATAAAATAGTTTGTATTTTCGATATTGTAAACCTTTTTTTTGTTTTCTTTGGAATTGTTTTTTTTTGTGTAGGGCCAATGCTAAAAAAATAATTTCATAGAGGCAGATTTATCATCATTTCGCGGGATTTGGCCAGCCATTAAATATCCGCCTATAAACATGGTCTGGAAATAATTTCGCGATAAGCTCAAACCGTGGACAAATATGCATATTTATGTATTTATGTGTGTGCTCTTTTAACCGATTTCCTTTTTTTTTTTAGCTGTGTGCTTGTTATGCGATAAATGCATTTAAGGCACAAGCCGCTTAAAAACATATTTCCTATCTCGCTCCTTTTTCAAATAAATATTCAACTATAAACTCTCAGAAAGCAAAATGATAAGTCCACTGCGAAAATCGAATCAAATATAAGTTAAATAATATCTATGTTGATTTAATATTTATTTAAGGACTTTATGGACTTTATTGATCTGATCATCCTATTTAATATCTGTTCAACAATTATATAACTTAAACCAAAGTAGGTTCTTTAATTAAAAGATTAAAATAAACAAACAGCACCTAAAATATCGGTTTTTGTATCAAAACCTGGGGAAAAAATGGTCACCAGATGGAATGTCATACATCGGCGAATTCGTCATTAAATTGCCAATCAAATGGCATTCTCAGTTAACAATTTTTCAGATTTTCAAAAATTCGCAAAAAATGATGATGTACCCCCTTATCAAAAATGCAAAAATTGGTCATAAAGTTAAATACATAAATATTAAAATTCTTTTGGTTGAAGTCAGAACATTATTTTCAGAAAATATGTAAATACGATATAATAGATCAAAAATATATCAATGTAGAAATAATATATTTTAAAAAACATAAGTTTTAGCTTTAAATGCTTCAACAAGAGTTTTAAAACTCTTTTATTTTTTAAGTTTTGAAAGTATTAACCAACATAAGACCCATAACATCGCTGTATATGCTCCAGAAATATTACCGAGAGACTAAAAACTATGGCGAATTTTCCGCAGACTTTGAAACTTTGGTCCCATTGCAACTTTCTCGTCCGCACACATGCACTGCAACAAATAACTGGCAGTTAACTGGAATTCCTGACTCCACAGCCATTGTGCCATAAAGCAGCGCAACTGTTGCACAGATGAGAATAGAAAAAAAAAACTGAGCAAAGCAGAGGAAAACTTGGGCAAGGAAAAGCGGGAAAAGCCACTTGGACGAAGCTAGTTAGCTAGAGAGAGAAACAGCAGTGCCTGTTGCCACATAAACAGCAAATTTTATTAGATTACACATACGCCGGGTGGTCCCACATGGAGTAGGCGAAAGCAACTGCATCGCAGGAAAATCAGGAGGCGGAAAATTTGTGCTGGAAGAGGGAGGGGTCCGTTCGAAAAAGGCAGGGCAAGGCGGGGAAAAGTGAGGAAAAGCGGGGAAAACCAGCGACGGAAAGCGAAGTCAGAGTGCAAAATTTTTATGACTCCCAGCGGATGTTTTGATACGTTTTTATGAGACGCGCGCGTGCTGTAAGCGAACGGCGACTTCCGCTCGCCATAGGCCTCGTCTATAACTCCCGGCCCCGCCACCCTTGCGCCCCTACCGCCCCTAACGTCCCTTGCCTGCCACGCCCCCCTTTTGACATCCAGCAAACTGACACTGCCTTATCGCACTGTTGAGCATTTGCTTGATGTGCTCTAATAGAAAACGGCAGGCAAATCGAAAACAAGATGCGGAAACGAAAATATCACAAATTTCTAATCCCCTAAAGGGACTAAAAAAATAAAAATCATTAATTTAATATGACAGCCTAAAACCATAAACGTTTTAAATTAATCTAAAAACTTGCGTTGACAAATAATAAAATATGTATATTAATATTGATAAACATCTTATAAATAATTTATTACCATTTTAAACATTTTAACTTGAAAGTGAATTTTAAGTTGAGTTTGTAATTGTAGACATAAGTACCGTAGTCAAATTAAAAAAAAACATTTTTACACAATTCTTTTCAATTACTTAATTTTAAATTACTTAAAATTTTTTTAGTGAGACAACATATAGATATAATAAAATTACATATTTATATAACATATTCCAGGCTTTTTTTCGATTTATTGTTCTGATACGAATCTCAGGGTTTTGAACAGGATTTATTTAGGTAGGTAGGTTCTTGGCCTTCGCACTAGTCATAAAATTAAAAACTCTTCCAGATAGGGTATAAAAAGGGAGTATATGCATGTATCTAAATATTTGCCCGACTGTCTTTCGCATTTATTGCAGGGCGACCAACTAGGCGAAGATTGAAGTGATTGCCATGAAGTCGAAATTGGTTCTGACGGGGAAGTCGGTCCTTTGCATAAACAAATTCATCGGCAGTTGGCAAAAAGGAACTCGAATTGATGACACATAAAAGCGAAGTGGGGCCAAATAAAAAGAGGTTGGGAAGAATGGACCAAGGAGCTGGAAGCATTTTATTTACCCATAAATGGGAACGAGGGCTAAAAGGGGTTATTTTAAGCCAACACAAGATTTTCACATTCTTTTTTTAATAAAGTTTCAGTTTTTAGAAATTTGGTATATAAAATAAATACAAGTATTATATGATGCATTGCTCGACTTTGCACTGTTTATTTAAAAGCCAATATTTTATTTTACAGATAGAAAGTTTCGTATTGGAATGAAGTCTAGCGAATTTGTTTTTAAATGAATTTGTCAAAACACAAACACAATCAATTTTGGCTGTAATCTAAATCTTCCTGAGCTACACATTTATTTCTTAACAAATTCCAAGCGTGTCCAACTTTTTACACAGATCTCTGCTAATTTAAATCCAGTGAAACCTGGGCAATTCTTGCAAACTTTTCCCTCACATCCCTCTGGGCACTTCCCCATAAATCTCCGCCTCGATGGCTGACAAACGTTTAACTCCTTGGCTTCGCCGTCATTTGGTTTGAAGTTGTGGGACTAACTAACTATGTGACCCGAACCCATAACACATTCCTCTCTTTAAAAGTTGCCCAAACTTTGGCAGCAGCCCTCTTACATTATCCTCAATGCGGCAGAATGCTTCTGTGCCTGCAAGAGCCTTAGCCCCCGGAAAACCCCTTTTTTCCTTGCTGGAAAATCCCCCGCACTTTTGCCACTTTTCCATGGAGCATACTTTTCGGGCATGGCAAATGGCAGCGCTGATTTACTTTGCAATTACAGCCAACTGAGTGCCTGAGACGAAAGTGGGTGGTATGTGGTGGGTGGTGGGTGGAGAAAAGGGGGCCTTAAGCAATGAACTAGAAAGCTGTCTGATTAGCGTGCAGCCGGCAAAAGTTTCTCCACTCCACCAACACACACCATACATACACACACACACACACACAGATTTATTGAGCCCGCTGTCCGCGTCAATAATTTGCATGGGTTAAACGTACAGGAGGCAAGAAAATCCGGGGGCTAAGTCAACCTAGACCCTCAGCCCCGCCCCCTTAACCCCTTAACGCCCTCATGCCTGACTACCTGTGTCAATGGCCAGGGATTTCCCTATGTATGTGAAAGCGGGAGAGAGTGTAAAAGCGAGTTTGAGAAAAAACTTTCTACGCTGCAGCTCAAGTTCATTCTTTTTTACTGTTTTATAGGGTATATACTATATCAAAGGACTTTTGTCATTAAAAATATTTCAACGGGGGACATTGCAGTGCATATATCTTAAAAATTAAAATAACTTTTTGAGTAATAACAGAATTATACAGTTTTCTTGAATTTTGTTATTGAATTTCAATAGTTAACGAATTTTAAATACATTAAAAAAATATTCATATAAAAGAAAAAAAGAATATTAGGTTAACGCCACTTTTATATAATAAACTCAATATTTATTTATGCAATTAACATGATTAATGATTTAAAGCGCATAAAAAGGTCAAATCAATTAATTCCTGAATACCTTGAGTGCATTTTATAATGAGTTTTAAGTACTTTTTTGTGGTGCTTTATTTTTTGTGCAGCTCTTTGACTGCAGCGACAGCTGAGTGACAATAAATTGTTAAGTGCAAAACAGTTTATAGCACTCGAGTGAGTGAGTGACGGCAAACACACACGAACATGAAGTTTAAGACAGGTTGAAACCCGCTTTAATCTTAACTCAAACACTAACGGAGGAAGCCCCAAAAGTGCACTGAGCAAAAAACTCGACTAGATGAGTGCAAAACCGAGACAAAGCAGCGGCTTTGTTGTCTGGCTGCAGATCGCTCCACAAAGAAAACCCCTCACGACTCGAACACAAAACGCACTTTGTTCCGGTTTTTGAGATATTTGCGTGCAACTTGTAAAAATAACAGCAGAGCTTGTCATAAATAGAATTATAAATCAAAGCAAAAACTTATACTTTCATCACATTTAGACTATATGCGTTAGCATATTTAAATACAAAAATCATCTTTATTTTTGTAAAATGATGTAATTACAAGACTTAAAAATATTTATAAGTTTAATATTAACTTAAAATATCAATTGATAGTTAAAGAGTGGCATTGAAAGTTAAATTTCTTTAAAGGATTATACATAAAATAAACATTTAAATGTTGGAAATGTTTTGTTTATAAAATTAAATATCACCTTTGGTACATACATATTTTATTAAATGATTTAGTCATATTGTAATCTGAAGTTGCTTAAAAATAGTTATTTTGATGCAAATACCTATAAATGAATATATTTTTTTAATTTTAAGTGTCTGAAACTATCCTTAAACTATAAAACATTAAAAGAAATTAAGGTAAGCTCTATGGTTTTTTTTTACTACTGTAATATTTAAAAGTGTAAACAATTGTGATATACAAAGCAGCATTAACCAATTTCAAAGGTGAAGGAAAATCTAAATAAATTCCACGGACCTTACAAATCAATTACAAATTTAAAAATCTTTAAGATTACAAATAATAATGATAAGCTGTATCATTTTGTATGCTTAACTACTGTACCATTTAAAATGTTTAACTATTGTGATGTATTAAGCAGCATAAACATATTTTAAGGGTAAAGGAAAATGAATATAAACTTCACGGTCCTTACAAATTCCACTTAATCGTCGTTAGCAAATTAATTCTGGGAAACTCGGGTACTGCCCTGGTTAATCTGTTACCCCATGGCCCGTGAAAATGATATTGACAGCCCCCGGAAAGCCCGTTCCCGTTCCCGTTCCCGTTCCCGTCCGCGTTCCCCTCCCATTCCCAGTCCGGATCCACATTCCGGACCAACTGGCCCGATGATGAAGATTGATAATGTCCGGACAGCTGATGGCGGGAGTCCAAAAGTCCAAAGTCCGCAGGTCCAGGATCCGAGATGAGGTGCTAACGATGACGACAACGAGCGGAGTTTTTGGGGGCATGGGTCGCCGGTTGTTTGATAAATCATGCATGCAAAGTACAGTGCAAACCCCCGAAAGGTGACGACAACAGGCGGATTAACGCAGTACCTGTCTTATTCCCGATAAGAACACGCTTTCCTCCCTAATCAGTATTCAAATAGAAGCACTCAGCCATTATGCACTCGTCATGCGGGGCATAATCATAATTTTAAGAAGGTGATTTTGGTTTTGATGTATCATAGTGTTAAATAAATTTATAAATATTTATATAAATATTTATATAAATATAAACAAATTTGGAAGTACCTTGAAACCTTTGTTACTTGGCTTGCGTGCAAAAGTAAAGAAAACATAAATATTTATTTAATTTTTAAATGTTTTCATTTATAGCCAAGGGTATTCGGAGTACCAGCCTCTTGGGGTTCCTCCTCCTATTATCTCTCACTCAAAACGTCATTTCACTCAAAGTCAACGTAGCCGGCACCATCTCTTTCCCACCGGCATATCCACGTCTCTTTTCCGCCGGCATATTCCCGTCTCTGTTGCCTCTGTTGTTGCATTACCTAGCGTCAATGTCCGCCTTCAGTTGCATTTTGTCAGCGGTTTCGTGACGAAGCTCCAAGCGGTTAGCGCCATCAATTAAACGAAAATTCGTTTTTTTTTCGAGTGATTGTCTAGTGGGTGAGGGAAATCAGGGGAAAGTCAGGAAAACGCGGCGATGGGCCAAGAGGATCAGGAGCTGTTGATACGCGGAGGCAGCAAACATCCGTCCGCCGAGCATCTGAACAGCGTGAGTAATATCCGTAGAGCCACATCCATAGGAATTGCGATTGCAACATCCGTGACTCGTGATTTCAATCTGCAGCGTGAGAACGGCGGCCCACAAAAGTCCAAACCGCAATTGCGCAAGCAAATAAAGGCCTAAAACAAATAATGCCAGCAGCTGTAATCAAAACAATGGCGGTTTCTGCATGCCAAATAAAGCATGTTAAATGGAATCAAAAAACATATTTAAATTAATTGTTTCTTGCAAACATTGTTTCATAAACGTTTTTTAAATGTTTTTCTTAATACAACTATAAAAACATTTTTAGTGTTTCCAAAATTTTGGGCATACAAATATTTATTGCACTGATTTTAATTAATTTTAATTTAAAATTATTTTAATCGATATTTTCTAATATTTACAAACCAATTAATTTTCCGGTGTTTTTTGATGTTTTTTATTTCCTATTATTTTAAATAGATCTGTAATAATTTTTAGGAATTTCGTTTTTACACTAATATATTTTGTTTTCTTAGGAAAGTTTTGTAGTATTCAAAATATTTCTATATATTTCGTCTGTCTCATTCTTATCTTTAATCTTCACGAAATATTTTTATACCCTTGCAGAGGGTATTATAATTTCAGTCAGAAGTTTGCAACGCAGTAAAGGAGACATCTCCGACCCTATAAAGTATATATATTCTTGATCAGCATCACTAGGCGAGTCGATCTAGCCATGTCCGTCTGTCCATCTGTCCGTCTGTCCGTCTGTCCGTCTGTCCGTCTGTCCGTCCGTTTATATGCAAACTAGTCTCTCAGTTTTAAAGCTATCTGCATGAAACTTTCCCAAAAGTTGTCTTTCTATTGCAGGTAGTATATAAGTCGGAACGAGCCGGATCGGACGACTATAGCATATAGCTCCCATAGGAACAATCGGAAAAATAAATGAAAAAAAATTATAACTTTGCTGTTTTTTAATTTTTTGTTTAGTTCTTCGACATTTAGTAATGGTTAAATATTTCCGATTTACGGTTTAAATTTCATCAAAATCGGACGACTATAGCATATAGCTCCCATAGGAACAATCGGAAAAATAAATGAAAAAAAATTATAATTTTGCTGTTTTTTAATTTTTTGTTTAGTTCTTCGAGATATAGTAATGGTTAAGTATTTCAGAATTATGTTTTAATTTTCATCAAAATCGGACGACTATAGCATATAGCTCCCATAGGAACAATCGGAAAAATAAATGAAAAAAAATTATAACTTTTCTGTTTTTTAATTTTTTGTTTAGTTCTTCGACATATAGCAATGTTTAATTATTTCAGAATTATGGTTTAAATTTTATCAAAATCGGACGTCTATATCATATAGCTCCCATAGAAATAATAAAAATATACAAAATAACTATCTTATAATTGAGCTGCAAATCATCATAGTTTCAATGTTTTTCAGCATATACTCAAGTAAATCATAATTTAAATATTTTCAAAAGTATTTAATATATAGCTGCAAGGGTATATGAACTTCGGCTTGCCGAAGTTTGCTTTCTTTCTTGTTAAATAGTAGATTATATTTATTGATGCATAACCAGCGAAGTGGTGGCTTGAATTATCTTCTAGCCTATAGCTTAAGTTAGCCAACAACATTGTTGAGTGTCTATAACTCTGGGGGATAAAATATACAAGATACAAGATACCGTATCCGTGTCTGTTTCTTTTTCTGTACCTGAACCACCTACACGATCTTAAGACCTTGAGCAAACACGTCTCGCTCATCTGATATTGTACAATCTAGTCTTATCTGGGTCATTATTTGACTAGACGAATGCTTTAGGTTCAGCATCTGATATCTGTTATTTGGATGTGTATCTTGACATCTTTGTATTTTGTATCTTGCCTCAAATTCTTGGCACCTCGCATTGTATAACAAACAAATAAGTGAGTAGGGTATTTCATCCCCCAGGCTCTTTTTAACAACTTTCAAAGAGTCTAAAAAAGTTGTACAGCAGATAGGGAGTTTTTATCTTTTTTGGAAACAAGACATTAAAGCTAACCAAATTATTATATATTGAGTGCAACAGTTAAATTGTAATGTAATCACATAAATTGTTTGTATAAGTTATCAATGTTTTAGAGTACGAAATATTTATTTTATTAATATGGCATAAAACATAAAGCACTTGTCTTTAACATTTTTTCCCCCAACTGTTGGCCCAATTTTATTGAGTGTTCGTCAACTTTTCCGCTAAATAATTGTGCCTCCTTCAGTGTTTTGTTCGCATCAAAGTGAATGACTTTTGAGTGCACTCATTAGCCACTCGCACACTCGACAAAACGGGGGAAATTCAACAAATTGAGTCGCTTCTTCATTCAGTCATTTCAATTTGTCAAGTTCATCAAAAAAGCGGCCCATCCTCTTTCCCTGCACAGCGCCATCTGGCGGGCGGGACACCCCCTATCGCCCATCACGCTTCTCAAATTTCCTCCTTGTTTCGTAAGTAATTCAAAAATAGCACGCAAAGTAAAAAGTAAGCGAAAAAAATTAAATAAATATGAAATGTAGCATCTTTCGCTGCTTATTCCCAAAAAAAAAATATATGAAAATAAGAAAAAACTGGGGAGAGATAAGAAAACCCGATGGGAAAGGGACGGTAAAAACCGAAAGAAAAGGAAAACTTTTTAATAACATTTTTCGGCCTCATTTGTTGTGAAAACAATTTCTGCCAGGTCTGAGACTCCATCCTCTCTCTCTCTCTCTCTCTCTCTCTCTCTCGCTCGCTCTCCATTCACCATCAAGCTGCCTCGCTCTGCTCGGAGAGTGCCTGAAAACGGATATTACATTTATTCGCGTCTACCTCTCGCGACGTCTCCCAATTTTTAATTTTTTTCTGGCAAAAGTCAGCCCGAAAACTGGACATTGGGTGTCTAGAAGAATAAGCTGCCAAAGCATCGCAGCAGAAAATTAGCAGTGAATCCTCGCTAAAAAAGATTTCGAAAATTAAAAACCGTATTCGAAAGTTGAAATTTTATTGTAGGCCGGATTGTGCTGATACTATTGTTTTTAAAGACAAAGCTTTTTAAATTAATGTGGTTTTATAATTATTTTTAGGAATTTTTATATTAAAATTCAAACTTAATGTATAGACGTTAATTTAAATCATCACTATAAAAATAAGATATAGAAATTGAGTTGTTTTTTTAATAACAATTTTTTTGACAATATTTGTTTTGCTTTTCATTAATTTTAATAAGGAATTTCTGATTTCAAAGCAAAATTGTAAAAGAAGCGTTAAAATAAAAAAAAATTGTTAATAAAAACCAGTTTATGAAATAATTGAAATAATAATCATTGTCTGAAAAATGCTGAGTAATTTAGAGCTTCACTGCAGAATTTGTAAAAATATATGTACTTTAAATGACATCAATCGTAGGCTTCACTGTCGTTGGAAGCCCCAGGCGCTGAGTGCAAGGTGGACATTATTTCCTTCATTTTTTCAGGCTTTTATTGAATGTCAGCTTTTTATTTGGCCCTCCTTCAACGGATTTTGCCTTCCTCATTTGCTTGCATTTTTTTCTTTGCTTAATTTTTATGATTATTTATACAAATTATTATGAGAGCAGCGGTGGATAAAATGTTTTCCATATTGTGGCCGTCATTTTGTCTTGTTTTTCCTTTTTTTTGTTTTTTTTTGCCTGGACGCCAATTAGTGGATCCCTGTTATTTATTCTTTGCCGCAGGCTGATGCGATGGCAAGAAACCCCACAAATGGAAAACAGAAAATTGTTTATGAAAATGAAAATATGCAAGAGGCGGAGCGGGGGGAGCGGAAGTGGTGTGTGGGTGGGTGGAAAAGTGCGGAGGGGGATTTTGATCTGACCATACCGCAAACGTCTTCGGTTACCGCCTTTTCGAAAGGGAAGCCCCACCTGGGCGAAAAACGACAGCTCAGTGGGTTTGGCAATCACTACGCTTCCCAACTTCGCCCATAAATAATAATAATATTTCTTTGTTATAGTTTTCAGACCATTTCAATTGTACAGGTTTTATAATATGAACAAAAATACAAAAATCAGAAGCATGCTTTCCAGCAGACTTTCAGGAAAGGAAACAAAGGAATATTTAAATTTGAATGGATAAAAAAACACCACAGATTACAATACATTTTTAAAGTCTTGGGATCAAGCAAAGCTAGATTTTTTTTTTTTAATTTTTTATTATACATTACCAAGCAATGGTTAGATTTTATTTATTTTAAAAATTTTATGAACAAAATAAACCTTGATATAAATATAAAATGCCCATTTAATGCATTTAAAACAATCCATTAAAACTCTTAATTTTTTTATATTTTTCCCATACGAAATGATTAATCAAGTATTCATTTCGAAGCACTCTTATGGAAGTATGGAAAATCCCCCTTTGAAAGCATATAAATCGACTGAAAAGGGACTCTATTCACTCACCACTTATGTCAAGTAAATATTCATTGCTTGACTGCCAAACTACTCGTTCCACTCATCTATAAAGACTTAGATTCCGCACCGCCGACAATGAAAAAAAACCCCATTTATATGGCCAAGTATGCCTTAAGTTTTATATTTAATAAAAACAAAGCTGACGGGACTCAAAGTCCCCACTCGCAATTGTCTTATGAAGTGGCAACATGGTGGACCCCTGCCACGCCCACCGCCCACCGCCGTCCTTCAAGGCCGGCTGCGGCTTATGGCCTGCCCTAATTTGCACATTTTAAATAGGCCTGGCCTGCTCGGCAAAACTCGGGATTTGGGCATTTTTATTAAACAGATGGGCGCCCCTTGAAAAGTGATAGTGGGATGTGAAGGTGTGAGGGGGGTCTGTACCAAAAGCA
Source organism: Drosophila elegans (assembly GCF_018152505.1). NCBI lineage: Eukaryota > Metazoa > Arthropoda > Insecta > Diptera > Drosophilidae > Drosophila > Drosophila elegans. The sequence goes on from NW_024545513.1 coordinate 5,798,887, forward strand.
GGGGTGGCGAGGGCAGGGATTAGTCAGGCTAGCCAAGATTTATGCACAGACGCCTTTATTTTCATGGACGAACGCCGTGGAATTGAAAAGTTTTCAGTTCACAACCTTTTCAAGGTGCCCCCAAAATAAGTTGAAACATATTTTGAATTTGAAAGAACACTTTAGTTTTGATAAAATTTCCAATAGCATTATTTCTTTTGTTTTATTTTGGAGTATAGTACTTGAAGACTCATTGTTTCCTTTGCAGGGCGATGGCGGAGGGGCTTCGCAGAGCTGCATTAACCAGGGCTTCGGGCGGGCCAAGAACTACGGCACTCTCCGGCCGCCCACTCCGCCGGAGGACTCCGGATCGGGCAGCGGCCAGCTGGCGGAGAACCTCACCTACGCCTGGCACAACCTGGACATTTTCGGGGCGGTCAACCAGCCGGGATCCGGGTGGCGCCAGCTGGTCAACCGGACACGCGGACTCTTCTGCAACGAGCGACACATCCCGGCGCCCAGGAAACATCTACTAAAGAACGGTAGGTTAATTGTTTTTTAAATATAACTAATATTTTTTCAGCTTTTAGTAGTTTTTATTGTGAATTTTCAGAGTTGATTAGAAAGCCTTACTTACTTTTCTATAAATAAGAAATAAGATTATTATTATTTGGGGTTCACTAAAAAATCCAGAGCTCTTATATTTAATAGCAATAAAATTGTATGTTTACTATAATTATTACTACCCTTTTTAATATTAATAAAAATATATATATTAATATCCATGTTTCTGGACATAAAAACGTATTACTATTTACAAACTTTGAAAAACCAGATCATTGTAAAACAATTTAAGATTAAGGTTCTTAAACTAATCATTTTAGCTTTAGCTCTAATTCAAATTTGTTTTTCCCTACATTTAATAGCTTTTTCCTTTTTTTATTTGCTGAAATGTTTCTCTTTTATTAACTAACATGCAATTAAAACACATTATTAATTGAGTTTTTCACACAAAATTGATACGGTTTTCCCCTGGTTTTTTGTGCTAGTTTGCGGCGTGGCCTATCCGGGTGAGCTGCTGGCTGTGATGGGCAGTTCCGGGGCGGGAAAGACGACCTTGCTGAATGCGCTGGCCTTCCGGTCGCCGCAGGGCATCCAGGTGTCGCCGTCGGGGATGCGGCTGCTCAACGGCCAGCCGGTGGACGCCAAGGAGATGCAGGCGCGGTGCGCCTACGTCCAGCAGGACGACCTCTTCATTGGCTCGCTGACCGCGCGGGAGCACCTGATCTTCCAGGCGATGGTGCGAATGCCACGCCAGCTCACCTACCGGCAGCGGGTGGCCCGCGTTGACCAGGTCATCCAGGAGCTGTCGCTCAGCAAGTGCCAGCACACGATCATCGGAGTGCCGGGCCGGGTCAAAGGTCTCTCCGGCGGCGAACGCAAGCGGCTGGCCTTCGCCTCCGAGGCCCTCACCGACCCCCCGCTGCTTATCTGCGACGAGCCCACCTCCGGCCTCGACTCCTTCACCGCCCACAGCGTCGTCCAGGTGCTGAAGAAGCTGTCGCAGAAGGGCAAGACGGTCATCCTGACCATCCACCAGCCCTCCTCCGAGCTGTTCGAGCTCTTCGACAAGATCCTCCTCATGGCCGAGGGCCGCGTCGCCTTTCTGGGCACGCCCAGCGAAGCCGTCGACTTCTTCTCCTAGTGAGTACACCCAAAAAAAATTGATAGTTTAGTTTTAATATGTGTGTATTGAAAATAAACTACAGACAGTATCAAAGTATAAGTATTAATTCAAAACTAAAAAATATAACACCATGGTTTTTATTTCCATTTCTATACCGAAGAGTCGAACCTTACACTGACAAAAATTGCACTTTAAATTACACTATTTTTAATATTAAAAATGTTTCAATTAACTAGTGAGTAGCATGATATAATATTAAATTTTTTTTGATTAATTCGAAAACTATTAAATTTTAAATAGGCTCTTCCTGTTTTAAATGCTTTTTTACAAATATTTTACAAATATGCTTAAAAGTACAGCTGATTTATTACCAATTATTTTATTATTAATTTATTTCAATAGACAATATTAAGAATTTATTTAGTGCATTTCGGACTTGTTAAAATATTTTGTATTCTGAACTATTTACAGCGTGGGAGCACAGTGTCCGACGAACTACAATCCGGCGGACTTCTACGTGCAGGTTTTGGCCGTGGTGCCCGGTCGGGAGATCGAGTCCCGGGATCGCATTGCCAAGATCTGCGACAATTTCGCCATCAGCAAGGTGGCGCGGGATATGGAGCAGCTGCTGGCCACCAAGAATCTGGAGCAGCCGCTGGAGCAGCCGGAAAACGGGTACACCTACAAGGCCACCTGGTTCATGCAGTTCCGGGCAGTCCTTTGGCGCTCCTGGCTGTCGGTGCTCAAGGAGCCACTGCTCGTCAAAGTGCGACTCATCCAGACAACGGTGAGTGGTTCCAGGGAAGACAAATAAAGCATCCCAACTAATCTTCAAAATTCTGTTAATTTGTATGGCTCTTTTTAAGTAACAAAACCAATTTAACTTTGATTTTCCATAAGATAACAATTGGCTAAGCTCAAATTACCATTCAAAAAGTATTTTAGTTATTATGCATTCTTTATTAAAATATATGAAAAATATGACCATTTTTATGTTTATTTTACCCCTCCTGTTTATATTTTTATTAAACACAAGATTTTGCCCTTATAAATGAAATGTTATTACAAAAAGAAAATAAAATTAATTAAACACACAAATAACGTATTAGAATTAATAAGAAACAAGTAATGTTATAATTTCCAGATGGTTGCCATCTTGATTGGCCTCATCTTTTTGGGCCAACAACTAACGCAAGTGGGCGTGATGAATATCAATGGAGCCATCTTCCTCTTCCTGACCAACATGACCTTCCAAAATGTTTTTGCCACGATTAATGTGAGTTGTATTTTCAAATAAAATAACCAGATTTCGTCTTGATATGATATTTTTGTAAATATCCATTGCATTTTAATGTACTTACTAATATTTAAGATTTGTAACTATTATATTAATTATATTGATAATAATAATACTTGTATATTATCATTCGAATATTCATTAGACAACAATATTTAACTTTTTTAAAATCCATGCTAACATTTTTAGATGACTATGAAAAATATTATGAAAAATATTTTAAATAAGATTTATGCTTACACTGTATTGCATTCATGAAAATGTATTTTATTCTTGGATATTGCTTAAATTGATTTAATGTTTAATTTAAATATTATATATAAAATGTTCAATTAATTTTTCATTGTTTGCATCAGTATCAGTAATAGCTTCAAATTCTCGCGTGTTATCCGTCCGGAATAATCGACTTTCCTTCCATTTCGCCTTAGGTGTTCACCTCAGAGCTGCCGGTTTTCATGAGGGAGGCCCGCAGTCGTCTGTACCGATGTGACACGTACTTTCTGGGCAAGACGATTGCCGAACTGCCGCTGTTCCTCACCGTGCCGCTGGTCTTCACGGCGATCGCCTATCCGATGATCGGCCTGCGGGCCGGAGTGATGCACTTCTTCAACTGCCTGGCCCTGGTCACGCTGGTGGCCAACGTGTCCACCTCGTTCGGCTACCTGATATCCTGCGCCAGCTCCTCGACCTCGATGGCCCTGTCCGTGGGCCCGCCGGTCATCATTCCCTTCCTGCTGTTCGGCGGCTTCTTCCTGAACTCGGGCTCGGTGCCGGTGTACCTCAAGTGGCTGTCGTACCTCTCGTGGTTCCGGTACGCCAACGAGGGTCTGCTGATCAACCAGTGGGCGGACGTGGAGCCGGGCGAGATCAGCTGCACCTCGTCGAACACCACGTGCCCCAGTTCCGGCAAGGTCATCCTGGAGACGCTCAACTTCTCGGCCGCCGACCTGCCGCTGGACTATGTGGGTCTGGTCATCCTGATTGTGGGCTTCCGAATGTTTGCCTATCTGGCCCTTCGCCTTCGGGCGCGGCGCAAGGAGTAGCCGGAACAGCCGCTCCATAGTTAATGCATTTTTTTTACCATCACTACTATCGTGTTTATTGTTTGCCCCCCCCACAAAAGCCAATGTAACACTGTTTGTGTCAATAAAAACAAGACATTACGTATATAAAATAAATAAAAGACTATTAATATTCAGTGAAATTTTATGATTTTTTTTTTTTAATTTCAAAATTTAATTAATTCTGATTTTATAGTGATTTCATGTTCTAATAATATTTTGGGAAATACATATTTTTCATACTTCTCGAGTCCATAGCTTTATTATTTTGATGTTGATGTTTTAAATTGACTTATCTCTAAAAGTTCGTTGTTATAATTTGTTTAATTTTTTGAAAGCCTTAAGATTTTTATTGTTTCCCCCCAACCCAAGGATTTACTTCAACGTACTTCACTTACAAATCAACTTCGACTACTTCACTTACAAATTCTACGTACTTCCCTTACAAACCAACTCCATTTTTTTTAAATACAAATCAGATTTTATATACAAACTTTTGAAACGCGCGCGCATTGCGACCACACCACTATCGACAAGTTCACCGCGGCGGGACCATCCCACCACGCACGCGTTCAATTTCACCACCCTCTCAGTTTTAACGTTCTTTGGTTCCCGACGACTTTGCGACAGTTTAAGCTGGTTCATTATTCGCCAGATAAATTCGAGTTTTTAAATTGTTGTCTTCTTGTAAATAAATTTAAAATTAGTTTCATTGGTGTTAACGGAGGTAAGTAAGGTATGTGCGGTAAATATGCATTGAAAAAGGAATTACAGAGTGCCGTTTTCATAAAAATAGGAGAAATCTTTATTCTTTCCTTCTTCATTTTCCTTTATGTTTTTTAATGTAAGAATTTTTAAATTAAAATTGTTAAATTAAATATAAACAAAGACAGATTGATCCGAAGTAAATTTTCATTTTTTCTCGATAATATATTTTAAAGTTCATTTAATTATTGAATCTGTGTGATTTTTGCGGAACTAGTTCGCCCTCTCTTCGGCTCGCTCTTCTCTTTCTCTTATCTCTCTCATCGCGTGAGGTGTTTTTTTTTGTTGTTTTGCGCTTTTTGTGTTGTATTTTGTGTGTTTGGTGTCACTAGCGCTAGTGACCAAAGTATTTATTATTCGCCGAAGTAAAGTAAAGTATTTAAAACAAAAGTGCAGCGGATATAGTTAATAACAAAACATTTGTCGACGGTGGCGGTGCGGCTTTTTTTCGCGCTCTTTGCGAGAACGACGTCGAATTTATTTTTTAAATAACTAAAGCGAACGAATCCATGTTGTTGTTTTTTTGTTGTTTGTTAATTTTCCAATTGCAAAGTCAAATTTGTTGTTTTTAGTTTTTGGCATTTTCCAACGTGGCAACATGTGTGTGTGTGTGTGTGTGTGGGTGTGCGAGTGAGTGTATGTTCGTGATTGTGTGTTTGTTTATTGGGAAATCGCGCAAAACTATTTAATTGATTTTTCACCGGTTTATTTCCTAACCCCAAAAACTCAACTTCTTCCTCTTCTTCGCCAGCTGTTGCATACAGCAACAACAATAACCACAAATAGCAAAACAAAAACAAACGCAAAACGCACAGAAAGAAAAGCAGAGTGAAAAGGAAAAATCGGCGAGAAAAGCCGCAAAAAAAAGAAGCAGCCATCAACATGAATATCGATTCGCTGAAAAACGAGTGGGAGGAACTCAACAAGGAGTTTGTCGAATTGGAGGTAAGTACAAAACGAAAATCCATTAGTAATAGCCCCAAAAACAATATATCTAAAAAAATATCCGAAAAACAAGAAAGAGACACATGCACACACACACACCCACGCCCGTGTCTGTGCCGCTTTCACCTTGAAAAAAACAGCTGCTTGTTTTCTTATTAATACCCTTGTCAAAAAGCATTGGAACTCACCACCAAACATAATAAAACTTAACGAAACAAACAATATGTTGCAATGCCGTTTTATTTTTAAAACCAGTCTTAAAAAAGTATTAATTTCAATTGCATATATTTTATATATAAAATATACAAACAATAACAAAATATAGAGTATATATTTTATTTAGTGATACATATTAAATAAACAAAAAATATATGCTACATATTGTTTTAAATTCCCAAGGGGCGGCCGTAGCGCCGTATAATCATAATTTTGATTATTAGAACAATTCTTTTTCAAAGTTCTTCAAAACATGATGATTTATTGAATATGTTAAAAATATGTAGAATCAAGAATTCTGCTTATATAAGTTTGATTCAACTCTATACTTTGACTCTCAGCTATTTTTGATATTTGCTAAACACACCATATCGAAGTAATAAAATGTTATAAAGCTGATATCAGTAAAAGAATCGATCGCCTGACTGATTTCAAAGAATAATGACCCCAAAGTTGGTATATGCCTGTTTAACTAAGGCCATACGCTAAAAATGTTATAATGATGCAAATTCTTAAAGATTAGAAAAACAATATCGTTAACAATTATCGTAAACCTATCTTAGAATATGTAGATTTGCAAGGGTACTTTAAACTTCGGCTTACCGAAGCTCCACCCAATCGCCTTCCCTTTTTTTCGGATATTGGGTGTACTGAGTGGTTTAACTAACTCTTTTTTCAACCCTTTTTATTCCCGTCGATCGCAGAACTGCAACAGGCGGTACATTGAGCTACTGGACCAGCTGCACAGCCACCAACAAATGTGCTTCAATGAGATCAAGCATCAGCGGTACCGCATGAACCAAATAACGGCCCTTCTGCGACAGTGAGTACTGCAGGTCATCAACCCTGAAAGTTTTAGAACCCCTACGGATTGGAATTGGGATTGGGAATTCCTTGACACAAGTCCAGTCCTTAAACATCTGCTGGACTTACCCTTCCAAAGGTCTTAAATATAATCGTTATTATTACACTATATCCATACATATATTGAACAAGTATGATTGAGCCCAAACCAAGAACCTTATTTGTTGCTTTATTACGAGGTAGAACTGTTAAGTTTACAATACTATTTTCAAACAATATGCAAGATAAGATTACTACCAAAAAAATACCTTTTTTAACATTATCAATATTATCAAACCCAAAGTTTGAACTTGTTTTAAACATTTAGGGGATGATAATTTGTATAAAAAAAAAATTGGTGTCTGCACTTACAAATCATCAAACCAAAATTGTAATATAATAATAGGGATTATGTTGAAATATAAGACACATCACATCATTTATAATTTCATTGTTTAATTGATTTTCTTGTTGTTTAAGTAACAACATGACAATAAACCTTTTCCTTAAAAACCAGTGCGATCTTTGCACAGCGGCATTTCCAATCGAATCGCTTGGCACCTTGAAAATCGGGGCCATTTTCCCGCCCCTTCCGCGGGGATTTTCGGCTGGGCACTCTGTGCTCTGTATTTGCCCGATTGGAATTTGACTTCAATCAATTTGGAGCCGTCTAATCAGGCGAACACACGCATTTCAGCACTCGAGCACTCGAGCTACCCGATAAGTGGGGAGAACACAGGTCTTGCGGCAATTAGTAATCAGTTCTTATCGGGGAACTGGCAACAGTTGGTCGAAACGCTTGGAAACGGTGTTTTTACAACTGTTTTTTGTTTTTTTAGTTTTTTGCTCTAGCGTTTTCTTGGCCATGATAAAACTTTTGATAAACCAGAGCCCCTAGACTTTGGCCTCCGTCCACTTTTCAGGTGTATAAAAGACTCAACTATTCGGTTTTTCGTTTTATGGTGGCCTTATAAAAATAACAGTTCGGCCGATGCGCTCAAGAAATAACTAAAAAAAAAAGCACAGAAAAAGCAAAAGAAAATGAAAAAGGGGGAGTGGAGCTATTTTGCCGGACTGCAAATTAAACCGAAAACTGACCAGCTGACCAGCTGCCCTTGACCCTCTGCCGTTTATCGCAGATACACTCACCACCGCAACACGCAATCCCAGCAAATACAATAACACAATTGTGCGGGCACAGTGGGGCAGATCCAGCGTTCCGCGGTCAGAAATTAAATGCTTTTACTTAAGGTGCTAAGTATGTACAACGGATGCGGCAATAATTCCATTTTAGCCGGTGAAATCTAGCTATATCCTGTGTTAAACAAATTCCCAGAGGGAGAGGTCCAATTATATAGTGTATAGTTCAATCCTATCAAATTCAAGAACACAAAAGTTTATTAAACTGGACTAAAAAAGCTTAATTGGTAATCAAAACAAAGCAGCTCCCTCTATCCGGGTTGTATTAAATCTTTACAATTATTTATGTGTTTACTTTAATTTTTTTTTTTGTATAATTATTGTCGGCCTATAAAATTAAGACACTTAGCTTTTAGAAACATTTTTAATACAGGCCAAGAGCCTAAATAACCCCGGGGTGAAATTATCTCAACGCGAATTGCTTTTGCCGCGCATGCAAATCGCCGCCTCAACTTTGACCCACTGTGCGACCAAGGCTTTTTGCTTTTTGCTTTTTTATTTGTTTTGAGCGCGGTCTCGCAGTGAGCGAAGTAGAAATCGCTTGCATTGGCGCGCTTTTAAACGTTCGCGAATGTGGGGTATATATGTACATATGTATGTAGGCAAATACACAATCAACGCAATGATGAAACATCAGATTCTTGACACTTTTATTAGTCGTCTTTCCGTTTGTTTGATTTTTATATATGTAAGTTGGATTATCGCTGGCGCTTCTATTTCTATTTCTATTTCCTTATTTTCAATTTTAATGTCGCGTGTTTGTCGTCACGTTGCAAGCGTTTGATGAACTCAGCGACCTCGTGAACGCATTCACTCGGTCACATAAATTATGCAATTCGCGGAGTAAATAGCTAAAATCAACTGAATACCAATTTGACCTGATAGGCCCTGCACTTAAGAAAAAAGATTAAATCTAAACTAAAGTGAGCATTGGGTACTCTTTATTTTCGCTTTTGTTGATTCCTCTAAATAAACACGTTCATACAATAATTTAAAGCATATTATACATATTAAGTAAAGCTTTTAGTTTAGGAAAAGTATTCTAAAATTTTTTGTAATTTAAAATTTTAAGGAAAATGATATAAAACCTTTTTTTTTCAAGTGTATACAAAGAAAACCTGTTACCTTCGCGCTGATTTTGTCGCTGGTTTCCTTCTTTTTCTCCGTGCTTTTTTTTGTCAAACCAAATGAATTTTAATTGAGACTCGCAAATTGGGTGCCGGAGTTGCGGAATTTGCTCCTGTTTGTGTTTGTCGAAGAAAGAGTTCGAATGCAAACAATGGCAAACCAAGCAAATGCATTTAGCATCATCATTTGCCAAGCTTCAGTGGCCACTCAAAAATATTGTTTATACACTAATGATCAAATAGAGTTGGGTAAGCTCGTTTTGTAACGATTTCGTTGGCCAGATATCTTAGTTAATTGGAATTGTAGAGCTTGGTGTGTGTACGTAAAGAAGCTTTTAATTTGTTTGCACTTTAAAGTTTTTTTTTTTTTTGTAGGTGTTTCTATGAATTTGTGATAGGTTGCCCAAGATACTTTTTAGTCACTTGGTTTTTTATGATTGAATTGTGACTTTTGGGTGTGTTTAAGTTTACGATTTCGCTGTACAAATTATCCATTATCTTGAAAGAAATACAAAATTAAACATTTTTGAACTCCCATACTTTTCTTATATGGAAATTTCCTTTCATATTGCGCAAGCATTGAATTACTTGTGATTTGTGTGGCTTCAAATATATTTTATAGGGCTTCGAAAGTTTTCCAATATCTTGTACGAAAGGTTCCCAGAAAATAGCTGGAAATTTGTGTACTTCTCTAAGTTTTCGACCCTTTTCTATGGAAATTTCCCACTATCTTAGACGCAGTTATCTGGCAAAGATTGTCAAGTCATCATCACAGACGAGATTGTCGGGAAAGGGGTTGTGCTCCCATAAGCAAATGGAGCGGAAACTAGAATAATCGAACCACTTTGTACGATGGTCACCTCTATATCGTATCGCCATCGTTATCTGTTCATCGGGCACAACGGGGAATTAGAGGTGTTTAAAAATAAAACATGAACTATACAACCGGCCCGGCCTGATAAATGGCCAGGCGGCCCAGTGCCACAATAAATCTACCTTTGAAGCGCCATATACCATAGATGTACTGAAAGCGGAACCCGCGTTTATGGTATCCGTTAATTGACCACATAAACCCCGCCCACTTTGGCCATCAATTATGTGCATCTAAATTGAACTTTGACGCTGGAAATTGCTCTTCTAGGTGGGCGACCTCGTTCTGCTCTTCTCTGTTCTTTTTTTCTGCCCCGCAATAAACAAATAATTATAAGTGAATAAATTACAAAAATATGACACAAAATCTAGCATGTGTGGTCAATCAATAAAACAATAAACATAAATTTGTACAAAATCCGAAATATAGTTATATGGTAATTTATGGGAAAATAACAAAAAATTGTTGGCCACTGATACGATAGTTTAATTGCGTTATATATAAATTATCTAATCGGATTCCGCGTAGACATTGCTCCATAAAGATTTGAAATTTATAAACAAATCGTGTAATCCAACAATTTTAAAGCTATTATAATTTAATCTTTAGATTAAGGACTTGAAAAATTTGATATATAATATTATTTCATATTTACAGCTTTCATAATTTGGAAAACTAACCATTTTTCCTTGAAATCAAAAGAGAATCGAATCTAATCTAGGTTAATGTTTAAGTATATTAAAATTTCACTAAATTTATTTAAAATTCTGAGAAATAAAGAAAAACTATAATTACGTATTGTTGTTGTTTCAAAGTGTAATAAACAAGTTTTGCTCTATCATCAAATGTTTTTGTAATAATAATGAGTAGCTAGTTATCTTTCTATTTGTATGACTTATCATACATTCTTGGGAATCGATTGTTTGTAAAACTAGTTTTTTTTAGATATATTTTTTCATTTATTTAAAGGTATAAAATTAAATTCTAGTATAAATATTATATATATTAATTTTTGGAGTCAGTTAGTAAAATGTGAACCCCTTTTCTATGTGTTATTTTAGGTTCAAAGGCCCCGTTCCGGCGGAGGACAAAGAGAAGGTCGATGACCTGCACAAGATGACCTTGAAGCGCAAGGCGCAACTGCACGAAATTGAGCAATCCTTGCCAGCGAAATCCGGCCGCTACTTGCAGGTGAGTTCTTCTACAAAAAAATGGAAACTTTCGACCAAGTGCAAGCGGGAAATGAGTAAAGTAAAAAGTTCCTTTTTGCGCGACAATTTGTGCGTCTTGTTATGGACTCCTGGACTTGAGACTTGGTCTTGGACTTGGTCTTGGTCTTTCACTTGGTCTTGGACTTGGTTACAGTTTTTTACTTGGACTTGCTTGGACTCTCCACTCGAGTTGACTCAACGCAACCTAACTTGACTTGACTTGACTTGAAGTTGACCCACTGAAATCCACTTGCAACCTCCGCTCTCCGCATCCAATTGCAGATAATCCTGGGCGATGTGAATGTCTCGATTCTCAACAGAAACGACAAAGTTCGCTATAAAGATGACTATGAAAAGTTTAAATTAATACTCAACGTAATTGGACTGATAATGGCCTTCTTCAATTTGATATTCAACTACAGGTAAGTGGCTGGGCCGTCCATCCATCTGGCTGTTCATCTTTTCAGCCTGCCTTCGCTTTGTGAAATGTGTGTGTTTTCAGGGCCTTGGAGCTGGCCTTCATATTCCTGCTGGTCTGGTACTACTGCACACTGACCATCCGCGAGTCCATCCTGAAGGTGAATGGCTCGAGGATCAAGGGCTGGTGGCGGGCGCACCACTTCATCTCCACGGTGGCCGCCGGAGTGCTCCTGGTTTGGCCCCAGGGCGAGCACTGGCAGATCTTCCGGATGCAGTTCATGTACTTCAACGTCTACATCAGTGAGTTATACTGCTTACATCTGGGAGTTACTATATATTTATTTCTAAAGAGGGTGTATAGGTATTATAGTATTTGCTACAATTGGAATTGAATTTCAATATGTCTGTCTTCATGTATAATGAATAACAAATAACGCTTCAGGTTTTTCCTATAATGTTTATAATTATTTGAATATTAGCTTACAAGTTTTGGCTGTGCGCCTGTTCCTAAAATTTTAAATAGATATAATAATCATAAATTTTACTGAAGACATAGTCGTTGACTTTAATATTTTGGCTTTGTGTTTTGTTGAATTTTTCATGACGAATAATTCATTTTAATTACCGAGAAGGTTGCTTATCTGAGTAAAAACAATAAAATGTACATAAATATATACATTTTATTAGAATTTCCCTAGAAATCTCTGATTAATTCAAAAAGGTTGTTTCAATATAGATTTATTTATTTTTTTAAAATTAAAAATTAAATTTATATAGAAGGTTTCTTACAGTCTTATTTAAACAAATTTATTTATATACGTTTTATTTAAGTTGTTCTAAAAACTCCAATTATTTTTGAAAGGTTGTTTTCCAAATATTCGAATTTAATTTTATATTAATTTTTTGTATTTTTCAAAACAAAAAATTATATTTGTTGAGGAGTTTTCTTAAAATTTTACTGAAAACAAAAATATTTATATATATGTACATATTTTATTCAATAGAGTCTCATTGAAATCTCTGTTTCATTTTTAAAGAAAGCTGAGATATCTGTTTCCGAATAGCAGACAGAATTTGTTGAGTTTTTGGCTCAGTTTCGGATTAGATTTGTTCAGAACTCGGATTTTCCGAGACACTGAGGCTTAACCTTTGGCTTCAATTTATAAATTTAAGATAACGATTTGAGTTCCACCGTCACTTTCAATCGCAGGCATCGTGCAGTATCTGCAGTTTGGCTACCAGAAGGGCCTGCTCTACCGGCTGAAGGCGCTGGGCGAGCGGCACAACATGGACATCACCATCGAGGGCTTCCACTCGTGGATGTGGCGCGGGCTGAGCTTCCTGCTGCCGTTCCTGTTCATCGGTTACGGGTTCCAGGCGTACAACGCGTGGACGCTCTACCAGCTGGCCACCGGCACGGCGGACGCGCCGTGGCACGTGTCGGTGATGTCCGGCCTGTTCCTGCTGCTGTTCGTGGGTAACATGGCCACCACGCTGTGGGTGGTGCCCGAGAAGATCCGCGAGCGGGCCAAGGAGCGATACCGCCTGCAGAGCATGGGCAAGTCGATGAAGCTGCGCCAGGAGATGAAGGTGAGACAGTGGCTGGGCCACCTAACGAATCACTTGAAAAAGCTCTTCTAGCCAAATGGATTGCCTGCCGGAAGCGCCACTTAAAAGGCATTTTTGCATATATATATTTCGTTTCGCAAGCAAAAAGGTTCAAAAAGCCAAGTCAATTTCCCACGAAGAAGTAGTAATTGAGGTTGTGTAAAATAAACAAAGACTGAAGTGCGTTTAATATTGACTAAAGACACAATTACAAGGCGTTTTTATTTACGCAACATGTGTTTGATAACCAGCAATTCAGATGCCGCAAACAAAGGCGGAATCTCTCTGAAAATGTTAAATTAGTATATTTTTTTTAAGGAAATACAATGCAATGTGTTGTATAATTGCATAGGTTTGCCCAGTTTGTAGCCGATATTAAATTGCAGTTTAAATTATTCTATGTAATATATACATATATATATTTCTGTGATTGTAGCTGCTCTTTTGACTTTTGTTGCACATTTTGTTGCCAAATGAATGGCAATTTGTTTGCCATAAACAAAGGCATTCGCTTCAAGTGTTTTGTTCGTGTTGCAACGCCAACAAAATAATAAAATAATTAAATGTATAAGGCTGTGAGAAGGTGACGTCACATTAACCCCTTGTTGCCCAGGTGACCTCTGTGTGCTTAACCCCTATTTATGTTTTTCTGCTTTTTGCTTTTTTTTCCCGCTTTTTCTTGCAGAATAGCGCCAGTGATTTGGACCTATCGAGTGGATCGAAACTTTCGCCAACTGGGGCTACGACTACTTCCATTGCGACTGCGACGCAAACACCCGCCGACAAGAAGGAAATTTAAGCAAATCAATGGTTCTGTTTAGCCAGGCATTTCAATTACACACATAATTACTGTTTTTATGATTTTTTTTTCCTATTTATTAAATTTTTCCCTTGGTTTTGTTCCTCTCCAAACCCCAACCCGCCCCCTCCCAAAACGACTTTGAACTATGCTCTTTTTCCATTTCACACACATAATGTAAAACCGATGTACATTTGAAGCAAACACTATATAAGCAGAAAAAAAAACAATTTATAGTCATAATACACATATTTTTTTTCGCCTAATTGTAAGTATGAAAAATGAGAAGATGAAATATTAAATGGAATTGAAGTGACCCGTTTTTGTTTACTTTTTATGTTTAGACTAAGATTGAAATGGAAGCTAAAAAAGACAAATAAAATAAACTTGTGGTAAAAAAAATATAACCTTTGCTTGTTTTAATGTGAAGTGGGCATATTAAAATAATAGGGAATTTCTATGTAAATTTTTTATTACCTTAATAAAGTAATGCCACAATATTCAATCATGACTTCTACGAAAAAAAAATAATTTTTTCGACGAAAAAACTCAGTTTAGAGGGAATTAATTTAGTTTAGCAAATTAATCATCGAAACTAAAATAAGTGCTTTCTGTGCAATTAATTTACTAACACGCTTAATGTTTTTTTTATGTTTTTATACAAAAAACTTATTTCCAACAGTTAAAGATTTAGAATCATAATCATTTAAAACTATTAATTTTTTCATTGAAAAACTTTAAATTATTTTTATTAAAAAATATATAGAAAATTAAAAGTACTTTTTTTTGGTATAACTTTATTCTACCATATTTTAGGTGTACATAGAGTTCCTCGTCTTATTTTAGGAAATCAGTTTAAGCATAATTAAATTCGGGAAACAATTTTTTTATGGATACCAAGGCTGGTTAGCATAGAATTAGTTTTATAAATACACCGAATTTTCAAATTAAATAAGTTTAGAATTTAAGCGGTTTCGCAGGAGTGCAAGTGATTCCATAAAATGGCGGGCGACGTGGTGACAAGGCTTAGGTGATGTCGCCTTGTTTTACTGGCGGCCATTAATGCGGCTCCCTGTTGGCCCCCCTCCTCCCCCTGCTTCACCCCCCTCTGGCTCAACCCGGAAAGGGGGATCCCCCTGGCTTTTCCGAACCCCCCCTCACATTTTGTGCAGCAAAGGTTCGCCTCCTGCAATGCGGCAAAAAGCGGCGCGGTTTTTGCAGCTCCATTTTGCCATCGCCCGCCTCGACCGCAAAACCACAAGCCCAGTGTCCCTGTATGAGTGCGTTCCTACACTGAGAGAAATTACTTAGCCTTAGCCTTAATAAATTATGCAATTTGGTTATGAAAGCATATTGTATTCGTGGCTGAATAAAACTTCAAACAACAAAAAAAAAACAAAATAAATATTCAAATATTTGATATTTTTAAATAATTGATTTAGGGTTTATAAATCAACAACACCAAAAAGAAATATAAATAAACAACAAAATAACAAATGAAACGCGAGATCTTAAGACCAAATATTTATATATTAAATATATTAAAAGTAGGTGATATTTTCGGGCAGTGTTCGTGGGGTCGGACAGTGGGTCCTGGATCCAGGATCCCGGGATCCTGGCCATTTTGCTTGTCTGCGCTCTGCCGCAGCCTAATTTGGCGAGAGTTCATTAATTGCGTAAACGGCGCGCGCTTTTAATTATGTCGAACGTTGAGCGGTGGGTTGGTAGGGTGGCTCGTATTTTGTGCATTTGTGGCACTGTTTGCATTGTTGTTGCCTAGCCCAGTGTTTCACCATCCCAACAGCCCAACAGCCCAACAGCACACCAACCCATCACCCACAATCGAAATACCACCCACAACCCTCTGTTTTTCTGCGGCAAATGGCAACAACGGAATTTACGACTTTTGGTCAACGCAGCCGCAGCGACTATCAAAAAGGAGGCGGCCACAAGGGTTAAAGAAGGGGTGTGACCGGTGGTCGGCGCGGGGGCTAAGGGGTTAAGGGTCTTAGGGAAACCCCCTGCACGATTATCATTTATTGCAACCGCATACGCTCGCAGCGGAAAATGCCGGTTTGAATGGGCCATTGTAAAGGCGGGTAATTCGTTAATTTGATAAGCATACGCCATGTTGCACCGCCACCGATTGAAAATCACGCACGTTGAACCAAATTAACAAAAAAAAAAACCAAAAGTGGCAAATGAGGAGGCAAACTATGAGCATCGGTCGGTAGCAGAAAATTGATAATGCCAATATAGATGCACTCGTGGGTTGATTCACTGGTTTCCAGGAAAAAAAAAGATTCCCTCAAGGTGATCAATAAAATGCAATTTAATCGATTTTTATTTAATCGTAAATATTGTGTGGCCGTAACTAGATTTAATGAATTATCCTTTATTGCATAATATTTTATCAAACCTTTTAAAATGTTGTAAATATATATTATTTATTATATTGATTGTTGTATGCATACCAAAAATGAAATAATAAAAATAAAACGTGCTTTGAATTTGTTTAATTTCCTTATAGTGCTCCTTGTAGTTTTCTTTTATATAATATATTTTAAATAAATAAAAAATAAATATAAAATTTAAGTTTTAAAAAATAATCAAGAAATTTCCTTTCTTGTTTATAAAAGATTTGATTTTGAGCTTATTTGTATATTGAATGTAAACAAACTTTATTATTGTATCTTATTACACCGTTTAACACCATTGAAATAGTTTTTTTTTTGTTATTTAAGACTTAAAGGATAATTGTTGAATTTTGTGTTGCTAATTAAATTTTAGATGAGCTTAAAGAGGCCCTGCCTCTAGGCTACTTTTTTTAAACAATTTAATTAGAAAATTTTTAAAAAGTCCTGGCGCCGAAACTGAGTTTTCCGCAGAACTGCGGTCCTCTGGAAGCCATGACTACGAGTCGGCCCGAATTGGCCGAAAGCGATTCGCAATGGCCCAAACCACAGGTCGCGTGGGCGATGACAGTCCGCTCGGCTTTCGGCCAATAATTCTGATTTAATTTATGCGCGAAAAATCGCACTTAATCAGCTTTTGATTTGCGCATCATACGGCGCATAAAAAGCGAAACGAGGTCATGCGAAAAAGGAATTTTGTAATTTTTTAAATTACGCTTAACAATTTCATTTACATTTGAAATAAAACAAAAGCAGTTTTTATTTAGTTGTTGCTTACGTTTAATTAGAATTGCAACCACTAAGTTAGTGCCTATATTTTGCATCTCGTTGACTATTTCTATATCCTTAAAGTTTTGGTGTATAATTTAATTTATTTAAATTGAAGTTTGCTAACTTGACGTAATTATCGGGTTGCCAGTTTCAAACGCAAGTGGTATACACTCACTATTGTGAGTCACTGAAGTTTGATTTCAACAATAAAACTAATTTAGCTCATGAATATTAGTCATCAGGTTTATGGTCCATAAATATTACGTATTCGGATTTTCCCCAACCTTTTCCGCTGAATTATGATCTTTATGCATTTTGGCGTGGCAATACAATTAATTTTGGGTTGCTTTAAACTATATATAGCTAGTACACTCGTATTACTCAACGTTTTTTTTTTTAATAAAAAAAACAGAGCCCCTCTTATCAGCAATATTTTAGTCTTCATTGTCTCTTCAATAAATGTAGCATATTAGTTTATTTAGAACGTTCTCCTCGATTGGTACTTAGCTTCCAATATGCAGAAACTGGGATCTCTTTTCTTCTGCTCCTTCCTTCTGCTGGGCCGATCTTCATGTCAACCGAACGATCCTCCTAATCAAAGTGGTCAACTTTGCCTCACAACTCTCCATCCTGTGATCGATTTAATATCCGAAACCAATTCCAAACTCCTGTCACTGCAGTCAAAATTGGATGTCCAGGGGACATATTTAACGAAAGAGGACTTCGAGACGAGGTTAAATGTGACAGAAGAACATATTGCGGCTACAAGCACCCACGCTAAGCTCACAGAGCTCCAGGAATCTTTAAATAAGACACAAGATGACTTCCAGGTGAGACTGATTCGGGCGGAAAAACAAATGCAGAGCTTTCAGGATATGGTGCTCGCAGTCCTCTCCAGAATCGAGTCAAAGTTCATACCGCCGAATTTCGAGAAAATCGGTGACAGGTACTTTTACATCGAAAAAAGTTTAACAGCCACTTGGATAACCGCTGCAGCCAGCTGCCGTAGTATGAATGGATTCCTGGCGTCGTTCGGAAGCGAAGAGGAATTCAATGCCGTCAGGAAACAACTGTCCCATAGTAATTCCTACTGGCTGGGCATCAACGATCGGAAAAAAGAGAGGGAATTCATATCTGCAGCATCCGGAAAACCGCCCAAATTTGTTAAGTGGAATCTTACAGAGTTCAACGATCAAAACGACGATGATTGTGTGTCCCTTTATAGAGGCGAAATGTTTGAAAATTCCTGTAGCGCGCAATTTCGCTGGATTTGCCAGGCAGACACCGAAGTATAGATGATGTCAAACGCTACTAATCAAAATTGTATATGCTTAACTTATTTTCTGTGTATTTAAAATATTAAAAAAATAATCAAATTGCAACCATTTTTGTCCATACTCACTCCTTAATGTTGCTAAATAATTATGAGCTATTTTGCCTTTGATGTAATGCGCTGGTTTCGCTGGAAAAAAGTATACCCCCATAATTTTTGGGAGTGGGATCAAAATTGGAAGCTTTAATGGGTTAACCACAACATTTTAGCACGAAGCTTAAATCGAACATTCGTAAATAAATTTTGTATGGCGTGGAGTTGGAGAATTTTAAACATTCGATATTTTAAGGAGTCTTTAGTGTAAAAGTGTAGATAGATTGAGTTTATTAACTTTAAATGAACTCAAAGTAAATATATCTCTAAGAAAATGGCTCGATGCTCTTCTTACCTTTAAAATTGTAAGCGTACTCATGTTTTTCACAACTTTTTTTTGCTGAATTACAATCTTTTTGGATTTAGCATGGCAATAGACTTGTTTTTGAGAGGCAAAATATAATCAACCTATTTATACATCATACATTAGAGTAAACTTAGCATCTCCGGTTGTAAATTGTTAGCTAACTGGACGCATACGAAACGTGTGAGTAAAGGCAAAAAAAAGACTATGTACAAATTAAATTCCAAGTAAATCAGCATTTCATATTAATTATTATTTTAATAACGTAATACCACGAAAACAAACCAAAAATAAAGGTTCGACACATATAAAGCGTCTTATCAGCAATATTTAAGCCTGCGTCCAGTAGCTACATTTTAGTTAATTTCTTGAATTCCGCTCGAGTAGTTTGAATAACTCAAAATGCTGCAGCTTTCATCGCTTTTGTGCGGTCTGCTAATAGTCCTAATAGTCCTTGCCCTGCAAGGATCTCTTGTAGACTCCCAGGATAGGAGCGCACCCTACCCGTCCTTGGACAATTACCATACGATCCTCGCCAGGCTGGAGGCAATGGAAGCAGGGCAAGCCGCCATGAAAAGGTCCTTGAACAATGTGGATGCACGGATGCTGGTCAAATTGGAGGCGATAGAGAACACTCTGGCCAGAATAGTGAGACAACAAGCAGCTATTCAAGCAACGCCTCTCAGCAACCACTCCAAAATCGTTTCGAGGGCCGTGCCACCAAACTTCGAGGGAATCGCCGGCAGGTATTTTTACATCGAAAGAAGTTTAGTGACCACCTGGGCATCGGCTGTAGCCACCTGTCGTGACATGGGTGGTTCTCTGGCGACGTTCAGGAACGAAACGGAACTGAATGAAGTCAGGAAACATCTGCCCAATGGAAGCTCCTACTGGCTTGGCCTCAACGATCGGAAAAAAGAGGGAGAGTTCGTTTCGGCAGCGTCCGGAAAGCCGGCCAAATACTTCAAGTGGTTTCAAAATGAGCCCAGCAACACTGGAAACTATCAGCACTGCGTTTCTTTTTACAACGGAGAAATGTACGACATTGCTTGTGACGAGTACTTGTACTTTATTTGCCAAGACACCGAATAATAGATCAACTCAACCGCTGATAATCACAATTTAATATATGTATGTAAATTATTATTGTGGTGTTTAAAATATTAAAATATTATTCAAGAAAGTTCTTGTTTTTCTTATTAACCCCAATAGGGTGAACCCTAATGGACCAACTACATAATGTTAGCACGCACTTTAAATCGAAGACTAGAAAATAAATAATATATGCGGTTGAGCTGGGGAAACTTATTCATTGAATAAGTGTAAGTAGCTGGAGGAAAAAGCAGGCTTTTAAATTGAACCTAATTAAATAAATATAATTTCTACTGCTTTTTAATAAATTTGAAATTAAAGTGCAGAAATGAAGGACCTTCAGTAAGTCCATATTAAGTTCCTTTCCCATATCGATACCAAATTCATCGCAAATCGTTTCGAGAAATTGGACACCAGGCACTTTTTGCTTTTCAAATATACGAAATATTATCAAAACATGTTCTTCCCGACTTTTTCCGCTGAATTAAAATTTTTATAGATTTCGGCATGGCAATAACATTGTTTTTTTGGTGCCAATAACAAGCAACGCATTTGAACATTATAATAATTATTTAATGCATGAACATAAATAGTGTTGTTGCCTACACCGAACATCAAAACATTGTTAAATGAATTTTACTGCATTATTATATTGTTATGTGTATACAAAAGAGTAATTGCCTTTCCTAGAATCGAACATAAATCCATTAATTGCAATAGGTATACACATTAGATGGCAGCTTACTATTAGGCCACGTACTTTTTAAGTAAACACGCATTTAAATCAGCAACATTTAAGTCTTCATTTTTCGTCCCATAAGCTGTCAGAATCAGTGCACTTAGAACGCTCTTCGCGATTGGTTATTAGCTGTCAATATGCTGAGGCTGGCGTCTATTTACTTACTTTGCCTCTTCATCCACCTGGACTGCCAAGGATCTTTGGCGGCTTGCCAGGACAATGTCCAAAAGGTTTGTCTACTGAGCGATCCTGCCAATCAGTGTGCCTCATACTGCCTGAGTGCATTCGGAGCCAAAGTGGATACGATCCAACGGTCTCTGGACACCGAACTGCACTCCCAACTGGTCACTGCGAAAGAGGGCCTCGAGCGGAGGTTAAATATGACGAAGGAACATCTTATGGCTGCCAATTCCGAGGCGGGAGACAAATTTCAAGCCCTGCAGACCCAAATGAAGAACCAGTACCAGGAAATCGAGGATTCTTTAAGGAAGACCAGCACTCAGGAAGATCTCGGGGCAGCAGTGAATCGCACGGAAGGCCAACTGCTGGCGGTGGGTGTCGACATGAAGAGGCAACTGCTGGATTTCAGGAGCAAAGTGGAGGAGCAGCACACTGAGCTCCAGGAAACGGCGAGCAGGACCGTCACAAAGGGCGACTTTGAGACGGAAATGCAGGCGGTGCAGATGAGGATGTTTGAGCAAATGCAGACACTTCAGTCGAAACTATGCGGTCAGCATAGGGAAATCCAGGATTCCCTAAGGCAGACCAACACCCATGAGCAATTCGAGGCGAGACTCAACCAGACGGATGCCAAGCTGCAGTTGCTCCAATCGAAAATGGAGGACCACCAGGTGGCCATACAGAACTGTCTGCAGGAGCTGTTGGCCAAAGTGGAGGGCCAGCAGGCGGCCTTCAAGGACAGCCTGCTGGAAACGCTCCAGACCAAAACCAATGTGCAAATTATACCGCCCAAGTTTGAGCAAATCGGCAGCAGGTTCTTTTACATTGAACAGAAAGTGCAGCAGAATTGGTTCGCCGCCTCGGCCACCTGTCGCCAAATGGGTGGCCACCTGGCCGCCCTGCGAAACCAGGGCGAACTGAAAGCCCTCAAGGCCAAGCTGCCGCCCCAGAGTGTCCAATGGCTGGGCATCAACGATCGCGAGGAGGAGGGCAAGTTCGTATCGGAGGCCTCCGGCAACCCAGCCACGTTTCTAAAATGGGCTGAGGAGGAACCCAACAACCTGAACAACAACGAGAACTGCGTGGCCCTGCTAAACGGCTCAATGAACGATGACAATTGCCTGCTGCCACACCACTTCATTTGCCAAGCAGGCAGCGAAGTCTAGATTAAAATACAATTAAAAGCATTATTTATGTACCTAATAAATTAGAATAGGTTTTTTTTTTTACAATAAAAATGTTGAAAGATTCGAATTACGGCAGCTTTCAGATGGTCAATCTTACCAAGATGGGAAAACCAAGAATAATTTAATACATTTTGCTAATAATATTTTAATATAATAATATTTTTCATCAGTTTTGTATGGCTGACAACCTAACAACTTCGCTTTAAAAACTGATAAATAAAGTGAACAAATTGACTCATTTATATGTATTACTTACAGTGGCTCACAGATAATTTCAAATTATTTTGTATACGGATTACATTACGGATATACATTTTTCTATTTGGCATTTCTAGTTATACGATGCCGAAAGCTGGGCTCCAACGAGAACACAAAAATACGCAAAATTATATTGAAATTTTCGAATCAAATCAAACGAGCATAATAAAATAATAATGAAATAGAGGCAAAGGCAATTTGTGTCTGGTTCAAAAATATGAATATAAACGCATCCATATGCGGTCTATTAATAATTGGACAGAATAAAAAATAAAATTAATTTGCAAATTAAATTTGCGCCAGCAACAGTGGAAGTGAATTTCGACAGCCGAGAACAACAATGGAAAAGCCGGAAAAAGTCATCAAAAAGAAAATTCAATTTTCAAAAAGAGCCAAAACTTTTTCAGCCCAATATGGAATTGAGAGGGAGACAGAGATAAAGATAGAGAAAGGAAAAGGGAAAGAGAAAGAGAGATGAAAAAAATGGCAAATTAAATCGAGCAATCAAATGAGCATAATAAGTTAATCAAGAAGTTGGCCAGGATCAATGGGGTCAATTTCTGACCCTCCTGTTTGTCCCTCATTTTCTTCATTCGCTTTGGGGAAAAATTGAAAAGGAGACAAACAGGTTGACATACAAGCAAATAAATAAATGCACTCAACTATGTAATATGGCCAACAACAAAAGGGGAAAAGAGGGAAGGGGGGTGGAATGCCCATGGTCAGACATTGTCTGCCCGAAAAACCCCCCTTTTTCTCCTTTGCTTCCTTCGAGCAGCAAATGTAGCGTAAAATCGTTAGTTTCGTTTTGGCCCGGTCCGGATTTTGAACCACGTAATCAGTCGCCTTTTCGCCCCCTCGCTTAACCCCCCCATGGCCCGAGGGGGCCGCCACCGCCCCTGCCCCTGACTTAGCCTGAGCCTGATTTATAGCCGGCACACGATTTTCGGTTGCCAACAAAATGTTTGCAGCATTTCTTCGCTTTGGTCCGCCGGCAACAATTGAAAATCAGATCAATGCACCAAGATACAAGCGTCCGGAATGGATCGACAAAAGTCCCGCGGAACGAAAAAGGTTAAGGTATAAGCAAAGTTTAAGTTTCCCAAAAAAAAAACAAAAATTACATAAAATACTTTACGCTTATAGATTCGAAACACAAAAGATCTACCAAAAAGAAAAAAAAATAGGGAAATAATAATATTATTCTATTTTATTTATGAATTTTTATTTATTTTACATAAAACATATAATACTTTTTTAAAATTTTGTGAAAATTATATAATTTTTTGTATACATTATACAATTTATTGTAATTATATACATTTCTTTATAGCAATGAAATTTGCGTCTTGTGCTTTATTTAAATGTATTTATTTTTTTAATGTGTTTTTTTGACGTTTCATGCAATTAATATTTTGTATTCTTTATACGTTATATGCTTTAATAATTTCCTCTGTGAAATGTGAAATTGAATGTTTGCCAATTGTAATATAAAGTTCATCAGAAGTTTATTATTGCACGTTTCATGCGAAAAACATAATCTTCTTTGTGCATTTTAATCTTGTATAATTTTCTTGTTAAAAGTGAACATATTAGGCTCATCAATGTTTCTGGCTAGGAATTACTGGATGGTATTTCAAACTCAATTATAAACTCGAATTCGGAAGTCAATCCTTATTTCTCTTAATTGACAAACATCCTGGTCACTTAACCATTTTTCTAGCTTGGGTTTGAATTATGTGTCGCATTAGTTGGTCCTTTTTTGGCGTACAAATGGGGGGTGGCTGTGTAATGAGGGGATGGTAAAAAAAAGGGGGGGGGCTCTCTAAAAACTCTCCACCTCGCACTCGCAAAACTTTAACACAAATTGAATTATGCAGTCGCCAGTCGCAGACACAAAGAGAAAACTGGGGAAAGGGTTAAACAAGGAGTGAAAGAGGGGGACGGCCATTAGGTGAGGGGGCGGGCATTCACCGCCCATCCAAGGCCACTCCGCCCGACTTTGCCAAATGTAACTGAAATTTATTGAAATTTGTTAGCAGACACAAAACCCGCCACAAAAGACCGCAGCTCCTCTGCGGCACCGAACCACTCCTTCTATATTAAAAAAAAAAATAATAAAATAAAGTTCGGTTCACGCTTTTTGTCACGCTTTTGCCGCCCGCGGTCCAAAGTCAGGCGCTAGCCACTCCCCCTTTCATATTATTCTTTTTTGTTTATTTTTTTGGGGTTTTTTGAAAAGCGGTTTGTCAGAGTTGTCGCAGTTGGGAGTCAGTTGTCGTCCTATGCCTACTCCATTTTCTGCAGTCCTAAGGTTCCGATAGAAGGAACAGCCTTCCACGTTTTTATTTATTGATTTTATTTATTTTAATACTTTAAATTCGTATTGAAATACATTTAATTTGTATATGTTTTAAAATTATATATATATATATATATATATATACCTTAAATATATTTGCAATAAACACACACTTAAACTAAATTATGTTGTTTTTTTAAGCACAAAAATTGAAAACTTTTTTTTTTAATTCCTCTTAGTTTTTGTAGCTCTATAATATCTAGAGATTTTACCAAATTTCCTTGCGGATAGAGTGTTTCAAATGTCGACGATCAAAGACGATATGTTGGCTCTGCACTTTTAATTGCTGACAGGCTTTGGTCATGACCAGGAAAAACCCACTGGGGGCCACCTTTTACAACGCCGCCTCACACACTCAATTTTTGGGTTCTCTGTTTTTTTTGGAAATGGGATGGGGTACCCAAAAAAAGTTTGCCAGCTGCAACGTTTCGCGGTTGCATGCTAAAAAGTTTTAAGTGCCCCGCTCGACCAGCCACCACCCACTGTCAGCCGCTTTTCCGCCCGATTTTCATCCTACATCCAACATCCCAACTTAACCATTTTGCCCTTATTCCATTGCTCCCCCCATACGCTTTAGTTTTTCTATTAGGCATCCCAGGCTCGTCTCATTTGTTGCCTATTTGTCCATAGCTCCCTGGCTTTTCCCAGCGCTTTTCCCAGCCCATTTTCCCCCCGCCTCTGTTCCCTTTTTTTTCCCCTCCACAGGGACATCGTAAAAATGCCAATGAGCCGACCTGAGCGAGCGGCGTTAAAAACTTTTCTCATTTATCAGGCGATGGAGGGACCAGCGCGGTTACCTTTTGCCCCCACGTCCACTTTTGGCCAACACACCATCCGCTACTCACCGCCCACACCGCCCACCACGCCCACTTCTCCACTGGCGTCAGGTAAATTGATTGTCGCCGCCAACGAACTTCGACGGTTGTTGGTCAACTCACCTCAACTCAACTCAACTCAAACTGAAGGCAAAGGCACTGGAAAATTCATTTTAAAACATTTTTTTAAATTAATTTGTGTAATCAGTTCCGTAATAATTCAATTCTTTAAGCTTAAAGTCAATTTAACTTATTTTAAAATCAAAGGGAGACAAAAATATAAATAAAACAGTATAAAATATCAAATAAACATCCTGTTTTGGGAAAAAATCAATTATATGCAAATGCTCCTTACGAAAAATGTAGAAAGGTAAACAAAAAAGTCTTAAAAAAAATATTTTAATTAAAAACATAAAATATCAAGTGTACATCCTGTTCTTGAGAAAAATCCTTTAAGAGAAAAATCAAATATATCCATTTTCAAAAACTCTTTAAGAAAAATGTTCAAAAGTAAACTAAAAAGGTTGAAAAATAACAAAATGTTTCTAAAAGCTGCAAGCAGCTTGTCTAATTCTTATTAAATTTTACAAAATAATTAAATGTATTACACAGTATTTCTTTCAGTGTAGCCACAACGTAGCGGACCGCCTTTAAGCTTTCGCACGCCCAGTGTTTAATTGCTGTAGTTTTCCCCCGATATTTGCCGCCATTCTCGGCACTCTTTCACACTCTTTCTGGATTTTTAAAACGACAACAATGGGCCAGCAAGTGGCAAAAGTTTTTGGGTCA
This sequence comes from Drosophila elegans, assembly GCF_018152505.1. Lineage (NCBI taxonomy): Eukaryota > Metazoa > Arthropoda > Insecta > Diptera > Drosophilidae > Drosophila > Drosophila elegans. Next base: position 5,825,253 of record NW_024545513.1, read on the forward strand.
GCTGGGGGCGTCAAAGGGTTAAGGGCTGCGAAAGGGCGAACCGAACTGCAGTTGAAGTTGAAGCCGGTTAATGGCCAGGCAAATGAGCAAACTGGACAAGCGGCTAATGAGCAGCCGCCAAAGAGTTGGGCGAACAAATTTGTACACAAGTACGAAAAAATAAAAAAAATTAAAAATAATAATCCCAGGCAGACACTCTATAAACTGGGGGAAAAAACAACGGTGAAAAAGTTCAGTTGGCCAATGGAAAAATATCTTTCAATAGAAAACAGGAAAAAAGCTATGCCAGATCTGTGTGATACAATCGTTGGGCTTTTGTAAAATGTAAATATTATTTAAAACCGTAAGAAAAATCTTATCTCGAGAATAATCAAAAATAATATATAATAATAATAATATTTATATATAAAAAAACTTTTTTCGCATTTTTCTAAAGGGGTTGTCTAAATTTGCATACATTTCCCGAAATTAAAAATGTTCCATGGTTGGAAATTGTTTCACGCATTCAGAAATGTATGACATCCAATGACGCACAACGATTAAAGTAACTTTTTTGTGTAGCTGGAAAAATTTACTATCTATTCTAGGCTGACTTCGAAAAATTAATTTTATGACCAATTTTTTGCTTTTTTGATAAGGGGTTACATCATCATTTTTTCAAAAATTTTACAAATTTTAACATTTTTAACTGTGAATGCCATTCGATTGGAAATTTTATTACGAATGCAACGGTGTAATACATTTCATATTTTGACCATTATTTCCCAGGGTTTTGACACAAAAACCAAGTTCTTAATGTGTTTTTTGGGATTTTTGGCGATTTTTCAAAGAAAATTATTTTTGAAGAGTCTTTTTGTTGTAATTTTGCCAAAATAAGACCTAAAGTCAAAAGAGATGATATTTTGAACAGCTGGCAACCTATACCATCCGTCCCTGATCGATTTAAAACAATTAATTTTGTTTTGACACAAAAACAGAATTTAGAAAAACGCTTATTAAAAAATTTATTTATGTCCAAATTTCGGACTTTTTTGTAAGGGGGTACATCATCATTTTTTTCGAAAATTTTAAAAATTGAAAAAATTGTAACTGTGAATGCCATTCGATTCGTATTTTATTTTATACTCTCTAACTTAAACTTTAATTTGCCAACCCCTTTTTCGCGTATTTCAATTAACCCACAACGATCACTTCTCTGGCCATTCGGTGGGGTTTCTGCTCGACGCCAATTCCGTTTAATAAATATTCGCACATTAACGAAAACTCATCGACATCAATTCTGGGAAAAGACCCTTCTTGCCACTTTTCCACCTTCGCTTTTCCGATTTTCCACGAATTTACGCAGCGCTAATGGCAAAAACAATAAATTTGCAACCATACCATCGATATCCTTTCGATCCTTGTATATATTTCGTTATTTCGGGCGTTCCTTTTCTTTTTTGTTTGTTGTTTTTTTTGTTTTTAAATTACTTTCGAGCATTTAAAATGCGGCAAAATGAATTGACAGCGATTTCCGTTGCTGAGCAGACGCCTTTAGTTTAATTATTTGTGCAGTTTAACCCGAGGATAAAGGATAAAGGAGCCACTGCACACATGTGTCAATTAATTATAAAAACGTATTTACATTTATTTCAGCGCCATGTGGGAATGGGATTGGGCATGTGGCAAAGAAAAACAAACTGGAAAAAAAGCGGCTGGCGCGAGGATGTGCCAGGATATCCCAGGATATATGTGTGCATATATGGTACAGACACCCGACTCGCACACACTTTCATAATAAAGCGTTAATCATGTTGACGCGCCACTGTTCTGCTCGCCACGCCCCCTCATTTGGGCCCCACCAACGCCCCGCCCCCCAATCCGATGGGGCTCAGCCCAAACTAACAAGATTTGGTGAAAAATGTGTTAAAGCCTTGAGATATATGCACGCAAATTAATTCCCTTCCGCAGGCCAAAGGGATGGAAAGTCCATGTGTACTTTAAGAATCTTTAAGCAGTGGTTGGAAAAATGGGCTGTAGCACTGCCAGCATTTTTAATAATATTATAATATTTTATTGTAATGCTTTATTTAACTCGTAAGAAATTGTGATGCCCCTTTTTTTCGTTTTCTTTTTGCGTACATTTTTTTTAAGGCAAAGGCAAATTATTTTTTTAAAAATGAACATAATAGTTTTGAGTACAAACATTTGCTTTCCGGAGATGCCCAATTGTTTATGATTGATTGGCAATGTAAATGTAAACTGCATATGGAGGTAAAGGACAGGGAATTGATTTTTAAACAATGATAAAAGCTTCAAAAATTTTTTGGGACTTAAATTTAAATTTGATGGTTGTACATTACCAACTCTAAGTTATCTATTGAGCCTTGAGTTACTGGAACTAAGCTCAAAAACAATATAAATTGGAAGCATATGTATTTTTATAATTTAATTTAAGGATCGTCATGTCCTGCAGATTGCTGTATAATCATTTCGACTGGCCCCTTGAAGTATGCAATGTTGGTCATGTCCTGCCATCGTCGCTAAGGGGGTGGAAAGTGGTGCGGAAAATAGGGGTGAGAAAGGGGGGGTGGAAAACGGGGCTATGTGGCAGATTCAACGAGCCAACGAGGACAGGCGGCAAAGCAAACAAACAAACCAGCCAAGCAAAATGAAAACAAAAACAAAACGACGACAAACAGAAGCAACAACTAGGAACTCACACACAAACACACAAAAACACAAGTCCGCATTTTCCTGAAATGGCATTTGATGGACGGGGAAAATTCGGTGAGAGGGAGGAGGGGGGAAGAGCAAATCCAAGAACCAGACATTCTCCATATCGTTGTTCAGGTGACAGCCGCCTCTCGCACAAATGATAATAACTGGGCAAGCAAAATAATGTACAAAACAAGATGGCAAATAAAAGGTGCAGAGGCCAACAAAAAAACACAAAACAAAATGCAAGAGAAGGACAGAGAAAAATGGCCAGTGGACACACTAAAAGAAAAGTTTGAAATAAAGATGTGATTTATTGCATTGAATTGCACACTGCGTATGAGTGATGTTCAACTAGGCATGCATCACTCATACGCAGTGTTGTTTTGTATAGAAATATATGCTTTCTTAGGCAAGGGTTTAAAATGCAAAATCAACAAACACTGGTTATAAAATAAAAATATATCTCCATAATTTTCTTTTCTTTTTTTAAGCATGGTTTTACAGCATTTATTTTTTTTTTTAGAAATAAAAGATATTTTTTCGCCCTGTGTATTTTATTTGCACTTGTAGTGGTTGTAGTGGTCTCCTTTCTCCCTTCCTCCTCGAGTGTGCCAAAAATATAAATATGTTCCACGGCTTTACGCCATTTTTATACACTCTCCTCTAGGATTCACTTCCTTTTTCTCTCTCCAATCCTTTGCACCTCACTTCCTTTTATTTCTTCCTTTTTCCATACGTATTTTTTTCGGCTTTGTCGCGTCGTGTGTTTCTATGTGTTTGTATCATGCAGTTGACGTGCGCTTATTTTCTATTCCGCTCCATATGTCACACTCACACATTTGCGCACACATGTACAGGCTGGAAGAAAGCAGGAGAAAGCGGGAGAAATGCAGAAGCGTCGGCGCTTTTGTTGTGCATCGCTTCAGTTTTTCGTGTTCACTCTTTTGCCGCTTTTTTTTTAATACTCCTTTTTTTGTGCCTTTAAAAACATACTCTATAGGAACAAAATTCAAATTGCTTTATAATGAATGATATTAAGGCAATTTGGTTTTGTGTATAAAATAACTTTATTATTGTTATCTTTAAATGTAAGTAACATGAAAACTACACTCTTAAAAACTTTTAAATAAAATAAATTCAGTTTAAATAATATTTCATTTGTATGTAATTAAAGATTAAATATAAAAGCATCTCAATACATTTTATCAATCAAGTTTTTGCATAATAAAATAATTTCTTATCTAAGAAAGAAAACTATTCACACAGAAGTTAATTGAATTATAGTATATTTCAAAAATAAATAAGAGTATTTCAGGTGCATCCTTAAATCATTTTGAATAGTTCTTAGAATTTTCGGCTGTTGAGTGTGTATGTGTGAGATGCATTTGTGTAGATTGCATCTGTGTGCGAATTTGTCTGAAATTTTGTTGTATAAATTGCGTTGGGAATAAGAATTGAGTTCTAAAGAGATTTAATGGCACATTCTGCCGCCTTACTCCCTCTTTACTCGCACTTTTCGTCTTTGTTTTCTTTATATAGCCATCTCTTTCTGTCGTGCTCTTCTTCTATCTCTATCACTTGGCTAGGAAACATCTTACTTGACTTCTGCTTCTTCTCCATAGCAAATGGGTCTAAACAATATGTGCTTATATAAAGCATTTTGGCTTTGTCAATTTTGCATTTTCATTCTCAGATTTTCTAGAGAGGAGGGGAAAAGGAGGGGCCGTGGGTCAGGGGAATTGGGGAGCCTGCAGTTCTGGTCAAATCACTCGAGTTCCCATTTTTGTCTCCTATTAATGGCACTGTGTTTGCGAATTGTTTCTTCTTTGTGTCAATAATAAAACTGACTGAACTTTAAAGATGAATGCAGTCAAAAAGTTTCGGCACTAAAGAATGAAATGGAGGGATTTTAGAATGGGAACAAAACCAGCAATTAATTTTAAAAGATAATGAATCTCTCTAAAATCGGAATTGTAAATAATCAAAAATGGATAAAACGGCAATGGGAAATGATAAAGAACGCAAAGTAAATCTAACTAAATCTTGACACTTAAATCGTTAAATACAAAATTGGTTTATTTTTATAAAATTGTATGAATCAATAAGTGAGAGAGACTTTCTCTGCCAATCAAATAAAATAAATAAAAATCATTTTAAATTTGAAATATCTTTACAAATTTTATTAATAGTTATATTTACAGGCTTAGCAGTACAATGTTATGACCGGGTTTTCAAAATAGTTTTATGTTGGAATGTTCCCCATTTGGTATTCCGTTTAGGCCCTTTCAATTAATTCTAAAACATTTCACCGCACCAAAGGCTTTGTGTGCAAACTATAATCTGAAACAAAATCGTGTTAAGAACATTTCCCTTTTTCATGTGCAGCGTTCGATGGAAGTCTTTAAGCCATTTTTTCCCGCTCGAAATGCGTTCAACGAACTCTGTGCCAACAAGGGGCTAAAGGGGGCGTTGGGGAGCGGGAGGGGCGTGGCTGGGCTTGGTTAAAATCGCCTGCAGTTTTTCGAAAGCCTGGTAATATGAAAATTGCACTGGCTGTTAACCCTATTTGCTGTTGCTTTTGTGCCATAAACGCAGTAACTCCTTTTACCCCTTTTTTTTCCTTGATGGCAATACGCCCCTGCTGCTGCTTCTGTTGTTGTTGATGTCGTTGTTGTTGTTGTTTATGCTGATTTCGTATCATCAGAGATTTCAGCTTGATGGTCTGTCAGGCTCCTGGCTTTGAAATGCAAGCTGGCAGAGCGTAAAGGAGCGAGAGGAAGCCATTTGTGCACTTAGAAAAATAATATATTATATATACTGGCAATAACAAATAGGCGATACGAACATTAGCTTATTTATATTTATAAATTGCTAGTCCACACATTTTCAGGAGCGGTGATTTAATTTGCAATAGATAAATCAATTAATTAAAATATCAAGGAATATAATAAAAATATATTTTGCAGAACAAGTTTTGGCAAAATGTTTTAAATGATTTACGTTTCTTTAAATTTAAATTTTAAGTTTAAATGGACCTCAAAATATTTTGTAAATAAAATTAATTAGTTTGTGAAAGAAAATGTTGCCTGGCCTTGATATGAATAACACCAAAATGGCTGGCAATTTTGTTTAAATATTTTGCGAGTGCAGTGATTGGGGGCAAAAAGTGTAGCATACTTTTCAGCGCTGCCTGATTATATGAAGCAGAGCCTCGCCGGCGGGCACTAAAAAGTGTGAGGGGTGCGGGTGGACTTCGAGTGTCGGGGAATGGAGTGGTGCAGCTAAAGGGGCGGATTGGTGTGCAACTGCTAGCCAAGCACAAAAACTGAGCCCCAGCAGATAGCAGAAGTGCATGGGCGGTGCAGGTACACATGCGTGTACCCTTAGACCCACCCCCTTTAGTACCCCCTTTGCTGCCCCCCAACTCTCGTATTATCTTTGGCCAGCGGCGTGTAAATCATTTTGTATGCATTAAATCGTCTTCTACCTGTTAGGATCCAACCCCTCCCTTCCTCACCGCTCCCCATCCACGTCCTTGAGCCAACTAATTTATATACATGGATTCCTCTGCTTACATACATTTTTTTTTGTGCATATTTTTAGAGTTTTCATCTCTGGCTAGTTTTGAACCAAATCCAAATTAGTTACGCATGTGTGCCACAAAATGCGAATTTCCGCTAATTTACTGTGCTGAAATATAAAACCATTTCTTGCTCAAAATACCCGCAAGCCATGTCAGAAACAGTGTATTTTTAGAGAAGATGTATGAATGGGTAATTGGTTGATGATTTTATGTTAATTAGATGTATTTTCAGTAAGGTCATAAGGGTTTTCTTCAAATTTAAACGTACGTGTTGCATGTTTGAAAAAGATTTAAATATATATCTTAATGCATCAGGTATGTTACAATATACATATACATTAAATTCAAATTTCAATAAAATCTTACGAATTATAACAAGAGGAAAACTTATGTATTTATTGTGGTGCAATCTAATTTAAGGCAATATCAAAGTTGAGTTTACTATATATAATTAATTATTCGGTTTGTTTTATTCTTAAAATATATCTTAGGAATGATTGATTGAATAAAACTTAAAATTAATTGAACTTTGTGATATCAGTACTTTTATTTATTAAAAAAGGCCCTTAAATGTATTTATTTTTCCAACACATATTTGAAAAGGAAAAGTTAGAAAAACCCGTTGATACTGACTTTCCACTACTTCCGGTAAAAGAAAAGATTTCCACACTCACATTCGCACGGGCACTTTAATAAAGACAAATGCCAAATTGTCAGTGCCAACATTTTGACCTGAACTTTTGGCCGGGTGGAAAATGCCAGAGAAAAACGCCCAGTTTTGGTTAGCTCGTTAACGTTTGACCAACGGAACCCGAAGAAAACCCCTGAAAAACATTTGCGGTGTGCGTGTGTGTCAACTGCTTTTGCTAATTTGTCTCCAAGGAAATCATCGCTGGGTTCGGGGAACTTTCATTTATTGGGTTTGTTTTGAATATGGACGCGGTTTATGGCCCCAAAATTTTTTCCAGCCAAAATCACTAAAATTTCGAGCGAAATTCGTTGGAAAAGTTGGAATTTAATTAGGTGAAAGGAAAAGCAGGAGCAGAGCACTTATTCCGTGTCGTTGAATATGGGTTCCTCTTCCATATGTTGTGTGTTGCTGTTTTGGCAGAACCAATTTGAATCTTCCTATTATATAATGTCATTTAAATAAAATATATAATATACAAATTTATTACAAATAAGAACAAACAATAAAATGTACTGAGTCCTCGTCTATCCTCCTGCTCCATATACAGCTATTAACAACATTCTAGGCAAAATTTCTTTAATAGATTATTAGATATTTACTCTTGGCGCTAATTAGTTGTCAACAGCTGTATTTACTAATATATAGATATAATCATCACATTTTGGCATGGAAACTGATTTTCATTTTAAATGCAAAATAAACATAATTAGTGTGAAAATTTGACTTTGGCTCGAAGGAAAAGGAATTGAATGCCGTTCCAGGAAAACTCAAAAAGTGTAATGGCTATTGGCTAAATAAAGAGGAGAGGATCGAGTAAAAAGAAATGGAAATCAACGGCAAATAAAATGATACATTTTTTTTTAATAACTGCATGGGTATATAAACCTCGTTTTTATCGTGCTTTATTGTCTTAATCATTTGTTTTTCCCCTCTGATTGACGATTGTTTTCTTCTTAAATTCTTAATTTTGCTCCATTCTTCGTGAATTTGTACGTGCTTTTGTTAATTACATGAAAATTGGCAGAGCTTTTACAGTGATTTTTTTTTAAGGGGTGGCTTTTGTTTCTTTGCCGTGCCTTTTGTTTCGCTCAGTGTACCGTGTCTGTGTGAGTTGATTCAATTTAAATTCATGTGCCAGTGTGAGAAATGCGCCTTTTGTGTGAGTGAGTAAGGCCAGCATTCATATGCATATTTTATGTTTGGCAGTTTATTTACGAGGAAACGTTTATACAACCGCTGGTCGGTGGCAGTCCCAGCCACGCCCCCATTTCCCCCCTGCCTTCGGGAAATGGTACACAAGCGAACATGGGTGTAGTGACACTTTTGGCCTTTAAAACACTTGACCGATGCTTTTCCTGTCACTTTTTGGCAAGTTATTTTTGGGTGCGAAAATGATAAGGCCGGGATTTTGCAGACAAAGAAAATTGTTTTGCCTTGAAAACAATAATTGAACTACAACCTGAAGATAACTGTTTAGTTGCTTTACTTTGGTTGAAATAGATAGATAGATAGATAGATAGATAGATAGATAGATAGATAGATAGATAAATAAGATAGCTTTCTAAATCACTTATAAATATTTGTATAATTATTAAGGACACCTTTGCAATATTTATATAAAAAAGATGTGAGGATCTAAATTTTAATCAATATTTAGATTATTTTATTAGACGCCCTTCAAGTAATTGTATTTAAATTTTGTGACGAGCTTGTGATTTTAAGTTAGCAAAAAAATAACAAACATGTTTCCACATAAGCTTCTTAATATCTTCCTTGGCAGACCTTTTGGCCTGAGAACACTAGTCAGCCAACGAGTGAAGTTAGTTTTCCACACATCAAGTGAGACTACCAGCCCCCTTTTGAATTCCCCGCCCCTGGTGGAAGCCCCCCTTACGTGTGGCGTGTTGAGTGCCTAATAAAATCATAAAATAGCAGGTGTTTAGCGCGCCACAAAACGCCCAAAAGGACAGCCCAGAACACGGCCCGAAAAGGAGACATAGGACGAGGGGTGTCGAAGCGAGGAACGTCCTCCATATAATGGCCGCCCAGAGTCAAATTTGATATTATTAATAACCCTTTTTCTAAATGAAATTTTGTGGCAGCAAACATTTCGCTTGTCATTTTGCCAAGGCGAAACGAATGACACAAGTACATCACACGGGCGCCCATACAAATCCCCCTATACATATATACGTATATAATCTGCCCATTTGATACTCTATAAGCTGGTTTTAGGAAATTTTTTAAAATCTTGTAGTCTTGAAATAAATTATTTTTTTCATTGAGCGTCCAAGTAAATTTTTGTGTTTTATTTAAAATTTAATTTCTGTTACTCTGAATTTGAAATTAAAGAATCTATGCATCTAAAATTATTTTTATTACTTTTTGGTGGCTTAAATTTAAACAAATTTTGTAAATGGTCGGAAATAAATATATGTTTGTTTCATCAACTGTTGAATTTGGGTATTAAATTAAAATAAAACTATTTCATACCTTCAGGGTGTTTCCTTCTTCAGTTTGCGACTGGTGTAATTTTCCCTTGTCTTCGTCGACTGGCTGTTAGTTAGTTAGTTAGTTAGTTACCCTCTGATTCTCCTACACACCCCTTTTTTCCAGGCCCCCCTTTCTTTCCCCTTTTGACAGGACGTTTTTGGCGCTTTGATTCGAACTTCGAAGCGCTGCGGTGGAGGAAAAGCAGTGGAAATGGCTGAAAGCCTATGAAAAATGATGTATATCAGGTCGAATGGGGGTGGCAGTGGGCGGAGGGGGTGGAGGGCGTGGCTGGGAGGAGGTGCCTGGCACCGTTTCTCATGTCGAGTGGCTACCATGGCTGTATTAGTGAGTATCTATGTGTGGCATGTCATACATTTTTCGTTCGTTTGTTAATTGAAAAATGTTGCCTACCCGAGAGAGTGGGCATGGGCATGGGTGGCTATATAGGGGGGGGTAGCGGGGCTATGCCGGAGCACACATCATCAGAGCTTGTCAAAGTCACACACCGACCCCTGACCCCTGACCCCCACTCCACCCCCTATCCCATGCTATGTGCCGAAAACATGTCTTGGAAATTATAATATATGGCTCGTCGCGGCTGCTTTTAGTCTGATTTTATTTTTATAGGGCACATACTCTACCAAAAAATCATAAAGAGACGAAAAATTTCCATCATAAAGGCACAAAAAACGAATTTAATTTTGGGTTTTTAATGTAAGTTAATTTATTAAAATAAAACAATGGCAAAACCTCAAAATAAAAATCTAGTAACTTTTAATTAAAACCACTAAAAATTGTATTATATCTAAATTTTTGCAGTTTTAAGTTATTAAACTACTATAATTTCATTTTAAATTAAAAAAAAGAGAGTATCAGCTGGATAAATAGCTTTTTTTAGCTTTTCTTCTACTTAAGACGAAAATTGAAAATTTGCATGGGTGCTCGCTGTATGTGTGTGTCGGGCTATTTACACGGATTTGTTTATCTATGTATGTATAGTATACTACGGCATGCAGGTTAATTAATTAGAAATATGCAACTCAGCAGATTGGCTGGCAAAAGAACAGAGCCGCAACATCCTTGAAGCGTCCTTCCACCTGCCAAACACACACAACCCACCACCCACCACCGCCCACCAAACCCACACCACTTTCCGGCGTTTTAAAAACTGCAAGCTGCATGTCACTAATATCTCTTTTAGCGTTAGAGCGAGATGACCTAAGCTACACTGAGAATATGTTCATATATATTCCCTTTTTAAATTTATTTATTAGAATGTTTTATAAATTTGTGACAAACTTATGCTTTTAAAAACATTTTAACTTAAATCTTAATAACACAGAATTAAATATTAACTAATGTTATCAAACGTCAAGCATTAAAAAATTAAAAAAAAAATTAATATAAATAATAGTAAAGTAATGTTTAAATATTAAATGGTTATTTAATGTATTTATTGCTCTCTTTAAGGACATGTATTAGCACAAGTTTTCATTATATATATACGAAACCTACTTTTTTTAGTCGTATCACGTTTTTCTCTGTGTTTGCTTCGTTTTTTCCACGGTGTATGTTTGTGTGTGTGGCCTGAAAATTAATTAGCAACGGAAATTGCGCTAATAAACTAACAAATTTACGAGCTACATTCACGCCAGGCCAGACCAGCCCAACTTACCGCCCCCCCTGCCACGCCCACTGATGCTGCTGCCAATGCCGATGGTTTTCCTTTTGGCTTTTCCCATTGCCTTTGCGCTTTACCACTGGCAAGCGGAAACACTGAAGTGGCCATCATTAGGAGGCAAGGAAAGGGGGCGGGGGGCGAAAAAACAGGAAGGCAAAGTGAAAAGGAGTGAAAAGTTGGCGGAAAAATCGAATTTAGTAATGCGCTATAGTCGAAGAGTTCATGTTTGTAAGCAACTAATACTTTAACTTACACTTTATAAAAGTTGAACAAGTTTTGCAACGAATTATAATAAAAAAAAACATATTTATAAACATTACTTCTTCAGCTAAGTTTAAATAGTTTAATTTATTCTGGTATTGTTATTCTTTTTTAAATTTAAACATTTTTAAAAATAAATATTTTATAGATACATAAGAAGGATTAAGTACTTGTTCCATAATATATTTTTAAACTGTTTTTATTTAAGATAATTGAATACGATTTTGTCAATATAAAATTCGAATGTGATCACATTTTAAGCTTACATATTGGAAAAGTGTTTGTGTGTTCCTACTGAAAAAAATGGCAGTTTAAAATTACCCCTAAAGCTTAAAAGCGTGTTCTTCTTGAAAATTTCATTGTGGTTTGCTTACTACTGCCAAAATTGATAAGCCCAACCGGCTGGGGTAAACAAAATAAATAAACAGAATAAATGCTAAACGAACAAAAATAAGATGCTAAAAATGACGAAAACAAGATGTACGTATAGGTTTTTATATAGTATATAAAGTTTTGTTTGTGCTCGGAAAAAATGTCGCCCAAAAATAGGCAATATAAAATAGTAGAGAGAAAAATAAATAGCTCGCCCACAAAAACGGAAATCAAATAATTTAAATCGCATTTCCGCTTTGCTGCCACAAACAGCCGCAGCACAAAAGCTGATCAAAAATAAAGCCAAAACAATCAAGTGCATATAAAACTATTCATATGGATATATATTCACAGGTGTGTTCAAAATAACAGCACTTTTTTATTTATAAAAAAGTTTTGAAAATAAGATTATTTTACAATTCACAAAATAGGCAAATTAAAGTTCAATAAATATCTGTAAATCAATTTATTCCATAATTGATGGAGATGATTAAAATAAATATAAATATGGAATAAAACCTGCTGATATATATAATATTAAACATTATACACGACAGTTTCTTAAAGTATTTAAAATTTATCAACTACCATAATTGTAAATTTATTTAAATCTTATATAACAACTATTAGTGTTTCTACATTTTTGAGCACTTTAAAATATAAATGTATATTTTAAGCATTATGTATGTTTCAAAAGTATTATATGTTGTTAATATAAAACATAATATATGTTTTAAAAATATTTAATTTTGACTAACTGCTATAATGTTAAACACATTTGTTTATCTGTGGAGTGGGCTGGAAAAAGTGAAAACAGTACGCTTATTTCATTGCTTTCTGTATATATATTTTATTTTTGGTTGGTGTTGTTTATTTTCGTTGGTTGCTGGTTGCCAGTCAGCGAATTGTCTGTGCAGCGAGTCCTGGCCCCTGTGCCACGCCCCTTTGGGCAGTCACCTGCTGACAGCAGCCTGTGTGCAGCGGGAATGCTTTGCAGCATCAACGCATCGTTGACTTTAAATGGTCAGAAAAAGGGGGAAGGCGGGAAAGCTAGGAGTGCTGGGAAAACCGGGAAAATTCGGAAATAAAAAGAGGAGGAGGCGTCAAACGCCCAAAAGTGGATAACACGGTCGACACAATTTTAGGGGCTCTTGGTAGGAACAATCGAGAGTGACAGATGTTGGAGTTACTTGCCAGCGGCTTTGGAAAAACACAGCAGAAACGGAAAAGGTTGTTCCGAAAAAAAGGAGTAAATACGAAGAAAACTAAAGAGAGATGCAACAAGAAAATTTAAAGAAGAAAATTAAGTAAGCAAAAAACTGTGGTAGGGTGAAAAATATATTTAGAAACCGTTATAATTGGTGAATGTAAGGTGTAAAAATGTAAAAACAGTGAATATCCTATAGAAATGAAGGTAATAGGTTTAAAATAATTTGTAGGTATCTAAATTTTCTATTTAAATATATGAAATGGCCTATATAAATATATTTTCCTTATTTATTAAGAACAGTGAATATATTAAATACATACATGCGCAAATACAAAGAATGTAATACACTAATATAAGACACACTTTACTTGATTTAAAACAATTGATAGGTATTACCTATTCTATTCGATCATATATGAAATGGCTCTTCATTTATGCATTTTCATTATTTATTGAGGAATTTATCAGAGGATTGTTCATTGTGGTTGAGGTTCCATTAAAAAGTGCTACATATGTCAACCAATTTTTGAACAACAAAAGCAACAAAAAAAGAACATTTTTTTGGCCACGCCTACTTTTCTAAGCCCCCTTAGCCCGCCCTACTTTAATCTGCACTCCTCGGCACAATTTCACCCGATTGCCAGCCACTTTTGCTCCCTTTTCCCCGCTCAACAGCATCCACAAATGCAATTTCACATGCATTCGGAATTTCATTTATTCGTTTTCAGTTCTACCTCTGGTAATGCGCTCCAGGTGATGGATGCCAATTTCCCCCCAAACTCCCCCAAAAATTTCACGCTGGGATTCCCCTTTTTTTGCGACTAGCAGAGCTGCGGAAAGTCACCATAAATCTAAATTTTGTTAAATCAAATGCATGGATAGTAGGTAAAATAAAAACTTAACCTAATTAAAAATGTAGTTAAAGCTACATAAAATTTTTAATGCTAGAATTTTTCTAGAGAACATTTTTTAATTATGAGTAATTAAACAAAAAGAAAACTATAAACACAGATATTAAGATATTTAAGCTATACCAAGAGTTTGGAAAAAATTATAAAATGTTATAAAAGTATTCCTTCTTTACTTTTAATTTTAGTCCAGCCCTAATTTTGTCCCAGTTTTTAAGGTTTTTTTTTTTGCAATTTTTAAGCGCTGCCTACACTGGCAGAAAAACAACAGCGTCGTTAATGGCCTCACAAAAACCCCCCCTCTACATCTCTGGAAGTAAATATCCCAATCGTTTATACAACTGTTGCCAATGACATTTCCGCCGAAAGCGAAATGTTACCCCCTTTTTCTTACCTCCCGGCCGACCATGGCATTTGCCCCGCCCACCCCGCCAAACCCGCCTCCTTCAATCACAAAAGCAAAGCAATTTTTTATGGCGTGTAACTGTGCGATTTTTGTCATGTCTTGTTTTGATTTACTTTCAATTTTCGTTTACATTCCATTTTTGACATATTTTTGTAGCATTTTCGGTTAAGTCTGTCTGTGAATTTGATTCGTGATTTTAAATCATAAATAAATGTTATATGTTAAAAATGTTCATATTTATTAAAAAAAAATACATTTTTTCCTTCATAGCGACTCTAATAAACTGAGTTTTTAGTTTTTCAGCTATGTTTATAATTGGATGATTGGAAATTTAATGACGATTCCATGAAGTTATTACCTATCAATTTTAGCAATATTTACCAATGTTTTTATACAAAAACATATATATTTTTTAAAGGCGATTTAAATTCGTTTGTCACTCTTGAAACTGCAATGCCCTTGATCATCCTGTAAAAAAATAAAAATGACGTTCAAATAAAAACTCGACTCGTGTGCAATATCCAGTGGAAAATTGCCTATGAAAATAGTCCAAGTTTTCCTTTTGCTCTATCGCTGTTGTCATTCTGCTCCACTTTCGGTCCCCAAAATCTTTTTCTTGTTTCTTATTACGTTGGCAATTTGGCAATTGCATTGGCAGGACAAAAGGACTCGGAGCAAGGATTGTTTGCTCACTTCGTTGTCAGCGATTTGCATATCGTTGTTTTGTTATTGCACTTTTTGTTCTTATTCCTCCACTTCATATTGCTGCCATTGTTCGGATTCTTATTTTACTTTTTACACAGCGAAAAATGTTTAAGGAGTTCCAATTTAAGGCAGTTTAAGGGTCAGACTAACGAATTTTTCTAACATACATATATTTATTTTTTGTGACTTCCTTAATAATATTGAATATGCATTATATAGTATAATATGAATAATAATTGATTACATTTTAAAATTATTTTTCTTCATTAACTAAAGTTCTAACTTAGTGTAATAATATATATATAAATTGTTCAAATATATAATTCCTAAGTACAGATTTAATATTTCTGAGTATTAAAATGTTAGCTTATAATCTGGGTAATACTTACTAGGAATCCTTTCCAGTAAGGAAATAAGTTACTAAAAAACTGAGTACATATTTTTAGTGCACATTATTGTACTTAATATAACATATGATGTTTTTGATGAAACTTATTTTTCCAGTGCATTTGGAGCAACCTTTGTTGTTGCCGTCCATGCAGTAAACAGTTTTATTGCTGGCCTCCATTTGCGCTGTGGTCTCCCTTTCTTGCGGCCCCATATCGCCCTCTCTTTCTTGCCACACATAGCCCTCCCTTTCTGGCTGCTGCATCTGCCCCTTTGTCTCATCATTTCCGCATTCGACAGGCGACGTGACTCAAAAATGTTTGAGGATTGAGGAGGGAAATTTGCTGTTGCCAAAATTGTATTGCATAATATGCCTTGACATCAGCACAAACACAACCTCAGGGGGAGGTGTGGAAAGTGAGGGAGGGGTGTGTTTTCCGGGGAAACCCCTTGCTGACTGCTGCACTTCCGCTTGCAACGTTTTACACTTCAATTATCTTCAATTTTGCCGGGCGAATGTCTCAAGAACAATGGTCCTGCTGATTGGAATTCTTTAACTCGCTGCATGTGCTCGGGAAAACCCCTGCCCCGCCCCGCCCCGCCCCGCCCTGCCCTGCCGCTTTTCCTCGCATTTTCCGGGCCGTCTGGAAGGGTGCGACCGGTGCCGGTGCAAGACAGTTACAAATGCGACAACATTGTTGCTCTTTCTGTTCTGCACTTAGCCAGACTTTCCGCAAGCCCATCTCCCCGCCCCGCAATTTTCCCCACCGCCGCCGCCTCAAGTGAAAATGGGGAAAATCGAACTGACGCAATGGCGTCTTGCTGATGGCATTCACTTTATTTTCGATCTCACATTGTTTTTTTTTGTCGCATTTTGTGTTCCAATTGTGTGCGAATTTGTTGCAATTTGATTTTCTATTATCGAATAATTTGTGGAAATTTTTCGAAGGAAAAGAGCAACAGGGAAAACTAAATTGGTTTTAAACGAATTTATGTAGTTTAAGATGGCACAAAATATCTAAAAAAGCGGGTGAGCATCTGGGGCTGATTTGAAATGGGTTGGTAATGGTATATTTTAGGTTATTTTTAATATATAAATTACTTTTCATTTTCGCTAGACAATATCTTATTTATTTTTATGTTTTTCATAGTTTTTATTTAGCAATATTATTATTATTTAATTAAATGATTTAGCTCAATATGTATTTATTTATGATTAAATTTTTGAGCTTTGTAATGTATAGTATATAATAATTTAATTACTTTTTGTCTATTTTTAGTTGATTGTGCTGAAATAATCTGGGTGCGAAAAACATTGTTAATTTGGTTTGTTGCGATTGGCATTCCGCTCCTGTCAACGTCATTAAAATGCCAATTCAAATGTGATTTCGCTGGGCGAATGGAAAATTGGAATGGGAGTAGCACTGAGGCAAACAAAGCAAGACCAAGCAATGAAATCTCTGCAGCAAACAAAATCAAAAAAAAAAAACAAAAAAAAAAAGTTAGGACCAGAGGGATCACAAAAAAAAAAGAAGAAAAAAAATAAGACCAAGAGGCCGCCCGTGGAAATTGACAAAAGCAAACGAAATCAAAAAGCGAGAGACAATGGGCAACAGTATTGCATATTGATTGCGAGCGGCATCAGACCTGAAACTTCCCCCTTTTTCCCATTTTCCCCGTTTTCCCCCCATTTGGCTTTTCACTTTTTCCCCTTATTCCCAACACACACTCTAACCCCTGGCAAATCAAATTGATTTGGAAATCCTTTTGGACAGCAGCGAGTGCAACAGAGAAAAGGAGTCGCAAAAAAGGGAGTTGGTGGGCGGTGATACAGTGAGGAATTGTACTCGGAAAATTCAGGAAAAGTCCCTTATTTGATAAAATATTTATAAAATAGGCTTATTAATTTTCGGAAAATTTCCCATTCTTAAACTTCAGTTACACTTTTTTTAGACTTTTTTATAAACAGTTTATTAAATACATTCAATACCTAAATTTTCCTTTTACTCTTACAAGCAATAATTAAATTCATTTAATAAATAAATATTTCATTTTACTTTTAATGATTAATTTAATTTTGTCTGTATATTTTTTGTATATACTTAAACATATATAATGTTATTTTCTAACTAACATTTCAAAAACAAATATTTGGAATTCCCAGTTTAAAGCATTTACATTTTTCAAAGAGTAATCGTAAATTTTGTTTAAAAAATATTTTAAATAATGAACTTCGGTATAATTTGAAGACAAATCAATTAAGAATTTTTCTCAGTGTATAGATATGGGGGCTATGCAATGTCATGTCCCTTGACAACTGGAAAAATGTCTAACCATTGTTGTTGCTGGCTGCTCCGCTTCACTGTGATGTGATTTTTGGGCATTGCAATTTTCTAAGCGGCTTAAAGGTGTTCATTCCGAGTCATTGACTCGTCAGCTTCCCCAACTTCCCCCTACCCCCTTCAACCCACCCCCGATCTTATGCAATTTGTGTGGCTTAAAGCTACAAAAAAAAAGCATTACAAAAAACAAAAAACAATGTCGCCAACGCCGGAAAAAGAGAGGTAAATAAATGGAGGTAACATGGTTTTTATGCGTTTCGATCTGTACATATCGCGGTGGTTATGTTTACAGACTACAGGATATCAGAGGTCTATGCGAATAAAGTAAATCAATATATGGTAGATATTTTATCCGAGGTTTACTGACCTGTATGTGTATACATTTTAAATATAAAAATATTGGAAAATAACTGTGAACCAACCTTTTGTTGAGCTACTTTATGTTGCCATTTTACTTTAATGTATTTCAATCATTTCAGTAATGCCAAGGCATAAATAAAATAATAGAAATATTATTTTCATTTTGTCATATTTCCAACATTACGTTTATTTCTTCACTTCCATTTTCATAGTGGGTAAAATTCTTTCGTTTATAATTTAGGTTAATTGTTATTTGTTTTTTGTATTTTTATTGCTCTGGTTTTTCGCCCCCCGACTGACCACAAAAGTATATTTAAAATACTGTAGACAAGTGTAAAAAGTGGCAAAACGTTACGCGGTTGCATTCAATCGTTTTGTGGTTTGGTTTGCGTTATCCACTGCACCGCCCACATTGTGGTTTGACAATTTATGGAGCTGCCCATACATTTGCCAACATCCAAAACAAAAAATAATAAAATATTGTGCAAAAAAAAGACGAGTCAAGGAAAATGTCCTTTGGCAAAAATAATTAGAAAATTGTCTTGCTGGCTCATATAACTGTGTGTCAATGCATTTTATTTTGTGTTTGCCAGTTAAAACGCATATGCTGGAAAGGAATTTTGTCGTTCTGCAAAATGCGGTAACGAGGCGTATGTGAAATATTTCAGTAGAAACAATTAAGTTGTTTTCCATCTTCATTGCTAACAAAATTCAGCAATCTTGCTAAATTGACTTTGAGATAAAATCGGTTCTAACTATCCCCTAAAAAATGAATTTTCTAGAAACACGTTAGAAATAATACAATAAAATATTCCGAAAATCAAATTCATAAGCTTTAAACCTTTATACATTTATGAGTTTAAAGAAATGCTATGAATTCAGTATTTTCTAACTTATTTCATTAACAAAAATCAGCAAAAAATATTAAAAAAATTTAATTAATTTCATATTATACAAAATCTTTATTGTTAAACCATTTAGTTGAATATATAAGCAATTCAAATATGATTATATTATACTGATTAGAAATAAACTATGTATAAGAAATGTATTTAAATTGCTGAACCTTTAATCAATTAATTTTTTCAACTTAATCTTTAATACTTTCTACTTTATTAAAAAGGCCATTAAATTGTGGTGTTAAAAAACAAATCGTATAAATGTGCACTAAACGAAAACATTTATCTACTTTTCGCTTTCATTTAGCGAATTATCCCAGTGCTCACTTAAGTCATAAACATCTCAGTGGCATATTCAATTCGCTTAGAAACTACCATTTTGCGTTAAGAAAATGTGGGAAAAGTGTGGGACTAAGTACTAAGCCCGCTAATTAGTCAAAGGAAAAATTTGTTTGCAAATGTTTGTCGCAAATAGATAATTGCAGCTGTGGCAAAGGGAAAGAGGAGGGGGAGAGGTGGTGTCGAGTGTGAATGCTGTGGCAACTTATGCCGCACACGTTCGCCAGGACACTGGCTTAATATGACATGTGGGCGGGTTCATTCCGCAGAAGTCCTGCCGCAGACAGAGAAGCCGCAAGTCGGCAGCAGGAGCAGCCAGGAGATGAAACCAGTCAAAAGTTGGGTGGGGGGGGGGTTGTTAGGGGGTCTGCCAGGACACCTTTGCATGTGACAGGCGCCCGCAAAAACCCCTACAAAACCACCACCCACGTAACGCCCTTCACCATCCGCTCTGCCACCACCCAACTCAAGTTTCCCGCGGAGAAAACCTGGATTTTTTCCACGTACAAAGACTTGTCAGAAAGCTGTCACTTAAAAATTACATTTAAAATGCCAAAGATTGAATTTCTACTTCATTTTAAATATTACAAATTATTGCAAACATACTATGGGGCCAGCGGATACAATAAGAACAGGTTTCTCTTTAAGAATTTCATTTTAAATGCCTCTGTTTCATTTCCTAATAAATACAAATAATTGCAAATACATTTTGTTGTCAAGATATATAATTGGACTTGGCATTTTCAGTACTTAAAATACATAGTTTAAAGTGCCTTCATTTAACTTTATATTTAATTTTCATTCCCTAAGATAGACAATTTAACCCATAAAATAGGGATTGCGACACTTAAGAAATTCATTTATAAAAAAAATAATAATATGTTTTCTGTTTTATTTTAGATAATCACCAGTTTTGCATCGAAAATTAATTGACAAGTTGCTCTCATTAAATATTTACATTCAATTCAATGTCTTTTTAATAATATTTTAAGTCACAGCCTAAAACTATTCCTTATAATGTTTTAAAAATGCCAAAATATATTCTACAATATTAAGATAATTTTTAGATCATTTTTAAAATGTGTATTTTTTAGGCCATAACTCTGAAGAGAGTTTTTTATTTTGGCTCTAAACAAAAGTTATTATTTTTGTTTACCTGACAATGTGGTTATGTTTACCCATCAAATCAATGTCTTGGCCATAAACGAGCTGAGTACTCAGCACCCACATCTCCTGCAGCGTCATGACCCCCTCTCGCTTTCGGTGGGGCCAGCAACCCCCTCATCTATACACATCCCCTCAAGGATCCTGGAATCTCGGATGCTCCGCAGTCGCTGTCGTGAAGGTGTCGTGTTGAACATGTTAGGTGTCTTGTCGCTTATCATGTTAAGTGGGTGCACCCACGACTACGTGCCCAGTATGTGAGCACGGGAAGGGGGCGGAGGCGGGGGCATGGCCTCCCCCACAACCCAAGATGGGGGTGAGCGGCGGCCATGTGTCTATGGTAATTTTCATGGAAAATATGTAAAATTTCTGAGACGCACAGACAGACAGACAGTTAAAGAAAAACAAAAAAACAAGAGCAGAACAAGTGGGGGAAATTAGCAACAACATTTGCCACTCATCTCGATACTAAGAGCACTGGAAAAAATAATTCTTTTGCGTGCAATTTAACATATACAAAAAATTCTTTTCAAAATGTATTATATATTTGACATTAAATAAATTACTCAGGAAATAATATGTCTTCGGTTTTCCTATAAAGAATTAAGAAAAGAAGAAAAAGAAAATTGGTATTTTGTCAAGATTAATATATTTAAGAATATAAAAAAAAAGACCTTTCCTCGAGTTTTATGGACAGTGTACTCTTGAGCTGGCTGCTCCTTGGATTCTCTGCCACTTGGCCTACTCCTGGCAGCTAATTTCTTTCTAAAGTGCGCGACTCTGGCTCCTTGGGCTCCACGGCTGATGCTGATGCTGATGCCGGGACAAGCTCATTTGCACCTCATTAAATGCTGCCACTCGACCCGATGACGACAACGAGTGGAACAAGAAACGACAGCAGCTAAATCAGTGCCCAAAGAATACACGGCATGTGGGCATATCCACATCTACTATACGACACCCCGAATGGAGGGGATTTTCTGACGAGGGCGCAACCTGAACCGGCGTTTACATCTCGCGGGCTAATGAAGACCTCATCCACGTCCACATGCCCAGCTTCATCCTTGTTTCACACGAGAATTGATGGCGTTTTTCGACGTGCCAAGAACAAACATAAATGGCTAGAGCAAACACTTATTACCCAAAACAATTATTCTTTTCTATTCAGATAAAATAGAAAGTAAACACATTTTGACACATATTAAAAAGAAAATATACATTTATTTTAACCCTTCTTTAACAAAAAAGTTCGAGTTAAGTTATCTTTGAAATATGGGAAATTTGATTGCATTAATAAATTATTATGATGCACAATGTTTAAGCATTTAAAAGTTCGTTAAAATTGGAGAATTGGATTAGTTCCTCTTTTCTTACGGAAAAATGTTACTTAATTAAAACTCAGCTATATAAGATTTCAATAAATAAATCAGCATCAAACAAAATTTTGTACTAAGTTCTGATATTCATGGGACATCCTGTGTAAAATATACATTTTTATACACATTTTTAATAACATTTATTTCACAGAGTAGATTAACACGGTTAATTTTATATAAAATATTATTAGATTTCAAAAATATAGAAATATATATAAAGGGATAGATTTTTATGGGATGCAAATGTAAAATAAATACTATTTTTAATCTAAAGTTAATGCTACTTTAAAGTTACCAAGATATGTGATAATATTCGATATGAAGATGGAATGTGAATTAAAGGATACTCAGCGGCAATGTGGATGGAATGCCGTAGCTCTCGAAATAGAAGTCGTCGGCAATTAGGCCGCGTTTTAATTGAGCTGCATTGTGGTGCTCTCGAAGATCTCATCCACTCACCCACCCACTCACTCGCCGTGGAACCCCAGATCGCTATTATTATCCGTCAGACGGGCTCGCGTTGCCCATTAAATCAAATTAAGTTAATTTGCCGCACTGCGCACACAATAACGTCATCAGAGAGCGGAGAGTGCCATGCCACCGCCCTCGAGTGTGTCTGAGCACTGCTAATAAACGTCATCGATGCATTGATGCATGCCAATTAGCAGGAGGAGCTGTAAACTGGGAATAACCATCATGGACATGGAGCCACTGTGGCTACCCCTCCACCTCCTCATCATCATGCCGCATCATCTTTGGCACAAAAACTCAACTGCAATTGCCGCATTAATTGCAACTGTCAACCGGCTGTGACCCGCTTAACCCTAGGCTGCCCGCCTTCGCCTCCGTCTGCCAGCATCCAACATCCAGCATCCAGCATCCTGTCATTCCAGTCAGCTCAGTCACCTCAACTCAACGCAGACTGCCTGGCAGCCATCCTTCCACGGAAATCCCCGCGGCCGGAGTCAATCATCCGGACTGGCAGCACGGTTTTCAGCAGTAATTATGGCCACACGGTCCACAGTACGTATGAGAGATAACTATAAAGTTCATGAGAAGGACAAAAGAAAAATTATAAGCAAAAAAACCAAATAATTATAATAATTGGCCAGGAATCACACTGAAAATATCTAAAGTACAATATTTACAAGCGTTCACAGTGAAGTCCTCAGTACGTATGCGTGATATCCCACTGAATAAATATATAAAATTTGTGAGAAGGACAAAAGAAAAAATATAAGCAAAATAAAAAACAATAATTAAGGCCATTAGCCAGGAATCACACTGGAAATATCTACAAGGTTTAAACCCAATCACATTCACTGTGAGTGTCCACAGTACGTATGATTTTTTTTCTTCATAAGTGAGATATTTTTAAATAAAGAATTAAATTTTTCAACATTTATCAACTTCAGCAAACAAATTAAACAAGAAAAATTATATAAGAAAAAAATAAGAACAATTTTAGCAAAATGAGATAAAATTTTAGTTTCTAAAATTACGTTTTTCATTACATATTTATAAAATGTACTCCTATTCGAGTGCAAACTGTATTGGCAGTAATTTGCTGAGCTAAATTACATGCCGCAACTTGCTGACATCGATATTAGAAACGTGTTAAGGGAAACCCAAAAGAAAATTAAGAAATTTGCTTACTGTCAGGTGAAGATAATGTGCTCTTTAAATTTTATTGTTTGTTTATCTTTATGAAAGTTAATTAATTAACAAGGCTTTAAGCTTAATTCTTCAATTTAACACCCTTATCCATTAAATATAGTTTATTAGTCTTCCTAAATGTTTTTGGAACTTAAGAAAATTGAATAGCATTTTTGTCTTGCTTTATTCCATTTCTGCCGGCTCTCCTTCATCCATATGGACAAGTTGACAATCTCCGGTCCGGTTTTGTGCCATCCAGGACGAGGATGAAATGAAGATCATCCATCAGCAAATCATTGACCATCAAGGAGTTATTGTCCGGGCAGAGATTGTGCCTTACTTTATGTCCAGGCCATTTCTTTGCCATTTATTCTGAGCCGGGCTTTAAGTGTTTTGCGATGGACGAAAAGGGGTGTGGCTGAGGAAGGGGGGGAGGAGAGGAAGGGGAAAACTTTGAAAAGCAAATTTCCCCGAGGATCCAAGAAGCCGGAGCTCCGGCTGCCGTCGACTATAAACGTCATCGGAATTCCCCAAAGCCATTAAGCGCAAATGTATGCAACACCCAAACCCAAGCCAACCGGAAAAAAGAGGAGCTGGAACTGAAATAACTGAAAAATGTGAACTGGCATGTCCCGCCAATATCTCACGCCCCCGACCACGCCCCCCAATCCTCCAATCTTGGCAACACTTCATTAGCAAGCAGCGAAAAAAAAAGCGCCAGGACCGCCGTCGTCCCACACTCAATAATTTCATTTTGCAACACTATTGGCTCGCCTTGAACTAAAAAGTAATTTCATTGATTACCAGCGAGTCCTCGCGCAGAAAGGATAACAAGCCAAGCCAGCTCCCAAACGAAAGCAGTACACTGCAAAAAATGCATTTGGCATTTAAGGCTTAAGAAAACAGTTGCACAAAAAAAGATTGAATTTATGTGTAACATTGGGTATTCAGGAAAATCTTGAACTTTTAAACAAAAGTTTTAAATCATTAAATAAAATTGTATATGTTGGATAATCAAGCAAATCTTTGCCAAAACACATAAACATAATTTATTAATTCAATAAAACATAATTTTTCTCTGTTCAAAAATGCTGTAAAAAATATTTTAAAAATTTTTTTTACAATAAATATTAAATATTTCTGCATTTTAAATATTATTCTCTACAATAATTAAATATTTCTGCATTATAAATATTATTCAAGCTTTTAAAGTGAATTAATTTTTGTCATTTTATATATGTATATATATATATAAAACAAAAAGAAATAAATTAAAATATCTATGCTTAATTAAACAAATGCCCCGTAGAAGCCAGCACTTTTTCGTGGCAGTGTAATCAGCCAAAAGCCAAGCATAACCAAACCGAAGCCAAACAGAAGCGAAGCGAGCAACGACACCAGCCACTTGGGATTTGAGGGGGGAATGGATATTGGTCCTGTTCCTGTTCCTGGTCCTTCCTCATCCTGGTATTGGCATATTGGAGAGGATTCTACGACGCCAGCTGCAGTATTCTGCTGCGGTTATTCCGTGGGTGGATGGGTGGCCATCGATACGGCATCCATTGTTGCGCCGTAAGTAGCACTTTCATAAGCAAACACAACGAGCGCAAATCAAAATCGTAACGCGTTCGATTTCTTAAGTAAATCAAATAAAAATAAAACAAATCATCTACAGATAGACTTCGAATAGACACTCGCACACTGGCAGCAGACTGTAAATACAGATTTAAAAATTGAATTGCTTTAATACTTCTGATTAAGTATATTTTATTTATTGTATCTACAGGCATGTTATGCTTAATTTCTTATCTTAATTTTAACAATTCAAATATTGATAGGTACGCTTAGCTTTCCTTTCCTTATTTGTTCATTTAACTCGTGAAAAATTTTAATAAAATTCTCTAACTTTTAACTTTTGTTTCATATATTCTTAATACGATTGAATTAGGCCAACACATTTTAATTCATACTTCATGCAAATAAAATTTATTTTTACTATAATTCCAAATACATAAGCATTGTGACTTTTATTTTATATTTTTTGTTTTTTTTTTTGTTTTAAACATTGGCAGCCCACTGTATTAAATGGATGGATGACTGACTGTCAGCCTTTGTCTGTCGGGTGACTTGCCCCATCCTTTTCCCACTTGCTGGGCAATCAAAAAGTCTTGCCCTTCGACCCCTTACAGAAAATGAATGATTGGATCAATGACGATGAGTGACTGAATGAGGGTTATTTTTGGAGGTCAGAGCGGGGCGAAGGTTGAGTCTTTGTAACTTTGAATGCCTCCCGTTTGTCCGCCATCCCCCCCACCCCTCCCCCCTCTAGTTTTTCCCCCTTTTCCGCCCCCTGCTGAACCATCCACACAAAAGCGCTTTAATGGCTTTGTTGCCGTGGGAATCCTTTTTGGCTGTGTGTGCAGACGATGAAATCGCTTCCAATGCCTTTAATGATAAGCTGGCAGATTGGCCCGCTTCCCCCAACGATTTCTCACCCCCCTCTTCTAACGGCGAAAATTAACTTATCAAACATACATTACCGAACCAGAGTTAACATTTAACAGCATTAACGTTAGCACACAAACGGCAACTCAAGTGGGGATTCCCCCCATTTTCTACACCTCTTTTCTTATATTTTTTACACAGTAAATATTTGGAAATATATAGATATACGAGTATTTTATATATATTTATAACCTTAATTTATTTATATTTATAGGTCTATTTAAGAATTTACAATTCTTGATTAAAGGCAAACAATTTCCTCTTGTACATGAAAACAAAAACCATTATAAAACATTTAAAGTGTACTTTCGTTGAACTAATTCAAAGCTATATATTATTTATTTTTCTGCGTGTGCCCCTTTCTTTGGCCAACAATCGACCTCAACTTTAACTAATGGCAGAGAACGTTCACTTCGAATTCCCCAAACAATTGAAAGTTGCCGAGATGCTGCGCCTGCCAGGATTGGAAATGTGGAAAAGGGGGTGGCAGGGGGTTCGGAAAAGCCAGAAAAGCGGGAAAAAAAAGAAAAACGTACACATAGCCTAGAGCTGTTGTTGGTCGCTGATTGAGTTGGAGCTACAGCTCCGATGGATAATGGATAATGGGGACCGACCCCAACCAAGAAATTAACTATACAAACAATAATACATTTCTTTAGTTATATTTAACTGAGCATTTGAAAAGAGAATATTAAATGTATTACTTATAATTTAGCTTAAGCTTACACTCAGTTCTACAGATCATGTTCATAATTATTTTTTTTTAAGCATTGGTGGTATCAAATGATGGGCATCATTAGCTTAAGCAATACATCACAGCTAATGTTAATGCCATTCGATTGACAATTTAATGACGAATTTGACGACATTTTCGGAGATTTGTCAA
Source organism: Drosophila elegans (assembly GCF_018152505.1). Taxonomy (NCBI): domain Eukaryota; kingdom Metazoa; phylum Arthropoda; class Insecta; order Diptera; family Drosophilidae; genus Drosophila; species Drosophila elegans. Next base: position 5,852,177 of record NW_024545513.1, read on the forward strand.
AATAAAAGACATTTCTTAAAATCTTTTTTGCATTTACATTACGATTTTGTGCGACAATTTTTAAAAGATAAACATTTTCAGTTGTGAATGCCCCTCAATTGGAAATTTTATGACAAATTCAAAGGTGTATGACATTCCAACTTTGGACCATTATTTCCCAGGGTTTTGACACAAAAACCAAGTTTTTAATGTGTTTTTTGGGATTTTTGGCGATTTAAAAAAAAAATATATTTTGAAGAGTCTTTTTGCTGTAACTTTTCCAAAATAAGACCCAAAGTCAAAAGAGTTCCTATTTTGAACAGCTGGCAACCTATGCCATCCATCCCTGATCAACGAAAAACAATTAATTTAGTTTTGACAAAAAAACCGAATTTTGAAAAACGTTTTTTGAAAAATTTATTTATGTCCAAATTTCTGACTTTTTTGTAAGGGGGTACATCATCATTTTTTGCAGAAATTTGAAAATCTGAAAAAAATTTAACTGTGAATGCCAATCGATTGGAAATTTTATTACGAATTCAACGGTGTATCACATTCCAACATTTGAGCATTATTTCCCAGGGTTTTGACACAAAAACCAAAATTTGAATGTGTTTTTTGCGTTTTTGGCGATTTTTCAAACAAAATTATTTCTGAACAGTCTTTTTGTTGTAACTTTGCCAAAATAAGACCTAAAGCCAAAAGAGTTGCTATTTTGAACAGCTGGCAACCCACACCATCCATCCCTGATTGATTAAAAACAATTAATTCAGCTTTGACGAAAAAACCGAATTCTGAAAAAGATTTTTTTAAAAATTTATTTATGTCCAAATTTCTGACTTTTTTGTAAGGGGGTACATCATCATTTTTTGCAGAAATTTGAAAATCTGAAAAAATTTTACCTGAGAATGCCATTCGATTGGAAATTTTATTACGAATTCAACGGTGTATGACATTCCACATTTTGACCATTATTTCCCAGGGTTTTGACACAAAAACCAAGTTTTTAATGTGTTTTTTTGGGTTTTTGGAGATTTTCTAAACCAAATTATTTCTAAAGAGTAATTTTGTTGTAACTTTGCCAAAATAAGACCCAAAGACAAAAGAGTTGCTATTTTGAACAGCTGCCAACCTATGCCATCCATCCCTGATCGATTAAAAACAATTAATTTAGTTTTGACAAAAAAACCGAATTTTGAAAAACGTTTTTTGAAAAATTTATTTATGTCCAAATTTCTGACTTTTTTGTAACATCATCATTTTTTGCAGAAATTTGAAAATCTGAAAAAATTTTAACTGTGAATGCCATTTGATTGTAAATTTTATTACGAATTCAACGGTGTAGGACATTCCACATTTTTACCATTATTTCCCAGGGTTTCGACACAAAAACCAAGTTTTTAATGTGTTTTTTGGGATTTTTGACGATTTTTTAAACAAAATTATTTCTGAAGAGTCTTTTTGTTGTAACTTTGCCAAAATAAGACCCATAGTCAAAAGAGTTCCTATTTTGAACCGCTGGCAACCTATGCCATCCATCCCTGATCGATTAAAAACAATTAATTGAGTTTTGACAAAAAAACCGAATTTTGAAAAACGTTTTTTGACAAATTTATTTCTGTCCAAATTTCTGACTTTTTTGTATGGGGGTACATCATCATTTTTTGCAGAAATTTGAAAAACTGAAAAAATTTTAACTGTGAATGCCATTTGATTGGAAATTTTATTACGAATTCAGCGGTGTATGACATTCCAGCATTTGACAATTAATTCCCAGGGTTTTGACACAAAAACCAAGTTTTCAATGTGTTTTTTTGGGGTTTTTGGCGATTTTTCAAACAAAAATATTTCTGAAGAGTCTTTTTGCTGTAACTTTGCCAAAATAAGACCTAAAGCCAAAAGAGTTGCTATTTTGAACAGCTGCCAACCTATGCCATCCATCCCTGATCGATTAAAAACAATTAATTTAGTTTTGACAAAAAAACCGAATTTTGAAAAACGTTTTTTGATAAATTTATTTTTGTTCAAATTTCTGACTTTTTGTAAGGGGGTACATCATCATTTTTTGCAGAAATTTGAAAATCTGAAAAATTTTAACTGTGAATGCCATTCGATTGGAAATTTTATTACGAATTCAACGGTGTATGACATTCCACATTTTGACCATTATTTCCCAGGGTTTTGATACAAAAACCAAGTTTTTAATGTGTTTTTTTGCGATTATGTTGTAATTCAATCTACTTTTATTTTGTATGACATTCCAACATTTGATCCCATTGCATCCCAGGGCTTTAATATAAAAAGCGAAACTCGAGCTGTTTATCGTAACATTGTTAATTATTCAAAATAGAAACAAATATCAACATAGCATATGCAACACATCTTTCTAGCCCGAAAGCAGAAAGGGATTCTTCTGTGTTCTGCCTTGTGCTCACCATCTGTCTGGCGTCGAAATAAAATGATTTAGTGGCGAAGGCACGAACAATAAGTCTAAGAGCGACCAAAATGCCAGCAGCACATGGACGTGGTGTCCTGCAACCCAAACACCCTTTCATTCCCCGAACCCCCCACCCCGATTTCCCAAACTTCATACCATCCAGCAACTGAAATTATTGGAAAATTCATTAATAAGCGAACGGGAAATGGGAAAATTGCGCGAACGCAGCTAAACAACAGAAACGCAAGGCGACACAGAGCGCACTGAAAACAATTGCATAAGATGAAGAAGTTTTTTGCAATTTTTGTTTCTAATATTTCATTTTAATGCTAAGCAATTTAGTTATATAAAAAACTATAAAATTTGATATCATAGTTTATAATAAACAAAGTATCATAATTTATTGAAATATATTATTTAAAAATACATCCCTAATGTATGTATTAATATAGATCCACATTTATAAATCAACATTTATTTCATATTCAAAAAGGATCATGACATGGCATTTATTTAATATTCAAAAATTATTCTATCCCTTAACTGAATTTGTATTTATTTTATTATGCAAGAAATTAAAATTAATATTAAATATTTTGTTTCAATTTCGATCTATATTTTATTGTCTGCCTGGCAAATAAAATAGGTTTTATAGTTGCAAAAAAAGTCATGCATTTCCCCGTTGGAGATCCAAACGCAGTTCAGCTTCTGTTCATAGTTTTTGGGATATCCTTGATGCCACTTCAAGAATTTGGCTGGCAAGCCGGAGGCAAGTGATTGAAAGATGCCGCTTTTTTCCCGATCATGGATGCCAAGCCAGTAGTAGGAATTGGGATTGAGTTGGGCTTTGATGGCATTAAGCTCCGATTCATTTTGGATTGCCGCCAAATAGCCACCCATTTCACGACACGTGGCTGCTGCCTCCGTCCAAGTTTGAATACTATATGTTTCTATGTAAAAGAACCTCGAACCGATTTGCTCGAATTTCGGCGGTATAACTTTGGGATTCTTTTTGGAAAGATCTTTGTGAAGGGTTTTGTTGAGAAGCGCTTGTATCTTCAGAAATTGCACATCCAAGTGGGTCTGTAGGTCCTTCAGTCGCGTCTCGAGGTCCTATTTAGTAATCATCGCCTTCAATGATTCCCGTACTTCTGTGCTCTGCTCCCCAATGCCAATCACCTTTCTCTGGACTTCAGGAATTAAATCGATCATCGGTTGCACTTTGGTGAGACAATATGCGCCACACTGACTTGGAGGATCGTTCAGTAGACACACGGACTGGCCATTATCCTGGCTATCAGCCAAATTAAGGACCAAAACGGTACACAGAAAATAGCTTACAAAATGAAACATTTCTTTACTTTCAAGACTTAACCACTGAAGGCGAATGTTTCCAACATACTGAAATAATAATTTTGTTGAAGAGACTTTAAAGTCTTTAAAATAATAAGTGCGCATTTATATTAAAATATAATAAGTATTCTAATCGCATATTTTTTGTGGCTTGGCAAAATATGTCTTTGCTTAAAGATATTAAGCAGCCTAACAAAAAAAAACAATGCGTTTTGAAAACAGTGATTATGCGGTCGTTGCACTTATGACAAAATAAGTAATGATAAAATAGTTCATGTTAAAATAAGCTACTTTAAGCAAGTCATATTTTTGGCATTAAAATATGTATTCAAACTAATATAACTTTTCTCCATTTTCTTATGAAGGTATTTTTATATTCCAATAATTGCTTTTAATGTTTAAAATTTACAACAATTATAACCTAAAAATATATCAATAAACCTATGTTTGTTAAAATACTGTAAAAAGCTTCTTGTCAGAATTATTTAAAGCAATGTACTTCAAATATTTATACGAATAGAACGAATTTTTTCGCAGTGTGAGATGTCGGAAGCGGAGATGAGATGAGGATGCCAGATGGACAGACAGACAGTTTCGTTTAATTGCACCCACATGGACTGCCTCGCATGCACACACACACACACACACACACACACCCTCCACACAAACAGCCGCACATACACACACACACGCACACATAGGCAGCTTCTGTTTTGTGTTTAGGCTGCATGAATAATTGCCAAACTGGCTTCGCAGGCCGCGAGGTGCATTTTACTGGGGAAATTGAGAGGATGCGTGGGGGGCTATATGGTGCTTCAGGGACTACAGGGGCCACAGGACCCCACAGGATCGCACAGGATTGCCGAAAGTCGAAACGGCACTTAAATCATCAATGAATGAACGAGTGAAATGCGAAGCGGTGAAAGGGAATTGGGCAAATGAGCGAGCAGATGGCAAATTAACATGAAGAAAATACAGTCATGGGATGAAGACTTCCATAAAAACTGCGTACTTAAATACAGATGTATTTCATATCTTCAAATCTACGTTATTTGTGTATTAAATGCGCCCAACCACGTCATAATCACTACTACTCAAAAACGTATGACATTTGAAAACATAGAAAAATTATCATCGAATGAGCTTATAAAATAGAAATACTAAATTAGTTTTATTCTGTACCGAAATATTATACTTAACATTCTAATCGATCATTTAAGGGAAATATCTGCGAAATATCAATAAATAAGTAGGAAAACATGGAGTTAAATGCAGCAAACACGCGCCAACTTTTAATGCACCTAATTGGCTGAAGGCTTCCTACTGACCAACTGGACACGGACTACCAACTGCCACTGACCCAGACACGGAAAGTCCTGCCCCACTCAAGTGGGGCACCTCAAGTTGTTGCCACATTCTTTCGAATTTGTGGCCAGCTTTTGGCCCGAAGGCGTAGGGCAAAGGTCACGCGACCGCAGAAGTATCACAATCCCCAAAAGCTGACCACAGCAGCGGACCCGCTTCGTTTCGGTTTGAGGCGGTCTGGTTCTGCGTCTGACTCCGGGGACTTGCCCCCAACCCAAAGCCAAGGAATCCACAACTGACTACGTGATGCCACACGATGCACTTAAAAGAAAAGAGCCTTAAACAAAGTACCTTTTAATAGAAATTATAATGATCAGACACAATTTCACAAAAAACTATTTAAAGGAAAACAAATGGTAAGTCAATAATATTGCAGTCGAATAAAAATTGGTCAGCAACTGTCGTTAAATGTTGGGCAAAATCAATACCATAGCACTATAAATATAATTGAATAAATATAACTTAATAAAAACTAAAAATACTTAAAAATTTAGATAAAATGACTTAAAAATACTTTGTTTTGAAATTTAAAGGGGGTTATCAACGTTTTTAAAGCTAATTTTTATTATAATAGAAACTTTAGCAATAATTAAGCTTGCATAATTAAATTATCAATTAAATATAAATAAGAACCAAAGGGCAAAAAAGCTAGCATTTGACTTCGAAATTTGTAGAGTGTATCTTTGCCGCTCGACTGCAGATACTCCTCTATATATTTTATTTGGTTTTATTGATTTTATAAAAAGGTTATATCTATGACTCCAACAGGGAAAGCTGCTTGATCGGGCGGTAGATATATATATATACATATATAGAAAGAGGGGAGGGGAAAATTGGGAGCAGCCAAGTTGAGGCATTTTGGCTTTTAATTTCAATTTGACAAGCAAAACAGTTGGCACTTTTTCTCTCTCTTCGACTACGTGCAAATCGTTTGGGGAGTCTGGGGAGTTTTCCGTTTTCCGTTTTCCGCTTTTCCCGCATTTCCACTGCCACTTTCCGCCCATCGCCGATATATTCCCGTCCGCATTAGAGTCGCAATTGAAGAACTCGACGTTTTACAATAACTCACGGCATTTGATGACGGCTTCTGGCATTCCCTATCTTTCGGTATGACTGTAAGGTACGGTACGTAAAGATATGGCCGAAAATTCAACAAATTGGAGCTTTTTATGAACATATTTAAATGAAATATGGCTATATATAACCAGCTTTTCAGAACTGTTAATATAATTTAATGATTTACCTAATTTTTCGTGACTCTAAAAATCTTTATTTTATCGGAAAATTATCTACTTTAATTGGAGCTTCTTATAGAATATATTTAAAAATAAAAATGGCTATAAAATATAAGCTATTCAGAGCTGTTTATAGAGTTTTGTAAAATTTATATACAATTAATGATTTACTTAATTCTTTAAAGCTATAAAAATCGTTACTCTATTAAAAAGTTATTTACTTTAATCAAAACCATACAATTTATTTAAATTACATAGCAAGTTAAAACTAATGATCTAGAAGCTTAGAGGGTTGTTTAGTGACATTTCCCTTTTAAATAAATTTCCCCATCAGTTGGGAAATTATGAGTTGAGTGAAACGCACTGTCTGAGTTTTCCTTGGCCCCATGTACGTGCGTTTAAATCTTCGATAACTTTTCTGTCGCTACGTGACTAAAATGCAATGCGACCTATAGAGACTACCAAATGTCCAAATGGCTGGGATATGTGTGCACATCCCTCGGTTTATGTGTGTGTGTGTTTGTAGGATATGATTTCGGAATTTTCCGAAAAATGAACAAGCAAAGGGGCTTTTTCTCCAACGGGGGAAAGGAAAAGGCAAAGAAATGGAAAGAGAGGAAAAGGAGCTGGATAAACCGGAGTCGAAAGTCTGTCCCGTAACCTTTGTTCCTGCATTCCAAAATATATTCAGCTTTAGCTTTCGATTTAAAGTTGCCCCAGAATTAAGTGCAAAATGTCTGCAGAATCATAAAACATTGATTTTTAGTGTGCGGCTGCAGGATATTACATTCCCTTGTCGCCCAATAAAAGCGATTGATAAACGTGCGCAGGTGAAAGGTGATTAAGTGAATGTGAAAAGGATCAATGGCAGGACGATTGCCTTATGGAATGCCAAGTGCTTGTAAAGTTTAGCCATTCAAGTTTCCTTTTCACAGTCTGTGATACTGGAAATGTATCGAGAATTTGACCAACAATTAAATTAGTAGCATTATCCAATTTCAGTTTCACAATTATTCCGTAAATGTTGTTGAGTTTTACTTTTAATTACCAATAAAATTGCACAATTCCTTGTTTTAAATTTTAAAGCCTTTCCTATGTTTTTTTGGATTCACAACTATTTTGCTCAACATTTTAACTTCAAGCAATTTAGCTTTTTCCATAAACATTTTCCATACAATATGTATTTGAATGCATCTATCAATGTGGCTTTCTCATTAATTAAAAATAATTGTACTCTAATTGATTACATAATCAGTGAGGTATGCCACTATTTCAAATATATTTGTGGCTTGTTTATATCTACTATAGTCACTGCCTAATAAATTATACAAAGTATGTAAGACACATTGTGTACATAACACAAACAAGAATTAATTTAAATTGAACTTCTGTTTGCATCGTTTATCTAATCAATCAACGTTAGCAAATTATTATTTTGTCAGAGCCAAATTCCTTATTGAAACATGCACTTAAAATTCAATTTGGCAGCCAAGAGATAAATCATAAACATTAATTTAGAGCAGTTTGGAGTTTGGGTAAATACCACCAAAATGCAGCAGATTATCAATAGACCGATTTTGGCACTCGTGGCAGGCGCTTAAATCCTTTTGAATTGTGGTGAGGACATATGTTTGCAGCTAAAAAGGCGCACAACTTCCGTTTTTCGAATCGAACATTTTTCGTAGAAACTTTCCAACTTCCTAACTTGTTTCCGGATCCAAGGACCAAACCCCTTTGCCCCCGAAAAAAATGCTCTGGACACAGCTGGCCATTAAATGCAATGCTCTTCGTCTTTTATTTCTAGCTATCCTCCTTTTCTGATAAGTGTATTCACTGCCAAAAAGGTTTGATTTTGTTCAATACTTCTTAGCTGTTTTATGGAACACGTTGGTAATAATAGGGACATAGATATATGCAAATACGAAATGTTTTTTAAAAACTCATTCTTGTTAAACGACAAAACTTTATCAAACTTTACAAAATAAAATTGTTGTGCTACTTTGTTTAAAGTAAGAACGAAACAATTTTTTGAATTTTTAAACACAATCACGTTGCGAACTATTCCTTGACTTAAATAAAAATAATAGTGTTTTTTCCAGTGCATTTATCCTGGCCAAGGAGCAAAACTATTGAAGATGGCCTGCAGCAGATGTGGGTGTTGACATCTCTGTCCTTCCATCTGTTTGTGTGTGTGTATTTGGGTGTGTTTGTGTGTGTGTTGCCTGTGGGAAAATGTGCAAGGAAAATGCAATGACAAATAGGCGACAAAACGAAATGAGAAATATCCAAGGCGGAGAGAAAGGCGGAGAAATGAAGAAATAAAGAAATGCTCGAAGAAGGCAATGTTCCAGCTGAGATTAGAAAAGCATTTGTTCCAATCAAAAAGCCAACAAAAGGGAAACACAACACAGAGTGGGGGAGAGAGAGGGGGCTATGGGTGTGCGAAAGAGACGGGTGGCAAGGCCACCAAGGCGGCGTGTCCTTTGGCCCGGCCAAACAAAATGAAGGAACAAAGGACAAATGTGTGAAGATAAACTGCCGAGGCACGTGAATGTGGTTGACTCGCTGATGGAGGAGGATACAACTGGGGGGTGTTTGGACTTGCAAAATGGGTGAAAAGCGGATGGAGAACAAGTGAAAAGGGGGCGGCGTAGGGTGAGGGCAGGGCCAAGTTTCAATTAGTGTTGCAAAACTTAATTAAGCCATAATGGCCGCAGCTATTCCACACTTTTCTCAAGCCATTGCATAAATAACAGGGACAAAAAAATAAATGTGAAAGCAACTGAAAACAAATATGATGGAACCACTGCTACCATTGTTAATGGAAAAACAGCTGCAACACAAGTTCTTAAGTAACCAAAAAATAAATTATATAATGCTCTTCTTGCAAAAACCCAAATAAAAGAATAAATAACAAATAATATAAAGTAATAATAATAATAGCTGAATGATGTATTCCTGCAGCAAAAACAGGGTATTAGTCCGTCAGTCCAATCAATCGATAGATGAATGACCAGTTGACTGAATGACTGAGTGACTGGATGACTGACTGGGCGAGCAAGTCAATGGGTGAATGGCTGACTGAGTGGATGAGTGGATGAGTGAGTGGCAGCGGACAGGATGCGGCTGGCGGTGTCATTGGCACTCCTGTTCCCAGTCCCCAGTCCCCAGCCCTCAACTGCAACTGCATCTGCATCTTAGCCTGCTCCCATTGTTAAATGCATGAAAAATTGCCGACACGGCGACGGGATGCTTCAAGGATGTACGGTTGACTTTCGCCTCGGCTCCTCGGTGCCTCGTTGCATCGGTTCCTCGGACCAGGTGCCGTAACTCATACGACGCGTTGCCCGGCAATTTATGGCCACCGACTGCAAATGAACAAAGCCGATAGACACCTTCTCTCCAGACCTTCACCAAAATGTACTTAGAAAACAGAGATTATTTTAATCAGGAGTAATACTCGCTGCAAATTTATTAAATTAATTGCAGAGTAAATAAATTTTAAAGCAAAGCAATTGTAAGTTAAGTAAATTGCTAAATCAGTAAAAGCATACTACTGATTATGATAAAATATATTAATAACTATATTCAAAAATTTCTCAAATTTATTAGTTATAATAAATCGCAAAACATTTTTTTTCCATTTTTTAAAACACTTAAATTGCAACACTATACAAAAAAATTCCAGCATAATTTTATTATCTAAATATTATTATATTATTATTTAATTATTAAAATGCTGGCCAACATTAAGTTCCTCGTTTTATAAAAATTATATATTTTTTCCTGAGTGTAAGATGTTTTTTCTTGCCAATTCCACACAAATTAAATTACAAATGGGCAGGTGAGGAACAGAAAGGGGGTGTTGTGGGTGAAGTGGGCGTGGCAGGATGCTGCCAAGGATGTCGCCTCATCAGCTGCGGCATCCACTACGGTTTCCATGGTCAATCGCCCTTAATTAACCAAGCGACCAACGAATTAATTAGCTGTAATGCGAATCCTACACTGCTCCAAAATATGATTGATTGTGTAAATTGTAGTTCAAAACTGGGTTAAAGCTCTAAAAACAAACTGTTATTTAAATTTAGCAATGGGAAAACATTTTTTTAAATCTTAGATTGTGTTTTATGGTTAATCAATTCTATGAAATAACATTTTTTTTATTTAGAATAATTGCTAGCAATCACAATCATAAAATCTTATATTGACTTAAACAAATTTTAAAAGAAGTAGCAAACCTACTAAGTAAAAAAAGATTTAAAAGAATACATAGTTTTTCCTTCATGCTTATGCTTGTAAAAATTCTAAAAAAAATTAATAGCTGTCATAAAGCCCCTTTTGCAGACCCATTTTCAGTGTTTACCAGACAAGAGTCCCCCATTTTTTTGTTGCTCAAATCAATTTGCCTGGCCTAACACGCTGTGAACAATAGCGATTTGAGTTTAATTAGCGAAATCGACTGCTAGAAAGGGGATCGGGGAAATCTGGGAAATCAGGGAAATCGGGGAAATCGGGGAGCAGGCAACTCCACGGTCTTCGATGGAAACAAGGAGCCTCAGGTGGGACAAGAGCCATTTGCATTTAATGCGCCACATTTGTTCGTGTCTGTTCGCGTGGCCAACTCGATGGAAAGATGGATGCGAATAACGTTAAGGACTTAGCCTAAGGATGAAGGATTAAGTACGAAGGACCAAGGATGATGCTGACCACTACGCAGGGAAACTATGGAGATTAATTATGACTCCAGAAATTTATGACGCCCAATCTAAGCATATACATCATAAAAAATACAATACAATACATTTTACGAATTTTTTTTAGTGCAGTTTTTGAACAGTTGCAAATCATCATAAACAAATCATAAAAAATCATGAAAAATACAAATTAATGAAAACTTTAGAATAAAATTATTATTATATTATATTTTGAATAAACAATAATTTTAAACTGGTTTCAATTAATTATTTTGTATCTTCATTTTAATAATAGCGTAATAATACACTTTACGCTTTTACACTTACATTACAATTGCATACATTATTAAATTATGTTTTAGTATTCGATCAAATAGCAGTTATTAGTATCATGTTAATCCTCCCAATCGGCTTTACTTAATTGTCCATCCTTAAACGCCAATTTGCTATCAACTACATCCAAACCCAAAATCTTAAGAGAACAAAAGGTTAAAATCGGTGGTCTATTTTCGGGCTGCGTGTGCTAAATCGTCTTTGCGAAAAGAATGCGGGGGGAAATGTGAAAATTGAGGGCTCAACAGCCAAAAATGACTTAATAACCAATAAACTTTTGTTTTCTTTATTTGCAAATATAGCGTTAAATCATCATAATAAGTTTGCGGTGTGGAAAACGCCAACGACTACTTTGCGGTAATTGAAGTTTTTGAAATAAGTAAATAAGCGCCTTGTTTAGCAAGTGCCACGCCCCCTTCGAGCCAACCACCGCCCCCAATTGCTCATTGTTTTTGGCCACGACTCGGTAATATATCAGAGGTCAGTCCCAACTGTCTGACTTGGCTCGCTTTTCCACGCATTTCCCCCGTTTCCATGCCCCAAAAATAGCAACAAATAAAGTAAAGTAAAATTAAGTGCTTAAGAAACGATTGACTCGAAGAAATAATACTGTAGAAAATACATATTTATGAATTGATTTATTTTAGATTGTTTGTAATTTAAATGTTTCAATGAGAGTTAGAAATTTGTGTTTGGCAAAAATAATAATTAAGTATTTTATAAGCAAAATATAAATACGTAATATATGAATTTATCAAGATATTTTTGTATTTTTTGTATTTTAAACAAAATATTTACAGAACATTTTTGAAAGCTTTAAATTTTGTTTTAAAGTTTTTTATATAAAATAAGATAAAATCTAAAAAAACAGAATTGCAAATATTGAACTCTAAAATGGTTTTCAATTTAATTTATTCACTTTTTGTATAGTTTTATGACTTTTATTTCAAGTATAAATTATCTAAGAAAATCTGGCAAATATATATTTATACAAACTAATTTCCAGGATACGTTTGAAATAGAATATTTGTTTTTTGGTAGGTAGGTAGCAGGCATAATAAAAATATTTGCACAAAAGTTGAGGCCGAAAGGTGGAGCTGCGCTGATTGTGTGCGGCTCACGTAGTCGGACCGCAATAAATATTGATGAGCACACAAACACAACATTAAAACATTGTGCGTAAAACGGTCGAGGTCCTGCCAACAGGACCTTATATCCGCCGGCTTCCCCTAATTTGTCTGGCACCCGCAGCAACAGTTAAAGGCAGTAAAATTTAATGACAATAATAATGCTAGTCCAGGAAATTCGAGGACTTCGCTTTTATTTTTATGCCAATTGCTGTTTGGGCGTGGGCCTGGGGATTACTTCCTACTCCCCGGAAAGGTTAGATGCTAAGGTGAAAGCTTTACGGGAATGGCCGGGAAAATATATTAAATATTTACAGCCACAAAGAGGGGAATATGTCTTAAATTACACTCCAGTCAAATCATAGCAAAAGTGGGTGGTCTTATGTGTTTTAAGATGTGATACAAAAAGTCTTTTAACGAAAGCAGACATCTATAAGTTTGGCTATTTCTAAGTTTTCGAAGGCTTGCAAAACAGCGAGCCAAAAACTCACTTCCATTAGAAACACGATTCTGAAGTATTTTAATTATTTTCTATTTATTCTACACAAAATTTTAGATCCACCCTCGCTTTGTAGAGTAATTGAATTGACCCCGCTCAGGTGTGTGTGTGTGTGTTTGTGCTTAGGGGTTCATTTAGTTGGCAATTTATCTAATAGGTTTACACTCAATCTACGAGGCCACATGGTCCACCCTAGAAATGTTTCCAAATCAAATTGCACAGAAAAGAAGACGGCACTTTTTTGTGCTCCTTCAATTTGGCAGGATTTTCGAGAGTTTTCCCCTCTAAAGACATTACTGCGGAAAACGAGGGGAAAAGCGGCGGCGAAAAACCGGGGAAAACGGGGGAAATTGATAGAAGAGCTGGCCACAATTAATTTGCGGCCAGGCTGCAATTGATAATTATCGAAATAATTCATGTAATTGCCCGCGTTTGAACAAATCGAATCCCACAATCAATGTCGCCCCAACCGCACGCTGTGTGGCGACAGGAGTCTTCTTATTATGTGCACTGAAAGAAATATTTGGTTAATTAAATAGGGAGTGCTTTTTTTTTAAGCATCAGAGTATCAGAGTAGTAGAAATTTCCCAAAAAAAAAACATAGATAAAATCCCTAAATACACACATAAATAGATACTAAAAATATAGATAATAAAATCCCTAAAAACATTAATAAATAGTAATAATATTTATATTCATTTCTTATAAAGCCAACATATCAATGAACACTAGACAAATCAAAGTAACAAATAATTATAAGCTAACATACCAATGAACAACTCTAAATAAATATTGAATAATATATTTCCATTTATTCAGTTTTTTAAGTACCATATTTTTTAAACAATGCTTTCATATTTTCATACTAATTTTCCCCAAAATTTTAATAAATATATAATAAATGCTTACTTAATTTTTTTCCTGTTTATTGAACGGGGTGTTAATTTCAATTTCGATTAGATTCTGCCTTCTCAGCAGTTGCCCTAGTGATACAAGCGGTAATCATCGCAGGATCCAGCATAGGGAGTGTGTATGCGAAAAGTAAAAGGACACTGCCACACACTTAACATTCAACTTGCGGTCGGTTGACACTTGTCTCCGATGTCTTAACTAGAACATGAAGGCTAGATTAAGACTCAAAGTCCTCAAGTAACAGAGTTAAACATGATTGGTAAGTCGAATGTGTGAATGTTGAATGCCTTAATGAAACTAAAAAGTATAGAAGTTATATTATTCAGAATTCTTCAACACTGTCTGTAGTTTATTTTTAAGACACATTTGTAAACTAAACTTTCAGTTTTTTTTTTGGGAGTACTCTAAAAAGACATTCTATAAAATTACAAAAAAAGCTATAAATATTGTATAATTACAAATGGGTTTAAAGATGCATTACCAAATCTTAAAAACCAACTTAGGTTTTTCGTTGACATTTCATATGAGGCAAAAGGCATTTCCAACCTCAGTTGTGAAAATCTGCGATAAATCCGTCGGATGCTCTTCAATTTTTAAGCTGGCAAGTGCAATCCTGCGCCCCATCGCCCCCAAACCTTGTTTAAATGCATTTTGCAGCGTTTTACTAGCATTTTCCTCTCCATATGCGAGTGATTTTGCCCGGCGAATAAGGCAAAATAAAAGAGATTTCAGTTAACAAGTTTTAGTCTCTTCATATGCTTTGACAAATCCTTTGGCTGTGGCAAGGACTAAGAATGAAATTTGTCTTCGGACAGGACAATTGCTGGCTGAGGCGGCAAAATAAGGAAAAATAAGGAAAAATTTAGGGGAGCGGGTGGAGCGAGTTGAGCGAGTTGAAAAAGGCATTGAGTGGAAAGACGTGTTGGCCAAAGGGTCCTTTCTAAAGATGGGGGGGGAGGCTAAGGGTTAAGTGTGGCAGCATCAGGACAACATGTCCTTGCAGCACCAAATCCGGGGCTCTGATTACAAAGTAAGCCGTTTACTTTGCTGTATTTTGCTTTATACAATCAAGTTGCCACGAGGCCACCATAAATATAGTCTGCTAAAGGAATGAATAAAGTTTAATGGGATATAAGCTGCAAGATACAGCAAAAATAAGATTAGGAACACCTATATTTGTTGTGCTGGAGAGAACAAATCTTTTCATACTTAAGATTTATTTAAGTATCGAATTGATCGAATTTCTTACATTCATATTTATACTTTTAACAAATTGCAACAAGTGTTCTCCCAATTTAAATAGCCTGCAAACTTTTTCGTATCTGGCAAGTTAAGTAGACCTAGTTTAAGTCTGAGTTCTGCTGATTTAATCCACCTTTAAGACACTTTTGGTAGTCTTGCTGCTTATTGCGTTCCCTTGTCGTTATTTTCGATTTTTCCCAGTACTGCGAGTATCCATCGGCTTGGCGAACGTGTCACTTCCTGTCGCCGTGCATCACTGTCCCGCATCCTATCGGCGAAGAGTGCTTTGTTGTCCTTTTGTGACTTTATTATAAACAAATAGGAGTGAAAACTTCCTTGGCTCTCAGCGAGCTCCTATCGCCTGCTCACAGTGACAAGGCAAAGCACAGGATGCACACACAAGAGGAGTGCACTGACAAAAATGTAATTGTCTTAAATAGAAATAAATACTCTTTATACAAGATAGATGTAATATACAAGTATGATCGAAATAATATTTATTAAAATATAAAATTATACGAATTACGAAGATATTGATTGTTACTTAATGATTTGTCCGATATTTAATCAATATTTTTCGCTGTCAAATTGAAATTTATTAAAATATTAAATTATAAGAATTTGAAAATTGTAAAGATAAATTGCTCTAAAGATAAGGAGATATTCTTGCAATTAATCGATAGACACTTATCGAATATTTTATGATTAATTGTAATCGGTATATTGTCGCTGACATAGTTTGGTCGATAAACAATATTAGCAATAAGCCATAAAATATGGTCTTTTACAAGAAATACCCTTTGGTTAAACCCTTAGATTTTGCTGTAAAAGTAGTTTTCAGTGTGTGGCCAGTGGGCGGTGGCGGGGTACGCAGTGGGCGGGGCCAAGGCGCTGAGATGGTGCAGGGCAAAGCAAAATATTGTCGCCTGCAATAAATGCCAAGCATCCGCTGCGACAAGGAGAACCGGAGCGCCGACGGAACGACGACAGGAAGCGAGCGAACCACCAACCGCCATTATGAATGCAGCGCCATTTTGTTTTGCCCCCATCCGCTCTATCTTCCCAATGTGTAAGTGTGTGCGAGTGTGTGTGTGTGTATGTGTTATACTCCCCCCCATTGCGTACACGATAAATAATGCGACTTGGCAATTTTCATTGCCTGCTCCGGATATTATGTCTTTTTTTGGAGTCCCAACTTAAAGCCACCCGCCACTTAAAGTTATCTTAAAAAGTTGCCAAGATCTCTCAAGTCATATGAAATATTTTAGACCTGGCTAAATGATAAATTTATTCATAATCTATGGAATATTCTTTGTGCAATATGCTAAATTTATAGTACATTATTATAATTTACAAGTATGATTTTGAAATAAAGTAGAATTAAGAGAACAAATAACATAAATGATATTGCGCATACGCACCATGCTTCAATTAAATGTCCATAACTCGTACTTCTTTATCTTAATTTGAATGTACAATAAACAATCATAAGAGCTGCGCAAATATAAGGGGAGAACCCCTTTTCTGAAAAAGAAATCAGAAAAGCCGTGATTTGGGGAAATCTGTCACACTTCGCATCACTCATACGCCCCATCGGTTCATGCAAAACCCAGCAGCAAACAACTATGAATAAAAACAGCCCCCCCGGCCTTGTCATATCCAACAAGTTTAATTAAAACATAAACTAAGAGCATAAACAAATGAATAATTCACATTATGATGAGGTGCACGCCCCACGTGAAGGACCCTCTGCTGAAAGCCAAACCATCGAAACCAAACACTTATCCTGACCGCAACTAGACAAAAATTTGCATTAGTAACACAGAGCAAAACCAAAAAAAGACCCAAAAAATAAACCAACATGGAAGTGGGAAAGGAAACTTTTGGTTTTTGGTTTCGCTGGTGTGACTTTTATGCAAATGGAAAAGAGAAATATGAAATTTCGTTGCATAGTTTTGGGCGCGCATTTAAATTGGTGCGGATCAACCTTCTCATCCTTTATCCCCATCGTCCTGCACTTGCAGCATGCCTTAAAGGCTTTAAAAGCAATTTGTCTACAGTATTTTTTTGGCACGTGAAATATTTGGATATATTTCGCCACCAATATGGTGAGTATGCTTGGGTATATCGACACATTTCGAAGATTGTTTATAGTATGTGGGAATAATATTTAAATGATTATTGGAAACTAAACATTATACAACAAATTTTGGAAAGACAAATTTCTTATTTGTTATAGTTAATATCTTGGAATTGCAGGATATCTCCTAGTCCAGCCCATTCAGCCCAAGCTCAATTATTTATTATCCTTTTTTTTTGTATCATTGTACGTGGCCGTGTACACAAAAATATATATTTTTTAGTTTTTTGACGCGTGCGAATTTAATCAAAAGTCAAAAAGCGCACACACAACCTCCCCCGCCGCCCCTCTGATTTTCCCAAAGCTATCGCTTTCCCCCCCAGCTCCTCCACTTTTTCCACCAGTTTTCATTTCTCGTTTCGTGCGTGAGCCTCTGACCCAAATAAAAACAAACAAAAAAATAGCAACAGAAGTGGTAACTAAGGTGGGGACAACGCACAAAAAGACTCATCAAAAACTCATAAATTTGCAATTTTCGACACATGACAAAATAAATTGTAAACAAATGGCAAGCGCGAAACCCGAGAAAACTAACAAAACAACCAGGACAATAAACTTGCCTACCCATGGCCACATTTCCCCTTGTTTGTAGTTAATCAATGAAACAATGTGCAAAAAGGTGTTAAACGTAAAGTTGCCATGAAATTGGGACTCAGGCGAAGGTGTTCCTAAAACGATATGTTTTGTTGAGGAAAGATATGATTTTAAATAAAAATGAATAGAAGAAAAATAAAGAACATAAATTGTTAAGGTTAGAAACTGAAATGAGGAAAAATATAAATGGCATTTCCATTGTATTAAATTATCAAACGACAAAGGAATTATTTATAGTAATTCAACTTTTTTTTTATTGTAGCTTAGCAACTCAAATAATAGTTAATATTCTGTCTTAATCACTGTTGTATCATTATTAACAAATCTTAGCGGCACCTTTCGCATCCGAATGGATCCCACGGATTGATAAAAATAAACAGCTTGCATGGAATTGCATTGTAAAGCATTTCTCGACACTCTTCTTAAATTGAATTTAGCTTTGTTAAAAATTTTTTATACTAACATATACATACATACAAGTGAGTATAAAATACAATATCTCCATTGAGTCAGAGTTGCATACATACATATGAATTCACGACTCTCGAGCAATTTAATGACTTTTAATAAGCGTTAAGCGAAAAATCGTCGATGAGTCAGAGGAGAAAGAAGGGAACAGGGCATTTCCCAGGTAAATGACTTATAAACGTCACATTATACTCCAAAGAACTTAACTGATAAGCGATTAAAGGTTTTAAATTCCAGAAAGGGGCGAGAAATTCAACTTGAACTTGTTTACAAATTTTTGTAGAACTTTGAAGGTAAGTACAATTTTTTGTATAAGCTCAAGATTTATGCTAAAATCATAAAGCCATATTCTTATAACTCATAAATACTTATTAGTTGAGTAGATGTTACAGTTCTAAATAATTGAAGTTAAAGTATCTTTTGGTTTTTATATTGGAAAAAAACTAAATTTATTTTTATTTTAACATTAACTTTATATTTGGTTTAAGTCTTCAACCATATTTTGAGTTATAAAACTCAAGTTCAAATAAAAAGTATATCGACGAATTCGCATGGCTCACAAAATTTTTTATAAATCAATTTAAATTTCTTAACCTTTTGGCGTTGCACGCAGTTCAGTTCACAGTATCAATATATCATGTTTATCTACTCTTTTTGTAGAATCATTGGAGAGAGAAGAATTATTGTTGCTATTCTTTTGTGCCGTCTCTTTCTATGGCATGGCAACTTGAGAAGAATTGCGAACCGAATGAGAAATGGAAATTCGCAACTGTCTGGTGTTGATGGTTTTATTTTTTTTTTCTTGTTGTTGTTGACGTAGTTGAGGGCAGTTCATAAGCTTCGTTTCGCAACCGCAAAAATAGAAAACAAAAAAGACGGTACACTATGACAATACCCTTGAAGTAAGCAGTACTTTTAAAAGCTAATACCAGGCACCCCAGAAAAAAAATAGTGTAAATACATAAGTTAAACTATTTTTTAAATGCTTTTGTATTTAAATATTGTCTTAACAAACGAACAATCCAAAATACTTTCAAATTAAAGTATTTATATTTAAATAGTATTTTTTTATTACCTTTGAAAATAAAATTTGTACGTAACCTGGTAGTATTTTTTTTTATTCGAGTAAAAATAAGTAGATATAACATGAGAGAACAATTTCTATCTAAAACCGGGATAAAACGGCGTTGGTAAGTAATTAGCTTTTGGTATTTTATAAGATTTGCATTTCGCTAAAAATGTGGCAATGAACAATGAATACACCCTTGACCTACATCAATCCCACCCGTTGATACCCTGTAAAATGCATATGCTGGTATTATAGCAAGCGAACGGCAATAGAAAAAAGTTCAACTAATTAGCGCAAGTGACTTTTGAACGTTGTCGTCGCAGGTTTATTTTTATTTATTTTTTTTTTCAATTGAACAGCGGCATGGAGCGTGAAAATACTGCAACTACAACAATGACAGAACAATGTAGAAATATTTACCATACAACACAGTAATAATAATAATAAAAGCAATTAACACATTTTTCTTCGCCGTCAACCAGTTTTCATTTCGGGGGCAAAAGACGATTTATTCATTTTATTCGGAGACAACAAAAAATGTAGATCGTAACTAACTACACATAATATAGTACGAGTCTCCATCTTTATCGCTCTCCAGCAAAAGCACACGAACGTATCAAATACAGTCGTGTTCAACAAAGTAGTAGTAATAGTAGTATTATTTTCGAAAATTAAAAAAAAAACAAACAAAAAAATTTATCTCAATTTTGTTATATTTGTACAATTTTATTGAGAAATATTAAATGATGAGATCATACAGTGTTTGAATAAGTACAAACGAGAATATAAATATAATATTATTATATATTATTGAATACTTTTTCCTGTTATAATGAATATATGCAAATATAGTATAATTTTTGCATTGTTGATTGAAAGTAAGGTCTTTATTGCATATAACTACTATTGTTATACACCCAGCTGTACCCAGAGTGTTTGCTGTCTTTAATCTTTTTGAATTGAAAGAAATCTCGACGCGACTTGGAGGCTCTGCGTTTTTTGTGCCGGCGTCAATTTTTTAGTTCGAAAACGAATGCGGCGCGGTCAAGACAAAGGAATCGATTTCCAATAAATCGAATAACAACAGAAAATGTAGCGGAAAAATATACAAAAAAAAAAATTGTTAAATATAGAAAAGTTATTTCCAAAAAATTCATTTTATTTTATGTGTTGTGGAAAAGTGTAGTGAAACGAGGACAGGAGAGGAAACTGAGTGAAAAGAGCGGCAAATAAATGGCAAAAAGGTGATAAGTGATACTAGGGGCTTTGCTCTCTCTATCACTCTCTCAATAACCCTCCCTCTCTTATTTGTTCTCCCCTCTCTTTCTCATTGTGAAGGGCATTCCGTAAATATTTAACCGGTCATTATCAATTCACCTGATAAGCTTTGATAACAGATAAAGCGAAAAGTTTCGCTCTCTTTTGCGCTCTTCATATAGTTTTCTCATTCGCGAACAGCTGTTGGAGCCAACAACAACAACGACAATTAAGAACAAAGCTCAAAACCGCAGCAAAAACTACGTTAAACGCTTGAAAAAAGGACAAAAAGAAAAACAATTAAACAAAACATTTGAAAGTTGAAATAAATTTCAAATCACATAGAAGTCAATCCAAGAAACCGAAATGGGAAAAGATCGACTACCTGAGCTTTTACAGGTAAGTGAAGCGGCAATAAGAAAATATAGGATTTGTGGGCGGTGGGAAGTGTGGATGAGGTAACTGCTAATTACCTTGAGGCACAGTGGTTAAATAACATTTAATTAAGCGTTAAAAAATAAAAAAATAATTTGAAACGAGATTCCATTTTTACAAAATCCTACTACACGATTTTTTATTTAAATATTTAAAAAAAGCTAAGACTGAAATTTAAATTGTAAACAAATATTGAGAAAAAAAACAAATTGTGTTTTTTAGACAAAACTGTCGTTAGTAAAAATTACTAATATGTATTATTATTCTTTTATTAAAATAAATATTATTTTGAAATGTTGTTATTTAGCGTTGTAATGATGTACAAGTTTAAAAAATGATATCATCAAAAGTTCTCCCAGATTATTGTCACATCTGAAATGAAAATATAAAAATATTACCCTCCTTCTCTATAATCAAACGTAAGATATTAAAAGACAATATATATATAATTTGAATCATTTGATGACCACTGTTCTGCCGTCTCCTTTGCAATTCGCTCAATTTCTCACAATTTTGTGGCCGCTTTTGGCACTTTTTGAGTTGAGAACCAGCAAAGAGGGGTTCTCTATGGTATTTATCAGATCGGCCAGAGATAACGGCGATAATGTGGCCACACATCACACTTTCGGGGCACACACACACCCCACACCCATCTCACGTTCCCCTCCAAACTTTTAGCACTAAGTGAATTTCAGTACCGAAGTCATTTTTATTGTTCATTTACACCGCGCCAGATTGTGAACACACAAACGTAAATAAAAAAAACTCAACCAAAGTTGGTAGTTTCTATTTAGTTTTTCTCAGTTTTTCGCTGCAGTTCGTTAAGATCGCATGGACCCATATTGAATTTATTTGGGAATTTTTTTTTTTTTTTTTCGATTCCAGCGCTCGTTGACCACGAACTCAAACTCGAATTCGTCGTCCAACGGGTCACTGCTTTTGAACGTGTACAGTGGAACCACGGAGTTCATCATCAACAATACCGGCGGCAGCAACAATAGCTACAGTGTTATCAGCCAAACCAGCAACAACAATAATAATAACATTAGTAGCGAAGCCAAGGATCGGATCAGTTCGAAAATGGCACAGTATGGATCGAACGTGGACGATATACTCAATCCGGTGAGTTTAAAACAAGGATTTGGGATATATTTTAAAATCAACCAGTGATTTAAAATCATCGGTTTAATAATTTAAACACTGCTTTTAAAAGTGAGTTTTTATGAATTTACCTCTGTACTAAAACAATAAATTGACAACTTTGTTGGCTCAACTTTAGAGCCATTATTTTGTGAATAATTAAGTGCTGAAGCATTTTTTTTACAAACAATATTAATTTATATTTGAAATTATATTTAAAATTTAAAACTGCATATTATAAGTTTTCCATGTAGTATGTATGCATATCTGCAAGATACCCTTAAATCCGGAAAAGAGAAGCGTATAGATAATCATAACAAAATCCGTTAATATCCAGTTAAAAAGTATGACATTTACTCTCTATGAGAACTCAAGAACAGAGAGCCAGAGAACCAGAGAGGGAGAAAAACTCTTTTTTAGTGAAGGTTTGTATATGAATCAGCTGTATTACTCAACCTCAAAAACTCGTGATAAGTGTAGAAATGAACCTTTTCCATTGAGTATATTAAGTGTGTTTTGTTGTGGTCACGGGAAGTTGGGAGAGCTGTGTAGAGAGAAAAGTCCCCCCCACTTTGTTTTGGGCGGTTTCTCAACTTTACGTCAATGTAAACAAATATTTTGCACTTGGCAACCGGCAGAAAATCTTATGGAAATAAAAACAAAGACGAAACGAAGAAGAACAAACTATAGATTTTAATACTCTCATTTCAATAAACTCTATTAAAAATTAGAATTTTTATTTAATTTTGTTTTTATAAATATTCTAGTACAACAAGATTAATATATATTAAAACCGCAGTTTTAAATGTTCTAGGTATTTACTATCAAGAACATATCTAGCACCTTTTTAGAATTTTGGATTCATAAAAAAAATGTTAATTTCTCTAAATCTATAGAATTTATAAAATAAAAAAAGCTTTATTAATGGCTGGCTGGAATACATATAATTTTAAAAGGATTTTTTTTACATTTTAGTTTGAATTAGTTTGAAGACACAGATATAATATAATCTTTTAGAATCATATACCAATGATTTTGGAGGCCCATCTGTATGCCTGATTATAAGCTTTTTTAAATATATAAAAAATAGTTAGTATATAAACTTTTTCGTTTTTAGTACACGGAGATTCGACAACAACTCGCACAGATAGCCGCCAATTTTGAGGCGATGAACCGCATGTCCCAAACCATCAATCTGCGTACTTTCAACGGTGAGAATGGGGTTCCCAAGAAATAAGATTGGTTTATCTATAATACTTAGCCTATTTTCCAGAGAACGAAATGGATGAGCTTCAAAACAAGAACCTGAGGCTGGGCAATACGCTGATGACGAGATTCAAGGACTTCAAGACAAATCTGCCGAAGGAAAACGATTACAGTTTGGAGGCGAGGATGAAAAGGACACTCTTCTACGGCCTCCACCAGACTTTCATAAATCTCTGGCATAAAAACGAAATATTCCTACAGAACTACGAGACCAAAGTCAAAAAAAATCTGAGACTGCATACAAAAATCAGTAAGATTGCTCAGTAAATATATATAAAGTTATTTGATTTTTTTTTAAATAAGCACTTTCCTGTTAAACCTTAAACTTAAATGTCAAGCGATTTTGTTTTTAATACTTATTCATCCTTTTAGTTAACTCAGAAGCCAGCGAACAAGAAATCGAGTTACTCATCGAAAACAAGACAACCAAACTCTTTGTGGATAATGTAAGTACATAACAAACTGCGGGAAAAGAAAAATAACAATAGCAACATCTGTTTGATAATATCATCACCACTTAGAAATGTTGTAAACATATGTGCAGAGTAGATTTAAAGTTTTGATTTCTATAGTAGGCAACAATTAAAAATTAATTTACGTTTACTTATTTTGTTCCTTCCTTAGAACTTTAAATTTGTTTTTAGACATGTCATTAATTGAAATTTTTCTTAAAGTTTAATTTTTAAGTTTTATTATGTTGAATGCAAATTTATTGGTTTTTTAAAGAAACATTGTTTGATAATAATTAGAGTGGTCCAAATTTGTATTAAAATGTCAGGAAAAGAATTTTTTTAAATGCATTGGATTCATAAATGTTTTTTAACTGGCATTACGTATCGTATGAGTAATTTTACGAGAAATTTGAGACCTTTGCGCCACGACTAAAACTAGAATAAAATGTTTTGCTTTTCGAAAACATTTTTTGAGAATCACAATCTACCGTGAGAGTACAATTTTTTTTGCACAACTCTTATGTGCATTGATATGTATTTTCAAATATAATATTTTAATTTAAATTACATTATTTTATTTTCAGTTCCTGCAGGAGACTGAAAAGGAGCGACAGACGCTACGCGCAATGATGGATAGGTTCAACGAGCTGCGCCGCCTGGAGAAGTCCATCGAGGAGGTCCACGCCCTGTTCATGCGCATCCAGACGCTGGTGATGGAGCAGAGCGAGGTGATCCAGCGGGTGGAGTTCCACGCCCAACAGGCCACCCTCCACGTGGACAAGGGGGCGGACGAACTGGACCAGGCCGAACAGCACCAAAAAAAAGCGCGCAAGGTGAATAAAGTCTCCCCAAGTCCCCAAGACAATCGCAAATTCAAATCAATACTTCTCTAATTGCAGAAAAAAATAATGCTCATCTCGATACTTGTGGCCGTTTTGTTAGTATTACTCTTTGTTGGTATTTATTTGTGATCCATATAAGACAATTTTAATTTTTTTTGCTAATTTTTAAGTCTTTAATCTAAGAAAATAAACTGTAAAACAAATAGAAACGGGATTACGTTTTCAATGACTTCTGTGATTTGTCAACTGGTAAGCTAAAAATATTTTGCTATTTTAAAAATATATTTTTATAATTTCCCTAAAAAAGAATGAAGTCATTATCATTTAACATTTCTTAACGGTTTTCTTCAATTCTTTAGCTATCAAAAAGCTAATATTCTTAAGATGTGGCAAAAACCATCTATATTTAGCTTGAAACTAGCCAATAAATGTAAGCTATATGGCAAGTGACTAGTTACTAGCTAGACCTAGCTAGAAAAGAGCTCGGTAGTCAGAACTGGGCGTAAACAAAACAAGTTAACAGCACGAATTTCACTGTTAACGGTCCCCCGTTAGAGATGGCAAAACATGGATGATGCTCTGCCCAACATCGCCAGTGCCGATGTTTTGAAATCATCGATGAGATTTGGCATCGATGTCCACCTCTAATATAGCATTTTTAATATAGCCATATAGCACCGATTTTCCATGTCCGATTTTTAGGTGAGTGCCCGCGGGAGCCAAGCAAATGTTCGGGCTCGTTACGGTTTAGTGAAGGAGCAATCCGTACGCACGGTGCGGCAAGAATACCAAACAATCCGCCACTCCGGCGGCGGCGAGCGCCATTTATGCCCACCTCTCCCCCAAAGACTACGCAGTTTAATTGGTATAACCATTGGTAATCCTGTCCAGGCGACAAGCGGTTGTGGACTGGCCAACATGGAGGACCTGTGCAAGCCGCCGCTAGCCGTTCCCGTCGAGGAGCCCTTGCCAAATGCCAATGCCAATGCAAATGCAAATGGCAAAGGAAGTGGAGGTGGAGGTGGAGGTGGCCAAATGCACTTGAAGACGATCCAGCTGCCCAAAGAGGAGGAGCTCCTCGGCTCGGTGACCACGCACAATTGCCCGGGAACGCGGGCCAGTGCCCGGGTCATCCAGAAGATGAAGCAGGACCAGACGCGACCGATGACACCGCCGCCCAGCGAGCGGGAGGTGAGCAAAAAGGAGGAGAAGGCCGCCCAGAAGACGCCCAGCCAGCTGAAGACGGGCAGTGGGAAGACCACCTGGACGAACGTGGAGCGCAACTGCTTCTTTGACGCCCTCAACGAATTCGGCAAGGACTTCGAGGCGGTGGCCAACTGCATCAATGCCAAGCTGAAGCGCCGCAACGCCAGCAGCGACTACAGCTTCAAGACCAAGGACCAGGTGCGCCAGCACTACTACCAGACCTACCACAAGATCTGCAAGTATGTGCGCTACTCGGAAGGTAAGCCAGCTCCTCCAGGATTCTTCTAGTCGCCCCCAAACCATCAAGCTTTCGTAAATTGGGTCAACAAATCAAAAAGTTCTGAAAGGGAAACATGCAAAAAAAAAAGCATTCGCAGAGGTTCTCCTATCAATAATGATCCAAAACTTGCCATATATGTAACTTTCAAATGAATGAACTTATTAAAGTTATATTGGTTTTGAAATGAAAGTTGTTAATATGGATAATCAAGGTAAATTCTAAGAATTAATTAAATACACAACTAATACCCTGCTTCCTTGTTAAATGCCTTTGCCTTTTAAATGGTTTTTAATAGGTGATTGACTATAAAACCCATGATATTAATGGAACAAATACAACTTTAGATCGCATTACTGATGATTTGTGTACTTTTCAGAGCTGAAAAAGCCCGCCCAGGAGTTGTACACGCTGATCAACTACGGCGAGATGCGGCGCAAGCTGCAGTTCCTCACCGAGAAGCACTTCATGAAGCTGAAGCAGCTGGTTTACCAGGGCCAGATCACGGTGCGCTGCAAGGGCAAGAACATCCGCATCAAGACGCCGTCGTGCAAGGCGCTCCGACGCCTCAATCAGCTGGATGGTGAGTCTAAGGTCTAGGGTCTCCCCAAAATATCATTGTCTAATGACAACTGGTGGCCAATCATGAACAGATTCCCTTGAGGACATACGGCTGCCCAGCAAAGTGGAGGTGCTGGTGACGCCCGCCAACATGGAGGCCTTCGGTCGGGTGCAGTCGCTGGCCCAGAATCCGCGCGGCAGGATCATAGTGCCGCTGCACAAGAAGCTGATCGGCCTGATCAAGACGTTCGAGTTCAAGTGGCGCAGCGCCGACCAGCGACTGCACGAGGAGAAGGCCGTCTTCACCACCGTCGCCGCTGCCGCCGCCGCCGCCAATAACAACAACGAACCAGAGCCGCCGCCGACGACGACGACGACGACTACCAGTGCCGCCTCGCTGGACCCATCGCTGTGCTTCCAGCCGCGGCCGGGAGTGGCCATCCACCGACCGCTGCTCAGCATCACCGCCTATCTGAGCAGCATCAACATCTGTCTGGGCGCCTACGAGGAGCGCATGGGCTTCAAGGTGCGCAGCGAGACGCTGGGCAGCCAGCCGTTCATTCCGTCGGCGGCCAGCAAGCGACCCCGCACGGAGAGCGGCTCCGAGAAGCGTTCGCCGGAGGCCAAGAAGTCCAAGTCGGGCGCCAGTCCGCCGCTGGAGAAGAGTCTGGACGATGCGCTGCCCTTGGAGGGCAACCTGTTGAAGCTGGAGAGC
The DNA here is from genome assembly GCF_018152505.1 of Drosophila elegans. Classification (NCBI taxonomy): domain Eukaryota; kingdom Metazoa; phylum Arthropoda; class Insecta; order Diptera; family Drosophilidae; genus Drosophila; species Drosophila elegans. Next base: position 5,879,775 of record NW_024545513.1, read on the forward strand.
AGCAGCGGCGATGAGTTGGGCGAGGAGATTCACGAGTTTCTCGGCGACATTGTGGAGGCCACGATTCAGACGGTTCAGACGGCTCTTGCCCCCGTGCCCGCCGATGACCAGCAGCCCGAAACGTTGGCTGATCCGGCTGCACCGACAGTGGCCAGCGAGCCGGCGCCACCGGCACCTGCCACCCCAGCAGCTGGTCCGCCGGCCGCGCGCTCCAAGCGCAAAGAAGCCAAAGAGGCGGCGGCCGCGGCCACGGCGCGCAACTTTAAGCCGCTGCTCAGCGACGAGATACTCAAGCGCATACGCAAGGGCTGGACGGAGGCCAATGCGGCGGACATCACCATTGGCGACCTGTACGTGGTCTTTGGCCAGGACTCCAAGCTGGAGCTGGAGTACTTCTGGTGCGAGACGGAGAGCAGTTCGCTGGCCGTGGCAGCCAGCAGCACCTCCTCCACCTCGTCGTCGGTGGCCACGCAAACGGGCAACAGCCAGGCGAGCAGTGTGTCTTCCAACTCCAACTCCTCCTCCGTCGTGGCCGCCGTCTCGTTGCCGTACAATCCCAACGACTGTGATAGCGTGGAGCGCGTGAGGGCCGTCACCACATCGTCGGTGGGCAACAAGCTGAAGCACCTGCTGCTGGTCGCCAATCTCAGCGAGCGCGTGCGCAAGCGGCAGTGCACCTGCGGCCACACCTGCGACCGCAAGCGGGACCTGACGAGCAAGGCGCAGCAGCTGGCGGAGGCGGCGGCCGCCGGTGGCGTCATGGAGGGCACCTTCCGCACCCCGATGCTGCCGGTGCGGCGGCCCATAGCCAACATCATCGATCCCGTGCGCCAGCTCTCAGCGGTGAGTACTGCCCGCTATGGATTAAGGGGGTGTTCTGGTCGAGAAGCCCAAATTTTAGGCATTTTTTTTTTTTTGAGAGTTAGATAAAGAATTGAAAAATATGCACAGGTTTTTTTAATGGTTTTTATTGGCATTTTAGGAATACAAAAAAATATTAAATATTATTTAAATATTTGCCGAGATATGTGGATCGGGGTATTAAAATCGCTGCGTCCTGGTTGACCGCATTACAACCCTTGTAGAGATCGGAAAGCAAAATCTATATAAGTAAAGAGACCCACATTAAAAAAATAATAATTTAAATTAACAACAACAAATTTTTGTTTTTTTTACCAAGATCGAAAACCTTTTAGAATTTTTTAAAAATACTTATAGTCAAAAATTTTTCAAGTCCCAGGCAGACGCGATAAAGAGTAGTATAAACAAGATATATACCAAATTTCGAAGGAATCAGTTCAGTAGAACTTGAAATATCATATCAACCTTCTCAAAAAAAAAAAAAAATAGTTTCGAGAAAAACGCATTGAAGATTAGGAAACATTTATAATGGCTCGGACGCCACGTCCAATTCGAATTTTGAAAAATCCTTTTAAGATCAAAACTTTCAAAATATGAAAAAAAAAAAAATCGTTTCTTTTCTTTAAATTTCTATACCAGAATACCCCCTTAAATCCCTCAACTCAATCACTAATCCCCAAATCTATACGCTCAGCTCACGCGCCAGAAGATGAGTCGCCAGGTGCTGGTGCAGCGTCGCCTCCTGCCCCCCGCCTCCATGGGCGGTCGTCCGTACGATCTGCTGAGTGTGCGCCAGCTCCACAGCGGCCTCTTCGAGCCCATCGAGCGCCTGGGCGACGGCGGCGGCGGCGTCGGCAGTGCCAGTGGCCTCGGCTCATCCGCATCCGATGCCAGCGGCAGTGTGGTGATGCCCCCGCAGTACCACCAGCAGCAGGTGCACCCGCAGGCGATGCAGCAGCTCCTCGACGAGGGATCCGCCCAGGGCGGCGCACGGGACATGCCCAATCTGGACTTCTGTGTGGCCACCAGCACCACCGGCGGTAGCGGCGGCGGCGGCGGCGGCAGCAGTTCCCTGACCGAGGCGGTCCAGGATGAGAGCACAAGTAGGAAGATCTTTGTCTAAGAATGGTTTCGGTTTTGCCTTTGAGTTCACATCATCAATCGAATTAAGCACTTGTCTGGGCAAAGCCTACATTAAATGCACTTCTGTATTGCATACCATTATTTTGTTTGGTTTTTGTTCACTTTTTAACATATTTACAACCATGTAGATGCTTAGGAGCCAAGCTTTGAATCATTTATCATAATATTTCGCTAGTAAAATATTATCTTTTCCCTGGCAGCACACAATTTAAATGTTTTTTATATGGCATTTAATTATTGATTTAGTTTTTCATCAATTAAATGCTTAATCATTTATATTATTTTTTCGCATTGCAATGTTATCTTATTCCTGGCAGCACAAAATTACTTCAATCAATCAGATTAATATTTTGCCAGCATTATTTTGTTTATCATTAAATGAATTTTTCTTTAGTACATTAGAATTATTTATAATATTTTTTTCTGGTAGAACACAATTTCTTCACATCATTTGAAAACATATAACGAATTCATGTTTTTATCTTCTGTCTTTCATTAAATGCAATTATATTGTTTGTTTATTCATATTTAAACATTTTTACATTTAATTTAGTTAGATATTTGGAATATTAAACCTTTAATTTCACTATTACAATGTTTATAAATCATTCAGCAACAAGAAACGAATTCGTGCTTTTAATATTTGTCTTTCATTGAATTAATTTATTTTGTTAAATACAATTTTTCTGTTTCTTTATCTTTAAACTTATTAACATTTAAATTAGTTGACTATTTAGAATATAAATCTTTTAATTTCACTATTAAAATGTGATCCTTTCCCTGGCAGCGCAAAACTTCTTCCACGGCAACGTGAGCCCGATGCACTTGCTCAGGGATTCCACTTCCAATGCGCGCTGGCTGGAGGACAACATCAATGACTTCTCGTTGACTTCGCTGCTGGGGCATCTGGACGAGATCGATGCCACCCGGGACATACTGGTAAGGCAGCCCTTGTTTTGGCCACTCCTGCTCGATGATGAAGAAATGGTGTTCACTTCTTCTCCCTCTCGCCCCCCAAAAGGATCCCTCGTCGAGCATGTCGGTGATCAGCGAGAGCAGCGTGGACTTCCGGCACAAGTTCCAGGAGATCGCCGCCCTGCTGCAGCAGCAGGAGAAGGATTAGCAGTGGCGAGGAGTCTGCCTCGTTTGTTCACACAGATCCGGAGATCCCTGAGAGGACGGGGCTATCAGCTATCTACTATCAGCTATCAGTTATCAGCTATCAAGTCTCATGTCCCATGTCTCAGTCTCATTTTTATTTAACTCACTGATATTATTGATCATCCCACATGTTATATGGATTAAGATCTGTTTTTACGCGACTCCTTGTGATCTATTCTCATTTTATGTCTGCCAAGTATTAGCAAGCACTCACATTGTCTAAACATATATATATATATTGATATTTATTTATGCATTAACTTTATGTGTATCCACGCGATAGAACGCGAAGGCAACTGCAACTGCAACTGCAACTGCAACTCCCATTTTAATTAATTCTCAGCCCCTATGTTTGTCCATTCGCTCGCACACTCGTTCCGCACTCCTCTAATTGGTTTCTCAGCATGTAAGATCGGTTCAGCATAGTTATTAAGCATGGGAAACACCAATCCCAATCGAAACTTCCAGTTGTATGATAGAGATTCTCCGCATGAGAGGCAACCAAAATCCCGAAACAAGACTCGAAAGTTTTACAAGTCGGGGAAATGTTTTTCCCTTCCACGGCCCCGCCCCTTGTTAATATATATAATATATATACAATACATAATTAAGTTGAGAGCAGAGGAACAACATTTAATCCTAGAGCGTATTTTGTGACAGTAACACTCAAAACTTGTTATTATACAAAGGCAAATACCGAAAATAAAAGCAAACTAAACTAAAAACTTGACTTTTTATTCTCTCTTTTCTATGGTTTAATGAAGCAAGGGGAATTCAAATAATTGTTGGTGACTTTTAAATGGACGGGGAATAATTAAAAGAAATTAAATAATTTAACATATAACATACTGTTTTTTGGTGTCGCATTTTAAAAATATAAACTAAATAATAATTTTCTATATGAAGAGATATTCAAATATACACAAAATTAAATACTAAATTATTTATGCTTTAGAGAAGCAAGTGAATTTCGTTTACTTCTTGGTTATTTTACTTTAAAAGTGACTTAAGTGAACTGGGAATAATCCAAAATAATTAATTCTTATTGAAAATTAAGAACAAACATTAAGCATCTACAGTTTTTCAGCAAGCAACCAGCTTTTTGGTGTCGAATATTAAACATAGTTATAACAAATTAAAAAGTAACTATGACCTAATAACTATTCTGTTTATGAAGAAGTATAGAGATATATACTGAACTAAGAACTAAGAATATTTATGGTTTAAATAAGGAAGGGGAATTCGATTGTTGGTTATTTGACTGTAAAACAGACTATTAAATGGACAGGGAATAATCCAAAAGAAATTAAATAATAATATAATCCTCTGTGTTTCAGTAAGATGCAACTAATAAAGTAACTATTAACTAATTAACCATTCTGCATATAAGGAGATGTACGAGGTAAAGTCTAGGTCTAAGGATCAGGTCTCTTCGTGGCTGTCCAGATGCATGTTCAGATCGTCCTTCTTCCGCTTCCTGCCCTCCTTGTGCGACTGCAGGTGGATGCCGAGGGAGACCTGCCGCTTGAAGGACTTACCGCACTCGTCGCAGCCGAACGGCCGATCGCTGCTGTGGACCAGCATGTGGCGGTTCAGCTCGGAGCGACTGCCGAAGCTGCGCTTCTGGCACACCTGGCAGTGGTGGGGCTTCTCCTGGCTGTGGCACCGCTTGTGGGCAATCAGGTTGCTCGAGTACCGGAAACTGCGGCCGCAGATGTCGCAGCCGTGCGGCTTCTCGCCCGTGTGGGTGAGCATGTGCTTCTTGTAGCCGGACTTTTGGGTCAGCCGCTTGCCACAGAGGCTGCACTCGAACGGCTTGATGCCGCTGTGGATCAGCAAATGGGTGCGCAGCGAGGAGGCCTGCCGGTAGACCTTGGAGCAGGTGGGGCACCTGTTCGGATTGTTCGCATTGTGCAGCGTTACATGGCCGTCGTGGGCGTTGCGCGTCTTGAAGGACTTGCCGCATATCTTGCAGGCGTACGGCGTGGCCGTGCCATGCAGCTGCATGTGGTACTTGAACGAGTTGTTGGTGCTCAGTTGCTTGCCGCAAATCTTAAAAAACACAAGAGTTAACCACCTTTTATGGTCACATCTGTTTAGCCAACCAACCTGACACTGCAGCGAGGGATTATGGGGTTTCCCTTGCCGGCTCCTGCTGGCCAAAAGCTTCTGCATCGCCAGTGGTTGCTCCTCTGGCTCCTCCACAATCTGGTAGAGATCGTCGCCAGCTTTGGCCTGCAACTGGGACTCTTGAGGGCTGTTTTCTTGTCCATTGTTAAACGGACCATGGAGTTTTACATGGTTCTTGAAATTCCGGTTGCTGCTCAGTTGCTTGCCACAGACCTTCGATTAGGAAAACACAATTAAAAAGCTTTCTTAATACTCCTCATGCAGCCAACCCACCGGACACTGTAGCGCGGGATTAGGACAGTTCGCTCGCTTTCCGTTGGTGGCTAACGCCTTCACTACAGATTGCACCGGCTCATCCACAATTTCATAGAGATCTTCACCAGCTTTGGCCTGCAAAAGGGGCTCTATTTGGAGGGTTTCTCCAACGCTTTGCGGGCAATGGAGCCTTAAATGGGACTTGAAGGTTCTGTTGCTGCTTAGCTGCTTGCGACCGACCTGCAGAAAATGTAGATACCATTAATATCTGTTGGTAATTCTCGATTTAGTCAAACCCACCGCACACTTAAGCAAGGGATTGGGAGTTTTAGCTGGCTGAACTTCCTTGGTTTTGCCTCCCAGTCGCAGCACTTCAATGGTGTGATGCTGCTCCATCTCTGCGATTGCCTCCTGGGCCTCCAACTCCAGATCCAGCCTCTCTTCCTGCAGAATAAGCTCCATCTCCTGATCTGCCTCCAAGTTCAGGTGTTCCTCCTCGTTTGGGCTAGATTCCTCTTGATTTTTCAGCTCCTGCTGGGGATCGTCTGCCATTTCCTGGTCATCTAGGTCAAAGATAAGGTCCTCGTTGATTTGAGGCGACTTCCCAGCCTTGGTATTCGGTTCATTGTTTCTTTGGTTGCGGCAAAACTCCAAATGACTTTGTCTTAGAAGTTTGTCCATCTGGTGGACCCTCCGCTTGAAATCCACCGCCAGCCATAATGTTTCCACGCATCTCGGGCAAATGTGGTGGGGCAGGAAGAGCTCCGTCTCCAAGACCTCCAGGCCGGTGCAGAACTTCAATATGTTGGCCAAAGTTGTTAGTCTTCCGGAAACCAAATTATCAAGTGGCTTGAAAAGGGGCAAACAGAGTGGTGATGAAATGTGGCAAACGCGGCACAGGGCGTCCATTGGGGATTGGGGACGACTTGGCAAGGGACTGCCCAGCAGCTCCATCGAGTCATCCAGCGACATGGCTGCCCTTGGTAAGACTGCCATCAAAATAAAACTGATTTAAGCGTCTTAATTTGCCAGCTTATTTTGTTGTGGTTGTTTGCTTGCAGCTAATTGGCAACCAGTGTTGTCAAATGGTTTCGGCACTCAGCTGACGGACCAGTGTTGGTAGGTACAAAAGCCCAAGTCAACCACAGCAGCTTAAAAAAAGCTACATTTGTACGCAGTTCATGACAAATTAAATATCACTGAGATAGTGGTCAATACAGGAAAAAATGTTTTTACTAGGAAAATATCGACATTCTTTACATATACATTTTTTTTGAGCAGCCCGCAAAACTTGTTTAAAATTTATTGTGCACAGTCTGCATAAAAGCAATTGTTTTAACGAAAGGTCACAAGACTCAACAATATACAAAAGAAAACAGCCAAATTTGGCTTGCAAAACTGCAATTCATAGCTGGCGCGCACCACGTGCTAAATGTACTAACGCCTTCTGAAGACAGCCAAGCCAAAAAAACCCTAACGCCATCACCGTGCCGGTGCGAGGTCGAAATTTTTATTGGAAATTTTGTAAGAAAAAAGTCGCGGCGAGCGGGCAGGACTCGTAACCAGCGCAAGGACACGAAATCGGGAAGGGAAGGGAAGCATGACCATGGCACCGGCCACCGTCCTCCAGATGCTGCGCAGCCTGAGCACGCCGCACATTCTCACCCGAATCCACCAGCACCGCGCATTGGGTAATCACCACCATAACCAGCTCCACCGTGCTGCATCGCGGCTATCCCACTCCACATCGCTGCCAGTGGCTCCTCCGTCGCTGTCCCCGATCCTGCACACTGCCCGCGGCTACAGCAGCAGCAGCACGGCCAGTAAGTGATCCGCTCCAGAAGCCCACCGAATGCCCCTCCAATCATGTGTTTTTTTCCCTTCGACAGAACAGGAAACTGGGGGAGCCACCGAAGGACCCGCCGCAAATGCCCCGCTGCTGGCCAAACTGTTTCCCCAGACCGCTCCGGAGGTGGACAGTACCGCCGAGCAGGAGCGCCAGAAGCGCGAGGAGGAGGAGGCCAAGGAGAATGAGCGCGCCTGGAAGCGCATGAAGCTGGGGTAGGTTCTCGCCAGGACTGGGATCTGAGAGGGTGTACAATGGGTTATGCCCAAGCCATCCACCACTTCCCCCATTGCAATTACTTACCCAAAATTGAAACCCCTTCTCCGGCAGCTTCGCAATCTTTGGCGGCGGCGGCGTGGTCGCTGGCCTGTGGGCCGTCTACGAGTTCGGGAAGCCCGAGGTGGATCCCAACGGGCAGACCATCGAGGACGAGTTCACACACAAGCCGCTGGTGCAGCAGTATGTGCAGCGCATGTGGAAGAGCATCCACTACTACCAGCGCATGATCCAGGAGCCGTCGCGGGCCAAGCTGCTGCCCGATCCGCTCAAGCCGCCGTATGTGCAGCCGCGCTACACGCTCGTCCTGGAGATGAAGGATGTGCTGGTGCACCCGGACTGGACGTACCAGACCGGCTGGCGCTTCAAGAAGCGCCCGGGCGTCGATCACTTTCTGGCCGAGTGCGCCAAGGAGTTCGAGATCGTTGTCTTCACTGCCGAACAGGGCATGACCGTGTTCCCCATTCTGGACGCCCTGGATCCCAACGGGTACATCATGTACCGCCTGGTCAGGGATGCCACGCACTTTGTGGACGGGCATCATGTGAAGAACCTGGACAACCTGAATCGCGACTTGAAGAAGGTTCCATTACGCCGCTATCCCCCGTTTTGCATTGAAATCTCTAACTGAACTGAGTTTGTTTTAGGTGATTGTCATTGACTGGGATGCGAATGCCACCAAAATGCATCCGGACAACACATTCGGTCTGGCCCGCTGGCATGGCAACGACGACGATGGCCAACTGCTGGACCTCATTGCCTTCCTGAAAAGTGAGTTTCTCCGTTTCTCCATCTATAAGCAAACAATAATGAAAATTTACTCCGTAGTCATTGCCCAGAACAATGTGGACGATGTGCGCGAGGTGCTCCACTACTACCGCCAGTTCGACGATCCCATCAACCAGTTCCGGAACAATCAGCGCAAGTTGGCCGAGCAAATGCAGGAGGCGGAGCGCATCGAGCAGTCGAAGACCAAGCCCATGGTCAAGCAGTGGTCGCGCAACATTCTAGGGCGCTAGGAGGCTGGCCAAACCGCACAACCCGTTCCATATCCATACCTTAACCTTCCGCCTGCCGCCAAGGCCACGTCCAGCCCAGAAACCAGAAACCGCAAATCGCAAATCGGGATTGGCAACGATCACTCACCCTCGGAACAGCACACTGGCCATATATTTTTTGTCGATCAAGGAGCAGGAGTAGCAGGGTGGCAGGATTGGAAGGCACGCTCCTTTTATTACCTTCTTGGGTTACGATAAGGCGAATGTTTTTGTTTAAATAAATAACTAAACTTGCTTGTTTTTGTTGTTTGGCAATGTAACCATAATAATATTATTATAAACGGATGACCTTAAAGCGAAACCAAAAACAAAATATACAAACCCATATGTTTTATTACAAAAGTGGAGGGCGAATTTGAAAAGTATTTTATGCGCTATCTTATCAAAGAGACTGGATAAGAGCACACATTATCGTTAGTGGCTTCACCAAAATAAGTTTCTTTAAATTCCATGTACATAGATGAGGAAAATATTTAACGGACAAAACTATAATATTCTCCTGTTGCTTTAAAAAATTAAAATTAATTATAAGAACTTTTATCTAAAATGCAGTTGAAGCCATGCATAATAAATCAGAGACCATAATAATTGTTATTAATTTGATTGCAAACAAATTAGAGTTTAATAATTATTGTTTTGAGTAATATTTTATTGTTCAAAAACTAATTATTACTTGAAAAAACTGACTCCAAAAATAATTGTTATTTGAGTGATTAAATAATACTCAATTAAAAATTATTAAATTGTGATTTTGTATTATTTCACATGTAATGTTAAGTGTCCTTGTAATATATAAATTATATTTACTAATAAAATAATAAATATAATAAATCTTTATACACCCCGCTAGATTAAAAACAGACTGTTTTGTGCGGGTAAAAAAATACATGTACATGGTACAATGTCATTAGCGTTTAATCGATTCCTAACAGCTCCAAGTAATCATAAATGTAGATGTAAAAACCTTAGGCTAGTCTTAGACCCTAGAGCCGCACCCTCCGCCCGGCAGACGCCGCTCAGAGCACCACCACCACTTTGGAGGTGGACACCGGCTGCTCAGGTACTTCGGTCAGGTGGTGGCCAGTCGCTGCTCCGCCGCCGGCTGCTCCGGTTGGAGCGGCGCGCCGGCGATGATCGATGCCGCTGGCGGTGGAGGTGGCCATCACTGGCGTCTCCTTGTTGTGGACCCGCAGGTGGCTGTTCAGACGCTTCTTGGTGGGAAAGGCCTTCAGGCAGACGTCGCACTTGAACGGCTTTTCGCCGGAATGCAGGCGGACGTGGGCATTGAGGTTGCTGGTGAAGGTGAAGGCCCGGCCGCAGATGTGGCACTTGTGCGGCTTGGCGCCGGAGTGGACCAGCATGTGCTTCTTGTAGCCCGACTTCTGGGACAGGCCCACGCCGCAGATCTCGCAGGTGAAGGCCTTCTCGCCGGTGTGGCTGATCTTGTGCTGGCGCAGCGAGGACGAATCGTAGTACGCCTTGTCGCACAGGTCGCAGGCGTAGGGTCGCTCGCCCGTGTGCGTCAGCTTGTGGCGCCGCAGGTGATCGTAGGCCGCATAGCCCCGCCCGCACTGATCGCAATTGTAGGGCTTCTCCTCCGCGTGCGTGCGCTTGTGCGCCGCCAGACTGGAGGTGGTGCGGTAGAAGCGGGCGCAGACGTTGCACTGGTGCGGCTTGACGTTGGTGTGGGTCAGCATGTGCTCCTTGTAGTTGCGCAGGTGCTTCAGCCGCTTGCCGCACTCCCCGCACTCGTAGTGCTTCTCGTCCACGTGGGAGCGCATGTGCTGGTTGAGGCGGCACTGCTGGCGGAACGCCTTCTGGCACACGGTGCACACGTGCGGCAGGGCATCGCCGGCGGTCAGTTGCGTGGAGTCCAGCGACTCCTCCAGGAAGTCCTCCTCCTCGCAGACATCCTCCGTTTCGGCCAGCTGTGGTGGTGGGCAATCAAATGCTTGGATTGCTTGTCAATACTACCAACTCGAACACTTACCAAATGCTCCTCGCGCTCGTCCTCGTCCAGTTCGAGAGCCTCCTCGCCGATCACCTCGTCCATGGCTCCCTCCGCCGGTATCACAATCAGCTGGCCCTCGATTATCTCGCCGTGTGCGCCTGACTCGTCCATCACCTCGATCTCGTCCTCCTCGGTGACAATCGTTTCGTATTCGTCCTTAATCGTCACGTACTCCACCTCGGCGGGCTGGAACTCGTGCACACTCTCCATGGTGATGTGCTCCTCCTGGTTGCCCACCAGCGTGTGCTGGTGGTTCTCCTCCTCCGTCAGCTCCTCCTCCTGTTCGGCCACTTCCTCGATGACGAACTCTTCGTCGTCCTCGTGGTTCGAGTGCGAGTGCGGATGACGTTCCGCCTCCGCGTCTTGTTCCTCCACCTGCAAGATACCAAAGTCATTATAGGTTCTTGTTATGAAATTTGTGTCTGTAACTTAAGAGGAGAGTACCCTGAAGTTGATTTCATATATTTTTAGGACAAACTAAAGAGTCGGATTATTATGCTTTTAACTAGGATTGTCTAACTGCCTAATTCAGCTGCAAAGATACCCTTTATATTGGTTTCTTACACTTTGTGGCTTCTGCTCGTTATAGCGCATCTGCATATTAATAATAAGGCTCCTTTTTTAAGGTTGTCACATATCACATTAAAAGTTGTATATATAGAACACCTATATATTGGCTTCCTACGATTCTTGGGTTCTGTTTCTTATTGAGCATATGTATATTAATATATTGATTTCCTACAGTTATGGGTTTTTGAATAAGGTTCTTTTTAAGGTTGTCACAACTGTCCCATCCTATCATAAAGTGGCTCTATAAAATAGAATGTTACAGTGCATAAGACACTTCCTGCCACTATTACCACCCCGTTGTAAGTTTAAAGACCCGTGCATACTGGGTACGTACAGTGCATGACTCCTGCTCCTCGTTGAGCATCTCGATCATGACGTATTCCTCGCTGGGATCGGCGGACTGCAGTTGTTGATGTTGCTGCTGATGCGGGTGGTGGTGCTGCTGATTCTGCTGGTGGTGGTGGTGGTGCTGCTGCTGCTGCGGCTGCTGCTGGTGGTGGCCATGCGCCTCGTCCAGTCCCAGGCGGAGCAGCTCGTCCGAATCGATCACCATGCGCTTAAAGTTGAACGCCTGCTCCAGGAGCTGCAGGCAGTTGAGGCAGATGTGCTGCGGCATGGCGGCGCCGTCCTGCGGCTCGAAGGAGAGCCCGGCGCAGTAGTGGAGCATGCTGGCCAGCGTGGTGCTGCCCTCCGGGCCCAGCTCGATCTCCTCCTGCAGCGGCTTGTGCTGCTTGCAGGCACGCGTGCATGTCCGGCAGTTGAGCACCACCACCCCGCCCGCCTTGCCACTCATCATACCGATCCTGTCCGTCTTCCTTTTCGTTTCCGGGCTTGCTTCCGTCGGATTACGCCGTGTACCACAATAAAATGAAGTTTAGCTTGCTTTTTTTGAAAATTAAAACTAAAAACTTTTTTGATGCACTGCACTAGAGGTGGCCAAACATCGACACTTGCATCAGTGTCATCGATGTCTTCAAAAACATCGGTAGTATCGATGTTTGTCAGGAATCATCGATTGATTTTCCATCTCTAACTAACGCTAAAAAATGGTCACCCGAAAAATAAAAGCTCCACTTTTTGCGCAATATTAACGATTCCACTCCATTTCTTAATTTAAAAAAAAATACTTTCTAAACAAACAAAAGTCAAGAAAATAGTAAATAATAGTAAATAAATAAATAAAATAGTTAATTTTTGACAAATCTAGCCAAAGTGAAAAGCGCTTGGGAGAATATCCAAAATAAAATATTTAACGAAAATGAACAAAGGGGAACCCCAAAAATCATCACATAAAAATGACTAATTTTTCATCTTTCACAAACAAATATTAGAAAAAACGTTTAATTGATTTAGGGTGGTGATTGAATCGAAGTATATCGAGTACATATTATCGATAAGTATTCAAATTTTAAGAGTATACATTATCGATTAGTATTCAAATTTCAAACTTACATTAGACTGTTCATTCTTTTTGTTTTCGGCTTGCAAGCGGATGTCACTTGCTCTCTTCTCAAGTGGCTGCTTGGCCATTAAACTTTTTTGATTTGTTTATTTTCCCAAGTGCTTTTGGGCTCGTGCCCTCGTGTTTTTTTCGGGTTTTAAAGTCTTAAAGTGCTGAATCGGATAAAAAGGGTGCATCAAAGCAATGAAGCCGCTGCAGAATGTTGAGGTTCCCAGCTTTACGGTCGAGTCCCACGGATCCACTTTCACTTACGCCAGTCCAAAATCCGGAGAAGCATCCATGGACTTTTTAGCGCACACAATCGGGGGAAAAGACCCGAGCAAAAGTAGAATTATTTTGATATGTCAGCAAAATTCAGAGAGCGAGCGTCTGAAATCGGAGCTTGCCATTCGCAATGTAAACACAATTAGACTTTCAGCGGATGATCCAATGGCCCACCAGTTGCTGCTCCTCTGGTCCAAGGGCGTAAGTTCCGACCAATCTCCGATTTAAAAAAATAAATATGGTAAAAAAAAGAACAGGATAATACAATCGTTATAAATTTGCATATTAAATTGAATAAAATAAAGTGCTCAGTTAACTTAAAAAATATAACAAATTATTTAAAGAGCTAGAAGCAAAACTTGCATTAAATTATTTTATTTTTATGTTTATTTCGCTTATTAATTTGCCTTTTTCATGTAATTAAATGCAAAAATAAGAACAAATTTTAAATACACAGAATATAGAAAATTATGATGAAGGTGTTATTTTTAAAATACTCCACTTCTTAGTCTAGTTTCAAATTGCTTTGCATTTTTTGGTAACCATTTGATCCTATTTTCAGTACATTCAACAAGCTCTGATCCTTTGCGATGGTATGCTCAAGTTTCTTGAGGGGATCGAGGTGCATTTTGTGATCCATGCTACACTGCCGCCCTTGGAAAAGTTCGAGGAACGTTTGGCGATGCTGAGCAAGTCGGAAATTAAGACCGAAATGCTGGTTATTACTGGCCACAATGAGATGTACAATACAAATTCAGGCAACGATATAAACAATTTTGGCCCGGAAAACGCCATAAATGTGGTGGTTAATCAACCAAAACTAGAGAACAAAGCGTTGACATCCCAAAACATGCTTTTCGAAGATATAAAACCATTGGTCAGTGCAGAACCTACGCACTTAAGGCTACTCCATTTGAAGAAGAGGGTGTCCTCCACGGATCCTAAAGGCTTGGAAACGCCAGTTAAAGTTTCCGATCTTCAAAAAACCGAGAAAGCAAGCAAACCCTCTTTTGGCATCGCAGACATTAGAGGCGCCTTGAAAGATCTTCGAGAGTTAGTGGAGACAATCCCAACACCTCTGGATAGTATTGAACTTGAAGACAAGGAGCAGCATTGGAGTTCCATTGGATCTGCGAATTCGGGCAGCTCATCTTCAGCCATAGATCAAAGCATGACGGATACGGATCCCGACGAGAGCACCTCGCTGGAGTCGCACGGTTCTGGGGAAGATCCCCCTCTGGCGAGGGCTTCCTCTCCGGCAGCTGGAGTCCGACATCACTTCGGCGTGCTGGCCTGCAGCCGCCACCTGCTGTGCCCCTGCTACTCGATGAGCGGAGTGCCGGACATGAGCATGGCCGTCTGCCAGGCCATGCACAAGCTGGGCCTGCTGGACGAGCGGGCCCGCGGCGTCCAGCGATTCGCCTGGCCACATGTCGCCTCGGGCAAGTCCCTCATGGTCGTGGGCAACATGCAGACGGGCAAGACGTGGTGCTACCTGCCCACCCTGTGCCAGCGCAGCCATGCGGATCTGCAGCGCCGGCCGGCGGATGACCAAGGCTTTGGACCCACCAGCATCGTTGTGTGTGCCAGTGCCGCGCAGGGCAGCAAGATCGAGCACTGGGTGCGGCAGCTCCTCGGCTCGCTGGCGAGTGAGACGGATGTGGAGGGCTTGGAGGGCGTGGAGGGCGTGGTCGCGCTCTGGGAGAAGGGCAGTGTGACGGAGATCGCCTGCCGGCTGTGCCAGCCCGTGGGCATCCTGGTGACCAGCGCGGATCTGCTGCTCCAACTGCTCACGCAGCACCACTCGAAGAGGGCGCCCATCTTCGATGCCCGGGCACTGAAGTACCTGGCCTTGGATAACCTGCACGACATGGTGCGTCTGCTGCCGGTCATCACGATCAAGCTGCTTAAGCGGTTGCCCCAACTCTTCGACTTTGGCCAGGGCAGGTGCCAGCTCGTGGTCTCCGGACGCAACTGGCACGGCGGCCAGGTGATGGACCGCCTCCTCCCGCTGATGACCGATGTGCTGATACTCTTCGAGGATCCCCTGGAGGCCAGCGTCTCCAGGGGCCTGCGGCTGGATGCCCAGCTGGTGCAGGCGTCCCAGAAGTGTGCCCACTTGGTGGGCCTGATCCGGGGCACGAATCTCGCCGAGCAGCGTGTCATTGTGGTCTGCTCGGACAGGGCTGAAGTCTTGGAGCTGCAGCACAAGCTGGGGCAGATGAATGTGGAGGCCTTGAGCTGTTGCCTCGCGGCGGAGGGCCTTTCCCAGGTGGCCAGGTGGCGCGGGCAGTCCAGGACCTCGCTGCTCCTGGTCACGGACGATGTGGTGCCGAAGCTCAAGTGCGGCCCCATCGATCTGCTCGTCCACTACAGCTGGGCCAGCAGTTGGATGCGTTTCAAGCAGCGCTTCACTCTCTTCTACGAGAACTACAAGGCCACACAGTCCGCCCAGCTGGGCCACCGGTCCGTGGTCCTCGTCCAGGAGACAGGAGACGTGGACAGCATCTGGCTGCTGGCCGACTTCATGCTGAAGCACCTGCTCCCGCGGCCAAGCCACCTGCTGGACATCCTGGCCCACCGCCGCCTCGCCGACCAGTCCAATGCGCAGGCGCCCAGGCTGTGCCGCCAGCTGACCGCTTTCGGGGATTGCCTGCGGCATCGCTGCTCGTACCGCCACGTGCTGGGGCCGCAGGAGCTCCTGCCGCCGGATCACTATCCCGGCGAGAGCAAGATTCGCTTCACCGTCACAGCTGTGAGTGCTCTGAAAACAAAAATATACTTTATTTTAAACCATTTCTACAAGTCCATCAACTTTTTAGTGATACATTGCATGATTATATCTATGAAGATGGGAATGTTTGTTAGTCTTGTTAATTGTAATTGTAATTCTACACTAAAGGGTATTATTAATTACATATACTTATATTGGTATTTGTAATAAATAATAGCTGGCAATCTTGATAAAAACGATTTATATTATTATATACAAGATATATTATTATATATAAATATATATATAGGCATTAATTACATGTGTTACATATGCCAAGATAAATAATAATAAAATGTTTATCTGGATTTATGTGATAAATAATCACTGGCCATCTTGATAATTGTAGTTGATTTTTTAAACGATTATTATTATATATAGTATTGCTAGATTACGTAACAGCTTGTATAATGTTCCTATCTTCATAGATATAATAATAATACAAATAATTAGCAATAAAAATACTATAGCCTTTTCAAAAATCTGTAAAACACCTTTTCTTGTCGAAAATCTTTTGATCTACTTAGTTTTCAACTAATTTTTTGATAAGCTACTATATAAGAAGGCCTTGTCTTCGCAAAACATTTTTTTTTATTTATTGTATGTATCCCAATTTATTTGATGGGTTTCTTTTTTTCAATCGAACTCACATTTCAATCCTCTTTGCAGTGCAACAGCCCCGCCAATTTGGCAGTTCGTCTGAGCGACCGATTCCCCACGACGACCTACTTCCTCGGCTTTCCCATGTCCCAGCTGAGCGAGCAAGTGCAGCGCCACTACGAGGTGGATGCCAACCGGGTCATACATCCCAATCCGATGCCCGGGGAGAAGGCCGTGGTCAGGAACCTCAACCGCTACGAACGGGTGCTCATTTTGGACGTGGAGAAGGAGAAGAACGACAAGGTCGTGGCCCGTCTGCTGGACTCGTCCGTCGAGATTCTCACCTTCAAAGCCAGCCAGTTGTACATCTGCGAGGAAACATTCAAGGTATTAAATATATTTTATATTTAATAACTGCATTGCAGTGTTTAGGGTTTGATTACATTCTACGATAAAAATACATTCTAATAAAATAATCAAAAATCGATTCTATATATTATCAAATTCGGGGATAAGCTTCTTTTGACTATAACGATGTCTTGGTAGATCTATAAAATCTTTTCAAATTATTTTATCATAGATATTATATAATTTTGGAATAAACAATTTTGACTATCCTTATATCTGATTTTTTTTCTGATAATAGGTTTTTCTTAATTACATTCTTTTTCATATTATATTATCAAATATCGATCTTAAATATTAGCAAATTTTGGGTTAAACAACTTTGACTATACTTATGTCTGATTTTGTCATGATCAAAGGTATTTCTTAGGTAATATTATTATATCTTTAAATTAACATTTTTTCAGATTATCTTAGCAGAGATCGATCTTAAATATTACCATGTTGTGTGATCATGTTTTAACTATATCATGGGTATTTCTTAAGTAATGGCATTTGCTAAATAAAATTACTATCTGGTCTAAACAACTAGTAACTCTTATTGTAACCGATTAAAACCCAATTTCTCGACAGGATCAACCCGGGGAGGCGATGGAAGTGCGGATCCTTGGCCTGGAGCCGGCCAACCTGGAACGCATTTGGGGCGAGGATGAGCGCCAACTGGTGCGCAGCCAGTTCTTCAGTCGGACGTCCAATAAGCGCGGTCGCCTGTTCACCGCCCACGTGCAGTTCGCCATCCACGAAACCATCTTCGTTGACAACGTTTACGACAATGAGGGCAACGACCTGCTCGGCTTTATTAAGGGTCGCTTCAACTTTTACCAGGAAAATCGTTGCCTGGGCAAGCTAAAAAAGATAGTACAGGTCACCAGATCATGCCTGAATAGCAACTGATTTGATTTTGGAACTTACTCAACTTTTACTGAACATTTACATAATGGATTTCCTTTTCCATTAAAACTAAAAACGGTAGTGTTTTTGCTTTTAAAGTTTATACAATTAACCTCACCAATCGTGAACGTTGCTCTAATTGTTAAGACAATGTTTGGGTATTTCTATACTTTCCACAAATTTAGTTTAAGATTTTTATGCCAATTTGCATTGTGCAAATGTATTTTATTTCATTATTCCTGCATTTTAAAAATATTTTGTTGTGAAGCAATTATTCCAATTTTTACTCGGAGAATCAATATACGTTTCTCTGATAAATTTATTTTTCTGATTTGTAGTATTCGATTAATTATGATACCTAAACTTAAATATAATAACATTTTGGAGTCAACCACTTTGACTTTCCTTATGCCAGATTTTTTTCTGATTACAGGTATTTCTTATGTAATGGATCTTTATCTTCTTAAATTCAATTTTTTGTAATGAATGTTTGCTTATAATAAAAGAAGGTAACTCAAAAAGTTCAACCTTTGGAATCTTGAAAGATAGAGGTTAATATTACAATCATAACATTGGGAAAATCACTTAATTATTGGGATTAGTTTGGGTTGAATGGTAAGTCTTCAAAACATAGCTATAAATTTAAAACAAGTCTTGAGTTTAAATGCAAAAATACCAATCGATATAAGCAATACCAATTTATAGCACTATATTTACCATATCTATCCAAAGAACCGTTGCATTTTCGTGAGAGTGTGTGTCCATATCTGCATACGTGTGTAAGAATCGCAGTTTCCGCATTTGATGTCTTTTTCCAATGTCTTAACCATGCGACAGCCCGACGAGGTAGTGCATCCGTCCGAACATCCGTGTGTCCATGTACCTTAATGATTGCTCTCCGTTTTCCAGGGCAAGTGTCACTTTTGTAAGCGCGTCTTCTGTTGCGGCAAATGCCGCCAGAAGCATCTGTTCAAAGCGCACGCCATTGCCGTGCGCGAACCATTGGGATTGAGGGCCACCGGCGGCGGCGTCACCGAGCACCGCCAGCAAATGGAGTCCGGAGCGACCACCATCTACGTGTTCTGCCCGATTTGCGAGCGCCGGCCACTGCTGCTCCGCGAGGAGATGCACGGCGAGCTGTTGGCCCACATCGAGGCGTGCCACCTGCCGTTGAGGTGCCGCAAGTGCCAGCGCAACTACACGCGCGTCGACGATCTGCGCGAGTTCAGCAAGTGTGTGGATCAGCAGCAGAACTGCACGGGCACGGGCACGGACATGGGCACGGGCATCGGCAGCGGCAATGATATCACCGGCGACACGGAAACATCGAAGGTGACGGTGCGCAAGGCATGCAACAGCACCGCCATCTCCACGCAAACGTCGCCGGTCGTAACGCCCATTTCGCTGATCAACATGCGCTGGAAGGCCAAGAGTCGCATCGCCCACGAGGAGTTCATCAGCGACAGCGTGTCCTCCATCCGCAACCTGTCGTCGATCAGCAACAGCTCCATACGCCGCTCCATTGGCCACCTGGGCGTGAACAACCCGCCGGAAACTGTGGAGAAGGGGAAGGTCATACGATCGACATCAACGCCGCTGCAGGTGGAATCGGTGTTCGCCAAGCCCAAGGAGCCGATCACCTTCAATGCCTCCAATGGCGGCCATGTGTCCAGCATCTACCAGGAGGAGCCCAGTCCAGCTGTGGACAGCAATCCCGTCCAGCAGCAGCCGTTGCATCAGCGCAACTGGAAGATGGGCGCCCGCAACAAGATGAGCGCCGCCACGCCACTGCGCCAGGTCATGTCGAAGAGCATCCAGAAGGCCTTCGTGGAGCATGGCGGCATGCTGGTCCACCAGCCCGCATCCGGCGTTATCCAGCGTCGCGTGCGCCTCGATCTCAGCGAGCACAACTCGACCGAGGCGGCCGGATCCGGATCCGCCGCTCTGGACCTGCGACTCTCGCCAGTGGTGCGGCGCACCCAGAGCGAGTCGAGTAGCTCGGAGGTCAGCGGCTCCTCCACGCAAAATCCTGATCTCTACCAGCGGCCCTTCTTGCTGTCCGCCCAGAAACTCACCACCGAATCGATCGTCATCACCCGCATGAACTCCAACTCGCGGGAGAGCTTCTCCACGGTGTTCAACTCCTGCGAGAGTGTGGAGATCATACGCTCCTCCTCGGAATCGGCCGAGGTCCATGTGCCGGCCATCACGCCCATTCGTGTCACTGGCGGCGCTCCGATCAACAAGAAGCAGATCAAGTTCGAGACGCCGACGAAGAGCTGCCAGGAGCTGGTGCTCAGTGGCGAGGGCGACGGCGATGGCGAGGGTGACGACACCAAGGATCAGTTCTTCACTCCGGAACCTGGGTCGCCGGAACGCCCAGAGCGGCGTCGCCAGGCGATTGTGCCGCGCCAGCTGAGCGATCAGTTTTCGCCCAAGAAGGACAAGTCCAAGGAGCAGGAGCTGAAGCAGGCTCTGGCCCTGATCTCCCCGCCAGCGCAGCGCCCCAGGGCACGTCCTCCGTTGCGGGAATGCCGGCAGAAGAGAGTCTTTAGCGGCGTGCAGGATGTGGGATGTGGACCGGAGGAGGAAGGGGAGGAGGATGAGGAGGACGAGGTGTTCCGGCCCACGAACGCCTCCACGCGAAATGACAAGAAACAGGAGGGTGCCTCCTCCGGTCGCCTGTGGTCCTTGATGAGCTCCATGATGCGGCTGCCGGCCAGCCTGCGCAGCGAAATGGACAGGGATAAGGACAAGGATCAGGATAACAAGGAGAACGCTGGCTCGGGATCCCTCATCCGCCGGTGCGCCTCCATCGCCGGCTCCCTGGTGCGTCCCAGCGCCAAGGAGTACTCCATGGAGGACAACCAGACCCTCAAGCGGAAGCGCACCCAAACGCTGGACAACCAGTACTGCAGCCCGTTGTCGCCGTCCAGCTCCTCGAAGCGGTACCGCATCCGGCCCAGGGAACCCATCGAGCGCATGCGTCGCCACTAGAACTTGAGTTCTCATTTTATTTAATTGCAAATTTGTGTTTTGATTGTGAATTTAGTTTCTTTTTTAATAAATGTTTGGTATTGCATTCGCCGTTATCCGGGGCGTTGCCAATTGGGGGGAAAAAAAGCTATTCTTGCGGTATTAAGATGCCGGAGTTGCCAGCTTGACTTAAAGATCCTGTGGCAAAGAAGAGAGTGAATTTTGTTTGCGGCGTAATTACTTGGACTTAACCTGAAAACCACAAAAACCACGGGATGTTCAAGACGAGACCCGTTTGCGAAGTTAAAGACGATCAGGAGGACACCTCCGCCTCCACCTCCAATGCTCCGCAAATTGGCGAAACCGAAGCCCACAAGCTGTGGATCCACTGCAACTCCTGCTGCGAGCTGTTTTGCAAAAAGAAGTTCATATTCTTCCTGCTCGCCTGCCACCACGTGTCTTGCGAGCGGTGCGTCAAGGTCGCCGCAGGACGCACGCCCAGCGACGCCTCCATCTACACGTGCCCCGTCTGCAAGCGGAGCGTCCGTGGCCGCCAGGTGAACAACGCCATGCCCACCAACTTCAAGAACTTCTTCCACCCGGAGCCCTACGCCCTGACCAACGACTTCCTCGAGACGTTCCAGCGGGCCAACCACCGCCACTTGGACAAGCACAAGGAAAAGAAGGTGCGATTGAAGGATCTGGAAATATCTCTCAAGTATTTTTAGGGTTGCCATGCACATACAAACGATTTTCCATCATCAGAGGATTCGAGTTGTATCACGTCCACTCCTTAAATTATTAATTAATTATTTCGCCAGAACACATCAAGTTGAAATATAAAATAATTTGTCATCTTCAAGGATAAACACGAGGATCTACACGACCTACAAGTCTCTTCAAATATTTATAAACTAACTAGGAATATCTAAGCATTTTTTAGATGTGTTTTTTAAGGCTCTTAATTAACTTAAACTGTTTAAATTGTTAAATTGTTTTTGCAGGAAAATGAAATGGACAAAGTGCTCAAGGACATTGAACTGGTGAAATCCGTGTGCCAGAAACGCTACCTGGAGTATCAGATGCTGCGCGTGGAGCGCAAAAGGATGACTGAGCGGACACGGCAATTGAAAGTGCAATTGGCTAATGAAAAGGCGGAAAGGCAAAGGTTTATATTATACGCTAGCGACTTCACTCACCTGAAAGTCTTATTAACGATTTAAATTGATTTGTTATTTATAAACTGGACAGAACAACTGAGGCTTTAAACTAACTAACTAAATTATTATTGTCCATTCCCCTTAGGATTGCTCAGGCCAAGATTAACCGCGTCGTGACATCGCAGAAACCCACATCTTCCACTCCTGATCGTGCAAACTCGCAAACCTCTCAGAAACGACGCAGTTCAAAGGAATTGACTCGCAGCACTTTAGTCAAACGAAAGAAGGTCACCAGCTTTAGCCACCAGCCAAACAATTCCTTCAATCTATAATCTACATTAATCTTCAAAAATAATGTGTGACAATTTGAAATTTTTTGCATTGAAAACTGCATTTATGGTTTTTGGATTTTCTTTTTTGTTAACAAGTCTCCTTATGTAAATATATAAATTTACAAAAGTTAAACTTAAAAGTTGCATTCTGCAGAATATATAAATATATAAAAACTTTAATTAAATGGAACAGCAAATAGTTGCAAAAAATAAAATGCAACTAAAACTTTAAATGTTTAAGCTGCATTAATATTAATTATTGTACACCTTTTTATTTTAATTGAAGGTTTTGAATTCTAAAGTGTTTAATTTAAATATTAATTGACCATGATAAAGTTGTGAAAAAAGTTGTTGCTATTATTTAAATAATAAATGAATTGGCCTTATAGTCATAATAAGTAAATAATAAATGATGTACTAAAATAATAAGTATATAATGAATTTTTTATGTCGACCCAATTTCTCCAAAGTAGTAGTTTATTATAAGTATGCGATACTTTTTCCAAAAACTCAAAAACGTAACAGAAAATGAATTAAATTTCTTATACACTTTGGCTTTTTTAACGCTAGAAAGAGCTTTTTAATCGCTAATTTATCTGGCAACTCTCTTCCCAACATTCGACGTCACAGATTGGAGTTTCGTGCGTCACCCCACCGAAGTGTGGCCACCTTGCGCTGCCGTTTTCTCAACAATTCGCATGAAATTCAATATTGCAAGAGTGCACGTTCCATTAGACCAATCCGCATAGTTAATGGTTTAGTTAAGTTAAGTTAGCGAACATGCTGGACAACGACACCAGCAACAACAACAACTGCAACCCACTGAAACTGCCACTGGGCGACTTGAAGTTTGCGCTTTCTGGAAAGGATGGGGTGCGCAGGCATGTTCCGGCACTGGTAGGTGGTCACCATGGTCTTGTCGCCGATACATATATTAATGCATTTCCCGACAGGACGAGCATTGGGTGCGTCGCGAGAAGCCCTTCGGCAGCTACCTGTGCCAGATGAGCTCCTACGGTCGCCTGAAATCCGGAGCAGCGCTGGAGGAGTGGAGCTTTGCGGCCAACAACTGTCGCCAGGACATGGAGTTCCTGCTGAGCCTCAGACAGCACGAGTTCTGGTCCTACATGGTCTACGAGGAGTCGGCCATGGCGGCCATTGTCACATTCCTGCAACGCGCCAATCCCTACTACAGACAACAATCGGAGGCGGAGTCGTCCGGCCGGGACAAGGAGCTGGAGCAGGCCCACCTGCTGTACGGCCAGCTGCTCGATCTCGTCGTCCGCCTGGTGATGCGGCTGTGCACCGCCGAGGAGTCGGACACGGAGTGGATCAGCCCGCAGCAGCACAGCAGCCTGCTGTACACCAACTACCTGGTGTCGGTGCCCATGCTCTTCGATCTGCTCATTGCCGTGGGCGATGCGGAGCCCGCCAATGTGGAGCTGCTGCGCCAGATCTTCGAGAAGGTGCTGCGCCAGCAGCCCGAGTACCGCAAGGATCTGAACGAGGCGCTGGCCTTCTACGAGAGCGCCTTCCTCAGCATGCAGATCCAGGTGGAGAACGAGGGCTGTGAGGGCGCCGGCGGCGGGGCGCCCCTGGATGCGGACCTGGAGACGCCCTACGACGACGTAGTGCTCTTCGCCATGGACTGCGCCTACACGCTGCGTCTGCTGCTGCTTCTCTGTCCCGAGCTGCTGGAGACCATCGAGCAACTGCGTTTGGCTCAGAGGTGAGTTGCGTTCGCCGCTGCCAGCTGTGAGTTTGAATTGAATTGAATTGAATTGAATTTGGCATCTCTTTCGGTTTCGCAGCATTGCCAATTTCTATGACATGACGGTGCCCATGCTGTACAAGAACATCTACATGGTCAATCCGGGGGCCAGCTCGCTGCGCTGGCTGAACGAGACGCGCCAGCAGTTCCTCAGCGTCGTCCGTCGCCTGGTCAGCCTGCAAATGGAGGCGGGACGCGGCCAGCAGCTGGTGGAACTGCTGCAGGAGTGCCTCTCCGCCCAGACCTTCGTGGTGGACTACCAGCGGCAGTATCCGCTGGAGCACGACATGGCGATGCTACTGCAACGCTGCCCGAATATGTGAGTTGATAGTTGATAGTTATGTGAGCTGATAGCTGATAGCGGATAAAAGATTGATGAGAAAATGTAACCCGTGCATCTTCGGCTCTTCGGCAGCAAGAACTACAAGGTGGACTTTGTGATAGCCGGTTACCAGAAGGCGCTGAGCAGCTGTCCCGGCGGCATCATGGCCGACGACATGGCCCTGGACAACCTGGTGGACACCGAGGAGGAGGACGACGAGTTCGATGACGAGGACTCCTCGCGCACCTCACCACTGCCGACGATGACGACGACGACGACGACGGCGGCCAACGGAGCCGCCAGGGACCTCGACCTGGAGGTGACCGCCGTGCTGGACGTGCTGCCCGATCTGGGCAGGGGCTTCATCCGGCGCCTGCTCACCCGCTACGAGAACAGCGAGCAGGCCATTGCCGCCATTCTGGACGACAACCTGCCGCCGGATCTGGCCCAGATGGACCGGCAGGAGGTGTACGTGCCGCCCGATCCGCAGGACAAGCTACAGCGTCGCACGGGCGTGCGCCACTTCAATGTCCACGACGGCGATCGCTACGATGTGCTGACGCGCGACCAGCCGGAGTGCATCATAAAGCAGGGCAAGGGCCTGCCCGGAGCGCCGCGCAATGCGGAGCAGCTGCTGGACGACAAGCGCGACCTGGAGCAGCTGAAGGAGCGCTACCAGCAGTATGCCATGGTGGAGGAGACGCCGCTGGAGAGCGGCGAATATGACGACGAGTACGACGACAGCTACGAGGCCCTGAACGAGGGTCAGGCGCCGCCGGTGAGCCTGCTGCGGGCCAGGCTCCAGGGAGCCGCCTCCAACTCTGCCTACGAGGCCCAGGATCAGGTGGAGGACGACGACGACGACGAGGAGAGCTCCGGCAGCGGATCCGAGGCGGAGACGGCCAAGCGCAACGGTCGGGACTTTTGCGAAAATCCGGAGGTGATACGCGCTCGTTACCAGCAACGCCAGATGGCCAAGTACGGACAAAGAAATGGTGGAGGAGGAGGAGGAGGCGGAGGTGCTGCTGCTGCTGTAGTGGGAGCACCCAAGGGCCAGGGCCAGTCGCAGCAGACGCAACGCAACCGCGGCCAGAAGGAGGCCCACAAATCGTCGCGTGCCAACCACAATCGCAAAGCTGGAGCGGCATTCAAGCGCAGCAAGGGTATGATAGGCTAGAGGAAATCCAGTTGTGGAGGAAAAACAAATAAATAGATATTTATACTAAGTATATTTCACCAATCGGAGTTGAGTTTGCTTTGGGTAGCGTTGAATTCAAAACACCATCTATAGTTTATAGTTTAAAAACTAGACACCAGAGTAATTTAATTTAATTCCGTAGCGTTGAATTCAAAGAACCATCTATAGTTTTATTATTTTTTTTAATGTTTTTCCTATTAAAACTAAAACTTGCAATTATTTTTGGTTTTAAAAACTAGACACCAGATCAATTTAATTTAATTCCGTAGTACGGATGTAATACAGCTTGTAGTAAATAATATGTAACATTTGCCGCCAGCATTCCTTAGGGGACTTAATATAAAATATACAAGTTCAAACGTAACAAAGGTGCTCTAGCAACAGGTCGGATGGACCGGATGGACATGGACCTTCGAGTACTGCTCATTGAGCAGTCGCATTTTGGTGCTGTGCGTGGTGCCACCCATCTCGCCCAGCTTCAAGTAATGCTCGCGCACGAAGTTCCTGAACGGAGTCATCGTCGGATCTGGTCGCGATCCGGTGAACAAGTCCGCTTGGCAGTACTTCTTGACGCCCACCTCAAACTGGCAGTAATGACAGCGCAGCTGCTCCTTCGGCAAGTCGATCCTGCCGTACGCACAGCGGGCGCACAGGGAGCAGGTGTACTTGAACGTGGGCTGGCAGTCGGCGATCGCCGGCAGCTCCGGCATCGCGTGCTTGGCCTGGTAGGCCCTACAAAAGGAGGGAAAAACCGAAATCGGGAATACCGGTAAGTAATGCAGTATGCAGGTAGCAAACAATATATTCATAATTGCCACTAAAAGCTGATTGGCTTTATTTTAGTGTTTCAAAACTACGTTTTTAAAGTTGCTGCCCCGCAAAACTTCAAAACTTATGCACCGATCGTTTTGAAGTCTTTAACACTGTTTCTGTACAAATTGGTTAATATTTAGAATTCTAAATTAACAAATTAACCAATTTTCCCTTGAGTGTTTAAAAAAAAGATATATAATTTTGAGTTTTTAGGTTCAATTAAATAAGCACCGCAAGAGCAAGAACTAAGAGGATTTTTTTTGTAAATGACTATAATATTTATATACTATAATATATACTATACTATATATATATACTATAATATTGATATTTTTGTATAATATTTCATAAATGTGTTTCTTTAAAAAAAAACTTCAAAACTTATGCACCGATCGTTTTGAAGTCTTTAACACTGTTTCTTTGCAAATTGGTTAATATTTAGAATTCTAAATTAACAAAATAACCAATTTTCCCTTGAGTGTTTAAAAAAAAGATATATAATTTTGAGTTTTTAGGTTCAAATGAATAAGCACCGCAAGAGCAAGAACTAAGAGGATTTTTTTTGTAAATGACTATAATATTTATATACTATAATATATACTATACTATATATATATACTATAATATTGATATTTTTGTATAATATTTCATAAATGTGTTTAAAAAAAAAAAAAATAATCAATTATTCTACGAATTAACCCTACTCCCCCGTTAATGAATAAACGAATGATCTCGATCTTACCATCTGCGGCAACTGTCGCCGTGTCCCGTCTCCCGGTTGAAAACAAAGGCCGCCGCGTGGATCATTTCATGTAGCAGCGACTTGATGAGCATGCACGGGTGGCTGATGTGCTCCCAGAGCAGGATGCGGGCGGTCCGCTTGCCGTTGGCGTCGATGGCCAGCTCGGCCTTGCAGGGTGTGCCAATGCCGCGCTTCCAGAGGATGGGGGCCACCAGGCCGCAGCGGAAGATGGCGTGATTGAAGATGTTGAAGAGCCGCTTGGCCAGAGCCACTTTGCAGCTCTCGAAGTTCTTCTGGCGATAGTCCAGGGCCAGCGGATGGCAGAAATTGATCGAGGTGACCGCTGGAAAGGCAGCAAGAGATTAACGCGTCGGCATTCAAGCTCTGCGACTCTGGCACAACTCACGATCGAGCGACTCCACGAAGCGGTAGAAGTCGGGATGATTGTCGAGACAGGGAACGCTGCCCTTGTGGCGACGGCATATGATCGCCCGCTGGCGATGGCTGGGCAGCTCGCTCAGATCGATGGGCTCCTTGAGGAAGTCGGGCGTCTCCGCCTCGAAGGAATTGGCATTGGCCAGCAGCACAAAGTTGTCGAACATCTTCGTCTGGCGCTCCTTCTGGGTGGGCGGGTTGAGGTGCGACAGGTTCAGGCTTGCCCACGAGGAGCTGGCCGGTGTTGCTGGCGGCGCATTGAGGCGCTGGACTGACGATGGCGATGGCGATGGTGATGGCGATGGCGATGGCATTGTGCCTGGTTTTGCGGGCGAGCAGATGGAATTGATCAGCAGGCAGCTGAGCGATAGGTTCGCCACCTCCTTGCCAATTTGCGGCGGTTCCGCTGCATCGCCGTTCTCGTGAGGATTGTACAGCTTGCGACGGTGCGCCACCAGACCCAGAAACTTGTGCACCTTAGTCTTTAGCTCGCCATCGGCCTCCAAGTCGAGATCGGCCTGCGGCTCCTGCCGCACGATGGCCACTGGCAGGCCCAACTCTAGGAAGATGATGGGCAGCACCGGCGACTCCGGCGAGGAGTGGCTGTCGTCGGTGCTGGAGGCACTGCTGCTGCTGTTGTTCCCAATGCTGCGTCGCTTGCGACACGGCCACTGGCTCCCCAGGGGCTCCTCGAAGGTGGCTGCCAGCTGGTAGTCCGCGTCACCCTCGTCGTCGGTCTCCAGCGACGGATCGTCCGACTCGTCCGCGTCCTCTTCCTCGTCCTTGCCCTGCGAGGAGGTGTAGTCGAACTGCAGGTCCTTGCGCAACACAACCGCTCGTCCACTGCGTGTGACGACCAAGCGATTCGATGGGGTGGCCACGACGTCCGGATCGCGATGAGCTGCGTTATGATAATGATAAAACATAATGGTTTCCGTTAAAAATGGGTTTTCTAATACGACATTCACATATACTACATATTCTACTATTCTAGGTTCACAAGTAGAACTAATTTCTCACACGGATTCGTCTTTGGCCGGTCAATCAATCTTGTGACGATTTCAAATTGTTAAAAATGTTAGACGACTCACTGCCATTCAAATTAGGCAAAATATGCTTTTGGGATATACAATCGGGCAAAAACACATAATTGGATTACTTAACCATGATATATTTCCTCGAAAACCACATTTTATTTGTATATAAAACAAATGTAGAGGAGATTATCAATGCATTAGAAATTTACTGCTCATGCGTTCGCATTTGAAAGAAATACATTCATCAGCTTTATGGATCTCTCAAATATTTACCTAGTGAAGCGTTAGAAACTTTTTGCTTTTTATAGCGCAGTAGTATTAGTCATTATCCGTAAAAACGAGTAAGAAGGCAATGGCATAGACTTGAGCATTAATTTAGTTTCAAAAATACTGTGTTGCTGTGTTGCTGTGGTTGAATGAGCCGGTATATATTCCAGCATTCCAACTCACGTTTCTTAACCGAAGGACCATTCCCATCGTGGTTCGCGGAGCCTCGCTTCAATGGAGTCCTCATTGAGGACACGACTTCGGCGGCAGCACTTGTACTGGGACCTAAGGCAACTAAAATATATACATATATACCCCAGGAGTTACTTAATTATTGATTCAACAAGTATTCTTCGTCCGGGTTCTTAATACTTGTCCAGTGATACAAAAACATAAAGTCAATTCAAAAACGTTGGTATTATTTTTGGTCTGCAATTAGTTAATGGTCAACTTAAGCTCCACCAAAATATACAAAATCTTTTAGGAGTCAAGTATTGTGCAATAAGATTAAACGAGTTTGCAATGAGGCTTAAGTAACATTAAAATAAGGCCCTGTTCATCATTGGTCTTTCATTTCGCATCCCAGTACGATAAAAAAATTCTATTTATTCAACTAGAGCATCATTAAAACTACTGAAACCTGTGGATAACATTAAATTCAGTGATTTTGCTCATGCTCTCAAGTTAAGAATATTTTGGCTTATAAATTAACTGTGGTTGAAATATGTTCCTGTTTGTCATTTAGAAAAATTAGTTTCAGAATATTTCATTTTAGGACCTGCAAACGAATTATTATTATTAAATAAAATAGAAAATACACTTGAAAATGGAAATTCCAGTAATGTTCCATAAACAAGATTTGGAGTTCAACAAATACATAATAACATATAATGTACACTAGGTTGTTTTTTGAAAAACACTGACGTGGTGGAATATTTTCGTAGCCTGATTGGGATTAAGGACAAGGCCATATAAATTAGAAAAGTATACATTTTATAAACGAATCTTTTAGTTTGGCAATGAAAGGGCCGTTTTCTCGTCCACATGATACTGCAAAAAAGGTTTAAAACTGAACGAAATGTATCAAAATGTGCAGTTTAAAATCCACTTTTGGCTTGGCATGAGCAGGAGAAACGCGCACAAGGATTGCACATGCTATCTGGCCTATGGATGCCCAACATTCACCCAGATCACCATCTCGGCAAGAGGCCAACCGGCTGTCCACTTACGTTTTTTGATCTCCAGATCATCGATCCCGGGATCTGGGGAGTGCCGCTTCAGAGAGGTGCTGGCACTCATGCCGACGTCGGCGGAACCAGGACCTAGGACAATCGATATGGAAATGTGGGTGTTACAACCGGGCGTGTTATTGTTTTGACGCGGGGGGGGGAACTCACGGCTGGCGGACAGGGCAGCTTCGCTGTCCGTGGTGGTCTCCTCTATGGTGATGGTTCCCTGGGACACTTCCGAGGACGAGATGAATTGGGATGTGTGCAGGTAGCTGACTATTGACGAATCAATCGACGACACCGAAATAACGCTGCTACTTTCGTCGGCGTCCATGGATGAAACACTGTCGTTGGTGTTCATTTCGATTTGGGATTGGGGCGCCTTGCACGGCGACACGAAATGATTGGGATTGGATTGGTGTTTGGTTTGACTCGGCTGACAGAAAAGTCACAACTTACCGGATCGACATGGCTCTCGTCCAGGTGACAGTTCATGAGCATCTCCGTCAGACTTTTGTCTGGATTATGGTTTGAGGACGACATCGCATGCAAAACCAATTTCTTGTTTTTTGCGGCTTCATTCAACGGTCAGTGTTGGATAACGGCCGCAGGTGCTGCCGCCGGGTAGCTCTGTTAACGGCAGTGTTGGGCAGTATTGGCTTATAGCGGGTAAATTAAAACCAGAAAATATAGTATTGTTGAATAATTTAAGCACTTAAATAGACATAGCAAATTAAATTCCGATTAATTAAACAGTGGTATTTCTTAAATAAGACATTATATGTAAGTGAAAACCAAGTGTCATAGTAAACGAGGAGACTAAAGAGTTTTAATGAGGAGAGAATGGTACCCAAAAAAATATCTTTAAAAGCTGGCTTTTGGCAGTTCAATGTGATAGAATAGCCAAATTGCTTAGATAGGAATCAAATACCTCAATCCTTCATATGTAGTAAACTCTGTTGGGCAATATGTAAAAAAAATCCTTTTTCCTAATTCCTTTCAATTATTTCGCCCGGCTTTTGTATTTTGAATATGAAAGTATAAGAGAATTTGTTGGATGGGAACCCGATTACCGATTAACGACTATTTGGATAAGTTTAAGTAGACACCTTTTGGACAAAAATAACAAATAAAATGAAATAAACACGTAATATATAATATTATTTGTTAGTTATTTGCTTTGCGCGCTACCTAACAATTTCGGCACGGAATTGGTCAGCGAAAAAAAAATTCCAAATTCACAAGAGGTTACGAAAACACATATATTTTAATTAATTAGTCAGTTTAGTTTTAGTTTTTTAGTTTTCCAACTAGCTTGTACTAATTTGAATCTAGTGTTTTACAGCTTAGCTTTTTTTCTGATGGCAATTAGCTATTTCCCGACAGTTTTTGAGTTGCCATGTTTTACCACACTGAGCAC
The DNA here is from genome assembly GCF_018152505.1 of Drosophila elegans. Taxonomy (NCBI): domain Eukaryota; kingdom Metazoa; phylum Arthropoda; class Insecta; order Diptera; family Drosophilidae; genus Drosophila; species Drosophila elegans. The sequence goes on from NW_024545513.1 coordinate 5,911,183, forward strand.
ATGACATTTTCCAGCACTAGACTACTGTTTATTTTTACTTGGGCACCAAAAAACGCCGCCGCTTAGGTTTAAAGTTATATTTTGCTAATTGCCAGCCAATATAACTCGCCGCAAAGATGGGGCGCCGCTCCATCAACACCACCAAGAGTGGCAAGTACATGAATCCCACGGACCAGGCGCGTAAGTACGATAGTTGGCCCACGGCGAAGTGTTGAACCCACCAGGCGCTTTCTTTCAGGCAAGGAGGCTCGCAAAAAGGAGCTCAAGAAGAATAAGAGGCAGCGCCAAATGGTGCGGGCGGCGGTCCTGAAGAACAAGGATCCCTCACAGATACTCGAGGAGATGGAGAAGATCGACGAGATGGGTGGGTAGCCGGGTAAGCAAGCATTATAACCATTCACTGATGCAGTGCCTCCGCTTTGCAGAGTACAATGTGCTGCAGCCGTCGCCGCTGAACGAGAAGGTGCTGCGCGACAAGCGAAAGAAGCTGAAGGAGACCTTCGATCGGGTGATGCGCCTCTATGTAAGATTGGCCCGAGTGCCTGTTGAAATAAAGCCCCCTAATCAGCCCACTTATCACGCTTCCAGCACAACGACGAGCCCGAGCACTGGGCGGACCTCAAGCGCAAAGAGGTGGAGTACGAGAAGAAGCGTCTGAAGAAGCAGCAGTACTACGAGAGCGTCAAGCACGCCCAGAGCGTCCAGATCGATGAGATTCCCCTGCCCGCTCCGGTGTCGGCGGCCATTCCAGGCGGTCCCGCCGGTCCCACTGGCGGACCCGTTGTCGGCGGATTTGGGGCCGCCGTTGGCATACGCCTGCCCCCGCCGCCCATGACCATGGCCCTGCCGCCCTATGCCCCCGGGGCTCCGCCAGGCGTGGTCAAGAACAGCGATGCAACGGCCAGCGAGGCGCAGGCGGAGAAGTCCAAGGAAGACGAGGAAAAGGATTGGTTGGGTGTCCCACCGGGACCGCCGCCAGATCTGTTTGCCCTCTCCGAACTCGACTCCGATGCCGAGGGCAATACGGACTACGATGGCGAGGCCGAGGAGGAAGAGCAGGAGTCGCACAAGAAGAGCAGGGACAAGGACAAGGAGGCCAGCGAACCGAATAACCAGAACATCGATGACTTCATGAAGGAAATGGAGCATGTGCACAAGCGCAAGCATCGCAAACTGGCGGCCAAGGAGGACGAGGCGGATAAACAGCGGGACCGGGACGAGGACGATGACGACGAGTCCGAGAAGCGGCAAGAACGCAACTCTAGCTCTGATAGGAAATCCGACAGCAGTAGCGACAGCGACGCCGATCAGGATGAGGATGAGGATGAGAAAATGGCCGAACTGTCGGCCAAGCCAGCGCCAGTAAAATCCTCCTCCGCCTCCTCCTCCGTTGCGCCATCACAGCCAACACCAGCTCCTCCGACGGCGCCCACTCTGCCGGCTATTCCACTGCCACCAGCGTCGGCGGTGCCAGCGCCACCCCAATTGCCCCAACTACCGCCCTTGCACAGCCTTGGGCCACCGGGCATCATGTACCGCCCGCCGCCCATGCGGCCACCGCACGCAGGCTCCGGCTTCGGCCTGCGCATGCCGCCTGGACCGCCGCCGGGAGCCAGGCCGCCTCATGGACTGGGACCGATGCCCCGCATGGGCATCAGGATGCCACCGGGTCCGCCGCCGGGCCTGCCACCTCGTCTCGCCCACCACAACAAGCAGGGAGGCGGCGGAGGTCCGCCCAAGGAGTCGGCTAAGGGGGTGACCACCATTACAGCCAAACCACAAATCAGGTGGGTTGTGACTACCCTTATTTAATATATGTATATGTTATATATATATGCACCACATAATGGCAACAAATTTATTTATCAGGAATCTGAGTGCGGATGTCACCCGCTTCGTGCCGTCCACGTTGCGCGTGAAGCGCGAGGATCAACGCCGGATGGCGAGGCCCAGGCATGCGGCCAACGATGGCCACCACGCCCCCTCGGAGACGCACAGCAAGCCGCCCACCAAGGACGACGCCTATCTGCAGTTCATGAACGAAATGCAGGGCTTGCTGTAGCCCCAGCTGCGAGTCCTGTAAATTGTGTAGTCTAAGTCCTAGATAAAATGAGTCATCCAAACCAAATACCTAAGGCGTTTCACTAAGTACTTGGGCACAGGATAAGGCAAGTAATTGAGAACAATGTTTTTTTTTTTTGACAGCGACAACAGGCTCCATTTTCATTCGGCCCACTTTAATATTTTGAATAGTTTATTTTCATATTTTCAGTTTGTTACAAAACAGAAATATGTAAATATTTTAATTTACATTTTATTATGTTTTAAGTACATACATATGTCATTAGATTTAAAACATTTGCTATATTTACATGCTTTTATGTGGAGTGTTAGAAAATTGAATAAGTTACCACAAAAAAAAAAAAAAGGAGGAAAACACGTATGGAATCGCTAGTTGCCATTAGTCTGGACTGCATTTGGGGATCCTGCTTTGACTGGCTTCTTGCTGAACGGCCGCATCTCAACCAAGTCCGCCTTGAGGGCCCGGAAGCTTCTCCTCAGCGAATCGGATACCTTTTTCGTGTAACTCGTGCTGTTGCTGCACTGGGAGAGCTTGTCGTCGCCATGTTCGTTGCGCAGATCGCCGGCCAGAGGACGCAGTTCGTCCTCCAGGGGCGTCGAGTCGTTCAGAGTGTTTCGCAGATATTTGCGATTGAAGTGCAGCTGCGGAGTGCCCCACTTGCGCTCGAGTTCCAGTCCCCCGGCGCCATCTCCATCGCCATCGCCGCTGGCCACCACATCCTCCTCCGAGTCCGGACTGGCCACCTCTGCCCTGTTGGCCTGGGCAGCCGTCGCCTCGCCAATGGCCTCCTTATACGTGCGCGTAATGATCATGCTGGTCGGCACGCTCTTCCCATTGACTCCGCCGTTCGCGGTCTGCTCCAGGTCTACGGGATGTGGCAGACTCTGGCGAGGAGGTTTCGCCCGGCGCGGTGACTTGACCGCCAGCACACTCACGCGGTAGTGGAGAACCTGCCAAATGGCAAAGGGCGTTATTTAAGATCGTGCTATGGTTTGTCTTTTTACGCTTTATATGCCAATAATGCAGATTAATTTAAATTAATTTCAATAGAAATACATTTGTATATACAAATATTTCTGATTAATCACAATAAGGTTCTCTTTCTTTTTTAGTTTCCACTTACTAAAAACCTATTTAAAAAATTTAAAAACTCGCAATTTCATCTAAAAGTTAAAGATTAACATATAAAGGTTAATATTTGATATTTCGGATTAATCACAAAAAGGTTTTTTTCTTATTCAAAACCTATTTAAAAAATTATAAATTAGCCATTTCACTCAAAAATTTAAGATGAGCAAAATTTTTTTTTTGTTTAATTTTTTTAAACGAAATTATATCTTGAAAATAAAGTTTGAAATAGGTTTGCTTTTAAATTCCACTTTATATTTTTAATGCGTTTAATAGGCAACGTATTGTAGGTGGTAAAATAAATTGCTTTAATAAGCGCATATAGAGTTTAATTCTAGAAAACTAAATTCGAAATTATTATGTGTGATATTTTATATCATATATACAATGTTTTTAATGCCCGAATATTTGCTTGGATTGAATTTGATCTGTGCTTATAAATAATAATGTTTTACATTTTATATATATTATAATTATAAAATAATTTTGCCATATAAGAAGCTGGTTAAAAAAAATTGCACGTTATATGTGCAGATAACTTTTAGTTGTTAAAAACGAAATTCCAAATGATCAAATTTAGTTTGTATTTGATAATTGGGACTGCGTTTTGTTCGTGTGTATATAAATAATAGGATTGTCAGTTTGTTCTATTTTCGGTTAAAGAAGCCATAAAACGCTTTTCGAAGCTAGTGAAAAAGCGCAGATAAGGTTTGATAATATATTCCAGCTAACGGGCGATAAGAAAAATTCGGGGAACTCTGATCGTGAAAATCAAATACTTACCACTGTGGTAAATTTAACCAAGTAATACAGCAGGGTACAATAATAGAGTACAAATCCTGCACAGAACTCACCTTGTCCTGGTCCAGGAAGCGGTTGAGCTCCGTCAGCGGAATGCTGACGCAGGTGCCCTCCATGAGGATGTCCTTGTCGTACTCGCTGTGCACGGGGAACTTCTGGGTCATGGAGAGGGCCTCGTTGTCCGGCTGGAGCACGGTCACCTCGTAGGCGTAGTTGTACTTGCTGTCCCGCCGGTTCGAGGTGCAGGTCATGGTGAACAGGATCCGCTGGCGGTCGTGGATCTCGTAGAAGTTGAACATCTCGTCGTGCGCCTGGAAGACGTAGTAGCCGGTGAGCGGCTTCCGGCGCGTGGCCAGATTCCATTCCAGATCGGCGCTGCCGGCGCGGAACAGGCGGTCGCCGTGCTCCCCCTCCAGATGCTCCTTCCACTGCACCTCGCGTCCCTGCCAGCGGCAATCGCCCCACACGCGGCCCATGAAGCACTTCATCGGCTTGTACATGCACTGCTGTTCGTGCCACGGCAGGAGCACCACGGGCATCCGCACCTGGCAGCCGCCGGAGGCGTGTCCGCACCGGAAGTGCGCCTTGGCACAGAGCGCCTCCACGGTCAGCGATCGGGAGGAGGTGAAGGGTTCCTAAGGCAGCAGGACATGGCATTACTAATTACTAATGGGCAATTATATACGAAAAGCATTTGTTTTTATAGAATGAAGATGGTATGAATGGTGGCCCAAACACCACAGATCTATATAATACAATACTCAGGTTTAATGTTTAATATTTAAGGTGTAATTGGGTAATTATATGTAATGCATTTGTTTTTAAAGAGTAATGATTATGTGAACTTTTCTGTAATTTAGTACTTATTTTAGAGATCTAACTTTGATAAATTATTATAGATACATTACTCATAAATAAGACTTTTTGACTTTATCTTCTATTACCGAAACTTAAAAGGATTTATAAGATAAATATGTACATATTTGTAGTGAAGAAGGCAGATACTTAGTTAGGGAACAAACTTACCAAAATAATAAAGACCTTATATAATTATGTATGACACTTTAGAAATCAGATAAAGTTTCCTCTTAAGAATTAAAAAATTAAAGGCGTATTTGAAATTTCAGCAAATAATAATAAGGAAAACAAGAAGCTGCCGGACAAGACCTATTCGATTATAATAATTTGTATTATTAGTAGTAAGGAGTATATTTTATAAAAAGCTCTATAGTCAGTTCATAAAATATCGAAAATATTAATATGGCTCGTCTTGAGAATTAATTGAGCATCCTTCTCCCTTAAGAAAAAACGATATTTAAAATTCGAGATAATAATAACGAATATTAAAAACTAACGCACTAGACCATAACATTTAAATACTTTGAATTATTTATAGGAATGGCTAATAACTTATTTAAAGTAAGTAATATAGCCCATACAAAACTTTATAACCACTTTTAAAAATTCCTTGTAAAAAACTCGATAGTCAGTTGCTGAAACCCAGTTGCTAACGGACAAACGGACAAACGGGCAAACGGACAAGGTGTATTTATACTACTTTATAGAGCAGATAGTGGCTCCTCTTGAGAATTGATTAGAGCACCCTCCGAAAGGCAATAAAAGTAATCGCAACCGGAGATCACGATCACTCTGTCCTGCGCCTGTCGATGATATGATGGCAATCTGCGTCTAATTTCTCAATAGTTTCCACCTACAATATTTGCACGTCACTAGATAAGGAAAACATGAGGGCGGGGGGGATGTTGAGATATTGATAACGACCGGGGCTGACGTCAATTTCAGTTACCTTGCACAGTGGGCACATGAGCAGAATCCGGGTGCACTGTTCGCAGACACTGTGGCCACTTTTGCAGAGCAGGATAGGTGCCTTCATGGCGCCGGCGCATCCGGGACACCGCAGCTCCTCGATGAGTCCCTCGTAATGCCGGGCGGACACGGTGGCGGGTGCTTCTTCTTTGGGAGTGGGAGTGGGAGTAGGAGTTGGAGTTGAAGTGGCTGCGACTTGAGTTGAGGGAGACTGGGGCCTGATCTTAATCACGCCCTCGGGAAAGCTCTGGCGGATGAGGGAGTTGTCGGTGCCGTGGCCGGTGCCGTTGCCGTTGCTCTTGCCATCGCCGGAACCTATGCTCCGGGTGCGACCCAACATGGGCGGCTTGGGAGGCGGCGAGAGCGGGGATCGCAGGGTAGCCACATTGGGACTGGGAAGGGTGGCGTATTTCACATTCAGGGCGAGCGTGTTGGGGGGCTGCGGCTTGGACGGCTCCCCCTTTTCCAGCTCCTTCTTTGGGTCCACCTCCTCTGGGGGTGTTCTCTGCTTCTCAGCCTCGTCGTGTGTTTTCTTCGTCTCCAGCTGCTCCAACTGCTTCAGATCCTTCTCCAAGTCGTCCTCCTTCTCATCCTGGCTGGTCGCACCATTGGAGCCCTCCGAAACCTCCTCGGTGATCGTGCCATTGAGGAATATTCGGCGCTGCTCGTTGATCTGCTCGATGCTCCTCAGTTGGCCCAGAATTTGCAGTTCCTCCTCCTGTCCACCGTTAGCCAGCGCAGACATTTTCCAGAATTTTTTTTTTGCAAAAGGGTTGTATAACCGGCGGAAACAGTTGCTCCAAGCTCAGGGACCACAATGTGTGCTTTTCTTCCAGCGGAATTCTCCGCAACTCGTACTCGTACTCGTACTCGTAGTCTCGTATCTTATCAGAGAGACGCCTAACTAAACTAACTTGCACCGGCAATCGATTTGGACTTGTGACATATGAATACACATATGTATAGTCAAAAACCAAACCAAACCGAACCGAATCCAAAGCGACACACACATATCAAGTGCCCGCCCCGTTGGCCAGTTCTTTGCCTTTTTTTTTTTTTTGTTTTTGCCTTGCCTTGCCTGCTCCGCTGTGGAAACAAGTGTCTTCCGGACACCACCAATTGGAATGCTGCATTTGAATTTGAATTATTGGCCATTTGTGGTTTCCTCTGTTTCGGTTGCACTTTCAATCCTCGTTTTTCGCCGTTTTCCGTTGGCCAAATGCCGCAGCAATCAATGTCAGGGTGTTAACGTGTGGCCATGGTCTAGGGCACGGTACAGTACGCCATCTGTAAGGTGAACCGATTCGGTTGTTGAAGGGACAAAAATTCACCTGAAAATATAGCATATTTCAAAAACAATTACTTATAAATTATGTTTTATTTCTTGATGATAAAGTTTAATTTAGTCTATTTATTTTTTTGGACAATCATACTTTTTTTTTGTATTTTGTCTCTCGGTCTATATTTATAAAGAAACACAAGTAAATAAGTTGTATTTCTGTTTTTTGGGAAAGTACTCGTAAGCAATTTAAATTAAAATTTCAAACCGATGCACTTTTGAATTTTTTCTCTTTTTCATCCGGGAGCTCACTGTGCATGTTTGTGCATGCAATAGTTATAAGCTTGAACAGAACAACAAAAGCAATAGGCAATACCTTTCAACGGTGTAAACAAAAGGCCGATGCACCGATCGATATTCCTGTCAATCGCTTTTAATCACATACATATATCGAAGTGGTTTTAAAATTAAAGGAATATTTAGTGGACCACCGTTTGGAATAAACATGCATTGCAATCCTTGGCATGTAAGTGAAAGCATGGTTAACTAAAACTAAATTACTGGTTTTCAAAATTTATAAAACAGTAAAATTTGACTCTTTTAAACGATTACATTTTTAAAATATTAAGAAGCTGACTTCAGCCAATCATTAAATATTTGAGATTATTTCAAACTCGATACATTTGAGTGAACTTTACTATCGAACTAGTTCTATTAAATTCAAAATAACATTTTGGAAGATTATTATACTTTAATGTTAGTGAAATATAAAAAATATGCTCTATTCTTAATCAAATAATACAGTAAGTTTGATAATGTTTGATAGTAAACTTTGAAATCGATATATCTTAATTGTATATATCGAACCAGTTAAAGTGCTACTGCAAATACCGCTATTTTCAAACAAAAAATAGAAGTCAAGTTCAATAAGACATTGAGAATACTGGAATATAATCTTCTAGATAAAGGTTAGGAACTCACGTTTTAGCTGCTTGTCGATGCCAACGATAGCCAGGAAGCAAAGGAGACATTTTTTGTGTTGGTTTTGATTTTCTTTACAGATAATAAGACTAGGGAATAAGCAAAGCACGCGTCTTTCACGTCACGTCCCACACGGAAGAGGCATCTATTTACATACAAAATCTTATCGGACGAGGCACTCAGCCAGTCGGTTCGCTAAATCGTGTAATAAAAGATACTTAACATATATATATGATATTTCGGTGGCCGGGGAATCGGGGGAACAATGTCAATGCGTTGACATTGAAGGTTAAATGCCGGCAAAGCCAAGTCAGTCGGTTGTGGAATTTCCATGCGCGCGCAACCAGCATCCGTTGTTCATCGTTAACCATATATTGCCATATATTGCCATTTATTGCCATTTATTGCCGCCTATATCCATGTCGCCGCCACGTCACATCCTGAAGCTGAGCCTGGAGGAGCAGCGCCAGTTCATCGACTCCTTCGACCTGGTGATCAGCGACTGCGATGGCGTCGTGTGGCTCCTGGTGGGCTGGATCCCCAACACCGGTCCCGCCGTCAATGCCCTCAAGGCGGCCGGCAAGCAAATCAAGTTCGTGTCCAACAACAGCTTCCGCTCCGAGGAGGGCTACATGGAGAAGTTCCGGCACATTGGGGCCAAGAATGTCCAGGAGGACGACATCGTGCATCCGGTGAAGACCATTGTCAGGTACCTGAAGAAGCACAAGCCGGGGGAGCGGGTCTTCTCCCTCATGTCCTTGGAAGCCAATGAGACGTTGCGTAAGCACAACATCGAGTTCGAGTCGCTGGTGAGGAAAATAAGTTATTATTAGCTTGCAGTCGAAGGACAAACAGTAACGTAATTTAAGGAGCTTTTCGATGACTTGCAATCTGAAAACTTGGATTAACTACCATTGATAAATTCATAAAACAATATTTTATTTGAAAATATACGCAACTAAAGTAAATTTCATTAAAGATATAATTCAAATTTTTACATTTTAGTAAACAAGCAAATGTTTTAAGCTAACTACAAGTTTTTTGGCCTATTAATATTATGATAAAGAACGTGAAAGTGATATTATAGTCTATTCCTAAAACTAATATCTACATCATAATTTTAAGATTAAAAAAAACTTTTAAGCTAATTATTTTGAATATTATATTTAACAAATACCTTAATCGTTAGCCAACTACAAGTATTTTTAAATATTAAGATAAAATACTGACTTGTTTTTGTAAACATACTTACAGTTCTAGCCAAATTCCTTAAAGAAATAATTTAAAAAAAAGTTCCACACTAATTATATTATGAATATTTAAATAATACCTAATATTTGTTCAACTACAAGTTATGTTGCAAGCTATTTATAAATACATATATATAAATATTTAGGAAACACTAATTATTTTACTAACTACAAGTTTTTTTGCCCATAAATATTACGTTAAAATACGGACTTGGACCTTCTTACCTGGCAGCAAGTCAAGGAACACCTGACGGCCGCCTCGCTAGTGGATCACCTGGCCATTGAGAAGCCAGTGGGCGCAGTGCTCTTCGACATCCACTTGGATCTCTCGTACGTTGAGCTGGCCAAGGCCATCAGGCATCTGCAGGAGAACGAGGACTGCCAGTTGATAGCCGGTGGCAGCGATGTCGTCATGCCCCTGGCGGAGAACCTCAATGTGGCCGGGTTCTTTGACTTTCTGGAGCATGTGAAGCGCTACACCCAGCGGGAGGCCACCTTCCTGGGCAAGCCGTCGCCCATCTTGGGCGAGATGTTTGGCGAAATGTTCGAGATCCGGGAGCCCAAGCGCTGCATCTTCATCGGCGACACCCTTGTGCAGGATGTGCAGTTCGGCAAGGCCTGCGGCTTCCAATCCCTGCTGGTGCTCAGCGGCTGCCTGACCAAGGAGGACATGTTGAATGCCCCGGTGGCGGCCCAGCCGGATTACTATGCTGATAGCTTGGCGGACTTCACGCAGCTGCTCAACAATGTTCAAAAGTAGGTTCAAGAAATCAAACGAGACAAAAAGCTACCTGGAAGAAGCTATTATATCACAGGGAGTGGAATTTAATATGTTCCTAAAACGTAAACCGATCCACCGCAATGTTTGATGTTCTGTTATTGCTTTCAGGTAAAATCTAAAGAAAACTATTCAATATTGTTAAACATTGTTTTGTTGTTTTGTGAAATAGGCATTTACTTTCGAATGCACATAAGGCGTATTTAAAACGAGTTTATAAATGTTTACGATCAGGAAGTTTAAATAGTCTATGGTGTTGTGAGAAGGCCGTGCAAACGAAATAAAATTAGACTAAAATCGATCAAACCCGAAAAAGATCGGCTTTTAGTTTTAAGATTTTCGGGTCAGCGTTTATTGGGCGATTTTTTGAAATGGTAACGAGTCAAACTCGGTTTCAAATCTCCAGGTCCTCGGGATGATAAAGTTCCGTGAGTAGGCGGTACACATACGAGGGGGCGTGCCCACCGCTAAAGGATAACACTATAAGTAGTTGTGAGACATATTAAAATCACTACGTACGTATTGGATATGAACAGGGTGACCAGTTCTGGTGGCACGTAATCGAACATGGGACTGTAGACCTTGGCCTCGCGTGCTGGAATCGAATCGTAGGAGATCACATCCTCCGCACAGCCGACCATGTTGAAAGCGTCCTGCTCGCACAGATGCAGTGGGGACAGTTTGTACATGGGCGCCAGCACGATCACCGGCACGGAGTAGTGTTTGGCAGCCAGTGCCACCGTGTAGGCGCCACAGGCCGCTCTCAGTCCGCCGTTGGCCAGCACACTGTGTGTGCCGATGATCACCTTGTTGACTCGCGACATCATCGCGAAGATGGCCGCATCCGGAATCACAACAATCTCCACGTTCTTCTCACCCGCCAAGCTGGCAGCCAGATTGTGACCCTGCAATAGGAACGCGGAAGTTATTAAGGCATATAAACATTAATACAACGAAATCCCTAATAGTAAGCTAACAGAAAATCTATAAACTATAGAAAAGGCATATGCAAATGGAGTGGTTCAAAAATAAGGACATGGGAATAAGCTTAAGGTCTGTCTTAATCTAGCATTCTTAACTACAAGATTATCACAAAAAAATCATAGTAGAAATAGAAACATAAATGACATTAAAATGCTTTAATTTTGTGACTTTAATGATGAACCATATAGCTCAGTTTCCCACTTTAAGACAACCAGAAGAATGCCCCTTTGAAATATTCTACTATTACAAAGCGGAATCCCCTGGAGGCTCACAACTCACGCGACAGGCAGGCGCACACTCGGCCACGATGATGGTGAGAAACTGGCGCTTCTTGATCGCCCGCTTGAGGAAGCTCTCGACACTGCGCGAGTGGCCCAGGGTCAAGATGATCTCCGAGGAGTGGATGTGCTCCTCGGCCTGCACACAAATGTTCTCCGAGCTGGTCTCCAGCTCCGTCTCCACCTCCTGCAGGTGGTCGAGCAGGGCCTCCCGCAGTCCCTGCTGCGGAACCGAGTAGTCCACGCTGACGTTGCTCTCGCTGGTCTGGGTGACCAGTTTGTGGAGCGACAGCGAGGCCTGTGAGTCGTCGGCGAAGTGCTGCACCTTGGCGTGCAGCAGGTCGAACTCCTCGCGCGTCAGCTTCAGGATCCTGCGGGCAATATTTGAGGTGACCGTCTCCTGGGGCAGAGCTGCCTGGAGGATTTTGCACTGGGTGCGCACAATCTGCATGAGGGCACTGCACAAAGGGATTAGTCCATGGGTTATACTGGCCGGGGGCACATGTTCAACTCACTCGGCGTTCTGCCAGCTCTTGCTCATGATGATGTATTTGAAGATGTCCAGCGTCTTGTTGGTTATGCTGTAGGATCCCTCTACCATCCTGCGGGAGATTGCCCATTTAGTGCGTGGCCAGAACGAATTTCAACCCACTTACCCCACTTTGATGGCGTGGATCAGCTGCGTGACCTCCTTCAGTGGCTGTTCCCGCATCCTGTCTCCTCTGAGTTTCACAATTTCCCAAAAAGTTACCAACTTTTTGTAAATATGCAAACCAAATCGCCACACGGAAATGTGTTATCGATAACTGGGTTGGCGAAAGCACTGGCTAGTGATGAGCAGCGCAGTATCGATAACAATCAGCTGCGTTATGCAAACAATAAAAGCTATACAATTAATAACGGCCTAATATTTGTTTTGTTTACAATTTTTTAAATTCTACTTTATTTTGTTGCCATATGAAAATTTGCAAGGACTTTCATATAAGTTTAAGGCACTATTTTAGAACTGACTTATCAAACAAATACATATTTTCTGTAGTTTTATGGCTCGTCAATTTTGTTTACCATTGACTGGTTAAAATAGCTTATTTTTTTAATGTGACGTATATATATCAGCACCTGAATAAATAAAAACAATATTAATTCAAACAAAGCACATTATAAATTTTAAATCTTGATTTTTGTTTCTATGCGTTTCGCCTAGGAAATGAGATAACAAAACAAAAACAAAACAGGCTGAACAACCACTAGAGTTGAAATTTAAGAAATTTGTACTCGTTTGATTAACTTCTGAAATCTAAGACTGATTTCTGAATTGCTAGTCTTATAAACAGTGAAGGGTATGAGAATAAACCAAACCGGGAAATCGGAAATGCATTTTCCAACTATAGCTTTTTTTGAGCATATAGCCAATTTTAGCTTTTTTTTTGTATGCAACTTTAGCTTTTTTTTCGCATGCATCGAAGATTGTCGCGCGCACTGGCCATCACTGGTGGCTATCGAAGTGCCGGCCGCTGCCGCAAAAGCAACAATAACAACAACCACATGGACGGCGCTGCGATAAAAAAGTCGCCGATGGCAGAAGCTTGGGGCTCAGATTGTTGTTTACGTGTCGCGATCCGGTGTCGTCTTCTTTTCTCCTCCTCCGGCCAACTTGAACGCAGCGATCCGCCACCGCCGCACAGAACGCTCCACCGACAACTGAACGATCTTGGCCAGAAACGGAGGCCGTTTGTATAGCAAACTCCCGGCATTTGTTTGCCTTTGGTTTTGGTTTCGGTTTCGGTTTCTGTTTCTATTGGTTTTGGAGTTTTTGGAGTTGAAGTTGCGCGACTAACAAAAGAGCAGCATGAACATACACAGTGAGTAGAGTATTTGGCCTTTAGTCGAGTGGCGTTGCTCCAGCCGTACTGACATGGCGCTCCTGCCCGCACCCGTCACCTATTCCTATTCCCATCGCCAAGTGAACGCCAATACGCTGAAGTACATCAGCCTGCTGACGCTGACTTTGCAGAATGCGATCCTGGGTCTCAGCATGCGCTATGCCCGCACCCGGCCGGGCGACATCTTCCTCAGTTCCACGGGTGAGTATTAGTTGTGCCCTCCAACGGGTTGTCAGCTTCATTGGGTTCATCCAGTTCACCGGGTTCATTCAGTTCACCGGGTTCATTCAGTTCACCGGGTTCTTTTGGTTCATTCGATTCACCCTGGTAGTTCCACGAACCCTCGACGTGGGTCTGTCCACGCAAGCAGCAACATCAGCAGAAAAAGCAAAAAAAAACAGTAGGAGGAGGTGGAGGTGCAGAAAAAGCAGGCAGGGAATGGCCGTTCGGGTAGATGTGAAGCGGCCGAGGAAGCTGATAAGCAGCCACTTCCGCATGGGGCACCTAATAGTTAGATAAAAGTTGTTTCGGTCTTTCCCAACAGTTAGAACAAAATTGTAGATTCCCTATTGAGTTTATGGAATTCCAAGTCTTTTAATCTTTTAATTTTTTTGGTTTTAGGCTATCCACAAGTTTTTTTTAAACTATTCCTAGGCTTACACCAAGTGTTACCATTTTTTTTTATTAGTTGACCTTATGCGTTATTAGATTTAAAAAAAATGTACCTTTATAATACAAGGTATTCCTAGTTTAGTATCTAATTTTCTATTCCATTTCATTAGTCACTCGTTTTTAATTTAGAAAATTTTTACACAACCAAATATTTTATTAATATTTTGTAAATTTGAATTTAAATTACAATTCTTAGAGCCTATAGGTACAAAACCATTTAAGTGGGATTGTAGATAAGCTATCGTCGCCCGTAAAACTGTTAGGGTTACTTTTTACGCCTTTGAATACCCAAAAATATAACTCAGTGATTAAATATAAATAACTTTTTAGTTTTTTTAATGGACGCTTTGGTAATAAAGGTAGTGTTTAATTGTCATAAGCCCAGAATGGTTTTTACGCAGTGCCGGCAGATCTCTATCGCCCTCACATGAAATTGTACCCACTAATTGCTTTTACCGCCCTCGTTTGCAGCCGTGCTAATGGCCGAGTTCGCCAAACTCATCACGTGCCTGTTCCTGGTCTTCAACGAGGAGGGCAAGGATGCCCAGAAGTTCGTCCGTTCGCTGCACAAGACCATCATTGCCAATCCCATGGACACGCTGAAGGTGTGCGTGCCCTCGCTGGTGTACATCGTCCAGAACAACCTGCTGTATGTGTCCGCCTCGCACTTGGATGCGGCCACCTACCAGGTGACGTACCAGCTAAAGATCCTCACCACGGCCATGTTTGCTGTGGTGATACTGCGTCGCAAGCTGCTCAACACCCAGTGGGGTGCGCTGTTGCTCCTGGTGATGGGCATCGTTCTGGTGCAGTTGGCCCAAACTGTGGGCCCGTCGAGCGGTCCAGCCGATGGAGCCGGAGCCGGAGCTGCGGCCACGGCCGCCGCCTCCTCCGCTGGCGGAGCACCCGAGCAGAACAGGATGCTCGGACTGTGGGCAGCACTGGGCGCCTGCTTTCTGTCCGGATTCGCTGGCATCTACTTCGAGAAGATCCTCAAGGGTGCCGAGATTTCCGTGTGGATGAGGAACGTCCAGCTGAGCCTGCTGAGCATTCCCTTCGGCCTGCTCACCTGCCTCGTGAACGACGGCAGCCGGATCTTCGAGCAGGGATTTTTCCATGGCTACGACGTATTCGTCTGGTATCTGGTCCTGCTGCAGGCCGGCGGCGGCCTGATCGTGGCCGTGGTGGTCAAGTATGCGGACAACATACTCAAGGGCTTCGCCACCTCGCTGGCCATCATCATCTCGTGCGTAGCCTCCATCTACATCTTCGACTTCAATCTCACGCTTCAGTTCAGCTTCGGAGCTGGCCTGGTCATCGCTTCGATCTTTCTATATGGCTACGATCCGGCCAGATCGGCTCCAAAGTCGAGCATGCAGGGTCCTGGCGGCGACGAGGAGAAGCTGCTGCCGCGCGTCTAACTCTGGATGAATCTGGATCTGTCATCAGTATTTGTCGACAACCCGGAGACCGTTCGATGATTGTATCTAGTGTTCTTGATATTCCCCACGTTGTGTGTATATATGTTAGGGTGGATATTAATGTCTGGACAATTCGTAGCACTTTCCGCTGGGAAACGATAGTTTTAATGTATAGGAAACGAAAAACGATAACAATACTTAATTATTTAAATAATATAAATATAATTAGGGCGTTCACCAGCTACTTTAAAGTATAGATATTAAAATGGTAATACATCGTTTTGATAAATCCTTTATTAAAGCTAAGGAATGCCAAACAAATTTTGTATTGTTTTGTAAATATCAACTTGAACCTGAGATTAGGTTGAGATATACTATTTTCATACTAAATTAGTTTCTTGGGCAATTCTCAGCAGTATTATTCAAGTATCATGAATTGTGTTTGAGTATATAATGTTCATTTGTTTCAAAGCCCTCTGAATAACTTATCATCCATCCTGAGCCTTATGGAAAATGGCTTCGAATTGTCCACAGAATCTTTTTTTTTCGCGTACATAAAATTATATTTTCGGACTCTTCCCTGATATTTGTACTGAAGTCGAATTAGTCGCCAAGCGTTACAAGTGTGATTCCATATCGAGTCAACGCAACTCTCAATATTCTGTCATTTTGTTTAAATAAAAATATGCATTTAACTTTGCGAAGTTATTTCAAATGCGCATTCAAAGTTGTGTGTACTTAGGATTCTCGATTTATTTAGAGTTTGGTAAAATTATAAAAAAAAAAAAAATATTAAGAAGAACGATTTTCTATAGTTTTAACTCAGAAATTCTTTGTTTGTTACTTTTTGATGAGACCGTTCCAAATGGGTTTTCAACGAGGTTAGTTGCCCACAAAAGTGTCACGTGCCTTGGTTTATCTATCTTTTTGATACCTTCCCGTCAATAAACTAGCGACCCCCTGGCTTTCCACATTTGAAAAAAAATGTATTTGAATAAAAGTCATATTTGTTTTGCAAATATAGCAGATGCAAGTGTAGAATTACAGAAGAACAGCTTAAAAACTGGAGCGCAGGCCAGACCATCCGCCGGAAGACTTAATATAAGCTTTTATTGGTGGCCAGCATACAAGGCCACGCTCCAGACGAGTTTATTAGATTAAAGTTACAGTGCGGCGCAAGGATCTTAGGTGCTAAGGAGGTGGCGGTTCTACTCGATGCTACTCGAACCAGGCGAGTCTCACGTCGTCGGAGCGACTCTGCAGGGACATGACGAGTTCAAAGACGCGCAGCGCCGGTCCCAGCTTCAGGCCGAATCCGTTCATCACATCCTGGCGGGTGAGCAGCAGCAGGGAGGCGCCATCGATGTCCTGGTAGCGGAACACGTTCGCCTCCTTCGGATAGTGCTTGGCCACAAAGCCGACGACCTGCTCCACGGACCAGCTGGACACAGGCTGGCCCTTGATGTCCACGGGGCTATCTGCGGCCGCAGGAGGCGGTGGCGTTAGACGTGAGGGATGCTCTGGCTGCATGTGCTCATGCTTATTCTCCCCATCATCTTCCTCCTGCTCCACCTTCTCCACTTTGACCACCACCACTGGCTGCTCCCGCTGCTCTTCCATCTTCTCCACCTTCTCCTCCTTGGCCACCTCCTTCCTCTCTTTTTTCTCGTCCATTTTCAAAGGTGGACTGCGTTTGCCCAGTTTCTCAATCTTTGCTGGTTTCTCCTGACCCGTGGGATCGGACTGGACGCGCTTCTTGCGACCCGCATTGGACTTTCTGGCCGCCACCACCACCGTCACTGGCTGCTCCTCGCGACTTGCGTTGGACTTCCTGCCCCCCGCCTGCTCCTCGCTGGAAGGGCTGGTGTTCTGGCCGCTATTACTCGCCTCGCATCGGAAGCACTTCCACTTGGGATTGGTGTCCACTGACTTGGCCTGCTTGATGGTGGGATCATTGCAGTCCGCATGGTAGGCGTCCACGCAATTGCTGCAGATGGCCAGATCCCGACCCCTCACGTTGCACACCTGGCAGTAGCGACACTTCTCGCACTTGTACTTCTTGCGGGCCAGGCTCTGGTTCTCGAAGTTGATGGGCAAACAGGGAAAGTGCCCTGAAAGAAGACAGGAAACAGGTGATGAATATATATGTGCATGTAAGTGTGGTCATATTATGATTTCCAGATATAAATCTTTACCAAACATACCTATTTAAAGCCTTTAAAATGGTTTGAGATTACTTGAACCATTCAAAACTATTTGAAATCCATAGGCAAATTAGAAAAAAAAAGTTAAATGATATTGATAATGAGCTTCGTGAACTGTAAGCAGCATTATCTTCTTATTATCTCTGTGAAGATATAGTAATCTAATAACACTTACAGATATCAAATTTTGCTTTGAAAACCTAAATTAATGTATAGTGTGGGTAAATATGGGTAAATTGACGAGCATAACGCCATTAAAAGGTAATATTCTAAATTTAAGGGCGTTTATTTTTAAATCATTAACCCAAATCTTCTTAGCACCAAAAAGTGGGCCTTGTGTAGGTATACTTTATACCTGTTGCAAGCATTTGATCTGGTTGCATAAAATAGCTAAATATATGGTAATTAATATTCGTAGTTCAAGAATTTGGCAAAGTACCAGGAACTAGTAGGGTAGCAGTAAAGCATTGACAAACTGGACAAATGTGTCCATAACAGTGTAGTGGTTTGGGAGCCCTGCTTATCTAGTGAAATCTACTGATCCAATACTTAAAAAACATAATTGCCTTGACAAACTGGGCAGATCTGGGGCAATCTGCCAAAGTACCAGAACAGTTTGGGGAATATTTACATTTCTGCATGCAGCCCTTGCAGGTGAGAAAGTTGCTCTTGTGGCCGGATCCCCGCTTCGGTTCGCTCTTGGAGCACTTCTGGCACGTGTCGTAGTTGCGATTCTGCGCCGGCTGCTGCTCGGAAACGGCCGTATTGGGTATGGAGTCCTGGGAATCGCTGGCCACCAGCTCTTTGGCTGCATCCTTGGCAGGTGATGACTGCTGGACACCGGGAATGACAGTGGCAGGAGCTGCAGCGGCTCCAGCTGCGCCGAGGGAACTGCGATTGCTGCTGGCCCGGGACACATAGTTGTCGGAGGGATCGTACACCAGTTTGGGTTTCTGCGGCGAGCGGATGGATGGTTGGGCAAGATGAGCCGGGATGTTGCTCGGGGATTGGGATTCCAATGCCAATTCCAATCACACACTCACCTTCACGCGTCCCGTCGTGCGAACGGAGGCTCCAGAGGCCGAGGCATCCGGAACGGCGCAGGAGGTGGCCGCCGGCGCAGATGTGGCCGCCACCGGAGATGGGGCGTCGTGGCCGTTGCTGCCGGCGCTGGAATTGTGGGTCACCGGCTGGGACGGCGACTCCTCCTTGTCCTCGTCCTTAGTGCGCTTCATGGTCGCCGGTGTGTCCTCGGAAAGCAAAAAAAAATGAGCAAAACAAAATTGTTGTTACTTGCGCGCTCGGTTGTAAAGTGTGACCGTCGGTTTGAGATTTAATACCAGCCCGGTTTTGGTGTGGCCGTATTTTGTTCGCTGGTATTTTCTTGCTCTTCTTCAAAATGTATACATGCACGTTTCCGTTATTTAATAAACTTGTTCTCATTCAAAAAAAAAACAATTTTCTTAAATTTCTATAGCTATATTTTTTGAGGGTAGTTTTAGTTTTACAATAAAACACGTTGGTGCATATTTAAGCTAAATATAACACATTTAGCTTTTGGTATTATTTTTATTAACATTGCTTATTATTTTTATTTATTTATAGTTGTTTATAGTAATGTAACAAAAACTATTTGCTCAATGATAATACACAATTTTTGTTGGAAGTTTGTTTTCAATTTGTTTAAAGTATACTAACCGTGTTCAGTAAATTAAGTGTGTTATTTCAACCAGTAAAGAAAATCGAATGAATAGTTATCTACAAAATGGTGTAGAAATCATGGATCGAAACGCTGTAACAAAATAAGTAATTCCCCCTTTTTTGACCAAAATTTCGGCCTTAAATTCTTTATAAAAAAATATTTGTCGGTATTTAAGAAGCTCGTCTTAAAATTGGACACTAATCGGTTTTGCCGTTTTCGTTAAAAGTTTGTATTTGTACTTTCAAGCACTTTAAAACGCCTTTTAAAATTTGCGTGTAACTTCAAAACTATTCCCCTGAACGATATGATATTTTTTGTGTGTAGCTTAGAAAATAAAATAAATAAAATCGGATATGTAACCCCTTAAGAAATCAATGCAATGAAACGAATACCTTTAGTGAGCTTCGTTAATAGGATTTAAAGTTCCTCAGGAGCAGCTCCACACACAAAATTGTGGTACGACAACTCCATTTTATCTATTGCAAAATAAATTATATTCGTTTTTCTATTCAAATCCTTTGGATTAAAACTATGATATTTGATCAATAGCAACTGTGCTTCATAAGGACTTAGGTCTTATCATCATTTCAACGTAGGTGAGTGATATTTTCACGTCGTAGTTATGCCATGAGATCCAGTATATTCCGTTTCTTATGCCTTTATTTGTTATTTGGCCATCTTTATAGTATTTTCCATTGAGCTGACTGTAATGTTAAGAGGTTAATTTAATAACAATGAATTAGATTTTAATTGAACGTTTATACCTTATTTCCCAAACGCCATGCCACCAACCACCGTTTTCCAGATCAGCTAAATTTGCATACCATTCGTCATTATCCCGATCAAATGTAGAGAACTTTTTGTTCTTATTGAATTTAAGGGAGTCTCCGGCTTCACCGGAATAAATCCCAATGCTCTTCAGCTCATACAATTCGTCCTCACTGCCAATTTTAAAATCGTCATAGTGAGCATAGCTGGTGGATCCATCAACCTTCCCAAGCTTAATGTAGAGTTCGTGGTGACCTGCCTTCGTCATCTGATGCAAATTTTCCAGGCCAATGAAAAATTCTCCCTTAACGTTTCCAAATCCTTTTTTGTAATCATCCCAGTTTCGATGGAAGTTCTCGGATCCGTCGATCCGTCTCTGAATTACGGTCCAGCCATGTGGAGACGACGAACATGACACCTTAAATGGTTCCATCTCATCGAGCTTTAATCGGCATTCCGAAAGCTCATTAGATTGGTTAAGTTTTGATGTTTCAATCCAATTCTTTAGGTCCGTGATTTGATCATCTTTATCGATTAGTTTTTTTTGCGCATTGATAAGATCGTCTTTGGTTTTGATTAGATCTTCAGATATTTTTAACTGACTCTGCAAGTTTGTAATAGTATTGTTTTCATGGTATTGTTCCGTTTGAGTTCATTTTTGGCATTGAGTTGTACCAAATGATTAGGGCATTAAAACAATAATCATTCAAGTCCGTCTGTAGATTTGTCAGCAACTTACCGCTTTTAGGTGGTTTTCGATTCCGGCTAATCTCGCCTCGTAATCATTTTTCATCTTACAGGAATCTAGCCCTGCTTCGATGCCATCCAACCTGCTTCGAATATTATCAGTATCGGCAAAGAGCGGATGTAGTGCGCTCAGGCAAAAGGAGCCGCACTGCGTTGGCGCATCCCGAAGGACGCACACCGGATGATCCTGAGATGCTACAAGGGATCCTTGTAGAGAAAGGACAATACAGACTGTGTACAGTGCCAGCCTCAGCATTTTGAATTGATATTACCGACGGAGTCTAAGTTTGGGAACGTACTGAAATCGAGGTATTTGTTGAAGAAACAACGAAGTCTCTAATATTGCTGATAACTAAAATAAGCCCCACAAGCATATATGTACATATATAATAGAAATAGCAGAATTGAACTGGATTGACAAAATATTTATACAGTGACTCAGAGTTTATTTCGATCGGAAATATTCGGTTCTCCAGTTAAAGGCTTTGCATTCGAATTACTTTTGGAAAACTACTGAACCGTTCTTTACAAAATTTCTCTGGCTTTTTAAACACCTGCAAATGTAGTTTTTAATCGTTCAACTGTGTTAATAACAATATGGTGTTATTTAACTGAATCTTTTGCCACAATATCTAGTTCTCTAGAATTTCGGTCACCGCAAAACAAAATCAATAAAAGGTCACATATTTATCACAGCCTTTTTACATAACAACTCAAATATTTTTTAATAAACAAATTACCCAAGAGTATTTTTTTTTTTAATAAAAAAAAAGTTTTTTAAAAATAGCCTGTGACTTCGATCTGCATAGTGGTCGAAAAAAGTCTTGACCCACTGTATATTATTTGTGTATGACATTTTAAGTATCTCAAATATTTTTCCATACCAGACTATGTTTTGGTTTCTTTCATATTATTTTATTTTTATGATTACTTTCTAAATGTATGTATATATGAACAAAAGACGGAGGTCAGACATCAGGAAAAAACTGATAACGTCTAACGAGGCCAGTTTTTCTTCTTAGAACTAATATAACATCCGTTTGAGTTTTATTGTCTCTCTGGATTTTTTCCAGTAAAGATAACTATTTATGTGTACATATGTATGAATAAATGCAGGTCAAAAGTCGAGTTACAAATTATAACGTGATGTGTGGCCACATTTGGGAATCACCAAAATTAAAAAGTGATTCTAAAAGCTAACCCCTCCAATCCACTGACCCACAAACCCACAAAACAATCCCTCAGATTTTGTTGACTTGCTAAGAAATTGAGATACTCTCATGCAAATAACTTATTCGTGGCAAAGAGAAAATGAAACGTTAACAGTAATCGTTGTCTTTTAATGCATGTCTTAACAATAGTAAGCATTCAAGGCTCTACAAACACTCGGTAAGTACATAACTTAATTTCGGAATTAATTTACAATTGTCAACTATATATAAATATGTCATAATGTCTCGAACTGTGCGTTTCATTGAATCGACGAGGGGTCCATGCGGTCCATGCCCCAGCTACTCGATCTTGATGCGGCGGCCATAGCGCCAGGCCAGTCGCACCAGATCCCGATGGGCCAGTGCCCAGGACAAGAGGCAGGCGAGGCCGGCCAGTACACCCACGCCCAGATGTGTGGCGAGGCCAGAACTTTGGTACTGCAGGAAGTAGGGATAGGAATAGGCCTCACTAATGAAAAGAGAAATAGCGAACGCATACTCACCCAATAGCAGACGATCCCGGCCAGGAGGAGCGTGCCGCCGAAGAGTTTGCCCGGCCAGAGGCCCAGCAGCGGATCCAGCGACAACGGTCGGTACTGAGCCCGGATGTAGTACGTGCTGTAGAGGATCCTGCTCAGCATGTTGATGCAGTTCGCAAAGATGAAACCGACCGGGCCGAAGATGCCCGTCAAAATGTAGGAGAGCACCAGGAAGCTGACCGAGAAGATGGCCATCAGGTAGTTGTACTTGTCGATGTCGCGACTGGTGTTCGTGGCGAACATGTAGCCCTCGCTGATCCCGTTCACGGCCAGCAGATAGATGGCCAGGCAGTGCCACTGCAGCAGGCTCTGCGGCAGTCCGCCGGCCACGAAGTCGGGGCCGCCGTAGAGCAACAGTACCGGGTACGAGTAGCTCTGGCCGAAGGTGAACGCAATCAGGCCGATGGAGCTGACGCCCAGGAGCAGGTTGTTCAGGACGCTGCTCGCCTGGCGGACGCGCTCCTGCGGCTGCTTGGCCAACTTGATGTCCCGGGACAGCGTCTGCGTGAAGTAGAAGTACGAGCTGTCCTCGATGGGGCGGAAGATGAAGCGGGCGGCCATGCTGCCCAGATTGTTGACCACATCGTAGGTGGCCTGCTCGCCGAAACTCAGCACTGGCGACACCGACATCACGTACTTCTCGCCCTCGGTGAGGATCTGCTTGAGCACGCCCTGCTTCACGAAGCTCAGCGTCAGCGTCTGCAGCTCACGGTTAAAGTGCTTGCCATTCGGATTGAACATCACGCCGGGCAGGAAATCGTTTAGCTGCTTGAAGGGGAAGTCATCCATGTGCTCGTACAGCGACACCTGCCAGGCCTTCGCTGCCGGCGGCTTCTTTCGCGCCTGTCGCGCCACAAAGTCCTTGAAGCCCCTGAGGTAGAAGTAGAAGAAGCCATACTGGCCCACGACAATGGTCACTGCGCTGGAGAGTTGGGCCAGCGCGAAGGCATTGATCGCCGCACTGCGGTCGCCGGTGACGATCCACAGGAAGATGGCCGAGCGCACCAGGATGTGCAGCGTGTTCAGCAGGATCTTCAGCTTCACAAAGCAAAACACCTGGGCCACGAACACCGCCGACTCGGCCAGCAGTTCCAGGACGCAGGACAGGGCCACGGCATAGCAGGCGAACTCGTATTGCGAGGCGTAGATGGCGTCCACCGCCGAGAGCCAGTTCAGCCAGATATACAGGCACGGAGCACACAAAACAGCGCAGATGGGCACCCTAAAAGAAAAGGTCTATTTAGTCAACAATCGGGTGGAGTTTTAACACAAGATGCAAGCCGATTTTCAACTGACTAGTTCACTTGAGTATGCATTATAACCTATGCCGATTTTTTAACTTAAGTCATTTACATTTACATTTCGTTCGCAGATGGTACCGGCCATGAACATAAGAACTTCAAAGCGGCAGGATACTATGAGTGAAATTAATACAACAAATGGAGATGGTAACAGCTATACAAATTCAGAAAATGAAGAAGGTATCCGCATTACTGATTTGAACAATAATTCACAGGTAGAGCTAAGAGCTAAACTAATTAGGATACCTAAAGGGTATTGACTGTAATGTTCTGACAATTTTGAAGATAATAAACAAAATGGACATGGTAAGAGCTGTACATATTCTTGCAAATTCAAAGCAGGATATCCTGACCACTTCCATAGGAAGTACAAATCTCCTGTGGAAATGGTAAGAACTGTAGGGGTGAAAATTTCACAGGACTTCAAGTTGAACACCATGAAGGAGTCCTGGCTTTTTAATGTCCTGGCAATTGGACAGTTAATGAATATAATGGAGGTGGTAATAGCTAAACATTTTCCAGCCAATTTCCTGATTTCCTGACCACTCATTTCTTGTTGGAATGGTAAGAACTGTAGGGTCATGGTGGAGACCATGAAGGTATCCTGCCGCCTGGCTTCCCAAGGACCAGGCAATCGACTTGCATCATGGAGTATTTACGTGAGCCACATCTGGTTGATCAGCTGCGCCCAGGAGCAGCGGTCGCCCTGCTGGGCATTGGCGCTGAGGGCCGCCCGGTTGATGGCCTCGCGGGACAGGAAGAGCAGTGTGCTCTCCAAGAGCAGCAGGCGCACGTTCATGATGCCCAGCACCTCGCGGCCCACATGCCGCACGATGTACGCGTTGATGCCGAAGGTGAGGATGCGGCACAGTATCTGTGGGGCGATAAGATCGGATCACACGGCGGATGAGTAATGAGTGCCCGGGCAGCGGACACAGTGGAGCGGCGCGCTCACCTGAAAAATGATGCTGAAGCCGGCGCCCAGCAGGCTGCTCTCGAGCACATTGCGCGCCATTGGACCCCGCTGGCCAGGCTCCTCCTCCGAACCGGGTCAAAGTGCTGGCCTCCAAATGGCAAAAAACTGTAGGAACAGGGCCTAGTTTGTTGGCCAAAACAACCGAAAATTCTCTAGCATCTGGATTTGCCTGCTGCCTATCGATAGTCCGTCGGTGGCTCAGGTGCGATAGCCTGGGCTATCGAAACAGCTGTTTTGCTTTCGCATTTCGCGCCCTCTGGTATCGAAAAGTGGTCGTTTGAAGTCCCAATTTTAAATTATTTTTAATAGTTAACCAAAGTTAAAAGAGGAAGTTATCTTCTTTTGGACTTGTTTATTTTCCAAATGGGTTTAAGCTTCGTTTGTAAAACTGTTTAGATCTGAAGGCCTTAAAAAAGTGTTTACAAATATATTTTAAAGAATAACTAAATTAATGTGATTTACTTTTTAGAAATTTGACAAAAAAAAACACATTTTTTAAGGTTTTTTTTCTTTTTGAAGTGACCAAAATAAGGCGGATAGCCGTAAGACTGATTTTGATAAATTAATTTTATGACCCATTTCTTCAATCAAGGGGTTACCTAAAACATTTTCCTGAAAATTGGCATACAAAAACAATTTTCTTTAAATAAGGTATTCCATCTTTTGACCATTACTTCCCAAGGTTTTCATACAGAAACCGCATTTTTTGGTGTTATTTTAGGGTTTCTGAAGATTTGTCAAAAAACTAAACTAACTATAGTCATAACAGGGAATGTTTTGTATAGTGGGCGACCTATGCTACCCATCCACAATCGGTTTTTATTAATTTTGATTTGATGCAAAAACCGATTTTTAAAACTCGATTTTTTTAAGAATATAATTTGTTGACCAGTTTTTGCATTTTTAATAAGGGGTTACATCACCCTTTTTGCAATAATTTACAAAACTGAACATTTTTAACTGTGAATGCCATTCGATTGACAATTTAATGACGAATTCACCGATGTATGACATTCCATCTATTGGTCATTTCTTCCCAAGGTTTTAATACAAAAACCGATTTTAGGCGCTTTTTTGGGTTTTTAGAGATTTGTCAAATAAAAAAGCGTGCTTTTGTTGGGGGGAGAATATTTAGATTGAAATTTGTTCGCTGAGTAACGTGTATCTAATAGTCTGGGTATTCGACTGTAGCGTACTTTCTTGTTTTTATTTGTTATCCTATTACCTTTTTTCCTATTATTTGGCGACTTGTTTATCCCAAAATACTTTTTTTTAAATTTATTTGTGTAATTCCCACACTAATGAAGCTTTTAAGCTGGGACACGGGCGGCGTCGCATTGATGAGACCTGGAGACTTGGAGATCTGGAGACATGGAGACTGACGCCACCAGACTAGTGAGATCTGCCAAAGATCAAATCTTGACATGGGAGTCACGCGAAAAATTACATAGACCACATCCACAGCTGCAACCAGAAGAAACAATGCCAACAGCACGGATGACGGACAGACGAGCAATGATGTTGTTTCAGTCGCTTGGAGCCGCCGCAGATACAGAGATACAAAGATACAATATCTGTAGGTCGGGGTGTGTGTGTCGGGACGGACTAACGCACGATTCTGTTGGATTTGTGGGATCTGTGGGACCTAGCTCCCATTTGGTCCCTGGCCACCGGCGCCACTGCCCGCCATTCAGGCTTCTGTGGGTGGCAGCGTGACACGAGCAAAGGATCACATTATTCGATAGTTTTAAATTAGGGAACTGTATGTTATATACCACCTTAACCAAAGGGTTAATGTATCATATATTTAAGAAATTAAAATACGAATAAAAATATAATTATTCAGTCTTTAAATTAATTTGAAACCTTTCATTGATATTTTTTCTCGGAATTGTTTGCGATGAAACCATTTTAGTGTTACCTACTACTAATGCTTCTCCATTAAAGTTAATGTATTAAACTTAAACTTTTTATTAACAATAGTT
The DNA here is from genome assembly GCF_018152505.1 of Drosophila elegans. NCBI lineage: Eukaryota > Metazoa > Arthropoda > Insecta > Diptera > Drosophilidae > Drosophila > Drosophila elegans. The sequence continues at coordinate 5,937,981 of NW_024545513.1, forward strand.
AATTGCTTTATATTAAAGATTTAAAGTAACAAATAAATTAAATCGTTAGTCATTTTTACGATTTACGATTGATTTTAGGAACCTTTTTATCCATTAAATGTTAGATTATTGTTTTAAATTATTAAGTATCGTTTTTGATTACGGGTCCACCTCTAGTGCGCACCGCAGCCAGGTAATCAGATAAAAATATATTATGACGTACCAGACCGACTTTTCATTGTTAATTGAGCGGCAGCGGCAGCAGCAGCTACGTAAACGCAAACCTTTCCCGGAGCCCGGCCCTGAATGATTGAGATTGAGACGTGCTTGATATCTGTTGGCATCGCAGCAGCAAAGCCACTGATACACCTAACAAAAATCCAGAGTCCTCCTGTCCTGTATCTTTTCATTTATTGAGATTCGAATAGGAAGTTTTACTCGCAAAGTTATCCCAGGGATACGTTTGTAGTATTTGTTTTTGTTTCTTGATAATAAGCTTTAAAGTAAGTTTCAGGGGAAATTAAGCTAACATAAAGTTGCCATTATAGATTAAATAAATTAGCATGTTGAAATATGGATCCTGATCGTTTTCTTTTTTCGAGTGTATAGGCGATGCTGCGTCTTCGCCGGCGTCATTGTTGTTGTAGTTGTTTTTGTTGTCTGGCGTCTGTTGGCTGTCTCTCTTATCTTGTATCTCTATCTCGGTTGCTCCCTCTCTCGCTCGTTCTCCTTGGCTTTTTTTCTCCTTTACCTTATCTCTACTGTATCTGCTGCTCATGTGTGTGAATGTGTGCACCGAGCAAAATAATAATAGTACAGGTGATAGGTGTAAAGACAAATGTATCTAATCCAAACGAAATTAGTAGTATTTTTAAGATTTAAGAAATATTTCCAACATTCCATTGAAAAGTAAATACTTAAAATATACAAAATATTTGCTTGACTTAAAATATTGAAAAAGGTAAATAACAAATATTGGTGTTAGTACTTAAGCATAGATGGACAACTTCTTTGAATCTTTTTACTAAATAATTCTCAAATCATTTAAATTTAAAGTTCAATCACTATTACCTTTTAATATATTCAATATAACAACAATGTGCAAATACACTATCCAGTGATTTAAATATAATCATTGATTTATAGTTTTTATTATTTCGTTTACAGATGTCTTCTTATTGGGCCTAATGGCTGGTTTGATAATTGAAAGTTGTACAATTTATTTTTGTGATCTCGATTTGTGCTTTTTTTTGTGCAGTGTACGGCTGAATGCTGCTGCCACGCTCCAGACGTGTCGCCGCAATTGCAATTTGCAGCCAAACGCCGGCGACATCGGCTTGGCGCCTAAAATCAAACGGGGGCCGAACGAAACGAAAAATTTTAAAAATAACGTGCAACAACGACGGCGGCTAATAATGTGATTTGTTTTGTTTCGTCTTCGTCTTCGTCTTCGGAGGAGATGGTGAAGGAGCAGGAGCAGAAGCAGGAGCATGGGCACTCCCCCTGCTCCTTGTCTCAATCGCATCCTCGCGGCGTCTTTAGTATGTGATAATTTTAAACAATTTACTCCCCTTTTTTTTGTGCAGGTCCGCCGGCAATTGTCTGCATTTAACGGTGTGTCCTTGGCGAAATACAGCGCCCGATCTTGAAGAGATCCCGCCCCACTCCACCTCCATGGACTCCTCTCCCTGGACATTCGCACAGTTTCTGGAAGCACTATATAAGATAAGACAGCAATTTCTGCGGATCGACGCCATAAAGCAGATATGCATGATACGATTATAATTATACGGCAAGCACGCATGGCAACAGTCTGCACAGCCACAGTGAGGATTGCCTATAGGAATTAGCCTTTTAGGGGGTGGAAGTCGAAAGAGAACAATTTTCAAATAGCTATATAAATTCATAAAATAAATTGTATTTTTCATATTTTTTGTCCCGTTTTTTAACGATTTAGATATTTCATAGGCTAGTCTTATCATTTACCTTAAAATTATTAGCCTACTTTTAAGCATCAACTACAAAGGAAGCTATTCAATGAATAGTTAAGGACACCAAAATTACTTTTCAAAAAACTAACGAATAGCAATTAGAAAAATCATAAATTTGTGTACTCCAAATAAGAAAAACAAATAAGAAGTCAGAATTAAATTTTTTGGGAAAATAGTAATATTTAAATAGGTTTCTGATTGTTCTAATTTCGAAAGGTATAAAACAATTCCCGTTTGAAAAATAAGATGTGTATAGCTAAGAGTTTTCATTTGGCGAATGAGTTCACTGTACCAGGCAGCAATATAGTTTGGATACAAGAAGATTTTACCGAAAACAATGGTAGAACTTTGAAACCCAAACTTGATCGTAAACAGAAATTAGTTTTCTAAATTTGGTTAAGTAGCAGATCATTTTTTAATAAAATCTGATAAATTGCAAAAACAGTAGTTCGTCCACAATTTAATGGGAATTTATTTGTTGAGCTTTTCCCCCCAACTGTTAAGCCAAGGACACATGCCGATGATTTTCACTGTTGACAAGAAGAGCTCTCTCTTTCTCGGTCAAGCCAAGTTCGATATCGAACCCGGCTCGAACCGGTTGCGAGAGATCAAGCTAGTGCTGTCGCAACCATTTCCACAAAAGCGGATAATTGGGATTAAGAAACAATCACACAAAAATCTCTTCAAAATATAGGTATGCATTTTTTTATTTCTTTTTATATTTTTGTATATACAAAAATGAAAAAACCTATTTTCTTTGTAAAAAGCTATAGAATGAATGAATAAATATCTAAAATATCAAAAAACGCCAACTTTTTATTTGTTGTTTTTAAATTGGCTAGCCAAATATAGCGCGCTAAGAACTTGCCAATACAAGTTCAACCAGTTAAAATGATATTTTGCTGTTTTAAAAAGATAGATAGAAAAATAGATAGGTACATATGTATATAAAAAGTGCTAGATCGGCAACACTGAATCAGGTTCGACGTCGAGCCGGCAGGTTCGAACAGATCGAGACCAAAATCTATTTAAGCAACACACAACTCTCGAAACTTTGTATTTGCACGATATCTTTTCAGCCGCGCTGCTTGTGTTTCGCTTTCGATTAAGAAAAGAACCAATAAGAAAACCTCATCCATATATTAGCCCATAGAACGCCGAAATTAAAAAAAAAAAGTGTCCAGTGAAAAATATGGATATGTTGTTTTTTTAGAATGATCGAACAGCGTCTGCGCAGAGCTCTCTCTTGAACATAGGAATACACATGCAATATATACGCATATACATATACAGAGGTCGGGCTTGTGTGCGAGTGTGATTGATTCGAATCGTAATATCTGTGTTTTCAAAAACGCGCTCTTTTTTGTTGCCTTTTTTTGGGTATTTCTTTTTTTACCAGTGCCTGTGAACCGAAGTTCGCGACTTGTGAAATCTTCGGCCATTGTTGTGAAAGAGCGGTTGTCTGAGTTCTCCTTACCTGGCGTTATAATCTCGCCGCCCCTAAAAAAAAAGCTACAACTGCCGTCGGGCTCTTGATTTTGATTTTTATTTGATTTTGCCTTTGTTTGCGGTTAAAATATTTGCGGGCTTCATCAGCGGCGGCTTTCGGAATTGGATTCGAGATCGAATTGAGGATCGGAATCGGAATCGGTAAGTCGCGGCATCCAAGGAATGTGTTATGTATCCCAGATACCATGATGGTATCACAGACGCCCTTTTTCTATATTGAAAATAAGAAAAACTATAATCATGTATTTTTAAAATTGGCAGGCAACATGCAATGGGGTAAACCAAAGAGCCTTTGTACATCTAGATAGTATCTTTAAAAACTATAAAAAATGTCAGATCTCAGTGATAAATGAACCCTGTAAATGATCATAAAACCCACCGCATATCTTTGTATTTGGTATCATATCAACACCGTCGATCCTTGACTTTTAGGGCATTTGCTATTCCCACTTCCTCTGCCTCTTTCGCTCCACACTCAATTTCCTGTGTGATCTCAGCGTGGCGACAAAAATAAAAAAAAAAGTATTTATATATATAAATATATATATATATCTATATATGTATATATGACTCCCAAAAACGGTAAAAAAAAACAAATACAACTAGTCATGTATGGTCACAAGCGACGAGATAGCAACAATGTCATGACAAATAAACCGAAATTAAATGATGTGCTCTGAAGCATTCTGTATTTTGGCCGGGACCAGTTGGCCCATCCGATCCGTCGACGGACCATAAAAACAGAGAGAACATCCCCAAGAAACGCTTGTGCAAAAAAAAACAAAAAAAAAAATGAAGATTAAGATAAAGACTCTTTCCAAGCAGACATGTGTGTACTCGCTAATAACACAAACAGAAAACAAATGAACTAATAAATCGAACGACGTTGCCATAAAAATACATTTTCGGCCCACATGCGAATGCGCGAAGCCATAGAGATTCAAATGTGCCCCGAGATAGGAGCGAAACCATCGGAGTAACGTGGATCCGGCGAGGGCGGGGCCCCCAGGTTTTTAGATGGGGGGCTTTTCGGGGAACGGGGATCGGAGACTACGGGGATGTACGGGGAGCTACGGGGAACCCAACCCAACCGTAGCCAAGCGAGCAATTTGGAATCGTCGTTTTACGTGAAAAGTTTCATTTCATTCATAAAAAAACGCCATAAACGAAAAAGAAACTAGCAAGAAAGACAACTTTGGACAAGTCGAAGCTTCTACACCCTTACAGAGTGCCAAACAAAATTAATTGCTCAGTAAAAAAAAAAACAATTGAAAACTTAATTCGTACAAAGCCTGCATATGTATGGAGAATTTTTTTTTTATTTCTCAAAAGATAAGTTTAAATAGAAACAATTTTATGACTATTTTTATAATATTAGTATATATATTACTAATATTATTTTATAATATTGAAACATTTTGTTAAAGACAAAATTTGTATAAACCCTCAAACCCTACAAAAACAAAGTTAGGAATGTAGTCGTTTTTTTCTAATCCCACTGAGGTCATAATAAAATATCAGTTTTATTTTAATTGATTAATTTCAATATTAGTTTAAGTAGAATCATTGTTCTGAATGTCAGGCCGTATTAATTATCTATTAAATCTAAGACTCAAGAAGTTTGAAATAAAAACCAAGATGGCTTATATGTAAAATCATGAAATCAAATCTAAGGCTGAAATGCCCTATAAAATGTTTATTAGCCGTTTAATCCTCCAAAATATTATTAGTAGATACTGAAATTTAAACAGTATCGGGCTTACAAATGCTTCTTGCTTCTTTCAGCCATATTCCCTAATAAATCGTAGGTAATAGGTGATAAAGCGCTGATACCCCTTTTAAAGGGTATCGAAAAATTGAAATTGTGAGCCAGCTTCATGTGCGTCTGTCTGAGTTTCTCAATGAAACTACAACGCATGAATGGCAAAACATATGAATGGAGCTTTCAGCCAAAGAGGCCTGCCCTGCTTCACTCCAATCCCCCATCCACATCCACATCCACATCCACATTCACATCCAAATCCACATCACCAGCCCGATCCCCGAAATCTACACAGCTAGCCAAGTTGGATCCATTTTGGTCCGGTCTGTGGCCTAGTCTGAATCCAAAGTCTTGGATACTGGATACTAGAGTCTGGGATCCGATCTAGCCAACTGGTGGGCGTACAAATGGCTTCGCCTCTCGGCTGGAGGCCTCCACAAAGTGAAATCGGAAATTCGCCAGACCCAGACCCTCTCGGTTTATTTCTGTAATATTTTTGTCTTTCATTTCACACATGTAGTCGTGGTCGCCAGGAAAGAGGAGGAGTACGTGTGTATTCGATCTTGATTCGGCCTTTCATTAGCATAAATATTCGTCACCGATGATCGATGGTCCGCTTGATCAAAAAACCAGAGGTGACAAATCTTTTCATAAATGTTGAAAATCGCCTAAAGATAGCCAATAAGCGAAATAATGAAACGCCAACGTTGGATTAAAACGTACAAATGGGAAATGCGGAGGAGGAATGACGACTTTACCAACTGAAGGAAATGGATATTTAATTCAAGTGAAATTTCCGAAACGAACCCATCCATCCAAAATGGAGAAACAAACTCACATGAGATCATGCCGCGTTTGTAGGGGGACATTTATAAGAATTTTGATCACACCCCATGTGACTCTCAATGAATTCTGTCTTTAAGTTATTCAACTTAGTCAGTTGTCAATGGAATATGGGGAAGTACCTTAATTCCTTTTCGAATTGGAAGTTATATTTGTTGACATTTAGGAGGTGGAAGTCTGTTCCAGAAAACCTCATCAGTACTATTTAAATATTGTCTTGAAAACAGTTTATTTTATTATCATTTCACAGATCCTAAATATTTTAAAATTATATAAAAATCATTGAGCTTATATGGGGTTGATTTATATTTATTATATTTACTTGACTATCATATCAAAATAAGAAGATTTTAAGATTATATGATAATTTATATTTAACTTTAATCTCTAATTTAATTTAATTTAATTTTATTTACACAAAAAAATTTAATTAACAAATTTCAATCTCAATTTTGTGTCATTTTCTTGGAGACTTAAAGGCGGTGAGCCTTTAACGATAATTTGCCAATTATTTAAAGTTCTCAGTTTTGTAGTGCTTTTTTTATAATGCAAGAATTGAACCCCGCAACTTTGAGTTTTCGGTGGCATTTGGAGAAATTTTCATGAAGATTTAAAGGAGGTCAGCCGGTTGTAAAATGCAATAATTGTCAAAACATTTAAAGTTATTTGTTGTTTGATGGTTTTTTTATACTGACTATGCTCAAGTTTAACCCACAAACTTAGAGCTTTCTATGGCATTGCTGATAATTTATGATTACCTTATAATCTACATATGATTCGATGATTGATCGTATGCGCAAGGAGGAGTCTTCGTCCTGTTTCCCCTTTTTTTTATTCGCACCCAATCAAAATGCAGCCAGCGAAGCGCCAAAGAAGTTGAATACGACTAGGTGGGGATATATGTGTATATATATGCTAAGATCGGGCGGAGCGGAAAGGGATGTGAGGGGTGTGGCAGACAGTCTGCAAACAATTGGCTGACATTTAATGGAGGGAGCCGTCGGGCGGCAGTGATTGATTGATTGATAATTAAGAGTGGCGCCTACTGGCATCCACTATTCGATCATTCGATCATTCGACCATTCAGCCAGTCAGTCAGTCAGTCAGTCACCCAGTCAACCAGTCAACCGGCGGACTGGGAGGCACTGCAGCATAATGGGACAAATGGACAAGTGGACACACGGATGGATGGATGGACAATGGCAACATTTTAATATATGTACGATCATGTGGCGCTTGCTAATTTAACTGGGAAGTCTTTCAAGTTTCGCCGCGACTCGAATTCGATTCACAGAATAAATAACGAAACAGGAATGGGAGTGGGAATTTCGGGTATTGGGTATCGGGTATATCCAATATTTAAGCGCATATTTTATTGCCATCATTATGGCCACGATGATGAGTTCGCATTGAATTCGGAATTAAGAACGGCACCTGCCCGAGGCGCCATCGCCAAGGTCATTGTCGTTAGACATATAATATGTTATGTGTATGTGTATGCTCTGTTTATAGCTGGTGGGGTAACTTCGAATCACAATCACTACAGAGATAGCGAAATATAATATAGCGAAATAGCCAATTGATGGGATTTCTTGAACTTATTTCACAATTCTGCAAGTAACACATATTACGCATATTATTAAACAGTTCCGGAATTTTTGAAATATTTCTGGAATTTCTATATATATTTACAAATAGGTAAGGTCATTTTATTCTGTCTAATCGTTATCACCAGCATTTTTATAAAATTTGAATATACTATCAGAATTTATTACCCCCTGTTTCCATATAAAAATTATATTATATATATTATTATATATTTAATAATGTTTCTTTAAATCTTTAATTTTAAGGTGGACCAAAATATTAACTGATAAAAAATAGTTTATTGCTTTTACTAATAAATCTATTATTATTATTATGACTTATTGGAGTTATCTAGGAATAATACAAAAATAATCAGCATTTAACGATTCTTAGTCTTTATAATTTAATACAAAAAATATTAACAATCAACGATTCTTAGTTCATTATATTGCCTACAATTGTCCGAAAATTACCATTAGAAAAAAAGATCATATTTTGAGTAATTGTTTGTGAGTAATTAGTGATAATTTCGATTGACGCAGAAAAAATGTGCTAATCTGGATTGTGCGTTCATTGCCTGCAATGTGCGACCAATAGCGTAACAATTGTGAAGCTGGTCTTTCACAAGTTTGCATCATTTCATGGGTGGCCAGTAAATTGAAATAAGAATTATAGAGCCAGACTTAAAGAACTTTCAAAGCTACCCACTTGCAGGGTATATTATGCGACTTTCTTGAGTGGCAAGGAGTCCGAACTTTTGCTTTTCCTTCGACTGCAAATCGGCTTTGGAGCTAATGAGCTTTTGTTTAATTTTATTAATGGAATTGCCAACATTTATCATAAATTACAAATCGTGATCGTGATAAGAGCGCCGTTGAATGCGTCAATCTTTTGAATAATTAAGTTGTCGTGTTGCTTTGATAATGACCATACAGTGTTGTTGTTTCTTCTCAATGTTTTTAGTTGTTGTTGTTGCTGTCTTTGAAGCGCCGCATTGAAAAAATTTGCTTAATTTTATGGCCCGTGTGTTATTTTTGGGTTTTTGGCCCCTCACCATTGTCTCCGTTCCATCTGGAAAGTGTTTGCTAAAAAGCCAAAAAGCAAATCACCTTTTATTTATTATATCTGGGGAAGTGGTCTCTTTCTTTTTATGGCCTCCATATGCCATAATAATAATACGCATCCAGGGGCTAATCCCAGCCCAAATAGGACGGTTAAGATCGGATTGAATCGGTGCGGATCGAGAGTATGAATTGCCATAACAACTGCTTGTGGGTTGGATGGCGCCAGGTCCCCAGCGAAACCACAATGATCGGCGAAAACCACAACAATAGGCAGAGAGCACTCCAAGATTGATTGCCTCATTACTAACCAAAAAAGTGAGGCACTTCAGATATCGTAAATAATTATAATCTTCAGTTTGCTACTGTCATAGGGATCACGATTTCATTGTGATAAATCCACATGTTTTGTTTACCCAAATTTAGCGGAAATGATATTTCTTAGAAATAAGAAACGATAGAAGGCTTAAATAAACAACATAAATGTTTTAAACTTTGCAGATATAAAATACAGCAGAAAAGGTTTACAAAATAAAATATTTTAAATTAAATCTGTTCAGTTTAAGCCATGAATTCAATGCTAATCGTGCTTCTTTTTTTTGTAATTTAATATTGTTATTAATAAACGTAAACTTTTATTAGTATGTATGTAAAAGAGTTCTTTTTTTTATAAATAATCGAATATGTATTAATATTTCCTGTTTTGTTTTATACTTTTAATTAAAAAGATGATTGTAAAAAGGAATAAAAACAAATTAAAATTCATTCAAAAAAGTGTTACTGGCGTTGCCACTAGAATTTGTATCGTTATGAAACATAAACTATAAATATTTTATAATTTATATTTTCAAGAGCTCGAACAAAAATTATTTAGATTTAACCAAAATATGTAACCATTAAAAAAAGTACGAAATATATTTACGGATAAAAAAAATGGTTCAGGCTTTCTATATTTAAGATATTATACCGCCTTAAATTGTCGGAAAAATTACCCTTAGAAAAAACGCATATTTTCAGTAATTGTTTGTGAGATTTAATATAAATTAAATTAAATAATTTGTCCCCCTAATTTTTAGCCAGAGCTGATCTTGAGCAGGCCAAGATTCGTAGTATGCGATCGCTGCCATGCTGCTGAGACAACGCCTGGACAACGGCTAGGGCTGTGGACTAGGATCGGGATCGGGATCAGGATCAGGATCAGGATCACGATCTGGATCAGGATTGGGTGATGGACGGCAGCAAGATGCGGATGAGGAGTCGCTGGCTGGGCCTGCTGCTCTGTTTTTGGCTGGTGGTGGAATCACCTGGGGGAGCAAAGGCGACGTTTCGTGGGCGACTCTACGGTCTCCACTCCGACGAACTGGTGGCTGGGGAGGGTCAGCTGGTGGTGCCGCGACGGGTCCATCCCGATGGTGGGTTCATGACCCACCGGCTGGACTACGCCCACGATAGGGATCATCGGTGGCATCGCCAGCGTCGCAGTCTGGATGGGGGGCAACTCGAATCGGAGACGGCGGACTTGCACCTGCAGGTGCCGCTGGAAAACGAGACACTGCATCTGGAGCTGACGGCGCACAGCTACTTCCTGGCCCCCAATTTGGTGGTGGAGCGTCATCGCCGGGATCTGCGCACGCGGTCACCTTTGACCCCGCGCCACCTCAACTGCCACTTTCACGGCAAGGTGCGGGGTCAATCGGACACCAATGTGGCCATCTCCACCTGCTCCGGACTGGTGAGTGGCTCAAATTGTTTATTAACTTGGTTGAATATATTACGACTTTATCTTAAAACATATTTCTACGACTTTGAGAGCGCAATTCTTTATTTCATTTATTTAACATTTTTAAACAAACATTATTTTCTTAAGTAACCAAACTGTATTTAATTTTGTCTAAAGATATTTAGTGTCATTTTAGTTTAAAATTAATTGTTCGTTTACTATCTAAGTATTACAACAAATTCCTGTTTTTAAAGCACTAGTCACAAACATTATCTAAAAAAAATGAAATTTCTGGAAAATACAAATGTAAAATGCGTTTGAGTGCCTCCAATTAAATTAAATTACAAAATTAATCTTAAAGAATTGATTATCTTTAACTGAAATTTGGAGAAAACAATTCCATACACATACAGTTTCTAAACCGATTCCTTTTTGTCAGGTGGGTCACATCCGGACGGCCAGCAATGAGTACTTCATTGAGCCCTCCAAGGAGCACGAGCCGCATCCGGCGAATGGCCATCCGCACGTGGTCTTCCAGCGCTCCTCCGTGAAACCCAAGGTGAGATGGGGGAAATTTACACCTTTAGATGCCCAGTTTTACAGCCATTCATCCACTAGCATGCAGCGAGGAAGCGGAACAAGCGCAAACGAGGCGGTGGAGGAGGAGGGGGAGGTGGATTGGGAGGAACCGGAGCGGAGGTCAGCAACTGCGGAACTCGGGAGCCTCGCCGGCGGATGGAGACCAGGCTGGAGTGGCAGTCCAGGGGCAAGGTGAAGATCCAGGGTGGACGCCAAATAAGGCGCCACCACAGGCACCACAAGCACCATCATCATCAGCAGAAAACCCGTGTGCCGCACACCAAATTCAAGTACGAGACGCAGTTCCAGACGGATCAGGATCATCCGGAGATTCCACGTAGGCGTCGGTCCATCAGCAGTCCCCGGCATGTGGAAACACTCATCGTGGCCGACGCCACCATGTCGGCATTCCACAAGGACCTCAATGGCTACCTGCTGACCATCATGAACATGGTATCCGCCCTGTACAAGGACCCCAGCATCGGCAACTCCATCGAGATCGTGGTGGTGCGCATCATCCAGTTGGACGAGGAGGAGTCCCAGCTCCAGCTGAATCTCACCCAGAATGCGCAGAAGAACTTGGATCGGTTCTGCAGGTGGGTCTGCAAAATAGTAGCCTAGCCTCCATTAATGTAAGCCTTTGCTAGCCAAAAATGGATTATCTGAAAAATTTGTAATGTACATGTACATATAAACTAAAAGTTAAGTATTAATAAATATGTCTACAGAAAGTATTAAAGTATAAGTATTAATTCAATATAAAATAATGTAACCCCTACAATTTTTTGTAAAATTGAAAGGTTTTTTTATTTTGATCACGTAAAAATGTTGTATTTAGTATAAATACTTTTTAAAAACAATTATTATAAACAAACGGAAATTTGAAAATACTATATGGAAATGGTAATTTTATTTTGTTTTAAATCTTAGTAATTTTTTTATTCAGAACATTATTAACCAATATTTTCAGTCCCGGTGAAAAGGTTTAAGAAATCCCCTAAAATAAGTTCAAGAAAAATCACATATATTTTATGAAGAAAAAGAGACTAATCCTTGAAAATACCCTGTTTTTTTTTACTTTTCAAAGCTGGCAGCACAAGTTGAACAAGGGCAGCGAAAAGGATCCGCACCACCATGACGTGGCCATCCTCATCACGCGGAAGAACATCTGCGCCAACAACTGCATGTAAGTCCTTGTGGAAGAGGTGGATGTGGGGGTTCCAAAGCTATAATCTCCCGATCGGATTCATCCGCAGGACACTCGGCCTGGCCAACGTGGGTGGCATGTGCAAGCCGAAGCAATCCTGCAGCGTCAACGAGGACAATGGCATTATGCTCTCCCACACGATCACCCACGAATTGGGTCACAAGTGAGTCCCTTACCGAAATATATGCTACTGTGGTGTTTTTTCATATGATTAAACATGATTAGGAAAGCAATAGCTTTTTTTGGAAATTCCAAAAATATTTTCAAGTTTTAATGGCTGTGTTTTCATTGGTATCTGCAAATTCAATAATAGGACAATTGAGAGAAATGTATCTTTAAGAAGGTACAGTAAATACCTAAAACAAAAAAATTAGTTTCATAAAAAATAGGCTTAAATTCCTGTTTAAAAGATAAATTCTTTAATAAACTATAGCACATATTTTAAATTGGTCTTAATGTTTTAATAACCAAATGTAAAAAATCATTTCCAATAGTAACATTTTTAAACATATTTGATTAAGCAAATGCAGGTTGTTTTAAAGATAAGTTTATGCAATTGAATGAGGTTACTGTTTGTATTATTTAAATACATATATGTTTTGATGCAATTTAATGTAAAGAATGATTTCCCTTTAAGCTGAGCCAGTGTACTGTTCACAGTTGATCTTTAAAAAAATAATAAAAAATAATAAAACAAAGTATTTAGCCAGGTGAGCTAGACAGGTAGCCGGCAGCGATTTGCATTGCCCCCTGCGGCGCCAGACGTTGGCCAACGCATGCCCCATGCCCAATCGATCCCCATCCCCAAGACAAGATTTATGGCCAGCCCAATTTAATGAATGAATCGAACGAAATACAACCAAGACCAAGACCACGACTACGACTACGACCACGATTTTCACGTTTCCACTGAGGCGGCTAAGTGGACGCGACGGACGCTTTGACACCTGCGTTTGCCTTTCTGTGACAATGATCGCCTGCGTTGCACGCCCACTTTCCATTGCAGTTCCACCTGCCAGTTGATGGTTTTACAGTCGATAGTTGCATACTGAGATCAAGATTGAGATTGAGATGGAGATTGAGATCACCTCTCGGTGGCCCGGCTTCCTGCTCGATTCAAACTCAATTAGTCGAACGAGACACCAAAACGCCAGCGGAGATGATCGCCCAGTCACTGCGATCACGGCGACACTGTTTCAATTAAATCAAATACAATACAACTTGGTCAAATTCCATTTGATTTTTGTAATCTCACATTTTACAAACTATATTCCTATTAAAACATGTTACGAAAAGACGAGTTGCTATTTGCAAAACATATAAATGATTTATTTCATCAGTTCATTAGGTTGTATGCCATATAAAATATAGTCTATTTGTTGCTGTTATAATTTATTTTCTATGTAATCGATTAGACTAGATCTTAGGTAGCAGTGCGCTAATTACCATTTATATTAAAAAAAAAATATATATATTTTTCAAAGGTACAAAAATTATAACATACAACTGCGATTTTATGAAAACTCTTACTTTTTCTGATCAGATTAAATAGTGAATTCCTTTTTTTTAAGAAGAATTGCAAACTTTTTATTTTATTTACAAACAGAAAAAGTTAAGTATTTTAAAATAATTACAGAAAGAGTATGTTTTTGTATTTGTAACTCTTTGATACCAATATGTGTTTTCATATTTAAGTAAAATGTTTACAAATTACACCAATGGCGGAATAGACTTTTCAACTAACCTATGAACCTTAAATAGTTAAATGATAGGGGAAAAAAAGTAGCTCTCAACTTAAATTGTATAATTGCCCACAACCCATCTCCATTGACCCTAGCACAATATTTTAAAGGGAGAATGATCTATTACCGGCAATTACCCGAACCCGAGTGAGTCACAGTGATCACAGCATCGGCACACCCAGACACTCCGACTCATTCCAACTCAATCCAACTCACACCCATTCGACAGCCGGGTCCGGTTTTTGCTGGCTATCGGGGGAGCTGCGGATTTGGATCGGAATGGATCCGATCGTAATGAATCGGATCGAAATGGAATGGATCGGATCGTTCGATGTTCGTGCCAAGTTGCCAAGTTGCCAAGTTTTCAAGTTTCCAAGTGGCTGGCTGTGATCCGCCTTCTGTGCCGGTCCACACAGTGAGAAAATTAGGAAACAATTGAGAAATATTTCAGTTCTCATATATAGCACATAGATCTTCTTAAATCATCAATTCTTAAAAAGTGATTTGCTTAATTTAATGTGTTAAATTCGTCCTTTCAATTTAATGCGAATTTGACAAATTCAAAATTAAAGTCTTTTTTATTTTACTCTTTTTTTAATATCATAGAATTTTTTTAAATAATTAATTAAATATATATATATATATCCTGATTATTTCAATTAAAAGTCTTTTGATAACATTTTTTAGATTAACAAAAATAAAAAAAATGCTTTATTTAACATAAAGTTTTAGGTAACTTTGTTGTTTTTGAAATTTAATTTTGTGTATTTGATGTTGACGCCGGAAAAGATGTTTTTTTTTTCCTTTGCCCCACTTCTACCACCCATTTTTTTCGAGTGCAGCCCAGTGGCCGTCAGTCAGTCTAGCGTGCTCGGTCCGCGATTGACTCAGCGCCCCCTCTTCAGCTGCGATCCCTCCGATAGGCCAAGATATAAAGATATAGCGGCGATGGGTTGTGTAAGCCGACCGGAATCGGAATCTCCCTGGGCGGCAACAACAGGTGGTTTGTTTTGGTTTTGGTTTTGGTTTTTGTTGCTATTGCTGTTGCTGTTGCTGTGCCACAGGTACTTAGATATTCAAACACTCAGACACTCGGGTACTTGTTTATATGCTTTTAATCGGATGTATCTGCTTGTGTACATGCGATTTGCTCCGAATTGGCTATTAATTCTATTCAATTAATCAGGTTTTGGAGTGGCGAGTGGGTGGGGATTTCCTCAACGACAATTTGCAACATTGTTTTGTACTGTTATTTTGTTATTAAGTGCAATATTCAACCCACAGCTTCGGGATGTTCCACGACACTGCCAAGATTGGCTGCCATCCGCGGGTGGGTCCCATTGTCCACATCATGACGCCCACTTTTGGGGCGGACACCCTGCAGGTTTGCTGGTCGAACTGCAGCCGCAAGTACATCACGCACTTCCTGGAGTAAGTATACCATATAGATAATATAAACTGTATGTTTGCACATTTCTTTGCCATTCAAAAGCCACTGATGTTGCCAGGATACAACAACACCTATACTCATTTGTCTTTTTTTTCTCAAAAAAAAAATAAATTGATGTCAATTTTTATTATAAAAACTAAAATTGCTTAAAATTGTTCAAAAATAAACAAAGTCCGTTTTGCTAAGAATCCCTTCAATAAGTAATATAGATCATATAGAATAATATATTTCATATTTTATCATAAAACATAGCAAAATACTAAAATTTAGTCAGGCTTTAAAATATTTATTTAAATCTCCCTTCTTTGAAACTCTCCTTTAAATTTAAAATAAAAGCAAAAAATAAATAAATCCTCTAATATTTAGTTATGGATTTTGCGAGTACTCGACCTTTGAATTTTTTTTCGTTTGTCTAAACAAATATAATAAAAATTAAAGTACGGGATGGCCGGGAAAAAGAGAGACCAGAGGGAATTGATATTTATTTTATACCACATACATAGAATAACCGAATGTCCGAAATTTCAGCCAAGGATTGGGCGAGTGCCTGGACGATCCGCCGACGCCGCTGGACGAGTACAACTACACGGGCGAGCTGCCGGGGATGCGGTACAATGCGCGGGGCCAGTGCCGGCTGCAGTTCAACCTGACCACCGACAGCGAGGTGGGCGCCTGCTCCGCCCCCCACGAGTTCTGCTCGACGCTGTGGTGCAAGGTCAACGGGGAGTGCGTGACCCACATGCGGCCCACCGCCCCCGGCACGCTGTGCGGCCGAAACAAGTGGTGCCAGAACGGCAAGTGTGTGCGCCGCGAGGAGCTGGCGGCGGTCAACGGCGGCTGGGGCGACTGGAGCGAGTGGAGCGAGTGCTCGCGCAGCTGCGGCGGCGGGGTGTCCACCCAGCAGCGCGAGTGCGACAGCCCGGTGCCCGCCAACGGCGGTGTCTTCTGCATCGGCGAGCGCAAGCGGTACAAGATCTGCCGCAAGCGGCCCTGTCCGGCGGAGGAGCCCAGCTTCCGGGCGCAGCAGTGCGCCCGCTTCGATAACGTCAGCTACCAGGGGGCCACCTACAAGTGGCTGCCCTTCTTCGACAAGAGTGAGTCACTGCCCATCGATTTATATCTTGTAGAATCCCTTAAATATATATATATATATATATACATAAATAAATATACATAAATAAATATATATATATATCTATATATATATATATATATATATATTATTGTTCTGCTAAAGATAAAGAAATGATTAAAACCACAAGAGTCAGTCATTGCGGTCTAGTAGATTCTGTTTAATTTCCAATTTTTCTCGGAATTTTCTTGGATCTGTATAAAGTAAAAAGTTTTAAAAACATAAATAAATATAAATATAAAATCACAGTATAATATATCCATTGCTATTAACAATTGATATTCGTGTCTAAGCCATTTGAAAGAAGTGGAAATGAAATAAAATAGATTTTTATTTAAGATGATCTTAACTTTAGAGGCTATAAATGGTTTTAAAAAAATCATATTTGTAAAATCACTTTATTTATGTATATTTGCTTATTGGCTACACCACTTGCCTATAAATAAATATATATATATTGCCCCAGATAATAAATTCTAGTTTATCATATCTTTTGATTTGCATACCTAAACAATAATATTAAAATTGAACTAAAATAGATTTTTAGTTGACTTTTAAGTTATTCTAGACTATAAATATTAGGTATATACATTAGACAAATATAATATAATATTTTTTATGTTATATATTGCTTTCCCTTAGACAATCCCTGCCGGCTGTTCTGCAGCGACGTGGACGACACGATAATCGCAAACTGGGGCTCCACGGTGCTGGACGGGACGCCGTGCACGCTGGGCACGAACAACATGTGCATCGACGGCATCTGCAAGGTAGGGTATCCCCACATACCATTCAATCGATAACTGAGCCCTGAGCCCGATCGCGTTTCGTTCAGAAAGTTGGTTGCGATTGGCTCGTCGACTCGGAGCTGCAGGACGATCGGTGCGGTGTCTGCGGCGGTGCTGGCGATCAGTGCCAGCCGGTGAGGGACACCTACGCGGACGCGTTTGCGGCCAAGGACGGCGCCTACGTGGAGATCGTCACCATTCCGGCCCGGGCCCGGCACATCCTCGTCCGGGAGCAGGCCAACTCGCCGCACTTCCTTGCCGTGGCCACGGCCCAGGGCGACCGCTTCTACCTGAACGGGGACAGCCTCATCTCGATGCCCGGCGAGTTCGAGATCGCCGGCGCCGAGAGCCTCTACGATCGCGTCGACGAGCAGGAGACCATCACAATACCTCAGCCCATCCAGCATCCCATATCGCTATATGTAAGTGGAACTTTTACCCAAACATGTTATACACTACTCCCTTTGCCATACCTCAAACACTACATCTTTAATTGCAGACAATCAATTCTAAAGACCTGCTAAGATTATTTGTCTTTTTTTTTAATCGAAATAAAACATACAAGTACTTACTTACATATATTTAAACAGATAAACTTTGTATCATCATAGCTTTACTGCTTAATATGAATAAAAATCTATATAAATTTGTTATATTAATTTTGCAATAGCTGCAAGGGTATATAAACTTCGGCTTGCCGAAATTTGTTTCATTTCTTGTTGGTTCATCATATTTAAAAAAAAATAAATAACTTTTATTATAATTAATAAAAGAGACTGATTATTAAATAACAAAATTATTTTTTCTGTAGGAGCTTGCAATAATATTCCTTTAATTTTCCCGGACGATAGCAAAATATTTTTATCTATTTGAACAAAGAAACTATGGTTTATTTTTATTTATCTGCCCTTTTCAGAATGAAAAGTAAATATTATTTAGTCCTGAGAATTTCCACTAATTTCCCTTTGCTTTTCCAGGCGATTGTGCGCGGCAATGAGAGCAACGCTGGCATTTTCTACGAGTTCACGCTGCCCGCGCTGAATGTGAGTGCCGGCAGGCAGTTCCTGTGGCGGCTGAGCAACTGGACCTCGTGCTCCGCCAGCTGTGGCGGCGGGGTCCAGCACCGGGAGCCCATCTGCCAGGAGAACGGCAAGGGTGAGTGCCTAAGCTTCAACTTAAATTGGGAGTAATTAAAATATAATTAAATTTATTTCAGGACTGGCTGATACGCTGCCCTGCTGGACGCATGCCAAGAATAAGAGACCGCTGCGGCAGTCGCGCGGATGTGGCGAACAGCCGTGTCCTGCCCACTGGTGGCCAGGTCCCTGGCAGTTCTGTCCCCTCACCTGTCGTCCGGCGGGCTCCTCCTCAGCGGCGCCGCCACTCCGCCGGCGATCCGTGGTGTGCCTGGACCAGCACGACGTGGTCGTGGCCGATGCGGAATGCGACCTGCTGCCAAAGCCCCCGGAAACGGAGCCCTGCGGATCCTCGCTGCCCGACTGCAGGACCAAGTAGCACGCAGATACAACCATACCCCTATTTATTGACAGTACCGGTACAGTACTTTGTAATTGGAACATACACATATTTATTCAGCGAGTAAGCGATCATCCCAGATGTACTTAACATAACTAATCATACGCACAAACAAACAAACAAACAAAAAAAAAGTGGAAATTACATACGCTAAGGATATAATAATAGTGCTTAAGCAGCTAGCGATAAGGCATCTTATGTATTACGATCGCGGGCTTATCGATATATATATAGTGTTTAAAAGTTTAGTGTTTAATATTTAGTATTTAGTATTTAGGTTACTCAATACAGATACAGATAGATGTATGCGGAACTGCCGGCTCTCTTTTGATCATATCACATGGGTGGGAGAATGGATGACTGGTGGTTGATGAGGATCAGGTGGACCAGGTGGACCAGGTGAACCAGGTGGAGTGCATCGAGCACTCCTAGAACCGAGTGTTGTCCGGCATCTTGCGAAAGTAGGCGATCTTGTCCTTGGGCACCCGGTACCCGTGCATCCAGCGACTTCCCTTTCGCAGCGATCCATCGATGCCGTCCTTCCAAACGCCCTGCGGCAGATAAACTAAAAACGGAAGACGAAACAATGTTTAATACACAATTAACCAAGTCTAATAGTGTTTTATTGGATTGGCACATATTGTCTGGTCTGTCCCATAAGCTAGATTTCAGTGCAAATTGATTGAAAATTAACCAAAATATTTTACAAATAAACCATCTCAAAATCGGATGTCTGTAAGAAAAGTTATGGATTTAAAACTGCAGGTTATTGGTCACTTTTCAGCAAAGCCATTTTTCGAAAATTTTGAAAGGGGTAACATCATTAAAATGACAAAAAATCGACCTGAAATTACAAAACAACTTTTGAATGCAGATTTTTAGAGAATTAAACTATAAACTCTTACAAATAAACCATTTCAAAATCGGATGTCTGTAAAAAAAGTTATGAAATTAAAACTGCAGGTTTTTGGTCACTTTTCAGCAAAGCCATTTTTCGAAAATTTTGAAAGGGGTAACATCATTAAAATGACAAAAAATCGACCAGAAATAACAAAATTACTTTTGAATGCAGATTTTTAGAGAATTTAACTATAATCTGTTACAAATAAACCATTTCAAAATCGGATGCCTAAAAGAAAAGTAATGAAATTAAAACTGCAGGTTTTTGGTCACTTTTCAGCAAAGCCATTTTTCGAAAATTTTGAAAAGGGTAACATCATTAAAATGACAAAAAATCGACCTGAAATTACAAAACAACTTTTGAATGCAGATTTTTAGAGAATTAAACTATAAACTCTTACAAATAAACCATTTCAAAATCGGATGTCTGTAAGAAAAGTTATGAAATTAAAACTGCAGGTTTTTGGTCACTTTTCAGCAAAGCCATTTTTCGAAAATTTCGAAAGGGGTAACATCATTAAAATGACAAAAAATCGACCTGAAATTACAAAACAACTTTTGAATGCAGATTTTTAGACTATAATCTGTTACAAATAAACCATTTCAAAATCGGATGTCTGTAAGAAAAGTTATGGAGTACGGTTCCTGGTTGAAAATAGTGACTCAGACTCACCCTCTCGCTCCTCGCGTCCAGCATGGAGGATGGGCGCCACGATGAGCTCCTCGCCGACGGAGAACTCGTCGCTGACGATGAGGCAGGCGGGGTCGTGGGGGTCCATCATCCAGAGCGGCCGGACCAGCGGCAGGCCCTCGTTCATGGAGGGACTGAGGTACTTCTTGAGCAGGGCGATCACAACCGTCTGGCGCACCTCCTTCAGCTCCTGGGCCACGCGGGTGACCAGGTCGCTGCGGTACTCGGACGGCAGGTGGCTGAACTGCATGGCCGGCATGAAGGTGGCCAGCTGGAGCCAGCGAATGAAGAGCTCCGGATCGGGCAGCGGTGGCTGGGCCATCGCATAGAAGGAGACCATTTTGGAGAGTGGCCGCTGCAGCAGATAGTCGCCGCCAATCACGCCGGGCAGCACAAAGGGATAGCCAATGACGCCATAGTTGAGCACAGCTCCCAGCGTTTCGCGCAAACCCTCCCACGTGGCATTCGCCGGCGGAGTGCTGAGGAAAGTGGGCGGCTTGGGCACCACGCTGGCCGTGGACACGGCCATCAAGCCGGCACCCTCCAAGCTGGCCGTGAACAACCTGGCATAGGTATCCGGATTGTCCAAAGTCTCCCGGCACTGGTAGTAGTGCGGTAGATTGTAGCCCGTGCCCAAGTCTAGGTAGAAACTCTGCACCCCGTACTCCTCCTTGAGGCGCTGCAGCTTCTCCAGCAGCCAGGGCACCGAGGCATTGTTCGTGATGTCCAGGACACCCGCACTGGAGCTGCTCTTGTACCTGGTCAAGGCGGGAATGCTGCGCTCCGAGTGCCTTTCGTAGATCAAGAGCTTGCGCCGCACAGCATCCTTGAAGTTGGCACTGTCCGTGCTGATGAAGGGCTGGATGGTGAGGACCACTTTGAAGCCCCGCCGGCGCAGCACATCGATGGTGTCCTTGAGGGTGGGAAACCGGGCCTTGTCCACCGTAAAGTCACCGATATTCTCCTGCCAGAACTCATTGATCAGTATGTGGCCCAGACCCATGGCAATGGCACTCTCCGAGTAGTCACAGATGGCCGTTTCGTTGAGCGATTCGGGTGTCTCGGCATGGGGTATCCGCCACACGGGCTCCTCCAGCAGCGAGTGCAGCACCTTGAACTCCTGCTCCTTGAGGCCATCCCACAGGCTCTGCTGGGTCATCAGCATGTGCAGGCTGCGCATGTCCTCGGTGGTGCAAATGCGGTAGTCCAACTGCGGCAGCGGGGTCAAATGGTTCACGAAGGTGAACTCATCGTTGGCCGCCCGCAGGCAGAAGCGATTCTCCGTCCGGTTGACACCCAGCTGCAGTGGCGTCCGCTCACTGACCTGCATGGCCACGCCAATCGAGTTGATGAAGTACCGCTTCACCCCGTTGCCAAACTGATGGATCTTGCTGTCGCCCGAGGCGTACGGCGCAAAGTCGAAGTTCGCATAGCTGAGGGACCATTCCTGACCCTTGGTGACCCCGCCGCCGAACCACAGGCCATTGTCGCGCTTCAGTTCGTAGCAATCGGTGGGCAGCAGGCCCGGCGTCAGGGCCTGCCACTGCAGCGTGTAGCACCTGAAGACGCCCTTGTCCTCGAAATTAAGATGCAGCCGGGCTATCCCGTTCCACTCGATGCACACGCTGCCATCACGGCGCCGATGGTCCTCCAGGCAGTGGAACGGTGCCGTGTCGAAGCCCAGCGTGGTGCCCAGCTGACCCGAGATCACCTCCTTGTCCTCGTGGCTCAGGATGCGGAAGATGCGGTCGTGCGAGTTGAACTTGATCTTCTGGAAGTAGCTCTTCGTCAGCACCTGCTGGTGGTAGGCCACATAGGCGTAGCCAATCTGCAAGAGGGGGTTTTAAATAAGCCAGTGATATCTATAAAAAGAACATATTTAAATGAATTAGCTGCTAAACAACCCAACACTTTCCAGTCTATAGATACTTACACCTACTTACACCTGTAGACTAAGGCCCTATTTTTAAGCCACATAAGTTTTATTTTGATAATTTCATTTAATTTAATAGGCATCTTATTGAGAAATTTGCTATACCCAATATTTAAAAACTCATGTAATATATAATACGTATGGAGTACAATTAACTAAAACCTTAACTATTTATATAGCTCATTAAAAAGCTGAGGTGTTAAGGTACTAAAGTGGTTTCTGGGAGGTTCATATATTTGAGTGAAGATGCTTTATCACCCAAGATTTATTGGGAAGTATCTATATACTTACACCTACGTTATATTATATGGTACTTTTTACCTTACCTAATTATAAAAAATTCTCTTAGCCATTTCTTAATATTAATATACCTTATGAAAAAACTGAGTGAGGTATTTAAGTACTGTAATATTATATATAATTTATTTTCGTTTTAGAATTTGCTTAATACCACTAAAGAAAATATATAAAATAAGAAAAATTCTATTGTGGCTGTTTAATCTTATATCTTAGATATCGCATTCAGCCCAGTGATTAAAAAATAATTATTTTGTTATGTATTTATTCCAATAATATAACTTAGATAGATTTGTTGGTTACAAGTTGTAAACGATTACTTTCTGATGTATAATACGCTAATGTCTTAACAAAGAAAAACAGAATTATTTTTAATTTTATTTATTTCTTACCAGGATCCCCGCAAAAATAAACTATGAATGAACTTTAAAGGAATTTCCCAATAGATAACTATATCTGAACATAAAGTTCGTTTATGCCATGTGATTTTGGGTAAAAGCCTTGTCAAAGTGTCAAACAAAATTAAAAGCGATGTGATAAACTGTATAAAAGGGAGCTTAAATCATCAAATTACATTTTTGAGAGCCCATAAAACCCATTTGGACATGAGTTGAAATTACTATCTAAATGAAAAAAAAACTTGTATCTTGCAAAGCCAGTTCAATGCCTTCAGTATGCTGTGACAAGCTTAAATCAGCCACGAAAATATTAAGTCGTCGTCTTATTTGTACTAGAAGTTCTTCCATTGGTTTCCGTCTCTTGAAACTAATATAAAGTTTACTATTGAAAAACACTCTTATGTTTATGATCTCCGACTGGTGCTAATCACTCATTATGCTAGTGATCTGAATTCACTGGGTGAATGATGATTGAGTGAACAAATAGCTGGAACTGATTTTTAACCTGCTTACCAGAAATATGATCATGAAAAACATTATGATGACGAATATCTTGATTTTGTAGTCCTTTGTCTCCCGCTTCTTTTTTCTTATCAGCTGTGGGAAGGCCTTGGTAGATAAACATGGTAGTTGTTATTACAAATTGACCTTTGAACTTTTGACTATCAAACGGCCACACTCACCTGCATCTTCTCGCGAAGCAAACTGGCCAACGAATTGACGCTGGTGATGGAGGCCTGGTTGGAGGCCACACTGTGGCTATCGAAGTCACTGGCCAACATCTCCTTGCTGTTTAACCGCAACGCGGGCAGGGGGGCAATCGAGGCACGTCTCCGACTGCGGAAACGATCGCTGCAATAATATAGTAGTTTTACATAAGTAAATAAAGACAATTTAATCATGTTACTATATTGTACTTTTAAAATAAGCTATAACTTTTAGCAATACAAGATTATAAATAAGTTATATTCAATTAAATCTTAACTACTTTAATATTTCTAAAATTATTTTCATTAGGTTTTTGAAATATTCTCTAAATATTAAATAGTCTACTTCATAAAATTTTTTTTTGCTTTTAAGAAAATTTTACACTAAAATTTAAGGTTTGATTTATGTACCTTAACAATGTTGTACCTAATAATTGCTCTTTTAAATAAACAAGATATATATGTAATTGTAAATTGACATAGAGTGTTTATACATTTTGTTGTACTGAAATCATAAAAAACTGAAGAAGACCTACGCTTGTTGTCTCTTTGACATACTCCTATATATACCTACATAAAGTACAAGTGTAGCAGTGATAAGACATTGATTTATTTAGTAGCCCGATAAGTAAAGCTGTCGTATATATTCCTATGTCGGATGATGCATTGCACATGGCAAAAATATCAATATGAATTAAAACAAAAATAAAAATACTAGTATTTTATGGATATCAAAATATCAGATATATTTTAGCAAAATACTTATTTAGCTAGATATTTTGAGATTGTAACAAGTTGACATTTATTTACTTTATAATGATTCTAATTAAAGCTTATAAAAAATCAAAAAATTAAACTTTTTACAATATTTAGATTCACCTATTCACCTTCCTTACGAATTTGCAAAGATGAAATTATTTCCTTTTTTTTGTGCTGAAGTTGCAACATGTCGAAATCGTATTAAGATTAACCTGTGGAAACATTATAGAAACGAGTAGATGCAACTAGATGAATCGTAGATAATGGACCCTGAACTTGCAACGCAATGGGGGCCAGCTTATCGCCCTTATCGGGGACGGAAGACAGTCGTTAAGCTATTTCTCGGGGCCCCGAAGTAATTTTTGTTTGCATAACACACACACTTTTTGCTCTGTTCCGTCTGTATGCAAATCGCGCGTAAACAAATCGCACAACCAAAAAAACGGCAACACGAAACACGAAAATCTGGGCAGCTGATATTGGTGCTCTATAATTATATATACATAGTATGTGAAGTATACATACTTGCTTGGCCTGATTTATTTGCAGTTGATAAGCGGCTTGGCAGCTCTCAAAGTCGCAAACACTCCCCGAAGCCTATAGCCGATATATATACACCATATATGGTATTATAGTTTTATACATATAATTGCATCTCTCGAGATTCAGATACTCCCCACTGGCATGCGGATATGCTATCACGCCCAATCACAGTCATCAACTGAGCCGAGATCCGTTTATGTCGCCATAGCCCAGCCATAGAAACAGATACAGATACAGATACAGATACAGCTACATATAAAGATTCAGATAGAGCTCCAGATCTGTAGAGTCCGTGTCGTCGGAGCTTCCTCCAAATTAACTTATCATCGGCGAACAGATTGGAGACCCGTCAGCTTCTCCGCCCGTAATGTGCTTAAGCACTTAAATTGGCCTCATCGCGTGTGTGTGCCGACAAAAGCTGTATGACACTGTACTTTGGAGAAATCTTGGGGCGATCCATATGTGATTTTGGGTATTACTTTGATGCCCTTTCTATCTTCAGGAAAAAGAAAAGACACAAGACTTTGAAAACGCCTGATTTTTTGTTGAATAATAATTATATCCATATCCATATGTGATTTTATGTAGTACTGAAGGGGAAATTAACTCTATATCTTAAGGAAAAACAAAAAGGATGAATCACAAATGATTTTTAGTATTGTATTAAAAATTTGTACCAAAAAAATATACCTTTATGTAAAAAAGTGAAGTGGAACGTTGAAGTTGCCATGCTGATTTGTAATCAATTGAAAACTTATATTGCAATTACTGATAAAAGATCCCTTGACCAAAATTATTGTAAGCACTTAAAACAGCTAGTTTTAACTACTTCAAATTACTATGAAACCAGATAATAAATCGTAAATTAATTATATGCAGTGTCAATAAATCAATTCTTTCAGGGGGATTTTCATTTAAATTAAATTACATCTTTAAAATATGCTTAATGATTCAAGGGAATGCCCATTATAAAACCACACGGAAAATGTTTTGATTTAAACACATCCGACTGATTCTACATTTATATTATTTAAAGCATCCAAACAACAATAATTTTTGTGTCTAATATGAAAATTTGCTGGTTAAAAATAATAATAATAATAAGCATTTTACATTTTTGTTTAGTTTATTTATGACTTTAATTTGAAGTGCAAACAAAGCTTTCAGATAAAAATATTATAAATACTTGTTAAAAAAACTAAATATACCCCAGACCTAAAAGAAATGTATATTGCGGTTTTCTTTCAAAATAGATATTGTTTTGCCTGCTTTCAAATAGCAGTGTAATTGTTTTGGGATTTATCACTTTATTAATAACTGTTATTCGACCAACACTTGCCAGTTACCAAATGGGTAATCATAGGAATTCATAGCACAACTCAATTTAAATTGCCGAGGCGGGGAAAAATCGAATGAAAATCGTAATGAAATTTACATGGAAGTGGGCAGTAGCTGTAACCCATATAATAAAATGGTATGGGGGGGTGGGGGTTAAAAATCGGGCGTTAATATGGGGGGAATGTAGGGAAAGGCACGTTCCATTCAAAAGACGACGCCACAATTGAATTACTGTCGTTCGGAGACAAAAGGCAGCGACTTTCAATTAATTAATCTAATTGCCCGATGAATCAAATGGCAAATGTGCCGAATGACAGCGTGAGCTATGATTCAAGCATCTCGATTCGGGATGGTAAATGGCAAAGAATGGAGGTATCCTGTCGGCAATCTTTTATCTTCAAGGATCTAAAGAGCGGCCATTTAGGCTAATCATCATTATCACGGATTGACTCATTATCTATTTAACACAAATTGTTTGGCACGAACACTTTGTTTGGCATATCAACGATGAGAGAACAATTTGTAATTTGTAATCATATAAAGTGTTATTGTAATTCTTACAAATACTTAGGAACCTACAAAAAAAAAATAAAACACAAAATAAAATAAATCGCTTTAATTAACTATAAGTTCCTAGCTTGTAAATAATTAAAATCCTTCATTAATTAATATTTCAATATTAAACCATAAATTAATAAAAAAAAGAAAAGGTAACTATTAAATGGATATTTATAGATGCCAAATATATTAATATATATGTGAATGAATTTGTTCATATAGAATAAAAATGCTATGAATTTAAAACCTTAATGAGTAATGTAATAACACTGGTAAAAACAAAAAACGTAGCAAATACAAATACTCTTTACTCAATTTAAATTATTAAATTATTATTAAAATATATAATAATATTGAATCATGCAATTTTATATGCAATTAATACAATGATTTAATTTATTTTCAATATTAAACAGAAAATGTTGAATGCAATAGTCAGATATATATATTTACTATTCCATTTTTATCACATTAATACATTGTAACTGGCTAAAATGTATGCCTATAATTTGTGTCTACAATTTATGTCTCTAGTTTATGTCTTTAGTTTATGTATATAATTTAGTTTATAATTTGTGTAATCAGGACATATATAGTATGTATAGGTAGGCTAACTACTCACCGGTGAACTGGTCTTCTGGCGTTCCCGAACTCGTCATCGCTGTCATCGTTGGCGTTGGCGAAATTGATGGCCGTACCGCTGACAACCTTATCCGTATCCGGCGTATTCGCCGATGTCGTTGGCGCCGTAATGCCCGGAGTAACCGGAGTAGTCGGAGTGCCCGGAGTGCCCGGAGTTCCATCGTCGGCTATCTGAAAAACAGGAATTTATATAGCCAATAGTCACTATTTGGTTTTCTTATTTAATTTGTTTTTTTTTTGTTACACTATATAGACAAAGCAAACAGCAAGCAATTGTAACTGAAAAAGTGTGGGGTTTTGGAAGGGGGCATACTGGATGGGCTTTTGGCACCTGCCTACCTTGAGTGCAATTAGCACGAAGGCGTCACCGCAGAGAACCCACCTCAAGGTTCTTCAATATAACCGCAAATAATATCAAGCATTTGAATACTATATTTAGCTGCAAGCCACACTTAGTACCTGCCTTATCCTTATCCTTATCCAAATCCGCACTGATATCCAGTATAATGTCGTTGTCTATGTCTATATCCCTATCGGGAGACTGATCTTCACTAGAAACACTCGACAGGATATAGCGGGTGTTGGGTGAGCTCATTTTTGGCACTCAATAATTATATCACACAATGTTTGTATTTTTTGCACTTATTTTTTTTAAACTAAACTATCATGTTTTTAAAATTCCGTTTCTAAAAGTAAGTTATTTACTAGAAAAAAAAGTAAAGTGCTTGAAAACTTAGTTTTTATTATAAAATTGTACAACAACACTTAAAAATTATTAAAATTGTAAAATAATTTATAAAGATTATTATTTAAATCTGTTACACTAATAATAATATTGTCCGAATAAATTTGCATTTAACACACTTTTTTATTATAATAAAAAAACACAATTATCTGGAAAATTCTTTATTTTGTTCAGTGTGGCCGAAAAAAACAGAATATAGAGCACCGATCCGAACGCTATTAATGCCGCGATCGTACTGTTAACCGTTGATAATTGTCGGATTGCTATTGCCTGTATATTGTTTTTGAAGCCTCAATTTATGCGTTTTAATCGCTCTGCCTCTGTTACCGCCTCTGCCGCTGTCGCAGTCGCAGTCGAAGTCGGCAGCGCAGTCAGAGTGGAGAGTTGAGTGGAAATATTGACACCCACACTCAGAATAACGCTAGCCAAGTTGACTCGACTCGAAAGCCAGGCAAAAAACCAAGTGAAAAACCAAGCGAAAACCCGCGAGTGAGAGAGAATTTGATTTTGATAGAATTACCCGGCAGTCGTAAATTAATTGTGGCTAGCCTGATTGGTTATGTAGTATGGCTTTTGCTTTTTAGCGCCGAGCGGTGGCGCTCGATTTAGCCTTTAATATTGTCGGCTGGCCGCAAATAGATACACTGTGAAAAGGGCAAATTAAAAAAGGTGCAAATCAATTTTTAAATAAAAATTTGTGTTAAATGTAATTTTGTTAAGGAATCAACCTAATTAAAAAAATTATAGTATAAAGAGTTTAAAAAGTTATTTTTGAATCTCTAAGATATTACAAAATACGAAATACGTTATAGGAAAATGACTAATGAATAATCATTGATTTTATTGATTTCTAAAAAGGCAAATCAATTTTTCAGTGCAAGTAACTGTTTTTCAAGTGTCACGAATTTCTCAAAATTTTCGCATCGCATCTGATGATGCTTTCTTTACAGGTGTGCTCCCATTCTGTAACCGGTCGAAAGATACGTTAACTGAATCGCTTTATATCCAGCTAGCACCCGTTTCGAGTTGATTTTGGACGGCTTACTTTAATCAACACATGAAAAAGTCTTAATCAAACAAAAATATGTATTATCTTTTTTAAAAACTGTGAGCAAAAAATATGTTAAACATTAAAAATTAAACATTGTCGCAGCTAAATGCTATAATTTTATATTCTACGTCTTAAAATCAAGTTTGACAATTATTTGAAACCAAATCGATATTTAGGCAAATTCTAACTAATAGTTTTCTATAATTTAAAAGCATATTTATGAAATTTTTGGTGTTTTTATTATAAAAGAAACAAATAGTAAGTCAGGAAAGTCAATTGAAGTATTTTTAACACACAATTATTATTAAATTGTATTATCTTTTCATGTTGTTGAACATTATTTACCAACCTAATTAAATTGAGTGAAAATGGCGTTTTGATGAAAAACCATTGCATACTTGCAGGCAGCAGCAGCAAAGACCACACTGCGTATGTGTGATTTAACTTTGGGTGACAACTGATTGCTTAGGTAAATCACACATACGCCGCATTGGCCGGACCACGCCCCCTCCGCCCGCCCGACGGCTTATTTGCAGCTCCATGATTAGCGCAAGTCATACATCTCTTCTTTCTGACATCAGTAATGAGTTTGAGTGCTAACTCATCAAAAATAATAGACATAATCTCCCACGGCAAAAATATGGGATGCGCTAAAAACTCAAGTTGGATATTCTAGTTGGGGTGGGGCCGGACTAATTAAAATATTTGTGGGAAAGATCAGTAATTAAAACATAATTGCATCACTGCTTTCAATGTGTAAACATTTTTTTATACCACAAAGATATAGGTATTTTATTGTGAAAGACCAATAAACATGTTTTAACTTCGAACGCGTCTTAATTTTGCACTAAATTAAATTGTTTCAGATAATAAAATCTTATTTATGCTAATTTCAAAACGATTTGGAAGCTATTAATTCGTATTTGGAGCTCTATGCATATATTAATGGAGATTTCATTTGATATATTATAATTTTCAATAGATATTTAATGGGCTTTTTGGAAATATGGTAATAATTTAGATTGTGAGCAAGTTTTTAAAATGTATTTGATTGCTTGGGATATATTTTAAAATAAAATAAATTGTTTTGTTCTTTGTGGTTAACCAAAACATTTCAAGCCCTTAAAATACATTATCAAAAATGAAAACGATTTATTAATACCCATTATTGAAAAGGGGTTATTATATCGTACAACTAAAGTGCTAAAATAATGGTGCCCATTTGTACCTTAGGACCATCATGTGACTATTAACTGGATTTCGGGTGTTTTGTCACATGTGGATTGCTTGCCAACTTCGTATAATTAAAGCTCAATTAACGGTTGGATATTATTTTGGGGAATTTGGCTGTAAGCCAGCGAGAATCGCCGACAGCGAGAATCGCCGACTGACTAGAGGCGATGACGCTTCGCTTAATTACGCATTGTATTTTAATTTTGAATGGGGCTCAACTGCTTAACTGGTTTGCTGCAATTATAAATTTAAAAAACAAAATCAACAAAAAAATTCAAGATCACTTTAGCTGCATCGCTTTAGTGAACGAACTATAAGATTCCCTATTAAATTAAGGTGGATATTTAAAATCAAATAAGTTTTATATAAAACAAATAGTGTGACTGGCAAAATCTTTTATTTCTTTATAAAATATGTTTAAAAATTAAAAAAAAATGGGTATATGTTTTCAACTTGTACTCCATGTGAGTTTAAAAGTGTACATGTTCAATATGAGTTTACGTATGCGTCTATTTTGTAAAATGAATTATTGGCAATATTTTAGGGTTTACATATCCAATTCAATATATGTACATTTAATATCAAGCTCTTCCAGTTTTAAAAATGTGTATGAAGGTTAACTTTTATACGAGTACAACTTCCCAGCTTTAAAATTAAAACATAATTAGACATTTTTCAAATAAAATTGTATGACATATGAATTTATATATTCCCATATTTATAAAATATGTTTTATGTTTATAAGTTTATGTTTTTCAGAGAAAATTCCATTTTCCCAATAATTCCATATGAAAGGTTTCGAGTTTTCAAAATACAAAATAGCTTCCAAAACAAAAATTTCAAATTAAACTTTTAAACAAATTAACTTTTTATATGGACCAGTATTTAAGCTACCAAAAAGGCTTCTAAAACAAAAAATTAAAATCCATATAAAATGTTAACTTTTTATATGGTTCGGGGAGAGATTTCAATTTCATACTTAAGAGCACATTTGATAAAACTCACAATCTCCTCATGCAGGGCATCCTGTGGCTGCATCTGATGTCGCAGACGCAGTGCCTCCAGGTCCAGGGCATTGATGCCCGATGGCATCGAAATCGAATTCCGCCGCAGTCCGGGGGCGAAGGCCTCTGGTGAGGGCGTGGCCGATTCCGGTTCCGTGTCCTTTTCGTTGATTACTTTCAGCAGCGGGAGCTCCACATTGCGTCGCTCGCTGAGGGACTGCTTCCTGGCCATTGAACCCAGGAATGGTTTCTCCTCCGGCACTTGGGCGCCCCACTCCCGTTCCCGTTCCCGTTCATCCTCATCCGTATCCGCGTCCGCGAAGGCCAATTCCGGATGCTGGCCATTGAGCGCCTGCGCGGCTCCCGATTGCGAGGGCGATTGCGATTGCGATGGCGAGGAGTAAGCCATTTCCAGCGGCTGCGTTCCAGACGCGATCGCGTTCCACTGGCGAATGAAAGGGTTGAGCGCCAACCGGAACCCAAAATCGCCAGCAGAGCGAAAGAGAGCGATAGAGAGAGATGAGAGGGATAGGAGAGGGAGAGGATTCGATTGCCATCGCTGTGTTTACCTTTAATCAGCGCTTATCATCGGTCAGCGATAATCGCACACCGACCAAAAAAGGGTATCAAAATAATCCTATTTTTAGATTGATCAATTATTATTTATATATATATTGTAATAAAAAAAAATCAACTAATGATTTAAACCAAAAAAAAATTCTCTTAGCAAAAGCAAACGTTATAACTTTTGATTTTCGTTTAAAAAATAACAAGCTAATTATAACGACAATCAATAAATTTAAAATGTTAATATTTGTGAAAAAAAATTCACATGTAAATAGAGTTTTTCTTAAAAATTTAAAGACTTTTAAGCTGATTGTTAATTTCAAAAAAAAAATGTCCCTTTATAAAAGACCTTTTTTATAACTAGGAAGGAAGTTGTTTAAGTTTTTTACTAAATTCTAAAAAATATAAACATATTTAAATACATAATGTACAAAGCACTTCCCTCAAAAAAGATTAAACTGTGATGCTTAGCTTAGAAAGGAAGTACACTTCAATAAAAAGTAGATAATTCTTTAGAACTCCATAATTCTTAATTTCAAAGCGTAGTTTTTAATCGCAGTGCACCGGGTACGTAGACATGTCTGATCCACATCCCAACACCCCCCTTGACTGCTTTTTCTCTTTTGTGAAACCTTTCCTGTCGCTGCTGTTTGAACTCCGCAACTGCCCTCTTATTGATTCAGTTAATTAAATTCGCTTCTCAGCCATAAGCCCATTTCGTTGATCGCATTTGTTTGCCTAGCTAATTAGGCGTAATCTCGCCGTGGCTCTCATTCGCACTCGCGACCGCTCCTCCCCGTAGAATTATCGACCTTGTTTCAGCAATAAGCGTACACAACAAACAAAAATCAATCGCAAAATTAATCAACGGACAAAGTCAAGAGCTAAAACTCGTTCGTTCGTCTGCCGATTCGATCAATTCAATCGAGCAACGCTAGCGGTCGGTTTTTTCTTGATAATTACATGTGTTACCTGATAAGGTAAACAAAACCAACCCACCCACCCAGAACCCCCTCACACCCCCCGTCCTTGTTCCTGTCCCCTTTCCACGATAAACATCCCCTTCTGCTCGGAATAATAATACTAATTCGCAATATTGTTTAACAAATTGCACCCATAAATTCTCCCGAAGTGGGCAAATATTTGACGATTGAGCTATATTTATGATTAACGCATTAATAAAGAGAAGAAGAGGAAAAACTGGAATATATAGAAAAGGTGAACGTTTCCGGTTTAGTTAGTTACTTCAAGAAAAATTCTTTTTCATACAAAAAAAATGTTTATAGATTTATATTTTTTTAATTATGATAATCAATTATATATAAATTTGTTGTAGAAACAATGTGACTTGAAAAAACCAAATATTAATTAAATGTAGATTATTACTATTTACTTACTCGAGTTTAAAATACTATAATAGCCAGTGTTCACTGTACCTAAAACGTACAAAGGCAATCAGACAGAATCACATATTTGAGGCGGTAATAAAACGATTTAATGAACCAAAAAAAAACCGCCAGAACCATTTAACTTTTACAGCTCCTGATAAAACCCTGATACAGTGAGGCTTAGAAATAAAACCCCAATCCATCAAATCTAGCGGAGAATACCCTTAACAAAAGATTAAAGTGAAACATATAAATAAGTTGAAATAGGTTTGCAGTAAATGCTATTCAATCAACTTAACATTTTTTTAAGTATTTATCCCCTAACAGGAGTTTGTACTGTACCACGTGAGAAGCCACTAGGCTAGCACTCTACCAACTGATGTAAAAGCGGATTGCAAAAAATCAATTTCGATTGCCATTTAATAATCACTTTTACGCCCTTTTGTAATGCCGTAAAGCGATGCCCGAGTTCAGAATTAATGATTGTTATTAATTAAAATGCAACTCGCGATTCGATGACAAAGTCACATCAAAGTTGGTCAACTCTTGAAATATGTGCGGAAATTTTCAATAAGCCAATAATAACATCATTTGCAGCACTTAACCATGGATTTTTGATGACTCCATACGGATTTTACCACTGATAGTTTTACCAAAATTAAATTTTAACTTCTATAACAAAAAAGAATCCCAGTTAAACAAACCAGTATTATCCAAAGAGTATAATTTAAAAAGATTATGCCATTCTTAGCTGCAAACTATGCAAAAGAAAAGTACTTCGAATAAATAGTTTTATTCGAATACTTTTAGTTTGTTTTTAAAAGATAAAGTAATTCCATTTCACATACTCACAATTTCGACCTGAAACGCTGAGGATGCAGAAGAAATTCTTTGAGTAATTTTGAAAAGGGGAAAAATGCAATTTTTTATTATTATTTTTTCAATAAGTTTGTTAAATTTGTTCATTTAGTTTAGTTGTACACTTAAACGTTTTATGTTTTTTTCCCTGTTCTTATACGCTTTTATTTTTAACCTGTCATTTAGCTTATTTTGCCGAGTTTTGTTGTTGTATTAAATGTGTTAGAAAACATTGATAAATATTTTCGTATTTGTTTTAAGGAATGTATCTTTTTTTATTAGCGTATATATATTCTTCGATATATGTTGCCTCTGTTTTCGCGGTTCCGAGACGCCCAACACCATTGTTTTGCTCAACAGCCACAAGACAGAAAAACAATAATCAAATAAATAACGACAGAGCGGAGTTAGTTGTATAGAATAGTATTATTAATTATTATATGGAATACACACAAATCTAAAATAAGCGCTCGCTACATGTAAATGGCCAAAAAGAGACGAACAAAAAAAAAACAAGAGCAATAATAAGAATAAACATAATTTTAAATTCACATTATTGTAGGACTATAACTAAACATAATAAATACATTACGTGGACTACACACATTAAGATATTAACAAATCCAATACAGATACGAAAGAGATATGGAATCAATTAAATAATATGTAAAATTAATTGTAATAATTGTGTAAATTGTAAATATCACAAGCAGACGTCACTTGCATCGTTGATAAATGTATGCCTATATATGCCATTTCTATAAGTATGCGGGTGTGTAATTATGTTCTGCCTTAAATCGTGTGAAATTGTTTATGTTTTTGTTGTTTTCAATGTGATTTTTGTGGGTTGCCGTCGTGAAAGAAAGCTCACAATTTTCGCAATCTGTGTTCACTATCTCTCTCTCTTTCTTCTGCCCGCCTGCCGTCTCTTTCTAGGTTCGATTTTGAGTTCGGTTTTGAGTTTAGTGGAGTTTTGAGTCTCGTTTTCGCATTTGTTCAATAACTATTAACGTTACCTTAAATTTAACTAACAATTTCTATAGAAAGTTTTCGAATGAGTACAATATTTTCAACATTACATCGATTTAGTTTACTATTAAATGTATATTGTTTCGTTTAGCGTTTGCTTGCGTTTACTCTAGGCAGAATTTTCTGATTTTTGTTTCTGATTTCGGTTTCTTGCGTTCAGTTGAGTTCGTTATAGGCCTTCCTACGTGTACATACATACAAATAAATAAATGACCAATGTCTGTTGATTTGTTTGCTAAACATTATAATTAAAATTGACTTTTTACAATTTATTTTTCATAGATATCCTTTAAAGCCGCTGCTTTCCTATGAGCAAAATATACAAACAAAAACAGAAAAGGTATTTGGAAAATGATGAATTAAATATTACGTTGAGGTTGGCTTAAATATACTCTTCGATATATTTTTGTTGTTGTTTAATAATAATGTATGCATGTCTGTGAGTGGTGTATGTATATTTATATATATATATATATTGTATAATGAGAATCGTCGGTTCTGCTTGATCTAAATTGGTGCCTGTGTTTGCTCTAATGTGCTAAGTGCCGAAAACATTTGAAACATTTTTGTTGCTGCTGTTAACATTTTCCAACTCCGTTCATATCCATATCCACCTCATCTCATCTCATCTCATCTCATCCGCATCCCAAATTGAAGCATTGAGAGCCAAGGCGATTGCAATTGCTTGTACAAATTATATAAATGTATATATATCAGTGCCAAATATACTTTACAATATATATGGGTGGCTTGGGCGAGTCTGCAGGTGCAGCAGTTTGGCAAGCACGAATCTGAGCTCCCAGATTCCAGTGCCTCCAAAAAAACCGACCAGCCGGAATATGGCAAGCTAACCGAAGGAGATGTGGTGGTGTTCTTGGGCTTAGAAGCAGTATAGTGGGTGGTTGGATCCACCTCACTCCACTCCCACTCCACCGACCAACCAACTAACGAACAATGTGCAATGTCTCGGCCCGCCTGGTGATGTTTGGTATGGTGCTGGGCTGCTTAATCTGTACTTCCTGCCGTC
Organism: Drosophila elegans; assembly: GCF_018152505.1. Lineage (NCBI taxonomy): Eukaryota > Metazoa > Arthropoda > Insecta > Diptera > Drosophilidae > Drosophila > Drosophila elegans. Next base: position 5,974,535 of record NW_024545513.1, read on the forward strand.
GACGGCGCCGCTGCTGCTCCTTCTGCTCCACTGGCTGCTCCACTGGCTCCTTCTGCTCCCCCTGCTCCTCCTGCAACGCCTTCCGCCTTCCCTAGTCGCCGCTGTCGTCCCACTTGCGCTCCTCCATGATGCGGTCAAAGCAGTCCGCAAGGAATGCATGCTGCAGGATGAAAAATAGCATTAATTAAATGCACATCATTTGGGAATGACATAGATTTTGAGCTTTATATAATGCGCAGCTGAGCTCCTTTCGTTTAATTAATGAATCATATGTTTGCGTGTTTATAAAGGAAATTATCTGCATTTGTAATTAAAAGTAAAATACTTTTGTCCAATTAAGTATTTAAGCTGTATTACTAAAGCGTGTTTTTCTAATCGAAGATCTATTATTTGGTAGAGGGAAAACAATACAGTTTGTTTTAAGAGATTCGTTTAAATACAATCCGAGCTTGCTGAATTTTAAAGTGTTAAATACCTTCATTGAACTCTTTTGAATAAAATAATCTCGTATGAGCAAGTAAACAAGAAACTCATTATCAAAAACTATGCTTTAAAGTACCTACAATTAAATTGTATACTAAACTAGAGTTAAGCAGCGCATTATATACAATTTTTGAACAATCCAATTCAACGTACATATGGCGTGTAGACTTTGACCCAACGTGCTGGCTTATCTGGACGATTGTACTGAAAGCAGAACGACATGGACTCCTCGTCGCTCTCGGAGCGCGTGATGCTGTCCCAGGTCAGCTCGACCATTTGCGCCTCCAGTGAGCCATCCTCACGGCAGGCGTGTAGCCGAAAGCTCTTCATGCCTGTCAAAAAATATTGGGTGTGTTAAAAGTTAAGTTCATACTGAATAATCTTATTGACGCCCCCACAAAATATCAACCAAAATTGTAAACTCTTAAAGCGCATATGTATAAAAATGATTTGTTTGTAAGGAATGTGTTGTGATAATTTTAGGGTTCAGTTTTTCTTCCGGTTCTTCCGGTTCTTCCGGTCAAGAATGGGAGTTTCTATAAAATTTACTTTTCTTTACTTTACTTTTCTATAAAATTTACTTTTCAAAATACATTATTTATCAACAAATGAAAGAAAAAACCAAGTGGTTTTTTAATATTATGCCTTTGATAAAGGTTGGATATTATATGTGTCCCAATTAGTTTATAGTATAAGCTTCATGAAAATATAAACAAACTGCAGCTGAATGTATTTTTGTATAATGAAAAATGTTCTTTATATGTTTTTGGCTAGTTTAGTTGTTGTTTTTTCTTTTAGCATGCACTGTAGCCCTATCTCCATTAGTTATCATTCGAATTAATCACGCTCGGTTGCCTATTTTTTTAAATTGGTTTAAGTACAACACAAAAAACGAGACGAGATGAGACGAGACTCACCCACGGCGGGCACCACATGTCCCTCCTTGCGACTATCACAGGAGCAGTGGGGGAAGACGACGTCCCCGTAGCCGGGCAGTGTGCGGGCCAGTGCCAGATAGTCGCCCGCTTTCTTGGCGTCCTGCAGCGCCTTCAGCTCGTAGAGTCGACCGTCGGCGCGGATGTTGCCGCGATTCACCTCATCGACGGCCTGGTAGAAGATAAACCGGCCGGCCTGTTCGCCATCGGGCAGCGTCAGCTCCTTGGCAACGGAGAAGAGCCAGCGGCGGACGCAGAGGCAGGTGGATGAGGCGGTGCTGTAGTTCTGCACGTACAGCTGATGGGGGATCTCGTGCGGCTGCAGCTTCCGCTCGAAGTTATACTCGACGATCTCGAACAGGTAGAAATACTGCTGCGTGTAGGCGGTGAGATTGGCGCGCTGCACGAGGATCTCCCACACCACCTGGGCGTTGGAGGACTTCTTCACCGACACGGTGCTCACCTCGTGGTCGGGCAGCATCACCTTGATGTCCACCGGCGAGGCGGATATGTCGTCCTCGGTGTCGGTGAGAAAGTCCTGAACGGCATCGCTCTCCGCGATCACCCGCACCGCGCACACCTTCTCCAGATACTGCTCCAGTCCTCGGCGCCGCGTGTCCAGCTGCTGTTCGCTCAGCTGGAAGGGCCACTTGCCGGGCAGCTTGGGGAAGTTGAAGCCGGAGAACTCCTTGCGCAGCAGCGAGTGCAGGTTGGCGAATTCCCGATAGCGACGTGAGCACAGCTGCCTGCCGGCCATATGTATATTGAAGACTATGTACCGCTCGCCGTTCCGGTTCACAATCCCATAGTCGGGTATGCTACAAAGAGCGTGGCGTTTTTAATAAAGATTTTGCCATTTTTTTTCTTGTTACCCCCACAAATTGACTCACCTAATGGGCAGCGAGCGCTTGTCCGAGTAATCAATGTAGGAGTAGCCGCTCTGATCCTCCTGCGGCTCCAGTCGATCGGCCTCCTATGAATAAGAACGTAAAAGTATATTAAGAAAATTAATGAATAGAATTAAATTTTTTTTGCTATAGAAACTGATAACTAATAATATTTAAATATTATTCCAAGCTGTCAGTAGCTTAAGTAATTAACAATTTCATAATCATTAAAGCCAAAATTACTTGTTATGTTTGCTTTTCAAATATTCTGTATTTTAAAAACAAAGCTACAAAAAAAAGTACGCTATTTAAAATTAATATTAAAATAAAAAAAATAAAATGCAAAAAAATATATGCATTATAGAAAAAGCGAAAAGGAATTTTATAGAACGTTTCTTTAATTTAATTAAATAATAAATAATTTCTGGCTGCTTTATAGAGATTATATTTTTTAAAAACTATGAAAAACCAAGAGATATGGTTAAAAACATTTTCACTCACCTGTTGTGTCACCGATATCACCGTCAGAGTTAGGCAGTCACCGCCGGATTTGATTAGATCCACGACCTGTTTGTGTGTGGCTCCCTCCACGCTGACGCCATTTCTGAAAAAAAAAAACAGAAGAAAACGTCCACAATTATAATATGCTTGATATAGGGATATGGATATACAGGATCTAAATGGGAAAAGCCCACCGTTTGCACCGTTTCTCTAAAGCAGTCAACTGCGCAAACTGAACAGAATGAAAGGGCAGCATTCGGAGTGAATTGAAAATCAAGAATGGAATCGGTTCTCAACGATCGCCTCAGGCGAATTGAAGGCGTTGCCAACGACCACTGATCCATTTAAGCGAAAATAATAACAGTGGGAGCCCGGAGATAGCGCCGATAATGGATGCATTGACATCGGCCAAGTTGTTGGCTTATCAGCCAGGCGGCGATTCTGGACCGTCACTCGATTCGATTCAATTCGATTTGATTCGATTCGATTCGATTCGATTCGGGTCAAGTTGGAATCACGTCCGAGTGCTTTATCGTATCTATTCTAGGATCGAAGCTCTCAACTGAACTTGAAGGTTGATAGACAAGAGGAAAGATAAGAGAAAAAAAGACAAAAGGGATTTTGTGCAACTAATAAGCCCATTTTAGTGATAAGAAATTGATTGGCATGTAATAAAAATTACAAGCAAAATGAATTAGAATTTAGCCAATACAGAAAAATATGATTAAAAAGGATTAACATACAAAATCTAACGAAAAACAGTTATAAAACAGTTAATAAACCAATTTACAACAATAATAACAAGCTTCAACTAAAGACATTGCAATCATTAAATCACATTACTTATCAAGAACTGATATAAAAGTCTTAATGAAACAGAATGGAGTACAGGATATAAAATAAAACATTGATTACATTGCATAGAACACAACAGAATCAACGCAATTAAATGGAGCACAATAAATTGCAGTCGCGAAAATGAAATGGAACGACAACAAGTAGCACAAATGTTATTTGCACGACCAAGAAATCAAGTGGGTATTGCAATAAAAGAGGGCAACGAATGGCCTTTGATAAGGGCAAAGTATCCCAGCCCACATTGACATCCATTTCGCGAGCTCCTCCACTTCTCCGCCGGAGTCTGTGTCGTCTTTCCGGTTTGCAATTTGCCATCGCCATCGCCATCCGTAAGTAAGTAAATAAAGTAAATAAATTGCAGCAGATATTGCCGCAATGTGACGCACTCGTTGTGGAACGCTCGAAAAGCTGCGTGACGCGTGACTCACATAGCGACATGTCAGAAATCCAGAAATCAGAATTCAGAAATCCAGAAATCAGAAATCATAGGGACCTGGTTGACTGGCAGGCATACCATAATATACACCAAGCATTATTATATATATAATGGCCGATAAAACGGGGACGAAGTGGAGGAGAACTGGGGATGAATTGCAGGAGAAGACAGGCGTAGACAGCTGAAAGCCTGAAACAGAAACAGAAACAGAAACTGAAACTGATACTGATACTGAAACCAAGACGTGGAGTGACTTTACTCCACTACGGAAACCTGTTTGCAATGGTAAAAATAGTTAAAAAAAAAAAAAAAACAAAAAACAAAAAACAAGACAAAAACACACAAAGGCAGCAAACGAGAGAGAAACACAACACAACACAACACTAAGCTATAGCAATAGCTATCTATGCATTTATTTATAGGCAAACGCAAATGCAAATGCCTTTCCCTCTTAATTGTGTCCGAGACAAAATGCGGCAAATGTTTTCTGGTTTACGACCGACTACTACTACTACTACTACTACTACTATTACTACTACTACTACTCATTTTGCATTAATTGTTGCGCCTTCTATTGTTGCGAAGTTTTAATTTGAAACATTTTGCACTATCTGCAACTACACAACATATTTGCAGTGTGGTCGTCTCTTGTGGGTGTGAATTGTGGTAAGACGACGGCTAACAAAGTAAAGGCCAAAAAGAGGCGAGAAAAGCGTGCAAATTGACGCACAGTGGGACAAGGTGGCATCGCTTGTCGACCGCACAGTGGGCGGCCACCCACAAATTGTGACATGTGAAACAACATCTGGGGGCGTTGTGGTTTGTATTGTTATTACCAACTCCTGGGGGCATTTATTCTTTGCTCACCAACCATATCGATTTGCATTTACTTGCTTAATTTTAGTATTTTTCAGTTTGCCAACCTGATACCTGTCAAGTAGTTAATAATTTCTAGTCATACCATTAAGCTCAAATTATTATCCCCATCATCTGGGATGTGTAAAGGTAATAAAATGTAAGTTTAAGCTTGTTATTAATAATAACACATTCTCAATGGATTATAAATCACTTAATAGACAACAAATAAGTAGTATCATACTATCATTTCGCAGGGTACCGCCAAATTGAATAGGACAAAGCAACTATCTGTGGCAAATAATGTGATTTCTATATTCATTTCGGAGAATGTTTATTCGCGATTTGTGTGTTTCCCTCCAGCACTAATTGGACATGAAAAATGCGACTGTACTGTGGCATTTATGGGTTTTACGGGGAAAACAATTGTTTAAGTTGAGCAAATCGAATAAATATTTGCAGGCCACCGAACAAATAATAGAATCAAAAATTGTTTACATACAGATTTTTACTAGTTGCGGGCGAATTGAAACGATAGATAATTCGCATATATAGGATGTAGAGTGCTATAAAGAGGTTTAAATATCTAAAAATATGCAGAGAAATTTGAAGAGCAATGTATATGTACATATGTATATATAATTTATCCACATATATCCCTCTGGATTCGCAATGACCGGCATTCTGCATTCGATGTTTATATTTAATTTACCTTGGACACGTACAACGCTTGCAACTGAAATGTAATTCCATTAACGGGAATGGAAATCGAAAATTAATTAAGCCCAACAGGGATTCAGTGGAGGACTTGACATGAGTGCTTAACAAGTGTCCTTCCATTGCTTAATTCTCGTTTTCTGTTACTGTTTTTGTTGCTTTTTCTGTTGCTTTTGCTGTTGCTGTTTCTGTTTTTTTTTGTCATTTTCCCCCTCTCCTGAATTCGAAATGGGCCCCCCCTTACTCATTTTCCGTCATGTTTATTTCTGGCTAAGTCCGAATGAAACCGAAAAGTGAAACCTGAAAACATGAAAACCTGAAAACCTGAAACCGCCACCGACCGAACCAACTAAACACGGGGTCTCGAGGAAATGCGGAAATGTGGGCCAGAGTCACAGCCAGAGCCAGGCGGCAACCAACCAACCAAGTCGAAACAACAACGAACACACCACCCCACACCACACCACACCACACCACACCACACCGCACTCCCCATCCAATCCCAATTTGAATCCATCCATCCAGTGACGTAAATCTATTGATTATTGTCGGGGCATATGCCACAAACCACCAGCAACAACAGTAACAACATTGACACAGAACCAAACCGCAAACACAAACTCGTGGCGGCATAAAAACACATGCAGGACGAATTCGAGGCAAAGGTCTCGATCTATAAATACCTAGAAATGGTTTAGTCTTTAGCTATTTTTGTTTTGTTTAATTATTTATTTTATTTAAAAAAACAATTTTTTTTTATGAAAATTTCATCCTGTTAATTATTTTTGTTGTAAAATTGTATAGTTAACCAATTAACATATTTACCTAATTTCCTATATTATATTTATTTTAATTATTATACCTTTATTTATAAGTTTAAGAAATTTCAAAAACTGAGTTTTAGCAACATAAATCTGTCTATTTAATTAAATATATAGAATTGTTTAGACAGATAAACTAAAAAAAAACTACACTTTGGTTTGTTTGATTTGTATTTTCGGTATCACACAAGTCAATACCATGTAGCCAAGTTGGAAACTCGATCTCAAACACTATCCGCCTTCTAGGTGGTTCATATGGTTGGACAAAGACGTTTATATGGTGGCTACAAATCAGCTAATGACCCTTCAATAACTCAAGCCATATGCCACAAGAACTCATTCGACCCGTGCGGCAAGTTTGAGTTGGGAATTGTCTGCCACTCGCCACTTGCCACTTGCGTGTTTAAAGGCTTCTTAACACTCAATTTAGTTTCAGCCCGAGAAGATGAACTTTAAATTGTTTGCTTTAACTTGTACATACGAAATACGTACGTTCGTATATATTTGTAAAGGGAAAATACCTGGGGAGTAATAGGATGAAAGCGCAGGAGCTCAAAAAGAAGAAAATAAGGACAGAAGTGAAGGAAATTTCCGGCTCAAGATGCAATTGTTCCTCTTCGTTTCAATCAAGTTCCCTTCTTTTTTTATGGTTTGCAATGCCTGCAAAGTTATTCTCGGTATTCTTTGAATGAATTTGTTCATGTATCTCTTGGTATACACTGGAAGATAAAACATTTTGCATAGTATAACAAGGTCAAAAATTATAGAGGTTGCCAATTTTTAAGCCTGCTTTGTGCGTGCTTTCAAAAAGCTATTTAAAAAAAAATCCCTGTACTTTTTTCCGCTTTGAAGGCTTGCGAATGTCACGTTCATTGGGAACTGAAATGGCCATATATTTTCTCATTTTATTTTATTGCTATTAATTTACACTCTTATTTTAATGTCTCTATTTTTATTTTTATGTGTGTTGCGGCATGGCTGTTGTGGACTTTAACGAGTGTAGTGGCAAGAAAGCGAAGACACGAAAGCCGAGCTGAAAATAGTTCATAATCTCCATTGATTGAATCGCACAACCTTAGAACAACCTCCCACGACCAAGTACAATGTCAAGTGGACTGAGAGACGACCAAGTGCAAGACGTGCACAAAAGATGCAGATGGAATATGGCTAAAAAAGACTGCCTGGGGTCCTTGGGGTGCTCAATTATGTCATGCAACCAGAAGTGTAGCCATTCAGTGTCCCGTTTCCCAGAGATGTCTCAAAAGGTGGCTGTTAGCGAAAGGTTTCAGCAATTCATTAAACCCCCTTCAGGATTAACCCAAGGGTCAATGAACTCATCCTTTTCGTCCTTTGGCATTCCATAGTTCAGTGACAAAGGGACCGTGAACAGGGGACAGTGGACAGTGGACAGCTACTTGACAAGTCCAAGTTCAGTTGAAAGTGCATTATTTAGTTGCCGCATTAAATCAACCGCAAAAGTTCAACAACTTTCAATTATTATCATGGCAAATACTAAGTGACTGCCTAAGCGACACAAGTAATTGATGGCCCATTTTCTCGTTGAAATGAATTAGGTTTCATGTATGAGTTAATTCAGTCAACAAAGTTGAGACGTAGCGAACACACAAATTGTCCAAGGAATTTATTTATTCAATTTGAATGCACAGCGTGGGGGTGTGAAACTTTCTCCAAAGCCATATGGGTTAAATTCACAGGCAAATTGTATTTTCTTTCAGCAAAATGTATTATTTTTAATTGCCTAATGTTGCGAAACAAAAAGAATCGATACGTTTACTTCACCTACAAAGTGTTAATTCAAGTAGTTTGCCCAAGTTGAACTCAAGACAAATAAAATAAACGATACCATTAATTTCTCTGAATACCAGAATGTTATTTTGATTTTACTCTTAATCTAACAATGAAATTTAAGTGATGAGATACATTTTTACATTATTATTTATCAGGTTATCGAAGACCAAATCTCACAGTCAGCACTTGAGCCATGGCAATCTGCTGAACTTTCGGAACCCACATAGAAAGAAATACCCATGCCAAAACTTATCCTGTCCCATCAGTGCGAACTTGGAACCACTTGAGACTCAAATGCTAATCTAATCGCAGTATAGCTGCATTATTCTTAGCCAACTAGTTCTTTGTCCCAGCAGTCTGGCCAGCAATTCGAAAGCGACTACACGATGGCCAAGAGGGGAATATTGGATTCCCAGTGGCTCCTACTTGTGGTAGGTGGACTGCTCATAATGGGATTAGCTGTAGTTGACTGCCTGGAATGCTATGCCTGCGATTCCGCCGAGGATGTGGAATGTGCCACCCGACCGGGTCAACAGCTGGAAGTGGAGGAGTGTTCGCTGGCCGGCGACGAATGTGTCACCTCCATTTCGGCGGGACTGACGCGACGCGGCTGCCTGGCCCGCCTGTATCCCAACGGCTATTGTGCCGCTCCGTGTGACAGGTGTAACACGAGTCTATGCAATCGGCACGTCTATCCCACGGATCGGCTGCGATGCTATCAATGCAGCGGATCGGAGTGCATCGATGTGACCAGCAGGCCACAGTATCTGCTGCCGTGTCCGGTTTATCGGGAGGATGACAGGTGCTACACGAACGTAGTCCACTTATCCAATACCCAGCGTGGCTGTGAGTACACAAATCTTCCCACAACCTGTCCGCATGTTTGCTTAAAGTGCAACTACAATGGTTGCAATGCGGAGAAGACCGTCACGGAGACGCGTTGCCTCCAGTGCGTTCACAATCGATTGGCCCCAAATCCCGATTGCCTGAGGGATCAGGAGCCCGAGGATCGGGTTCCGGAGGATCAGCCAAAGTGCTCGTTGAGCAACACAACCGTCTCGCATTGCGCCAATAAAGTGATGTACGGACATCGGGAGAATTGCTACAGCTATCGCAATACCCAAACGGAGGTATTTCAAAGGGGTTGCTCCACAACGATGGGATTCTTTCCCACCGGCGAGCTAAGCGAATGCCACGGTGAATTCTGCAATGCCAACTGCCAGGATATAGTCTGTGCTGTCTGCAATTCCACAGCGAATCCGGGTTGTCGGGCCGGACGCAATCTGCCGACCGAAAAGTGCGCAGCGGGCACTACGGCCTGCTATTCCTGCGAGCAAGGTTAGGGTGAGTGGGTCAGTCAATCAGAACTGGGGATACCCTTTTAAAAAACTCACTGAGAGAATAGTATCTACCGCAAAACCTATCCAAATCGATCAATCATTAGGACCTTTTAAAATAAAATTTGATATTATACCAAAAATTATCCTTCGAAAGAGTTTTAGTAATTTGGTAAAAGATTATATTCGATACTAGAAATAATCTTTAGTAATATTAATTTGTAGGTATTGAACTACATAACTAAATTTAGTTTTTAAAAATGCTAATTACGTATAACAATATCTTGGGCTATAAACTAATTTAAACAGGACGACGGGAAGTTTTAAATTTGTAAATTGAGTAAAATATCATCTATGGTTCTATTTCCATTCTTCTACTACAAAATGCACCATGTCTGAAAAAAGGTTGTTTTTTTTGTTGTTGTAAAGTTCCAGACTTGTTAGATACCTATATAACAATTCCCCGTATTTATCCAGATACCTTCCTGCGACGTGGCTGTGCGGATGCGGATTTTGCGCCTGCTGCACTGGGCGACAGTTGCCAACTGTGTCGGGATGCTGATTCCTGCAATCGCTACTCCGTGCGGAGCTGCTATCGCTGCAATGCGCAGGATGCGGATACGGATTGTGCGGCCATGGATTTGCCTCCGGCGATGACCATCAGTAATTGCACTAGCTCCACAGAGCTGTGTGTGAGCACGGTGGTCAGTCGACTGGACGGCATCTATACGGTGCGAGGATGCGAGTCTCAGGTACCGGAGTGCTCTGCAAATGATCCGTATTGTGTCCGGTGCAACGGAAGTCTGTGCAACGATGCACCCACTCTCTGGAGGCAAACGCAACTCGATCTGGTTGCAAATCAGGATTTGCGGGATAGCTGGTGGTCACTTCTTCAATACTGGTGGTCCAGGAAACTCCGATAAAGTCACCCATATAAAGTATACCAATGAAATAAAGAGTGATAAACTAACAGCTGATGTTAATGAATGTTTGGCCGGCAATATACAAAAAACCGAGAAACGCCCCCGCAAAAAGAAACCAAATCCACTCGGATAACCAAGCTGACTATAACCACGGATGACTTATCGCGTGAACTGCCGAATATAGTACTCATCTTAGGTTCAAGTTGAAAAAGATCTTCTCAAGGAGGTTTACAAAAAAATTTTAGGTTGAAACGTGTATACATTACAATTAATTAAAAATAATTACAAGATATGACTTCTCGTAATTATTTTTAATTAATAGATTGTAGATTTTAATTAATAAATTGTAATTTTTTTGACATATGTTTTAAAATTTCTGATTTTAGCTAATTTGCCGGTCTTTCGTATCTAGTTAAGTATACAAAATTAGGGGGATTTAAGCGCTTGATTCCAGTTGAAAACTGGTTCGCAAGAGGCGGAAACTAAATGCAAATTTGTTTGCTTTTGCTTTTTGCTTGCCCTCTGCAGTTTGTGCTTTTTTTTGTTGCTTTTGCTTTTACTTTTACTTTTGCTTGTGTTTCTGATTTTCTGCTTTTGTTGGCTCACGCGCAGCCAAATTATAACGGCTGTTCGTCATTGTTGTTGTTATTTTCACTGATAATGAAATGATGGACACTGCAAATAGCAACAACAAGCCGCATAATAAACGAGCATCCCCCCTTCCAATCCCCTGAAATATCTCTTGTTTTCACGTCACACATTCTGTGTGCAGTGGAAAAGTGTGGAAATTTGCGAGTTTATCGTTGCCGACGAGAAGGGGACAATGATAATTAAGTTCTTGGGCGCTAGAGCAACGAAACTTTAGCAAAATTTATTAATTGAATTTCATCTCCGAACGGGAATAGTTGGATAGAAAGAGAGAGTGAATACCGCACCCACAATACGACGAAAACGAATCTTTAAGAGTAACAAAATACAGTAGGCGCTATTTTACGTTACATGTTTTTATACTTTAACTATTTTATGAGACGGGATTTTATTCTAGATTCAAATTGTCTGACACGAAAAAGATTTGATTTGATTGATTTTTACAAAAATTCAATAAGTTATAAGCAGTAATTAAATATTACATGGATATGCATCGCTTAAGAAAGCGGAATTTGGATTTTTTTTTAAAATATTTATTATTATTATCATTATATACTGATTTAAGAATGATTTTTAATAATTGAAATATAGTAAAAACATGTATTCTCTTTGGTTCAATATCTTAAGCGATGACTGTACATAAACGGAATAAAATAAAATGATTGATGGACAACCTCGAATGTGAGGAAAGGGGGAGAGAGAGAGGAAAGCGAGAAGGACTGATAACGGGTATCGAAACTGAAATGTCAAAGATGCTTAACAAAAGCTTTGCACGACAGAGAAATAGCATACGGAAAAAGAGCAGAGTGAAAGAAATACAAATGAAAAAGAAATAGCAAGTGAGAATTTGAATAAGCCTGCAAATAGTATTGGAATGAGAACCCATGCATGTCATAATACTATGCCATTCAGGAAAACATAACAGCAAAAAAACACAATAAATCTATTTTCATATCTACATTCCACTGACTCATAGTTCTAAATCGTCATAGTTCCTGATTGCAGTGATAACGGGAGTTCCCAGGAAATGGTAAATGAATTAATCATTCAATAACAAGAAAGAAATATGAGCTTTGCTCGACATGATCCTAAAACAATCATGTTTAATAAACTGTTTACAAATTATACTTTCTAGAAATGTCATATATAAGATACCAATTGTGTGCCTTTATTCTCCATTAAAATCCCTGTTCAAGCTTTTTTTTTTGTTCAAAATTTCGATAACAACCCTCTAAACCGAGTGGACAAAAATTTTTCATGAAAACAAGCAACTAACCACCTCATCCACCCAAAAGCAAAATAAAAACACAGACACATACAGACGCAAAATTTATTGATATTCCCGGGCATTTTGACCCACTACAAATTCATTTCCACTTCCAACTTTAATTCCAATTCCCTCGCCCACCCAAACTGCACGCCCCTTCCAGCTCAAAAGTGGGCGGGTTCAGAGGTTGAACATGCAAGCCCTTTGAGGGGTTAACTTCACTTGCTTAACCCCTGTATACCCAAAAAAAAACCAACTCCACAAGCCCAGCGCTTAAAAAGCTTATTCTTTAGATTGCTTTTTGAGTTTTGACACACTTTTTGTTTAGAAGTATTTTAGTTTATTTACAACATACTCAAAACTATAATTTGGGCTATAATTTGATGAAAGAAAAGTTATAAACTACGCACAAGTTTCAATGAAATTACTGACAAACTCAAAACATGAGGGAACATATTAAAACATTAGGCAACTTTTACACATTATTCCAATTGGTCATTTACATAGTTATAGCATAATCAATGAACTTTAAGTTTCTAAGTATGTCAGTGTCAATATGGATTCAAGTAGTAGTAAAGTAGATGCAAACAACTAAAACTTATTTGCAGAAGTCAAAGGATGTTATCTCGATAGTAGAAAGATTTTAAAGACTGAATGAGACCAATTTGTTATATAAATCACTCTAAAACGGTTAAGCGGTCAACAAAAAACTAGCTAAAGATAAATACATAACTAATGTGAATCTCAAACCGTTGATACCAGGGATATGAATCTTTACAAAATTTTTGATTTGAAAGCGGAGATTGAGAATATTCAAGTGCCCCGAAAGTGTATTCAAAGAAATAAACCACTGATTTATCTTAATAAAGTTTCCTTAGGAATTATTAGATCGGTTCTATTTAATAAGTAGTAGTAGTATCATTAAGCAATAAAATAAAAAGAAACAAAAATGAAATTATAAAGCATGGCGCTCTTTTAAAATAATGTAGGTAAACTTCGACCCCGAATGCCCCTAAAGCGGATTAAACAAAATATGCAGCCGTGGTAAATGAACCACAACCTCGTTGTAGAATGTAATATATCAAGGATAATACTTACACCTCCAGGATGCGGTCTCCTTTTTTGATACCCGCTTTTTCGGCCGCCCCATTCTCAAGGACGGCGCTCACGTGCTGAAGGGGGGCGTACAATTCACCGTTGATCGAGCGCAGTTGACCCCCCTCGGAAACTTGACCACGCACATTGAAGCCGAATCCCGTTTCCGTTTTGTAAATGGTGACGACACGGGGGCCATTTGCGGTGGTTACGCCTACGCCCATGACCCCGCCTCCGCCAACCCCTCCTCCTGATGATGCGGACACCACTGTGTTGGTAGGGCCTGTAGGCGGGGGGAGGGGGTGATTCTCGCCAACGATGCTCATTGCGCCGGTCGTTCTTCCTCGCTCGCACTCACTGATTTACAACGGGGGCTCCTCTTCCCCTCTCGCTCGCTCCTCCTCTCTGTTCACCCCTTCTCCCTCCTCACCACCTTCTTCGTTGTTTGCACAATATCTTTTGTTGTGGTTATTTCTCTCTCTTTTATTTTGCGTAATGTTTTCTGCAACTTCTTTTCGGCACAGGCACACACACACGTATAGAGACACCGCCACTTTTACTTTTTCCCCTCCGCTTTCTCCTTCGCTCCACCGAAACTCCTCTTCCTCTATCTCTCTCACTCGCCTCGGCTTCTTCGCCTCACACACGCACACACCAAAAAAAATATATTTGTGTGTTTTATTTAATTTTAACGCGCCGCTTGTGTTTCCGCGCTGCGCATTTTGTTGCTAGCATCTAGCCAATGGTATTTGCGTTAATTAATTTACACGTAATTATGCGCAATTTAGCCGCTTATTTATTTTGTTCCATTGCAATTGCTGAAGTGAATAGAGGTGGGGAAATACCGATGCCAACGCCATCGGTCATCGATGTTTTTTAAACATCGGTCATCGATATTTCAAAACATCGTTGACATCGATGTTTTTCCCCTCTACAAAAGATGTTAGTCGATACCGACTCTCTTATTCACTCCTCTCTTATTCATTTAACATTTCTGATAGAAAAACGACGATTCAACAATGCGGTTACAACAGCGAAGATTTTGAATTTCGAGCAAAACTGATCCGGGCTATGAATTCCGGCTCAATGATAGAGGAAACTGTCCTGATCAGATTTAATGCCATTTAAATATAAATTTTTTTTGGAACATCAAATTTAAATGAAAACTTTTAGGGGCCAAGCAAACAACAAAAAAATCTGTTGAAAAATTGCGGGAATATAGACGACCGACAGCACAACAAACCTTCTCGATATACAGCGCGTACATCCAGATGGAAAAGGACAAAGTTCAACTACAATGGATATATTTGTCAGGAAGTCGCCTTTGATGTAATGTAGTGACTCTATACAGCAGGCAGTCTGACCAACTGAATTTTGACCGTCGCACAAGAACATATAAATAAATTAGAATAAAAGCTTTGTTAAAAATTATTATTTCAAATATCCCACCAAAAACATCGATGCTTCCACCGCTAGCAGAAACAATCAGCCAGAGTGTCGACTGCTGTCTATCGGCCGGAGATCAGCTGACCGGATTATCGATAGCTATCGAGGCTTTGCCTGTTATCGCCGGCCGGGAGTGTAACGAACGCAATTTTGAGCTCCCAAAAAGCTCAGTATATAATTTTGTGTTTATTTTAATATTGGTAATATTGTTTTGAATACAAATATATTTTTATAAATCGAAAATGGTATTTCCATAAATAAATAAATAAATAATTTCATTAGTGTGCATCGTGACGAACGCCCATGTGAAAAATAGAAACTCTGCTTTAAGTTATAACGGTACTTTTTTGGGGCTTGCTTTTTTAAAAATCAATTTAAGTCTTGAGGAGCCAAATCTTGTTTAATATTATAAATAAATATAAAAAGGGTCTTTAATTTGTATACAATTTATTTTGTTTTGATAGTCATTATTTTCAGTTGATACATGTTAAAAGAAATATTTTTCATAAAAAATTAAGTATTTTTCATGTTTTTTACTTTTATTCCAAATCAAATTTCAAAAGATTTAACGGTATTTATTATAATGCAATGTAACATTTTAACGCTTTTTCGAAAAGCTTTTAAAGCTCTTATTTAAAAATTCTGTTCGATTCGACGTATTTATTTTCAAATTGGTAATTAGTTTAAGAATTGTTTCTCGACTACCCAAGTTCAAAATATGTCTATAAATATTTCCCAAAACCACATTTTGCTTCTAGTTTGAAATTCCCCAAATATTATACAATAAATATCATAGGGTTCGGGGGGGCGTGACTGCGACCATAAAAAGGGATCATTCATACATGGGCATGGTCGTCGGCGCTTTTGGGCTAAGAATGGGGAAAGGGAATGGGGGTGCTGAAAAAGTAATCCCCTCCCAAATCATGATATTCGAATGCAATGCTTCCTCTTTTTATTTTCGTTTTGATTTCGTATTGTTTTACTGCTGCTCTGTTGTTTCTGTTGTTTTAGATGTCTTATGAAATTTGTTTGATACGCACACTCTAAATTGTACATATTTATTTAATCCTGAAGCAGTCCTAAAATCACTGCCCTCCGCCTAACTACTAGTAAAGGTTTCCTTTTTTTGTTATTAATCAATTACTCACAGGCAATGCATACAAACATACACGTAAAAAAATAGTGCAAAAATGTATTACTTTTTTGTTGTTTTTATATATATATATAACAAACGGTACGTTTTTTTTTTGCTTATCCTTTTGCCTGCCTTTCAAAATATTATTTTCTGTGTGTGCTTAAAGGCTATGCGCTCACATTACAATTTGCATAATTATTTAAGAAAATATACAACATAAGAGCAAAAAAGAAAAAAATAGAGGATTGGTGGAAACCGAAAATACATGTTAATACGATTATTTTAGATAATGAAACGCTGACCCGATTTAGGCAATAAATATATGTATATACTATATAATGTGTGTGTGTGTGTTGTGTTGTGTAATTTTTTTGCATTTTTTTTACGTTCCCTATTCGTTTTGGCTAAAATCAAAGCGAAGTTTTCTTGAAACAGGTCCAACAAAAATTGGCTAAAATGTGTGAGGCTCAAATAAGCTCAAGCTTTTCCTAAACTTTCCCATTTTTTTATACACATACAATATACACTTAAATTGATATATGTCTAATTTAAATAATTCCTAAGTTCTTAGGCGTAGAAGAGAAAAATATATTGTATATTACTAGGTAAAAAAAAAAAAAAAAAATATTACAACTGAAACGGCTGCTACAAAATCTTTTAGTTTTTTCTGGTTTTTTCTGTTTTTGTTTTGTTTTAAGTTTTATCGTTAACTAATGCCTATACTTAAGTATTTATATTTAGTTTAATTACATGTATCTTGCATGCTGGCGAGTGGATTTGTATCCGCATCCAAACGCACGCCCTACAAAAAACTCCTACTAAACTTCTTAACTAACTAAGAAATCGCCCCCAAAAATGTGGTGTTTTCTTTCTGCTTTAGAATTGTTGCTGCTTCTCCTTGTCGTTTTTGTTGTTGTTGGTTTTGTTGTTGCTGATGTTGTTTGGTATGCGATATAGTGGCTATATCCCCCGGCATTGATCCCGATCCAGATCCCGATCCAGATCCTGTCCTGGCATTTATATACAGTATATTGGAAATTGACGAGAATTCTTGGCTGCCGTTGGGCTGCTTTTCCCTTTGTTTTTTTTTTGATTTCGATTTCGACATCGACTTGGATTTCGATTTCGATTTCAAATTTGTTGACATCACAGACAGATGGATTGGATGACCCCGCGGGCTCAGTGGTGCCACATGAGCCATCGTTAACTCTTGGCGACGGCCTGCTCCGTAATGGTAGCTGCTGCTGCCGCTGCTGCTGCTGCTGCTGTTGTCGTTGCTCCATGAGGTGATCCCAATCCCAATCCGGATCCGGCTAACTGCTGCTTGCGATCCCACCACTCCTGGATGCTGGACACCATGCGATGACGGCGGAAGCGCAACGTCTCCCCGATGCACATCTCCACGAAGTCCTGCTGCATCTCGTGGTCGCCCTTGACCAGGTTCATGTGCTCCAGCAGCAGGCTGTAGTCGCGTCCTGGTCGCCGGATGTCCCGATAGATCTGCATTCGCAGCTCAATGTTGTGCAACCGGGCCGCCTCACGCTGCTCCTCGCTGAAGATCAGGGGCATCGGCGATTGTCCCCGTGGACTGGTCGTCATCTCCCCGTTGTTGTTGTGCGTCGGCGAGGAGCCGCAGCTGGAGGAGCTGCTCTTGAGCTCCAGCTTGCAGGGGCTACTGTTGTTGTGGCCGCGTTGGTGATTGCTGCCCGCTGGTCCTGGTCCTGGTCCTGCTCCTCCAACACCACCAACACCACCACTATTGTTGTTATTGATGTTGTGATGATTGAGACCACTGGCCCAATAGTAATGCGGATTCCCCGCTCCAGTGCCAGTGCTGGCGCCCGCCAGTCCAGCGGCTCGCTTCAGGGCATCAAAACTGTTGCCGCCGCCACCACCCAGCGTGGCATGGTCATCGGATGCGGATGACGTGGATGATCCCCCAGCAGCCCCCATCTCCGTGCTGCCATTCCCATTGGTTGCCCCCGCTCCGGTGCCGCCGCTGGTGCCATTGTGGCAGGTCTGCAGGATGCGCGAGATCTCCGAGGCATCGTTGATGTCGTTGTGGCTGAAGTAGGCCGAGCTGGAGGTGGACGCACCCGTTCCCAGCGACGACGGAGGCACCAGGGAGAGCGGCGACGGCGGCGAGATGACCGAACTGTGCGGATGTCCATAGCCATTGGCCAGGGGCAGTGATCCCGGCTTGCCGCCACTCAGCAATCCACTTGCTCCTCCTCCTCCTGCTCCGACGCCCGCTCCGCCCAGAGAGCTCAGGTTGTCCAGCGGAGAACTGAGTCCGCCCAGATTGCTGCTGTAGGCCGCATGGGTGGTCAGGCCATTGAGCGGCACATAGAGCACGCCCGAGGAACTGGCGCTGGAACTGTGAATGGAACTGGAGGAGCACACATCGCTGCCATTGCTGGCCTGGATCACAGATGCCGCTGCTGGCGTTGCTGCTGCTATCACTGCTCCTCCTGCTCCCGCTGCTCCTGTTGCTCCAGCTCCGCCTCCAGTTGGTGTTTCGCTGGCTGGCGGGGAAACGCCAGCACCTGGCAAAGATTCCGTTTCGCCCGATGCCAGCGCATCATCGCTGATGCCGTTGATAAAGTTGTGCACATAGCCATTGAGCGGCGTGTCCTGATCGCTGGTCTCCTCCTCGTTGAAGTCGAAACCGATGCCCAGGCGATCCGTGTGCGAGATGGAGGACATGCCAGAGTCAATCGACGATGCCTCCGATGTGGAGCTCACAAAGCTGCTGTTGCTGTTGCTGTCCTCGTCAAAGCAGCTGGCACTGGGACTGCCATCGATGCCGCCGATGCCGCCGACGCCGCCTCCCTGGACGGAATCGCAGCCAGCCAGGGATGTGGAGGTGGCCCCCGGTAGCGGGGAGCCCGGCGCACTGCCCGTCGACGAGGAGGAGACCGAACTGGAGCAGGAGGATCGCGAGTCCGTGGACATGCGGCGGAATTCAAAGCCACGTGGCAACGGACCGGCTTTTCTCTTGCGCCCCCTGGACGTGCCATCGAGTTTCTTGGAGGAGCCGCCACTGCCACCGGCTCCCAGCATCAGTCCGGACATGCCGCCGCCCATGCCGGACATACCGGGACCGGGACCGCCGCCCGGCCCCGAACCCGGCGCACCCGACGGACCCGCTCCCGTGGGCGAACCCGAACCGGATGGCGAACCAGGCGGCGCACCGCCCGGGCCGTTGCCATTGGGCGATTTCATCGGCGCCACATCACTCAGATCGGCCTCGTCCACCATCACCATGTGCTTGTCCTTCTTGTAGGGATTGCCGAACATGTGCTGGCGCACATTCGTCGGCTCGATCTCGCGCAGCGGATTGTCCTTGTTCTTGAGGTACTCCTGGTAGTTGCCCATCTCGGCGATGGGCAGGCAGTGGCCCGAATCCTTGGCCACCACCGAGGCGGGTCGCACGAACGTCTCCCGCATCCGGGCTATCTCCTCCACCAGATCGCGACGCGGTATGTCGAAGGGATTGCGATACGTCTTCGCAGACGACTGATGCGTCAGCTGCGGCACCACAATCGTATAGTTCTCCACCGGCTCTATTTCCGCATGCAGCTTGGCAAACGTTTCCCGCAGCAGTGGATGCCGCACCAGATCCCTGCGCAGGGCCGCACCCGTGCACAGTTTGGCCGTCTCCACCTGGCGATAGGGGGGCTTCGGCTGCTTCAGCTGCTTGTAGACCTTCAGGCAGAGATTCTCCTGGTCCTGCTTGGCGGTGTTCTTGATGTGCTTCAGCTGATTGGCAATGGTCGGCGACAGATAGTTGTCCACGTTCTCCGGCAGCAGGAACTGCAGCAGCTGGTACGGCACATTGATGTTGACCAGCGCCTTGCGCAGGAACGGGCAGTAGTACGGCGGTATGGAGCGCACATAGGCGTTGAACTTGTACATCAGATCGTTCGGCGGACTCATGTTGTACTTGTGGATGAGGTCGTGCAGGATGGGCAGCAGCGCCGGATAGTTGTAGGCCAGCACATAGAGGTGGACCTGCGAGAAGTTCGGCGCCGCCTTCAGGTAGCCAAAGGGCAGCTCGAACCCGTGCATGCCATTGGTCACGATCACCTGCCAGCACTTGTTCATCTCGCGCTTATTGAGGATCTGCAGCGTCAGCGGACAGCCCTCGATCTCGTACTTATCGACGGGAAAGCTGCGCACCAGCTGCGGCTCATCCACCGCCGGCGTGAGGATCTTCAGCTTGGGATGGGCGTCGCGCGGCGGCAGCGTGATGGCCTTCGAGTCCGGCCAATAGGGCTCCGGCAGTGGCCAGTAGCCGATGGGGAAGGTCTTCTGCGTGATGTGCTTCTGCACGTAGATCATCTTCTTCACCGGCTGGAAGACGATGTCGGGCGGCGGTGGCTCCACCGCGGTCGTCAACGAGGATACCAAATTGGAAACCAAACTGTTCAGCAGGGTCCTCTCCGCCGTCACACTGCCGCCGGCAGCCCCAGTACTGGCACCGGCACCGGCACCAGCCTCCTTCGGCAGCAATGGCTCGAACTGCAGCACCACACCCGGTTGCACCTTCTGCACCAGACTCTCGATGCACTGGTTGAGTACATAGTGGCTTCGCACGCGATACGACCGTCCGCCCGTCACCTCGCACATCCGCTCGATGGGCGAATCGTCGTGCGGCACCTTGCCGTCCACGCGCTCGTCAATCTTGTTGCCCGGCATTCGGAGGACCAGCGAGAACAGACGCTGGTCCCAGCGGAAGGGCTCCTTGGTGAATTTGGTGCCCGGTATTTGGTTGCTGAGCGGCAGTATGATCTCCTGGTGGACACCGTTGCGGTAGGAATACCGCCCGCCGTCCGTAATCACAATGATGACCGATGGCTCCAGGTAGAAGGGACACCTGCCCTGCCCGTACGTATCGATGCCCGACTGCATGCGGTTCAGGTTGAGCAGATCGAAGGCATTCCGCAGCGATTCACCCATGGAGGTGAGGCCGTGGCTCTGCAGGTTCTTCAGTTCGTTCATGAAGGTGGCATGGTTCTCCTTCCATCCGGCCTTCACGTTCGCCGGCGGCTCCTCGAACGTCAGCAGCATGTAGCGATCACCCAGGCAGTCCTGCGTCCGCTGGCGATACTTGAGGAACGTCTCCACGGCGCCCTTGGCAATGTCCAGATACGTCTTCTGCACCCCATTCACATACGCCTTCTGGCACATGGACGACGAGGTGTCCACCAGGAAGAGTATGATTGTCATGGCGGAGATTGATCCTGCGTTCCGATGACCACCTCACCGAACTCCCCTTTGCCGAACTGCTCCTTGTAGTCTGTGGTAATCTTGAAGAAAAGAAAAATATTCCAGGATTAGCTCAGAATGTTGCGATTTATGTTAGGGTTGCAAGTCGATTTTATATATATCAGGTGTAAGGCTTGTAGGGCTTTGATTTTAGGACACCTGATAAAAAGGATTGATTCACCTTATTAATGTTAATATTAAGTGATTAATCTCTTATCATCATTTTGAATTTAAAGAATTTTAGATGAACTTATTTACTGTCGAAAAATATAACTATTTTGTTGTCTTCAACAAGTAAATTTAAATAAAAGTTTTATAAAATTGATTTAAAATTAAAATTTATACCCAAAAATGACAAATAAATTTTATCCATCGTAGAGTAAGTAAATGTCGTCTTAAACGGAACAGTTTCTTGGCACTTCTATAACACAAATATTCACACAAAATCAAATTAAAGCATGACGTAACTTAATTCTAAGACAACAATTTAAAATCTCAACGGAGTGATGCATAAATACAAAATGAGTAGAGTTTGAAGCACAAATAACTTAAAAATAGACTTTAATAAATTTGAGACATGAGGAAATACGGGTTTAAAACCATTGTTTATAAATAATAAGAAGTAGCCAAAACAAAGATACTTAATTAAATTGGTCACTTAACGCATTTGCCAGTTAATTTTGTTTAAATTGTTGCAAAATTAGTCTATAGAATGTGTTTAATTTAATTTCAACAAAATAAGTAATAGCTTTTTTAACTTCACAAATGTTTGCAAATGTTTTAGTTTAAATTTTCGGAAAAGGTAATGATTTTACCTTAAAACTATTTGGTTTTAGAAATTTGTTTGCAAAAGGTTCAAAATAATTTATTTTAAACAATTATTTTTTTCATTCCACAATGTTTTGAAAATGTTTGCAAAATTATCGATAAGTGTTTTCGAATCGGTTTGCATATCAACAAAAGATCTTGTTTTACTTACTTTATCTGTTATCGTTAATCTTTCTATCTCTTTTCTCTGTATCTCTTTCTCCTTCTCTATTTTCACTCTCTTTATTCTCGCTGCCTTCTTATTATTGTTGTTGTTGCTATCTCTTTTTGTGTGTTTATATGTGTGTTTAGTTTTTGTTTACGTTGTTAGCAGCTCTTTTTCTCAGCTTGTTGTTGCTGATTCTCTTGCTCTTGCTTTTGTTGTTGTTGTCCTGGGCTTGATCGATTTGCTCTTTTTCTGCGTTTCGCTGTTCCGCTTTTTTTATGGTTCATGTTGCGTGAAACAGCTGACATTTGGACTGGATAAAAAACAACAACGAACTGCAAATAGAAACGAAACGAAATGGTAATGAAACTGGCATGCAACTGGTTGTTCGATATCAATAGGTTGCGCATACGCACTGTGTGCAATCGATTAAAAGGGGAGCCTTCATAGTATATAAAGATAATGGAACTGCGTAATCACCGCTATCACACACAAATGTTGAATAAAACAAGTGCTAATTAAACAACAAAATGGAATTAAATTCCCAGGGGGTCAGTTGGTCCTCGAGAGCTATGTTTTCTGTGAATATTTATGGAAGGGGAAAAGGGGAAATCGCTTTGACACAAATCCAAATCCACTCCACTCACTGGCCATTATTGCTCCTCTCCTCTCGCTCCTTCCAACTCGTCTATGTCTATGCCCCCTCATCTTTCTCTTTCTATTGATGCCCCACTACGGAGTCATTCACTCGACGCCACTGCCACCACTAGCACGCTCTGCTGGCGTCGCCCAGAGATGTCCGCGTGAGCCAGGTAGGCGAGGCTCGCACGAGAGGAATAGTTTGGTGGTCAAGTAAACTTCTTCAAAAAATAGCTTAATAATTGTAAATTGTATCCATTTTCTGAATACATAATATACGGATTATCTAGGCCATTTACTTATTTCCCTAATGAGTAAAAAAATTGCTGACTAAGATTTCAATTAAAAAATAGTTGTAAGGACTGTGGAATTATTTTTTACCAAAATAACAAAGTTATAACTTGTATGAAAAAATTGTTTAATTTATATCTATACAATTTATGTATATCAAAAACTGAGCGATATAAATAACTCCTCTGCGGAAGGTAACCGTAAAGTAAATCGATTACACAATACCAACGCTCACGATCGTGACTGTGTGTGCGGGAGAGTGGCACGACCTACTCATCTCTGATAAAGAGAGCCAAACAGAGTGGGGGGGGAAAGAGTAGGGGATGCCAGGACAGGAGGAATGCGGGAGCCAAAGCCGGGTTGAAGATAACGATCACTCGACGATCGCACGCTTAACCCATATCCTTACACTGGGATTTAAATAGAATTTAGGGCAACTTTCCAGTTAAAGGTGTTTTTTTATTACCAGGGGAGCCTGGCCGTAATTGACTTGAATTTCGAGTGCTAAACATTCAATTTCTATTTGAATAAGAGCGCAAATACACGTACACTCGCGCACATGGACATGAACACGACACGAGCACGCACACACATTCGCGAGTTTAGGGTTACCAGATGTGCCTGTTGTTTACAGGTGAAAACTGCAGTTTCGTAGATTTATTTAAATTAACTAACATTTCTCAAGCAAAAATCACAAATTCCGGATTAAACTAAATAGTGCGTGATTTATCGTTGATCTGGCAACCCTATCACCCGTGTGGGTGGAGAGGGGTGACTGCGGGGGAGCAAGTCGGCCTATTGTGTTTGACGGCAATCCAAATCACACACACGTCTTAAAAAATAATGATATGAGGCCGACGAGCACTTGAAGTAATCGAGTTTTTGCGGCCAATTAATCTTGACGAAAAGATATTTTGGCCAACAATATAATGACACGGCTCTTCGTCGGAATTCACTTATGCAGCCGCAGCGCCAGGGTTGCCGAAGCAACATGCACACAAAAAAGGGGGCGATAAAAACACACAGCTTTTCTATGTTTGGCGAAAGGGGGCGCAAAAAGGCGTACAAAGCCTTTGATTGGTGGTCATTTTTCATTTCGGATGACCTTAATTTGCATGTGATAATGCTGATTAGTGCAGTCGTGTTATCGCCCGCGAATCGCTATCGCCAGAGTTGCAACGCGAACGCAAATCGATTGCCCGCCAAAGCTTTCGAATTTTTGAATGGGGTTTTTGCAACTTTAAAGGTTTATATGGTTAATAATTAAGTTGCTTATTAGGTGCGCTCTCTAAAAAAAAAAAAAAACACTGGAACACATAAACACCGGCAGTCATTTGTAGAATGTCCCGGAAACTCTACAACAAAATAAATAAATCGTACTAACAACAGGAATTTCTTTCATCTCAATACTTGCAATAATTTTCGATTAGCTCCTATATGCCGCGCCACGATTTTATATTCTGTTATATTTTTACTTTGTGCCAACAGAAACAGAAATTTATCACCACCGCGCGAGAGCGAGAACACACACACGGGGGCAGAGCGAGAGAATGAGTTTTATTTTTTATGTGGCGCCCTCTCTCTCTCTCTGCCTTAGAGGTGCATGAGCGAGAACGACCGACAGACGCGACTAACAGTCGAACCGACCGAACGACCGTCAGTATGTCCGTCTCCTTCTCGCCCGTTGGTTAGTGTCGGGGAGTTGTTGCTGCTTCGCTTACACACACACACGCCAGCGCACTGCTCCCGCACACACATTCGCACGCACACTGTTGTTGCGCTGTCGTCGTCCGCTCCTGCTTCTTCTTCTTCGTCTCGGAAATTTTGCTGCTCCGAGCAATAACAACACAACACAATTCTCAAAGTTCGAATGATTCCGACGACGATTTTTAAGTGTGGCCAGATGGTGGTTGAACATAGATGCCAGCATCGATATCATCGATATTTTCAAAACATCGGTTTCATCAATGTTTGGCGGGGGCAACATCGATGTTTTCCCAACTCTACTCTTGTTTCCCTTTTGCCCGCAGCGCTGTCCAATATTCGTTGTTTTCTAACGTTAATGTTAGGAAAACGACGAACCAACATAGGAATGTTAAGAAAATGACAATTTTTGCAGTTCGATTGATTCCGACGACGATATATAGGTGTGCCCAAATGGGCCGATTAGGTGCGGCCATTTTCAGGTTATTCGAAAATACTCTGCGCAAAGATTTGGGTTTGTGGATTTCAAACCGAAATTGTCGGGTATTTCTTTAAGAAATCACAAACTTTTATTTATAAACATAAGAAAACCGAAATTTTTAAAACATTTTTAGTTCTATGAGGAAGGTTCATTAATATGAATATCATTTCGAGACATTTCTTATCCAAATTTGAATTTTAAAATTTCTACAAAGTAATTATATTCCTTCGATTTTATATTTTCAACAGAATATCAGAATATTTATCAGAGACAAATATTTATTTTGCATGATTTTTGTTTTATCCACATCCATTATCCATTTACTTAATAAATTGCAATGTAAAGTCTGATAACAAATCTGTACCAGCACAACGACAGTATTCACTCGAAATATGAAATACATATATACCTTTTTTTTTCATATGCATTTAGTTTCATCACAAATGATACCATGTTTCAATTGTTCTCATTATGAAAGCTAACTCTTATGTTATGGGTTTATAATTAAAAATTAAGATAATAACCATAAGTGTTCAAATAAATGGCGTAACTTTAACTAACAACAAATAATTTTTTGCAATTTAAAATTTTTTGTATGTGATATATAAGTTGTTTAATATCCAGACTAGTTCCCAAAATCGGGAGCTTACTGTAAGATTGGCTTGTCGATAGCGATGACAGTCTATCGGCACTGTTGTTATCGTTATCGACCCTGAACACATGTTCTCTCCGCTTTGGCGCGTAAGCACGTAAATAAAAATAAAAGTCCGGAAATTCGCACTCAGAAAATGCCGGAGAGCCTGATCGCCGGCATTCCGGTGCACTTCCCGTTTGAACCGTATCCGGTGCAGCGGGCGTACATGGAGAAGGTGATCCAGTGCCTGCGCGACGGTACAAATGGAGTCCTGGAATCGCCGACGGGAACGGGCAAAACCCTGAGTCTGCTGTGCTCCTCATTGGCCTGGCTGCGTACCCGCCAGTCGGAGCAGCAGCAACAGATGACCAAGCTGGAGAAGGGCGATTTGCCCGGTCTGGGTGGAGCCCCGGGCTCGGAACTCTCCGAACTGGCCAAAACGGTGGGCAAGGCCAACAATTGGGGCATACCAAAGGTGATCTACGCATCGCGCACCCACTCCCAGCTCACACAAGCCATGCGGGAACTCAAGCGGACGGCCTACTCCAACATGCGGTCCGTGGTGCTCGGCTCGCGCGACCAGTTGTGCATCCATCCGGAGGTCATGAGGGAGCAGGGCAACGCCAACAAGACGAACATGTGCAAGCTGCGGGTGCACTCCAAGACCTGTTCGTTTCAGGCGCGTGTGGAGTCGCGCAAGGATCATCCGGATCTGCGGGGACCCACCATCATGGACATCGAGGACCTGGTAAAGGTGGGCCAGCGCCTAAAGATCTGCCCCTATTTCGCATCCCGGGAATTGGTCGCCCAGGCGGACATTACCTTTATGCCGTATAACTACCTGCTCGATCCCAAGGCTCGCAAGGCCAACAAAATCGAACTGGGTAACACCATCGTCATCCTGGACGAGGCCCACAACATCGAGAAGATCTGCGAGGAGTCCGCTTCGGTGCAGATCAAGTCCTCCGACGTGGCCATGGCCATCGAGGATGTCACCCATGTGATGAAGGTCTTTGCCAGCGGCGAATCGCAGGATATGGCCGGCGATGAGCCCAAGGACTTCACTCTGGACGATCTCACGCTGCTCAAGGAGATGCTCCTCGAGCTGGAGAAGGCCATCGATGCCGTGGTGGTGGAAAACCCCCTCGAAGGAACCACCTTTCCCGCCTCCATGATGTACGAACTGCTCGGCAAGGCGAATGTAAGTAAGGGTTCACAAATGGACATTTTGATAGTCAAAAAGTGTTCAGTTTTTAATTAAATTTATATATTATTTTTCTTTTATTTTTTTTTGGTTTTTTTTATGTTTTTTAAATAATTATTTTTGTGTATGTATAAAATGTATAATTTAAAATGGGTTCGGTGTTTGTTTATTATTTTAATCTTTTTTTTATATATATATTTTTAAATTACTATTTTCTGTTAATGCTTGATTAATCTATAAAGTTTTATTAATCATATTTAGATACAGGTTTCTGAAATCCTTTGGCTTAGAATAGCTATATAAGGATTATTTAATCCGTTAAATTAAGAAAGAATTTAGAGATAAATACCTTAGTGCTGGTGCTAGTGCTTTGTAAGCATATGTTGTTAAATACTTTCGATGTTTTTGGTTTCTTTCTAAAAGTATTTCATAATATTGTGTTTCACTTAAAACCAAAAAACATTTATTTATTTGTATTATTGTACGTTTTAATGGAAACCTTTTCTACAATGTAAAAGAGTTATCAATTATAAATATGCTTTTAATAAATGTGCAAAAGGCACTTTAATAGGCACTCAAAGGGAAAAGATAAACGCCACCTTATTGGATATTTAAATGACCTCCCGTCCTTCCGTTTTCAGTTCACCTACGGCAACGTGGCCACCATAGTGGCCCTGCTGGACAAACTGGTGCAGTACCTCCTGGTGGCCTCGCAGCAGATGAGCATCCGCAAGGGCGGCACCTTCATGATGCTCAGCGATCTGCTGACCATTGTGTTTGCCAACAAGGCGGACGTGATGACCAAGGTGCACGCCAGCTTCAAGGTGCACGTCCAGGTGGAGGAGTCCAAGCAGCAGGGCCAGGGAAAGCAGCAGGCTGCCAATAAGCAGGGTTGGCTGGGCAAGGGGACGATTGCGGCCGCCAGCAGCTCCAGCAAGGTGGCCAAAATCGTCAACTTCTGGTGCTTCAATCCGGGCTTCGGCATGGAGCAGCTGCTCAACACCCAGGTGCGCAGCGTGATCCTCACCAGCGGCACATTGGCGCCGCTCAAGCCGCTGATCGCCGAGCTGGCCATTCCGGTGGCTCAGCATCTGGAGAATCCGCACATCGTCGACCAGTCGCAGGTGTACGTGAAGATCATCGGCACCGGACCCGATCGCCAGCAATTAATATCCAACTACACAAACCGGTGAGCGCTATTTACAGCCAAAGCTTAAACAAACCCCATTCGATAATAAACAATGGCTTACCTGAATTCAGCTGGTTGAAATGAATATAATAACTCTAGGAAATAATAAAGCTACTCAAATTCAGATTTTCTTTGTGAAAACTTAAATTTTCTTACGATAAATCGTAACTTACTAAATGGTTATCAATTTAACAAATAGTTAAACCATTTACTTCTTATAATTTCTTATAAATTATGAATGTTTAAGTCTATTAGCTTTAATAGCTTTTAAGTTATATTAATTGCATTTATAAGACTTTAATTTTCTTACCATTTTCTAACTATATAATAAATAGTTTAACAGTCTCGTTTTGTTAACTAAAATTTTTTTTGATTATTTTTTATAAATTTCATATTTAATACATGTATACATTAGAATTAATTTCTTATATCAGTTTTAATAGCTTTAAAGTTATGTTAACATTATATTCATATAATTAAAATTGAGTAAAATAAACAAACGAGAAAAAAAGTATTTCATAATCGATAAAAACATTTTCAAATGTTACATATGTTAAGTTAAATAAATTTGTAAATTAATCACACATAACATATTAATATATTTTCCCTTTTCTGCCCACTATTTGCAGTGATAATCCAAAGTACATCAGCTCACTGGGCCAGACGATCCTGAATGTATCGCGGATAGTGCCCGATGGCCTGCTGGTCTTCTTCCCCTCGTATCCCATGCTGAACAAGTGCGTGGACGCGTGGCAGGCGAGTGGCCTGTGGGCGGACATCTCGGCCAAGAAACCGATCTTCCTGGAGCCGCGCAGCAAGGACCAGTTCACCAGCACGATGGAGGAATTCTACCAGGCGATACGCGACTCCAAGGGCGCCGTCTTCATGGCCGTTTGCAGGGGCAAAGTGTCCGAAGGTCTGGACTTTGCCGATCGTAACGGGCGGGCGGTGATCATCACGGGTCTGCCCTATCCGCCGCTTAAGGATCCGAAGGTGATACTGAAGCGGCGCTACCTGGAGGCGAACAGGACGCGGGAGAACCAGCTGCTGAGTGGCCAGGAATGGTACAATCTGGATGCCACGCGGGCAGTCAATCAGGCCATCGGTCGTGTGATCCGGCATCGCAACGATTATGGCGCCATTCTGCTCTGCGATTCGCGGTTCAAGGACGCCTCCCAGGTGCAGCAGCTGTCCAAGTGGATCCGTGGCCACCTGGGCGACCGGCCGCAGTGCTCGCCCTTCGGTCCCATCGTCCGGGAGCTGCGCCAGTTCTTCAAGAACGCCGAGGCCAATGTGAGTCTTATTGGGCACTTTATTTGATTTAATGATGTTAACTAAAAATTCTATTCTCATATGGCCCAGATGAAGCAGCCGGATGAGCGGGAATCGGAGCCACCTTTGGAGACGGTTTGCAAAACCGAGGACGAGCCACTCGCCGCCATTCCCAAAATCAAGCGGGAGCCAGGCTCCAATGCCACCTTTAAAGCAGCCAACGAAAAGGCCATGTAGGTACCATTCGATTTGAGATTAGCATGCAGAGCGTACTATATCTATTATGCAGTTTAATAGAAACTACTATTTTAAGAAGTTAATGTTAAAAGCCCAAAAACAAATAATATTTTCAAACAATGTATCATAACTTGTTAAATCATTGAGTTCTTTTATCTATTACGAAAAAACGAACTCAACCATAAACTTTTAGAGGTTTTTCTTTTTGAAATCAGATTTCAATAGCCTAATATATAAGTGAGAATTGTTGTCCTAACTGCAAGGGTTTATATAGGTAAAGTTAACAGCCCAACAAAACAGATTCTGGAACCGACAAAATCTTGCATATGGTTTACTTCTTGAATTTGGTACCAAAAAAATAAAATAAAAATGTTAATCATTTAAAGATTATATATATAGAGAACTAAACCACAAACTTTTACAGTCATATTCGCTTTCTTAAATGCATAACTTATTTATTATCCTTCCTTACAGGCAAGTGGAGATGGCCAATTCCATAAGAACGTGGAGCCCAGCCGATTATGCCAGTGCCGCTGGACATAAACTGGGTGGTGCGGCGCCCAATGCCATGGACTTTATGAGCCGTCTCGACTCGAATGTCTCGGTATGAACGGGATTCCCAAGAATCTGCGTTTACTTTCTGTTTACATAGTTGCTTACGAAATTTCAATCTCCATTGCAGAGTATCGATTTCAATTGCTGCACGGATAGCAAAAGTAACTCATCTGGCTTGGTTAAGATTCACAAGCGGGAACGAAGCTCACCCACGCCACCGGAAACGGGAAACAGCCAGGTGGCCAAAAAGCGTTACAAACTGGTGGAGAACATCAAGCAGGAGCCGATCAGTTCGCAGGTTAAGGAGGCACCCGAATCCAGGGCCGATTTTCTGCGAGAGGTGGGATAATCCTCCCTGTTAGAAATGATCCCTTAAGTCTGTATTTTGTATATCTTGTGTTACAGCTTCGCAGCTTGGTTAACCAGGATGAGTTCCGGCGCTTCGGCAAAGCCCTCTTGGAATACAAAAGCGGCACGGATGAGAGCTTCCAGGCCCTGATGAGTGTCCTCTGGGAGGTGCTGGCCGCACCCAAGATGCGTTACATGCTCGTCGGGATGCGAAAGTACCTGAAAAGCGAGCACAAGAGCGATTTCGATCAGAGGCTGGCCAAACTCTAGGCACTTAAGTGCTCTCCTGTTTTGGTGACTATTCAAAATAGTATCGGAAATTACTCATCCCAAGGATTTGCCTATAAATGTAAACTAGGCTGTTTTTTTCGTATAATTATATGGGCGGTATAAATATATATTTTTTTACAATTACCAAATAAATATAAATATAAGGGTATATAGCATTTGTATTCGAATTTTCTCTAGTAAAGTGTATATTATAGATTTAAGTTATAGTTTAACTTTAAGATAAACAAAGGCTTTTTTTATATTTTATGGTTAATTTGGGCTTTGAAAACAGTTTGTTATTAAATTAAATAAAAATAAAAAATATATTTTAATTTATAAATAAAAAAAAAGAATATATTTTACATTTTAAAAATTACATTAAATTAAAGCTTTCCATGAAATCAATGGTTGTTAAAATAGGGTGCTTAAATAAGTTTTGTATTTATGATTTGAATTTAATTTAAGTTCACATCTACAATTACTGGACTTTTAATAAAATGTTTAAAGTGTTTGAAAATTAACTTTAAAAGTAAAATGTTTGTCTTTTTTTTAAGTTTTATGTTTGTATGTATAGGATTGTATTTTTATTTTGTCTTTATTTATTAATTTGTACTTAGGAAATATGTTTTTCAATTCCTAAATTTTTTAAAGTATTTGAAAAATAACTTCTTGTTTTGTCAAGGCTTATAATTGTTTGTATTTTTAATTTGTCTTTATTAATTATTTTGTACCAAGTAAATATGTTTTGCAATTTCTAGTTGCTTAAAAGTATTTCAAAATCATTTTTAAACCGTATTTTCTTATATTTTTGAAAGTATTATGTTAAATTTTCCTATGTTTTTCTTAGCTGAACATACGAATGTATATGTATATATATATATAATCACATTAGAAGTTTATTTATTATCCTGTCCCTAAGATATATTTTAACTGGGCTGTCAGTTGACTTGGCAACAAAACAAAATCTGCAAAGTGCAGCCAGCGCAGAGCGCATCCAATAAGTTCATTGCCAAATGGGCCGACCCGAGTGCCTACATCTCCATGCACTATGTGCACTATATATCCACCTTCCCATCGGGTTTTCGCCACCGAGTGCGAGTCCGAATCCGAATCCGAAAGCGAAACTGAAAGGGAAAGGGAAACCGATACCAAAACCGAAAAACGAGACTGCAACGAGTGCTGCAACTTCGGACTTGGGGGGAGGCATGCCACTCGCACTCGCACTCGCGTGGCAACAATCGTCCAGGGCACACGGCACTCACGCAGAGCAGCCGGAGGAGCAGATAACCATAGCTTCTGGAGGGGGGCGGTGGCGCCAGAGTCATAACCCGAACCACGTCCAGACCCGCCGGGAATCCTCAACCGCCTCATCTAATTTACACCGCTTTGATTGGGGCACGCAGTAAGTTGATTACCCACAGCCCTTTGCCGTTTGCCATTTGCAACAAGTAACAAGAGTGGGCGGTGGTTGGTGTGTGGTGGGTGACGACCTTGGCCTGGTTTAGACACTTGCCTTAATTGCATTTCGTCGTCATTGCAGCGCAGCGCAGCGCACATGGTGGAGGAGATTGGTTGCCAGAGACAGACGGGCATTGTGGTCGCCATGCCCAGCCAGGTGGCATCGAGCACCGGAACTCCAGCCCCAGCCGCCGGCGGCATTCACCAGCAACAGCAGCAACACCAGCAACAGCAGCAACATCAGCAACAGCAGCAACATCTGCAGCAGCAGCAACATCAGCAACAGCAGCAACACCATCAGCAGCAACAACAGCAGCAACACCATCAGCAGCAGCAGCAACACCATCAGCAGCAGCAACACCATCAGCAGCAGCAGCAGCAACACCACCAACAGCAACAGCAGCAGCAGCAACAACTCACCAGCAATATGAGCCTGCTGACCATCAAAGGCGGTGGTCGTTACCTTTGGACCGATCGGGAGCTGCTAATGCATCTGCAGAACTATACGCCGCTGATCCTGCTCATCGATTTCGTGGAGAAGACCCGCACCAAGCGATTCTACGAGAGCTCCGAGCGCTACGAGATCCTCATGCTGGTCTTCATCATGCGCAAGGGGGCGCCATTCTGTGAGAACAAGCGCTTTCCGGCCGAATATTGGGTGAATCTCTCAGTGGGACCCATTGCCGAGGCCTTTGATCGTCTGCAGGCGGCCATCGATATACCGGATCCGCAGCTGCCCATCCACATGAGCGTCACCGATTTGACCAGCTGGAAGCAGATGTTCGACCTGGCCATGCTGGACATCAGGCGCTTTGCCTACTACACCGATCCCTTGCAGCTGGCCGATGCGGGCGTCTTCAATCGCATCACCTTCGAGCAGCGATTCGGAATGCAGTGGCAGGAGTAGTGGATGTTGGATATGAATATGAATATACAGGATATACAGGACATATAGGTCACAGGAATATAAGCACAACCCCAGCACCGACACACAGTTCCCCACATTTTGATGGATCGCGAGGGAGGGTAAAACATATATATATTGAGCTAATTACCATCGTTTTTTTTTACATGCATTTGATTTACTAACATATATATTTTACAATTCTTAAGACAGAGGTACAAGGTATTTAGTTATTATAAATATTTGTATGAGGTAATTGCAAAAAAAGACATTCAAGCCGAAGTATTCCCTT
Source organism: Drosophila elegans (assembly GCF_018152505.1). NCBI lineage: Eukaryota > Metazoa > Arthropoda > Insecta > Diptera > Drosophilidae > Drosophila > Drosophila elegans. The sequence goes on from NW_024545513.1 coordinate 6,008,410, forward strand.
TCATATTATTTAAAAAAAAGAATTATCTTTAAACTTAAAAATATACTGTCGTTACGAGTCTACAATGTAACTAAATATGCTTAAAAATTATGCATTGCATGAACAGAGTATAAACTGACATAATTAGTTTTTTGGATTACTCTTTTAACAACGAACAAGAAGCCGATAAATTTTAAACTTGCAAAAAATGCTCTAGATCCAACTCTACAATGTAACTAAATATGCTTAAAAATTAGGCATTGCATGAACAGAGTATAAACTGACATAATTAGTTCTTGGATTACTCTTTTAACAACAAACAAGATGCCGATCCATCCCCTTCCACATAGACAGAGTTATTTGTTGCGTTGAAGTCCCTGCATAGCGATATCTACGGTGCCTTCTCCACCACTCCTCGTCCTCCTTTTGCGCCACACAGCTTCACTCGCATTCCAACTTCATCTCTCCTCCGCTCCGACTCCTCAAATGTATCTGTAATACAAAACCAATGTACTGTCAACGTAGGACCCAAAATGCTTTAATGGAAATAAACGTTAGTTACTGTTCAAACGACTATTTATCTCTGTAAAATTGTGATAAATCCTCTATGCGCGCAATACTTACTTCAAAAAATATCTTTATATACAATTAAGCTATGGCTAAACTCTTAATTACACTTCGGCGACCTCCTCGACAGTCCCATTGCACTGGGAGATCAGGTGATCCTGGCTCATTGCTGCCGCTTGGGCATGCGTTCCCGATCGAAGATGCCCAGCAGCTTCCCGCGGGTCATCTCTTTGGCCTCGCGGAGTCCCAACTGATAAATCTCGTCATGCATCGACTTTATCTTCTCGATCAGCTCCTCGGGTCTGAGCTGCGATAGTTCTGGATGAGAAAATATAAGGTTTAAACGGATATTCTTCGAATTTTATAGGTTCCTCTTAGCTAATATTTTCCATTTCCTTTGAAACTAAACAAGTATCGTCAATACTTTCTATCTAAATTATTTAAATAATTTCTATTATATATTTTCAAATACATATTTTAAAATTTTAGATAAAAACCTTTATAGAACTATCCAAATAATATATTATGTTATTATTATAATTGTATGGAACCCAAGCCAGAACTAATGTAATAAATATAAATTTCCAACCAAATGGCTATAGGTAAAACTATCCAACATTTTTTTTTTTGTGGAACAGAACCCCAGGAACCAAAAATATGTATTCTTGTCCTCCTATGAATTTTACTTATACTTGGTATAGTTCTGGAATAGATAATACAAGTATTAACAGGTTTCTCATTCTTAATATTTTACAATTTTTGGAACTAAATAATATCTACTGTGCTGCATATTAAATACCTTTATTATCACAATTATAATTATAAATAATTTATATTATAAATTTATTAGAATTCTATGGATCACAATACAGGTATATATAAAACCCAAGCAAGGAATAGTGTGCCATCTATGGTGTACGTATACCTGCCCCTACAAGGCTCCCTTGGACTTGGTAGTTACTCACGATTGATCTTGGCCATGTCCTCGCTGGTCAGGTTGTTAGAGTAGTCCGTGGTGCGCGTATAGATGGGCGTATCGCTCATGGTGAGGAACTCATCCATTCCAGGAACTAAAAACACACACCGAAATAGACGTTAAAAATGGCGCCAAATTTGGGAAAACACACGTTTTTTACACTCACATCGCTCCGGCCACTGGACAGGTGAAGCGCGCAACGTTTCCAGCGAGATGAGCTCGTCCTCCGGCGTGTCCGGCTTCCTCTTGGCCTCCGGCTGTTCCTCTCCGGCGGATAACCTGCTTCTTCCGGACGCCGTAGCCTCGGCCACTTCATCGTCTGTTTTCAGAACAGTTTCTACAAGATAACCAGTATTTAGTGGGGCTCCCAGACTTCGTAAGCTTTACGCACCTGGCGCATATAACTCCGCAGCTGGCTCGGCTTTGCTCATATTTAAGAAGTGCAAAAAACTACTACAAAAACTAAATAAACAGAAAAACGCAATAATGTTGTGGCTAAGTTAATCACTTGCCATTAGGTTGAATAAACAATGCAGCGTTACCACCCGATAGCTATCGCATACTATCGATTAACACTACTGTCAGTGCTGCAAAATTCCGGGATATATAAATCAATTATATATTTTTAGTGCACAAAGGACTGTTAACTTTGCTTATTTATATCTTTCTTGTTATACATAAATAAAATGCAAAAATAACAGGAAATTAAAGTGAATTAATTAATTTAAATTGGGAGTGGAGAGCAGGCAAGTAAAGCAACGGTACCCTACCCCTTCCCTCCCACAACCACAGTCGTGCTCTCGTTCTTTCTCACGCTTCGCCAACGGCGCATAGAGACAACTCTGCGCGAGGTCGACTGCTCTCATTCGCTCTCACGGTAAAAAGCATTTGGCACACTGCGCACAGTGACCCCTAAAATTATATGCCCGACAAAAGCACATGTGCCCCAATTGTCTAAGCAACAGATGTTTTATTAGTTGTAGAATCTAGTTTACTTGATAAACTTTATTTTCTTATAGGGCACAAAAATAGGGCTTTGGAGAGCGTTATTTATTCTAAGCTAAGCAGATATGATTTAGTTCAGCTTGATATAGATTTTTAAAAACGTGCTTGATCACAATTGTTTAAATTTATAAATGGAACGTGCTATAAAATAGTTGTTAAAAACGTATGTTTTCTTAAAATCTTAGATCCTGTTAACTAACTACTATTACCTAAACTAACTTAAATAAAATTTAATAAGGAGATGCAAAATTTCTGTAAAAAACTATAGTAGTTACTTTAAGAACCTGCATCTGGTCACACTGTACGCGGCGCGCAGACTTTTGGTCGTCACTGTTTTCCCATGCGCTCGCACTTTCTTTCAGTCGCTCTCACTCTGCACACACACACACACCTGTTCCGCTCCCCCGCCTTCTCCCCTCTTTGGCGACCTTAGTGCGACCGCGACCCGTTCCGTTTTTATTTTTTTTCGATTCAGTTGCCGTTTTAACTCCGCCGCGCGCGGAAACTTTTTCAGTCCGCTTTAAATAAAAAGAAAATAAAATACTGCAGCGCGCTGCACTTTCGTGTCTTTGGCGCCAATTTCAAAAAACGAAATCCGCTGGCGGATTCAATTCAACTGTGTGAAGTTTTCCTATTTCTAATTTCTCGACCGCCCCGCCCCCCGGATTTTCCCACGCCCCCGCGCTGCGACTCCCATGGCAGCTAGCAAATTTAATTGCGGCAAGCTACCGACAGCCACACATTTCGATGCGACATGTGCGAAAATCAGCGCCTTTTACTTTGACCTGGACAACACGTTAATTCCGACGCGGGCCGGCGATTCCAAGGCGATCAGAAAGGTGAGCCACAGCCACCACTTTTTAGCCCCCTTTTCCGCCTTTAGTTTTTAGCTTTTTTTTTTTTTTGGGGGGTGAAAGTGCGCAGCGCAGCTAGAAAATTTTCCACTGCAGCCCGCCGCCGCCACCGCCACCGCCTGTTGTTACGTGGTCGAAAAAGCAAAACCCGGACGCTCAGCTGATAGCACGCGCCCGAAATTCGATTGTTTATTTGCGTTCCGTTCCGTAACGTCTCATTTCACCCCGCCTCGCCCCTCCCCTTCCGGCCCCAAAATGCAAGCACTAAGTGCACTTCCACAAGGTCTTAACTTAAATATAACCACGGGGGTATATGCACTCGAGAAGGTTATCGGCATGTTAAAAGCCGAAAAAATATACGAGAATACTCGGTCTATATCTCCTCAAGTTTACTTTTAACTTTCAAAATCCTACCAAGTAAATAGCCCAGGAAAGGTGAATGACATTTTATAGGATATACGATATAATTGAAATATAAATCCTGGTAAATGCAGTACAATGAAATCAAATTATTGTTTACTTTTCAAAGCTTTGGGTTAGTTTTTTAAATGGAATTTTACATTCTTAGAGATTGCAGCAAACTTTAAAAGAACCGAACGGCTTAAATCTCGAAACTTAATCACTCATTTTTAATATATCACCGAAAACTGGTGGCAACAATTTACAAAATAAAATATCTTAACTTAAATGCCAGTTTTCAAGATCCCAATAATAGAACCCAACAAAGTCAAAGATTATAACTTAAACCATGGGTATATGAACCTTAAGGGGTTATTGACATCTTAGCTATGATAATAAATAATACGACAACAAAGAGCTTTTTATTTTGAGTCTTTGAATGGTGTTCAAAAATATATTGCCAACTCACCGAATTTCAAACGTAATTGAAAAAAATTACAACATACAATTAACAATATTTTTAAGGCTATTTTCGAAAAGAGTCTTTTAATGATAGGTATCTTACCTTAACGATTAAAATACCTTTGCTTAAATACAAAAATAAATTAAATTTTATTTTAAAATCGAGAGCTTTTTGGTTCGAATAAATCGTCCCAAAACCCTTTATTTAAAATGCTTACTTAGGTATTAAGAAATGTGGGTTAACGTTCAGTAAACCAAAGCATTGTATTAGCTTTTGAAATAGCGAAAATATTTGTATTGTTGGCCATAAACATCTTGTTATCTCCACTTTACCTTTAACGATGCTTAACTTATAAAAAGAAAGCGACGCGTTAAAACATTGAGTATGTCACGTACATTTTCGTACTTATTGCATTCCTGATAATTAAATAATAGTTTAAGCTGTGCCAATAATGATATCACATTTCTGTCTGACTACGCAGTGTTCAGACCCTGAATTAAAGCCATGGTTAATAGGCAGTTTCCTTTCTTTATTCAGTTGTTTTCAATTATTATCAGACAGAAGAACCACACCCATTTGATATTTCTCAAATTCACTTAGCGTATCACGTTACGCGTGTCATTTAAGATGGGATCAACTTTTTGCTGATCAAACTGAACTTTCTGCTTCGGCAATGACTTATTTTGTCGGTTTGCATAAACTACGTGGGGAAATCATACGACTCTTAATGTAAACGTATTTATCCAGAATCGTTTAGGGGGAAATATGATAACTAATGGAAATTTCCGTGCTATCATTACGCCCATAACTGTGAGTATGTATATATGTATGTGGTATATATTATATGACAAGTGTATCGGCGGCAATTGCAGTTTGATGATCAATGCACTGATAGGGCGGCGATGCCTTAATGATTACGGCATTAAGTACGATTAATCAATTGACTCCGATTCGATCGGATGATTGAACAAACTATATGAACGTAATAGTTCCGATTTGCGTATTACTAAATATCCCTGAACATCAAAGTTTTAACAATTGTTATTTCAATGCGTAAAAAATAAAGCGTAAACATCTATATTTTTGTAGTCTTCATGAATCAATCTACACAAACGCGAGCATCTTTATTTTCAATTGATTAATGTTATCTACGTTAATCAATATATATATATATACATATATATAAATATCTGTGTCAACCCCTAAAAATAAACATTTTATTTTCTTCTTAAACATTTAAAAATACTTTTGTTTTGTTTTCGCTGGTAAGATTGAAATACAAACTCTATTCAATTTTATTAGTACATGGAAAATAATAGAAATAATTAAAGAAAATGCTTGTGCTATCATTATTTTTTTAAAATGTGATTCACTTTTAACTAGAACGTGAAAGTTCTTAGCTTATCTCGTAGCTATAGGCTTATCACTTTCAATGTCTGCGGTTTTTATAACTTTATCATATCTTCAAACCGGAAAAAATTAATTTCACCTTAAAGTTAGAAATATATGAAAAATATTTCAGATTATCTGGCGATATTATGGCATACATACATACCTAAAAATGAATTTTTAATAAATATATTTAATTTATTTCCAGCTCGCGGACGTTTTGGAGAGTCAGTACCAGTTCAGCAAGGATGACGCCGCTCAGTCCAGCCAGAATTTCCTAAAGGCATTTCGCCGCTGTCCGGACAACTCGCAGACGTCGCTGGACTCGTGGCGCACCCACCTGTGGCGTGAATCCCTGCCAGCGCGCCACAAGCACCTGGCGGAGCAGATCTATCCGCAGTGGCTGAAGCTGCGGTACCGCTACCTGGCCGTTCCCGCCGACTATGTCCAGCTGCTGCTGCGGATGCGCCAGGCGGGCTACGCCCTGGCCCTCATCACGAACGGACCATCGAATGCCCAATGGGAGAAGGTGGCCAAGCTGCATGTGCGCGGCTACTTCGACTGCGTCCTCGTCTCATCGGACCTGCCCTGGGAGAAGCCGCATCCGGAGATCTTCTACGCCGCCTGCAACTTCCTCAATGTCAAGCCGCATGAGTGCGCCATGATCGGCGACAAACTGGAGACCGACATTATGGTGGGTCAGGGTTTTATTGGGCTATTAAGATTAATAATATTAGATTATATTAAATAGCTATATAGTAACTAAGATATATAGCAACTAAGATTATTAGTAGCAAACCGTGACCTTTTTTTGACAAAATAATTGCATGTAAGAGAAAGATGACAATATTAAGTTGTATGGATTAAAAACAAATAAATTATTAACAAAGCCTTAGGAATTAGGTATATTTATTAAATATTTAAACTTTAATGTTGTATTATTATTATATTTTTTTATTTTGTTATATAAAAAGGTTTATATTTCATTAAATTTTTAGTAATGTATTTAAAGTAGTTTTATTATAATTATTTTTAACTTTGATATATAAAAGTTTTATATTTCATTTCATTTAATATATCATTTGATAGTAAAATTGCTAAACCAAGTTTTTAATAATTTTGTATAATATGAAAATTATGTATGTTAAAGATAATTTTATATAAGATATTTTTAAAAATATCATTTGCTATATGAAAAATATCAATTATAGATTTAAAACAATTGTTTTTAACGTTTTATGATAATCTAGTAATTTTTATGTTACTATATTATATGAATAGGTATCAAAAATGCCCTTTAAGATATAATAGTTTAAATGATTGCCAAATAGATTAACTAATCATGTCTCCGTGTTGTTTTCAGGGTGGTCACTTGGCCCAACTGGGTCTCACCTTCTGGACGCCACTGAGCAACAGCAGCTCGGCAGCTCAATCGCTGGAGGATGTGGAGTACAAGCCGCACGTGAAGCTGGGCAGTCTGCTGGAGATGTACAAGTACTTCCCGCGCCTCAATGCCGTCGCTCCGCCGGACACGGCCTCCACCTCCCGGCGTCGTGGCAGCCACATGAGTCCCACTGGCCAGAGCTCCTCTAGCAACGGGAGCGGGAGCGGTAGCAGCTCCAGTTCCAGTTGTGAGCCGGGAGCTGGCCACGGGTACCATCATCTCCAGCACCAGCACCAGCACCAGCAACAGATGCAGCAGAGGCAGAGGCTCTATCGACGTGGCGTTTCCCTGCCCGCCATGGATTGCTCCAACAGTGAGGCGGAGAACAGCTGCGACAGCTTTCTCTAGACCCAGACAGAGAAGTCTAAAAGGATCGATCGCAAGGATCAAATACAGATCGGGAGATATTGTTGAAAAATGTACCTTCAGTTTACAAAACTATAGCTAAAGAAAAGGAGAGATCGTTGGAATGGTAATGGAGTAATAACCACAGATGGACGAAGGACAGCCAGGAGAATTGGAAACGAATGCAGGAATTTAAAGTTCAACTATTAGCGGGAGGAGCCCGGTGCAGCACGGTGAATCTCGATATCTGCCATTAGACTAAAATTAGGACTAGCAAAACAAACAGCATCAGAGCACACACACACACACTCACACACACACAAACTACAGCATACAAATACTACAAGCAAAATAACTAAGAAAATCGAGGACAGGAAGCAGAGCAAACCAAATGTATTTTTCTAAGCGAATTTTCTGTCACATATTTTGTAAATTGATATAACACGCAACTGAAAGTACGTCAAGGTAACACAAAAAACACACAAAAAAAAAAAAAAAAAAAAAAAAAAGTGAAAATGAAAATGATGAAGTAAACCAGACAAAAACCACATTAACAAACCTTTCGAGACACTAACGAACAAAAAAAAAAAACAAAAAAATAAGAAAAACCGAGGCACTAACAAATCTGTAGTTATAGCATGACGATGGATGTACGTGAATGTTAACTATTGTCTTAGTCTTAGCCTTTAGCCGGGTTCGAATTTGTGTGAGCCCCACACTCTGTTGGCAAATTGTTATTTGCAACCACCTCCTCCCCATTTACCCACGCCCCAAAAAAAAAACCCCTGGTTATTCCGCACCCACGCGAAAAGTTGATGATATATATGGTACATACATATGCCAGCATGCGTATGTCGAAAGCACTGTTGATCATGGATATGGAAAATAAATGACACTGCAAAAGCTAAAAATTATGGAGTGTTTTCGTTGGTACACCCGGGGGGCATAACTAGTCATACATCTCTTAGTTATGGAAGCTTTTAGAGGTATTCCACTTTACAATTGAGTTTTATTGTGCCAAGTTGCAGGCTTTTAAAATTCTTTCTTGCCACCCATCGGAAACTTAGAATGGCTATAAAAATTAGCTAATTTCAATGCAGATTAATGGTAAATTAAAGGAAAATTAATATGACAAAATATGTAAGATATAATTAAAAGTTTTTAAAGATTAATTGATTTATACATGCATATGACTAAATGAAAATTAATGGTATACCAATAAAAAATTGGATTTAAAAGGGTAAAGTTATTTGGAAACAATAAGTATAGAGTTTAAGCACAAAACAATGATATATATAATTAAAGATTTTAAAAGACAAATTGCTTTATATATGCATCTCTTTCTAAGACATGCAATATCAAATAATCCAATCATAATATTCCAATTCCCGCCATAAAATCAAAAGAAAAATCGATTCCTTTTAATCATAGTAAAATAAGCTTGATTTTGTTTTTATTTATTTGGGGGATTTTGTTGTTTATAGACTACAAATACGCTATACGGTAAAATGGTATATCGCTTGCAGAGTCAGCAAATAAAAGTTATAACCAACACTGAATTTTTCGCAGTTTAATGCTAACGTCAACTGGCTGTATAATTGTTTGTTTTGTTTTTTTTTGTCTCCTCACATATACCATACATACATATACACACGGTTATACATATACATATATAATTATAATCAAAGTCACGTACACGTAAAAAAAAAATCGGTTACAAATTACACGTTTTAAAAAGATCGAAAACGGAACATTTTCACGCGATACCGAGGCATATTGAAAATTCGGCTGGCTAGCTAGGCTTGCTCTTGGCTTTTCTTAAGTTCGTTATTATTACGCATTTTAGTTTCTTTTACAAAAGAGCACTTTTCAGACTACAAAATACCCTAAGAACCTTTTACTGGAAATGGATTATACATAGATAATGGACAAAAAGAGTAGGAAAACGTAACGTTAACGTAAACGTAACATAACATGGAGTAGTTGTTTTGTAGAGGTTGTTGTTATCGTAGTAGTTAATAGCAGTTGTTGCTGTCGTCGTAGTAGTAGTATATAGTAGTAGTTATCGTTTTTTGTAAAGCATTGTACAACTTTTCCGCTTAAGTGTTAAACCGATGGTTCACCCATCCTACGTCCTACGCCCATCTCACTCCGGAATTGGCCGTGTTGGTTGCTCTGGCTTATTAGCTTAGTTGCGTGTCGCACTGCTTGCATAGATCTTCTCGATCTCCTCGATCTTTTTCCTGCGCTTCGTCAGCAGCGGATTGTTCGACTTGTCCAGCGCCTTGATTTGCATCTAAAGAATAGGAAATAATACGTGTTATTATAGTAAAATATTCAGAGGGACTTCAGATAAATTACTATTTCGTGGGAACACAAGTGCATTTTATGAAGATTGTTTTAATTGGTTGGAATATACAATATACAACGAAGCTTGAGTATCTAGTATTCTAGGCGCATTAACCTCCGTTTACCTTGTTGGTTTTTATAATTAGTGACTTTCTAGAACACGATTAAAACAAAAGGAAGGAAAAAAGCTTGCTAATTGCCAAAGCATACGCTATATCGATTGAAATCTATTTTCCTAATATATAAACAAGTGTACCGCAAAGGTGGCACACAATATATTGTTAAAAACAAATGAGTAATGTTATATAATAGAATGAAATTGGAAAGAAAGCAATTTATATTATTGAAGCCTTATGCCATGTCTCATGATAATTGTTTAATCCTTTAAGTAGGCTTTCAGTTAAGACTACACTTTAAGACTACTCTTAAGACTTACAACTTTTTTAAAGATTGACCCTCATTCAAAACTAACTATTATTTAAATCCTGAATTAAAATTATCCATATATTAAAGCCTAAATCCCCACCTGATCGTAGTCCACGCGCATGGTGGCCAGTGAGCGCGTCATCTCCTCCTGCACTTCCGGCCAAGTTTCCTCGCTCTCCTTGAGCATACGACCCGTGCAAAGTGGCGTCTGTGGAACGGCATTGAATTGGGCGATCCACTTGTTGCGGATGACGTCCTGGATGCGCAAACGCTTGCTGGGATCTACGTTGAGCATGCCCTTGATCAGGTCCTTGGCCGCCGGGCTCACGTTCGTCCACTCCGGATCGGGAAAGTCGTACTGGCCGGTGCGGATGCGCTTCTTCATGCCCGGCGAAATGGCCATGCCGTTGTTGCTGTAGAACGGCGGGAATCCGCACATAATGATGTACATCACCACGCCCAGCGACCAGATGTCACAGCTCTTGTCGTACTTCTCCGGACCCAAAACCTCGGGAGCTGTAAAAAATGTTTACGATTAAAATATGAATATTTAGATAGAACAATTAAAGTAAGAGGAGTAAACTAAAACAATAACTGATATAGGAAAAGTCAGGAAGTTGTTTACAAAATAAACTAATGTATATAAGGTTAGTATAAACAATAAACTGTCTACACTGATGTGTAAATGAATAGATATACCATTTCATAAGCTTATCAGCAATCTCGTTAAGATTTCTTGCAAATTAAGTGGGTCGCACGGTGCAACTTTCATACAACACTTTCGCAAGTGGAATTGAGAACAAGGCTGAATAAAATTAGAGAAACTATAAGGAAAGTTCACCCAATAAATTATGCAACGAGGTTGCATAGAGAAAGAATCTCTGGTGATTTAGAAACACCAGTTAGATGTGTGACATTGCATTGTACCTATTCTCCACTTTACAATCAGTTTTGTGGCACAGAAATATAAATCAAATTAGTGTCATGCAATTTCCGGCCTGAAAAATGCAACTGCACAGTGAACAGAGGTGTTTTAACAATTTTAAAGCTGTTTCTCGTGACTAATGCGGTGTTTGACATGATTTTAAGACTAGGAACACTCACCCACGTAATAGGGAGTGTAGCAGGGCGTCTGCAGTGTGTCATTGGTAAAGGTCTCCTTGGCGAAGCCAAAGTCCGTCAGCTTGAGGATCGCATTCGGCTGCGAGGTGGTGTACAGCAAGTTCTCCGGCTTGAGGTCGCGATGCGCGATATCGCGACTGTGCAGATAGTCTATCGCCACGCAGATCTCGTGCATTATTTGGGCCGCCTCGCGCTCCGTGAAGGCGCCATCCGCCTTGTCCTGGATGCGCTGGAAGAGCTCACCGCCCTCCATGCACTCCATGACCACCAGCAGGCACTTGCGGCCGCTGTACGTGTTCTCGTACACATCGATGATGTTCACAATGTGCCGGCATCCGCTGACCCGCCAATGCAGATCCACCTCGCGACGGGCCTTCTCATTATCCAGCAGCACCTTGAGCGCATAGTTCTGTTTGGTGCGGCGGTTGGTGCACTGCACCACCTTCCCGTTGATCCCCAGTCCCAGAACCGTGTCCGAGATCTCGTAGTCGTCCACCAGGGCGGTGGTCTTCGGTTGCCGTTGGTTCTGCAGCGAAAGCATTCTGGAATCGGCTGATCTCTAACTGCAAAAAGGGAAATGTTCAGTAATATTATCACTCTCTGTTTATCATTTAAATAACTCAGATAACTTTGTATATGTTTTATTTGTTTTACTAAAATTGCAAACATATAATTAAACTTTATTTGTTAATATTAAATAGCTTTTCAACTGATTTAAAGTTGCTTAAAAAATCAATCATAATCAACATCTGAAAAATCTGTTCATAATAAATCAGTTTTCCAACGAACACTTTTTAAATGCTTGCAGTATTAAACATTAAGCTAACTGCTTACAATGTATTTGTAATTATTCAAAACCTAAACTACTTCTTATTAAGTTTTACATTTATTTTAGGCCTGGTTAATTTATAAATAATCTCTTCCTGATTCGAACATGAATAGAAATGGAATATTTGTGCAATTTTAACAAACTATCAATAATAAACATTTTTAATGGCCATACCCTTTCCACATATTAATGGTTAATACACACCCAATTATGGTTAACAATTTATTGGCAACTTATTTGTTTAATGATTTTGTGGTTAAATTGAGGGTCTCAAAAAGTAGCTGCTCTGAAGCAATAAATTGTATTTAATTATAATCTTTTTTCAAAAGTGAAGTTCATTTAAGCTAGGTGTGGGGCAATTGACTATTTAATTACTAACAATTAAGTTTGCAGGGCGAAGTGTTTTGGGAATCCCGCTTTATTTCCGGATTTTTAGCCCGCGTTTCATTTAAAATAACCATTTGCCACAAACAAACCGTTTGGTTACTACTTAAAAAAAAGAAAATTATCCTGTAGATAACGATAAGACAATCTAAAACCAATAGAAAAGAGAGGGAAAATAGGCACCGAAAAAAAATTAAGTTATAATCCTAGGAATAACATGATGCTTAAAAATATGTATCAGGGTCTGTTTTATGTGGTTTATTATATTTTCTTATATTTAATATCCAAAGATATAAGAATTATTATTATTGAAAATTTAGGATTTGGGATGGTACATAAAATAAAAAAGTTTTAAAAGTGAATTTAATACAACATTTTTAAAACCCAAAACATGTTTTTGTTTTTTGTTTTTTTGATAATACATTTCGTATTACCGTATAAGATATTTATTTAAGCGTGTAAAGCTTCGTTTTTTTTTTAGTTATCCGGCCTTATATATTGATATGCAGATCCAAAAAACACTCGAAGCGCTCCGATCTCTCGACTTGATTCAAATTGCATGCAAATAGACTTACAGGAAAACAGAAAAAATATCAAGAAAATCAGGGGACGGGGGCAGTGGGTGGGGTGGCTAATTAAACCCACTCTCGCTGCATATTTCCATGTTTTTCCGGGGAAAAAAAACTGTTACACAATTTTTTTTTTACGGGGAAAACATTGCATATGTTCGACATCAGTAATCGCTAAATATCGATAGGCGCTACAGGGCAATTGTGTGCGTGCGCGGTGCTGATGAAATTAATGCTTCATTTTTTTATGTTTTTGTTTATTTCTGGCACATTACGCATTGCCGAAAAAAAACCATTTTTTCTCTCCTGTAAAATTGGTTAATTAACGCGTATTTTACTACCCACACACACACACACACACACACACTTGCACCGAGCAGCCCGCGCACACACATTCACGGATATCTATACAAATGCAAACAATGCGTCATGTTTTCTCACTGTTTAACTAGCATTTTCTATTTTTCTGGTTTTCACTGTACACGGCAGTACATTTTTTTATCTTGTTATCGCTTTTCGATCGTTTTCAGGTGGCCCAGATTTTTGCTGGCCATGCGATTTTATACGCCTGCCGACCGCTCTACTGAATATATCCCGCTTTATCACCTGCTGTTCAGCTGATCGTATTTACCTTTCGGGTATTTATTGAGCGTGCTATGTAACCGAACGAAAAAAAAGAACAACAACCCGAAATTTATAGTTATTTATGTGTAAATGCCAAGTAGTGTGACCAGGCGGCTCTGAAAGGAAAATACTAAAAAGTGTCGTGAGCGACGATTGTGCCGTCTCTAACGAATTCAATCGATGGCTTGGCTTAAAAAACGTATCGATTAAATCGAAATGGAAGTAAATTATTTGTATTCAATTGAAATATGTTTTAAAGTAATATTGAATTCTTGAAATCGTATAATTAATATTGTCGGGCAAGATATTATTAACTATCTTACTAAACCTGGAAAATTTTTTGTAAATTGAAAGACATTTCTATTTTCCATATAAAAGATTACAATTTCCCATTATAGATTCATTGTTTTCTAAATCTATACTTTTTGCAGGTAAACACTTATTCATATGTTTATTTTTTCCATTCGGATGATTCTAAAATGTTATGTTATACTTTTTTGAAAACTTTACATTGAAAGATAGATAAAGAAACAGACCGAGATGTTTATATCAATTTGTCTGGTAATGCTAACTACTATATATTCTTTTAATAGTTGGAAATGTCAAATATAGTGCATTACAAACTTCAGATCAAAGTTATTAAGCCCCCAGAACTATCGATACATTCGATTTTTTTCTTGGCAAGCCGTCGTGGCTATCGTTGCCCTCCCATCTCTACTACCTGCTGTCTACAATTAAAAAGTGGTAAATGTTGTTGCCACGGCCAAATTGACGATGCGTCGCGTCCGCTGAGCCTCGTGTCCGCACCCGTGAGGACCCGTATCGCATCCCCGAGATCCGTGCTCTGGGACTCCGGAAAAGCCACCAAAAAACCCAGTATTCCAACATTTTTCGGTTCCCTTTTTATTAGTTTGTTATTGGCAAACGTACTCGCCAGGATATACCAGGCAAAATAAGATAAACAAAAGGTGGAAAAGTATACATCTCCTCGCCCGATTTAGTTACGGATAACGACGATATGTCGCAGGTGCTCAGCCCCCACAAACAGGGCGTGGCAGAGGCGGCGGACGGGCTGGACTACACGAACAGCAGCTCGATCATCGAGTTCCTAGCCAAGGAACAGGACTGCGGTGGCATACTGACTGATCCGGATCCGGAATCAATTTTCCAGGAGGTGAGTCGCCTATCGGACAACACGGACATGCGGTCCGTGGACGAGCTGTTGCAGGAGGCGGAGCGCCTGATCCAACAGCAGTTGCGTCTGGGCGGCATGGTCCCGGAAATGCATACCCCCCAGAAACCGCTTGGATGTGAGGATGCCGTTGCCCCCGGCGATGGCTCCTCCTCATCCCCGCAGTCCTCGCCGCACAGCAGCATCCGACTCAACACACGCTATACCCATCGCATCGAGCATTTGCCCGCTCCCTTGCCGCCAAAATCTGCCGGAATCAATGGGAAAATCCGGCCAAGATCCGGTTCTAAATCCTCAGCATCGCCCACATCCGTGCAGACGCCATTGGACAGCAACAATGGCTGTGGCTTTGCCGCCTTCGTGGACAACCTGCCCTCGGCATCGGTCATTTCCGAGGAGTCCACGCCCAAGGACATGAACATGGAGAACCACACGGCGGCCATGGCCCAGCTGCAGATCCAGCTCCAGGATAACACGGATGACGACGAGGACACGGTGAGTTCAAAGGTTTTATTTCAGAGTTCACCTCACCAGCTTTTGTTTTTATTAAATCTTATTGGTTTGGAAATGGTTTAAATCCATTCATATTCCAATTCGATCGATATTTTTGGGGGGAGATCTGCATTTCATATAAGATTTGAATGATGGATTTTCCCAGATGTTTAGAGATGGTTAAAATCCATTTATATTCCAATTCAAGGCTTGAATTGGGATTATACATATTATTGGGGATATCCGCTGATCATATAAGATTTGGAGATTTCACATTTAGGATTTATCTGCGATCTCATTCAACAAATACCAATTTAAAATAAAATAAACTTTAATTAATGCACCGTATTTGTCAACCTGTTTTGTATTTTTCAATAGAGAAAGGGTAATTAGTCTGTATTGTTTGTTTAATTGATTGATAGAAAGTATATTTATTGAGATTTCCGTTATGAGAACCTCTAAAACCGCCAAAAAAATTTCCAGTCGAACTATAGTAATAAATAGCATAGCTTCCGTTTATTGTCCGCCGTACGAATTCAAAGAGTACAGCAGCCCACCCAAAAATAAACACACTCTCTCACAGACCCAAACACGCAAACAAACCAACATAAATAATCCTTCAGGCACACATGCAGTTCAAACATACAAGGTGGGTTGTAAAAAAAACGTATTACAAATTAGACCAAGATTTGGAGAAGATTGAGCCGTGTTCAAGTAGATGAACTGGGGCCAATTGCCTGGGCCACCGTTTCCGTCACAGTCCAGCCCTCGAGAGCTGTGTCCTTGATGAAACGCGGCGGCAGAACGAAACCGTATGCGCCACGATCCCTCAGCTCAATGGTGTACACATATTTAACGTTTAAAGCGGCACGACTCCAGTCGTCGGAGCCACCGCCTGCGATTCCCAGTACCTCGTGGGTAACGGCCGCTCTGTATGCCGTGCCCGTCTTCTGGACAATCCGCTCCGCTGCCAGGCTGGCCACCCGCTGCAGGACACCCGCATCCTTGACCTTGACGGCCTTGTAGGCCCACGGATAGACGATCATCTGACCGTAGCTGTGGAACGTCAGATATGCTTCCAAATTGTACTTTCGCTTCTCCAAAAACTCGGCCACCGCTCGCGTTTCCAGCTCCGAAGCTGGCGAGGATCCGCGGTAGGTGTCGCTGCAGGGATTGGTCGATGACCCGTAGCCATTCCAGCCGATATCGAAGTTCCGGTTGAGATCCACACCGTTGCACTGGGCGCGTCGCGATTTCGAGCGATTCTTGCGCCACAGGCGATTGGTCGTCCGGCTGTACTCGTAGCCATCCGGGTTCATCACCGGCATTATGTACCACGTCAGGCCACGGATGTGCTCCGGCTGGTTCTCCCAGTTGGACATCAGTTGGTACAGGATGAAGGTCACCGTCGCGGGACTGATCCATTCGCGGGCATGGATGCCGCCGTCGATCCACACCTTCTTGTTCTCGCGGGGATTCTCCGAGATTCTGGGGGGTTATATAAAATATATTAGATGTTTTTTTTTTAGCAGAATAGTGGGGTGAAATATTTTGGTTATTTTTTTTAAAGTATTCACAAGCGGTTCGTTTTCACAAATTCCTAATGCCTAAAAGTAGACCTTAAATTTTTAAATTCGCTTTAAAATACTTTATATATTTGAATACTTCTGGGCTTTTTTTTTAAGTTATTAAAAAAATTTGTTTATTATTGGTTAAGCCACACATGTAAGGTGTTTAATATAAATATAAATATATATTTTTGTTGATAAATATTACTTCTAAAGTGCAACATTTTAATAAGATAGAAATTTCAAGCATTTCTTGTCTTATAACGTAAAATTTAAATTATAAAAAAAGGCTTTCATATTACTTTATATTCCTAAAGAACCTGATTACAGCTTAAAGCCATATTTTTCAATAGCTTTTTTCTTAGCTAAATAGTTTCAACAGTGCAAAAAAGGTGTTTTTTGTTAAACTAAAATGAAACACCCACCTGAGCACTTTTAGGTCGCGACCCTGCTCCGTCTTGCCAATAGTATACAATCGCACAATGTTGGGAAACTTGCTGCGGATCTCCCGCATAAAGCTATATATGGTGTCCAGATCATGATAGTCCTTCCAGTGCATGCTGCTCCTCGCGGACTTTTCTGCGGTTCGTTAAGTATTGATAGATATTTAAAATTTACAATAAATGACCCTTCACTTACTCGTTCGACTTCCGTGGACCATCGAAGTGGCATCAATGCCTCCAATCAGCTCCTCGTCGATCATGGCTTGGACATTGTGGGACAAAATCTGGGGATCCAGACGGTGGGCGGACAGAAAGCTGCGTGCCGCCTTCAATTGATCCCTGGCAATGGAGATGTCCAGAAACTTGGAGTTCTCCTTCCATATGTTGCCCCCGAACTTCTGCTCCAGCATTTGTCCCACGGGCACGCGGTGCTGCATCGCCTCCGAGATGTTGTAGATCCTCCAGAGTTGCGCCTCATCGTATCGCTGGGGAATCTCATTGACATCCAGTTGGGTGAGGTTGGAGGGCAACTCGTTGGCTAGACAGGCCGCTATCAGTCCCATGAGGAGCAGCATCAGCAGATGGGTTTTTTGCGTAATCATCTCGTTGTGTCTATCAGCAGGTTGACCTGAAAAAAAATTCCGTAATCAGTAATCAGCTAATGAGATGGTAACCACACAAAACAATTCCATTTATTAACTTCTGATCAGTGTTGAATGAATAACTGACCTTGCAAAAACCCCTATTCTTTTACCATAAACTTGGCTTATTATGAAAACATTGACGATCACGATTTTTATATTGTTTTTGGTGGAGTCTATTGAGCCTCTAGTTGCTACTAACAAACAGTAATGACCATTGGCAGCCGATTGTTAAACTCTAAAGGTTAAAATAGTACACGCTTGTTTAGTTTGCAATAAAATCACGCTATTTATGGCCAAAGTACCTGCCTTTTCAGACTCACTTGAGCTGGAAAATAAACAAACCTTGGCTAACTTAGTAACAGTGAAAATGTCACATCTATTTGAAACATTTCTAGAGCTCATTTGCATATGTTAAACACTGCTAAGTGAACTAATAAAAATAGTTATTAACCTACAAATTTACACTCAAATTGAAATTCCTTAAGTAAACTATTATAAATGAGTTTTAAATCTGACCTTGTTGATAGTTATGATATACGTTTTACAGCAATTAAAATGGAACCAATTTTACATCCAACCCAGTCGTTCAGGTAGCGAGAACTGAATGCAAAACGAAACTAAAAGCAAACTCCAACTGGTATCAGTGAAAATAATTGTTACAGAAAAAGTTCGTCTAATTGCCGGCACAAAAAAAAAATATACAAAAATGTTTCCGTTTCATTGTTAATGGTTTGGGTTATCTAGATAGATGAATTACTCCTCGTAACCCTGCCATTTTGTGTGTGTTGCCATTGCCAATAAGTAATTAAAAACAGTAGATAGCGTTAATGGTATTGGAAACAATTTTTAATAGAGAAACACATATGTGATGGGGAATTTTCTTGCCTCATAAAGGTGTTTTTAGCTTTTATCACAATAGCAAAGAGAAAGGAATAGATACAAGAATTTCTTACTTTTCTGTTGTAATAGCATTCTAAATTTATTTTCACAATAATAGAAATAACTTTTCATTTTCAAAATATAGAAGACCTAGATACAATATACAATATTTGAGAGGTTTTAATAAATATCTTGTTTTGTGGGTGTATCGAAACTTGCATTCCAGACAGGCAACAACCATTATTATCAGTATACAGCCACTAAACGAATTTGCATTGTTTTATGGATTCTAGCGGCGATCGATCAATCGATCGTTTGGATCGTTCGATCCGTGGGTTCTCCCTGAATTCTCAGAGTTCCGGGGGCGTGGGGCTTATTTTGTTTTGTTGACTCAACCAGAGTTTCGTGTTAATGTCCCCGCTGCTTTGTATGCACAATGATAGATGGGATTTACTCAAACTGCGTCTTAGTGACTGGTCCCTAAGATCTAGATTATGGGCAAAGAAACTTTTCCTGGTCTTCTTACGGATTTCGAAACGTCGTTTTAACGCTTCTGTGCTAATTTCCCTGGCCCGTTTTTTTTGTTTCTTTTAGGTTTTGTTTTCATTTTGGTTCTTTTTTTATGGATGCGTATTTGTATTTTCGTGTTTATTTTCTTTTTATTGCCAGGCAGAAAGTGGCACTTGAACGGTGGAGAGGGTTGTCTCTGTTTCACTGAGTATCGTAGTCTCCGAACTCCCAGAACTGGTTCTCGGCTTGGATCTGACGGGCCTCGAATCTCGAATCTCGGATCTCAGATGTCAGATCTCGGGAGTCGAATGTGGAGTACGAACAGTTTCGGATTGGGTTTCGCTTTGTTTCGGTTTCAATTCGCTGCTGTTCACCTCGACCTTCGTGCCCCCCGTTCTCCTTCCATTAACTCAGTCATTTATACCTGCATGTCATTTCGAAATGTAAACAGTTTAAGAATACATTGTAAGATCTGTATCTGAAGCCGTGCAAGTAACATTTTGCTCCTAAATCTACTTCAACTTTGAACCAATGTCAGACCCACATTTAAGTTTAAGTTAAGGCGACAAAAGAACTCACTTCTTCAATCTTATTTATGTTGTGTCTGTTATTTATTTGTTTACACAAACTTTTTTTCAGTTTTAAAGAATTTTTTCTAATTTTAAAAAGCTTTTTAAATACGAATTTTCTAAATTCTTACCGTAGGAAAATATGTTTGTCAAATTGTATTTTCTACATATTGGTAAATACAAAGTTTCTTTTACTTATTTCAGTTAAATCGTTGACTAAGAGGCATATAAGCGCACTTTCCGTAAAAAAAAAAAAAAAATTAACAAAAGACACCAAAAAGGTAAAAACCTGTTGAAAAATTATGCAGTTGCATTTTGGACTTCCGCATTGCAGTTACAGCTTTAATTACTCTTTTTTTTATATAACGAGTTTCGTTTTTTATGATTACACTTTTTAAGTTTTTAGAAATGTTTGTAACATTTGTTATTCTCTTTTTTTTCCAAATTTCTTTTACAAATCTTTCATTCCATTTTATCTTATAACTTCAAACCCTTTTCCATTTTCCAGCATTTCTTTACTGCAACAAAATCTCGAACACTTTTTCGTTTTTTTTATAGGTGTAATTTTTTTGATGGACTACTCCGGTATTTTTTTTAATACGGCAGCTTGTTCTAAAATCTAGCAGATTTTTCACTTTTATAGCGAATTCTTCATCAATTATGCTTCTTATTCTCCATTTTTATTTTATTACAATCTCCACCCTCATTTTCCTGTAATTCTTTTTTACTTACCCAATCTATATACAATCTTCACCCTATTCTACATTCTTTCACCTTTTTCATGTGCAGTCACTCAACTTTCTTCTGCAATCTCAATTGCAATTCTTCCTTGTTATCTTCAGGCTCCCTTTCTTTTCTTCTCCCATTCTCCCCTCCCTTTTCGTCTGTAATCTTCGCACTTTCTTTGATAAACTCCTCACTTTCTTTCGAATTCTTCGCCCCCTTTTGAGTTGATAACCATTCTTTTTACACTTTTGTTAAATTGATTCAATTTGTTATATATTTTTGCGTTTTTCACTTTTGTATTTTGTTATTGTCTTTTTGTCACTTACTGTTTGTTGTTGTTGGGGATGCTTGCAACGCTCTTTCAGTTCTTCTTCTTCCTGCTGCCGGCTCTTCAAGCGAGAGAGTGAGTGCAATTTACGAATGTGTATGTGTGGGAGAGTGTTCCCGCTTTATTCGACTTCAAACTTCGACTAAATGCTGCGCTTGTATGCGCTTCAATTTTATATTGCCGCTCTGCCCGCGCAAGAGAGCCAAAAAAAATAAATTTAAAAAAAAAACACCAAAAAAAAAACACAACAATCGAAAACGATAACAAAAAAAGGGGAGCCCCAGTATGCTGCAAATTTTGCGCTGACCGACGACCGATCTTAAAAGCGATCGTCGCGTAAATGGAAATTGGAAATGGAAACGGCAGCGACGTCGGCAGCGCAGCAGCAGAGGTGGCGGCAGAGAGAGAGAGAGAGATATAGAGAGTGAGAAGCTCCAATGCTCCACGCATTTGCACTGTCTCCCTTCCACCCACGACGACATTGACACTTTGGGCGTATTCAGCAGAACAACACAATCACTGATCACTGATGGATCTCTTACGATAGTTCTGCTTAACGCGTGTGATCACTGATCATGATAAAACAATTCGTCCATCATGATCAGCAAAAAGGGAGCGTAAAAATAGTATACTGCCTTTTCTTGATAAATGATAAAATATCTGCTAGCGTACATCTATGTATATCGATAAGAATAAACCGAAAAAGGAAAACGTAAACAAAGTAGATATTTTGCAAGAATTTTTTGATTTTGAAGTATAGCGACAATAGAAGTTTTGTGGCCTCTTTGGGCTAGATATTGCTTTCAGCTGTACAAAAAAATTAAAATAGCCACTTTATCTTTCTTAATACAAAAATATATTCGTACATGCACTTGTCTATTTACATTTTTTTTTTATTAAAACCTAGTACTCAGTTTCATCAGAGTAAAAAGTTTATTTTAGTTAGTGTGACGGAAGTTTTGGTCTCACGGTCTTACTGTCAGTCAGCTGGGCTTGTTGACAAACGGAAAACAATTCAAATTTAACCCGCCAGCTTTCAACTATAATCAATCATTATCAATACTGTATATGTAATATTTTGCAATGTAAAATTATGAATAATTTTTACGACGCCGCTTCCGCATCATGAGCGTTCAACAATAAAAACTTGATTACTGATTACTGATTTATTGGTGATCAGTGATCATGTTGTTCTGCTGAAAACGCCCTTTGACTTGACCAAGTAATGAAAAAAAGAAACGAAATTTAAACGCCTTTTAAAATTAAACCTGAACATAACTATACGGTCAAAGCGGGTGTTAAATCTAACAGTGCAGTAAACGGTTAACACCGACGGGGCTGCCCACTTGTGACATATTATGTCACGGGTTCAGTCACAGAATTATTTTTCTCTACTCAAAACTTCCAGCAATAAAATGTGGACTTGATTCCCATTTAACTTATTGTCAAACTGGTTTTTTCGATTTCCTTTTACGAAAACAATTTATGCAGCATTGACGTACTTTTGCTAATATATCTTTGAACTACGGTGATCGGAAATTCCGGGATTTTGTTTACTTATTTAATATTCCCGCCCGTCATTCTTTCTTGTTATTATAAAACAGAAACTAAAAACTTGCTGTGGCAAGTTCAAAATATCCTATATTTGCTTTTTTTTCCGACTGCAGTTTGATTTTTGAACACAAGTGCGATTGTAAATTGGATTTACAATTGTGTCACAAACTTAAAATCACTGCGTGAGTGTGTGTGTTTGTTTAATGGATTGGTGTGATTGTGTGACGGGGCGATTTTGACCCACTTGGCGAGTTTTACTTTCTTTTGCCTTTGATCATCTGCACCGCCCCCGCCGCCCACACTTCAATTTATTTTGTTTGTTTTTTTTTTTTGCCGCCAGGCATTATTTATTTTTTATTTGTTTCTGGGTTTTTTGTGGCGCCCAGATTTTCACTTTTAACCCTTTTTTCGAGAGTGTTGGCCACAATGGAAGATTTTTTCAGGGCACCTTTTTGTCCGCTGCTGGTTCATTGAACAGTAAATGCTTTATACACCAAAAAAAATTAGAATTTTTAAAAAAATAAAAAGTTTTAAAATAGTATTTATTTATTTAATTTAATTTCTCTAAAAAATTTATATTTTTATCTTCTAAAACTATCAAAACAGTTTCAGTTTAAAGGGGTAAACCAATAATTGTCCCGTTGGTATCAGATTAAAAATTAATTATTTAAAATGTTTTTTTTTTCTTTTAATTTATAAGTTTTAAAATATTCGTATTCTTTCTGTGTACAATTTTTTATTCGTTCTCCCATGGTTTTTGTTTGGAAAGTTTTTAGTTGATTCATCTATACATATTTGTTTAATATAAAATTTTTAATTTTTAATTTTTTCATATTTTTGGTTTATTTATTTTATTTCTCAAATCACTTTCTTCGGAAGCTTTGACTTTGACTTTGGCGGCAGGCGGCGATGGCCGCGGGCCTTTCGCTTAATTTCTATATGCATGCACAAAATAAATCCAATCAAATATGCAACAACAAGACAAAACTAAAAAAAAATAAATTAAATAGAAAAAAAAAAATAAACAAAGCGGCAAGAGCTGAAAAACAAAACATCGTAAGCGTTGTGGTTTGAGCTTACTGGTTTTTAAAACGCGATTGAAAGTGAAAGTTGGCGCTTGCTCCCGCACTCTCTGCCGACTCTCTCTCCCTCTCTCTCTCTCAGCTTTCTATTTAATTTGCTTAGCATTCTTTTTAGTTTTATTCGCCTTTTGGCCAGGTTTACATAAGATCGTTAATGGATAATGCCGTTTACGATATGCGCGATTGCGAAATCATTAAACGAAAATGGCAGCGAATCAAACACGTGGCTAACGGCTCTCTTTTCATCGCCCACCACCCCTCGCAAAGAAAGGGCCCGAAGAGAGTGGAGAAGATAGTTGTTCACACTCTCCGGAGAATTCCGCATTTCAAACTGTTCTACGCGGGAGCTTTGCTTACCCATTTTAGCCTAAAAGTAGGCAGTTAATATTTGAGAAGAAAATATTTTAGGTGCGCTTACGATTTATGTATTTTCATCACGTATGTGGTTTTAAATACCTTTAAGATAACCTCTTTATAGATCGTTTTAAAAAATGATATCTAAATAAACCTAGTTTTTCTCTGTTCTTAGGATACAAGAACATATTTGTTCAGTTTAATGAAGATTTTATCGCCAAAATTATTATATATATTTTTAGGGGAAATTTGATTAAAAATTAAATACAATGGATATCCCCTACACCAATTATTATTAGTTCAAAAAGAAAAAGTTAATATTGTTTCAGTTTCATAAAGATTTTGCCGCAAAAAAAAAGAAACAAACATACATAACATATACTTGTAAATAGATAAATAAATTTATAGAATAAATTAAATACAATGGTTTCTGGGGATATCCTACCCAACTATCATTTAATTATTAATTAAATAATTACATAAATATAACCTTTTCCAGAAAGATATATATATATTTATAGAACAAAATAAATACGGTGGTTTTTAGGGATTAGGATAGGCTATAACATTCGGGTCCTGACCAATGGACTAATATATAAAGTGAAGTTGTAAATGTTTGCTTTTACTGCAACTGCTGGGCGATGGTGCGCATGAATTCGAAGACCTCCTCGCCGGATTCCACGATATAGTGAGGTGGCAGCAGATAACCGTAGCGTCCCTGATCCTTGAGGAACATGTTGAAAACCATCTGGGGTCCGATGCGATCCTGCACCCAGTCGGCGGAGTTTCCGGGCCGCGCCAATTTCTGGCGATAGCTGGTGCCCGCCGAGTATTCCGCCTGGTTTAAACGCCTCAATGCGAGAACTGCCCTCCTGGCCGTCAGCTTCAGATCCCTCTGGTTCTCCGTCACGTAATCCGCATCGCCCCAGGGATAGGTGATGGCCTGGCCATAGCCACCCAGGGATACGTAGGCACCCAGATACTCCCGCATTCCGGAGAGGAAACTTCGCAGGGCTCGGCTCTCCGGCTCGGAGAAGCTTTCGGCGCCGCGATAGAGATTCTTGCACGGATTGCTCGTCGATCCGGTGCCGCCCCAGCCGTACTCGAAGTTCCGGTCCAGATTCACGCCGTAACAACCGCTTTCACTGTCGAAGGCCCGATTCTTGGTCCACAGGCGATCGGTGTGGCGCGAGTACTGGTAGCCATCGGGATTTGCCAGTGGCAGGAAGTACCAATCGATGCGGCGCATCGCCTTCTCCGCCCTCTGACCCTGACCCTTAACCTTGGACCTGCCCCACAAATGGGTGAGCTTGGAAATGGCGTAGGTGAGGGCGGCAGGACTCAACCAATCCCTGGCCTGCAGTCCTGCATCCACAAAAACGGCCCAATTATCCGGATTGCCATTGGAGACCCTTAAAAACAAATAGAGGTGGGGCAAAATTGGTAGAAAAAAAATAATTTGTTGGCTTATGGAAATAGCAGTCAAAACTGGTTTTTAAGCAATTTTATAATTTGTTTGTGTATTTTTATCAAGCTAGTCCTATAAACTAAATAGATCAGACATAAAAAATAATTGCGTTCTCAAGAATTTTAAATTATTTTTATAAAGTTGATGAAAATTATTTACTGCAGCTTTTTGCCAAATGAATTTTAAAGAATTATTAACAGTTTAAATTTGTCCTGAAAATCTAAAACTATACCAAATATATTTAAACCTAATTCTGTTGATTGGTAACTAAACATTTAGGTAAATTAAAATACAAGTTTTCCTATGCCTATATTTGCAATCCAAAATTTAGTTTATTAAAATTCGTTTAATAAAGCTCTTTAGCACTGCATAGACAACCTTTCCAGTGATTTAAATTTTTTTTTAACCCACCTGATGACCTCCAGTGGTCTCTTGTTGCGCGTTACACCGATCTGGATTATTTCCACATTTTCGGAGTACGTTTCGAGCAGCGTTTGCAGAAACTGCTGGATATCCGCCTGATCGTGATAACGACGCCAGCTCATCAGGGATCCCGGTCTTTCCATCCACGGCAGCGAATTGTTACGCACGGAATCCAAGGGATGCTCCACGGCCGGCACTTCCACATAGGTCTCATCAATGGCCGACTCGATGTCGTCGATCATAATGTTGTAGCTAAAGCCCACCTTTTCCATAAACTTCCGAGCATCGGCCACATTGCGCTGCTCGATGAGGATGTCGATGCCATCCTGGTTGATATTCCATACCTCGCTGCCTGAAATAAGTTGGGTAGCATTATAAGTCATTAAAATAGAGGTATATAAAATACTCATTGCAAATTTAATGCCATTTATATATTTGATTTTAAAAATCAGACATCAGAAAGTCCATCTTAAATGGGTTTTCCACGCCTAATGTTATTATTTTTCTTATTTTCTTAAGCCCTAATGTCTTATTATTATAACAAGTCGAACTCCCTTAAGAAAAAGTTTTAAATTAGGTTAAATGAATATTTACAAAAATTTGCAAATGAGAAAGTAGGAAATAGATTTTGCATAATTATGAGAGTCATTTTGCAAAAAGTTATATATACAAGTATAGTTCACTAAGTTTTGAGAACAGATTGTGTTATGCTGAATTTACTTTCGCAAATATGAAGCGATTGGAAACATGAGACAGGCCTTAAAAAAAAATGTTAAAAGACCTATTTGATGACTAATATTGTTGATATTTGATATTCTCTCGTGCGTTGTTTATACCAAAGTGCCGCCAAAAGGCCCTCAGTTCGGGCAGTTCCAGTCGGGTTTCATGGATCTTCCATAGCTGAAAGCCGTAGTATCGCTGCACATGGCTGCCATTTCGGTAGCGTCTGTTGATCTGGAACGAGGAGCCCGGCGATATAAAGTCGAATCGCCGCAGATCCAAGGGCGACAGCCACTGAAGGCCCTCGAAAGTGGACTCGTAGAGCTCGCTGCTATTGAGGGTCAGAAGGGCGAGGGGCAGGCCGGAGATTCCGGATATCTCTGGCACGGATACGCTCCTCCACAGCAGCAGCTTTTGGCCAAAAACTGATCCGATCAGGGCCACAAACGTGAGCGCTTCCAGCGGCTGCATCTTCGAACTAAATCTAACTCGGTTCTGGATTCCGAACTTCTGGACTAGCGGTTCTCTGATTTATGCCAAAAGCCACAAATTTATTCGTGCGAATGCGTGCTCAGGTGGCCGAGTTGACCTGACCTGCCCTGACCCCTCCCTAAAACCCGCCTCTCGTTAACACAGACGGGGTCAAGACAATAGCTCTTAGTGTGTTTATCAGTAAATATGAAGGAAATATTAAAGATTATAAGATCTAAGCAGTGGAATTACATTTTATAAAGAGTAAGATACTATATTTTCAAATAAGAAACAAATTTTAATTTTAAACAATTATTTTAAATAAGCTACCGTTACTCGGTTATAAAGATACATTGTTTAAAAATGTTTCAGATTTTCAAAAATGAATTTACCTAAAAGGGTTTTATTTTTGTTAAATAAAATAAGGCCTTTGACCTTTTTTTTCTAAAAACCGGAATGAAAGTCATTTGAAAACGAATTGGGTTTGAAAACTAAGATTATCGAAGAACTAAAAAAAAACAACTATTTTCCCCACCTCGAGTGTGCTTCTAGGCTTGACAATTTCTCTTCTTTTGTGCGGCTTGGCAGACTTTTTGATAGCCCCTCCAGGGCATTTTGTTTACTGGACTCACCGAAAAGAGCGACCACCTCGTTGAATTGGGCATCCGGTGAGTCCACCACCTGTCGCTCCTCCCCAGCGTCCTCCTCCTCCTCCTCCTCCTCTCGCTCCGCCATGGATGAACCTCGGGTGGCATTAAAGTTGAGCTTCCACAGTTGCGCACCTCGATACCTCACATAGTTGGCATCCAAATCGCTGCGAAGCTCCGAGATTCTACCGCGTTCGGATGCGGGATTCATGGTCAACGGGTGGAGGTATCTCAGCAGGTGACCCACACCGCCGCCAAAAAATGGTAGCCTCGTTAACCGATTATCGGTGCGGGCTAAATCCAGATAGTTCCTACCGCCAACTTGCTTCATTTTCGCGGCAATTAGCAGCACCAGAGGCAGCCACGCCCACTTCCAGAGGCGGAGTTGCATTTTATAGATATAGTTTAAGAATTTGTAGCAGATTTCGTAGCTTGTTGTGTGTGGTGCGATCGATTGAACCGTTGGTGCGCATTTAATGCGTTCGCAAATCGATTTGTGAGCCGCAGCCTCCGGCTAACGGCTTCCCGCGTTCTCAATTCTCAAATCTCTATTCTTCGTTCTCTGTTCTCCATTATCCAAGCAACCTTCTCCTCCTCCTCCGCCATTCTCTATTTTCTCATAATTCGCCCGATTCCCCAATTAAGGCCAACGCATTTGCATATTGACGGAATGCCGCTGATTTTGATGCTTTTCATTTCGGACTTTTACTTTGGGTGAGGTGAGGCGTGAGCTACTGTCATACTGTTATACTGTTATAATCCCTAGAAGAGGGTCGCTTCTAAATCTTTGAAAAGTAATTAGTGTTTATATCAGCTATTAAAGTTGTGGATTTGATGTTACACCTATTTTAAGGAAATATGAATTTCTTGGTCTTAAATACTTTTTTTTTTTTTTTTTTTAAATGTTGTTTTTTTTTTTCTTTAATGCATATTGATTGTCTTCTTTTGTTTTGATAATAAAAAGCTTTAGACGGTCTTGAGCTAATTAAAAATCTTTTGAACGAATAAAAAAAGGTCTTTTGTTTTTAAACATTTGTTTTTTTAACGATATAAACAGTATTAAACGGAACAAATTTGCAGTCTGTTTTACTGTTTTTTTTTCCAGTGTTTGAACTTAACGCCTTCCCATTTGAATAAAAGTATGGTTATTAAATTTTTAAGTTTTTTAATTTTTCACTTCTTCAATAAACATTTTTCAGTCCATTTTGATGAGTTTTTTGTTTTGTTTTTGTGTGGTGTCTTTTGTGTGTGTGTTCAATTTGTCTAGTTACAAGTAGAATAAATAAATAAATAAATAGTATTCATATAAATAGCAAAAAAAAAATCAATTAGGCTGATTTACAAAAAAATCGCATTGAACTAAGTGGGCGGGACTAGTGGCGACGCCTCCGGCCGCCACTGCTGTTCCTGGCCACCGCCTTTCCGCGTCCCTGGGCAATGGCCCTGGCCACGGTGTCGGCGAAGGTCACTCCATCCTTGCCATTGTACTGGATGAAGCGTGCCGGCAGGACGAATCCGTACCGGCCCGTGTCGCCCATCTCGATGGTGTAGGCGTACTTGATGCCCGCAATGCCCTTGGCCCAGTCATCGGAGCCACCGGCAGCGGGATACAGAGTGGTGGCGGAGGAGCCCACCGTGTACTTCACTCCAGTCGACTTGGTAATGCTCTGGGGAATAAAGAATTAACGAGTTCATTAGCAGGAGGTTTTTTAAGTTCTTATTAATTGTTTTAATCTAATTGATCAAAATTAAAAGCCAAATTAAATTAAAAGCTTAAATTTTGCATTGATATGCATAATTATAAAGAAGGTTCTCATGTTTTAAATTATACAAATTATTTTGATTCGTAATTGTTTATAAAACATCTTCTTTATCAGTGGAGGAATTTTGATAAAAGCTCTTTTTTTTTAAATTCGATATCATAAATCATTAGATAGAAAAGGGAAGCTGTTTCAAATATTTATATAATCTTAGACTTTTTTTTAAGTGATGTAAAAATGTGTTGGAAATGTCGAATGTTTTTAAATGATTTTTCAGATTTCTAAAATGTATAAATATTTTGAATTTTTAAAGAACTGATTATTGAAAATACCTTTGCAAATGGATATTTAAAATTATTTAAAATTTCCATTGGTTTAAGTGGAAATGAGTAAATGAATATATAAGTTTTAAAATTTTTTTTTGCTTGCTAAACCGGAAATAAAACACTTTTTTTTTAAATTTTGAAACAAACCATAGAAGAATTGTCTAGCAATATGTGAGATTTGATGTGTGATTTCGAAAACTCACCGTTCCCGCCTGTCGCGCCACGCGATCGAGATCGGCCCGATCCTGGGTTAGCTGGTAGTCGTAGCCCCAGGGATAGAGGATGTACTGGCCGTAGCTGTGGAATGAGAGGTACGCTTGGAAGGTCTCCCGCGGGAAGCCGCTGATGAACTTGGAGATGTAGAAGGTCTCCGGCTCGGAGAAGGCCTTGCTGCCGCGATATGTCTGGGAGCAGGGGCTGGCGGAGGTGCCCTTGCCGCCCCACTTGTAGCCGAAGTTGCGATTCAGATCCACGCCGGGGCACTGGCGTCCATGGGCACGCATATTCTTGCGCCACAGGCGATCGGTGGTGTGGGAGTACTCGTAGCCATCGGGATTGGCCACCGGATGGATGTACCAGTTGATGCTGCGCATGTGCTCGGGCAGATCCTCCCAGCCCTCGACCAGCTGGTTGGCTATGTAGGTGACTGTGGCCGGACTGATCCATTCGCGGGCATGCATGCCGCCATCGATCCAAACGCCGGCATTACGGGCATTGCCATTGGAAATCCTTAAGGGCGATTATATATGTATATTATATATAACATATTGTGTGGCTACAGTATTTGCCTGCACTCACTTGAGAATCTTGAGGGGTCGCTTCTCCACCGAGTAGCCGATGATCTCCGTGGAGCAGATATCGGGATAGGTCTTGGCCATGTAGTCAATGAAGCCGTGGATGTCCTCCAGGCGATGGTAGGCCTGCCAGGTGAGGCGGTGTCCTGTAATGCAGCAACAGAAGATAAATATGATGCACTAACCCCTGGGGTTCATTCAACCTGCTGTTAATTAAGGGGGGGGACGACTATCCATGACCCTCAACTTGAACCTGAACCCTGAACTCTGAACCCTTAACCCCTAACCCCCGAAGAAGGCATCTCCGTCTTGGCGTCGTCTGGCATTCCCTTATTTCTCGCCGGCTATCGATTAAACAATAGCGTCTTGCAAGGACCCAGGTCCTTTTCCTCCGGGTGCGTTTTTTATTGGAGCTCATGGTTCATGGCTCATGGCTCATGGCTCATGGCTCATGGGTTGTGGCTCTTGGCACGTGGCACGTGGCACATGGCACGTTCCTATGGCAAAGCCACTTTGCGCTTGATGACTTTTCACACGCCCCTCGCCGAGTGCATTAAATGCTCGTTTGCGGCGACACCTCGCTGGCCTATGCACAAAAAAGGGGTGGCATCGGCCCACCGCCTGATTGCACCACCTGTCACTCACAAGTCCTTACTCCTCCACAAAATAATAACACAAATGCAAATATCCCTTTGGCCGTGTAAAATGTTCTTATTTGCCCTGAATATTACAAGCAAGAGTTTTTGAAGCTTTGTTTGATATCTATAACTAACTCTTTCTATTTTAAGAGTTTATCGTCTAACTATAATTAAAAAATCGGATTATTTCAATGTAAAAGTTTTGATTTCTAACTATAGTTCAGAAATCTGCTTATTTTTTAAAGCATTAATTTGGATTTCTTTGAGTGTTCCCCTTTTTAATATATATTTAGCTTGCTTAATAAATTTACTTATCCTGTATTCACCCTTTTTAATTTGAAATACCTTTTACTTCACATTTTATTTAATTAGTTGTGACATATTTGTAATTTTTTTTATCTATTGGCTATTTTCACTGAATTCTTGCCATTCTTTCGAAATGTGTTTTATTACCACGGATATTTTTTGACTGGCTTTAAATACTTTTTGATATAATATTATTATAAAATTATGTATTTCCCACATCATTCTGGTGTCTTTCTAACTTAATCCAGATTAATTGCTTTCTGAATCCCCATAAACTGCCAACTTTCTGGCCCATCACTTACCCTTTCGGTTCTGGAGCTCGGCAATCTTCTCCGCTGGGGGATTCTCCTTTTCGATGACATGTTGCAGGTTGTCGATGAGCACAATCCGCGAGAGATTGGCAGCGCGAATGTGACGCTCGGCAGCGGCCAACACTTGGGGCTTCAGCAGATAGTCCACCTCCTGCTTGACCTCCTTCCACAGTTGGCCATCTGCATAGGTTAAAAATGTATACAATTAGCCATCCATAGTTGTATTAGGGATCATTAAGTGAGTACCCACCGTATTTGGATTGCAGCTCGTCGGCCATTCGCTTGTCCTTGTCGGTCTGGACCACAATGCGCCACACTTGGGCGCCATCGTAGCGACGCAGATGGGCATTGAACGGGGACTCTTCCTCCGTCTTGGGCAGATCCGCCTCCGATTGCTGCTGATGCAGGAACGAGGCATTGACGTAGTTCAGCACACTATCCTGCACCTGGATGGTGGGTTGTGGCGCAGGCACCACCATTGGAATGGGCATGGGTATGATGGTGGTCAGCAGGGACGACTCCACGGGCTTGGTTTCCTTCTCCACCTTCTCCACTTCGGTCTCGGTTTGGGTAGAATCGGATTGGATTTCATCTTGGGTTTTCGCTGGTTCTTCGGCTGGGATTTCAGCAGGAATTTCAACTGGGATTTCAGCTGGGTTTTCAGCAGGGATTTCGGCAGGGATTTCAGCTGGAGTTTCAGCTGGTACTTCAGCTGGGATTTCAGCTGGGATTTCAGCTGGGTTTTCAGCAGGAATTTCAGCAGGAGTTTCAGTAGGAATTTCAGCAGGAATTTCAGCTGGAATTTCAGCAGGAGTTTCAGCAGGAGTTTCAGCTGGAGATTCAGCAGGAATTTCAGCAAGGATTTCAGCTGGAGTTTCAGCAGGAATTTCAGCAGGAATTCCAGCAGGAGTCTCAGCTGCAGTTTCCTCAGGTTTCTCCTCATGTACAATTGGCTGAGACTCGGCATCAAACTGGGGCTCCTCCTCTGGCTTGGCCTGCTCATCCGACTTGATTTCCTCCTTTGGCTTGGATTCCTCTACCGGCTTAGCCTCCTCCGGCTGCGATTCCTCTTCAGGCTTGATTTCCTCTGGCGTTTCAATTGGAGCTTGGGCCATCTCAGCCTCTGGCTCATCGGCCAACGAAAGTTGGGGTTCGGTTTCGGGTTCCTCTTCTTTTTCCTGCTCGGAAACCTCGGGAATTGCCTGCTCTTTGGTGGCTTCTGTAACTGGCGACAGCTCCTCATCGTTTTCCTGCTCCTGCTCCTGCTCCTTGTTCTCTGAAGCCTCGGCCAATTCTTCGGGCACCAGGTTGTCCATGGCGGCGGTGAGACCTTCTTCAATGCCCTCGACCAGGGTTTCCATCAGAGATGCCTCCGTGGTGTCCACCTCGTTATCACTGGGCTTTGCAGCCTCGACTTCTGGCTGGGATTCTGGTTCTGGTTGGGATTCAACTTCAGGTTGGACTGCCACCTCTGGCTGGACTTCCACTTCAGGCTGTGCTACAACTTCTGGCTGGGATTCAGCTTCTGGTTGGGCCTCCACTTCTGGCTGGGCTTCCATTTCAGGTTGGGCTTCCACTTCTGGCTGGGATTCTACTTCTGACTGGGCTTCCACTTCTGGCTGGGCTTCCACTTCTGGCTGGGACTCAACTTCAGGTTGGGACTCAGCATCATTCTGGGCTTCAGCCTCTGGCTGTGATTCCACTTCAGGCTGTGGCTCAACAGCTGGTTGAGCTTCAGTTTCAGCTTCAACCTCAGGTTGTGACTCATTCTCCGGCTTCTTTTCCGCCTCAACATCAGCTTCGATTTGTGGATTCTGTGATTCCTCCTGCTGCACTTGTTCCGGCTGCACCTGTTCCGGCTGGGGTTCCGATTCCTCGGGCACCTGATCATCCATGTTCGGTTCGGATTCCTTCTCCGTTTCCTCATATTCGGCCGGAGATTTCTCATCCTCCGGCAGATCATCGTGCAGGATGGGAAGTGGTGCCGCCTCGGTGGCCTGGTCCACGGCCTGCTCCAGCTGAGCCTCTTGGCTGAGTGGCTTCATCAGCACCACATGCTCCTCAATGGACTCGGACTGCTGCTGGGCATCGTGCTCCGTTTCTGGCTGGGATTCGGCCACGGTGATGTCGCTGGGCAGCTCCACCAGCTGCATGGCCGGACTGGAGTCGCTCTCGAGCATCAGCATGTCGGTGGAGGCGGGCGATTCCGATTCGGGATTGGCTTCGATGGTGTTGCGATGCACATGCTCGGTGTCCTCCAGTTGGCTGGCCACCGTTTCGGGCACCAGCATATACATGTCCGAGGAGTCGGCGGATGGGATTGAGGTGAGCTTCATATCGTCCACGAGGACATCCTGCTGCTGTTGCTGCTGCTGCTGGGATTGATCCGCCGGCAGCTCGTTCCTCTCCAGAGCCAGACGATCCAGCGACATGGAGGTCGCCGGACCAACAAAGCCAAGGATTAGGAACAGAGAGCCGATGGTGAGCAGTGTTTTTTGTGGGGAAATCCCCTCGATGGCAGCGCTGCCACGCGATCTCGCGTTGTACATCTTAGCGGGATCTGACTGTGAACCGTAATGAGACATGTCCCATTGGTGGAGTGGCGCTTTTATACCAACGCTGGGAAAGTATTGCCATTTCATTTTCGATATTTCTCTCAGCCGCTCTGCTGCTCTGCCGCTGCCGCAGTCGGCGTCGCTGCCCGCTTACACTGGCCATCACAGAGTGGAACTTGTTATGTATGTTAATGTTTTCAGTGTCTCGGGTCTGTGGCTCTCTTCCTTGTGAGAAGCCACCAGTCCAGCGGTCTCATATGTTAATCCCCCCACTCCCCGAACTTCAAGCAAATGTCATCGGCATAACCATAACCATGACCATAACCATAACCATATGTCGCCCAGCATTTCTTCCATCTATGAACCCACATTTCCATATCGACGGGTCACTCGCTCTCGCTTTCTTTCGGGATCAATGCAAAGCATAACCAGAAATTGATAATCAAAATGTATGCAGTGCTATAACAGATCTAAACTCAAGATATACGCAGACAACCCCCTCAAAATAACACGAGAAACTAATCGAATTCGAAAACAGTTATAGGAACTGCGTTAAAAAAAAAATATAAAAGATATAATTATAATTAATTATAAATATAACTACAGTATCTCTAAATTTATTTACAATAATATTTTTGTTTTAGGAAATTGTAGAATACAATTTGTACTTAAAAAAATATTTAATTATTTATTTAAACAATAAAAGTGAAGTATTTGTATTTTAGATAATTTATTTCTAAATCCTAGAAACTAGCTGAAATGTATAACTACAGTATTTCCTCATTTTATTTATAATAATATTTTTGTTTGAGGTAATTGCAAAATACAATTTGTATATTCATATAATATTTAAATTAAAAACAATACAACTGAAGCATTTGTTTTATAGATTATTTATGTGTCAACCTGCCGACTCTATCATTTAATAATAAACGCTTGGCTTACGCTTAAAAACTGTTTCGAGTTAAATAAAGTTAAACTAAACACGTTGAAAAAGCGAAGAAAAAAGCGCATGTTTTACACTTCCTCTTAACAATTAAGTATTGATTCCATAAATAACTTTTTCCCATTTAAATATTGATAAACATTAAATGTAGCTCTCTGTAAGTGCCATCAAGTGTCACAATTATCGACTGCACGACTTTCTATATGCACAGCAAGAGCAAATCATTCTGAAGTTCCATATTTTCCATATCTATATCTTGATCTCGATCTGAATCACTGAATCAGCGGGAGCCTCAATTGACAATCGATGTCAATTGGCAATTGCGTGTTAACTGCAGTTATTGTCATTGGAATCGGTTGCTGGACATGTTAATGGTTTTATTCATATATATATATATATATAGATTTATTTACCGAGTGCAGCAGGACGCACCCGTGATTCCTCAGATTTGGCACACGAAATCATACGCAGATCGTCTTATTTTTTATTTGTGTTGTGATGGCGCGCTTTAAAAGTTTCCAATTTGCTCATTGACATGATTTCTGAGTAAGTTGCTCTGCCGCTCTGTTTTTTTTTTGTTTGTATTTTGTGTTTTTTTTACATGTGTTTTGTATTGGTATTACCCACGCTCTGCTCTCTAATCAACCGCACCTCGTCAGTGGCCAAACAATTGCCGGTTCCATTGCTGTTGTTACCGCTCCTTTCACTTTATAAGTGGAGTTTATCAAATGACAATTGAGGAAGAGCGAGAGTTCAAGTAATTGCAAAGCGGGCAGCGCAACACACACATTGAAATCGCCATTGCCTGGGTCAAGTAGTGAAATTGTCCTTAATAGTCCGCCATAAGTATTTATAGTTTCTCGATCAATCGACCGACATCTGGTGGTTGGCGAGTGCCCACTCTTTAGCCTACTCTTTAGCACCTGACTGCAAATAAATCTAATGGATTCCACAAATTTTCGCGGCTATTTCGCGCAATAGTGCTAATTAATTGGCAATTTAAATAAAATCACAGTTGAGTGTAATTTGATTTTTCTTATAGTTATGTTAAAGTTCGTTGTCTAAGTCTTTCGTTTTCAGGCCAGAAAAGATTAAATAAAATATTTTAGAATATAAGAAATAATTTGGGTTTTAAAAAAAACCGATCGTAAATATTATTTATTTTTGAATAATTTAATTTATATTTATTTATCATTTCTATTATTTACAAAATCTATGAAACATTTAAACAACAATTATTACAAAATTTAAAAAAAAAACAAATATGAGTAAAATTAATTAAGTGTAATATGTATCACTTTGTTCAAAAAAAAAATATATTTGTATTAAGTTAAGTACAATAAAAATAACAACCAAACAAATACATTTTTTAAAAACCTTAATACTTTTTTTTTTTTAAGTTAATCTATTTTCTAATCAAGCTAATATATCCTAATTTATTGAACCAAAACTTTTGGCATCGCAATATTCACACATTTTAAGTTGATTTCAAAGTGGAAAGTGGCAGCTCCATAAAATTCACAAAAGTATGAATGAAGTGAATGGTGTGTGGTGTATGGTGTATGGTGTTATGGTGTGTATGTGCGCGATGGAGGTGTACGATGCTTTTCAGGTAGATTCTACTACCAAGTGGAGTGTCGATGAAAGCGAGAGTGGGCAGCAAAATGTCAGTCAATCGCTGGCGGGTAAATGCCGAAAAAACAAGCAACTTTAAAACCGATGCACACAAACACATAAACGTACATACATATACACTCATACACACTCAGTTACTGTGGGACAATGGGCGATGGTGGGCGGTTGGGGGAGTGGGAGGTTAGGGGTGGAGGGGGGTACGAACTTTCTTTCTTCTTCAATATTTCGCTGCTTTTTTTCGAGTGTCGAGTGCATTGTTGTTTTTGTTGCTGCTGCTGCACGCCCACATCATCCCAATTATCTTCTTATGGTTGCGGGTGACCATAGTACCAAGTACCACTTGACAGTCGATAACGTTTGACGAGGGTTGCGACTGCGCACAGTGGACTGAAAAAACGCATGGCTAGTTCGCTGCCTAAGTCTTTCGTTTTAATACAAAATAAAATACAAAATAAAATACATTTTTCAATTGGCAAAAATCTGTTCAAACAGAATATATAGCATATAACAGAATATATACATACAATAGATCAACAAAAAATTTAAAATAATAATAATAATAATAACTACTTGTTTATTTTAATTACGTTATTTATTATTAATTGTATTGCTTAAAATATCTTACTCTTAGTTCGTTGCCTAAGTCTTCGCTTCAAATACATTTTCATACATTATAAAAACTTTTATAAAACACTGTTAGTTCGTTGCCCAAGTCTTGTGTTTTGCATTGACTTTTCTGTAAGCTTGTATAAAAAAAATATATAAAGTACACTTCATAAATAGCTTATCAAACTTTTTTAAACGGCATTTTTTAAATCATTATTATTTTGAGTTTTAATATTAGCAAGATGTTTAATTAGTTGAGCTACCTTAAAATGCTAATAAATATGCTGCACTTTTATTAAGAGGTAAAATTTTTGCTTATCAATAGAAACCCCCATTATTTGATTAATATTAAGAGCAACCAGTTCCACTGTGCGGCGGGACATGAAGTTGTCATTGTCGTGTTTGATTTTATTGTACTGCCTGACTGGCTCTGTTTTTCTACTGCTCTGCTCGGCTCTGCTCTGCCTATCCCGGCATAGGATGGATGATGGAGGTGTTTGGGAAAGAAACCGCCAAGCGACGACAAGTATTAAGTATTATTATTATTCTCGCAGCGCGCACCATCACATGGCTTTTTGTGGCCCATTACCGTTAAGCTAAGTTGCCACACCCCAGGAAAACACCTCCCCTGCACTTTCACATGTCCCCGTGGCCCCCATAACTCATCGAACCTCTTCATCTTGCACGGAGTCTGGAAAAGAGATGTTAAGTTTGGGCCTCTAAGTTTGCAAAGATAAAAAGTACCATTTTTTACGGCGGGCTTCTTCTTCGAAATGCTTTTCTAAATGATAGTTTGGTGGAGCATGAGTAAAATGCAGAAAATGTGTTCAACTTTCGCTAGTATTCTAATAAAAATAACTTTCAATGTTTGTGATTTCAATATTGTTATTATAACCATTCTATTTTAATATTATATATGTTTAACTAAATTTGTTCTTCGTTTCGTTTTATTCTTTTTTATATGCTATATCTTTTTATAGTTTTTTTAAGAGCGACCTATGCAATCAAATAGGTATTCTAAAAAATACCACTTTAATATATATTTTAAAATGCAACTTATTCTTGATGTACTTATGAATATTTGAAGATTACTAATATAAAAGATTAATTTTTTTTTAATGCTCCATTACATTATAACATTACATTATTTTTAATAAATAAAAACATATATATTAATGGATGAATTCGTATTATTATTTTTCAGATGGAGGAGATCACCGAGGCGGAGGTGGACGCCCCAGCAGCTGCTCCGCTGGCAGAGGACGTCGGCCACTCGGTGAGGAGTTCGCCCGGTGGCCAAGCGATGGGCCACGCCCACCTGTACAACCAACCCATCCGCCCGATGGCCAACTACAGCGAGAAGGCGGTGGGCAGCTCGCCCAAGCACCTGGTCAGCACCCTAAGTTCGCCCATCGAGCAGATCGCCTGCAGTGTTTCGCGCGAGCATGCGCTCAAGCTGGAGATCGAACAGCTGCAGGAGCGGCTGAAGGACACGGAGGAGCGACTGGCCTCCGTTCGCCTGCAGAGCGACTCGCTGTCGCAGACGCAGCGTGCCCTCCGCGAGCACAATGGCCGGCTGCAGGAGGAGTCCGAGATGCTCAAGCTGGACGTGCAGCATCTGAACGAGTGCGCCAATGTCTTGCGGGCGGAACTCCAGGCTGCTCGTCGAGATCGCACCGAGGCGCTTCAGGTGCAGCGATCGCTGCGAGAGGAACTGGAGGAGGCGCACCAGGAGCGCCGGCGGACGAGCGAGGGCAAGGAGAAGGACGGTCGAGTAATCCAGGACCTGCAGCGCCAGTGCCGCGAAATGGAGCGGATTCTCATGCGCAAGCATCCGGACTCGGTTTCCGCTCTGATAGGTGCGTTTGGATTAACCCAAATAAACTCCAAATACTTGGCAAAATAAGAAAATATTAGATTGCTTACGAGAAGGTTCTTTGAACATTTTTTTTAAACCTGAAATTAGACTTTTTCTTAAGGGTTTTTTTTTTTTGGTTTAGCTTACCTTTTTATTGATCCTTAGATTTTGCACTTCAAATCTTGAAAGTTTTCTTAAAGAATTTTTGTATGGCTTAGCAAAGACCATTTAAAAAATCCTTAAATTTTACACCTTAAAGCACTATTACTTGCTTGTAAATTCAATTAATAATTTAATAATTGTTTAAAAATATTTATTAAATACTAAATGTTGAATTCAATAGTTGGATATTTATTTTTACTATTCCATTTAATTGTCAGTGTAATTGTTAATAACTTTGTGAATACAAACTTGGGCTTATTTTTGTATATTTTTAAATAAAATATATTTGTAACCCACAGTGGCTTCCAAGAGTCCGGGCATGTGTCCGCTGGGCGACCAGAAGAGCGCCAACAGTCGCAAGCTGCTGGAGCAGCGCATCGCCCAGCTGGAATCGGATGCCAAGGAGCAGGATCGCAAGGCGCAGCAGATTCTGGCCAATGTCCAGGCGCGCTTCAATTCGGTGCAGGCCAAATACGAGACGCACATTGCGGACCTGGAGACGCAGGTCCTAAGGTGGGTCGTCCTCCACTTTGGGTGCTTCTCGATTTCGGGATTAATTTCTTTGCCTTTTTTACACACACAGCCTGCAGGAGATCAACACGAAGCTGAATGAGCAGATCGAATCGCAGGTGCGCACCTTGGATCGCTATATGCAAAAGCGTGCGGATAGGTACTACAACAATTGCACCCAAACGGAGCCGGTGGAGGGTGAGGAGCAGCCGGTGGGCAGTGGAGTTGGTACCGGCGGATTGGCCAGCTCGATGACCACCACGATGGGGACGCAGACGCAGTCGGCGAACGGTACGCGGGATCACAGCACCAACACCATTGGCTGCCCCTCGCCGGCCCTCGTCTACCATGGCCATGGCCATGGCCTCCATGCCCACCCACATCCACATGCCCCATCCGCTAGTAGCAGCACCAGCAGCACGGCCAACTCCACGCCGAACACGTCGCGTCCGAACTCGAAGCAAAGTGGCGGTGGCCAAAGGCGCTCCCCGCTGGTCACCGCCGGTCCCTCCAAGCTGCCCATCTCGCAGTCCGACTCCACGCTCTCGCTGCTCAGCCATGGTGGCGGTGGCGGAGGCGGTGGCTCCAAAGAGGAGGCCCAGCTGCTCAGCTCCGTGAGGAGCATGCGTGTGGACTTGGCCATCAAAAACAAGGCCATGCAGCGACTCACGCGGGAGCTGGATGAGTGCAAGAAGACCATACGGAAGCTGCAGCGGGACAGGGATGGCAGTGGCTCCAGCAGCCAGACAGGTGAGCAGCCAGCCCCGTCCTAAATCCTTAACTCACTAGCAGATCCATTAAACCAAAACAGCAGATAAAACCAAAAACCAAAAAGCATAAACCAAAAACCAAAAACCAAAACCGAAACCCAAAACTGAAACCGAAACCCATCCCATGGCAGCCCCCTCTCTAATTTCGGTTGTGTTTGTGTCACTCGGTCGCCGATGGATGGCTGGTAATTTATGGACTTTCTCTGCCCGGTCAGCACGTACACTTGGTAGCACCTCCCCCACTCCCCCACTCCCCCACTCCCATACTCCCCTACCTACCCCCCCTTGCCCACTGCACACCACTTCTAGTAGAGACGGCAAATAAATTGCTGGAATAAATCATTGTACGGCTGTCGACGCTGTCGGCCTTTTGACCACTTTTTGCACTCGTTTCAAACGGCAATTGCAGCGCAACTAAGCGGCTAAGCGGCCAAACGCCATCGGCCAATGGCCAAGACAAACACGTTTCGGCCGGGCCAAGACGTCTTAACCCACTGACAATCGTGGCTTTATGGGGCTCCCATCAAATGATCTTGTTTAGATGAGCAATATATACATATATTATTTTTATTTTATTTTTAGATTTATTTAATATTTTATTTAAGCTATGTTAAGCTGCAATACCGAACCTAGCTAGCTAGAGGTCTTATTTATATCTATTTTATAATCTTATTAAGAACATAAACTTTAAGGTTTATTGATCATATTTTTAAAAACAAAAAGCTATTAAAATATTTAGACATTTAAAACACTTTTATCTGAAAATGTCAAATGTTAAATTTATTAATTTGATGGAGAATAGATAAATGTTATTAACATTTTTCAAATGAAAGGTAAACTATGTGTTAGAAATTTAAATTTGATTTTGCTCAATATTGAGTATTTCTTAATTCAAATCAGAATTATTTGGTTACTATGTTAAGAAAATTGGTTTTGTTAGGGTTAAGCGGCCAAAACGAAATTGAATTCACAGAGTCGAAGGCGATTTATGTATGTATGTGGAGGCACGGCGGGTTGTGGGCGGGAGGGCGTGGCGGGACGGTACGGGAGACCCCATCTCGGGCAGTTGGTTATGTCACCTGTGCGGCCTGACCACGCTTGTTTATTTACCTTTTGTCGATTCGGAATTGAGAGTCTTGTTGCTATTGCTGCTACCATCGGCTGCCATCGAAAAAGAAAATTCGAAAGCGAAAGTCAAAGTCAAAGACGACGCGAGTTTGTTTTGGCTGCGGGTCGGTGGACGCTGCTGCCGGGGATCGACTTGGATTGGATCAGGTCTTTAGTGGCCCCACCTCTTCTATCTCTAAGCCCCCATCCCCCCATCCCCCCATCCGCCCATCCCCCCAAATAAACGTTTTATAATGCCATGACTTGTTAGCCGCCTCTGCCCGTTGGCCGTTTTATTACTTCTTTTTCTGCGTTTGTAATTTTGTTTCGTTTTTTTATTCGCTTTATGTTGTATGTCTTGTGCGGTTTTTGTGGCTAATTAATGAGCCGTCGCTCCGTCAAATTTGTATTGTTAATAATTGTAAATGCCAAAAGCGGACGACGGTAACCGTATAAATAGCATCATCAGTGTATGTTTTAATTTCGTACGCGTGTGTAAAAAATGTAAATCGCTCTTCATAACTTTGCCGGATTATGCAATATAGCTATGCTTTTTGTGAAAATTTCGTACAAAATTTTGACCAGACGAAGCTCAATGAACCCCGAATTAGCTTACATAATTAAATATGCTTAGCGGTTCGTCTGTGATTTCTTATTGTGAATTTCTTTGCATATTTACTACGTTTTATTTCTGATAAAATACATATGCTTCTGTGTCTTGCAGGCAGCAAATTGGATCTTAGGTCGCAGGCCAGCGGTGGCTCCCTGCAGAGGCGCTCCAGTGGCTATGATCACCACCACCACCACAGTGACCACATTCCGGCGGCCACCGAAAGCCAGGCTCTGAAGGAGGCTCAAAACAAATATCGTCTGCTGGAGGCTGACTATAAAACACTACACGATAAGCGGCTGCAGGATGTGAGTATTTCAACAGTTTTCTTGGAAAATATTTCAAGCCATAACTTTTAACTCTTAACTCTACAACTTCAGTTGAAGACCCTGCAGAGTGCCCACGAAAGGGAGCTGGCCTCCTGCAACGAGACTGTGCGAATTCTTCAGCAAAGACT
This sequence comes from Drosophila elegans, assembly GCF_018152505.1. Classification (NCBI taxonomy): domain Eukaryota; kingdom Metazoa; phylum Arthropoda; class Insecta; order Diptera; family Drosophilidae; genus Drosophila; species Drosophila elegans. The sequence goes on from NW_024545513.1 coordinate 6,051,555, forward strand.
CAACGAGCGGGAGGAGGCACTGACCACCCAAAAGCGGCGCAAGGTGCCCGTGGATTACTATGCCCTAAAAGCCAAGGTACAGAGACTTCCGGCAAACAATCAAGATCTATTTGGAGTTCAAGAACAAATCGAGAACAAGTCAAGTAGAGATTTGATTGTTTCGATCTAACCCTATATTGCAACTAAAATAAAAACGCACTTTTAAGGTATCACTATTGGAAAGGAGGCACTCGGAGCGGGAGGAGCGACTCCATATGCTGGTGGAGGCCCTGAGCAAAGGACGGCTCAACGGAGCACTCGAGGATCTGATGCAGGAGAACAATAACAAGTAGTGAAGTTCGTAGTGTTGTCGTAGAGATGATCTAAGAAACATTGCCATGTTCAATGCCAGCCAATTTCGACTAGAGTCCGTCTAAGCAGAAAAAACATCCAATGAAAAAACATACAATTTTAGCCAGGTTCCCAGGACAGCACTTGCTGCCAGGTTAGATTGTGGCTCCCCGATCAAACGCAACTCTAACTGACGCCCATGGCGATTTTCTCAAAGCAAATTCAAATGTGTTCAAAGTGGAAACAATAAGTATATATCGACCGGTGATCAGTTAGCCAACAACTTATATTTAGGTTTAAGATTTCTCCCCCGCAAGCCAGCTGCAATCTAATCTGGTACTCAAGGCTAAACCAATCCTGGGGCCTTTGTTCTACAAGGATAGATATTTAAAAACACAGAACATGATTAATGTTATTGTAGTTCTTAGCGAGAAAGTATTTTAAATATCAATGTTTCGATGTAGAAATTGAATTGAACCATTCACACAACTTAGAGAGAGATGGCGACAAAAGAGCGAAAGAGTGGGCGCGTCATGAAAATGAAAGAGAGAGAGAAAGAGAAATAGCTTGGGAAATGAAAGTTGTACTAGGAATAAGTATTTTATGTATATAGAATATCGAAGTACAGAAATTCGAAGCGATCTCAATTTGAATATTATATATTTGATTTAGAAGAAAAGCGCTTTTGGGGCACTATTAATTTTACCAGTGTAACAGTCGATTTTTTTTTACCTAACCCAATTATTGTGCGTTTAAGATAGAAAACTTTAAAAAAGTTGAAAAGAAAAAAAAACTGAGAACCAGGGACCGTAAATACATTTTATTTATGTTGAATCCCGTAAATGAGATACTCCAAATAGCCTAGAATTATACAAATGACAATTAAAACAATATGCTAACTTTTCGACCACCTACCTTTACGTAATAATACAAATATTAAAACTCTTTTGGGGTGCTGCTGTCAGTTCAATAAGAAGCTAATCCATAGAGTGGACAGTATGGCTCTGCTATTTATATTTTTAAGCAAACTAAAGCCCAACCCAGTAATCATTGTCGATGACTTTTGTTTACGCTGATATTATTTTTGAAATATTTTTTCAAAATAAAATTTAATCACAATGATTACTGCGTTGGTTTTCCAAATACTTACGGTCCCTGTTAAGAACCGAATGGAATAAAATAGATCTCCCCAATTAAAAAAAAACTCAAGCAGGCGGACAACTAAGACAGAAATCAAATACAAATTCACAGTATTCCAATACACAACTCGTATGATCTATATATGCGTACATATATATAGTCAAAAAAGTAAACTTATCGCTTCTTTTTGGAGATGTTTGATAGCTTTGGTGGTTCCTTGGTCGCCAGACGCCAGAGGCGACTCCAGCTGAGTCGCTATAGGTTGTACCTGCAGCGCCTGAGGAGGGCCACCAGTTTGGTGGACCAGCGACCGCCACTGCTGAATGCCAAGACCCTGGGCGGATTCGACGTCCTGCAGCAGGATACCCGCCACATTCTGAACCGGACCAACGATAATGTGCACCTGCTGTTGACGCTGTCGAAGATTAAGCGCACCGGCGGCCAACTGGACTCGCTGGAGGCTCCACCGCTGGTATCCCGATCGGCTCTGCCGCACATGCAGCGAAGATTGGACCTGCTGCAGCATCGGAACATGCAGCTGGGCCACCGCCTGATGCGGATCCAGGGCCGGAAAGGTAGTGAAGGTGCTCAGCGGGAGCGGCCCAACCAGCAGTCCCAGTCTAGTGGACGGTGTCCCAGTGTGATGACCAATCGATCGACTCTGGCAGAGAGCGAGGTGTTCGCCAAGTACGATGGCTGGGATCTGGACCTGCCGCTCGACAACTACGATCTAAAGCGGCTACTCCGGCCCAGGATTGTCCTGCACTTTGGCCTGATGGACGGCCGGCCGTTGGGCCAGGTGGTGGTGCAGCTGTACACAGAGGCCGCTCCGCTGGTCGTGCTGCAGTTCGTCCGCACCTGTTTGGCCCAGCGGTCGCATGAGTTCGCCGTGCGCCGCATCTTTCCGCAGCTCTGGCTGGAATGCTATCTGCTGGGCAGCTGCAAAAATCCGACTGGCCATGCTACTCCCTGCTTGAATGGTCGCATGGAGTTCGATGCACGGGTGATGAACCACGGACGCCATGGCTACGTCTTCTCCTGCGCCAAGGAGTACTGCGTCCATGGATTCCCCGGCGGGGCCATCAACTTCAGCATCAGCTTCAAGCCCCTGCCGGTGGCCAATGGTCAGCGGGTGGGCTTCGGGCGGGTGATTCGCGGCGACAAGGTCATCGAGTGCATGCAGGCCCATGGAACGAAAAACGGCAAGATCAGCCGGCCACTGCTCGTCACCCACTGCGATATGGTGTAGGAAAACAAGGAGATCGGGTCCTAGCTGGATCAAATCAGGAGTTATGTTATGGAGGAATGTTAAGATAGAAATCAAGGTACTTTCGCCAATTTCATCTGATATGGGATCTTACTCAGCTGGATGAAACCAGAAGTTTCTCAGAAGCTCTTTGAATGTTAAGAAAGATCAATCAAGGAGTTTTTGGTGTACTTTTGGGTCCCATCCAGCAGAGAAATTTATCTGATATTGGAAGTGATTTAGCTGTATGAAATCAGAAGTTCCTCAGCTGCTCCTTGATTGTTAAGTATTGATTTAAGACTAAAAAGCTCGGAGAAAATCCAAAGAAACGCCAGTTTTGAAGTAATTTTTGCTAAATACAAGTATGATTGCTATTGCTTTTTAAGCATATGCTTCCCAAAAGATTTCCCCTTCAATAAAAAAATCAATTTGAATTTTGCTCAACGTTTGATTAAAGTACGAGTACAATTTATTTGGTATTTGGTTAGTCATACGATTGGATGGATAACTACCGATGCTGTGGGCGATCCCCATAAACGAACATTGTATTCATATGTGCTTCTTGTATCGTGCCTTTCAGCAAATGCATTTATATTCTTAGCATTATATTTTCGAATCAGGGGTTTGTTATAGAAGTTGCATACATATATACGAGTAGTTTCTATATGGTTAGACATCGACGAGTAAGAGAAGAAGCTGCTCAAATCTTTCAGCTCCATGACAATACGATCCCAAACAACAGCAACATTTAACTGGCTAAGTTTAACAGTGATTACGATTACGATTACGTTTAGAGTTAAGTGGTCTTCTACGGATACAATACCATTTCGGTTAATATATGAATATATATATATGATGCAGATATATAACGAGTTTGGTTACTTAGTTAGTTGTGATACTTGGTTAAGCGATATTCTTAGTTGTGGTGTACTCCATTTGGAAGGTTGTCCGCTGAGGATGCAGAGTTTGGAGCCGGTTTCCTTGGGTCCAACCTTTTGAAGCCGCCGGTTCCGAGGCCAACCGGGGATTTTGGGGGACCGCTCTCCTCCGGATTATCCAGACAACTGACAGCTCTGCGAGCTGCTATCGCTGGCTTTTATACCCGCAATGGTTTCACGGTCATGTCCGGGGGACACAGTTGCCAAGTCGATGCGCAATTTTACGCCCCGATGGTCATCTAAGGAGCCACAGGAGTATCCGCAATTATTGGGTTAGCTCCTTGTGCTCGATGCACTCTAATTTGATTTTGATTGAATTGCGCTTATCGCAGTTGTGCACTCGCTTTCGAGAAAAGTTGGAGTTTGAGAATCCCCATATTGACGTCACCACGACGAGTGCTTAACGCGTTTCGCCAATCGATTCCCTATTTTATTTATTGCCCATACATATCGGCTATATCCCTTGTGACGTCACAGGCTTGGCAATTTTCTACTTCATTCATAAAACAAAATTGGGAACAGGCGCATTAGGCTCACACGATTGGACAGCGGCGTCTGCGCCACTTGGTCGTCATCGTCGTCTTCATCATCTTCATCATCTCGGTGGTGCTGTTGCTGTTGCTGGTGCTGGTGCAGTGGTGCACATGTGCGATAAGCGGAATTCAATCAATCAGCACCACAAATTGCGAGTAGGAAGTGCTATCCATTAAATGCTTGCCCGTATTCTGCTATAAAAGCGGTCACAATCCTCTGGCCAAGTCATTCCAGTTGCACAGCCTGCTGGTGAAACAGCAGCGAACTAAATCTTCTAACTTTTTTTTCTTGTGTACCTGAGACTAAACAGTATTTGCGACCAATGATGATGAGGCTTCGGCTCAGCGTCCTGCTCCTGCTGCTCCACCTTGGCTGTCTGACCTTGGCACTGGCAAGCAGTAGGATATCCTGCGGCAGCTCCATCTGCGGTGGCCGCCGCTGGGATGTCCACCATCGGCTGGATGACTACGACGAGCACATGGTCTACAGACAGAGCACAGTGCCGGTGGAGTCAGTGGCACGCGATGATCGTGGGAACGAGAGGCGCGAGGAAACGACTGTCAGGTTTGACTCATCTCCTCGTGAAACTCGTGAGGAGCGAGTAGAGCGACGGGAAGCTCATGATGAGCGGGTAGAACCACGTGAAACTCGTGAAGAGCGAGTAGAGCGGCGGCTTGTTCGCGATGAGCGAGTACAGCGAAGAGAAGCTCGGAATGAACGAGTACTGCAAACTGAAACTCGTGATGAGCGAGTACAGCGAAGTGAAGCTCGTGAGGAGCGTGTAGAACGCCGTGACAATCGTGAAGAGCGACGTGAGAGTCGGGATGAGCGAGTACAGCAACGTGAAGATCGTGAGGAACGAATGAATCCACGGGAAGTTCATGAAAAGCGAGTAGAGCCTCGTGAAAATCGTGAAGAACGCCGTGAGTCTCGTGAAAATGGCGCAGAACGACGTGTGGTTCGTGAAGAGAAAGTAGAGCGGCGTGAAATGCGTGTTGCACGCAATGAACCTCGGGAAGCTCAAATGGATCGCGTGGACCGACGGGAGGATCAAGAATTCAACAAGCGACTGGTCGAAACTCGTCGGGAAACAGCAGACGAGAGAATTGGTGAACGCCGAGTACTCCGTGAAATTTCCAGACGTGAAGAACGCGATAATCGTATTGATGCCCGAGACAATCGTCGTGGCGACAGAGCTAACGTAGAAACGGAACTCTCCAGGCGTATGGAACGTGGACCAGTTGAGCGAGCTGAACGAGAATCTGAGCAGCGGATGGAGCGAAACAATCTTCGGCGAACAGAGCGAGACATTCGCGTGCAAGATGAACAACCAGAAGAACGACGATTCGAACGAAACTCTGCCAGACGCGAAGAGCGAGAGAACCGCGTTCGATTTGAAATTCGTCGATTGAGCGAATCACGCGATAATCTTCGCAGGGAAGTTCGCGAAAATGATCGCCGAGAAGAACGTAGTGATCTCCGGCGGGAGGAACGAGACTCAGCCAGGCGGGAGGAGCGTGAGGAAAGCCGTAGGGACGAAGGTCTCGACAGGCACAACATGCAGCGAGTGGAACGTGTAGACCTTCGTCGACAAGAACGACGCATCGAGGAATCCACTGATAGGGATATGTCCAGACGACAGGTTGAAAGTGAATCTCTTCGAAGTGATCGTGGTGTAGAGCTAGACAATCTGCAAAGGGTTGGAGTTGAGCGAGCAGAAGCCAGGCAATCACAAATCCGCCGCGTTGAACGGAGAGCAGAACGTGAAGAAGTACGAAGGGAAGAACGTGTAGCAGAGCGCAGGGTGGAGCAAAGCGAGGAGGAAGATCTCTCAAGGGTCGAACGTATTTCCGTCAGGCGGGTGGAAGAACTACGAGAGGAGCGAGAAAACCAAAGGGGAGAGGAACGCGAGGATATTCGACGTGTGGATCGAAGAGAAGAACAAGAAGTGAGGCGGGAAATGAACGAGCGACGAGAGGAACGAGAAGACACTCGTCGAGTAGAACGCTATAACCTACGAAGAGTCGAGCGAGATGTTGAAAGAAGAGAGGAACGTGAAGACACTCGTCGAGAGAGAGAGGAAGTAGCAACTCCACAAAGGGAGGATCGAGTGGACCGTGATGATTTGCGAAGAGAAGAGCGAACAGTTCAAAGGCGTGTGGACAGAGATTTCCAACCAGTGGGACGTGAATCTTCCAGGCGCGAGATCCGTGAGCCTTTGGAGGAGCGTGAACTTCTGGCTACCCAAGTTAAATCCAAGGGCTGGTTGAGCTACGGCAAGCGAGAGCTTCTGATGACCGGACAGATTCTCCTCCTGGCAGCGCTCTACAAGAAGTCAACAGCCAGTGGCAAGGGATTTGGGTAAGTATCTGCTGCTATACACCTTAGAAAATCTCTACTAATCAACTCTTTTCCTTAGCCATGCTTTGAATGAGCAAATTCAGGGCTATCTGCAGGCCATCGGCTGCTAGGCTTCTAATCCCCAACTTGATAGAACCAAAAACGAGTAAATGGATATGGCACGACTAACCCCGGAAAATGCAAACGGACCCGAAGGCGAGCAACGAGCAGAAGGATGGGACATAATGCTCCGCATGAGCATTGCACAATTTAATCCAACTGTTACTGTAACCAAAATCCTTTTTCTCCTGTTATAGCCGACAAAAGCATAACGAAAATATATGATGGGATGCTCTCGAGTAGTCGAGCATCTGCAAACTGCATTGCAATCCGTGAGTTTCGATTCCGGCGGTTGATGTGGGTCACCCCCATCATTCCATTATCCCGTCATCCCATCATCCCGTCACCCCTGGATAATTGGTGCGTTCGCATCCGAGAGACCGCAACTGTCCACTCACATGGCTGGGCATCCGCATCCGCATCCGCATCCGCATCCGCATCCGAATCCGCATCCTTGGATGCCAGCATCCTTGAGGCGGACACACATGCACACACTGGTCTTGTTCGCAAGCCACACAATCCACCTTCTTCTTTTTCGGATGCCACAGAAACCGAAACCGAAGCTGAAAGGCAAAATTATTATTGCGATTTTCCATGCCGTTTGCCTTCGTCCTTGCTGCTTCTGCATGGCTCCTGAATATCCTTTCTCCCCCTTTCAGATTGTGTGTTTGTTTGTGTGTTTTTGTGTGTGTATCGAGGCTGATAAATTTCGCACATATTAGATGCTGGCCTGGTCTATTCATCTTTTTGGCTTTCAAGAGATTTCCCCTGATGGGGGGGGGAGTCGACAACCAGCCAGTAAGCCATCCTTAATCAGTGAAACCAACACACAAATTTTACACAATTTTCATCTTTTGGGGATTATTCTTTGGCATGTGGATGTGGGCTGTGGCATGTGGACTGTGTGGATTGGATTGGATTGGACTGGAGTGTATGTCTGCTGGAGTGCGCACTTGTATCCGGATTTGTGTGGAAATATCCCTACCTTGTCTGTGATGGTTCCGAGTTGCTTTACTTTACTTTACTTACTCTTACCAGGAGATACGAATTTTATTGGTCGGTATTCAAAATGTGAAGAGTGCACACAGAGATAAAATCAAGTGTTTCGTACTTGAAACATTGAATTCCGAACAGCATATTCTCAAGGGGGCTAAAGTTGTTAATTTCAAAAAGGGCAGGGCAATGTGTACCTCTATAGTGGATGCTTTCTAAAAAAGCTTTACCAAACTAGCAAGTTTTTGTAGACACATTAGTTGAACTTAAATTAAAATGGCATATACCTAATCGATTTATTTTCTATAAATCAAAGTTAACATATTTTGACATTGATAGTTTTAGTTTTTTAAAAGTTTACCGAACTTTAAATGTATTTAGTAATTAGCTCAAACGAATATTATAAATAACCTGTCACAAAGACCCTTTGGGATAAGATATCTCTTTTCTATTGTATTTCTACTACTATAATGATTCAATGGATTTTGGTCTTTACTTGCTGTATTATGCCAAACCAAAGTTAATCAAAATAGCTCTTGAATTACTAATAAAATTCCCAAAAACGAAGGTAACTTTTGAAAACCTTAATTGCTGGTTTCGTCAAAAGCAAACTTTTTATTTTTGGTCAGCTAAAGGGAACCCATTTTTTTGGCAGAAAAAGAATTAAATACACATCCGGTCTAAAGCTAACCTGAAACATACCCTTTTTGTGCTGATATATTCACAAAACCAGCGGATGTTAATTTTTGTTCGATTATTTTTCTTGTTGTGCCATCGCCCGCTGAGTTTATTCATGGGGATTTTCACGAAGGATTTAAATTCAATGCGAATTCTTCTTATATTTTTTGCTGGCCACGGAAGTGTGAAATATCAATACGCAATGTCTCTGGCAAATACAGCGGTTTGCAGATGGGGGATCCTGTGGCCGGGGCAAGTTATGCGATATGAAAGCGCCGCAAAAGAGCAATAAACCAACGGGAAAACATCATAAAAAATTGAGTTTTCAATATTTATACGAATTAAATAATTCACTGGCATTGGTCGGGACCAAAGAGAAGCTCCCAAATACCCGGATACCCGGATGCCCGGATACGGATACGAATACGAATACGTATACCTATGGGGTATGGGTATATGTACTATATAGTATATACCATATATACAAGAGGGCTAGGCAAGGCGGAGGGGATCTGGAAAGCAAGGAGTTCGAGCCTGGGTGCCTGGGCATTTTACGAGTATTTGAGGTTTATTTTATGCCCCCACCAAACACTCACACACACACTCCTCGCCCAAATGCAAAACAACATAAATTCTGTGTCAGAAATCATAAATTTCAATAAAATAAAAGCAGCGAAGCGCCAAATAAATACGTGGGGTGGAAGTTTGGCGGTTTGGGAGTGCTAACTTAAGAGGGTGAGGCTATGAAGCACAAATTTACAGCCGTGGTGAAAGAAATATATAGCACAATGTATATTTAAATGTATGCATAGAACAATGTAGCTATTAGTGCAACTCAAAAGAAAACTTTACCTAAATACAAATATATATATATATTCATATACAATCAAATAAAAAATAACTGTACTTGTGGGTTTTTTTAAAGTTTAAGAATAATGTACATAATATATATAAATATATTTATATAAGTAATTTTACTAATTCCAATTAATGCTTCAAATATATGTACATAATTTTTAATGTATGCAATGATACATTTCAATTATTTTTAATATGCTTTAATAGGCACTTTTAATCACAAATTATATTAGTTTTAGAGCAATATTACTATTTGTTGTGCAATGTTGTCTTTTACATAATTATAATATTTAATACATTTTTAATTATTAATAATTTGCTTACCTGTTTATGTCTCTGTTTTTTGAGGTCACCAGTTCTTAGGTGTTAAATGAGAAAAACATTTTTATTCACGCTTTTGAAATACTTTTATTATTTTGCCCTGAGCTGTAGATATGTGTGTGAGTTTGTATGCTTCACTGGGCTAAGTAAAAGCAACAGCCAAGTGCAAAATATATTTTCTTTAAAGCGGGGCGAGAAAAAACAAGAATGAATCGAAAGACACAAAAGGAAAAAGTCCTTGGAAAGTGTGTGTGTGTGTGTGTGTGTTTGGGAGTGTGTGTGTTTTGCATAATTTAATGCATGACAGGGGGGAGAGGTGTACTAGGGACCAAGGATGCAGGATACCCGCCATAAAGTGGCCACCAGGCTGCCGCAGGATGCTTTCTATCAAGTCAAGGTAATGGCCGAAACTTGAGAAATATTTCATGAGGCAAACGCGGCAAATGTGCTGCAGCACACGCCACTAAAAAGGTGGCCAAATGGCTGCCTACTTCGCCTTTTTTCACCTGTTTTTCATTTCTTTTTTTTTCGTTTTTTTTTCTTTGCCATTTGCCAGCAATTTTATAAATTATCAATTTCACTCGCTCCGACAGAAAGGCTAAAAAAGCAAAAGCAAACGCAAAGCAAAGAGGAGGGCGGGCGAGCACAAAATAAATAAATGCAATAAGCGAAGGCAAATGGAAAATTGTGAAATTGGGGAAAATTGGAAAACCGCAGAAATTGCAATCGAAAATCCGCCACAAGTTGCCATTAAATGTCAATCGTCGGAAGGGGGTGGGGGGAAATGTGCAGTTAAATAAAAATCAAAGCGGTTTACGTTATCAACCAGCGATTCTGCTGCCAGTCGAAGAAGTTGCGTTGACAGAATTTTTCCACCGCCTTTCTACTTTCTACTTTCGAATTTCAACTTTCTTTCCCCTCCCTCACCAAAAAAAAAAAAAAACCCATTCGCCCTGGGGGGCATCTGCATTTGGTGGCGAAGCAAATGCGAAATTGGTTTATGCAACAGACTTTTATGGTACTGATCAGGAGACGAGCTTCAAGCTTCGAGCTTCGAGCATTTGCCAAATGCCAAACTCCGAGTGACGGAGGCCCGGATTTTCCGAATGCCAGCCCTAGTGCATTCAGAAAAAAGCATTCTTAAGTCTCTTGAATGCAAACTGGGGTATTCCCCAACATATATATCAATTAACATATCTTATTATCGACCTGCCATTAAAACTAACAACATAACAAAGAAATTGCAATCATATAATACTTGAAAAAAAGATTCCCTAACTTAAGTTGCTCTGAATTTTAGAAAATAATCATTTTATTTTACAAACATTTTTTACCTTATAAGTATTTAAAAAATTGTATATCAAATTTGTTTAAATGTTGATCATGAAGTGTAATTTTTAGCTGATTTGTTTAATTTTCAAACAGATTTAAGCAAACGAATTTTTGCTTGTAAAAACAAATGGTGTCTTAGCATAGAGAAAATTGTGGAGTATTTTATAAAGTCATTTATATATTTTAAAATATAAATTGCTTCTTATTATTTTCTGTTTGAGTGTTAAGTTGCAGTTTTATTTTTTTCAAGCCTATTATTAACTTTTATCAATAACAATATAATTTATTTTCAGCCTTCGTCATAGAAAATGTTGTATACTTGTATTATGTCTAAATACCCTTCGTATTCCTCTCATTGCTAACTGAATTAAGTTCTCAAAATATTAGATGTGGTGCTAAACTTAATTTAAATGTTTTGTGCGCAGTGTGGTAGGACTGGTGTATGTGCAATGCCAGCATCAATCGCAGTTGTGCAAATAAATTTGCCGTTCACGTACATGAAAGCCGCTTGCACAAGCATGCAATCATCCTCAAATATTGTCCCAATCCCAATCCCAATTGCAGCCCGTCGCCTCCTGGATTTTGGATTCCTATTCCTGGCAGCCCGGTGCAATTGAAAGGCGACCGCACTGAGGACTCCGATTTGGGTTCGAATTCGGATTTGGACTTGGATTTGGATAGGCGCAGCAAGCAGGTAGCAGGTAGCAGGTAGCAGGTAGCCATCCTCTCACCTGTTCGATGGCCACAATACCAATGATGACATTTGCTGGGTTGAGCTGAGTTTTATGGGATTTTAGATATTTATAGATTGCCAACGCTCTGTGTGCAAAGTCTGGAGGTGTGGGCAATAGGAGGACCTTCCTGCGAAAGTGGCATCGAAATGGATCCATCCGGGGGACCCTGGGATTCGGAGGATTCTGGGCTGTCGTTGCCCAACGGAGCATAAAAAATTGCTGCACTCAGACTCAGCACTCTGGCAATGTTTGGGGCGTGGATGAATGTGAATGTGAATGTGCCTGTGACTGTGGGTGGGTGGGTGTTTTATATCCATGCTGCACCCTAAACGATGGCAGGCAAAGTCAATTTAGTGAAAATGCGAGGCAGCAAGTGAAATGTCATAGCCAAGTGGGTCGTGCTTGGCGGGCGACCTTCGGCAGCCGCCTTTTCCCACCCATTTTCTCCAAACCAACCCAACCCAACCCAACACCCCCAACAGCTGTCATTGTCAGTGGGCCACATGCCGACTCTTCTTCCTCCGCAAGCTGCAAGTTGCGAGTTGCACTCTTGCCTTAAAGACGAATACTTCTAAGAATGTTTAACTTGGTGCCATAAACACACTGCGCCTAAAATAGTAAAAAAAAGGTTCATAAATAATGTGTATTATTTTAAACATTTTCAAGATCGAAATTTTGAAAGGGAAACTCCCAAACTTTTGTTTTAAATTAAACATACTTTTGTATCATAGTTTCTGAACACAGCATTTTCTATATTTTGTATTTTAAGTTCTTGTTCAAACACCAACATTCACAAAAAGATCTTTAATATAGTACATATATACTTATCCTTTTCTTTTTCTAAAATGTAGAATCTTATAAAACTACTTTAAAACAAACAAATAATTTTATTGAATTATAAAAATATAAATAATTTGTAAATAAAAATTTACAAGCTAAAATCATTCCATAAAATATCTTCTTTTTAAGTACCCAAAATGATTTTGTTAAGACTTAAAATAAATATTTAGAAATAGATATTTCCCCTTTAATTGCTATATACTTTAATGGTACTTAAATAAGCAAAATAATGTTAATGATCAAAATGTCTTACCTTAAAATCAACCTTTAAATTGTAAAACTAATATAATAAACATATCTATTGGCAATAAACTTACAGAGATATTCGTAACACCTTAAAGTGCTTGCCCAAATTTTTCTTTTTTATGCCCGCGAATATTTATGAGCAGGTAGGTTTTTCCAGGTGTTTTTCTTGGCTGGCATCGAAGTGCGACAAACACTCGACCCAGTCATTTCCCACTTGGCTTCGACTTTGACACTTTTCGGAAACTGCAGCTTAAAGCCACATTTGGCAAAAACTTTTCGGCTGTAAGCCGGAAAACTCATGTGTCCTGGCAGCTCGAAGCAATCAGTGGGAAAAATGGAGCGCGGAAAATGCTTTTGCATGCTGGGTGCATTCTGCATTCTTTATAATTGCCATATCATGCTGCATTCGGGGTATCCCCCGAAGCCTGGCCTCGCCCCCTTTAACTCGCTTTCCCTCGCTTTCTCTCGCTTTTCCTCACTTTTCCGCCGCTCACCTCTACGAAGGGACAGTGATGAAAATTCAATTTGAAATGCGCAAACAGCAAACAAACTGGCCACGCCCCCATCCACTCGCACTCCTCAATTTCCCACCCACTACGTGACCTGCAGGGGGCGGTGGGTGGTGGAAAGCGGCTGGAAAATTGGGGAGGGGAAAAGCGCAGAACGAACACCAAATGGAATTGTCTAAGCACGGTACGATGGCCAGTTGTGCTGGCCAACAAAAGTCCTGTCAATTCCGCAAAACAACAGAAAGATATCACGGGTACTTTATGAGTTCTTCAGTTGTCGATATAACCAGGGGCATTTCTTAAATAAAAGCTCACGAGACTAGATTTTATAAAAGAGAAAAGATTTTCTATTATCTGATTATTATAGGATATTTATAAGTAATTACTCAGAAAATATTTGTATTTACTCCAACTCGATTCACTATTATTTTAAATACAAATTATAGCTATATATCCTAAGCTAAACATTTTTTTGTACAAATTTTAAAAACATAACTATTGAGTTTTTACCTTAAAAAGTAATATAATTAAATAAGCTAACTAATAACATTTTATCTAAGGCTTAAAGCAATACATTATTATTATGATGTCTTTATTTAAGAACGCACTTCAGATTTTCGAAAGACAGTTAAACACATATGAAAATAATGTTAACTTTAATTGTAAATTCACCTAGGATAAAAGAACTATGCTAACATTAAAACATCCATTGGGTGTGGATATCCAAAAAGGGGCCACAATCTGCCTAATGAACTTTGTTTAGTTACTCCCTTTTGGATTGTTTGTTTCAGCGCACAGAAAAACCATGGATCAACATACATAGTTCAGGTGTCAATTGCAATTTATGCAGGGGGACTTGGAGCGTTAAGGGGTTAAGGGGTTATGGGGTTACGGCCGGGCGTCCGGTTGCAGTGGCGAATAAAAAGGTGTTGATGGACTGCGACATGGCTGCACAAATTGCATCGACATGGGTTTGGCATATGGCCAGAATCCAGAATTCAGCATCGAATAAAACAGGACAGCCAAAAACCTCAATGGAGATGATAATGGGCGGGCGAAGGGGCGGGGGTCGTGGCCACATTGCAGTTGCAACTGCAGTCGCAGCTAATTAAACGCGAAAAATGCTGCGGGGGGCGATGTTAAATTGTTGCCAATTTTACAGCCACCGAAATTGGAGTTGGAACCCAAGTTTTACCTATACTATACAATTTATAAAACAAAGATGTATGAATTTTAATATTACAAAAAAAAAAATTTTAATAAACTAATCTATTGGGCTTTACACCTATTTTATATCCCTTACTTTATGAATTTTTTTCATAGACTTAAAAATGTAATCAAAATTTATTCACCAATAAATGCTTAAATCTTAATTCAAAAATATATTATATAAATATTTTTTTTTATACATGTTTATTTTAAAATTGAATCATTGTATTGACAATTTATTTTTTAAATATAAATATTAAGAACTTCACTTGTTCTTTTTCATAGCCATATGGTATAAAATATTGCTCAACACTGAGTGTACCCCATATAGCGATAAAGGCGGCTGTGTGAACATGGGGGCGTGGCAATAGCCGGCCATTTGGGCAAATTACCGTACCCGAAGTATCCAACGCTATCCATTCGATTTCGGTTTCAATTGGAATTCAATTCGAGCCGCTTCACAAAAGCAAATTAAATATGGCAGCCAGGATCTGCGGATCCTGTGCGGATCCCGAAAGTTTATTTCCATTACCATTACCAGTACCATTACCGTAACCAGTACTATTCCCATTCCCCTTCCCCTTCCCCTTCCCCGAATCCCAAATCACTCCACCCGAAACCCATGTGGTTTGCTTTGCCCGCAGAGGAACTAGAATTAGAATGGAAAATAATTGCAGCTGGTGCCGTTTCAATTAGATACGTTGCATGAATTTGCTAATGCAGCTGATTCTCTTACGCCATGCCACCCAAACCCCAATCCCAGTCCCAATCCGAATCCCAACCAAAGTACAACCCAATTCAAAGTCTAGACCCAGATCCAGATTCCAAACCCCACTGTTTGCACTTTTATTCCAGTACATCCCCCTCAATTTGTTGCTAATTGCATGGCGTTATGCACTGCAAAAAATAAGTAAGTTCTGAAGTGGTGAATTATGCTTTGGTTAATAACAACAAAAAGAAAAGAAAATGAAAGTTTTTCGTCGCGGATAATAACAATTAAATTTTTTTTAAATTTAAAAAATACACTTTTTTTTGACAATTTCGTTTCCAATTTTTTTGGCACAGTGCACGCCGCTGGCCAGCACCGAAATTGAGTGGCCACAGCGGAGCAGAAACCGCCTTAACCCCTGTTTGCCAGTCGCCAGTTGGCAACTCATTCCCAGCGACGTTTCCCGTGCAATTTGCCAACTGCACTCGAGGGATGCATTCTGCTGACCGAACCAACTGATGTTTCGCCCTTTTTTGGCCCAAAAGGCTGAAAATGTTGAAAATGCCAAAGGGCCAGGATGTAGATGTGGATGTGGATGTCTAAAAATTCAACTGGATACCGGGGTTGAAGTTGCACTCGCTTTCATCGACTTGGAAATGTGCTTGGCCATAAATCAAGCAATGTCCTTGCCATATTGCCCGAAACCGCAATATATTTCGATTTGCACTTTCATTCCCAGTTCCAGTTCGAGTTCATTTCGGGGCCATTAGTTCGCATTCGATCCACAAATAACTCACATGAAATCGGCTCGGAATTGATAATTGATTTGGCCATTATGATGTGGCACCGTCGTGGCAGAATGCCACATCATCAAATGGCCCTAAGTCCGTCCACTTGTCACCCACGCCCAGAGTTCATCAGTTGTCCACTCTCAGTGAATCAAAGAAAATCGCAGAAAGATGAGACTAACACGTGGCCAATAATGACAGAAAAATTTGGCATGCACTGAGCCGAATAGTTCTTAATTTTTTTAAGGTAATCCGTAATATTTAATTTAAAAAAGAAATTGTTGTTTGCTTGAGAATTAAATAATATAATAACCCAAACTCTGTCTTGATATTAGCAAACATGTTATATTAAACTTATGATTTTATTAACTGTTAAATACGTATACGGTCATACAAATAGTATCTGGTATAGCTATTCAAACTATTTTTGATTATTTTTTTTTTATTTATGGTTATTTTCATTACCTATTTAAATCATTTTCTTTTCAGAATAACAACAAAAAAATATATATATATATATATAAAAAAACATTTGAGTATTTAAACAACAAATAATATTTATTTTAACTTTTAATATAAATAAAAGGTTAAGATTTTCCATATTTTGAAAAACCTCTTGGCTTTACTTTTCGCCTTAACAAGTCCTGCGGCGAATTCGGAAAAGCTTTGAAACGGATACGAGTTTGGAGGAGAAGGGAGAGTAAGGGAAGGGAAGGGGGATTTTCTCCCCCACATTTTGGATTTAAGTTAAGGGGGAGATGCCGTCTATGTCAGAAGTTGGCAGCATTTACTTCATTGTGCTTAACACTTTCCGGCTTGCCAGACGCCGCTCGACAGCTCGCCCCCTTAACCCACTGAGGCCTCACCACCACCAGCACCACCAGTCCAATCCGCCCAGCCCCAACCCCTTTTAACCCCTCGACCTCGTCGAGTTTAGGACTTCCTGCGGGTGTTGCAAAGTTGTGCGGCATGGCTGATGTATGCTCATATAACTTTGCCACTAACGATGAGCTCATGAGCTGCATAATAATGAGCCCCAGCTCGGCAGGCCCCACTATTTCGGGGCTTGTAATCCTCTGGGCTGGATCTGGATGCCCCAAACTTTCAGTGCACCCTAGTGCGCAGTCGATAAGACTCAATATGCCCGGCCATCAATCGTCTGGTTATTGCCATGAATGCCGCACGATTAATCTGCCAACTGATTTCCTGTTGACGAAACAACAATACCGTCTAATGCGGGTCAATTATTCATATTTCCATTTGGCAAGGCCCAAAAAACACCTGCCGGCGATGGTGGGTTAAGGGCCAGGGAGCGGACAAACTTATGAACCTGTCCTGCCAAATGATTCGCTTTGATTAACATTTGCATACGCATGTCTGGCTGTTCCTGTTTCTGTTTTCGCCTCTGACCTGCATACAAAGTGCTATTGTGTCCTGCACTGAGGAAAAAAAGGGGCTTATTTCGTATAAAATATATAAGGGAACAAAAAAAAGTGCCTCATTAATAATCTAGTAATTTTAAAAATGTTAATAAAATATATAAAAAATTGGATTGTGGATTACAAGCGAACATATCATTTGAGATCAATTTAAATTTAATTTTATTTAAATTTCTCTCTAAATCGAATGTTGAGAGTTCGGATATGCATATAATCAAATGTTATATTTAATATAATTGAAAATCACTTATATATTTCATATATGATATCATCTTATTAGAACCAATACAAAATTATAAACGAAAATATCTTTTATTTATCTAACATTTTAAAATCGCTAATGCCTTAAGTGAAACATAGAATTACACTTCGTAAGTTAATCAACAAATCTTAAATTTAAGATATAACTAGACTTTTGGTTTTTAAAATGATTGAATGCTAATTAGTGTTTAAATTCGTAAGAACTCTAAGTTGGCGCCTTTAATTTTGAGATAGCCATTTACGTTTCTCCGCAACTTTCAAGTGCTTCATTGCAGTTTGTGAGTGCTAAATACTTGATTTATTTTTTCTGCGTACACATGGCCGATCTGCAGCTACTTGGGGCTGTTTAGCTGCGAACTTTGAGGGGGCCAAGGGATGTGCTGCTGGCCATCGTCTTTTCAATTAGCCTGATGCAACCCACCCCCCTTCCCAAAACGCAAAAACCCCTTGGAAAGCCGCCACCCTTGAAGGCCTCCACTAAAACTCAGACCATTGCGTTACAAGTGCAAATTAGTCGAGAGTGCCAACAAATTTAACGAGCAAATTTACACTCAGCGAGCAGCAACAGAAGGGCAGTTTCTGGACGGGGGATTTGGCCGGGGGTTTTCCAGGGGTTTTCCTGGCGTTTTCCTGGGGCCATGACCCGAGTGCATGTCCCTGGCCCGATCTCTCTCACAATTGCCCCGGACTTTCCATCCAAAGGCATTTGCAAATTTGACCCCCCTCCCCACTTCTGCCTGTGTTTTAATTTAAGCAACATAGCGCCGCAATTGCCCCCCAAAAAAAAACGAAAAAAAAAAGAAGGAAAACAGTGAAAAGCCTTGTGGCAGAACGAAACCTTTTCCCCGATTTTTGCTCCGCTTTTCCGTTTGCCTTGTTACGCCTGGGCGTTGGCCACTTTTTCTTTTGCCGCCGTAAGTATTTCCTTTGATTCGGTAGGCCGTGTGTGTTTGTCGTTGGAAATTGATTCAAAAATTGGATTCTTGGCTTGGGAGTTAGGGGGCGGGGAGGGGAATTCAAGCCAACCTGACCTGACCTGACAGAATCCGGCTCCCAAAAACCCAAATACAGTTGCAGTCCCCGGGCCAGCTGTGAACCCATGTCAACTTTAATTGAATTTGATAGAACGGATATTTAGCCAAGGCTGCGCACCATTTACACCATTAGCAGAGACCTCCTGCTGGCAAAAGGATCGTCATCTCCATCTCCATCCCCAATCCCCAATCACCAATCCCTATATCCCATCAGAATCCACCACTCATATTCGTAATTAAACTCGGAGTGGGCGTATGTTTTGTTTTTCGTCAAGTTTGCCTGTCTGCCTATTCCAATAAATTCACAAAACTCACAGACTTGCTGCCCTAAAATTCAGTTTATTTTCTTTGACCAAAATGTAGGTCATAGGTAAAGTGTAACAGATATTAGAGCATGCAGGTATTTACTTAAGATTTAATATGCTGCACAAAGAATTTTCAGAAAAACCTACGTTTTATTTTATTTAAAGATTGAACTTAATTCAAATCTGCTGCAAAAGTATGCATTGCTGGCGTAAATTAAAAAAGTTTTGGGGCTGCAAAAAAAGATATGTCTTAAAAGTATTTAAAAAAACAAAACAAATATTTGTCATGATATGTCTATATTGGCAGAATATTTTGAAACTGTATTTAAAGGTTTTAGTTAAATAAAATGTTTATAGTTCTTTTTAGAGTACATTAAACAAGTTTTAATGTCTGTAAAAATCAAAGTAATATTTAAGTTTTCTGACTTTCATTAATTATTACCCCTTTCAGAAATTGGCAGAATATATTTTTTAAATTTTATTTAAACGTTTAAGCTTAATATATGATATATAGTTGTGTATACAGTACATTTAACAAGTTTTTGTGTCCATAAATACCCAATAAAAATTATATGCCTGACAATTATTGGGTATTTAAGTACTTACAACCCAAGATATATTTTCAACTTGTTGGCTGCTCTTGTAAACTTCATTTGATGACTCCAGCTGCAGCAATCACTCAAATTCTCAGCCATGACTCGTCTTTTCTGGATTGCCCAGCTGAAAATGACAGGCCAAGACAAGTGGGATGCCCGAAGTCGCAGGGTAATGATTAAAATATTACATTGGCTAGTTGGTTGCACGGAGCTGGCTACTTTGTCAAATCTGTTTCGATTTATGTCATTGCTAAAAGCAAAATGAGAGAATTGTTGTCATTAACTTGGTTGGACAGTGGTTGGCCAGACCGGTTTGCCAAAATATCCACACTGGTAATGAACCAGCGATAGCTCATATTTTTTCTGAATGAATGTCATTTTAACTGGCACATACTATACATGTGGTATTATTATTATATTATTATTATTTCTTGGTTGCCAAGTGTGGCCGATTGCTTGATTTGCCCCACAAAAGGTACAATTCGGCCTTGGGCGCTACTTTGTTTGGGTTGGGTTTTTGGTTTTCGGGTTTCGGGTTTTGGTTTTCGGGCTTTGTGGGGATTTGAGTAATGAGAGGTAAGTACGGTCAACCATTTTGGGTATAAAGGCGAATCGTCGGCTGTGTTTCTTATCAAACAGCATCTAGCGTTCGACTCTTAAGCAACTCCACTTCCAGTCTTCAAATCAAGCTCCTAAAATGGCATTCAAGGTGGGTTTACTAGGATCATAAGGAATATTTTTGAAGGATTAATTAATAAGAACTTCAGTATACAAATAAACTTAATTCAAGATGGGCTTTCCAGGGAGTATATTTAAAAGAAATTATAAATAAATTAGAACTTTAATATGAAATAAAATAAAATAAATAAAAGGGGTAAATAAAATTTATATATTAAAAAATATCACAATAAACCATTATTATTAAAAGTCCTTAGACTACAGTTATAGAAATCAAACTTAAAAGCCTAAAGGTCATATATTTAGTATTATATTTATACCTATATTATCGACTCCTTATATACAATCCCACAAGTCAATGAGTATCTAGTAAATATTTTTTTTTCGTGAACCCTCGCAGTTTGTGGCCCTTCTCGCCCTGATCGCCGCCGCTAGTGCCGGAGTCGTCCTGCCCGCCGCCCAGGTGTACCATGCTGCTCCCGCCCAGGTGGCCACCTATGCCGCCCCTGCTCCCGCCGTCCTGAAGACCGTGGCCCATCCGGTGCTGGCCAAGAGCGACGAGGAGTACGATCCGCATCCGCAGTACAAGTACGCCTACGATGTGCAGGACTCGCTGTCCGGTGACTCCAAGAGCCAGGTGGAGGAGCGGGACGGGGATGTGGTCCGCGGAGAGTACTCGCTGATCGACTCCGATGGATTCAAGCGCACGGTCCAGTACACCGCCGATCCCATCAACGGGTTCAATGCCGTGGTCAACCGGGAACCGCTGGTCAAGACCGTGGTGAAGACCGTGGCTCCAGTGGCCACCTATGCCGTTCCCGCCTACCACCACTAAACGTGGCCTGATTTCACCCCTTTTTGTTGACCTAGTTGTATGTTTAGTTTGGTGTTGAATCACAAATATATGTATTTTTGTTTAAATTGAAAAAAAAATATCCCCTCTATGTGGTATCTTAAATCGCAGGAAGTTTTGGGCAGTAATAATTAAAAAGTGATTCTTTATAATCCTATAACCAACAACGCGCTACAAAATACGTTTCCCTTTCTCAAAATTGTGACCTTAGATATTTATTGCCACTTTTAAGAGTTAACATTATTTGCAAAGCCTTTTATTATCTTGGTAAATATTTCAGCAAGACAGGTTTTTAATTTTCAATTTTATAAAGATTATATGCGTTTAGATTTGTTTGCAAATTGTAAGGTCCTAATCCCGCACTACCTTTAAACTTTGAGATTATGCGTATTTGAGTTTTCCGGCTTAAATGTATTGAGAATTAAAATTCTCTCATTTATTGTTCACCCTGAAGTTTATTTAAAAAACAAATATATGTTAAGCTAGTATATGTTGTATATTATATACAGTGTTCAAGTGTTCTATAACTGTTGGTATGTAAATTGAAAGTAACAAAAGAGTGATTATAACAATTATATTCAAGTTAGGGTGGTCAAAAAAAAAATTGTACTTCACTGTTTAATGTGGTCGATTTTTGTGGGCAACAAAAATGTATTTGAATTTTAGGTAATCGTCCCATAGTTTTTGTAAAAATGACTCATATATATTAGTTAGAATACATTTTTTGATCTTAAGTGATTTGCTTTGAATCCATTGCGCAGATCATTTCCAAGAAAAGTGCTTCTAATGCAGTAAAACTCATACCTTGAGCGACCGAGAGTAGGATCTTAAAATTTTCACACAAACTTGGTCCACTCTAATGTACATACAAACATTTGTTATATATTGTATACATTTATTTCCTGTGATCTGGTTTTTTCCGATCTTTGGTTTGGTTTGCAGGAATAATTTGTCGATTCTCAGGTTTGTGCTTCTACTAATCACTAAAAAAAGATACTCTCGAGATTCCCAAATGTATAATTGTTTTCAGATGACAGCCCTTTTTTATTATTTAACCAAACTAAATAGCAAATGTCGTAAGCAAAAGCATGGCTTACCCACGAATAACCATTGCGTTTAAAGGTGCACTTCCGGATGACCCCAATGCGCTGGAAACCGTAATGGAATCCTGGCAACATTTGGTGCACTTGTGGAGTAAATCAAAGGCACTCCCTTTGCAAACGGAGTGAACATGGTACCCTCTGGATTTCGCTTTACTTTTTATTCGGATGCCGTTTGCCTTTGTTATTAAATTGCCAGCCACATTGCGCACACTGGGGAGTATTTATTAAGTCATAAGCTCCCATGTGAGAAATATGGGCGGGGATGTTGGAGAGTGGGTGTAATTGTGCCAACAACACACGCGCACAGATGCAAAAGACGTGCAGTTTGCACCTACATTTTACCCACAGCCACAGCCACAGCTCAAGGATAGGTAAACTTTCGCTGGCAGAAAGAAAGTGCAGAGAAAGTAGCATCGAGAAAAGAACAGGAGAAGAGCTTGCCAGAAAAGTACTATTAAAAGTCCTTTGAATTTTATTGCTCAATCGAATTAAATGTTAATACCATATTCATTGTCCGGGCAAATAAATTAATATCCTTTAAAACTACTCTATTACCAAAGTACTTAAAATGGTCTACGACATATAATGAAATAAAACACTCAATAGCAGAATAAATATATGTTATAACTTATAATTCACAAACATTTTGGCTTAAAAAAAAAACTGATTTGACATATTAGTAGGTTGTAATAATTACGATGTTTATGATTGCATCCAGTGAACCGAATTGAAGTGTATTTTTTTCCCGGCTCCTTGTTTGTGAGTGTTTCGGTGGCCAACTGCCTGCAATTGTACGGTGAAAAGTTTGCCAATCTTAACGATTTGCTTATTGTTCTTCCCCGTTATGCATTTACCGAGTACATATTTGAGTTCCACTCTCGAAGACTGCCTGCTGGGTAAACAAGTTGCTAAGTTGCTTGGGCAAGGACACAAAATACAAGCCCAATGGGGCACGGTGGGCTTTAATGGGTTAACTAGATTTCGATTGTGCCTCAACAGTTGGCAATTTGAATCGAACATAGGGAAAAGTATTGCATATGTTGAGATGAGGAAATTTATTCAATCGATCTCTTAATAAGTCTTTAATGTAATAGTGTAAATTGAAGTCTAAAAAATTTAATAATAACTATTGTTGTAAAATCCTTTTAAATCAGAATTAGTTTAATTTAAATAAAATTTAATTTTATATATAAAACTTTTTTTATTATATTTAATTTTAAAAGGAAAAACTTCCTATAATTTTGCTTAGAACACTTATAATAAATTAGTTTATTTTTACTTCGAACCAAATAGACTATTTAACTATATACAATACATTTCTTCAAATGGTGGGTAAATTCCAGTCGACTGATGTGCAAGTTTAAAGCAATTGCCATTTTCTTTTCGACTTTCATGTTGCACATGGCCTCGCCAGCTGATGTTGCTGTTGCTGCTGTTGCTGCTGTTGCTGCTGCTGTCGTGGGTGTTGCTTCTATTGGTGTTGCTGCGGCAACTTGCCGTCGCCGAAATGAAATTCCCGTTTAATTGCTGCAACAGACTGCTGCTGCCACACATGTTGCACATTCCACGGGCTTTGGGGCAAAGGATAACGGGGCACGGGCATAGTCAGCACGACTATAACTAATTGAATTATGCGGTTGCAGCTCCAGCCCTCATCTCGCTTCATTTCAGCTCCTGTTCCTGGTTTCACTCCTTCGCCAGTTGTTCCTGGCCTTAATCGCGCTTCCAGACCATTGACTCCCCAGGAGTTTTTCGCCCAATTTTACTGCAATCCATCGACCAGTATTTAACTCAACACAGCACAACACGGAAACTTATTTTTTAAGCAATTGTTTTTCACACTTAACAAAAATGTACGCAATCGACTAGATGGTAATATAACTTAGTGTTTTGTGCACTCTGGAAAAAAGTATTCTTAGACTTATAAAAAAAGTTTAAAAAAATAGCAACCGCATATATCATTTGAAATTTTTTGATTATAATATTAAATACTTGTATGTATTTGTATGTCTTTTTCATATATTTTATTTATATATATTTATTTTATATTTATATATATAATAGATGTTTAATTATTACCAAACTGAATAATTGATTAGTTGTAATTGTCTAAATTTCAAATCAATGATAATAAATTATGATATTCGGTTGAAAAATAAATACAGTGACAGCTCCGAATCAAGTTTGTGTGAATGTACAAAGAAGAACATATTTACTAAAAGTTTTCAGCAAGCTATTCAGTGTTTTATCGTAAATTTTAGATTTTTCGGTTCATGCAGACTTCACCTCCGGCTTGATGTGTCCATTATCCTGGTCGCGCTTTGACGCTCAACTGCCGCATAAAAGTGCCAACTGGATTCCGCACAATGGCTCAAAGGTCGTTTGCCCTTTGGCAGTGGATGGATGAGGATGTGGATGTGGATGCGGATGCGGATGGATGTGTGCTAATAGCGAGTGCAGCGGTCCACGAGGATGCAGTGGTCACCCGACTGGGAATAGCTTTTCCTCGACGGCCGGGAATTGAAAAATGGACGGCAACATCAAAGGACTCGTCATGGCGGCATTTTGCGGAAAAGGGGGCTCTGCCAATCCAAAGTCATCAGCAAATGCGAAATATGAGAGCGGGTAAGGCAAAAATTTTCTAAAATAAAACGCTCTCTGATTTTGAAACGTAAAATTAAAGTCTTCATCCAAAGCAAAGAAATTTTTCAAGTGGAAATAGCTAAAAGGTAGCAATATTACCAATCGATTGCAGAGCAAAAGACAAGTTAAAAGAAAATCAAGAAGGGAAGAATGGCACTTTAACTGTTTAACTTCTGCCAATATTGGGAAAAAATCATGATTAAAAAAAATTGTTGGTAATATACTGGGGGTATATACTTTATACAGTCGGAAATGTCTCCATTTCTGCATTGCTAACTTCTTACTGAAATTATAAAACCCTTTGCAAGGGTATACAAAAGTAAAATATAAATTCGACTTTTAATTTGCTCGTTATTATGAATTTTACTCATAAATTACATCGGACTACCAAGCAATTGAGCTGTTTTATAGACGTTTGAGCTAAATCAGATGCCCTTTTGGAGAATCAATCAATAGCCAGCCATAATCTTAATTATTTATGTCCTTATTTACGACGAACACCATGCACACCCAAAGTGCCAGATACAAACCCCAATAAACATCGAAGCGACAAGCCCGAAATGACTTTATAATCTTATTAAATTTTAATCTCCCAATCAGCTAAGGACGCAACCTTTGTCAGAAGCTGGAGTCAAGCCCCCATAATTATTCTGGGAAAAGTTACAACCGCAAAAAAGGGAACCCAAAAAAAATCAAATAAAAGGGATTCCGATGGCGGGTAAAACAACCTGTTCGATTTTGTGTTGCTTGTTTTTTTGGCCGTTCGTTTTTTTTGTTTTGTATGGGTAAAAGAGGTCGTCAAACTTTTCCAATCGCTGTTAACAAAACAGAAATCAAAATTGATTGCCAACTTTTTGATTAGTTCCCCATTTTTAGGCCTCCAATCGGATGTCGATTGTCGCTGAATTTTCCTGGCCAGGTGGAGCAGTCTAATTGAAAAGCCAACTGCTGTCCGAATGCGAAAACTCTAAAAGCTAAAAAAAAAACTAAAAAGCCCAACCCAAAATATTCCGAAAAGCAACGCTAAGCGCCAAAAAAGAAAATTGTTCCAGCTGCATTTGCATTTGTTGCAAAAGTTTTCTGGCCCCAAATTGCTGAGGAAAAGTTTTTCGAGGCTGGAAAATGCAGCGAGAGAAAACCCGACTTGTTTTGTGCACACTTAAAAAAAAGTTTACTTTCTTACTGGCTAAGTAAGTAAGTGAATTGTTTTTTGGTTATGAAGGTATTATTTTGGGACATAAACGAAAAATAAACGATAAATTATTAATTCATACTTCTATTGCGTACAGAGTAAGCCAAAAGCATAAATGAGAAATTTGGCTGTTAATATTTATAAATAAAAAATTAATGAACACATTATTTGCGTTTTCGTTTTAGTTGCCCAGAATATTTTTTCTTTGATATTAAAAAATCTATATTAAGCTACAAAGTACATTTTTATTTTTTTGTTTACAATAAAAATGTATTTGTTGAAATCAGACAATTGTATTATTATTTAGTCGGCACTTTAAAATTCACTCAAGTGGCAAACAATTTCACTGGAGCTTGATGCGAATTATTCCAAGCGAAATATACCAGAAATACTTGTACAAAAAAAAAAAAAAGGTTTAAAAATGTTTATTTATATTTTTCCGTGGGACAAGCGGTCTGTGGAAGTTCTCTTGGTCCGCCCACGCAATTGAGTTGCCAAAGTTGGTTGCATGATTCGCATGATTCGCATGATTCGTTGCAAGTGAAATCACAGCTTGAAGTGAAAAGCGCACACAGTGAAACATTCGCTGCAGTTTCAGTTTACTGGCCAAATGTTGATTAAAATATAATTGGATTCTAATTAATGCTAATTGATTTGTGCGACATGTGCCGGTGTCAGGATATCTGACCAAGTTACAAGGACCCCTTCCCGTGGCTTAAGTGTCCATGTCCTTGGATTATACTGTAGAGCGCCCATACACATACAAAGCCACACACACTCACACACACACCGCACCACTGGGCCAAAGGACAAACACATGCATGTATATGTACATCCTGTCAGATGGACAAACTTTCGACCACACACACGCATGCAAATTCGTGGGCTGGGCAACCAATTAAGCTCTGTCAAATTGTTTGGCATTTGAAATGCAGTCGGAAAACGGGTGGAGGCTGCCCCTGAATGGATGATTTTCCACCGGCCTCTCATATTTTTATGATAGCTTTCCACCTCACTGCACATTTTCGCTTTCTTTTCGTTAAGGCCCATGCTCAATTGGTCCAAAGAATGCCGTTTTAAAATTATTTCCTTTTTTTAAGTACCACATTTTATCTACCAAGAGAGACAATTAAACTCATTTTCATAAATAAAAAACTGATTCTCTTCATTTAAAAAGGCAAACAATTGCTGTGTTAAAAAAAGGTTTCAATTCTTTGAAACATTTTTTGGCTCATAGACAAACTTTTTAAACTTAAATTATCAAATTATCAGAGAAAAGAGATTTGAAAGGACATAATAGCATCAATATGTCATATGTGCATTAAATAATTTTGAATCTAAATTGGAATAACTTTTCAAAAATCTTTGACTAAAATAAGAATATGTAGCATTATATGTTAAGTTAAGTTTTCGTAGATTTTCTTGTCTAGTTAATCGCAATTTTCCTCCCATTTTATTCAGTGCTACACATTTTCAGCTACAAAACTTTGGGATTTTCAGTAATACTTCAATTAGACATAACCGACGCCATGATTTTCCCGTTCTCAGCTCCAAAAGCGGCTCCAAGCCAGTTGCCGGATGTTCATGGAACACGATGCGGATTCAGTTTCGTCAATTGCAGGCGGTAAACTGTTGTTATTCATTCTGTCCATAGTTCCGAGCTAAGTTCTTAAATTTCAGAAACGCTGAACTCCTGGCCCGGGGATTTGAGCCCCCGAAAGCGGTGCGCACGGGCACCTCCATCGTGGGCATTATCTATCAGGATGGCGTTATCCTGGGCGCCGACACACGCGCCACCGAAGGACCCATTGTCTCCGACAAGAACTGCTCCAAAATTCACCACCTGCAGGATCACATATAGTGAGTGGTTTTTTTATCTAGGCATGGTATTACTATTAAGTTATTTTTAGTCCTCTTTTTTTATACCCTTGCAGAGGGTATTATAATTTCAGTCAGAAGTTTGCAACGCAGTGAAGGAGACGTTTCCGACCCTATAAAGTATATATATTCTTGATCAGCATCACTAGTAGAGTCGATCTAGCCATGTCCGTCTGTCCGTCCGTCTGTCCGTCTGTCCGTCTGTCCGTCTGTCCGTCCGTCTGTCCGTCTGTCCGTCCGTTTATATGCAAACTAGTCTCTCAGTTTTAAAGCTATCTGCATGAAACTTTCCCAAAAGTTGTCTTTCTATTGCAGGTAGTATATAAGTCGGAACGAGCCGGATCGGACGACTATAGCATATAGCTCCCATAGGAACAATCGGAAAAATAATTGAAAAAAAATTATAACTTTGCTGTTTTTTAATTTTTTGTTTAGTTCTTCGACATATAGTAATGGTTAACTATTTCCGATTTACGTTTTAAATTTCATCAAAATCGGTCGACTATAGCATATAGCTCCCATAGGAACAATCGGAAAAATAAATGAAAAAAAATTATAAGTTTGCTGTTTTTTAATTTTTTGTTAAGTTCTTCGAGATATAGTAATGGTTAAATATTTCAGAATTATGATTAAAATTTCATCAAAATCGGACGACTATAGCATATAGCTCCCATAGGAACAATCGGAAAAATAAATGAAAAAAAATTATAACTTTTCTGTTTTTTAATTTTTTTTTTAGTTCTTCGACATATAGCAATGTTTAATTATTTCAGAATTATGTTTTAAATTTTATCAAAATCGGACGTCTATAGCATATAGCTCCCATAGAAATAATAAAAATATATAAAATAACTATCTAATAATTGAGCTGCAAATCATCATAGTTTCAATGTTTTTCAGCATATACTCAAGTAAATCATAATTTAAATGTTTTCAAAAGTATTTAATTCATGCAATAGCTGCAAGGGTATATGAACTTCGGCTTGCCGAAGTTTGCTTTCTTTCTTGTTTTTAGTTTAGATTTTGCTGTAAGACATTTTCGTTTAAAAAGTTTATGGAAAAATATAGTCAAGAATGTGCACACAAAAACCGCATTTTAAAAATAAGTTTTATTATCATCAAAGAAAATAAAAATAATTTTAAAATAAAACTTTTAGTGTTTACGGTCCCTGAAAATTTAAGTTACTCATACTTGGACTTCATCAATTTTTTTTTTATTTTCAATAAAATTGATTAAAAATTTAAAACTTAAATAAATACTTTCTTTGTGCTCATTCGTTTAATATATGGATTTTGATGTTTTTTTTTTTTAATTTTAAAACTTAGGGGCACAAATTGGGAAACTTTGGAAATTCCTAGCTACAGATTTCAAAATATCTAATCCCGTTGCAGTTGCTGTGGAGCTGGCACCGCTGCCGACACGGAGATGATGACCCTGATGACCTCCTCGGAGCTGGACCTGCATCAGTTGAACACGGGGCGGCAGGTGCCGGTGGTGTGCGCCAGCATGCTGTTGCGGAGGACCCTGTTCCGCTACCAGGGGCACATTGGAGCCGCCCTGGTAATGGGCGGAGTGGACAAGACGGGTCCTCAGATCTACTGCATCTATCCGTGCGGGTCGAACGACAAGATTCCGTATGCGGCCATGGGATCGGGCACCCTGGCCGCGATGTCCGTGCTGGAGCACAACTGGCGACCGGATTTGAATCGGGAACAGGGCAAGCAGCTGGTGCGAGAGGCCATCTCGGCGGGGGTGTTCAACGATTTGGGCTCCGGATCGAACATCGATCTGTGTGTGATCACCAGGAGGGGGGCGGAGTACCTGCGGACGGACACGATTGCCAGCGAGAAGGGCGAGAGGCTGGGCAAATATGGCATCAAGCCGAACACCACCCTGGTGACCTCCACGTCCGTGCTGAGTCTCGAGGTCACCGACGAGCGCACCTACGGAGTGGGTCTCTTTCCCTCGCAGTCCACGGTGGAGGTGGAGGTGGATCAACAGAGGGAACCTCAGCAAGCGGAGGAGGCGGACAACCTGTCCGCCGGATCGCAGAACAAAGCTCCCTAGAGTGTATACCTTTCACATTCATTTCAGTTGCAGCAAATTAACCGTTAACAAGCCACTTGACTCCACATAAATGTAAATGCATTTGCGAAACGCAGGGATTCCCCTTGAATTCTTTCATCCTGTTGTTGGTCCTGCGGGAATGATGCCAGGAGCATCAAGCATTTTTCCAAAGGGGATTAGAATGTGGACTGGGAATGCCTACTAGCACACTCGAGGAAATATTACTGTTTACGCATAGATATTGCTTGAAAAGAGGTGTTTTTTTTTGGAAAAAATCATATGTCAATAATCCACATTATTAAATCATGGCAAAAAAAAAATATATTGTCTTTTTAATATAGCATCCTTTTAATAATTTTAAAACGTACTAGCACTGGTAGAATTTAAGAATAGATACTGCTTAAAAACAGGAGCTTATATCCGACATTAATAAATCATAAATCGTATTCATAAATCGTATTTTTAATATAATATTTTATTAATCATTTTATAAAGAATTTTAGCACACATGTAAAACCTAGTTTCTTATTTTATGTATGTATGTATATTATTAATTGAAATAATACTTTCAGGCTTTCGAATGTAAAAGAATATGTGAACTAAAGAGATACCATTTTTGTATGCAAAATAATGCGAAAGTTAAGTTCCTTAATGGATCGTGGCATTTAATGTTAATATTAAAACTTATTAATTTAAATAGTGATCGAAAATTCTTGGTAGCGCACTAAAAATCACATATTTTTTGTTGCAAAATAGGGCAAAAGTGAAGAGCTGCAACAGTGTTTTTTCCAGTGTACCTGAACTCGAAATGGAGTTGGTTCTGCCGCAGAGACCAGCATTCTGCTCGAAAATTGTTTGAATCCCTGGCAGCTCCTAATAGTTGAACGGGGAGTGAGAGTCCTGCTGGCGGAGAAGAATGCAACGAAAGGATGCTGGAGGGCAGGTGTGTGCCTGCCTGTAATCGGGACCCAACTTCACCGGCCTCTGGCATCTGCCATCTGGCATCCCTTCAAGCGATAAACTGCGAGGATGTGTAAATAAGGCACCGGAATTCGAGGTGGAGATACAGAGATACTGAAACTGGGACTTGGGAACTCGGGACTTGGAACTGGAACTCGGTCGTCGGCGACCAGCATCATTATAAGATTAAATCGCAAGTCCACTCCACTCCGCACATGAGTATCCTTCGAAAGCGCAAAGGGTGACTTTGATTTTGTTTTGTCGTCTGCTAGCCACGGCGACCTTTGGCTCTTGCCAAGCATGCACAGGTGCTCCAGAACGCCCATCTGTTGTCTGTCGCTGAACCTTTGACCCCTCCCCCAAAATCCACCCACCACCGCCCAGGTCCACATGTGTGCAGATTTTAAATTAGATTTCTGTGTGCACTGCCAGCTTCCTTCTTCATACTTGCCTTAACTTTCGCCACGCCCCCTTTCTTTTGGTTTCTTTTGCTGGGAAGCCCGGTTATTGCGGATTCCATGTGGTCCCCTGATTCTGCCGGAGATTCCTGCTTACTGAGTGTTCGAGGATAATCTCGTTTAGTTGATGGAACTATTTTATCATGGAATTGGCTGAACCCAAATTGAGTTAGACGATGACCAAGGATACTTAACAGAATTATTTTCCGAGGGCTTATTTATTTTTCCGCAAACGTATTTTTCCGAAATATATTTATTGAACCGTGGAGGGTTCTTCTTCATTTTCTACAAATTTATACAAGTATGGGCAATTTAACTATTTGATAAAATAAGTGCTCTCTAAAAAAATAATCATTTGTAGATTAAATCAAAATTGTTTGATTGTTAGTTAATTTTTGCTTAGAGAATGTTTTTAAAAATATAATTCCATTTGAGGTTGATAAAATGTGTTTCTTTTGCATGCATCTATAAATTATTTTTAATAGAGGCTCATTTTATTATCTTAAAATTTATAGGATACACAATTGAATATTTTTATCATAAGATGTTCTCTTAAAAAAACACACAATAATTTAAAACGAAAATCAAAGATATTTAATTATTTTACTAATTTGTGCTTTGACATTTAATTAAGGTCTTCATTTACAATAGCTATCTATTTATTATTGTTACTTTAACGCTTTTCTTATGATTTCCTTCTATTGATTTGCCCATTTACCAGTTTAACCTCCCATTCTCCCCATTAATTTTCCCAGCCATAGGTTTTTCCGTCCATTGATCCATTTATCCATCCATCCATCCTGACCTGTGATCTCTGCTGGTTCAATGACCCCGACCGACGCAATCCTTTCCTGCTCCACCCATCCTTCATGGTCCTGCACCTGCGATGGGTGTTGGATTACATTTATTATTTATTTACGGCCACTTGGCCTCCAGATGGCCAGGAAGCAGTGCCACGGAGGACCAACAGGAGCATCTGGCCCCGACCTAGGCGCACTAATTGAATCACGATGGGAGGTGTGGTGCATGAGAGTCCCATGTCAGAGGGCCGTGTCTCTGTGGCTCCTGCTTCGCCAGCTCCGACAGTTCCTCTTCCTGCCGGAAAATGCGTCAAGTGCAATTTAATTTAAATCGTGCGTAGCCAAGGGCATCAGAAGCGGGAGCAGAATGGACATCGGTGTTAAGGGTCAGGAGTGGGTGCACTCAAAAAAAATTGTCAAAGAAACGAACCTATGGCTACATCAATTTTAAACTAAATTTCATCATACGATTAGTAATAAATGAATGCCACAAAAGTATCAAAATTAAACATATGTGGTTTAAAAATAAGTATTAGTTCATAACTAAATATTATTAGTCCTATACGTTTTATTTATATTTCTATACCGAAGAGTCTAAAACTCTATTTAGAGTCGAAAACTGTAATTAGACTACATTTCTATACCGAAGAGTCTAAAATTGTAGTCGAATTACATTTTTAGACTCTTCGGTATAGAATTGTAGTCTAGGTTTAGAAATTAAACTACAAATTATAGTTATGTTATTTAATATTGAATTAATACTTATACTTATTAAAACTAAATTTGCAGTTTTTATTCTGGGTGTAAGGGTGTGGCGCCCAGATCCCTGTGCTCGGGGCCACTCGAGGCAGTCATTTCATATCCTGTTGTTTATGGCCACACACACACACACACATCCTTAAGGTCGGATCATGCAACACAGGAGCAGCAGGAGCAGAGAGAGCAGAAGGAGCGACAGGACCTGGCTGATGGGCCACGTGGGAGTCAAAGGTCAGTGTGCAAAGTGCCTGCGAATCGGAGGCCCAAACGCAGACGAATATGCCAACGGATGCGGACACGGATATTGACAGCCGGGCAATAAAAGCGACAACGACAACGACAACGACAACGACGGCGACGGCGACAACAGCGACACAAGTACACCAGCAACATCAACAGCAGCAGCAAAAACAATATAAACAGGAGCAACAATCAACGCAAAGGGATGCGGGAACATTTCTTATTTATACAACACCCATGCAGAATGCTCATCTGCCATATGCACGGGTATATATGGTAAAAATATCGAATATAAAAAGCTCTTTGTGAGTTCACAATCCGGTGACAAACGCAGCTTGAACATGCCACATAAAAAACTCTTAAATACATTGTTGAACTAGAGCATATTTACTCTACAAGCAAAAAATAAAAAAAATAAAATGATATTAAATTTTTGGTTTAAAAATATATACTTTTAAGTTTTCCTGCTAAGAAACTACATTTTACTTCTCAATTTTGGACTGACTATTTCAATAATTTATGAGTTTTAGCTAAGATCTTTAATTTCGTGTAGTTTTTAATATTATTCATTTTGAATTTGATAAAAATGTTTTGCTTCTGACCAAATCTTTATTTTTTCTAAACAATTTTTGTTGTTTCTTTGTTCAAGTGGTACTGCATGGTCACAAAAAGTTTTCAAACTCGATGACGACTTTAAAATAATAACAAATACAAACAAAGAAAACAAATTATATTAAATTGTTGTTTTAAAATATAAACTTTTAAGTTTTCCTACTAGGAAAATACCTTTTACTTGTCGTTCTTCGTATAAATAAACTCAAATGAAATTGAATTTTATAAAATGTGTATCTTTTGCAAACGTCTTTAATATTCCCGAACAATTTATGATTTTTCTTTGCTCAAGTGTTATTGCTCGAGCCCTAAAAGTTGTTGAATTCGATGGCGAGCCGCCAGTGTGCTCCAGTTTTGAGCTGATGTCATCCAGAATGCCATTACAAACCCCGTGCCTTTGATCTGGTGCCGCAATCAGGCTGCTGATTCTTTGCCAGAGAAACTTCTTCGTGTCCCTTAGTTCGCCTCTTCTATTTTCTTTTCTAATGATTTTCTTTATTTTTTTTTTCTGCTTTTTGACCAGAAAGGAGAAACTTGTGCTGCCGCACTTTTGTTACTTGTTACTGGGTTCTTGGTTCTTGGTTCTTGGCCGGTTTGCCTTTGGCCGGCAGCAAAGTTTGCACGCGGCCATTTAGCATCGCAGCTGGGGGAGTGTGGAATGCATGCCACGTCAGATGGCCACGGCTCAGAGAGGACGTGCTTCACAGCTTAAGCAGGCTGCCCCTTTCCCCTTTGGGTGGGCGTTCATCGTGCCCAGACGGGGTGGCAGGGTGGGTGTGGCAGCCGAAGCGGCAGCATAATCATATAGCTTACAACTGCAAAAGCTGCAAGCAGAAGCGGCTTCATTATCGACAGCTGCAGCAGCTGCAGTGTCTAATTAGCGCGTCCAACGCGTCGTATGCGCAATGAATAATTGTCGGTTACCTAGCCGCTGGGCCACCCAACCACCCATTACCACCCACCCACATCACTGCGGTTGCAACTGGTCGGCATTCGGCAAAATAAGCCCAGGGGTGTGGAGTCCAAAGAGCGTACGCACATACAGATACAGAAACAGATACAGTTACAGATACAGATAGAGATTTTGGCCATGCACGTGCCCCATTCGGATTCAACATGGATCGAAATCGAACGATTCCAAATTCCAACTGACCAGTCAGTCACGCGCCAAGGACCGACACTTATTACATAATATCCAAGAGCATCGCACCAGCAAATTGTCCAAAGCCGGAGATGAAACCGAAACCGAAACCTTTTCTAGTCGCGCTCCCAAAGCATTTGTCCTTTTCTGGATTATTTTCGTTGGTCGAAAAAAAATTTAAAACCGGTGTCTATTGTACATGTTTTTCAAATTTAATCACTGTTATATAGTAAACGCAAAAGTAAAGGTCAAAAGATGGAATGTCATATATCGGCGAATTCGTCATTAAATTGCCAATCAAATGGCGTTCTCAGTTAAAAATTTTTCAGATTTTGAAATTTTAGCAAAAAATGATTATCAAAAATGCAAAAATTGGTCATAACGTTAATTTTTCAAAAAGTCTATTTTGAAAAATCGATTTTTCTTATTAAAACCAAATAAATGACTCTAAACCGATTGTAGATGGTAGTATAGGTTGCCAGCTGTCCAAAACAGTCAATCTTATTGCTCTACCTCTTATTTTGGCCAAGTTACAACAAAAGGACGCTTAAGGTATTTTTTATTTGTCAAATCTCCAAAACCCAAAAAAAGCTCTTAAAATATCGGTTTTTGTATCAAAACCTTGGGAAAAAATGGTCACCAGGTGGAATGTCATACATCGGCGAATTCGTCATTAAATTGCCAATCAAATGGCGTTCTCAGTTAAAAATGTTTCAGATTTTCAATTTTTCGCAAAAAATGATGATGTACCCCCTTATCAAAAATGCAAAAATTGGTCATAACGTTAATTTTTCAAAAAGTCTATTTTGAAAAATCGTTTTCTTTTATTTAAACCAATTTAATTGCTCCAAACCGATTGTAGATGGTTAGTATAGGTCCCCAGCTGTACAAAACAGTCACTCCTATGACTATGCGTCTTATTTTGGCCAAGTTACAACATAAGGACTCTTAAGGAATTTTGTTATTTTACAAATTTCCGAAACCCCAAAAATAACACCTAAAAATGCGTTTTATATCAAAACCCCGGAAAACAATGGTCTTAAGTTGGAATGTCAAACCTCGTTAAAATTCGTTATAAATTTCCATTCGATTTTCGTTTCCAGCTAAATATGAGAAAATTGGCCAAACATTTAATTTTTCTATATCAACCGTGGGGATTTTACAATAAATAGGTTTGCATATCCAGAAGCCTAATTATTAAGTGCATGCCATTAACTCAATACTTTAACAAATATATAACAAAGCAAAACCAACTATGCAGCTTAATTTGGGCAGGTACTTTAGGATTCATTAGGGATTATTAATTAGAGATTTATTCACCGTAATCCACATCTGAGATCTGGGCTCGGCACCTGGAATGTGGCGTCCTCGGAGCTCGGGATTTGTCATGGCAACAGTCCACATGCTCACACACCCAATTCCACCGTAAGCAGCGCACAAGTGGCGCATAACAGCAATTGAATTTTCAGTTAACATCACTAATTAGTCTCAAGACACTTATGACTCTGGCAATATGCGGATAATTACACTTAAAGAAACTTTATTTCGTGTTTCAGAAATGTAAACATTTAGGAGCATCTTAGTTAAGTGTAACAATACCTTTTAAGAAATTGTTAAGCTACTTATAAGCTTTACATACAATACAAAATTGCTCTTCCTAGTTAATTAATTTGTTGGAAACAAAAAACAATTAATTAGAATGATAAGTATTATAATTTTAACTTTTAAACTTGCCGCAAATTTTTTTTGTTTCTCGTAAGTAAAATGGATGCTTAATACATTATTTTAATAAAACAAAACTCTCTACATGTTTGTTGTAGCTTTATTATTTTTACAGTTTCTTTAAAGCTTGTTAGCTAGTTTATTTATATTAACAATTTAATTTGTAGTTTTTAGAAAATATAATATACTATATATAATATTTGTATTTAAAATATAGCTTTAACTCACGATTAACAAGTAGACAATTTTAAAATGCTCATCTACGAGTTATATGTACATTTAAATTTCATAAATGCTGTGCGCAGTGATATAAGTTAACTTATAAATAATACATTTATATAGTATAAATATAATTTTGGTTTAGAAATATATACTTTTTTTTCCAAATTACGCCCATTGTAATAATCTTTTACAGGCACATCGTTTGTCATTTTTTTGTACAGAGTTGGTAGGGTTGATATACCTCCGATAAGGAATTGATATGGTTTATGGTGGCTTGGTGATAAGGTTCCCCCAGCAACAAGTTCCTAGAGGTGCAGCACGAAGGTCTGGACACTTTCGTGTGGCGGCGGTGGACGGATGACCTGCTGTCCACTGGCGTCCAGGTGATCCACATACCGCAGGGTGTTGACGAGCTGGTAGCCCAGGCGCTGCACCAACCGGGCGGAGTAGACACTGGTGCAGTCGACGGAGACGAGCAGGTGGCCCAAATCCCGGGCGCGCTGGGCAACGGCCTCCATGAGACGGGCACCGAGATTGCGACCCCTCATCTGGGGATCTACACCCAGGGCATGGACATGCACGCAGCTGGGCACATTGAAGCGCCGGCACACATCGGTGGCACTCTCCACGGCGGAGAGAAGGTGGAGGATGCGTCCCCACTTGCTGCCGGCATGCTTCCTGGCCTCCTCGGCCACATGCTCCGGTTCATGGGCGTCCTTGGGTCCGGCCACCACGGCAGCCACTATCCGGCCGCCCTGCAGCGCCATGAAGCAGGTGCCAAAGGGCACGTTGGACAGCAGGAACTCCTTGTCCGCCGGCTCCGGTTCCGGTGGACTGGTGCCCGCCGTAAGTGGCTCCTCGCGGTAGTAGTGGACCAGCAGGAAGGCCATTAGCTCCTCCGTTTCCCCTTCGCCCACCTGTCGCACCTCTATGTCACAAGGTTTCTGTTCCTGTTCCTGTTCCCAGTTTTTCATTTTACAAGTTGTTTATGGTTCCGCGATGCCAAACACGTGGAGACTTCACACGCAACTGAAACCGATGATCAGCTGGCCAAGATAGGGGGGCTTTTTCAATCAGATGGTGTATGGATGGCATGTTGGATCCCAAGCTCTGGCAGCTGGATCGCTTTATTGTTGAGGTAGGTCGGAATTGTGTGGATGGTAAAGCACACTGTGGAACGGCAGCACTAGCTGAGCCATTTTCCAATGGCTATCTATTGTTTTACTAGTTGGGTAAATTAAGGTTAGGGGTTTGAAGTCTAATCAAGTCGTATCTTACATTTTTAAATGTTATTTATTAACTGATTTTTTAGTTTATTTAGTTTATTTAATCATCAAATAAAACTAGGCAGTATTTAATTCTTTTTGTAACATTTAATTCATAAGTAAATTTCATAAGTAATAAACTAATTGTTTAGATGGTAAGTTAAAATAAACAAATCAAATAATTGTGTTACTTTTTGAAAACGTTTAGACAACCTAGTCATTAGTTTCATATATTTGATCCGCAATATTTCTTGGTGCCCACACATAATGGGCGCATTGTGTAAGGCATTAGCGGGTCCATTGTGTTGATGAGGTCCGGAGACTGCGATGTTTTGCATTGATTAACCAATCAACCCGGGGTGCCGCACATAACAGAACAGAGCAGAACAGCCGATGTCGCATGGGGATGGGTCTCCGACTCCGACTTTGACCACCCACCTACCCTAACCAACCTATCCAAGGACTACCCCACTCTAATGCCGTCGAGTAGGTCGCATTTCCATTCGGACTACGTGTGGCATTAAGTGGCGTCCAGTAGCGCTAATGGAGAGCATTGGAGCCATTAGGAAAGGTATTAGGGCGGCTTAAGATTGGATACTTGGATCCTTGGATCCGAATGCGACACAACATCTATGGCGGCACCACAACAGCGGACTCCTGGCTGGGCAAATATATGTGTATATTCCGTGGTAGTGACACCACGAACATGGAATGCCCTGCCCCAATTTGCATGGGTGTTTCGATTGCCCAACTATGGATATCCCTACTGGGAAAGGGTAGTAACCGGACAAGTGTAATCCTTAAACTACGGAAACTACACAAACGACATCGACAGGGACATCACATGGAGCTGCAAGTGGAAATGGAAGTGGATGTGGAAGTGGAAGTGGAAGTAGAAGTGGGGCGGATATGGGGCTTGGCCAGGGATTATGCCACTGAAACTTATGGAAGTGAAATCGAGCGCGTGAAGTTCAAGTGGCAGCCATTGTCCACCTCGGGAAACACACACAATTCTAATTGGAGTGCTGGGCGGGCGGTGAACAGTAGGTGATGGGTGGTGGGTGATAGAACGGCGTGGGTGGCAAGGTCAGACACAGACGGAGAACTAACCGAAAATGTCCAAGCAAATCAACTAAAAATAAAGAATTGCTGCACAATGAAAGCATTAAGAGTCCTTGTCCTGCCCCCCATCGCCATTTTTAGTTGGCGACATGGGCTTGCGGGGGGGGTCGTACACATAGAGAAACTCGGTAGTGATTATTAAAATTAAAAAAAAAATTATTTATAAATACAATACTGTTAAAATCGAAACATATTTAAAGATTATTTTGTTCATTACTCGGTTCATTTCAATCTTACCGGGTTTTTATGTTTTTAGATAGATTTGTCTGAAAATATGAGATATATGAGATAATATTTTTATTTTTGGAGTTGGGAGTACATTCAGAAAGTTATTGTATTTCAATATTTTAATTGTTTAGTGCATGTAGTTGGTTTTGGCCTAAAACTATTTTTTTCTTTTTTATTTAAAAATTTATACATTTTGGAAATTGCTTAATTTAATTTGTTCTGCATTTGAAGGTTTCAAATATGTTTGTGAACAATTATTATTATTTATAATAATGATAATAACAATAATAATAATAATTTGACAAAAGATAGACAGTACTTTTATACAGTTTTGATGGTTAGGTGTAAATTTTCGGCTTTGGTTTTAAAACCATAACGACTTAAGAATCTTCCTGAATTTTAATTGCCTTTCTTTGGAACGCCGCAGGATTTTTGCAGGTGCAGCAGTTGGTTTTGGGCCTGGTGCGAGTTTTGGGCAAGTGTCCTTGAGCATTTTGTGCCAAATGCACAGGCAAAAGAGGGGTTGGAGGCATGGGGGCATGGGGGCATGGTCGTGGGTGGCAAAAAAAAGGGGGATTAGGGGGAGGGGGCGGCATACTAGAAGCAAAGCTTAGCACACTTCATGCTCCAAGCGAGCCACAGTCACGTACATTTTATAAACTTCATTCGCTTCGCCCCAACTCGTGTTCGCTCGGCAGGGAGCCCAATTCGCCGCAGAGCTTTCGCCCTCGCCATTCGTCTTTAGGCATTCGCTATTCGCCGTGGCAGGACATTAAAAAGGAACTGTTTCGCCGTCGAGCAGCCAGAACAATTCGTGCCGCGCGCGCGTTCGGTTCGTTGTGATTTTGGGGCTCCTGAAAAGGCTCTCCCTCTGTCTGTTTTTCTCTCTCTGTATTTCATATCCTGCGAGCGTAGGTGTCTGCGTGTGTGTGTGTGTCTGTGTGTCTGTGTGTGTGTGTTAGTGAAAGTAAACAAGTCGCCGCGTAGCCGGCAAAATGTTTTATACCTTGTTATTGTCGCGTGGACAGCCCAAAAATATTTTTTAAGTGGGGTAGAGGGGGGGGGCAGAAAGAAAAGGAGGAAGGCTGACAGGGGGAGAGGGGGGTGTGTGTGTGTGTGTTCAAAGGACCTCAACAATAAAATCCTTTCGTGCCGACGCGTTAATGAACAACCGTCAAGATAATTGTTCCTTTTTTTTATAGTGAGCGCCAAAAATTGAGAACATCCACAAAAGTATAAAAAGACCAAGACAAAAATTAATTAAAAAATATTAAGAAATGCTGCGACCCCGCTGCCTGCTGCCCTTTTTGGGACTTTGCCTGCTAATCGGCCTCGGAATGCGATGCGATGCTAGAGCGGTAAGTAAATGATATTACTCATCCCAGCTACCCAAAACTCCCGAACTTATATTATATTATTATTATATGACCCCCCAATATCAACACCAAACCAAAGAAATTACTTAATTATTTGTATTATTAAAACTCTCCTTTAATTTCAATGTTTAATTTTATTGCTTGAGTGAGACACTTTTAATCGCAACATAATTACAATTTTCTAAATTGACTTGTATTTATTCTGTTAATTGCATTTCGTCTCCAACATGTCCTTTGTAATTTTCTACAATTTACTTCAGGCTCATTAAAACAACAATTTCTATAATTTCTTGGCAAATACATATAAGAATAAATGTCTTGGGGCCATGCCATTTAAATCTAATGTAACTTTACAATGCAAAAACAACAATTAGCCACACAAGTACTTTTAAAAATGCCCGCAGCCTTCCAACAACTTAATGTTTATTTAATTATTCCACAACTTTTGTAAGTGATACCTGGCACCCCTGGAAAGAATAAATGGTAATAAATTGCTAAATAATTACGGGCCAATCGATGGCATAAATGTCAGAAGCTATTTCTAATGTCTCTTTTGAAAATTCTCATCCAGATCTCAAACTGCTAAATTCATAAGACGAAACCCCAGCATTTTACCGCTCCCATTGGGGTCAGCTCAGAAATTTCCAGACCAAATTGCGGTTAGTTGGAAATCGAAAATCATTTGAACAAAACGAAATCCCCCGGAAAAGTCTCGACGTAGGAAAGCCGAAAAGGGGTTGGGGGAGGCTAAAATAATTTAGGGTCTCTGTTTTAAGGAGAAGGGAATTTCGGAGGAAAATATAGTAGAGAGTTGTTTGACCATCGCTTGGCCCTAAATTTATATGCGCAAAAGTTACGATTCTGCTGCTCGAGAGTAAATCAAAAATGTGAAACTCTTTGGTTAGCCAGCAAAAACTTTTCTTTTATTTCTGTGTGTTGCTGTTGTCGTTGATGGTGCTGCTGTTGTTGCTGCTGTTGTTGCTGCTGGTACACTTGATGTTGCTGTTGTCGCCGTCTCCTCAGCAGT
This sequence comes from Drosophila elegans, assembly GCF_018152505.1. NCBI lineage: Eukaryota > Metazoa > Arthropoda > Insecta > Diptera > Drosophilidae > Drosophila > Drosophila elegans. Next base: position 6,093,402 of record NW_024545513.1, read on the forward strand.
TGATTTTGGCAGCGTTCTTGTTTTGGTCTTGTGCTCAGTTTATCCATTCGACCCCATCTTTTTCCCCTTTTTCCTCCATCACAGTTTGTACACAGAAATAAATTTTGGGTATTTGGTAGTTGAAATAAAAGTATGATCTATAAATGTGCTATATTATTTTAAGATTTTGAAACATTTAAATAGGACTTCTTAAAATTATAAGCGTGCTATGATATTTTAGTTCAATTGTAGCTCAAAGTTGTATTTTATCAAAGACTATTAAATACGCCTAAGTACTTAGCCCCACAATTTAAAAAATTAATTTAAGCCAAGAGCATAAAAATCCATTTTTGCTTTTCAATTAATTACCCAGAGATTCATTTGGCTAATTTGTAATAATCAGCCTATATCTTGGAGTAAAAATCTGTAATTGATTTTTTTTTTTTTGCTGTGTAATTTTCTTTTTTCTTTTCGAGCAAGTTGTCCTGTTTCGAACTGTCCACCAGCCCGTAAGCGCTGCGAAATGAATAATTTCAGGGAATTTACTACACAATTTTATTCATATAAATCACAAATTAAATAAGTTTTTACGAGGTTGTTCAGTGGTTGCAGCCCACTACAGAACTTGTTTGTGTTCTCATTCTCGACGTTTGTTTGTTTGTTTGTTTGTTGGGTCTGGTTTGGGTTTGGGTTTGGGTTGGTCTGGGTTGGTCTGGGCTATTTGGCCCCTTCCACTTGGCCAGCAAAGACGGATGGTGATGGAGGGGTTGGGGTTGAAGCTTGGGGTCTGGGCCATGGCTGGCAGCCCCACGCTCGCTCGCTCGCTCACTCGCTTTCATGCCATTTGCCCTTTTTTATGGCTGTGTAATTTTTTGTTGGCCTTTTATTTATGCTTATTATCGTGATTGCTATTGCTAGGTCGGAAAAACACCAACTGAAATACCCAGAGCAAAAGCAAAAGCAACCACAGCTACAACGGCGCCAAGCTCTATAAGAAAGAAAGTTTAGCCTCAAATTCCCTTGCAGTGCGACAAGTCCTACGGTTTCCATATAAGAGAGTAATCTGATTTATAAGCAACTTTGGAGGAACTAGCATTGATAGTACTCGAATTAAGCGAAAGTTTTCAATAACCATGAATGGGTTTAGAATAAGTACTCATGGTAAATATTTGAATATTAGGGTGGTCAATTACTCATTAGCCTACTCTACCTTGATGAAAATACATTTTTTGGTTTACGGTCAACAGTACGTATGAGTGATAAACTTTAAAGTCAATGCGCGGACCCTGAAACCAATTTTTAAAACAATTTTTTTTTGGGTACACCTTAAGAAAGGAAGCCCTTAAAATATCTATTCAAATCTGGTCCACCCAAATGAACATATGCAAAACATGAAAAATACATAATTCTAGTAATTAAACATTACTCAAAAAATGTATTTGTCAAAGCCACTAGAGCGCATTAAAAAAAAAAAGCTCTTGCACACTATATTATAAGGTCATTTATATGCAACAAAAGATACTTGGCTCAATTTAGTTTTTTATGGGGGCCAGCCACAGTAATTGGTTGGGGAAAAAACAGGTGAACAAAGCGAGAACAAGTGAAATGGCAGTGGCAATGACAACACTTGAATTTACATTTCACATTCATTGCGAAGAACTAATTATGATGGCAGATGAACACATTCTGGGATTATCCCCGCTTACTGCGTTAAGCTGCTCAAAGGGAAAGCGGAATTTTAACGAGTTTGCCATGAGACTAATTTATAGTATGAGATGTGGAAATAAAAAAAAATAATTAGTCGAAATGGGGTCATTGGGGGGATGATTTGATTGGGCAAACAATACACTTTATACATCATATTAAATGGTAGCAATCTTATACGCAAATTTTGGGCTGTGCCAAATCCAGTTTGGCAGCCTGGATTTGCGATATATCCGAATATTTTCTCAATCATTTATCACTTCTAGAGTAACAGACAAGAATTACTCTTGCTTTGGTTTCCCCATCTTGTTGGCCCTTTTCGGTGAGCACGTCCTGGCAACGAGGAAATTCAGGGGGGTGGGTTTTAGGTGGGAAAGTGGGAAAATCCCTTGGCCTGGGCCTTAATTTACATACGAAGGCTTGAGGAAGCTTCATGCAGATGCATTAATAATGTAACATTAGCCGGGCGGAGGAAAAAGCTCAGGGCAGGAAGACAAACAATGCGGAACGCCTTAAACGTTTGCCTGGATGACACGAGATGATCCCAAATTCGGTCTCAGAACACTGAGAAAATAACTTTTAATATGAAGGAACAATTTTAAAGAAATATTATATATCCGACGTTAGTGGCTTGTTAGTGCGTTAACTTGAGTAGTGTCAATCAATTTTTAAAAAGAGACTTGAACTAATGAAGGGTTCTATTGTAAATAGTAAAGTAGTAGTTGTTAAAAAAAATTCTTACACGGCTCTTCAAAATCGCAACAGATTGGGGTAAAGTTTGAAACGAAACTAGTGCTATTTGGTTAGTTTTTTTCCAGTGCAGCCTTATCCTTTTGACAAAGTTCTAGGCCGATTCCATTCCGTTTCATTCCGCTCTTATTCATGGCATTCACGTGCGCCTGACACGAGATTCACGAAACGTGAAAGCAATTTACGATGTGGCCGCCGCAACAATGAGCAATTAATCATGCCACGGCCACAAAGTAAAGCCTGGAGTTGCCCCCGCCCCGGTTTCACTTTCTCCGCCACCCAGAGTACCAGCCACCCAGAGCACCACCCACTCAAGGACGCGACTGGCGAGCGGCGAAGGCCGCCAGCAGACACAGAAGGCAGCGCCAAAGCGAGACGAGAAGCAAAAAAGAATTGGGAAATACAAAAAACTCACGACCTTGTGCTGCATTTACCTACCACCCACCGACAATCCGGCCTTGCTGGCGCCCAACTATTTCGCACATCAAATCATAATTTATGGATGGCAATCAAAATGAGCCTGGCTCCCTTTTCTTTTCTTCTTGTATTTTTTGTATTTTTTGTATTTTTACTTTTCGGTTATTTGCGATGATGGTTTTTGGTTTGGTGCGAAAAAGTTGCGCAGTCGCCCACATAATTATCGGTTTGATTTATGGCAGCATTTTTGCAGCCAATTACTTCGCACCCGCTGAAAAAAAATGGGAGGGAGTGGGTAGTAGCAAAGGAAATGGGAAAGCGGAAAATGCGAGAGCGGAAACGGAAGCGGATATCACATTGGAATGCGGTAAAAATGAACTGCTGAGTGACCGCAAAACGGTTCCAACCTTGGCCACTTTCCCCACACAAATCATTGGTATTATTCCCTTAAAAAAACCTAGCCTTCAAGTCAATCAAAAAATACGGAGAAAGTCATTATTTAATGAGTTGCGCATGGCTCTATACTCTATATGAAAACTGGAATAATAATTTAAATATTGAATAAAAATATTATTTAAAGTGTTAAAATATTGTTTAAAGTTAAGCAGAATTTCACACTTTCAAATAAGATATTTCATCCCCAAGCAATTGTTTTCAAACACCCATGGTTTTGTTCAAAGTTGGGCTTCCCTTGGATACACTAAGCGTCGTAGACAATCCAGCAGCACATTAACAAAGTTGGCGCCCAACGAACCAACTGGCAAACGGACAAACGAACAAACGAACCAACGGACAAACGAACAAATGCACAAATGGACAAAGGGACAAACAGAGTGACAGATAGACAGTCGGATAAACAGATGGACCATCAAATAGCTGACATATACGTATATATATTCCCCGGGCAAGGACAATGGGGACAATGGGCAACCAGGTCAACTGGGACACAAAAGGTAAAGAAGCGAAGGCAGCTGGCAGCCCAAAAAACTCCACTGAAGCTGATGGCTTAAGTGGGAAATTCTGGTTAAACTTGATTGCCATGGAAATCCCAGGGTGAGTGAGAACATGAGTGAGCACTCTGGCCTCGTTGAATTTTAATATTCAACGAATATGTATGGCGGAGGGGGGGAAAACACAAAATGTCCCACGATGACGTGTTAATTTTGCTTAATTTATAAAATTATCAGCGTTCTGGGACAGAGTTTTCAACACACACGATAACTCAATGTGCGAGTGCCGGGGAATGTATGCGCTTTTCCTCTGGTTCTTTGGCAAGGGCAACTTTAGAATAATTGCTTTATCTTCGCCTCACCACGACTATTGAAAAGTTGAAAAGTGTTTGCATTCAGCTTCATCAGCTGATTGCCGGCAGCTTCAAAGCCAAGGCAAACTTTTCGACGGAATGCAAAATGGGAAAATGCGTCAGATAGTTGAGATATGTTGACACATCGTTTAGGCCAATCTGCGAGTTGTGTTGCGAATCTCATTTTTTAAAATACTTGTATATAATAACATATATATTCATGCGGATGCAGAGGAGACAAAGCTACACACTTAACGAGGCAATAGGAGTTACCTTTCTGCAAATTTATCAGATAATTTTTTTGACGCAGAAAACAACATTCTAAGCACATAGAAACTTGTTTTAAATTGTGGGATCTTATCTTCCAAAGTTTAAAAATTAAAAAACTAAAAACCATGTTCTTAATGCAATTTTGAGTTATGTTAAACCATAAACATTAAAACATCAAATGTACGACCTCTAAATAACTGAAAAAAGGCACATAACATATGTCAATTGCATTTCCAATTGAACGTCAATCGACTTTATATAAATTAAGTATTTCTTGGCCGCTGGCTTTTTGTTGGTCCCTTGGCCACCGAGTGATTAACCCGATTAGAAATACAGACCATCGGGCATCAAAGTTCGTAATTTAGAGCTCGGAGTTTGAAATTCAGCATTCGCAATGCGGAATGCACTGGCATCGGTGTGGAGCGGCAATGTTTGTGCTGCTCTGTGGTCAGTAGTGCAATCCTCGAATGTTGACAAACGTAATTAAGAAATTGTTAGGCCAGGCAAAGGTGGGCGGGGGGAGAGGGGGATTTGTGGAGGTTACGCAAATGTTTGCCTGCCGCAATGGACGCCCCATAGATATTAGATGCTTGCTCTTCTCGACCGTGTGACTGTGTGTGTCGATGTGTTTGGCCAGGACACAGGTTAACGAGGATAAACAATATACATATTTGCACTGCGGTATCCAACGATATGAGCGTGAAATTCGTGAGATTGTTACGAACATAGATTGTATCTGGGAATTGGTAGACAAAAAGATACTGAGAATTTTGTTGCATAGATTTCCGATTTAGTCTTATTTTAGAAAATTAGATAGGCACTACTTTACAAATAAAAACTTTAAACTTAATACAGATTAAAATGTTAAATGTAAAATACATAAACATTTGGAGGTACACAGTAACTTGAGATTCTAAAAAATATATTACTTGATTTTTCTATTTTTTTGCTTAAAGAATTTTGAAGTTCCATTTTATTGCCTTTTAAAATATATAAGATTAATAATGAATTAATACCATTTTATTACTAATATAGCTATTTGTAGTACAACGATTTCAAATAAAGTGTGAAAGTTAATAAAGCTCCTCAGGAATCTGGACATTAATTCTACCTTTCATTGCTGAGAAATACCTGTAGCTTAGTTACACCACTTTTGCCGTAACTTTAAGCTAAGTTTTTGGCATTCTTTCGAGGGATTCCCTGCTTTTTTCTTGCGGGCGAATGTTATTGAGTTGAAAATGTGCAAATAATGAAGCAATTGGCACGTGGATCTCTAGCAGCTCCCCGCGTTTTTTTTTCTAAGCCCCTTCACTTTTGCACAAACCCTTCATAGTTCATAGCCACCCCCTCCATTTATTCGTTGCACGGTCCATTGTCTTTTGTTCGGCATTCGCGTGGTAATCAACTCGATTGCCACCACGCCCCCTTTTCCCGCCCTCCCCTTTCCCCAAACGCCCTTTGACCCCGTTTAGTGGGTGTGGGTGTGTGTGTGGGGAAGGGGGGTTGGGGGGTTTTGTCCTTCGCTGGATGCGGGCAAAGTGCAGTCTTCATCCTCGCTGACGAGGGGACAAAAGCCCCCCCGCTTTTGCCCCTTTTTCACTCTGACTGGCTTATGCCCCTTTTGTTTGGGCCACTGCACGCCTCGTTATGCACAAACAAAGCGTTTTCGCTTCCATTTAGCAGCAAATTAGAAGCTGGCGCTTTGAGGTCCTGCCACGTCTGGTTGAAAAAAAAAAAATAACCGAGTACAAAAACGTGGGCAAAGCGGCTGAGACAGGTGGGCTTTTGTGACACGTACATTTGCAAAAAGCCTTGCAAAAACCGAGCAGAGCTGAAAAACTGCCAACAAGATTACATTACGAATTAATTAACAGTAAATAAAAGTGCTGTGTGAGCGAGTGTGTGTTTTTAATCACCAAAACGCAGACAGAAGGCCCCCAAAGGGCAGCAGGATATATGTATATGCATACATTTACATCAAGAGCAGGATTAATTTGAGGAAATTTGGTCTTGGCCAAAAGTTTGACCCAAGCATATATTAATGTGTCGGACATTATGATAGTGACACTGGAAAAAGTCAGGAAAAATAGGAACAGCAAATTGATTATGAAAAATTATCTAAATACAGAGATATACAAAAATTATCTTTCTATATTTTAACAGTCATTAATAATCGTAATTTTCAATTTTAAAAGCAAAAAATTTTTCTGCTATTTACATTTTTGTAGTTAAAAGTAAATTAACCTAAAACTATTAATAATTTAAGAAAGCTATTAATTAAAAAAAAATGAACAGCAAATTGATCGAGAAAAAGTATTATAAAATTCTAAAAACAAAAAAAGCCTTACCTTAGTTCACAGTAAAATAAACTCAAGCTTTCAAAAATGTAAGAAAACTAAATGATGATATGAAATAATAATAAATGAATCTTTAAATTTTCAAGACCTTTATTTTTATAAGTATCGCAAAGCCTTGAACGCAATCTATGGGAACATTTTCGGCCTTATCCCCGATGTTCGCATCAACATAATCGCAATTGACAAGGACGATAATGAGGACGATAATGATGATGAGTCTGCAGTTGTTTGTGTATAATGGGCAGGAGATAGAATGCCACCCCCTTTCATCGGCCCATCTGGGGTCCTTGTTGTTGAAACATTATCGTTCACTTGGGCATCATTGATAACAAATGCTGGCCCATTAATCGGGGCACTTTAACATTTTGCTGGCGAGCTGCCTGATTAAGCCCAACAACACATGGGCCGCACACCACATGGGCATCTAATGTGTGTTAAACTTTTTTATGCCTTCAGGCCTTGTTTAATAATTGAACAATAAAGAACGAACGGCATTAAGTAATTTGTGTCGGTTAAGTCATAAAACTCACACACCCACATCCGCACACTCACACTCACGCACACACACATATTACCATGCATATATGTAAAATAAAGCCGATACACACTCATACACGCATAAATTGTTAATTCAGTGCTCAAGTTAAATGAGTCGTTGGCATGAAAATTTCAAGTTTATTGCAGCCGAGCTGGTGTGCCCAATAAATTTTGGTTTGCGTGCCTGAGCATTGAAATCGGGTCCTCCGCTTTCGCCACCCAACAAAACAGGGGCGTGGGCAAGGGGATACACAAATTAAGCCGCCTTTTCAACAAATATTTATTCAAATCTATACAAATTATTAAACCATTTAAATTGCAAAACATTCCTGAACATTATACTTAGCATTGCTTAACAACATATTTTTCTAATAATTTTATCTCTTTCCAGTTTCACAAACTAAATATTAATTGCTACATTTTAGTAAACAAACCTGAGCAATTGATAAAATTAAAATCTTACCAACATTTTTTTTTACTAAATAAATTTATCTCACATTTTAATCAACTAAACAAAAAACAACAAGTAATGAAAGCATTTTAAATAAATTGACTACGAATTTAAAACAATAATAAAGTGTCTGCTTTTGAATAATTCCCAATCGATTATTTTTATTTTCCCCAAGATATTTTCGTTCCCATTGCTTTAAGCTCCCAGAACGAAAATCTGTGTATGTCTCTGCCCCACCAGCGTCAAAATAAATCCCCTTCCCATCAGGATGAGCCATTGATTCATGTTAATTAAATGTGACAAAAGTTGAGAAACTTTTCCCAGGCGACTTTCTGCCTTGCTGCCTTTCGGCATTCGCTTTTGTCCTCCGCTGCACATTTTCATTTCGGCCATGTTGCGGTTGCTTTATAGCCAGGCCACCCTGTACCCTGTATCCCAACTTACCCTGCATAATGTGCGACAATTTCGATTGCGATCATCTGGCCAAAATGTTGCGGACCAAAAGTTTCTGCGCTTTTAATTAGAAATCGAAGCGAATCCGCAAGCTGTCCAAGTTTTATCTAGGCCATGATATTGGATTCCACCAAAGAAGCAGGCGCTGAGGGACTGAAAGGGGGCGTGCCACGGTTGCATCACCTATTCCCTGCAGGGATTTGGGATGCGGTGCGGAAGGACTTAGTTTCCTTGGAGCAGGCAAAAGTTTATGCAACGATTTGCCAACTTTGAAGGTGGTGGTCGAAAAGGGGGCACGGGATTCGGGATTATCAGCACTTTTTTTCGGGAGGCAGGGCTGCAAACTTAAATCTCCCGCAATCAACTTTTCATCGAAAACTTTATGATATCGATGGACTGGAGTCGCCAACAGCACTAACTTAACCAGAGATTACTTTTCACCCGCTTCTGGGCAGGTTTTCATACACTGCGCGAGAAAGTGTCTACTATTTGTAATTCCTAGGTCTATATCTGTAAAATATTTAGCAACAAAAAACTACCAGTATTTATTGCTGATATTTTGTAAATCTCTTCTGCAATATTTTGCAGTGCAAACATGATTTTTATAAAATTCATGGGACTATCAAAGGCAAGAAAACAAGCAATAAGATAGCAAACGCTTTATTTAAATGTTGTCCGTAAGCTGTTTCAATAATTAAGCGCTTTGAATTATTCAGTGCTGATGTTTGATATTTATTTATGCTGCCTTAAATTTAAGCTGCTTGCTGGGCCAGCACATTTTATAAATTGAACAGATGCCAATCCGGGAGTATAGTACATAAAGCCAAAGTCTGTGCCCCGTCATCCAATGACAATCTGCTGCTCCCTGGGCAAAACGGGATGGAGGCGATGAAAAAGGATAATGCTGCGTAAAGCTTCCCAGAAACTCCTTGCAAACTTGCCTTGCACTTGCACCTCCATTTCGCATTTAGCCACCCTGCCTCCGGCTGCCTGCGATTTCATTTTCGCTAATCAATTTGCATAGCTGCAGCAGCAGGAGGAGTGTGAGTCCTGGTCCTGCCGCTTGGCAATCATCTTTAGCCATCCCCTGGTTAGTACTTTCTTGTACTTTCTTCACAGGAACCCAGCAACTGGCAGCCTTTCTTGTCCGTTAAGCGTTGTCCGTTGTCCGCCGCTCTGTTTCAATTTCAATTAGAAACTTTAACTGCTTCAGCTGGGCTTCCCCAGCGAATTCTCTTCAGCTTAGTTTAGTTCACTGCAGTCAAGTTGGCTGCACTGTAAGAAATTGACAATTTTAATTGATGTATTAAAATATCAAATGGTTTTTATGAAGCAATTTAGATAGTCAGAATACTAATAATTAAATTTGGGTTTTACCGAAATAGGAACTCTTAATTATGTGTGAATTAATTTGATGAGAAACTAAGTACACTGCTATTTATTTGAGGATAATCTAAATCCAATTTATTTATTTTCCATTTATTTTATTTATTTTTATAGCTTATTTAGGTGCAGGGTTTCTTTGGTTAACTGAATAATTGTATAGGACTTAAATTGATTTTGAAATTGACTTTCCACAGCAGTTAAGTGCACATTTTTTTATTATGCGAATAATTGTGCAGGAATGAATGTAAGCTGAAATTGGTTCTATTTGATTTGGGTTTTTCCATATAATCTTCTTTGGCTTGATTGCAGGAATAACAGTAAGGGGCACCTGTCAACGAATTTCGTTGGAATTCACTGCCATTTCCTTGCCTTTTTTCGCTGAGAAATTTAATTTCTTTTCAGCTGCCATTCGGAACGTCTTGGCAATGAGAATTGCAACACCATCACCCCTCTTCCCCCTGTTTTAGCTGCATAAAATCTCTTAAGCTGGTTGCAAAAATACAAGCGGTGGAAAATTCACACACACACACTCACACACAGACACTCAAACAGACACACACCAACACACAGAGAAGCAAGCAACTGTGAATCCGTGTGGCAGGATGTGCTTGGATGTGTTCGTGTCCTGGGGTGCGGCAAAGAGTTGACTTAAGTGCGCATAATTCACATTGGCTCGAAAGTAGCGCAAGGATTAGGCGATGCACAACAAATTACGATGTTATCCTTGGGACTGCACCCATAACACATGCCGTTGTCCATGTCCTTCTCGCCATCTAATTGGCGGCCCCATTTGCCCCATTAACCCATGAAGCGCACCAAATCATCTTATTTTGAGGCTGCAAACATTTTCTTAAGTGCTTTTTGGCATTGCAAAATGGTGTCTGAATAAAATTTCGTTAAAAAATTATCGCATTTTAAAGGTAATGCCTTTTCTTGAAGGTTTATTGAGGCTTCTTGATTTAGTATTATTAAGAAATATAAATGTATGTGTGTTTCTTGAAAAATTTGCAAGGAATTACTTTATTTTAAATTTTCTATATATATTATATCGAGATTGATTTCTTTTCTAAATTCTAAATTAATAAAAAAAATATTATATTATATTAAGGTAGGTTTTAAATCTTCATATACATATGTATAACCCTTAAATACTCGAATTTGCTGCATTCTAACTTGTCTTTTATAAAGATATAAGCTCTCGAGAATTCTGCATCTTTTTATCGAGATGTCCCCATTGCAGCATTTTCCCCATTTTCTCCATTTGTCTCACCTCACTGATTGACTGGCCAGATTGCAATTTCCCGCCATATCTCGCCCTCTCTTAATCCCCTTAAGCCCTCGTGTCACGCACTCATCTGCAGAATGACTGAATGACTGGCTGACTGAATGACTGAATGACTGACTGACTGATGGATTGACTGGCTGAATGGCTGAATGGCTGAATGGCTGACACTGTGACAAACTGACAAAACGACTTGCCAGCAGTGCAGTGCAGTGCAGGTTGTCTTCAATTTTAATAAATTTTCCGTGCATGTAAGCAAGCGCGACAGTTGACAGCTGCAGCTTCGCTTCCCTTTCTCCTTCCTCCTTCCTCCTTTCCCCCTTCCCCATTTTCCTTTGGATAGTAGTGGGTGGTGTTTTATCCTTCGTCCTTGTCCATTGTTGGCTTTCCAAGGGGTGTCGGGCTGTGGGTGGGTAAAAACGGCTTTGTTGCCGCTGTTTTTGGCACAGTCTGTTACAATTACATGTCCCACTGTCTGTCTTAGGGGGTGGAAATGGGTGGAAAATGGCAGGAATGGCAGGAGGGATGGTGACCTGCCAAGGACATTGCAGCGGCAATGTGACATCACGATATATTTTATACAAGGCGACGGGTCACGCTCTCGTTTCATTTATTTCTGTGCATATTTTTCTTTCTTTGCCACCCAGCGTCATCGTTATTTATACAACCTACGGCCCCACTTTTCTAAACCACCTGTCGTCGGTGGGGTGAAATTCCAGGTGGCGTGATGTGGAGTGGGTGGCCGTGGGTGCTTTGCTGGCTGCACAATTGCCACTTGACGCACATCGAGGATGCTCGAACGCAGCATCGACAAATTGAGCAGCTAACGGAGGAGCCACTCCAACACGAGCTGCAGCTTTTCGATGGTCCCGCCATCCGTTTTCATTTTCAATTGCACAGAAAAACATGCGACAAATATAATGAGCTAGACTTTCGGCAATGGGATTTCATTAAATAAAATTTCAATATAAAAAATGCTCCTTAAAAAAACAAAAGAAAAACAAGAAAACAAAAAGAATCATTTCAAATGATGCTTAAAAAAGTTTCCTTAGAAATACAATGATCCTAGAATATGCAAAATGTTAGCTTATTAAATTCAAAGCATATAAAAATAAGGTTAAATACTTTCATTAAAAAAAAAATTTCGTTTAGTAAAGAAAACAAAAACAATCATTTCAATTCATGCTAAGAAAATATTCCATAAGCAGCATAATGATCATAGAAATTTCAAAATATTATTTATAAAATTAAAAGTATGTAAAAAGCTCTTTAAAAACTTCATTGAACTACAAAACCTAGAAAAACAAGAAAGGAAGCAAACTTTGGTAAGCCGAAGTTCATATAAAATTTCCAATCAAATGGCATTCACAGTTAAAATTTTTTCAGATTTTCAAATTTCTGCAAAAAATGATGATGTACCCCCTTACAAAAAAGTCCAAAATTTTGACAAAAATAAATTTTTTAAAAAACGTTTTTCTAAATTCTGTTTTTGTGTCAAAACAAAATTATTTGTTTTAAATCGATCAGGGACGAATGGTATAGGTTGCCAGCTGTTCAAAATAGTAACTCTTTTGACTTTGGGTCTTATTTTGGCAAAGTTACAACAAAAAGACTCCTCAGAAATAATTCTGTTTGAAAAATCGCCCAAAATCCCAAAAAACACATTAAAAACTTGGTTTTTGTGTCAAAACCCTGGGAAATAATGGTCAAAATGTGGAATGTCATACACCGTTGAATTCGTGATAAAATTTCCAATCGAATGGCATTCACAGTTAAAAAATTTTCAGATATTCAAATTTCTGCAAAAAATGATGATGTACCCCCTTACAAAAAAGTCAGAAATTTTGACAAAAATAAATTTTTAAAAAAACGTTTTTCTAAATTCTGTTTTTGTGTTAAAACCAAATTAATTGTTTTAAATCGATCAGGGACGAATGGTATAGGTTGCCAGCTGTTCAAAATAGCAACTCTTTTGACTTTGGGTCTTATTTTGGCAAAGTTACAACAAAAAGACTCCTCAGAAATAATTTTGTTTGAAATATCGCCCAAAATCCCAAAAAAAACACATTAAAAACTTGGTTTTTGTGTCAAAACCCTGGGAAATAATGGTCAAAATGTGGAATGTCATACACCGTTGAATTCGTAATAAAATTTCCAATCAAATGGCATTCACAGTTAAAAATTTTTCAGTTTTTCAAATTTCTGCAAAAAATGATGATGTACCCCCTTACAAAAAAGTCAGAAATTTGGACCAAAATAAATTTTTTAAAAAACGTTTTTCTAAATTCTGTTTTTGTGTCAAAACAAAATTAATTGTTTTAAATCGATCAGGGACGGATGGTATAGGTTGCCAGCTGTTCAAAATAGTAACTCTTTTGACTTTGGGTCTTATTTTGGCAAAGTTACAACAAAAAGTCTCCTCAGAAATAATTTTGTTTGAAAAATCGCCCAAAATCCCAAAAAACACATTAAAAACTTGGTTTTTGTGTCAAAACCCTGGGAAATAATGGTCAAAATGTGGAATGTCATACACCGTTGAATTCGTGATAAAATTTCCAATCGAATGGCATTCACAGTTAAAAAATTTTCAGATATTCAAATTTCTGCAAAAAATGATGATGTACCCCCTTACAAAAAAGTCAGAAATTTTGACAAAAATAAATTTTTAAAAAAACGTTTTTCTAAATTCTGTTTTTGTGTTAAAACCAAATTAATTGTTTTAAATCGATCAGGGACGAATGGTATAGGTCGCCAGCTGTTCAAAATAGCAACTCTTTTGACTTTGGGTCTTATTTTGGCAAAGTTACAACAAAAAGACTCCTCAGAAATAATTTTGTTTGAAATATCGCCCAAAATCCCAAAAAACACATTAAAAACTTGGTTTTTGTGTCAAAACCCTGGGAAATAATGGTCAAAATGTGGAATGTCATACACCGTTGAATTCGTAATAAAATTTCCAATCAAATGGCATTCACAGTTAAAAATTTTTCAGTTTTTCAAATTTCTGCAAAAAATGATGATGTACCCCCTTACAAAAAAGTCAGAAATTTGGACCAAAATAAATTTTTTAAAAAACGTTTTTCTAAATTCTGTTTTTGTGTCAAAACAAAATTAATTGTTTTAAATCGATCAGGGACGGATGGTATAGGTTGCCAGCTGTTCAAAATAGTAACTCTTTTGACTTTGGGTCTTATTTTGGCAAAGTTACAACAAAAAGTCTCCTCAGAAATAATTTTGTTTGAAAAATCGCCCAAAATCCCAAAAAAAAAATTAAAAACTTGGTTTTTGTGTCAAAACCCTGGGAAATAATGGTCAAAATGTGGAATGTCATACACCGTTGAATTCGTAATAAAATTTCCAATCGAATGGCATTCACAGTTAAAAAATTTTCAGATTTTCAAATTTCTGCAAAAAATTATGATGTACCCCCTTACAAAAAAGTCAGAAATTTGGACCAAAATAAATTTTTTAAAAAACGTTTTTCTAAATTCTGTTTTTGTGTCAAAACAAAATTAATTGTTTTAAATCGATCAGGGACGGATGGTATAGGTTGCCAGCTGTACAAAATAACTAACTTCTGACTGAAATTATAATACCCTCTGTAAAGGTATAAAAATTGTTCAGTACAATGCGTTTTTAACAATAGTACTTAAAACAAAGCATTTGCAATTTCTTCGTCATCTTTCATTAATTTTTTTCCCTGTGTACCATAACCTCTGCTTTTCTACTTATTTTTGATTGCCAATCGAGGCAAGTCTGAACATTCCTTCTTGCCTGCCATCGCTCATACGCACCGTGGGCAGAAATTATTGCCATACAAGTACATAATGCCTGGTCGCCCCACTCCGTGGCTCCAGACGCTTCATTAGCATAATGGCCAACCTTATGGGGTGTAAATCATCAGAAACATAAGCTCCCAAGCAGAGGTGAGCGAAAAATGGCAGAAGCAGCAGCAGCAGCAGCAGCACCGAACGCAGAGGAAGTACAAAACTCAAAAATCACATTGCTAATTCATAACTAAGCCGCTTGACTTGCCAGCTTTTGTGGAAGAATTTCAGCTAAATAAAAAAAAACAAGAAAGAAAGCAAACTTCGGCAAGCCGAAGTTCATATACCCTTGCAGCTATCGCAAGAATTAAATATTTTTGAAAACATTAAAATTATGATTTACTTGCGAATATGTTTAAAAACATTGAAGCTATGACGATTTGCAGCTTAATTATTTGATTGTTCTTTTATATATTTTTATTATTTGTATGGGAGCTATATGATATAGTCGTCCGATTTTGATGAAATTTAAACCATAATTCTGAAATATTTAACCATTGCTGTATGTCGAAGAACTAAAAAAACAAGAAAGAAAGCAAACTTCGGCAAGCCGAAGTTCATATACCCTTGCAGCTATCGCAAGAATTAAATATTTTTGAAAACATTAAAATTATGATTTACTTGCGAATATGTTTAAAAACATTGAAGCTATGACGATTTGCAGCTTAATTATTTGATTGTTCTTTTATATATTTTTATTATTTGTATGGGAGCTATATGATATAGTCGTCCGATTTTGATGAAATTTAAACCATAATTCTGAAATATTTAACCATTGCTGTATGTCGAAGAACTAAAAAAAAAATTAAAAAACAGCAAAGTTATAATTTTTTTTCAATTATTTTTCCGATTGTTCCTATGGGAGCTATATGCTATAGTCGTCCGATTTTGATGAAATTTTAACCATAATTCTGAAATATTTAACCATTGCAGTATGTCGAAGAACTAAACAAAAAATTAAAAAACAGCAAAGTTACAATTTTTTTTCAATTATTTTTCCGATTGTTCCTATGGGAGCTATATGCTATAGTCGTCCGATTTTGATGAAATTTTAACCATAATTCTGAAATATTTAACCATTGCTCTATGTCGAAGAACAAAACAAAAAATTAAAAAACAGCAAAGTTATAATTTTTTTTCAATTATTTTTCCGATTGTTCCTATGGGAGCTATATGCTATAGTCGTCCGATCCGGCTCGTTCCGACTTATATACTACCTGCAATAGAAAGACAACTTTTGGGAAAGTTTCATGCAGATAGCTTTAAAACTGAGAGACTAGTTTGCATATAAACGGACGGACAGACGGACAGACGGACAGACTGACAGACGGACAGACGGACAGACTGACAGACGGACAGACGGACAGACGGACGGACAGACGGACATGGCTAGATCGACTCTACTAGTGATGCTGATCAAGAATATATATACTTTATAGGGTCGGAAACGTCTCCTTCACTGCGTTGCAAACTTCTGACTGAAATTATAATACCCTCTGCAAGGGTATAAAAATTAAAAAACAGCAAAGTTATAATTTTTTTTCAATTATTTTTCCGATTGTTCCTATGGGAGCTATATGCTATAGTCGTCCGATTTTGATGAAATTTTAACCATAATTCTGAAATATTTAACCATTGCAGTATGTCGAAGAACTAAACAAAAAATTAAAAAACAGCAAAGTTACAATTTTTTTTCAATTATTTTTCCGATTGTTCCTATGGGAGCTATATGCTATAGTCGTCCGATTTTGATGAAATTTTAACCATAATTCTGAAATATTTAACCATTGCTCTATGTCGAAGAACAAAACAAAAAATTAAAAAACAGCAAAGTTATAATTTTTTTTCAATTATTTTTCCGATTGTTCCTATGGGAGCTATATGCTATAGTCGTCCGATCCGGCTCGTTCCGACTTATATACTACCTGCAATAGAAAGACAACTTTTGGGAAAGTTTCATGCAGATAGCTTTAAAACTGAGAGACTAGTTTGCATATAAACGGACGGACAGACGGACAGACGGACAGACTGACAGACGGACAGACGGACAGACGGACGGACAGACGGACATGGCTAGATCGACTCTACTAGTGATGCTGATCAAGAATATATATACTTTATAGGGTCGGAAACGTCTCCTTCACTGCGTTGCAAACTTCTGACTGAAATTATAATACCCTCTGCAAGGGTATAAACATGAAGTCAGGTGGTATAAAATATATGCCAATATATCAAAAGGATTGCTAATGCACACACACACCCAGACACACACACACACACAGACACACACCCATCAAGCGCCATCGGGCGTATTTGATTTTTAAACGCGCCCCATTTTGCGGCTGCCACATTAGCATACTTCTGCATATATCTGTATATATACATATGTATGTATGTAAATGGATACAGTCGCTTGTGCTGGGACAAGATACTTATGATTCACGCACGACTCGGGCCAAGATTGGAGCCACTTGAAGGTGCCGCAGGCGCTGATTGTGTTGACACCCCGGGCCAAAGTGCCGCCCCCAATCCGCATCGTCATCCTCATACCCATCCTCATCATCCTTGGCTCCATTATAATCGCTCGAGTACTTGGTAAAAAGCCAATAAAGGAGAGCAAAATGAAAATATTTCCCTTTGAGCTGACTGACAGCGAAGGTGAACTAAGTTTGGCGAACATAGAATGGAGAATGGGGCATGTTAACGTTATCAAAAGGGATAAATCAACTCACATTATGCATTCACAATTTGTTTTGGATCAGAGCTGAGGTAGTATGCAAATAATACAGTTTTAACTGATGGCTAAGAGCGCATGGTAACTACGGAAAAATGTCCGACTCTGAAGGAGAAAAGGAAGACACTGAAGCTTGAATACAAATTCTTAGGATGATAAACGTGTTAAAGACCTTAAAGTCCTGAAAAAAATTGGGATTGTGCAGCATTTCTGGGTTGTTCAAATGCCGTCTAAGTGAAAGCTTTTAATTTCCGATGGTGATTTAACAAATTGATATTTAACAGCTCTGGAATATCTACTTCACAATGTAATCAATTAAATGAATTATATATATATATATAATATATATATATGTACTTTAATATGTAATGAATTTAATCAAGAGTGATAATATGGAGATTATAAAGAAGGGTATTTTAATAATTGTTCAACTTATTCACTACCGCCTCTCCAATGAAAAAGCTTTATATGCGACGCTTTTAAAAGTTTAAGTACTTTTGCCATGCTTATATGCGTTCTCAAAATAAACATGCCTAACTGCAAGTTCTTAAAACATCCTTTTAAAGTACTTTAAAAGTTTGTGATCTCATTAAATCCTTTTGCTAAATGTTTGGTTTCAAGTGCTTTGCACATTATTTCCTTCTCTGCTCAAAAGTACCATAACATAAAAACCCTGCTGTTCACCATGATTAAAAGGTGCAAACCGAGCACTTTTTCAGGGAAATCCACACGGCAAATTGCGTTGCGTCTGGGGAAAAAGGGAGGGGATACAATGTCCTAACTAGTTACCCGCTCTACTATACGCTTCACTTTCATAAAATGCAAATGCAAATGCAAATACAAAAATTATACAAACACAAAGAAGTCTTTTGCAGCGCTTTGTGATTTCACTTATTCTTTTGTTTAATTTGTACTCGGCTCCGCCCGCGCTTCCACAGGATGTCTTCATCATAATTACAAACAAAGCATAACTAGGGGAAAAACAGCAGACAAACAACAGCAGCAGCAACAGCAGCAACATCAGCAGCAACAACAGCAACATTGTCATGAACAACAGCAACATCAGCAGGAGGCGTTGCAAAAGAAGTAGCAAACGCGGAATTGTTTGCACAGCAAGTTGCTGCGGAGTCTCCAAAAAGCACAAGAAAAGTTTAAAAAAAAGCAAAAAAAAAAAAGGAAAAAAATATAAAAGTCAACAAACGGCGGCAACAGAACATCTGCTGCAGTTCCAGTTTACAGTTCTATAGTCCTTGCTAAAACTCATAAATTGTTTTCCGGTGTATCCAAATAATTCGACATATTTTAGAAATTTTAAAGGCACAACTGATGCGTATAATTTCCCAGAAAAAATTATTTATCTTCTTGAATTTTGAACCATTCTCAAGTGTTTTTATTATTTTATTTACCGTCACCTTTTTGATTACAAAAACCTTAGTGCTTTTAAACTGCTTTAAACTGCCCCCAATATAAATAACTGCATGCTGCACTTTCTGTAGCTTCAGAATTTCCATCT
This sequence comes from Drosophila elegans, assembly GCF_018152505.1. Classification (NCBI taxonomy): domain Eukaryota; kingdom Metazoa; phylum Arthropoda; class Insecta; order Diptera; family Drosophilidae; genus Drosophila; species Drosophila elegans. The sequence continues at coordinate 6,112,365 of NW_024545513.1, forward strand.
GGTAAGAATGTTTGATTCTAACGACATTGGTTTTATAATACTTTAAGATGATTATGCTGCACTTATTGCCCTATTACTTCTGCAAAAATAACCGATATTGTTGCTAAATTGCGATTCTTATTAATGTGAAAGCAGCTTATGGTGCAGCTCCACTTTGTGATGGAAATATTATGCACTGACAAAACTGATTCACAAATGATCTTCTTAAATATCTCTCTAGAAAACATAACATAATTTTACCAAATGTATGGCAACTGACACTAAACAAACATATTTCTTAAATTTTAAAATTTGTTTTTATAACGAAGACGGTGTTATTTCTTATTTCTTTGTTAAAACAAAGGTTAACATTTCCTATAGCCACAGGCGAACTCGCCATAAATCTACAAAAATAAATGTATGTCTTAGCTAAAATTTAAGGAGATAAAATAAATGTATAATCAGGTTGTGGCCCAGGGATTAGAAAGTCCACCCAGTAGAAATTACACCCGGGTTCGATTCTCACTTTTTTTGTAAGCCTACTGCATTCCCATTCCAGTTATTCCAGTTATCTAAGGGATTTACTGTCGGTAGTACAGTCCTTGTATCGTTGATGTAGCTACTCCCCAAAGTAAATTTAATGATGCGCAATTATTGATCAATTATTTCAATGTACCACACACATTGTCAATAATTTCTTTTTTTGTCATGCAGTCGATTCAAATGATTTGCAAGTTAATAACTGAATAATTGCTTCCACAGCCATTTTCATTGCATAATTAATGATTCCAGCGCAAACACGCTCACACGGACATATGTGTTAATGCGCTAGTTGCCACTTTGAGTTGAAATTGAATAATTCGTGGCCACCCTCGAAAATCTGTAGCAACTGACCATCAAGGTATTAACAGTCATAAATATATGGCCATAAATGTATTTATGTATGCATAATTACAAATGCAATTGCGGTGGGTAAATTAAATTGGTATTTTGTTCGCGAGCAAATTCTTTGGACGATAAAAAGGAGGAATTACTCTTGTGGATATTAAAACAAAGTTAATCGACTGATAAGTGGCTTATCCAGCGCTAAGTGTTGCCTTCTCTTCCGTGGGTACATAAAAATATAGATATGTACATATAGCCATCGCCGCTTTTTATTCCATTTATTTGTTGATGGGAGATTTTGCGCTGAAGAGATGAAAGTTCTCCCCTGGGTTCTACCCGCATCACAATGGCGAAGAAGGTGCTTTTTGCCTTTTTGAATTTTTCAATTAAATGTTAATTAAGTTAATGAAATGCCTGCCACACCCCGCATATATACGATGCGTTTCTTTTCCCGCCCCAGATCGGAAAGAGGGAAACCCAGGGAGCTGAGAAAAGTTGAAATACAATTTCCAAATTTATGACCAGCATTCCTTTTGACTCGTCTTAATTTCACTGGGTTTTCACTAAAAGCTCTGCCGCAAAAATTTTCCCATCAAAAAGTTGCTAAGCAATATTCACAAAACAAATTTAATTAGTTTACAAAAAATATACGTATATTTAGGCACGTTTACGATGAACACAAAGTTAAGTTGGGTAGAAAAAATAAAAAAAGGTAGGAGCAAAATTCAGTTGTTAGAAAAGCTTTTAATTGAAGAGGCTACCAAGAATTCCAATCAACTGGCATTTTTATACTCTTGAAAAAAGATACGGGAAGTGTTCTAATTATGCAAATGTTGATTTATCCCTTTTTCAAGCTTCGAATTTCACAGATTTCACATTTCAAAGAGTTTCTTGTTTCACAAGCTTAAATATAGCGTTTGTCCTTGGAATTAAACTTTGATTTCTATTAAAAAAAAAAAACAAAAAATTGTTTTTGCTTGTCAACTTTATGCTTAACCTAAGAATCTGTGTGACAATGTACATATTTACACATGATAATATCCCGCGTGTCTTTTTGTAAACCATGCTCTTTAAATAGCGGGACTCGAACCCGCACCGGCGGCACTTAGATGTTAGAAAACGGGGAGCAGACACCTTACTCACTCCGCTACCACCGGCGGCGATTTGACAGCTTTAAAAGGATCTACTTGAGCCTCACCTACTTTGTTTTTCACAAGGAAGACTGCTATGTACAATTCCCAATTCCTTTTTCGATTTTTTCCCTGCCTGTTATCGATATACGTTTAGAGTTGTTCAGGCGACAGGGTTGCCGTGCACCTTCTATACAAGACACAACCCGGAAATCACCTATTTAAATTTCCGTTTGACAAGAGTGTTTTTGTGTGTTAAAACCACCTTCCCTTGCGCTGCCCGTCTTTATGCGGATACTATGGCATAAGTATATGTATATATTTTGCGTCGGGTATTTATGCACCGCCGTCCCCGGGCCTCTGCTCCTAATTAGTTAATGTGGCAGAGCGAGGCCTGCTTGTCACTCCACGATGGGAATGGAAATGGAGGATGGGCATGAAGATGGCGAGCTGAGTACCCAAGTTGGTTCCCCTGGCGTTGGTACCTTGGTCTCAGCACGCGGCATGCTACAAAGAACATTTTTGGAATCTCTCGAGGAGTGAGGAGGCGTAGCATCCTGCTTTGTGGCAGCTGTTGCGACCAACCCCGCTTTGCTCCCCTTGGCACAGTTTTGCCCTAATGAAATATATGGGGACAGGCTTCAAAGCAGATTTTACATCCGAGAAAAAGCCCCCACCTACCTCACCTACCCCACTACCCACTAAGCAAATGTGCGCGTGTGTTGTATGTATTTTTAATGTCGTAGAGTTTTACCTACCAGCCCAGCAAAAATCTCCATCCACACCACCCACCCACAGCCCGCTTTGGGCATTAAAAATGTAAACGCTTTACGGGCCACGCGGTGTATACTTAATGCATAACGTATACGCACTGTGCGCCGCTCGCATACAAATAAACCGAAATGAACTCTTTTTTCCCGTTTTGTTGTATTTTGTTTTCTGTTTTCTGTTTTCACAGGTAAACGTGAGCAACACCTGGACGATGCCGCAGGAGGGTCTGAACGTCTTCTATCGCTTCTTCCGCGATCGTATATCCTGGTTTGAGGCCGATGCCGTTTGCCAATTTCATCACGCCAATCTGGTTACGGGTAAGCCAACATCCACCTGAAAATTTAAAGTCGAGGTCGAAGTAGAAGTAGAAAGCCGCAAAAGAGAGAAAAAAAATAAAACAGAAGACGAGGCGAACGAAGTAAAAATGCAAATAAGCCTAGGACCAAAAGGACCAAGGACCGGGACTAGGACATTATTACAAATGTCCGGCCAACGAGCGAAACTGTCACCTAGCAACGAACGAATGCATCTAGGACTCTTACTCTTACTCTTACAAAAAAAAAAAAACAAGAAAAAATAGGGAATAGAAGGCAGGCCACTGGGTGCAAAAGACAGATGCCAAAGGGACGTTGCCATTGTGGTTCGCAAATGAATGAAATGACAGCAAAGTGACGCAGCCACAGTCGAGTCTTTTATGTGGCCGGACCCCAAAAGCAAAAGCTTTGCCGTAGAATCAACCTCTGCCCTGCATTTCCCAGCCAACCCACCACCCCCCTCACCACAGTTTACCGCATTGCTTTTGCTTTCCATTTATATTCTGGGGGGAATTCTAAGCCAACCTCATAATACAATAAATCCTCCTGACAAATGCTGTCGCTGCAGTGCAAAAAGGGGTGCCAAGGGGCTCCCTGTACCAGGTTGAGATTGGGGTCACAGTGGCAAGATAAAGATGGCCAACGGTTCGGTCCGGTGCATCTAAATCACAATCACCCGGTCGCTCAAATGACCCAAAACAACCAACTCAATAGTGTGCCAGAAAGTTGCCAATATATCTGCCTTCAACAAAAGTTTCCACTGTGATCTTTACCTGGGGGGAGAAATAAAAGTCAGGCAGAGTAAATTTATTCATTTGAATAATAAAGCATTTTTATCCAGGCAAAAAGCTTAGAACAAAGCGGAATTTTCAGCATCAACCGCTGATTTAAAAAGAGCAAAATACGATTTTAGCAGGTGATTTAAAATCAAATTAAAGTTAGCAACACTGAAAATTCTAATATATATTTTGTATATAAAACAAAACATTTTCAACACAAAGTTTTTTTGATTTTTCTATTAATATTTAGTTAGGAGTTAAGACTTTGGGGTCAAGCGTTGATTTGTTCAACACAAGTTCACACTGTAATCTTTACTAAGGGGGAAATGAAAGTCAGAAAGTTAAAGTGAAAAGCCCGAGGTCATAGTTGGATGTATCAAATTTAAGTTAGCAAAACTTAAATTTTTGATACATTTTTCAAGATGAAACGCCTATAGCTAGCAGCTATGGCTATAGGGTCAAAGGTTGATTTGTTGACATTGAACAACATTTTTTTTTTGGTTTGGCACCATATGCAAATGTGACAGTATGAGTAACACAAACAAAAGCTAAATAACAATTGCAAACAGGAACGAAAGCGGAAAACATTCACTAGAACAAGAACGAGAGCGGCAAAAATGGAAACAAAAATAATTTTCAACATCGTTTTGTTAACAATTTGTGTTGTCACTAGAGGGTAACATCGAGCTGATGGCATCCCACTGCCGAAACTCAAAAAAAAAAAGAAAAACTCAATAGAAACAAAAAGTTAAAATAATAAAAAAACACAGGGGACGAAAAAGAAAACAACAATAGACGAGGCGATTTTAATAGAAATACTCTGTGTAGAACAAATAAAAACCATTTGTCGTCTCGTTTTCATTTGAACTATTCTCTCTGCTCCTCCTTCCTTTTTTCTCGTTTTTTTACACCCTTTTTTACCAAATATCCTGTGTGTGTGTCGACGATGTCCTTACAGTTGACAACAGTTTTCAATTCGATGCAACGCGCGACCTGCTGAGGGAATTGGATGTGAACGACATCGTTTGGATTGGTCTCATGCGACCGCAGAACTCGGATCGCTTTATGTGGTCGTAAGTACAACAATAGCAAACGGGCACATCAACATCAACACCAGCAACAAAAGCAGCCCATATAGTCGGGCGGCGATACGGATACAGGGATACGAAAACAGAAACAGAAACAGATACAGATACATTTACGCGATAGAGGATACAGAATACAGGACACTGGGATACAGCCGAACGGGATTGTATGACAATTGTCCTGTTGGGGCCGACATGTGTATAGTGGTCCTCCATTTGTGTATAGATATAGATCGGAGTGGGGGCAGTCCCAACTGGAAATGCGAAAAACACACATGACACACTAAGTGAAACCAAGAAGACTAACTAATAAAATAATATTGGAAAGGCCGCACCATATCGGTTTTCATAGCTCTGAGTTAAACTTGGCTCAATGTTGAAATTAGAAAAAAACTAAATACAAAGCAATCTAATTAAAACCAAGAAGGGTAATTAATAAAATAACAATGAAAAGGCTGCAGCGCCAATGAGTTCTCTATTTAGAATTCCTTGAAGTTGGCCTTCAATTTTTGGTTAAACGTAAATGTAACAGCCGCATTATGCACATAGAATGCAAGTGGTTAGTGGCGCAACGCGTTAGTTAGTTGCGACCGAGTTCGACTTCTGTTTAAAGGCATTTCTTTTTATTATATTGTATGTATAGTTTTTTTTAATTTTGCCAGAATTTTTTATTAAGAAATCAGGTTGGCATTACAGGTTATTAATTTTTTTTTTAATTGTCAGGGTTTGTATAAAAGTGCATAAAAAACTTAAAATTTGTTTTCTAAATAAGTCAAAGGCAAAAAGAAGTTTAAGTGAAATAAATGTGGGAATTTTTGTATATATTTAGGTGCAGAGGTCCATATGAAAACATAAACAAAAACCAAACACAAACAATGCCTTTTGCAATTTTAAGCCAACATATATTTTTACTGGGGTGCTTAGGAACTCTCGTCCTTTGGTGGCGGATACTGGATACTGGGCGGAATCGCTGCCCCTCATGGACGCTCCGCTCTGCGCCGTAATCGATCCCATTCGGGACTACCGCTGGCACGCCCTGCGATGCGGCGGACCCGAGACCGCCTCCTTCCTCTGCGAAATGCCAGGTAAGGCTCGATTTCTGAGCGGGATTCCAGGTTCCAGTTGACTGATATGCTGCCCCTGCTCCACCACCGTTTAGTGCCCAGCTGGGCGGATGCCTGCATTCTGAAGGACATGCCCAACCTGACCATGCAGTACATGGCGGACACGGCCAGCATCGAGCTGATCCGCAATTGCCAGGAGGAGGGACTCCTGAGACACACCTGCAAGGGCAAGGAGGTGAGTTGTGAGCACACAGCCGTAATTATTTGTAAAATATAATATCAAACACTTTCAAATAAAAAACCATTCAAAAATGTATATAAAAAATAAAATAAAGGTTATATTATTTCGCGAACTATTTTGAGATTTATTTTGAGATTTGAACAAGCATGATATATAAAATACAAAAATTATATATAAATTAAAATCAAGGATGTTCAATGACCATAATATTATGTGGACTATTATTATTTATTTTTTGACCTTTTTGCTAGTTTGTAGTTAGTGTAATGATAATTTTAAAAATGTATTGTATTTTATTTGATATAAATCAAATCCGTATAAAGTGACATTAGATAGTTTCGAAGGTATTTGGTAGTTAAAAAATGTATTATAATATATGGGACACATTTTCCTACATTACATCATTTCCCCTATCTTTTGATGCTCTTTCCTTTTTCAGGATCGTGAGCGTGCCATCCGGCAGCTGATCTGTCCCAAGGAGCGTCTAGAGGCGCAGCGGATCAATGACATCACCAACTCGCACTTCAAGTCGCTGCAGATCATCAACAACATTCGCACGGACAACAAGGAGAACAACGACATTGATCTGTTGCCCAACTATGGCCGACGATCGGGAATGGCCATCAACATCGAGGTGGCACCCCCTGTGCCTGCCGTTTCCGTTCCCGGATTGGGTGAACTAATGCAGGCGGATGCCCCAGGTGCCGTTTCGCTATCCGGATTGTATCGCATACCGGATTTGGTGCCCAAGCCGGTGAAGAAGGCGGCCAAGAAGGTGATCACGCCGGACTTTACCAAGAAGTTGCAGGGCAGCCATCAGCAGCAGCAGCAGCAACACAGCCTGCAGCAGCAGCAGCAACAGAAGTCGCGCAAATCGCTGGTTCACCAGCAGCAACATGAGGAGGAGGAGCTGATGCTGGGCGACCAGCCGGCACTCAGTGAGGAGCAACTGCCTCCGGGAATGGGAATGGGCTTGCGTATACCGCTCAACGAGGATGACAACAGCAATAGCGATGTCTCCAATGAGATATTCGAGCATTTGCCGCACAAAAAGAAGATCCTGCCGCAGGATCTGCGCACCATGTCGCCAATTGGGGAGGCAGGAGAATCGCTGATGGTGACAACGACAACGCTGAAGACAACAACGTTGGCGGCACCGGCAACAGCAACCACAACAACAACACCAGCAACAACAACAGTAGCTATAACAACAACAGCAGCAGCAACAACTGAAGTGCAGATGACCACGCCAAAAGCAGTGATCACCACAAGTTCGCAGGCGCCAGCAACAACCATAAGACCAACAACAACCATTAGCAGCACCACCATAACAACAACCACCACAACAACAACAACAACGCCCAAGCCAGAACTAACGACGACAACAACCAAGAAGCCAGAGCCAACAACAATGGTTACGCCGCGAACAACAAAAACACCGACAACGGCAGCAGCAACTTCATCGATGGCCACCACGACGACAGCAACATCCGCTGCCACACCACCACCAGCAACAGCAACGACAACAACAACAATAGCAACAGCAACAGCCAGCCGTGCCACGTCCACCGACAGCAGCAACAGCAACAACATGGCCCATCCCATTCATCCCTCGCAACAGCAGCAACACCACCAGCAACAGATATTGCACGAAGGCTCAACGCTGCAGCAGCAGCATGCTACGCACGTCAACGAGTCCGCCGACAATACGCGCTTTATACCGCCAATGCTACTGGTGAAGTCGCACTATGTGCCGCCGGCCAAACATGCCAGCGAGCATGCAACCACAACAACAACACTAGCAACAACAACAACCAGTGCGACAACAGCAGCAGCAGCAGCCAAGCCAGCAACTCCAGCACCAATATCAGCCAAAGAGGAAATTCAGCCATCAACAGTCACGTCATTGAAGGGGCTGACAGCAGCAGCAACAGCAGCAACAGCAACAGCAGCAACAGCAACAGCAGCAACAACAACCGTGACAGCGACAACAGGTGCAACTGTGGAGTTGACAACAGGCGTGAAAGTAGCTGAAGACACCACAGCAACATCAGCGACGACAGCAGCAGCAGTAATTGCCAGTGAAGCGCTAGCAGCAGCAGCAGCAACAACCAATGCCGTAAGACCAACCGCAGCTAATGAAATCAAATCGAATGCCACAGCAGCAACACCATCAGGAAGACCAGCAACAACAGCAGCAACATCAGCAGTTAAACCAGCAACAACACCCATTCCGAAGCCAGTGAGAGTTTTCCGGTATCCCCCACTGAACCAGGGATCCTTCAAGGTGGATAACAACGGAATGGGCAGCCCGGAGGAGGAGGACGGCGACCAGGAGGAGGGGCATTCGGAGGTCGAGGCAGCCACAACGCGACACAACTTCCTGGAGGAAACCGAGGCGCCATTCAAGCCAAATCGACGACGCTCGCTAACCAAGCCGGAAACGGTTAGCTATTTCAAGAAGATCTTGGGCTAAAAACCGAAACCGAAACAGAAACAGAAACGGGAGCCGCATTGCTGCAGCCGTAATCCGCACTAGTAACCGTAATCGTAATCGTAACAGTAACCAAACTGTTAATCCATAAATAAGAAGAAAACAAAAAAAACAGATGAAAGTAAGAAGAAAGCACTCCCTGCAGCCACATAATTGGTCCTCAAAATCAGAGCAAATTTAATCACTTGTTTGGGGTTTGCCCCGCTGGCCATTTCTCCTCAAAAAAATAGAAAACTCAAAATCAAGCCCTTTCCATATCCACATTCCGGCCAAAAGTTTCCAAAAGTCTTGTGTCTGCGGCAGAAATGCCGGAAATCCAAGCGGAAACCCAAAAGAAAACTCAACTCAACTCAACTCGACTCGACTCCAGTTGCAAGTACCGAAATATGTCAATTTTTCACCGGAAAAAAGAATGGAATGAAAATGCTAACAAAAAAACAAACAAACAAACACGCACACTCAAAAACAGATACATTTACAGTTACAGACGGAGAAAGTGCGAAGTCTGTCAGGTGGGAAAAAAAAAGAGATAGAAAAAAGGAAAACAGAAAACCGAAAACCGAAAACCGAAACGCTGGAGGAAATTTAGATGGCAAGGCAGGAGGAGAAAGTTGGCGAACAGGGAGTGTTAAGGCCAAATCTAAAGTACGATAAATACTACAAGAAGAGTGTTTACAAACGTATACATAAGGCGTCTGTTTTGGATTTCCGTTTGCTTTGCCTACGAGCGACATGTGGTCACACTGGTCTAGAAAGGGGAAAAACTGCAGAAGAAAGTGGGAAAGGTGCAGGGAAAACCAGAAAAGGGCGAAGTGGAAAACACTCGACAGCAATTATTCGCCTCTTTTCGCTTGACGCCTTTTCCGTTTGCTTTTACCCCAATAATGCCCGGCTTTTCATATGATAAAAATTTTGTTTTTCAATTTTTCAAACCTTCTGACTATTCGAGTTTTTAAATTCCATTTTTCTCTAACTGAGAGCTAATTGAATTATGAAAACAATCCAATTTAAAAGCCTTTTTGCTCTTCTTTTCAATTTTTGCAACAATTTATTTTCATTAAAATATTTATTTTGTGCTTCCATCGATCAACCGAGCTTCCAAAAGTTTTCTTTCAAATTTTTTAACAATATCTACTTTATTGTATTTCAAAAGAGTTGATAAATATTTGATTGCTTCGTTTTATTTTGAATTATTTTAAGCCCCTACTTCAATAATCTACTAGCTGTTTTTTTTTTAGCAATAAAAGGTTTCACTTGCCAAAAACTTGTATCTTACCAAATGCTTTTTACAACACTTAAAATTTATAAAGACTAAGCATTGAAGGTAAAGATTTATGAAAATCCAAAACAGAACTCGCCGTTCAAATTACATATTTACCTATAAATTATGAACATATGAAATAGATGTTGTTTTTTTTTTTTTTGGTGTATGGAAATAGTCAAATACAATTTGTGTAAGTGAAGGAAAATAAAAAAAATAAGTAAAAAGCGGGCGTTTGTCATTTGGAAATTTTGAGAAAATTACTTCGAATGATTGCGGCAAATTGGCAGAGCGGAGAAAATAAGAAGTTAAATGCGTTGCAAGAACGAGCACACTTAAGATTAAGCTAAAATTTAACGAATCGAAAAAGAAACCCAAAAAGAGAAAAATAAAACCAAAGGAAAAGCGATGACGAGTCCCCAAATAAAACGGAAAAAGGCCGAAAAAAGAAAGCACTTGATGTAGAGAATTATTTGTAGGTACTTGGGAGCAGCGGGCAGATTAATACGGTTCCGTTGGGTCGCTCTAAAAAAACCAAAACATGCAGTAATATAGTATAAATGTAAACCAAGTAATGAATTATGAATAAAAAGAAACCCCTTCAAGAAATTACAAAGTCCAATGCGTTTTTTATTCGGAAGGGTGGAAAAATTTATGGAAAAATGGGGCAAAATATGACTGCAGAAATTATACCCACAGCTTAATTTTTGGACCCATAACTTTATCCAATTTAATTTGATTTTAAAGTCGTAAAACACTAAAGTGTTTTATTGGGATTAAGCACAATTATTTTTGAATATGTAAACTCTTTCAACAAACAAAATGTATCCTGTTGTTTATTTATTTATTATAAAACTCAATTAGAAGGCATAACATTGTATGATCCAGCTATTTTAAGCCAAGTTATGATGTGCTGAAGATGGTGTTTGGCGACTTGAAGCCATTATTTTTGGGTCCATAACTTGGTCCATTGAAATCCGAATCATGAGTGCAATACCTTTAGCATCTACTTTCCTTTTCTGTCGATTTTTATTTTGTTTCTTGTTTCCCGCCTTGTTTTCCTTCAATTTTATTTTTCCAGCTTCACTTTTTGCTTGTTTTTGAGTGCGCGACGCGTGAAAAGTGGCTGGAGGCGTATTTTGTAAATTGAAAAGCACGAGGGCAGGGTCGAATGAGTGCCCTTAACTCAATCGCCGCCTGCGGAATACCCTAACCCAGGGCTATTGTCCTGTTCGAATGAAAATCTACAGTAGATATTGCCCACGCGTCGTATACGTAATGCCGTATACGTTATTCATAGGTTCAAGTTCACATACAAGTTCAAACAAAATGAAAGGTAGGTGTAATGGTAAGAATAAATAAAATAAATAATATATAAATTTATTGTTTTATAAGTCTTACTTTAAAAAATGCTACTTAAATATATACGTCTAAAAATCACTAATTTTTGCAAATAAATGCAGTACATGGAATTCTACCCTTTATTATAAATTTGTGTATATTTCTGCCGTCTTGCCGGAAATGCCCTGGACTTCTCTAATCAAAAGTCCGTAGACCTTAGTCCGATGCCCGGTTTCAACGTAAGTGGATTGTTGGCCAGAATGGTGGCCCGATGTCCGTAATTCCCTTGGACGGAGACGGAGGATTCCGAGTGTGGGCATTCCGGAGCTTCTGGTTCTGGTCGTTGGTCACTGCTTTTCGTCCTGGCCACAACTGGAGTCCTGACCAGCCAGGCGTCCTTTTTAGCTTTGGGTGTTGGAAGCGCCTTTCGGCCCTTCGCTTTTTGTTCCCCTTCTGCATTTTTCTTTTTCCCCTTTACAATTTTTGCGTGCGGCATGCAAAAGGGCAGTCGGAAAACTGTGGCAACTGAACTGAAAATAGCTGAACAGCAGGGGGCGTGCCGCCCGCACACCACAAAACTTTCTAAAATTCGAGAAAACACGACACTCCACGAATTCGCCAGTCTGAAATTTGAGCCCACATGTATGCAAGGATTTTTGTTTTTTAATCGGAAGGATTATTTAATTTTTGGTGCCACTTATAATAAATTTAAAGCATACGACAATATTTTTCATGGTTTTACAAGACCACCTACAGGAATTGATTTAACTAAAAGTTAAAAGATTTTGATTTCAACTATGAAATTAATATTTGAAAAAAAAAATTTCCAAAAACTGGTTAGTTGCTTGTTAGTTGTCGTTTCAAGAATTTCAATAGATTTCAAAAAGGTAATTTGAAAGAAAAGCTCCTTTCAAAAATATTCATATTTTTTTTAATCGGAAAAAATGTTTTTTAATAATTATATGTACCTATAAGAATTTGTAAAAGCTAATTTAAAGGAAGCGCTCTTTTAAAAAATTATTGCTTTTGTTTAATATTGTCTAAGTTTATACCTTGGGGCTGCAAATCTTTATAATCTGGATTTTTCTGGTGCTGCGGCTAACCGGTTAGCCGGCTAAAAAGCGCTAAGGGCAGACAGCACTCAGAAAATTTATTACACACACTGCAAGCGCACTTTTATTTCATTTCAGTCGCTGGACGCCCTTTATGGCCAACGCGAGTAGCGAATTTAGTGCAGCCGGCGCAAATAGGGTCTTCTCTTTCCAAAGGAGGCAAGCCCACATACACACACACACACACATACACATGACAACCATTAGGCTGGAAATTAAATTTTTTATTGGGGAAAAGGGCACAGCCCGACCATAAAAGGATCTGTGTGCCTGCGAAGAGGCTGCAAAATTTGAAATTTATATCAATTGCGGTTGCTCATTGACGCCTTAACGGCTGTACGTCGTACTATATATTCTCCTCCTTTCGGGGCAAACGAGTCAAAGTTAATTGAATTTCCACAGGTGAGGTGGAGGCGGAGGCGGAGGCGGAGGTGGCTTTAATTATGCAGTTGCCACAAGAGCTGCAGGCGCACTTGATCCGGCCATCGAACTCAATCAATTCGCTCCGGTGAACCTGACACAAAAAACTAGGAGAATGCCACAAAACCAAACGAATGTAGAATTTTAGTTTTCTTTATTTAAAAGATTTAATGTCTTAAAATGAATTGAAAGTCTACGAACGCAAAAACTCGATAAAAATAATAAATTAAAAAAATAAATCTGTTCAAAACTCTGTAATTAAAAAAAAAAAGAAATATATAGAACTATACACTAAAAAATATAAAACTATACATGCCAAGAAACGTTTAAGAAAAGGTTTTCAATAAAATAATTTGTAATTTGTAAACCTTAAATTTATAAACCTACAAGTTTTTTAGGTTCACAAAGCTTAAAAATTTAAATAAACCGTTAGAATTAAAAACAGTTGAAAGTTTTATTGTCACAAAGGTAATATATACAGAAATCAAACAACACGTTTAATTTTTGTAAGATTTAAAAAGGCTTACAATATAAGAATAAGAACTAAGCAATACCGAGAAAAGTTAGTTTTGGTTTTAGAATAAAGATATTAGTGTTTTACAATCCAAAACTATAGACACCCCAAATAAAAAGTATAGTTTTAATATTTCAGTTTTAATTACAATTTTTATTTTTGGGTTTTAGGTATTTTTTATTTACTTCAGTTTAAAGGCTGTAAATTAGCAGAAGTCATAATAAATTTAATAATTAAAATACTAAAACGAAGAGCGGTGCTGTATGTCTGCATCTTTTGCATGGATAAACCACGAATCGCTTACCGTTTTGGTTAATCACTTCTCAATCGTCAGCCAGAGGCAACACTCGCGGGACACAATTATCCTAATCCCGTCGTTTCGAGTTGACGTCCTTCGGCTGCAATCCTGCTGGATGGTTGGATGGCTGGATGGCTGGATGGCTGGCTGACTGGCAATGGCAATGGCAATCCCATTTCCATTTTCATTCGCATTGCGAAACCCGAACCCGTTTGAAAATGGAGGAAATGTAAGTGCAAAGTGGATTCCTTGACGGCAGCCCCGGGGGTTGCATCGCGTCATCGAGCTGCAGTCAAATGGCAGTAAACTTCAACTGTCCTCTCGTCCTCTCGTCCTTGTCATCCTGCGCCCCTGCCCCCTTTTAGCATCCAACCCCGCCTCCCTCGACTGTGGGTTATTTTGGCGAGGGCAATGGCAACCGGATGCGGAACCAATTTAACGACGCCATTTCCGCGCACAGGCGAGCGACCAAACGTCAGCCAGGCAACTGCAGAATCTCTGCGGCGACCATTGGCATCATGGATGTGGCAGGACCTCCTTCCTCTTCCTGCCTGCCACCCAGGATCCCCATCTCACCAACTTCGATGTTGCCATGCCCCGCGGCTACACGGCACTGCTATTTTTGGTTGCCATTATTGATTTCCAAAATAAGTTCCACGGCATGCCATGTCCGCACAATTTTAATAGCACAAACGGGTCATTAAAAATATAGCAAATTTAATTACGCTCAAATAGCAATTTTTCTGCACTTTGGTTTCGAAAATATTTTTAATAGAATCATTCGATAAATGAAAAATACAGCACTTTATTAAATTGAAATTTTAAATTGTGAAGTTGTTTGTATTACGCATTTTACCAAAGAGATATCACAATTTGATTTCTTTCTCAAATGTATATATTAAAAGTTTAAAAATACAATACTTCAAATTAAATCGTTCCCAAAGAACTATTCTTCTGGATAATAATATAATAATAGCTTGGCCAAAAGAAACGCCATTTGATAAAATAGAATTTAATTGTGCCCAACAAAATCAGTTATCAAAATATCTTGCTCTAAACCATTTATTTTCTGTTTTGTGACATTTTCAATATCGAATTTTATGTTAGGCTTAAACAATTTAATCAATTAGTAGAAAACGCATGCAATAAATTTTATGACACTCAAAGTCAAATTCATTTTTGTGGAAGTTGGCGTTGTCAACTTTTTAGTTATTATGTGCGCATATTAAACACGTCTCTTTTAATTTATGAAATAACATTTGTGACGTTTTCATTGCTTTTCTTTTAGCAGGTTTTCAAATTGTTTTTTTTTCACAAATGAATATCTTACTCTGCGTATTTGCTGGACGTACTGAATTAAATTTAAAGCCAAAAAGTCTGCTTACATTTGGGGTGTTTATTTAATGCTTTTATTAAAACCAGACGATTTGTTGTACTTTCTCAAAGGTTGAGCTTTGTGAATTTTACGGAAATTCTTAGATGAAACTTAGTTGAACGTCAACTAACAATAATCATATTTTTAAGTAAATAAATTATTAATTTTTAGAAATATTTTAATTTTAATTATATTTTCCAAAGTCTACAATTTCTAAAATTAATTCCGAAAAATAAAGTTTAACTTTAACGCTCCCGTCCAATTAAAATGGTTTCTTCGACAGTAATAAATAACTTACTTTACGCATTTGCGGGTTGTACTGAACTAAATTTGAGACCCCATCAGGGTGCCCATTTCCTGGGCGCCAACCGCAGCACTGTCTATTTCCGCTTGTGGATGCGATGCGCATTTATTACTCGCTTTCGCCCGATATCAGCGACCGACTTGACTTGGCCGCAATCGTTTAAGCCGTTTGAGCCAGCCGCATCCAAACCGAGAGCAATCCCCCAAATTGCCGCCAAAGAACATTGCCAGTAACTGCCACATGCCGCACACACACATATATATATATATACATATATATATAAATATATTTCGCTATAGACATATATAAATATAAATAAATTTGGAGCGAGGGGGAGGTGCCATAACAAAGGACCTTGCCAAGCTGCTGGCATCCAATTGAATCCAGCATCAATACAGACGGCCCGGCGATGACATCCCAAACAAAAGGGGCGACGAAAAACTGGAAAAGTGGAAAGGCGGAAAAGCAGAAATGAAATGAATTATGTTAAGCATGCAAATTTGAATAAAAACAAACAAAAAAGTGACAAGGAAAAAAGAAACTGCAAGCTGTGTACAAAAAAAGTATAGAGGGAGCACACAACTGGCAAGAACATCGACATGGACATGGGCACGGGTTTTTGTGCCACAAAAATCAACTGCCAATTGCAATTTGCCAGGCCGTGTAAATAAAACATTTTTAAAACATGCACTCCCAACACTGAGAAGCGCACAAAAATAGTGTAAAACGATGGCCATTCGTATTTAAATAAACATGCAACAAAAATGCAACATTTTAACAAAAAATGTATCATAAAGTAGGTGTTAATAAAATTTAAAACTAAGTTATTAAATATTATTAAATAGTTAAGGGTATAAAAATGTACCGAAATTTAGCTATTCGTCGAAAATAAAATCGGATATGTATGTAAATCAATGCAATGAAACGAATACCTTTAGTGAACTTTGCTGATAGGATTTAAAGTTCCTCAGGAGCAGCTCCACACACAAAATGGTACGACAACTCCATTTTATCTATGACAAAAAAATATTATACAATTTTCCATTCACATCCTTTGGATTGAAACTATGATTTTTTATCATTTACAACTGCGCTTCATAAGGACTTAGGTCTAATCATCATTTCAACATAGGTGAGTGATATTTTCCAGTCGTAGTCATGCCATGAGCCCCAGTATATTCCGTTCTTTGTGCCTTCATTTGTTATTTGGACATCTTTATAATATTTTCCATTGGGGAAACTGTAATGTTAAGAGGTTAATTTAACAACAATGAATTACATTTTATTTGAGTGTTTATACCTTAAACCACAATGGCCATACCACCAACCACCGCTTTTCTTCTTAGCGCAATTTCCAGCATCCGATTCGTCATTATCCCGATCAAATGTAGAGAACTTTTTGTTCTTATGGTATGCAAGGGAGTCTCCGGCTTCACCGGAATAAATCCCAATACTCTTCAGCTCATACAATTCGTCCTCACTGCCAATTTTAAAATCGTCATAGTGAGCATAGCTGGTGGATCCATCAACCTTCCCAAGCTTAATGTAGAGTTCGTGGGGACGTGCCTTCGTCATCTGATGCAAATTTTCCAGGCCAATGAAAAATTCTCCCTTAACATTTCCAAATCCATTTTTGTAATCATCCCAGTTTCGATGGAAGTTCTCGGATCCGTCGATCCGTCTCTGAATTACGGTCCAGCCATGTGGAGACGACGAACATGACACCTTAAATGGTTCCATCTCATCGAGCTTTAATCGGCATTTCGAAAGCTCATTAGATTGGTTACGTTTTGATGTTTCAATCCAATTCTTTAGGTCCGCGATTTGATCATCTCTATTTTTAAGGCCTTCGTTGATTTGTTTTTTTTGCGTATTGATAAGATCGTCTTTGGTTTTGATTTGATTCTGCAAGTTTACAATAGTCTCTTTCATAATATTGTTGCATTTGAGTTCATCTTTGGCATTGCCTGCTGTTTTGATCTGTACAAAAATCAATTATCATTGAAGACTGTAGAAGTAGTCTGTAGTTTTGTCAGTTCGCAACTTACCGCTTTGAGGTGTTCTTCCATTTTGGCTAATCTCTCCTCGAAATCTTCTTGCCCCTTGCTCTTACAGGATTCTAGCTTTGTCCTGACAGCGAGGAATTCGGCATCCAGTTTGGTCTGCACTCCTTGAAGTCCTGCCCTGAGGTTCTCTGAGGAAGCTAACTGCCCTGCCTCGATTCCATCCAGCCTAGTACGGATTTTACGAGAATGGACAAAGAGCGGACTAAGTGCGCTCAGGCAAAAGGAGCCACACTGCCTGGGTGCATCCTGAAGTACGCACTCCGATTGTCTTTGAGGATCTTTGGGTGATCCTTGCATGGCAAGGACAATTTGGAAACAGAATGAAAGCAATACAAGCTTCAGCATTTTACGTTATTCCAACTACTCGACAGCAGTTTTAAAGTGTACTGACACTGAGAGACTGTAAAAAAACCAACGATGCCTAAAATATTGCTGATAAGCAGCCATATAAGTACAGTGCGTGGCTGCTCAAATCTGTCAGAATCGTAGAAACCCAATCACATTATATATATAGACCGCTATATAAATGAATACTAGCTAGTATTCTTATCGCTTTTTGTTGCTCAATATATATATGTTTTTTACGTTTAAAAACGAAAAATAGCAAATCAACTATCAAGCAATCTTAATAGTTTCAATTTATTTAAAAATGAATGGGGTATGGGTATAGCTTCCAAGCACCGACAATTAAATGATGTTGATGGCAAATGTGTAATAGCATACATTTTGTTCTCTCAGACCCGTCGGATTAAAACTATGAATTTTAATCATTTACATTAGGTGAACAAAAAAAGAATATTTTACTTTTCACCGTTCATATTTTGGAGTGCAACTAGATAACCAACAAGTGGTAAATTTCATTCATTGAACAATATTATCCAATTAATTAAATAAATAAATTATATAAAATGTATTGCATCATAGGTCACAAATACTTTTTGATTTTTTGAATACACTTATTGGTTTTAATAATATTTGCATTCAAATTTTCTGTAGTCATCTGTTATTTGTTTGGCCTGTCAATAAGTTCAAAATTGTCGGAAAAAAGGGCCGAACCCAAAAAAAAGATGTGCCCCATTTAATCGTTATGGAAACGCCAGAAACCACTTCATCATCAGATCTCAGTCTGGAGGTCGAAGGCGCTGGGAAAACTGAAACCAAAACGGAAAGCGATGCCGAAATCGAGCCATGTGACTGGCAGTCGCTTTTCCACTCGATCCAGCCAAACATACGCAAGAAGTCCGATCTGTTGATGGCCCTAGCCCACTTTTTAATCACCAAGGAGTACCGGCTGCGGAGCATCAAGAATGCTTCTGATTTTGGTGCCGGGGGGAGTACCATTACTAGTACCAGTACTAGTACCAGTACCAGTACCAATACCAGTGAATTGCTGCCCAAAAACTGGAATCGGGATGCCCACAGATACGCCATGCACTACATCGATGAGCTGGGCAGTCAATATGTTCTCTTGGCCAAACTGAGCCGCAAGGATCTGGTGATCAGCCTGCAGAACTCGACCAGCAAACGAATGTCCATCGCCTGTTTGCAGCCCGAGAATCTCGTCAAATCCACAAGTAAATCCTATTTGGCGAAGTGCATACCGAAGGCGGAGAAAATGATAAAACGCCTGCGATTTGATCTGGTAGATCCGGTAGTTCGGGGCACGAAAAGAACGGCCGATGGACCGTTTTTCGCTCAGGAAATGATCAAAAGAAAGAAGCTCCTCCTCCAGAATTCACAGCCCTCCAGAGTGACCTTTAACCTCAGCGAAAAACACCCATGCACCCGCGGGCAGTGACAATTCCACTTAAAAGTGGTCCTTTTTTATTCCAATATAGATCTCGAATTGGAGAAAATTATATTACTAAATTTGTAAAACTTATTAACATATAAGACAATATTTTATCTGTTATCTGAAGCAGATGTAATACTGGTAAATATATATATATACAAAAAATGCCAGTGAAAATTTAGCTTTTAAAATATTGAAACTTTAAAATCTGAGCTTAATTAAGAAAATAATTGCAAACTGTAAAAGACATTTATAACTCATACGCGATGTGGGACAGGGCATTAGTCAGTCGATATCCTCTGTTCCATTTTATAAATGCGGATGGTCGTTTTCGGTTGGGTTTTTTGTTTTCGTCGCCGTTCTTGTTCAGTCACAGATTGCTGTCATTATTGTTGCCTTTCGCGCGTTTTGTCCCGCATTTATTATTTATTGTATTAATAATGCAGTCGCGTTGAAAATTTCATAATGTCCGGCAATGTCATTGTGGCAGTCCACTTGTCCAGCAATCGCTTCGGATCTCCCTTATTTTTTTTTTTTGGCTGTGTTTCAATTTTTGTCGCATATCTGCGGATGTATTATTGGATGTTGACACTTTTGTTGTTGATGCAGCTGCGGTCGCCGCAAAGTTGATGTTGATGTGGATGCTGATGGCTGGTTGGGTTCGGTTTGTCTGGATTCGGTTTGGTTTGGCTGAATGGAAACAGCGGCACCGCAGAAAACAAAACAAAACCACCTCCGTTTTATCCAGTGAAATTAAAACCACTGCGTAATGGAATATGAATATCATATTACATTTCAGTGGCTGCAAATGAGTGTGTGGTGAAGACCTAAAAGATAAACTAGATCAACTTTTGCTTTTAATATTGTACAATAATACAATGTAATCCAGATGTAAGCTAGTTGATTGGGGTGAACCTGCGCTAAGTGTTAAATATATAATATAAATTTACTTCAAAATGATTTTGATTTTTTCGAATTCTGCTAGAACAAAAGTACCATGTTTGCCTTGTTCAAATTATATAAAGCCTTTAATTATAACAAAACACTAATACAAATAAATACAATTATCTTTAAATTTTATAGCTTTCTTTGGGTTCATCCTGTTGTGTGTCTGTGTGAGTATTGCAGCATCATCATAAAATTCAATTAAAGCGAAACGCACACAATCAAACAAAAGATCAAATTAAATGCCGAGCTGGGCTAGCAATTTACTTTGCTGATGTAAGAGGGCGTGGCAGCTAACCCACAGAAAAGCACATAAGTGTGGCTGGGTTTCCGGGTTTCCATGGGTGTTTACACACAGAGAAAATGCAATGATTTGAGGTATGGTGCTTAGTAAAGTTCGTACTTGAAAATAAAAATTGTAAATTATTTGTGGTTAAGGACACAGGTAAAACAAGCATAATAAATCCAAATATTTTGGACTCAATTGAAATGTTTATTGCTTTGGTGTTCATTCGGTTTTTAGTTATTTCAAATATATATAACTTTTTTTTAATTTATTATTTGACTATTTTCCATTAATTAAAATATTTAAATATTTAATCACTCAATTTAATCTGCTTTGTATTAAATATGGTGTTTTTAATATTTATTTTAAGTATTATTTTAATGCTTCTTTGATAATAAATAAATAAATAAATAAATATTAAACATTATTATTTTGAATTCAATAGTCAGATATTCCATTTTACTATAATACGAATTATTTATTATAGGTTATTAATTTTGTACATGTTATTGTTTTGAATTTAAAATGAATTATGTTCCTTCTGTGTACTCATATATATATAAATATATGTATGCGTGTGGAATAGACAACAGCACGCATTGCGGTTTAACGCGCTTTTCATTACTTGGCGGGGATGAAGGAGGCTGAGGCTGAAGCTGAGGCTGAATGGCTGCCAAAGGAACATCAAAGGAGGTGGTGGCCACATAGACGTGGAAGGACACGAACGAGAACGAGAACGAGAACAAGGACAAGGACAAGGACAAGTTGCTGCGGTATTTTTACGACCATTTCAGTTTCGTAATGGCAATCGAAAAGCTTGTACCACCACCACCACACGACTAAATGGCCGAAAGGGGAGTGCACCGAAAATCATATAAAAGTCATTGCGACTTAGTTAAGCCAGCAATATTAACAAATGCCAGGAACGAGACTGCCAGCAAACAAAAAAAAAAACGGGCCAAGGCAGGGAAATGGGTGGCATGGCTGATAATAAACCAAGCCAGCCACAAAAGCGATATAGCAACACTAAAATCCACATGTCACAGTGGACATTTGCGGCAGACCGGAAAACCCAAACCAAAAACCACTGGCTCAGAAAAATTAGCATTTTCTTCTGTAGTTCACATTTAAATAAACCAAACAAGGTCTTTAATAAAAATCAAAAGGCAAAGACTTTGTCAAAGTAAGATGTATGCAAATTATTATTTATATAAAGAAATGTGTTTTTATACCTTGGTACAACACACTACCAAAAAATGAATAATAAATAAGTATAGATAGTAGAGATCCGTTCTTAATTGACAATTTGCTTGAAACCATTTTTGTAAGCAATCAAATCAAATAAATATAAATAGTAATGCAAAAAAGTTTTTTTATCATTGTAATTACTTAACCATTTTCTGAACTATTTTTGTTTGTATTTTTGTGAGCGCTCGCACAAATCAAATATTGTTTTAAATACAGCTGCAATTTTAATTTTTAATTGAATCCATGATGGTCATCAATGAAGTAGGATTTAAATGCCATGTGGCCAGCAATCAATTTCCATTCTGGCAAAGTGTTCCATGCGTTTAATCAATAAGTTGGCCGCCGAATGCAATCCATCCATCCATCACCGCCAATCAGCCGGGAAAATGGCTGACCACAATCCAGTGTCCATTGTCTGGATGGCAAAACCGAGGTGATAGCGGCGATGACACGGGTTTCTACTTTATGTAACATCATTTCCTCTTACCCACTCACCTCTTAACCCATGAAAGTCCCAATGGCGCCATCTTGCGTGCAGGCAATTACAAAGTTTTGGGCGCTGCATTTAATTAGGTACGGCAGCAATCGGCCATCAGGCATCCGCATTTGCCATAGTCCATTGTACAACGTACCAAACTAATAGCCGACCGCTCGGGGCGATATTTGGCCAGCAACAGGGGGCGGTGGAGGGTAAAGGGCATCGGGCAATGGGTAATGGGGCACGGACCCAACGAGCCGCTTAATTGAATGCCCACGGCGAAACGTGAAAAAAACCACGAAAAACAGACTGGAAAACCAGTGGGCATTTTCAAGTATGCAAAATCGAATCATAAATTACCTTTATTTTAAAATTTGATACAATAGAACAACAGAAAATGGTGCCTTGAATAAACATGTTAAATTAAATGTTAAAAATCATTCTAAAAGGTAAGCAAATTTTTTATAATGCTTTCTTAGAAACCCAATTTAATAAAATAGAAAGAAGTTAAAATATTTTTATAAAATATTGGTCTACTTTTGCAGCCTTTCTACTTACTAAATGAGAATTTAAGCTAAAAAGGCCGTTTATTTAGCAAATCAATTATTTGAACGTTAATCATGTTTATAAATTTCTGATATATTTTGTAAGAATAATAAATAATAATTTTTCCACTCTAGTTTTAATTTTAAATTACGTTTCTTATTTATTTTTTTTATCAAACGGCAATAGAACGCAATATACTCCCCAAGTAAAGGGCAAAATATGTAAAGAAAACTGAAGAAAGGCAAAAATTATACATTGTATTATCGGCTGAACAAGAGGGAGAAACTGGGGAAGGATGTTGTCCCAAGCATTTGGCTTCGACTTTGGCTTTTTCCCGCCGGCTGTTTGTTAATGGCAAAGCTCAAGCAAATTTTCATGTTGGCTTAGACAAAACGGCCCAGCTGCACCGCCGCCACAGAAATTGGCCTTTTTATTGTGTAACTCGCCATGGCGACGAAGGACCTCCACCATTTCCCCAGCTCCTTAATTTCAAAAGCGCCGACCACAAGCCGCCGCGCAGAAAAGCACCTTCTGCGCCCCATTCCTCTCGCTTCAACACAGGGAGGAATTGACCCTCCCGAAACCAAAAAATATATATTTAAAGAAGATGTTAATTTCAAATTTATCTTATCAGATAAATATGTTTTTATATTTTGGAACAATTTATTTATTCTAAATTCTTCATCAAAAGTGCTTTGATTAATTCTTCAAATTGAGAGTTGAACCGTTTAATTTTGGCATTCAAATTTTTGTATTAAAGGAAATACATATCTATATATATATATATATATGTTATGGATTAACTTATATTAATATAAAATGGAATTAAGTCAATTGAATTAGCAATAAAACTTGCTTCTAAATTTCTCCCTGTGTACCGCTCCTCTATTTTGCGCTCATTTATTTGCTGGAACATAAGCGGCAGGCAGCATTATGAAATGCCGGCGGTGGTTTTTGCCCATTTTGGTAACTGGTAACTACCAACGACCGACGGTAACAGCAACAAAGCATGACCGCTTGCAAAAAGCTGCAAAATGAAAAAATTAAAACAAAAAAAAAACACCATTTTCCATTTCCTATTAGTTAGTTTGATGCGCGAGAGCAAACGAAATTAAACCATAGAGCTTAAAAATGTATGTACGGATATTGGCCGAATATTTTTCTAAAGAATTCAATAAAGAGAGGATACAAATATGAGATGTCATGGGTACCAATTCATACCGCTTCTGTTTTTAATAATAAACGGTATAGGAACGGATAAGCCCCAGTAATGTTTTAACATAATTTAATAACTGTCCTGAGCTTCAACTTAAATAAACTTTAACATCAAAGGTTTGTGGCAAAATCTATAAGATAAGTAAAATAAAAATGTAATGATAAATAAAATCCAACGTTTGGTTTATAAGTTTTATATACAATAACACTGCTGGCTTTTAATTTGCATTTCACACACCTTTGACCCTTTGAAGTGGAGATACGCCCTTAAAAGTCTTTCTGTATGACTGACACCCACACAAAAAACGAGGGGCGTAGGTGAAAAATTATAAAGCAAAAGCCCACTGGAACCCTATACCTTTTAGCTTCCCCATCGGTTCGAAATGCCTTTGAGTCTCTATTTACTTCTAAAAATATGCAACGTCACTCGCCCATCATTCTTCTTGTGAGCTGAATGTAATCTCGTTAAAAGCTCCTCAAATAACAGCGCCCCGCCCTCAAAAGTATATATCCTGCAGGCATTTACCGACTTTTGATTTAAAGCGGGCATACAAAACAAATTTAATACATTTTTTTTCCCCTTTGATTTTGATTTTGACAGTTGATCCCTGTGTGGAAGATGGATTTTTACTTGTATGTCTAACATTCCTTTTTTCACTTCTGTCATCTAGCAAAATGATGATGCACCACACATGATAAGCTGGCTAAAAATGAATTATGCAACAGGAATCACATCAATATATGGCTGCACTGCTTGTCCCGCTCTGCTTGCCATGCACTGCTTGTGTGTGCCGCGGGCGACCACCGGTATGCTATATGGATATATATATGTATATATATGTATAAGCCAACTCCCCCGAACGCAACGTCAAACAATATTGTCACTATCAGCCAACACACAGATACACGGAGATTTGTGATATTAAAATCAAATAGAATCTAAACTATAAATAAAAAAAAAGTTTAACACGAAAAAAATGTTTTTTTATATTGTTTAATTGTAAATTTGTATGTTCCATTGGCTTAAGACTTTAATACTTATAAAGAACACTAAGATCTGGACTTCGACTTTAATAAAATATTGTGATATTCTGAAAATGTAATTAATTTATTTTCATTTTTAGAGTTATGTTATGTTATTAGAATTGTATTATATTTTTGAAAACACACATAGAGAAAGCTCTAACATCTTTATAGATTTCTCTAGGCTTACTTCAAAAATAATAGAAATTCTAATTTAGAATTAAATATCCTGCGATATATTTTTCAGTGTCCCTATGCTTACTTACTCATTTTTACAGCTGTGTGATTTTTGGGACGCATTTTAATGGTGGCTTAATTAAGCGTTGCATTTTGCATGTGGTTGCCCAAAAATGGCAGCGAATAGCGCAGCGAATAGCGCAGCGAACTTTCAACGAGACATGGCCACTGCATCATAGCGTTTTCCCCATCCTCATTTTCCCGCCCGCCCACATTTTCCGCACTTCGGCTGTCACTAATCAAGCGGCGTTGCCTGTCAATTACGAGGTCCGCGGAGACAAGGACGAACAGACAGGAGCTTCCCGCTGGAGGTGCGTGGCCTGATAATGATGGATAGATTGATAAATGGATGGTCGGGTCGATGGTTGCCTGGGTGGATGGATGGATGGATGGATGGATGGATGGATGAATGAATGGATGGGTAGTGCCTCCCGAATCGGAGGGATCACATTACCACCCCATCAATGGGATTTCCTGGTTGGATTGACATAAGCATAGACCTCGATTTTGGTTTTTCTATGCACATCAGGTTCGCCAGGAGTATTGCATATTTATGCGGAATTTACCTAGGGCTTTCTGTTTAGACAAGCACACTTTGAGATATTTAATTTTGTTTTTGTTATAATTATTACAAATTGGATTAGATTATCACAAAAAAATCTAGTAATAAGGATAATAAAAATATTTAAAATATACTTTTACCACCATTTACCATTAGGAAATATTAACTGACATTCTGCTATAAAGGAAATTAGGGAATATTAACTGACAGAAATGAAATAACTGATGTAAATTAAAACATTTATATTAAAACTTATTACATATAATAAATTTTTGCATTAAAAAAAAATGTTTTCATTACATCATTGCTTTTAATTCACTTTATTACAGTTCTATTATTATTTATTTTACTTCAGCCCAATATTCTTGACCTATCGATCACAGCAAAATCGTTTGTAAAACGAAAAGTTTTCCCCTTGAGTTATGAAAACGCAATTGAATTGTGGGTGAAAAATGAGTGCGGGAGGGGGCGGGGCGGGGATTATCCGGCAATTTCGATGGCCTCGCATCTGTGTCAAGAGTTTGGCAAACAAATGGTGGATTATGTGCCCCGGCGCAATGTTTAATCAAGTTCACAAAAATTACATTTATTTTTTTGCCCAGAAAATCGCATAATAAATGCGGAACAGCGAGAGCGAGAAAGCTGAAGAAATAAAAATTTCAATTATTGAAATGCAAATGGAATACAAATATTTGCATAAACACAGGCAAAGCGAAGCGCAAAAAAAAGAAGCTTGCGCGTTGCCACGCCCACATTTCCAAACCCCGCCCCTCACACCATGAACTGTGCCCCATGATATGGCTACACTCCATATTTATTTTTTTTTCAAATTCAAATCTACTCAGGCTTAGCATAGTTAAAGAACGATGGGGAAATATGGAAAAATCACAAATTTAATGAATGCGAAGATATGGAAAAGGGGGTTGGTGAAAAAAGAGGCAGGTTTGGGGGAGAGGTCCTTGGGCAGGACGAACTCCAATGTGCGTGCCGCGTAAAAATGGTAAATCTGGCCCTTATGTTGTATGTAATTAGAATGCCTGGCACATACCGAAATTAAAGCGAAATACACAGAACTAAATGATACCCCTTGAAAAAAGAAATTGAGTAATATTTTTTGTTAAGAAAGCTAGTGTATATATTTATGTTATATTATTAATGTATTAAGAAAATATTTACAATTCATACATAATAACAAGTAAAATATATATTATTGATATGAAACAGGTCAATAATTATACCCTTGCAGAGGGTATTATAATTTCAGTCAGAAGTTTGCAACGCAGTGAAGGAGACATCTCCGACCCTATAAAGTATATATATTCTTGATCAGCATCACTAGGCGAGTCGATCTAGCCTTGTCCGTCTGTCCGTCCGTCTGTCCGTCTGTCCGTCTGTCCGTCTGTCCGTCTGTCCGTCTGTCCGTCCGTTTATATGCAAACTAGTCTCTCAGTTTTAAAGCTATCTGCATGAAACTTTCCCAAAAGTTGTCTTTCTATTGCAGGTAGTATATAAGTCGGAACGAGCCGGATCGGACGACTATAGCATATAGCTCCCATAGGAACAATCGGAAAAATAAATGAAAAAAAATTATAACTTTGCTGTTTTTTAATTTTTTGTTTAGTTCTTCGACATATAGCAATGGTTAAATATTTCAGAATTATGGTTTAAATTTCATCAAAATCGGACGACTATAGCATATAGCTCCCATAGGAACAATCGGAAAAATAAATGAAAAAAAATTATAAATTTTCTGTTTTTTAATTTTTTGTTTAGTTCTTCGACATTTAGTAATGGTTAAATATTTTCGATTTACGGCTTAAATTTCATCAAAGTCGGACGACTATATCATATAGCTCCCATAGGAACAATCGGAGAAATAAATGAAAAAATATTATAACTTTTCTGTTTTTTAATTTTTTGTTTAGTTCTTCGACATTTTGTAATGGTTAAATATTTCCAATTTACGGTTTAAGTTTCATCAAAGCTATATCATATAGCTCCCATAGGAACAATAAAAATATATAAAATAACTATCAAATAATTGAGCTGCAAATCATCATAGCTTCAATGTTTTTAAACTTATACGCAAGTAAATTATAATTTTAATATTTTCAAAAATGTTTAATTCTTGCAATAGCTGCAAGGGTATATGAACTTCGGCTTGCCGAAGTTTGCTTTCTTTCTTGTTTTTTATTGAAATTAAAAAAGGTAGGTAATAGTGTGTATCCAACACAACTGAACTGCAATGGTATCCACATTTTTGGCTATCCCAAAAATTGGTCGCGGCAAGAAAGGATTTTGAGTGAGGGGGCTAAAAAAGTGGGTTCTAAACAGCCCCCAGGTACTGGGTTCAAAGGTTGGGCCCCATTGGCTCCACTTGTTGCATGCCCCATTGGCCCAGCTGCATGCAAATGTTAATTAAGCGAGCGTGCCTCTCAAAATTCCGCCATCCCCTCGTCGGAAAATTAATGTACTTCAGAACCCAACTCTGTTCGCAAAAGGACGAGGATGGATGGATGGATGGATGGGAATGGGAATGGGGATTATGGGGCGAAATCCAAATTGGAAAATATTTGATGCTCCCGGTGGCTCCAAGCTGCTGCTCCCGGCTGCATTCCAATAGCAGGGCAAATAATGGTCAATGGCCAAAAAGGGGAAAATAAGCGCCACGATGGACAGGTGAAAAATGGGTAGAAGTGGGTGTGGGAGTGGGTGTGGGAGTGGGTAGTCCAATCAATATGGAAAGCACTTGAAGAGCATGATTCATATTCAACACGCGCCGAGTTTCCGCTGAAGCATTAAGAGGTTCAAATGAAATGGAACGAAACAAAATGAAATGAGAATAATAAAGGATACATTACAAAAAAGATTGCTACAATATTAATATAAATGGGCTGCACGAAGTTTAATCTGCTAGGAATTACTTTCTCATCCTTTTTAATTTCCTCTCATTTAAAGTAGGAAGCCAATGTTGTTAATTTTGGATTTTATACATTTCTTTGGTAATATTCATCTTTACATTTTATTACAATTTAAATAGGGTATTTTAAAAAATATTTATAATGCAGTTTTTAATATAATAAATAAATACATACTCAAATATATATTTGCAAATTTTATTTAAAGTTAGAAATATGTTTGGATTCTAAGCAAAGTTTATTTGCAGTTTTTTAAATCGTATAGATCAGATACATTTGTTTGTATTAGTTTCAAGGGTTTCACAAATCTTTAGCCTAATTTTCTCACAGTGCGCGGGGAGCAGCTTTGAAAAGGAAATTAAGTACACATTGTTTTGGATGATGATTGCTGGAGGGCAAGTAGTGGGAAATGAGGGAGCCGCCATTTCATTTTCCATTCGGTTTCGGGAAATTACGAATGACTGGCCAGGACTGCGAGTACAAGGACCAGAAACAGGACAAAAAACAGGACCAGGAGTAGGAGCCGGACAAGCCAATGCAATCAGCGCCATGCAAAAATCTATTTGAAATTTATAGCAATCAGTGGAAAAGTGGGGAAAGGGGGGCCTTGTGCTCGCTGAGTCGTTCAATATTGTAAGCAAGTATGTATTCTAAATGCGAATAAATGAACAATAAATTGTGAGCTAGCAGCGGCAGATTGTCCCGGTTTTCTTGTACTCGAGTGAGTACTTTCGCCCCACCCCCGCGCTGATTGTTTTTGCCACTCGAGAAAGCATCTTCATGTCGCCGGCAAAGCCGCAATTTATTGTCCGCCTAATGTCTGCGAATGGAACGGAGAATTCCCAGGCCCCAGGGGGGCGTGGCTACGCCCACGATTTGCGGTAGATTGCCTCCAGAGTCGAGGGTTCTGGCACCCATCGAAATATATTTATTTATACATTCTCCAGATACAATTTCGGCCGTTTATTTCGCAAATAAATAAAACGGGTTATGGCTGAAAATGAAATGGTATTTTTGAGCTAAATATTTATTAGGTATTATTATATTCCTCAAAGT
Source organism: Drosophila elegans (assembly GCF_018152505.1). NCBI lineage: Eukaryota > Metazoa > Arthropoda > Insecta > Diptera > Drosophilidae > Drosophila > Drosophila elegans. The sequence goes on from NW_024545513.1 coordinate 6,142,104, forward strand.
ATTTGTGGTAAAATAGGACTATTTTAAATAAAATTAATTGAATTTAATTAAATTTTTTTCGGAAATATCGAAGTTTTACTATTATTGGATTTTTGTTTAATGCACTTCCCTGTATTTATTATTGTTAATAATCACTATTATGAATTAAATTGTTAAATAGAATTTCATGGAAAGACACACTCTTTGTTTGTCCTAAATCCTGGTTTTACGCTAAATATTTATTAGGTAAATATTATTAGGTTACGAGTGGTAAAAAACCCTATTTAAAATTCTATTTATTTAATCCAATGATTTAAAGCTAATTTTTCCTGAATTGTAGACGTTTAGTGGTAATTTGTTTAATGTTTTATAAATTATTGTTAATAATACTTTACATTTGCTATATAAACTGAACATTCATTCCTCGTTAATGACGTACCACTATCAATTTTTTTCCCCACCACCTCTGATTGTGTTTGGATGTTAACTTGGCAACTCGTTTCCCACTTTATCCCTTTTTTTCAAACTTAATGTCCTTGTGACTGTGGTCTCTTCGGCAAATTTGCTTACTCAACGGCCCTTCCAGCTCCTCAAAGTGCAGTCTGTGCCACGCCCCCCAATCATGCTCGGCATTTTTAGCTTTAGATAATGAAGGACCCCAGGACTCGTAAGCCCCAAGTCCTGTAGGCCCAGGCAGCTCATAAAGCCGCAAAGTGCCGCTATGGGTTGTCGTTGCAGCGCCACTGATGCTGTCGCTGTCAACCGTGCACTTCCAATCGCCATTGCAGATGCAACAGCAACACCAGCAACACTTGCAATTCCAGCAACCGCTGCAGCACTTCCTGCCACGTTCTCACACCACAAAAATTAAGCCAGATTTTTAAAAGAATTTTAAAAAATAATTATAATCCAACCATAAATATAAACAGATAAATACTTTTTCACCAATTATAAACCTTAATTTTGCTAATGCTTACAAATTGTTCATTTTCAGTGAACTCTAAACACCTAAGCCTTTTTTTAGTTCCCCAAAACTAATTATAAAATGTACAATAAAATTGAAATTTGTTAAGAGGTTGGAATCTTTGAACTTATTAATTTTATCAAAACTAATTTGTGAATTTCATAAAATAATTACAAATGTTCAATGTACAATAGTTTTTAATAGTTATCCATGATTTTTTTTACAGTGCCTCAGGCGTGGGCGAGTCAGACTTTTGTGAATTTTCCACAACTGCAGAATGAGGCCCGGGCAAATGCAAGCGAAACGCACGAGTGTGTATGCATACATGTTCCATAAATAATCTCCATTTGCAATGCAACATGCAATGTTGGCGTTGCCTCCCGATTTTCCATTGCCTCGGCCAATGCTTCTCATTTTCATTCAGTCGCTGCCACCGGGCCAGCACTACTAACTCCAATTCTCTCAGTGCACTGAGAAAAGCGTTAATAGTTCGTAAGCCATACCAAATTAATATTTTTCTTTTAAACATTCTACTTTACATTTTAAGGGAAGAAACAAATCAAATACTTGTTTAAATTAATACTACATTTTGTAATTATCTGGACAAAATATTTAAGGTAAAAAACTGTTTATATATGTTATAGCAAAAAAATGTAGATCCAAATAACAAAACATTAAGAGAAACTAAACTTAACATCAAAATAAAACAAAATAAATTTAAAATTTCTGAATTAAATAAAGAGTTCTCAAAATAATATTTGTTATTTTGCTTATCTTCTTTTATTAAGCACACAAATATTTGTATTATATCCAGAAACTAAACAAAACCGAGAAAGCCAAACGAAATTCGACATCAAACACTGTTTGCCTAATTTGTTGCAGTGTAATCGTCCGCCTCCAAGAGCTGTTGCATCCACTTCTGCAGTTACTGTGGCCGGGCTGTCATTGTTTATGTACGTGAATTGCAAATCTCTTCGACGGACGGAGGGACAGAGTGTCCGGACTCCGGATTCTCCGCTTCTCGTTCGTGCCGCAAAGACGCCCGAAAATGGATGCCAGTTTCGGGATTGGTAATTTCGGATTTCAGATTGCAGTTGCGGTTGGACGATGCGATGTCCATATCTCCAGCCATTTCCCTCCTTCAACCCATCCTACATTTTTTTTTTGCCACCTAAGCCGAGCCCTCACCCGCCCACCTTTCTTTCCACCCACTCTGACTGAAATTGGCTTTAGCCGGCTGCAGTGGAGCAGACGATATGCTTAAGCAAAGTTTACCGCATTGTCGCCATTTGCCGTTTTCCGTTTGCTGTTTTCCCAATCCCAATCCCACTACCACTCCCACTCCCACTCCCCCGACAGCCAGTTTTCCGGCCAGGACTTTGCCGCACTCGCCAATCCTGGGAGTTCCTTTCTTGGGCCTCGGCTTATTACGATTATGATGTCTTTTATGGTTGCGGTCTTGTAGCAGAAAGCCGCCAGATGCTCGGGCACGCACACACATTTCGTGGGAAGCCCAAGTATAGTGCGCGGAGCACCTGTATATTCCGCAGCATACGTTCCATGGATTTCAGTGGGAGCATAAAAAAAATATTAGAACTAAGGGCAAGTCATTGAAACTCAATACGTGAAGTTTTAGGTTAACAATAATGGATCATGGATTAATGGTCACCATATTTGGCCAAGTTAACCCAGATTATGGACTATTATACCTATCGCGAAGCAGCTTACTGAGTACTTAAATAATACATTTTTCGGACATTTTTTTGCGTTTTTGAAATATCAAAAAATTGACCAAAAATCGAAATAACATTAAAAATCAAAATTTCAATGCAGAGGTGTGCCACTTTTAAACCAAGATTACATTCAACAAATTATGCGAAATATATCTTTTCATAGATATTTAAAGACAGGGTTTCAATGTGTATTAATAATCTGAAGACTTAAACCACTTGTAAAATTTGCATCCATCGTTCAATTTTAAAAATGAATCTCCTTAATATTTTTATTTTATAGATTATAATAGACTTACACATTTATTTTCAAATTTTGAATGGAAATAAAATACCATTAAAAAACCTATACAGTTCTATATGAAATTTCCACTTGTAAGATATTCTTCCAGTGTCAATTAAAATATAGATTTCTCTTAAAGAGCTTTATTTTTATAAATACCAAATACTTCAGTTTCAATACTGAAAACTGAAAACATAAATTTATTTCGAAGGGAAATAAATTCACTTTTATATAGACACCAAAAGTTCGTTTCAATAATTTATTAAAATACTGAAATCTTTACACTGAGATCTACAAACTTTGTGATTTTCGATATCAACACAAAAATATGTTATATTAATTTTTAACGGAATATAAAATAAGAAAAAAACGAATAAGATCGTCATTTACTTTAAGTCCGGGGGAAGTCGTTTACTTTTAAACGGAGTCGGAGTCAATGTTGAAGTCGAAGTTGAAGTCGAAGTCGAGGCCGAGATCGATGTTGGAGTCTATTTCTTCGCCAGCCGGTTCCACTGGATTTTCATCCTCTGAGATGGTCTCGACATCAATGAAATCATCTTCCTTTGTCGCTTTCATCTTAGTGACCTTATTAACATGATCGAGGTATTGTCCTCGTCCTCCCTTGGTCTCGTAATCAAACTTTTTCCAATTGTTCGGTGCAACCTGCGTGCCGGAACTGGTGTTGGCGATGTGTTCAGCTTGTGGCTGCTCCTGTTCCATTCCCAGAACCTCGAAGATTTCATCAAAGCTTACGGGTCCCTGGATCAGACCGGCCGGACCCGGCACATCGTGGTCCCTCAGACGCATGCAGATCGCCTCGATGTTTCGCAAACGCTCCACTTCCTCCAGGCTTGCGCTGGCATCTGGGTGCTCGTAGTCCATGATCTGCTTCAAGGCGCTATCGCAGAGGTTGTCCGGGTGCCAAACGCTCCGCGGAGCCTCTGTCTTGCAGTATCCATGATCCCTGGTCGCCAAGAATCCGCTAATGGAACTCCACAAGGGATCACCATTTTTCCCATTTGCGAGGAGAATGCCAGAGGCACCGTTTTGGCTGAGGCAGCTCATTGAGTCCCGGTTTGTGGCCATTATCGGGAACTGATCTGGCATTTTGTATTTAGCTGTGCTGGGAATGGTCTGAGAACCTGCGGATGTCACATCGTCTTTCTCGCCGAAGACACTTTTCAAATCGGGGCGCCACTCCTCCAGATAGGCACTTAGGTGGACATTATTTTCGGTCACTTTTGAATCAGTATTCTGCATGACATCTCCGCGAGGGCAATTCCTGCTCCCCGGGGCATTGAGCTCCGACTCTGGTAGCTCTCCAACGGAGTGATAGCAGAGGGCGAAGACCGGTACCTCCTCGACTCCGTTGGAGACAGGAAGCACCCTCGAACGTGTAAAATGAGGATTCAAAATGCCGGCCTGTGGATCAATTGGTTTCGATTGGGTTGGCTGGCGCCTCTTAGCCTTAGAAGCTCTCTTCAATTTGCTTTTTTTCGGCTGTGAAATATATTAACGAACACGTTGCATATAAAACGGACAGCGTGTTCCTAGGCGTCACTGCTTACCATTTCTGTTTAACAGCTGAATTTCCTGGAAAAATGTAAGTGTCCGCATGCGCGCATGCGTTGTGTCCGTCAAAAAATAGAACACTGTGGCCGGAGAAAAAGAGTTGCCGAGCCACCATGAGTGCAGTCCTGCACTATTTACAAATTTCATTTTTTTTTTTCTCTGCAATTGCATGACTATTTTAAACTTGCAAAGTCGGGGTGGCAGCGCCAAAATGTGATTCTTCCGGCAGGGATGCCAGATGGTTGCAATGTTAATTTAGCTTTGCGGGCTGCCAACTTTTTTTTTCACTGGCTTGGGTCTGTATGAATTTGATCTTAAAAATTACAAGAAAGGCAAGCCGAAGTTTATATACCCTTGCAGCTATTGCAAAAATTAAATATTCTTGAAAACACTAAAAACTAAAAACATTGAAGCTATGATGATTGATTGATGATGATAGCAGCTTAATTATTCGATAGTTTTTATGGTAGCTAATTGATATCGTTTTTCTGATTTTAATAAAATAAAAAGCGTAATTCTGAACTGTCAAATTATTAATAAGTCAAAAAGAACTAAAAAAAACTAGTTTGATAAATAACTAACATGAAATTTATAAACAAAAAAAATGCCGAATTTTAATGCAGTTAAATTGCGTATTAAATCTATGGGAATCACTGTACGATTTGCTCGGCACTGTATGCTCAGGATTTGCTCTAACATGCTTGGCAACCGCACCACAATCATCATCATCATCAGCATCATCATCATCATCATCATCTTCAGCAACATCAACATCAACCACATGATCATCGCCATCACCATCAGTTGTGATATGCAATGCGACAGGTTTGGCTCTCCCCAAACCGTCGTCTGCAACTTCCCAAGTTACGCAGTCGGGGTTCTCCGCCGTAATAATCCCCGGAGTCGGTCTCAGTCCCAGTCCCTCCGCCGGAGAATCCTCCGCCGTATTGCGTGCGGCGGCAGATTGGAAAATCATTGCAATAACTTCCACTTGTTTATCATCTGAACTTTGCATGCTGTTGGCTTGACGACGACTACTTTCGGTTCCATTTGAGGTTTAAGCTGTGGGCTAAAGTTGGGACGAAGTCATATGGCAAGTGCTTAAAGCCAGTTAGGTTTGCATTTCAATTACATCAATGCATGCGGCATTGGGGCAACCACTTTGATAGTAAGTTATTTTAAGCCTACATAACAGTGTGCATGGAAAATTAATGAAGCATTTTCTTTTATTTATATTGAGAACGCACCTAAATAGATTTCATAGTTTTCTTAGTTATCTTGAAATTATTTGAAGCTTAAATTACTTTATATAATTTGTTAAGTAACAGATTTAAATAAGTTTGAGCTTCCAATTTAATAAAGTCTAAAATCTAACTAAATACTCATTTTCTGGAATGTACAATTTGATATAGCTTTTAGACATATATGTAAATGTGAATCTTAACATCTGGAGGAACTTATTTCAAATCTTACCCGCAATGCCATAATGCAATGCAGTTTAATGGTAATTCAGATTAGGCCAAAGGCCGCAATCCAATTGAATTTCTATTGATTAACAAACGAAACGATTTGATTCCTCAATGGATTAATTCGAGCGTTGATTGTGCTCACCATAACATATATGGCATGTGTTTGCACTTTAGTTTGCGGTACAGTGCGGTCTGGCCATATATGTATGTATGTATAGTATATCGGACATATATGATATTGATTTATCGCTGTCTGGCGCACAGATTTATTTGGCCAGAAACAATTAGCAGCACCGAAATGGCAAATGCAGATGTGAGCCTGGCCAACAAAAGGCAATGTGAAAATAAAATTTAACTTGATGATGCATAAAAAAACAATTTTACGCAAATTGTTTGGCCAGCTTGTTTGGTTGGATGGGGTAAATGGGGTAGATGGTGTTGCTGATGGCGATGGTGATGGTGATGGTGGTGTTTGGACAGACAATTGACCACTCAGCACATCGTTAGGATGTGCCAGGATATAAGGCAAGGAGCGGCGCTTGCCAAATCTCAATCCGCATCCAAATCGGACCAAGCAGCAGCAGCTGCAGCTGCCATTTTGTTTTTGCTTGCCTTGCTGCTCACATCTGGAAATTTATGAAATTCTCCATCTTCAACTGCGTGTTCGTCTTTCGCATTTGAGTGTTGTGTGTGTACATTGACATGTCAGGCACACTGAAAACAAAAGCTCAGTCTCTGCCCAATCAGCTGACCTGTTGTTCTTTTTGTAATCAGTAAAAAAATATAAGACAGATTCAAATAAATGCATTGGGTACTCGTTTTATTTCTTCGTAAAACTTTTATAAAAAAAAAAACATATTTTTGAAAATAATTGCAAGCAAAAAAAAAAGTTTAAATAAATATTATTGGCTTCCGTAATAATAACATATTAGTAATGCAAACACTACCAGCAAAGCCTTAAATACTTAATAATGGAGTTGTAAAAATGATTTATTTATAAAAATAAAAAAAATTCATCGTTATTAATTATGTATAAATACACATAATAAGACCTGTTGGCCACCTTGAATAAGGTAAAAAATATTATTGGAAATAATGCAATATAAACAATTATATAATATAATATATAACATTTATATTTATATTTTAAGATTTAAAAAATAATAGTATCCCATAGGCACGAATACAACTTACAGCAACCCTTTCCCAAACACCCTTTTTCTCAGTGTGTAAATAAAGTTGAAAGACAAAGGACAAAGCAAACAATGAGCAACTAGGGGAAAGGAAAGAAAAGGACTAAGAGAGGCCATGTCCTTGTCGAGGGTCGTTGAGTAAAGTGTATTCGAGTGTGGAATATAACGATTAGTTGAATCAGCTGCTACTTCTTCCACCTCTTCAGTTTCCAGTTCTACTTCATCTCATTTCGGGTTCTTCAATCGCAGCCGAAAAACGTATTCCCAATGCCAAAGGCCCCTAGAAAAAGAAGTTAAATTGTAAAGGACTATTAATTACCGTGGGTCTACTTCAATTCCTTGCCATATTTGCAAGAACGTTTGATTGTTCTTGTGTTATATGCTATTAAATTGTAATTGCTTATTATATTAAAGTATACATGATTCTTAAAAATAGTTAATTTTATTTATTTTTTCAACTTTGCCCCATCAACATGACGAACAGCGGTTATAAAAAGAATCTTATCAAAACTTTAGGCGCCATCTGCATTGGGTTTAAAAGCGATGAAATGGGGGTGAATGTGGGATGAAAATGGGCATAAAAATGGGGCTGATTGAGGAAGTGATTGAGGGCAAAGGTGCAGCCTTCTGTCAGAAACTAATGCCATGAATAAATGAATGAATGTTTCGATCTCGATTTCAATTCTATTTCTCACACTCCTCGTTATTTTCCCATGCCTCCCACTCCTATTCCCGTACTTTTTTCTTTCCTTTTATGTAACACTTTTTTTCTCTGTGTTTGAGGTTTTCTCTGTGTGCAACTGCAAATAAAGTTTCGCCTTTTTGACTTGCAGCCGCTTGATTGTCGAACGCATGTTGCATAAAGCCACTTCCGCACTATCTCTCTTCGGTTCAAAATGCCTAACGCCCACCCACTGTGCACTTTAAGAAAAATTGTAATATTCGCATTTGAAGTACGAAATGAAAAAAGTTTTTTTAACTTATGAACATAGCAATTAAAACCAGCTTTGAAGCAACTTTTGAAATTTGAATTTGAGTTTTTCATGAATTTAATACTATAAACTATAATAATTATAAACATTTGTTATCTACTTTAATTTATACTTTAAGTGTACCACTCCGCTGACAGCCGGAAACGAGTGGCGGGGTGGTGGGCGAGAGAGGGGAAGAGAGGGGGAGTGTGACAGGAAAACGGAATTGAAAATGAAACCACGCACGCAGCAAAACACATTGTACTTTGTACTCTGTACTCTGTACTCGGCTAGTCCTTGCACTTGTCTTCCAGTGTCTGCTGGTTGTCTCCTGTCAGCCCCTCCCCTTCCGATCCCTCCGCCCTCCACTTCCACAACTTTGCGCACACTGACAGAAAGTTTTGCACCTAATCCTAATATATGTAATGTATTCAGATATAAATTAAAATCATTATTAATTTTAATGTTTATAAATATTTTAGATTTATTCTAATATTTTATACTTTAATTTATGTATTCATTTACTGATTACAAAAACCAATACAAAATAAAATATAATGTACTTACACTTCAAAATGACAGCCACATTTTTATTTAATTTTCAATACAAATAAATATTATAATAAACTAAGTAAAAGAGGTTATATTTGCACCGGTAAATAATAGTTGTTTTTATGCTGTAAGGTGTGTTGAATGTCTGTCAGCTTCCAAGACATTTAATTATTGAAGCCAAAACTTAAAACATTAGCCGATTCTTTGAACATTTAATTGCTTAAATTATAACAACATTCCATTTAAAATAAATCAATTTATTTTCAATTATTTTTAAACAATTTAAAATTAGAAAAAAAAAATGTTTAGGCTAGTAGAATAAATGATATTTGCGCCGTTAAAGAATATTTTTTTTATGCAGTTAAGTAAAATAAATATTTGTCAGCTTCCATATAAGTTTGTTTATTGGTTATGAACTGCGGCTGATTTTTTTTAGTGCATTACTTTTTGCTCCCCTCCCCCCTTGCACTATTTTCAGCACCTCTTCCCAAGTTTTCCGACGGTTGCAGAAGACAGCACGTTGCCTATTGCAGCCATTACTCAAGCGACAGCAACGGGTGGCCACAGCATCCTCCGATTTTCCTCGCCCGCTTTTCCCAACCCCCTGTCCATTTTCACCCCCCTCCACCCCTCCACCCCTCCACCCATTCAGCCATCCACCCCCTCAATGGCACTGTGCATGCAAACACGTTTCTGATTAGGAATCAACAAAACCGACAACAGCAGCCGGAAAAGGACCTGTTCCTTGGTTCCTTGGACCACCAGAAAGCAGATGGGAAATGTAAGAAAATAAAAAAGAAGGAAGAAAATGCTGGGAAAAGGGGACGTGGTCATAATGACAATGCCACAAAAAGAAAAACTCACTGCAAATGCTGTCCATGCCAACTAGAATAATATTTTCATTGCAGACAGCTCCTTAAGATTGGTTTAGTTTTCAGTTTTGTTGCTTAAAATTTGAGTTTAAGACTGCAGCTTTAAGTTTGCTAGAATTCAGCAAGGATACAAAAATCAGAAGACATCTTTTCTCTAGCGAAACTTGGTAAATGTGATTTCCTTTTAAGTGTGCCCAAAAAAGTATGCTATGAATTTTTAAACTTTTTTGTTTTCGATCTGTATATTGTTTAAATAAAAGATCTTCAATACATTTAATCTGTAATCTGTCTGAACTTCTCATTGAACAAGAGTAATATACCTTTTTCTATTTAAATATATTTTCAGAATTTAAGCCACAAAAAATTGACTGCAATAACGTTTTGGCATAAGAGTTAATTATGTAATCTTCATAAGACATTTCCGAAGCCTATTTTTGGCAGCTTTCTGGCATATTTTTTTCCACAGATATTTTATCGCAAAATTTCTTACCTCTAGCACACTAATTTTCTTCTTGTTGTTGCTATTTTTTGGCAACAACGAGCCTTTATTGTCGCCTAAAAATAGATTGCCTTTAAATGTTATTTTAAGTTTCTCTTCGTTTAATTTTCCTTATCTTTCCCTCAAGTGATTTTTTCATTTCAACGCACCTTTCTTTTGGCACGCATCTTGTTTATGAGGCAATATCGATAGACTTCATAGAAATCAAGGCAAGAGGTGGCGAACATTTGGGGGTTGGTTGATTTTGATTTTGAATTTGGCAACTTTTGGACACTTTGGCAACTGGCGGGAATACTTTTGTCTTGGCTTCACAAATTGTCTGCCTCAATTGGGGCACCTCAAATTACCCCGTTACCTGCCGCAGACCCTACAGCCACCCTTCTAATTTGAGCAACCCTCCCCTTCCCCCACCTACTAAATTTTCATCCGCTTTTTCAATTTTCTCTCACGACTCAAAAAACAATATGGCAAAAGTTATGCGCCTCGAAATTTCCAACACGCTGTACCAGAGCATAGCCAACTTTTGCCCCCTCCCCTCTTGAAAATCACCGCCCCTGGCTTATAAGTTGTTGGGTTTCGCATCCCACCTCCTCCCCCCTTCTCCCCAGCCCCCTTCTCCCCATCCCCATTCTCCCCATCCCCCTTCCCCCTTCTGTACACACGAAATAAACGTGTTGAAATTTAACTAAAATTAATTTGCCAAAAATCAAGGCAAAAGTTTTGCGCCATTTTTGCTCTCTGATTTACTTGACTTCACCATTCGGGATTGGTTGGAGGACCCACCCCCCCCCACCTTTTCCCGGACAGGGTCATAAATTTCACCGGGATTTTGGCCAACAGCCGACCGAACCGAGAGCCCTTTTGTCAATTCCAAAGTAATTCGAAGGCAAACAAGACATCCTGTCCTGGGAAATACAGAATAGTGACTACTGAATATTGGATACTGGATACTGGTTACTGGGTGATGACCCCGAAATCAGATCGATTACCCAGCTGGGAATTGGGCAGAGGTTTTCCCGGCCTTAAAGGGTCGAGTGGCCTTCAATATTCTGCCACAATTCACCTTGATTTATATTATTAATTTACCTTACTGCAGTTTGCTCCATTTAATTCCGAGAGATGTTGTCAACAAGATTAATTCAATTTTCTTATTTATTGCTTTGTGTTTAAATTGTGAATTTAGGTATTCCATTTCTCAGTTCTCTGATTATTGTTTTTACCTAATTGAAATTTGATTTATTTTTTTTATTTACATTACCCCATTGTTTTAAACTGCTCTAAGAAAGGTAGTTTATTTAAAATATTGCTAGTTTTATTTAGATTACTCAGTTGCAGTAACTAAATTATTGTATTAAAAATAAAATATATAAATAAATATATATAAATACATTTAAATTTTTTTATTATTATTATGCCAGATAGAATTTAATATAGATTTCTGTGATTTATTTAAGTGCTTTTAATGTTTACTCAAAAAACACGCTGCATATTTATTCAGGAAAAGTGCCAGAAAACGATATAGAATCAATAGTTTTCACAAATTCTTCGCCGTGCAGTTCGATCTGCAACCGTATCCGTGTATCGGTATCCATTTGTCGATTTCCCAGGGAAATGCAGATGGAAATGGGGTATAGTCTCAGTCTCACTTGGCAATTAGTTTAGTGGCTGCCAGCCCGCAGAGAAAATACAAAATTAGTGGCAGACTATAACCAGATCCGCAGAGCCAAACCCCCCTCCCCACACTCGTCGGCATGGCCGTAGAGCCATTCCGTATCCGGGATTCGTATCCGTCCGGATTGCGGAGCATTTTAGTGAGGCAGAGTGTGCGAAAAGTAATTTGCATATGTATTGCCATGGCATTTGCATTTATGCATGTCGACATCACCCACTACAAAGTCCCCCTCCCCCCTCCCCATCTATCCCCGTTTTGAAAACCCACGCCTCTGTGTTTTTGCATTTGCACATTTGCGGTCATGTTTATGCGCGCCAGTTAATCGATTATGCACGGACTGAGTGAGCAGCGCCGGAAATGTGCAAATGCTGCACTTCCGCTGTTGCCGCCGGCATTTCCCCCTAAAAACACCCTGCTAAAAAAAAAATGAAGAACCCCGCCTCCTTCATCCATGCCCCTCGGTTGCTCTTTTTCATTTGACATCCTTTGTGTCGCAGCGAGGTGTGAAAACGGAAATCATTATCGCGTTGCTGTCATCTCTACTATTTCTATAAGCTCCCTCGATTGCCCTAAGTTTCTAATAATTTTGTATTACAAAATTGCTTTCTATTTTTCAGTTTTAACTTAACGTTTTAGAGTTCCCCAATTTAATAACCATAGTGAAGCTTATTTTGCCTTTAATAGTTTTAATAGTACAAAATACAATATATATATTGGTTACAGTAAAGATTACTTTGAAGCCAAGGTTTTATATTTTTCAAAACTTTCTTCCCTTCTTAAATATTTTAAATTATATTATTTTGTATTAATATTACAGGGAAACAAATTTTCGTTTTGAAAGATAGGTTTTTCCCCCCACACATTTGCGGTTGTTTATTCAAACATTTATCGCCCACGGCAGCATGCCCATATCACGCATTTTGATAGATAAATATAGCAAATTTGTGCATTTTGCCTATGCGGGTTTTCGGTGTGTGCACTCATCATCCATTGTAAATAGACAAAATCTAGCATTAAATTATTCAAATATAATTTTTGCACCGGTTGAAATTTTTTTGTGTTTTAGCTTAACTCCAATTACAAAGTTGCAAATTTGACAGGAAATAATCAAACTAAACTTAATGTATGTGGAGTCGCAAAAAAAGTTCTGCTTAACTAGAAAAAATGTATTTACTTCGGACTGCCCCAAAATAAATAATTAAAGAATTATTTAACATAAAAAATAGTAAACTATAATGAAATAAAATATTTAAAAAATAGTATTGAGAGAAAAATAAGCTAAAAAAAGTTGTGCATTCCTTTTTCCTATAAGAACACATATAAGCATCTTAATACACATTTTTATTAAAAATTAAGGACGTTTTTCAATTTGGAATTTCCGTAAAATCTAAAAAAAAATTAAAATATTCAAGAAAGTAGTTAAATTAGTTACAAACGTTAGCTGGGAATTAAGGTAAGCCATGTAGCCAAGATAAAAGATTACTTCCAAAAAAAATGCAAAATCGATATGCGATTGCTTTATGGCCCAAAAACCATTGATCTTGGGCCCCCATCTCTTTGGTTCGATTTATTTTCGCCAGCCATTTGGCGATGCTAATCGATGTGCATTTGTGGCTAACATCACTAAGCCGCCCACATCGGGCCGGTGGTGGTGGGGGCGTGGCATAATCACTGGCCATTTATCAAGCATGCACTTGGATGTGTGGACCAAGAAACAAGCTAAAAGATACAAGGATACAAGATTACAAGGATACTGGTGGGGAGGGGAGGGGAGGCGAGGGGATATAGCCAAAGAAACGGCAGCTGCAAGGAGTCACAAGTGAAGACCGAAGATGGCACGTCTGAGAAATGGCCTGTTTGGATCTGGGCAACAAAGTTAATTGAGCAAACCGGCCGGCGAGGGAGCAGGCCGCAGTTGAAATCCAATTTGTCTGCAAATACACAAATGATGGTCCCTGGTACTCCGGTACTCTGGCACTCCAACTCCTTGGCTCCTTCGATAGCCCGGAGTGGCCACAACCGGAACATCCTGGAGCAGCAGAAGCATTCAGGGCAGCATCATTCATCTGCTAGGACCAACAAACAAAAAAATAGAGGGATGCAGGCCGTGAAAGAAACACCAAAGGCAGACAAAGATTCTGCTCACCCCGGGCCACCACCCACCCCCCAAGGACATGAAGATGGGGGGGTGGGCCGTGGCCATCTGGTCGGCACTATCAACAACAACAACAACAGAAACTTGGCCAGCATCAACAGCAACAACATCGAGAAGGAAAGCCATCGGATACGGATCCCAGCGGGCAGCCAATTTCCCTCTCGCCCAGGACATCGCCTCTCTGCTTTGTGAATATTTCAAAAATTGCAGCAGCAAAGGAGCCACACTCAGAGAAATACTATTATAATTTATTTATTTATTTTTTATTTATTTATTTATATTTCCTTGCGCGACAAGTGAATACTTATATCTAGTGCGCTAGTCACAAGTTAATTTTTGAGGTAACTCTTGTATATTTTATTTTGCACAATATTTATTTAATCATAATCATAGAATTGTAGGCCCCTTAAATTGGAAATTATTTTCATTTAGAATTTAAATTCTAATTTTAAAGCCATTTATCTATATTTCTATTTCACATTTTTGTTTACATAGCTACTATTTAAAGAAATAAAAGGATCAAAAATATTCCTTTAATATTCCGTTTTCTAAACCTAGCAATCTATTTAAAAAAATTTGTTTTGCCAAAATCAGCATTGCATTTTCAAATTTCTAAGAAAAAGCTTACTAAATTTGTTTAGAAAGGTTAAATTATAATGTACAAAGTTAACAAAATCTTGACATACATATCAATTTATTTAAAAATTTATTTTGCTTAAATTAGCATTGTTTTTTAAAATTTCTCATAAACGTTAAAAAAAACGTTTCAATAATGTAAAATTTAGCATGTTTGCGTTTATTGATATTTTATTATTTTAAAAACTAAAATTCAAGAAGTAGCTGTTATCTAAAAATGTTGAGCATTTATTTATTTATTCGCCAACCATTTCATGTTATTAGCTGGCTACTATTTGATAAACTTAAGACTTAATATGACTTTTTATATATAAAACAAATATGTTCCATACATTTTGTGTTATTTTACGAGCCCCGATCAAAAAGCACTCCTTTTTTCGCGCAGTGCAGCTGCAGCAGGCGATGTAACATTAGTTGAATCTGAAGCTGGTGTCCTCTCTTGGCAGCGGCAGTAAAATCAACAAATTTTTCAGGCTAACAGGAATGGCAGTGGCAGTGGGGCTTAGGCCCAAATGCATTTTGTGTGGCCCCTTGGAAAATAATACCCTTCCTCCGTCTAAGTGGGCACATAGTGGCGGCATGAAACAGCGAGAGTGTAAGGGTATACAAATAATGGGATGGGATGGGCTGGAAGTCCGGGGGAGTGCGATATGCATCTGACAGCATTATGGGTAAATTTGTTTGCCTTGTAAGCATATCCTTGGCGCACACCCGGCTGGGGATATGTCTACCATCTGCCTAACAAGCCAACAACAGTTTAGTTTGCTCCACTGCCCGCTGCCCTTCATCTTTCGCCTTCTGGGAAGTCTTCCTACTTCCGTCTGGCATCTGTTTGTGGTTCTCAAAGTCCTGCAGTCCTGCAGTCCTGCAGTCCTGGTGTCCTGGTGTCCTTCTCCTCCTCCTCCTCCTAGTCCTCGTGGGCAACATGATCTGCTTCCAACTTAATCTGCATATGCGACCAAGCATCTGGACGTCGGACTCTGCCAACATAAATTGCCGGAGAACGAGGCCCGAAATCAGGACAGCCTCCGTTCTCGACTTGGCCCAATATCAATTCGCATGGAGGCAAAAGACTGGCATTCGCTGGCATGCGGAGACATCGCAATTCAAACCTAACTTCGACTGGTCTTGGTTCACCGCAAAAGCAAAACATTTAATTGGGCAACTAAAAATATGCCAAGTTAAGGCAATATTTACATGCCTTCACAATTGCTTACAAAACTTAACCATCTTAAATATAAATAATATATATATATATATATATATATATATGTATGTGGATTTGCAGAATTTGAACTCTTGTGGGTCATGTCGTGTTACGTTATCAATTATCAATCAATTTACCCCATCTCCTTTTTATGTCCCTTCAACACATGCTTGCTGTCACTTCGCCATTTTGCCGTAAATCGAAAACGTTTCCCACTCGGATCGTAAAATCCGGCCATAACCCGGGCAGCATATCAAGTGCGTTTCCGTCCGGTTCCTTTGCTGATGACTCATCAATAAAGCAAATAAAACAAGCGCAGGAGATGTTACATCTCAAGTCAAAGATATTCCACAAAAGAAAGTGGGCACATCAGCTGAATAAGGATTTCCTGGAATTTAGGTACATTTAATCAGAGTAGATATTGCAAAAATAAAAGACCGATAATCTATTGTAGATAATAAATAATTAATAATAAAATTATCGTTTGCAGCCTGGATTTCCTTTTATTATATTTATTTTAATAATTTTATATTTTCTAAGTGAATTATTGTCTTCTTTGTAACAAACATTTTAGTCCTTTAAGCTCCATCTTCTCCTTTAGTTTTAGAATTACTTCAGAACATTCTGCATCTCTTGTTGTCATTTAACACTGCACCAGATCTCGCTGGAGAATGCCCATTGGCAAACTCGCAACGCGGATGCTTTCCCAAACGAAAGATCATGCACAAGTTTCCCCTTCCGCGGCGATTTTCCTTGGCCATGTCCGAGGGATGTCCCTGAAAGCAGCCCATTTCCCATCCACCTGTGGCTGCATTTTCCGCTGGCAGGACTTTTTCAACGCTCTCCAGATCGCTTAACATTTTTTTGGGACTGCCAAAGAAGATTCTGATTTATTTTTTAAGATCAAAGAAATTATCATTCAATACATTCATACCTGCAATTCGATATCGATGGGTTTTTTTCCAGGCGTAGACAATAAAGTCGCAGTGAACTGTGCTCCGAATTCAAACTTCTACGCCTACTCCGATGTCCGCCCATCAATCCAGCCAAAAGGATGACATTGTACAGATGCCGTGTATGCTTATCCCCAAACTTTGTCACAGTTAAATGACAATAAATGTCACACAAAACGCCATAAGCACTCACACACATGTACCAGTCTACATACATACATATATATTTGGGAATATATATATAAACATATATTTATACATACACTGATAGGAGACGACAAGGACATAAAAGGCAAAAGTTGTGTTCGCCAGCGACATCAGCGCATAAAACTTTTCCTTTTCCCGGCTTTTCCTACCTTTTGGCCAGGCAACATGCTCGACATCTTTGCCGCTTGTCTCTTTCTTTTCATACCCTTGTAAAAGAAATAGATAGTATGCTAAAAAATTATATTTCAAATCATTAACTGATTTTGTACTTGTAATTAAACATTTTAGTAACGATGTTTTACATAAGGATTTTTTTTTTAATTTATTGATTTGAATTCCGTTGTTTAGGGTTTAATTTATTAAAGTACACCAAACTGAAATTTTTAGTAGCCTTTTTTTGTGGGCAAACTATTCTATGAATACATAAATCACGGTTAGGTAAAACATAAACATATCTGCATTTCTGGCAGCCCTCCCAATTACTTACTCTGTTCTTCCTGATTTCGAACCTTATAGAGGATATTTATGTAAGTAGGGTATTTAAGACGCCATTTTGTGTCATTAGTTTCTTGTTCCTTGTTTTCATTTTACTTTATTTTTATCTTATTTTTTTGTAAGTACTTAAGCCTGTGACGGAGGCACGTCATAACTTGGCCGTAAAACAGCTGACAACTCGGAGCAGAAGAGCGGGATGTGTTATGGCATCTCCTGTACAACATCTACCCTTCTCCTTCTGCCCCTGTTCGGCCATCTCTTTCTGGCCCCCGATCTGGCCTCTCTTTCTCCACCAGTTAGTTGTTTTAGTGGCTTAATGTGCTAAACAACTGTTCAACGAGGGACAAGGGGAAGGAATTGAATTCCGGCTGAATTTAAGGACTAAGAAAAGACACTCACCGGGGTTTTATAGCCCTCTCTTTCACTCCTCGCCTTCCCTTTCTCTCTCTGTACGAGTTTCTGTATGTGTATGTGTGTGTGTGTGTGGGAGTACGTCGAGAGTTGGCCGCAATAAAAAAACATCATGCGGGTAGCTGTTGCGTTGTACTATCTATCCACCTCCCATTGCAACCCGCACAAACACAAAGATAAGTACAGGCAAACCTTAGTATAACTAATTTTAACCAAGAGAAAAAATTTGTATTTTTAAGGTTTATGGCGCATAAATTATATTTAAATATTATATTTATTTTTTTTATTATCAAATTAAATATTTTTACCTCCAGGCCCGTATCCTTTACACCGTTTATTAAATCTTATTATTACATTTATTCAAAAGCTTTGAAAATGGTGCGAATTCAAGAACAATGTTTCTCAGAAAGCTTTTGGAGTATTTTTCAAATAAAAAGAGTTATTTTTCGTCTTATATAAGTATGACTGTATATGGCATCTGTAGTATCTGGCCCTTCTCGCTCAATTTGGCAAATTCCCTCATGCACTCCACTCATTTCTAGTTTGCCTACTCGAGCCTCGTTTGTCATTCATCCAACGGCCTCCGTCTTTCTTTGCTTTCTCCGCCTTTCTCCGCTTTCTTTGTGAAGACGACGGCTTTGTTTTCCCTTTTCGGTGGGGCCTGTCGTAGGCTCTGATTGTTTGTAAATAAAATCGTGAGTTTTATTGTCGCTGGGCAAACTTTGATTAAGAGCAGCGTCAAAGTATTGAAAGTGTGTATGTGGAAGCAAGCCGAAATTAAATTTTGAAGGCGACCGAGAGAGGACTACGAGAAAATCCCCCTAACTAGTTGAAAACTTTTGAACGCCACGAAAATCTGCACACACGAAATGCAGAAAAACAAATACCGAATTCGACAAACTTTACAAATTGAGAGAAATTGGCAGTTTTGACGGCATTTTTATTCGCATGCAATATTATTTCGATATTTGTTCACTTCTATGCCATTGGTGTCTGTCGCTTTGGCAGCATCTGCACTTGAAAAAAGTTTTGCATTTCATTTTAATCAATTAAAAATTTTGCATTTTAATACCTAAATTATATATAGTATTAAAACTTTAAAACCCAGGAAAAAACTTTAGTAATGAAAATTTCTTACAGAAAAATCACTTCAGAATTATAAAGCACATCTATGGTTATTCTTGTAAAGCAGTAAAAGGAAAAAATGTTTTTTTTTTTATTGTAAATACCCATTTAATACCAAAGTGTGTCCTTATATTCTTTTGAATGTTTGCTTTGTGCCCGCCTTTCTATGCGTTTGTTTTCCATTTCACCTGGGCAATTTTTTGTTCTCATCGTTGGCATTTGGAGTGCAACGTGACTCTCCGTTTGGGGGGTATATACATGGGGGTATATATATGGGGGGTATGTGACTACTGGGCGGGCGAAATACCCCCCACAGCTTTTGCATTGTTTCGACAGGGCGGACAAAACACACAAATAACTGTCAAAGTTTCAATTCTTTTCGAAAGTAAAGCACGGCTAAAAAATAAAAATGAAAAAAAAACGAATCCAAAGCAAACAACGGCAGAACAATAGTCGAACAAATTGAAAGCTTTCGATTGGTACTCCCCTATTCCGCACTTGTTTCCCCACTTTTCACTTTTGATTAAAACAGAAGCAACACAAAGTGGAATGCAAGTTGAAAAACATAAAAAAAACTAGTACTTATGTCGTTTTATAAAGAATTAAGATTTTTCTTTAATATTTATAAAAAAAAAATTGTAATTGACAGTTCTTAGTTCTATCTCAGAAATCGGTAAGATTTAGTTTTTAGAACATCTTAGACTAACAGGTAAACAAAAAACACACTTTGACCATGACGGGATTCGAACCCACAACCTCCGCATTCGAAGTCCGACGCCATATCCTTGAAATATGGTTGATTCCTATTATTTAAACATTTATTGGAGTTTCGAGCAGCCGGCCCTTATGCTTAACACCCTGTGTCGCCGGCATAAATCTAGTGGTGATGGAAGTTCTGTTTACTGGCACGTTAATATGCGTATTCTCCATAGGTCGTTTTCCTCTGAAGCCCATCCTCTCGCTGTCATGGAAAGTGCAACAGCTCTCGCTCTTTGAACAATTTTAATTATTTCCACACGCAGCAAGGTGTAATCCTGGGCGGCCGGAGTGGGGCGATACCGACCGCAGGGAGTGTGTTGGCTTTAACGGGGAATTAAGTCGGGCAACAGGAAGTCAGCAAGCACAATAATTAAGATGAGCGCTCGAGGGGCAATTATGTGACATCAACTTGCCAATTTTCACCGCCAACTCCCCATACTCCTGCTCCCTGCATATTTTATCCTGCAGACTCGCAGCTTGTAAGCGCCACAGGATAATGCGAAAGGCTTGGCCAACAGTGGGTTAAAACACGGGGCTTTTAATTGGATTTTAGCGTATTTTTCATAACTTTTTAAAATATTATATAAATTAATCAAACAAATATATAAATAAAATTAAAGAGTTTGTGTTTAAAGAAACCATTTTAGGTCCAAATATATATTCTTCACCTGTTAAGGTCCATCCAAAAATACCAAAAATTATGATTTATACGTAAATTCGTAAGAAGCTTTTTAAAGTAGTTTTTTATTGGGGAGTTCTTAATATTATTTACATTTTTATAACAAAAAAAAGAACAACAGAAAATGTTATCCCAAGTTGTTATTGAACATGCGTATTTTAATAAGTTTAGCTCCAAAATCCACTAGTTAAGTTTTTCATATTTATAGGTTTTTTTAAGAAGATATTGTTTATTCGGATTAAGTAGGCCTTTTCCCATCTGGTAACAAGTTATCATAACTTCCAAAGTGTTTGCTCACCAGTTTGGTCACTCGACTCCTAAATCTAAAATCAAAACAGACCAGATAGAAACGACACAAAACCGAGAAATAACGCAGTTTTGCCTCTTTATTAATCCAAATTTTCGACGAACCACCAGTTAAGATGAGCTCTGAACCGAATGATGGGGCTGGTGACAAGGGGGCAATAATGGATCAAGTCGCTGATGGTCACAAGAGGATGGCTTTGGATCTGGCCCTGGCCAATGTGGTGGATCTTGCCCGTCGCCTGAACCTGACCAGCGTTGAGGGCTATGGCTGCTTGGAAAGGGGGGGTGAGCCGGATGGTCAGAAGTCGGGAGATGACACCGCACGTGCTTCGTGCTCTGTGGAGCCACCAGTCGGTGGCGGTAAGAGGCCCTATTTGAAGCCCAAGCCTGGACGTGCCAGATTCCGCAGGTCGGAGGCCCGACCCCAGACACCACGTGGCGTCCAGTGTTTGACCGCCCATCTGCCGGTGCCACCGCCACCACCACCACCCTCTCCTCGCTGTCCACAGGCCTGGGAACTTTGTTCGGCACTGGATCGGGCCGAGGACATACTGAACCAGTCTGGCAAGACGGACGAACTGCTGGACCAGCTGCTGTACGAGGCCAAGGTCATTGACCAGCAGGTGATCCTTCAGGGTCGTATGCAACGGGACGTGGAGATGATCCGCTGCCTGGAGACGGAGTTCTCTGGGCGATCCATGCTCTACCTAACCGAGGCCATTCGAGCGGATTGCGAGAGCCAGCATGTCCAGGAGCTGCGCAATCGATGCATTCGCACCCTGAAACGCCACGAGGCACGGCTCATGAAGCTGGAGCTGCAGTCCGAGGTGGACGAGTTCCAGGACGAGGGCAACGGCAAGGGCACCCAAACCGATATCTATGCTTATCAGGACATGATCGTGCCGACACTGGTCGACTTCGAATTGCCATTGGATGGACAGGAACCCGGACCAGGAGCACACAAGGCAGACAGATCGGGAGCAGGCGATGGCCACCAAGGCGAGAAGAAAGTCCAGGATAAATAGCATTTAAATAAAGATAGCTAATCTACATTGCTAACGCACATAACGTACATTGCAGTGAAACGTACTTCTTTAAAAGCTATTAAGCTATGAGTAAACATATTTTCAAAAATAAAATTCCATCCAAACTGTAGTAGATGTAGCTAAACTACAGCTATGCATATACATATGTATGTATAATCAAAATAAACTAAACGCTAAGAAAAATACTTTGCAGGTTTTTAAATTTATATATGTAACTACTTTATATGGATTTACATAAAGCATTATGTAGCTTAACAATGGCTTTGGATTTATGTATAATCAAAATATGGGAGAGAAAGACTTTTCTGGTTTACAAATTTATATAACCAAATTCTTTAGAAAATACCTACATTATTTGAAAATCCTTGTGCATTTTTAATAAATTGAATATTGAGATTAAACTTAGCATGTTTAATCACATACTTGATTTCAGGTTGTTTTGTTATTGAAGATAGTAACTGGATTTGTTTTTGATTAGGAGACTGCACCACATTAATCTCTGCTTAATCAGCCTTTTGAATTTAAATTTATTAATAAATATAACAATAAATAAAGTAATGTTAATATTATAAATACTAAAAGCTTGGTCTGCAATTTATATTTATTCAAAATATAGGCAATGTTCTAAAGTATCACAAAAACCAATTTCAAATACCTCAAAATCGTAAAACAAAAAAGTATTATTTGGTTAATCCTTTCCTAAATAAAAAAAAATATTTTCAATATTTAGTAAAAAACTTTTGAATCAAAAATACCACTGTTCATTGGCAACTTTGTGTTTGCCTTTGCATCTGTGTGTGTGGAAAGTTTTCTTGTTAAGTTGCAGATTGAATGGCGCCGGTAAACACGGCGCGGAAAGTGCAGGCCTCCGGGTTGGTTTCCACTTCCCAGTCACCAGTTCGGAGATGCCAGTTTCCAGATCCGAGGACACCATGCATCCATGCCCCTGATTGAGCCAATTCCTTACTCATAACTAATTGCCAGCGTCGGCGAAGTCGAAGTCGAAGGCGAAGACGAAGACGAGGACGCTGGTAGCGGTGCAAAGTTTAAATTAAGTTGCGTGTCATAGTCGAAAAGTTTTCCACTTATTCAAAAGAGGCACGTGCTCCACTGAACACCACTCCACGGAGCAACTCCTGTCCCTCACTGGCCAACAACAACAGCAACATCAACAGCAAGATAAATAATAATAACTTCGGGCTGACAAAAATTTGCATTGCAGCTTTACGTGCAGACAAAATGACAAACAAATGAGCTATAATCTATAGAAAACTAAATAAGTTTGGCTACGTTGTAAGCCATTAAAACAGTAAAGTAATTCAAAACAATAAATCATAAAATAAAACTCAGGGGACATTTTAAAAAGGTGCTCAATAAAGGCTTATCAATACAAATCACTTTCTTCGTTCAAGGTTTTTCCACAAAATCTAAAGCGAATTTTCAACTAATAAATAGGTTTCTTTTATTTAGAAATTTAATCAAATGCATAACATTTAAATGGAATTTTCTCTGTATGTGCAATGTAAGTCCTTCAATTTCTTACCGCCATTACACACATTTGTTTGGTTTTATCACGCTTTATCTTAGGATAATTTCCAGTTGATATATGTAAATGTCATACCATCGAACACTGAGTAACACTTGAGTGGACCATCTCTTCAGTTTGTTTTCACCTTCGGCTGCGGCGTCGTCGATGGCGACTCATCGAAGTCCAGGTAATCGGCGTAGTCCCGTCGCTTGGACAGCGCCAAAGTCCAGGAGATGATCCACAGGGGCAGGAAGATCGTGCAGATGACAAAGTACAGCCAGTTGCCATAGATCTGGAAATGGAAAAATTCATATTAAACATAAGTACTTTAGGATCTTTAAAAATAAATGTAGTTAACCGCCAGTTTATTACTAGGTTACAGACTTTTATTTTATTATAAATATTTATATTTAAGAACCCAAAAATGCCCAAGTTTTATATGGTTTGTAATTCTCTAACTATGTTTCACCATATATAAAAATATAATAAAATAGCTAGCTAGGTATGATTAATATTAATGTTGTAGGTAAGGAACGTTAACCGGAGATTATGTAAACAGTATAATTTTTAGATATTTTGTATTAAAGCTGCTGTATTTGAACCTGTGCTTATAATTTTGTTAACAGTTTATATTTTGTATTAATTTTAAACTAAGCTAATTCGTTTTAACAAAATGAGAAGATTAACTTTTAAACTTTATAATCTGGTTATAACTTAGAGTTATAATAACAGGTTGATCACATATCGTAAGACAAAAATAATGTAGTAAACTCACCACGGAATCGATGAGCCCGTAGGCCGAGGCATCCATGGCCGCGGTGGCCGCCCTCAGCATGATCTTCTGCAGCGGCAGCTCCGGGAACTGGTAGAATGTCATGGCCAGCACGATCACATAGATGACCATCATGGGGTTCATGACCAGCGTGACCAGGCGGATCGAGTTCCGCAGCGTGCTGCGCGAGTTCTCCTCCTTGGTCTCCAGCGAGATGACCAGCGGCACCGTAAGCACGGCCGCAAAGAATCCCAGGGCGAAGTTGAGCAGCCCGATGACGATCAAGGCGCAGCCATAGATCAGCAGGAAGGCCACGTGCAGCAGCTCCAATCCTCCGGGCGGCAGAACGACCACAAAGGGCAGGATGAAACCGATGAGGGACAGGAAACTCAGCACTGAGGTGGTCAGCGGTGCGGCGCCCATGGGAATCTCGAGGAAGTACTGCTGCAGCGGCAGCACGTTGCACAGGAAACCGATTAGCAGGGTGGCCGTGAGGTAGATCAGCACCGAGCCATATGGCAGCTCAAATTTATCCGCATCCGAGTCCGTCTCGAGTTGCATTTCCTGCTCCTGCTCCGGCTCCAGCTCGTGTTCCAGTTCCGGCGCCCTGACCAAACCCGCCGCCGTTTCCAGTTCGGCATTGGTCGCCGGCAGCGTGGACCACGTTAGGTAGGCCTTCACAAAGGCACAGGCCACCAGAGCCACCAATGCGGGCATATAGTCCCCGATGGAGATGTACCGGTCATTGTTGACGATCACATAGAAAAAGAAGCTCTGGTGGAAGCGCTCCAGCAGATTGTTCAGGCTCCTGGCAATGCCCTCGATGGCTTTCAGCAGAGGCACCGCCGCCGAGCCCGGACTTCCCTTCAGCGTGGCATGGGTGGCCCGCCGATTGGCGGCTATGGTTAGGGCATCAATACGATAGCGGTGGAACAGCCCGTGATTGCCGTTGGGCACGCCCGACGACTGGCTGGCCAGCATGGCCAGCATCTGGCGAAGATTCTGCTCGAACGCGGACTGACTGTGGCGGCGCTTCTTGCGCGGTGCCTGCTTATAGCCAGAGGCGATGCCCTCGCGGGCCATAATCCGCTGCACCAGATTGAACATGTCCAGATTGGGCAGCTTGCCGTTCAAGCCCTCGATGCGCACATCCACATGGTCGATCTCCAGGTCCTGGACTTCAATGTTGAGGGCCGCTTGCAATGAGCCAGCGCGGGCGGGCAAATTGCCGGGACGCAGATACGCCTTGCTCACGTCCAGATCCCGATCCCCGTCGTGATAGGCCTCCAGCCAGGCCTGCATGCCCAGCTGCTCCTGTTCGGTGACCAGAAAGATCAGATCCTTGGCCCAATAATTCTTGCGCCGCGCAAAATCTGCAAAAGCCAGCAGCAGCGGCACGCTGGCCGAGATGTCCGTGTGCACAGAGCTGGCGGCGCGATAGGGAGCGGCGAAAACAATGCCCTCCGTGGAGGCAATCCTCGGTGCCCTCAGTATCCCATAGATGTTCTTGCCGTGATACTCCTTGCCGCCGCCAAAGGGATAGCGCAGCGTGTAGTTGTGCGTGTGCGTCTCCAGCCCGAACTCGTTCATCTTGGCCGCAATCCAGGCGTGCGGCGTGGTGGATAGGTGATCCTTGCGCTCGCGCTGCAGCTCCTCCAGCAGCTGGATGGCCAGCCGATTGGCATCGATGCGGATCTCCGGGTAGACTAGGCCTGTTCAAGGGGAAAGCACTTGATAATAGAGGTCTTCCTTGGGCAACAGTGGAAACATTGGAAACATTGGAAACACTGGATAAAACGACATGGCACCCACCTGGGGAGAGGGCATTCTCGGAGAGATATGTGCCGTGGTTGAACTCCGGCAGCGCCAAACAGAAGAACCAGGCCACACCCGCCACATACAGGGCGTAGCACACTTTGCGGACATGTCGCGCCAGTCCGTCCACCAGTTTGCTCTGCGTCGATATCGACGGATCGGACAGGAGGCCCATTTTCGGTCCCGCGCAGCTATATCCTGTATATATCCCCAATCACAACAACAAAATTTGGCTACCCGGCGAATTGGAGCTCTTTCGATGCGGGCGCTATCGATAACGTGTTCGATAGCAATATCGTTATCGGTTGGACGGACATGCTCGTTAGCGAGGAGCAAGTTTGCGATAGTTCTTAGAGCTTTTTAAATTATAAATCAAATAATCATATTTATATATATGTATATATATATTTATTTCATATTTTTAAATTTTATTTAGGCTTACTGCGCATTAAATTACAAAATTTAGATTAAAGGGAATATATAAATAAGAGAATTAATTTTGCTTGATGGACCTTAAGGCCACAATATTTATTAGTTCTGTGCAAAAATATTTTGTATTTTTATTATGGCTGGCTCCATATATATACTTTTGTTAAATTAAATGTTTTTATTGCCGTTTCCCTAGAAGATTAAAATTATTGTGACAGATTAATAAATATTGTCCGATTAAATATACCTGCATAAATAATGGTTTGACGAAGCTTTGATTGCATTATCATATTTTATTATAATAATATATTAATTGGTTTATTGTTGATAATCAAGTCAATTAAAACGAAAATCATTTCTGATAAATTTTGAATGTTCTCCGTTTCTCGGTTTTTATTAGATTTAATATAAAGTAAATGTATTCAAGTTGTATGTTACAGATAAACATGTATTAATAAAATATAATCAAACTGGTTGACTTTGTGTGCAGAAGTATTCTTTCCTTTTTTTTATTCACGACGTTAATGTAACGAAAAACGTATTTAAGACAGGACACACAAATATACTTATTGTCTTCAAAAAAAAAAAAACACAAACGTTTATTGTTATTAGATTCTGTTTAAAGTCCTTGGATTTCTGAAAATATAGCTGCTTGAGGTTTTATGATTAAGCAGACTTTTGATATTCGTTTGCAGTTGGCAAATATTAAAGTAAATAATGAAGTAATACATTCAAATTGCTTACATTTATATCTTCAGATGATTTAGCTCTACTTTAAATAACTATTTCGTAAATAAGAGTTTTTACACTTGCTTCGAATACTAAGGGTTACAACAGCCTATTGACTACGAAAAAAAAAATTTTGGCGTAACTAAGAGTTTTTACATTTGCTTCAAACAACAAGGGTTACAACAGCCTATCCGTAAGGTTTTCCCTATCAACTATGAAAAAAAACTGAAAACCAAATGTTTGAACAAAACGTAACTCAAGTTTTTCATTGCTTATTGTTTTGAATGCTCCAAATGCTTCAGTTTTAAGTCAGAAAATCTATATAGTATGTACTCTTATGGCTCCTTAAAAATATGAAAAAAAAAGTGTCTTAATCTTCATCATCGTCTATAACAATAATTTGCGATGATAGCAGGACGGGGTCCCGTGGTTCCGTATGCTAGCCGGAACTGCCCGGAACTCTGGCCACTGCCGGCGCACTATGGGGATTCCAGACGAGGTAATCGGTGTCGATGGTCAGCTTGGGCTGCTTGAACTGCGGCAGCTGGAGGTGATCGTGAATGGTCTTGGCCGTAACGCAGATGACATTCTGGCCCTTCCAGTACTTGATCATCTTCATGGACTGCAGCGTGTAGATGATGTCGTCGTGGGTGATGCCACTCATGTCGCTCAGTTCCTTGATTGTGGTCTGCTCCGGCGAGCAGCGGTTCTTCATCAGATCCAACAGGGTGTACGCCCAATAGCTGCGGTAGCTTAGCCTCCCGAGATCCGACAGCGGCTTCTCCGGACTCCCGATGACGCCCTCCTTGCGCGACAGCTCATAGCTGAAGGCAATGAGCAGCTTACCGAAACCCTTGCGCTGATGCGGCGGCAGGACGAGGATGCAGGCCACATTGTTGTTGTCCAGTGACTTCTTCTCCTTGGAAAAATAGCCCACAATGTGGCTACCCTCCTTGTCCGTCTCGCAGAGGATGTAAAAGAAAAACGGATCCATATCGAAGTACAACACCTTGTGGTCCAAAAAGAGCTTGGCCATCAGGCAGAGCAGCTGGCAGTACAGTGACTCCTCCTTGCCGTTCACCTCGTAAATGGATATGTTGCCCTTACGGTAGATCTCCCTGCCCGGTGGACGCCTCTTCTTGCAATCGTACAGATGGTAGGCGTAGCTATTCCTAAATCGCATATACTTCAAGCAGTACTCGCACACATACAGAGTCCTCGCCTTGCCGTATTCCTCGGGAAAGGGACTAAAGTACCAGGTGTCTATCTCGTAGTTGCCAAACTGCAGCTTATCAATGTACTTGATCTTGGTGATGGACTCGTGCTCCTTCTCGAGTGCCGCCTGCGAGGCGGTCAACTCAGCATGGCTCTTCTGCACGTGGTTAATCTCGTCGTAACGCCGCTTCTGGTAACGTGTCATCTTCCGGTCGCTGTAGTCATAGCGATTGTTCTCGCAATAGGACAGATAGTAGTCCTTGTTACCCGCTCGCTTCTGGCGCTCGACGGAGGAGGCCGCTGCCGCTGCGGCCGCCTGTTGGGCCAGCATCTCACGGCTGGTGCTGGGCTGATCGGGGGCCAACGGTGGTGCCGGCAGGACAGTAATGCCGCCCAAGTCATCCGCGTTGTCCGAGATGCGGTGCCTGCCCACCCAACCGTCCAGACGGCGATTCAGGCCCACATAGTGCACGTAATACTCATCCGGAGAGGCCGCATTCTCCGTAGCTCGCGATTGCAGCACCTGGCCGGCGTGCACAGTGCCATCGTCGCGCCGAATATAATAGATCTTCTCCGGGTTCTCGTTTATATCGATCTTCTGCATCAGCGGATCGCCGCCCGTTCTGATCACCGTCTCCCTGGAGGTGCTGTCGTGCGTGTCCAGGGTCAGCACATCGTCCTCGTCCTCCTCCTCCTCCTCGTCGTCGTCCTCGCTGCTGCTCGTCTCGCTGCTGTCATCGGAAATGGCCTCGACATTGGCGCCGAGCACGGTTTGGCTGGGCAGCACGGTCGGTGGTGGCATGTAGCGCTGGCGGGGATCGCGGGGCGCCGCCTGGCGGGCGAGTGGTTGCTGCACCTGGTGCTGGGTGCCCTCCTGCATGTAGCGAACGCGCATCGAGGACAGGCGCTGGCGGGGATCGCGATGGGTTGTGTCCTGCGAGCCGTGACTGCGCATATGGCTGGACTGGCCAACGCTGGGTGGTTCCTCGCCATCGTCGGTGGGCGAGGCGGGCGTTTCGGGGACTTCATCCTCAACAGGCATCGGAAGTGGTGCAGCCTGCGGTATTCCCAGTTGGGATGCCCCCTTCAGGCGAAGTGGAGCGGGTATGGTGACCACCTCGGTGATAATGGCCTTGGTGGGCGCATCGGGATCTATGACGTAGTCGTTGATGTTGGAACCACTGCCATAGTCACTGATGTCCGCCACAGAGATCATCTTTTTTGGAGCAGGCTTATCCTCGTTGTCAACCTCCACTTCCTGCTCTTGCTGGAGATCCCGATCCTGCTCCGGCTTCTTCTCCTGCTCCTCATTCTGGGCCTGCTCTTGCTCTTCCTGCTCTGCAGGAGTCGTCTCGTCCGCCTCGCTTATATTGTCGTATCGTGAGGAACTGGAGCCACTGCCATAGGCATTGATGTCGGCCACGCAGATCACAGTATTGGAAGAGGGATCATCCTCGGTGTCCAAGTCCCGGTCCACCTCCATTTCCTGCTCTTGTTGGGCAACCTGACCCTGATTCTGTTCCGGCATATTCACCTGCTCCTGATCCTGAGCCTGCTGCTCCTGCTCCTGCTGCTCCTGCTGCTGTTCCTGTTCCGGAGGCGCCTCCTCCGCCTCGCTGATATCGTCATAGCGCGAGGAACTGGATGTGCTAGTGGAGCTGTTCGAGGTGCTGCTCGTGGGAGTGCTGTCCTCGGAAATGGGACTGATGTCGCGTTGCAGCCGCTTCGCTGGTAGCTCCGACTCCAATGTCTCCTCCACCTGGACACCACCACTGAGGTCCAGCGACTGTTCCGCCGACTGATCCGAGCCGCTGACATCCAGACTGGCGCTCAATTCGGCGGCCGCATCTTCGACCGGCGTCCTCGGTGGACCGCCCTCTGTGTAGTCATCCGCCGCTTGCTCCTCCTCCGGCGGCTGCACCTCCGCGTGGCCCACGCTGGGCGTCTGTTCCAGCTCCGCATCAGACATAGTTGCCGCTAGATTCCGATTCCTCTAATTGCGTGTTATTTTCACTTGTTTGTCACACGAAATGAAATGCTTGCGTTACAATCGGCTTTAGGAGGTATCTATCGATATATTTCATCGGCAGCTATACGCCAGTGTTGCCAGCCTAGCTTTTTATTTCTTAAGACAAATGCTATACAAAATCGAAAATTCTAGCCTTTTTCTCTGTAGCAAAGTTTTTTCGCATTTTCTTTAATATACAAAAAAAAAAAAATTTAAATATATATAAGAACTGAACAACAATTTTCTTATTATTTTTACAAATTTGTTTTAGCCGTTTTAAACGATGTTTCGTCAGCTTCAGAATTTTAGTGATGTTGGCAACACTGCCATTCACTAACGAAATGTCCGTTATCGATTTGAACTATCGACGACATTTTTGGCGCTTTTGAAACTCAGGTTCTAGAATTTTCTCTTTAATTGAATTTTTCCAAGAAAGAAGGGAATTCATGGAAAAAGCGCGCGACTTATTAGTTCCAGCTTAACTTGCATGTCATTTCCTTGTTTTTACGAGGGTGTCCAAATAAAAGCAAATAAGCAGCCGAGGTTTTAGTTACAATAGCGTAGTAACTACTTGAACTTAAAAAAAGTTAAATACTAGTTAAATTAAAAAAACGGTTTAATGACTTATTTTCTATTGCAAAGATATGAATTAAATGTTTATTTAACATTCTATAACCGTAATTGGGTATATTTCTATAGTTTTTTAGTTCATAAACAACATTTTTGTGAATGAGAATTTTGTGAATTATAATATTTGTGTATTAATATTTTTTTATTATTTAGATTCCTCCCCAATTTAATAATATAATTTTCTATTAAAGACATTGAAACCCTCTAACCAAAGACCAATAAGAGTGTTTTTGCAAATTTTTATTGAACATCTATCCTACAGAAATAACGCGCAAACAATTATTGGTAGTTTATGTATGTATATTGCTAAATACAGACAGCTAAAAGCACGGTATGAATTTGGAATTCTTAAAAAATCTTAAATGCATCGATATAACAAATGAAGAGTCGAGTTTTCTCTGACGTGAGGGTCTTGCAATATGCAGTATGCAAATATGCAGAGACCATTACATAACCCCGTCGAGTATAGATCAGATCGTGGGTTCCGTACATAAATAAGTTATATATCTATATAAATGTGACGCGTGTTTGCTATGGCCACCGTTTCGACAATAAGGATTTAGATTTGGATTTGCATCACATCAAGTGTTGACTAGGATGATCCCGATGATCCTGTCCAGACTAGCGTAGGTTAAGCTGCCTTTGCTGGCCGCGATCGTAGAATAGCAGATAGGCGGGGACGCTCAACACCTCGTCGATGCTCACCTCCCGCACAATCGTATCGGATGTGTAGAACCATCTGCGGGAGTGAGGAAAATACGTGTTTATGTATGGATTACACGAAAAGTACTGACCAACTCACCGATGTGCATTCCGCAGCGAACCACGCCTGTAGGTCACAAAATGTCCGCTGTTCGCCTCGCCCGAATGAACCACCACGGCCAGCAGGCGATACAAATTCTTGGGGAACATCGTGCCGAATCCCTCGCCGCCGCCCACGCCATTGTTCATCGGCAGGCTGGTGGAGTAGAGCGACATCGTCGAGCCCCAGGGAGTGCCAGCCTGAAAGCAAGAAGGAATTTACCAAAGGTTTGCTTTAAGGTATATTTTTATAGGTTAGTAAGTTAAAACATAATTTTATTGAGGTTATAGAATAACAAACCGCTTTTAGATTATCAGAAAATATGATTAACAGTTTAGTACTCTCTTAACTGATTAAAAATAAGATTAAAACTAAGCAATACTTAACTCAAAAATATGTAAATTTAAGAATATTGAAAAGTCTGTTTGCACAAAATAGAAAGAGAAAGACCAATTCAATTCATTTCTGGGGTATATGTATAAATGATTGTTATTAAACATAATATATAAAACATTTAATGACTAAATATTAAAGATTCCCAACAAAATGCTTTGATCTCAAGCCATTAAGATTGAATTAATGCATATTATTGCATTAGGTTGATGGATTTGTAAGTCTTTTCCAAGCATTTAAGAGTAAATGACTTGAATTTAACTAAAGCTCTCACCTGGCTGTTGAGATGCGGCTGGACGAAGCTATATGGCGCCATGGAGAGGCTCTCGGGGAAGTGTACGTAGTCCTGTCGCTTGCAGACCTGCCCAGTTGGCAGCCACACCGTCCTCGCCACATGGATGCACAGGCAGGCTGGCAGTTTGGCGAACGTAACCGATTTGGTGTGCGTGGTCGTCTCGTTGCAGGAATCGCACTTGACATCGCTCAGATCCTCCGATGTGATATAATCGCTGAGCAAATGGCCCAAACTCAGGCCAGTCCTGCGCTGCGGCGGCAGATTGAGGGTGATGCTATCGAACTTGTCATACCGCACCGCCGACTTGGAGCCGCAGCCATTGCACACGATCTGGGCACCCATGGCGCCCTGAAACGGATGCGCCACCTGGCTGGGCATCATGTTGGACCAGATGGACACACGTCCGGGTCCGCGATGCAGGCGCTCCAGTGAACGACACGAACTGGACACGCGGCGATTGAGGTTCTCCTCCTGGGATTGTGGTTGCCGCGGACGCGACATACGCTCCCCGCCCAACGTGGGCGTGGCCAACGACTCCAACTCACTGGCCAGCGGAAAGCCAAAAGGTGTCCCGGGTGAAACAGCGTCCAGGAGCAGGGAGCCCAGACGATCGTTGCCCTCGCGTTCGCAAACGGAGGCCGGTGAATCCGGCGTGTGCGCCTCGGAACGCACCAATCGCTGCAAACTGGTGCTCTCATCGTACTCCATGTTCAGGAAATCGGTGAGCATGGCACTCGACGGCCTGTTCGGTTGATCGCCGATCCTCTGGCTGGCTCCTAGACCCGCTGCCATGGAGCTAATCGGCCGGAAGCCACCAATCGGAGTGGCTGTGCCGGCAAAGCTGCTCGTCTCATCGTTGTCCGATGGCAGAGCATCCGATAGACAGCCCAAGGGCTGTGGGCGTATGGTCTCCTCCTCGAGGGAGGACAATAGCACATGGAACAGCTCGTGGGCATCGTGCTCCTCCTGCGGAATGACCCAGCCCAAGGCATTTAAGGCCCGCAGCACCGCGCCCGGGGAGTGGGGATCCCCACGCAAGGTGGCATGGGTGCCATTGACCACCTCCAGGGTGTTCAGCATCGAGGTGATCAAACTCCTTCGATCCGGTGAGGCATTATTGTATAATTGCAGCCAGGCAATGAACTGGGGACAGGCGGCCATCGCCTGGAGCAGGGTGTTCAAGAAGCAAGTTCTTCCGAAGTTGTGGAGTCCGGCAATTTGACCGCGTCGTTGGCGCAACCGGGAACCTGAAAATGTGAGCGTTACTGGGAATACTCTTTCGGGTCCATATATTGGTCTACTCACCCGAGGGACCCCAAAAAACAAAGGCTCCCACAACGGCGGCCACCGTAACTCCGGCGGCCATCAAAATCTTTTCGCTCTCCATTGATTTCAAGTGGTTTTCCGGTTCCAAAAACCTACAGCATGGAGGCCGCGAGTCCGGGAACTCCTGATCCCGCTACAACCACAAACAGAGCACCGTTGCCAAAACGAAAAAACTGGTCAATTTTGCCCGAAAAATGTTGTGTCTGTTTGTGTGTTGTAAAGTAATTCGTTTCTCAACACCTCGCAACACTGGCACACAGTGCAATTATCGCTATCGTTGCGGGACGAAAATAATCAATCAAAATTTAGCACTGCGTCTGTGTAGTTTTAAAATAACAGTTAGGGCTACGAACATTGAACAATTAAAAAAAAAGCTTTTGGTTACCCAAGGCACGATACATAACTTGTTGTGCTTTTGGCTTAAATATCTATTAACAATTTCTGATATGCCTGTTATATTTGATCATATTTTATAAGTCACCCACTACATTTCTAAGTTTATAGCAATTGAACACCTATTTTAAAGTGGTGTACACCAAAAATTTGTAATTTTAATTGTCTATAATAATTATAGTCTGCGTTTAGAGTTTCAATTTGAAAGTCTTTTTTTTTAAATTCAAATTAACTTTCGTACAGGCTATCGATATCGAACATCGATAGTCGAAGAACAACAGCTGTGTTGGAAAGGCGAAAGGGGAATGGAAAAACAAAGTAGACACAACAAACAACGTTTTTAAAATTCGAAACGGGAAAACATTCGGAAATTGGTCGTCGTTCGTGACAGTTGATAAAATTTGTATCAACTCGGATCCTGGGGGCTTAAATTAAAGGGAGCAAAGTCAAGTGGAATTTAATTGCAAAATTTGTGAGTGATTGTGAAAGGTGAATCAGCTGCGGGACAACAAATTATTAAGATTCTGGAACCTTCTCGTTGGTTTTTGTTTCTCCTAAAACGTAAGTAATGGAAATGGATGCTTTTTTCGACCCACTTTACACAGCGTCCTTGTGTCCATTTCCCAATTTTCTCAGCTGAGATGTGCTGCGCAATAGGAAAACCACAACACAAAATAAATACACACACATACACACCAGCTTTTTTTAATCTGTTTTCTTTGCTGCTTTATTGCGCTGTTTGTTTATGTCGACCATTCGTTGTGCAATTTGCTCCCATTTCCCGCATTTAATTTTGGAATCTGTGCCACGCTGATCGCCAAATTGCATATTCTAGAATTTTCTAGAATATTCAAAATTGTTGCATTTCAACATTTATTCAAATCTCTCATTTTTTGTCTTTGTTTCTTTGTTTCACACACACTTGTTTGGCATGTAGGTGTGTATGTGTGCGAGTCACGTTTAACGGTTTTTCCTCGAGTGTGTTGTGTTTGCACAGTGGGTATTGCCTAACAATTATTGCGAAAGTGAATGTATTTTGAACCACTATTTTTGGTTAAGAAATATGTATGTATAAATAGAATAGAATAGAATTCAATATCAAACATTTTTTGCTTCTAAATTTAAAAATAATTACATGTTTTGATATTTTTGAAATATTTTTTAGTGTTGAGAAACTTTTTAATTTGAATTTTGAAATAGTAACAAATAGTGCAAATTTTTATAGAACATTTCAAAAAAAAAATGTTTGGTTCCAATTTAAAGATAACCGAATCTCATATTAAAAATCAAGTTTTTCGATTTTGAACATCCGTACCATAAAAAACTTCAACTTAAATATTTCCATGTCATAGTTTAATATCGTATAAATTGGATCTTTAATCCAATTTAAACTAACCTTTTTAACGTTTTTATTGTAGTAATTTTTACTAACCATAAAAAAATATTTGTGATTCCATATTTTTAAGTTGAAAAGGTAGAAGAATATTATGGCGCTATGATTTCAAAACATCTTAATCTCGAAATTGTAAAGATTATTGCCCAATAAACCCCAAATTTAAGCTTAAAAAGGCGATTTTCAAAGGGTAAAAGCCCTAAATTAAGTTAAATAAAATAATGACTTGTATCCGACATTCACTGTATTTGAAACCCCCTTTTGAACACTTCCCAGGCAAACTGACCCCGAGCCGAGCTTCATCAACGACCTCGAACAAAGAACAAAGAAAGCGCGACTGCAATTGCCATTGTCATATTGCCATAGCCATATAGCCACACATCCATATATAACTGGCTCTAACCAGTGGCAACCAACAAATTCACATTTGGTCAAAACCAGTTGCTGCAGCTGCCTAACGTCGCATTTCCGCCAGAAAGGCAGACAACAAAGAGTTGGCAACAAACATGGATGCCCAGGAGAACAGGAACGGACAGTCCGGTGCCGGCCAGGATGACCTGGAGGAGCGACGAATCCGGACGGACAGCGAGAGCTCCGTGGACAGCATGACCCGCTTCGTGCTGCCCAGCCTGGATGGCACTCCGCCGAAGATCGTCACCATGGACGAGGTGTCCAGCATGTTCAAGAACCTGCGGAACATGGAGCTGGCCCATGAGATAGCCCTCAATCCGGACTTCAAGCTGCAGACGTACGAACCGCCATCGGATAGGTAAGACTGCCATTCAGATAAATACTATGAAGTCATTGTTAACAATAGCAATATATGTATATAGATAAAATATATACATACTTTAATTGTTTCATATATTTTTACCGAATGAGTGAAACCAAAAGAGGGGATATCAATTTTACTCCTGTTTTTAATTTTATAATTTTGGTATTCTATCAGACAATATAATGTATAATCCTTATTATCATACTATGTTGATAATTTATTAGCTTTACAAGCTATATTTTAAAATTCAAATTGAATTTGTATTTCTGAATTAACATTACCAAATTGATGTTTACCTTTCCACAGTTTGGAAGGATCCATCAAGAAGATTATGCACAAGGCTTTCTGGGATTTGCTGCGTCAACAATTGGAACGCCAGCCGCCCTCTTATGACCAGGCCATCCGATTGCTGGCCGAGATCAAGGAGATGTTTCCCCAGATGCTATCGCCCAACAATGAGCGTGC
Source organism: Drosophila elegans (assembly GCF_018152505.1). Taxonomy (NCBI): domain Eukaryota; kingdom Metazoa; phylum Arthropoda; class Insecta; order Diptera; family Drosophilidae; genus Drosophila; species Drosophila elegans. Next base: position 6,178,807 of record NW_024545513.1, read on the forward strand.
CCTGGCCCACATCAACGAGGTGCTGGATGCTGCCGTTATCCGCCAGCAGGCGGAGCGGGGAACCATTGACTTTCGGTCGTATGCCAATTTTGTGATCAAAATCCTGTCGCGATCCTGTTCGCCGGCCAGGGACGATGCGGTTGCCGCTCTCCTAGAGATCGACGACGTGGTGGACACGTTCCGGGGAATCCTTGAGGTGATGACCCTGATGAAGCTAGACATGGCCAACTTTATGCTGGCCCTGGCGCGCACCGAAATCGCCGCCAATTCGGTGCAGTACGAGAAGGAGAAGTTTAGCAAGTACCTGCGCGAGTTCCATGGAAATGGTGGGTCTTCAAGAACCAATTTAAGAATAGTTTTGAATCTGGTCAATAACTTGTAATTGACTTATTTCCAGCTGGTTTTCCGGCCACTGAGGACTGGCTGCAGCGTCATCGTTCCGGCAGCAACGTGGATGAGACCATTTACAATGCCTACATGCAGCTGATTGACTATCCGGCGGACAAAGAGTTTCCGGAACTGTTGCGCATCGACAAGGAGCGCTTTGCCGGCCTGAGTTGGCGTGCCCAACGCTTGATCCTGTGCGCCTCGCTCATCTCCATTGCCCAGAGCACGCCCATCATTTCGCAGCGTCGCGAGAATCGCATCAAGCTGTCCCAGCAGCTGGACATCATTGTGCAGGATGTCAAGAACCGGGAGTGAGTTCTCAATGCCTACAATAATGTAATCATTATATAATTGTACTCTCATTTGACAGCCAAGTAGCCACTGCCATTGAAAGCTGCTACGAGCAAATACGCTCTTTTGTGAACAAGGCTCTGGAGCAGGAGAATATGCCGCCGATGAGCGATGCTGACCAGGCGGCGCTCAAGAGCCAGGTGCTCAAATTGGCCAACAAGGCTTCGCCAGTGCCCAGTTTGATGGGTGAGTTGTTGGGTCAGGTTTCTATGACCCAAATCAAATCTAGCCTATGTATTAAGTAGTGCTCATTTATAGGGTTTAGCAGTAACCAATAATAACTTATTGGAAATGACTATATTCTTTCGTTGAGTTGTATAAAAATATTTCCGTTTGCAAGAATTTTAAAAAAATACAATATATTTGTATGACCTTCAGTACATACATATGTACATATGTCAATTTAATTTATTTTAAGTAATGCTAACCTTATAAATTAAGGTTTTTTGTTGGGTGGAATTGAATCTCTTGTCCTTATGATGACCTTGCCCACCGAAATTTATATTAGTATATTTTATTTTACTAGTACTAGTATATAGTTTTTTATTGCTCATTGTGAATATTTTTTTATTTATTCTATTTTTTTTAAATATTACTAAATAGAATAGGTATTTCTGTCTTTGTTGTCCTCTTTGGATGTGATTTGTAATATTTATGTTTTGAAAACCGAATTGCATCGTGATTACCACTTATTTTTTATGGGAACTTAGTTAAACAATTATAAATGATAATTACATATTTTTTTCTAATAAATAAACCCTTTTTAATCCCTTTTGCAGCCAAGCGATTGGATGGCTATGTCCGCGTGACCCTGCGCTCCAATGGCAGCATTCCGCCGCCGCCTGCGGGTTTCGTGGACTTCCAGGAGGAACTGGTTGCATTTATCGCCTCATTTCGGCGTCTTGTGTCCTACAATCATGCCGTTTTCGGGGAGCACTTCCACCAGATCCTCAACAAGACCATGTCCGAGGAGTCGCAGGCGAATGAGGAGGCAATACGCGCGGGAAGTGGAATGACCGCTGGCCAGGCTCAGACTGCCAAGCCTTAGGCAGCGAGAAGATGATGATTTGCCTCTTAGGCAACACACAATATTAGCTAGCATACAACACTCAGATACACCTGGAAACGAGGGAAGGATGATGGAGGGGATCTAATGTTGAAGCAACTACCGGAGTGGCAGAGTGGCAGTGTGGAGAGCATCTCCGTGGAACAGGAAGCGAGCAGGATTCTACGTTTCTCCCAATTTCGCTGATGTTTTTTCATGTGACACTCGCGTAGAAATTTTGACGTGCACACCCGTAACCACCAAGAAGAGCCCAAAAGTCCGAATGCCAGTCATCACACACACACACACATCCCACCTGGGGAACAAAAGAGGGATTTCATTTGCGGCGGCCAAACAAAAAAGGAAGGACGACTGTGCTAGGGCATCTGTGATAACCAAGAACATTGAAGTTATAGACAAAATCCTTTTGTGGGGCTTTCCATAGCGGACTCTATTGTGTGTGCTCCTCATTTAACTTTGATCGGCTGCAGATCTGCTGCGGCTATCGACCAATCATATTTTAAGCCCTCTACATGAATACTAACTAGAATACTAGATTATATATTATATACATGTCTACCGTTATCCCCCAAACTAATCTTATTTTTTAGACATCTGTAAAACTTATGATTGTAACCCCAACTGAGTTTATTTAATGGTTCTATTGATCCGTGGAGATTCGATTGCGTGAATCGTGCGGGTGAAAGGCAGCTGGCGTGCATAAGGATATACATTTATCAATTTTACCGATATTCAAAATAGAAAATATTAAAATTATTTGTTTTTAAGGTTTTTTATTGATAGAAGGGCAGATATTTTAGTTCTAAATAATACATTGGTCATATCCTGTTGTTGCTTTTATTGTTTATTTTGATACCTTTGTCTTAAAATAAATATCTATGTGAATTGGTATTTCAAAACAATATCAGCGATTGCATATCTTTCAAATTTATATTAATCGAATAGTCGGCAGGAGCTGCCAGATCATCAAAAATATGTGAGTCGTTTCACAAAAGTCCAATAGATGGCGCCTGCTTTGAAAATTTTTGAAAAAGTATATTGTAGCAGAGTTACCAGATCAAAGAAATAAGAAACAATAAACAGATGGCGCCACAGCAACGGTTTCTTAAAATTAAAGTTTAAAAGTTTTGCATAAATAAACGTTGTTGTTTTTTTTTCTATCATAAAAGGGTAGTAGTTGTATTATTATATGAATTCAGCACTTAAGCACTTTCGGCCTAGAAATTTTCCCTATTTACGTTACCTTTTGTGTTTTTTTTTGCCCTTGTTTGGGTATTCTTGCGAAGTGAGTGTAATAATAGTAAATTGCAGGTACTTTGATCACTGTATACATATAAACTCATTCATATATTATTTCGAAGTCGATATCACAAATGAACGAGGAATTTCAGGGTAAGCACATACAAAATCTCCTCTAAAATCCCCAACTCGACCACGTTATCGAAATTATATTTATCATCATTACTTTATTAAGTTCATTTCCTCTTCTTTACCAAAAAAAAAAGCCAACCCAGCAATATTACGCAATCACAATGGCAATCTTATCGAGGGAACGGAACGGAATGGATCGTTACCATTACCTTTACCATCGCCGTTAGCCAGTTTCCATGACGTTGATAAAGCAAAAAGCCAGATTAGATTAACAGCCCGTTCTGTTCTGCCTGTGATTCCCTTTTCTTCTGACCCAACAACTTTTCCCCTTTATAGCCACTAACACATATTGTAAACTATACATCAGAACTCGATCGTATTCATGGTTTATATATAGATATGGTTTTTATTTCCTGGGGGTCATAACACCTGAGCTGCCCCGAATTTAGGAAATACTAAACACTGAAATCCAATCTTAAAGATGAAATCATTGGAGATTGCCAAATGTTTTAGCTGTAGAGATTTTTTTTACTAAAAATGTAGTTCTCAAGAAAAATATTGTTTTAATGATTGTTATGAACAAAAATATAAGGAAAATAAATTATATTTTATTTTACTAAAAACAATATATATTTTTAATTAATAAATGTTTTAAAAATCATTGTGCGTCAGTTGAAAAGACGTAACATTAAAACTAACAATAATTATCGCAAAATGACGCAAGTTGGAGAAATTGGATAAGATAGGCCCTATATGGTAGACACGTAGTATCATAAGACCTGAAAATAGCAAACAAGACACGATTTCGCTGATCAAGGTAATATTTCATTTGGCATCTGTAAAGTTTTTTATCATCACAAGACATTAGACGGAATGCTTTTCCTATCGCTATACAATACACCCCACCCGCTTTCCCATTGATCATAAATGTCAACCGCTGATTGACTGCCGAATGGATATCGAATAGAACCACAGACCTTGAACGATCATTGCTGATATGATATGAAAACATACACAAGGAAGTTACATGAAATTGGAAAAGCAAAGAGGAAGAATGCTCGATAGAATTGTTTCAAAACGAATTGAACCAAAGGCCTGATAACTAATGACTCGACCTTCGATAATTAGGCTAACCATACATAAGAAAATTACATTGATATATGCTTTGGTTTAAGATTAAGTTTTACCTTTCGGAAAAAATTTAATTTGGAATATTTAATAATTGCATTAATATATGTAGCTTAAAATTGTTTATCAGAGGCGGCAAGTGGTTTGCGCCAATAAGTGTGCTACAATTTGAATAAATGGTCATTTGATTAGTTTAATAAGGCTCTGATTCCATATGCAAATTGCAGTCATGAACAGGGGTCAAATTGGTTCAAATAAGTTAGTTAAATTTGTATGTGGATTTAACCTGAGAAGAGCACTTAAAATATTAATATATATAAATACATTTTTGACAGTTTTTGCCTTTGATATTTTATATTTGATAGAACAAAACCTGGAAAAATAAAATCTTTTTGTGGAGTACCATTTTTATGGGACTTAAGATAAATAAATAATCTCAGCTTATTATATTGAATTACAGATTGTATATGTATGTACATATCTGAAAATGAAGAAACACTGTAGGTATGTTCTACGAATGTGCTGGAAGCGTCTCTTAAAGCTCTTTAACCTTCATGATGGGTGGTTACAGAAGGTCGGGTCAAGCAGGGTTATATATACTATGTGTACATACATATATATATATACATTTATATTTGCAGAGAGAAAAAGAAAGAGAGCGGCCGGCAAAAAAAGAAAGGAACGCATGTGAATATTTGCACGTGCTTTTTGTGAGAGCGGCGCAGGCGTTTTACCGTTATTTCTCTGCCACTCTCTTTTTGGGGTAAGTTTTCCCCTGAAATGCGGCGAATTCTAAGAAAACCACCACCATTATTAATGCACCGTTAATCTTATACACCACACCCCCGAATCCAACTTTCGCCAGAAAAAGAGAGGTAGAAATGAAAACAGCTGCAATTGATGATAATGATAATGTTAATGATAAGGATATGCAAAAACATACATACATATGTAATTTTAAATGTCTGATTTAACCTTTTGAACTTTGACATTGTTGCTGTTTTGAGCTCAAGATTTGTGGGTTGAAATTTGCGCATCGTAATAAGAATTTGTATAATCTACAAGGTTCTACATCTATGCGTACATAATATGCAATGCAAAGATAGACACATTTACTATAAAGAACAGCTTCTGCGCTCTGAGTTAGTTTTTCCCGCTTTGCAATGCTCCTTTTGGCCTGGTGAATTTTAAATTTCCATGCCCATTTTTAGACACAAAACAGTGAGAGCTAATATGGGTTTTTACCATTTTTGAAGACTGTATTTTACAAATGTATATTTTCATATATATGTTATATATTTAAAAACATTGACAATTGGCTTTTAATTTCAAGATGTATTAAACTGTTTTACAAGATTTAAGGAAATCTATCTATGCAATAGACATATTCGATAATAAGTCTGTAAAAAACGGAGTTTTGCATTACACTTTTAAGAGTTTAAAAAAGCATATTTTCAATTAATAATTCCTTTCCTTCTATAAAACAAACACAAAAGTCGATCTTCCTTGACCATTTTGCAGCCATGTATAGATAAATTACATTTAACCAGCATATTTGCCACACACCTTTAACCTCCCGTTTCCCATTTCCATTTCCACTTCCCGTTTTTCCATTGAGCCATAAAATGAAGGCAATCGATCACTTTGCATTATAAATCAATGCGTTGCTGGAAAATGGGAGGGGGGCTAAATGGGAAATGGGGATTTCAATGGGAGGTAGGGGGCAATCAGAGAGCGGCTCCGACAGCATAAAAACGAAGAAAGAGCGGCAGAGAGAGGAGCTTCGGCTGTTGCGTATAACCATATTTGGCATTGCATTTTCCCAACTGCAGTTGTGTGTATATGTTTGTATATGTAAATATATGCTGTGCTCTCATGCAAGAGAGCACAGCGAGAGGGATAAAGAGACAGATAATAGGAGTAACAGAAGGAAATAATAAAAATAAATTTGAACTTGAACTTCCCGCTCCCGTCTCTGCGTTTGTGTGTGTAGCGAGTGTGTGTGTTGAGTCCACGCCCCCGCCCAAAAAAAAGCCGGCGACAAACACACCCAAAAATACAGTAAAAACCGCCAAAAACCACTCTTTCACTTTCTATACTACTAAAAAAAAATGATATGAAAAAAGTAAATATTAAACAAATGACATAAAAAATGTTGTTTAAAAATAGTATAGTGATTTTGTTAATATTAATTCTGAAATCGAAGGATGTTTATTAACTAACGTTCGACTTATAATATTCCCACTGTACTTGCAAAATACGTTCCATTCCGCTCCTTTTTCTTGAGCAGGTTCTTCTTCTTTTATTTAAGCCCCGATAATGGAAGGAGAATTGGTTGCGAGTCTTATGTACATATGTATGTATGTATGTATGTATGTAAGCACATATGTACATTATTTCGAATCGATTTATGAAGCGACGTCTACCTGCTAAGGTCCTCCGAAGATGCGATTTGAATATTAACGATCTTCGATCGCCGGCAAAGTGTATAATAATTTCTCATTTCGTTTTCAACTCCATTTGGTTGCTTTTCCCTTTTATTTCTCCCTCTTCTGCAATCTGCGTTGTGAGCGGCATTCGTAATCGCCTCCGTTTCCGTTTGAGTGACTGATCAAGTGTATATAACAATAATATATATTTGGTATGTAGATGAGTTTCCTCTGACAGTGGGACCAAAACTATTGAGAACTCATAAAAAGAGTGGCAAGATCAATATGAAAATTCAAAACCAATATTGTTGATTAAAACGACAACAAAAATACTTTAAAAAGGATATGTGATAGTTCTTAACTAGTTAGATCGAACAACCGACTATTTCTTTCCCAGCAATAATCATAAATCAAAGTCAATAAATCTTACAATCATTATCAAATTTATCAATTTAATTGTTACCAATTACAAGAATTTTTCTTGCTATTGCACTCTACAGTTGCAACATTCTACAAGCATTCTTCACCGGTTTTCCCTGCTTTTGTTTTTTCCTGGTCTGAGGTTGCTCTAGATCTAAATACACCTGAGAAACGAGAACGTCTCAAGGGAACATATTTTTACCGCCAGTAATCTAGCGATATTGCTGTTGGTATTGCAGTGCTATTGTTGGTTTTGTGCGTGCCACTGATAAGTTAAGCGAAGCCAGAAGGAAAATCCGATATGTGTAATCAGAATAGTTGTTTTTTTCACCTTGATACAGGAGCACCTGACTGTTCTTTTCGTCCATAAACACCTTGTACTGAATTTAGAAATATATACGTGTATTTTCTGTGCAATGACTCATTGACGTCAAGTGCAACCCTTTGATTTCCCCATCTATTATACCATTTTCTTACGCTCTTACTTTTACGATTTTCTGTTTTATTCTTTCAATTGTTCCGTTTATTTCCTTGCCTTTTTTGGCTTGGCGACGGAAGTGTTTGCCAGCCACGCCCATTTTTCCACTGTCATAAATGAACACCCCCCTTTAGGCAACGTGGGAACAACAGAGTCTTTACCCTCTGTAAACCATCTACTTTCAACCCTAGATCGTGTCTAGACAAAGGAAATTAAGCTAAGATCCCAGCCATTAAAAATTAAACACATTTTCTTCATCAAACGAAGATGAAATCAGATCATTCAGTTTTTATTTAAAACTTTTGTTTTAAGAAATCTGGGATTAATGCAAAACTATACTAAAACTGACTCACTATAATCTGAAATACAAGTCTTGGAAGTTCTGAATCTACTTGACGTACGAAAGTGTTTCCATATTTTAAGTGATATATTACAGATCTTTTATGGTGCTATTCAGAAGGGTTAACGACTTCTTGGAGTTTAGGGTCGAAGTTCTCTCAGTTCCCACTTTGAATGCAATTTTTAAGAGTTTTTTGAGAAGGAAAGAACCACACAAAAAGAAAAGAGGGTAGGGCGTTGTATACTTGACTTTATCGGGGGAAACGAAGAAAAGGCCTCTTGAGTTGTGTTATTTAATGCATTGGCATACACACACCCATATTTGGAAATTGTATCTGCAGTGCATATGGGTAGCACATTAATTCTACTGTTTCGTCTTATCTGTCATTTTGGGCATACATTTTTTTTTCAGGCTGTTGGGAGTGATTAGTCAATGGAATTGCCACCACCAGTAATCAGCCATGCCCAAAAACCGAACCACCAAAATTACCAACAGCTGATTTCACCCCCGAAGCGATCCCTCACCAAAATGTTGACCCACCATATAATATTCAACTATTCACTGCACCACGGAAAACCACCCACCCACCGAAAAATCCAGTGGCGGGTGTCTGGGGTTCAAGGTTGAGCCACGGCCGTGCTACCCTCAATTTGGCAATGCCAATCCCATAAGCAGATACACCGAGAGAAATAAAGGAGTTTTAAAATTATAAATTCTTTGGATGTCTGTCAACAAGTTATTAAATATAATCTTAACCAAAAACATAAATAAGCACTTGAATAGCATGAAACCTTTCTTAAGCTGTATAAAATATATAAAAGGTTAGCTTAAAATCCTATAGATCATATAATTTTAGCGAATATTTCCAAATAGTATGAATAGTAGCTGCACTTCTTCCAGTGCATGCCATCCCAAAAGCGATCCCAACCCTGAACTGTCTGTTGTCCTGCGCATTCCCATTTGGGGTGGCAATTGTAAGGGCACCCACCCCTATATCGTATATACCCTACCCTAACACCCTATATCCTTTATATCCGGGTGAATCATTCTACTGCTGCTTTTATTTTTCTTTTCTTTTTATTTTTGCCAAAAATTTCGCAGAAAGGGCGCAGCACGTGTCAATTTCACAAAATGTTGGAAAAGTACCCAAAAAAATAAAAGAGTGCAAATCCGTGATGAGTCATGGGCTTTGATTTTGATTTATTTTCACGAAATTGTTGAGATAAATGCATTCAAGCAAATTGCATTCCACTTTTCGTTTTCTTTTTTCTTATTTTTTCTTTTCGTTTTTTTTTCCAAAATGCTGAAATGGAAATGCAATTTGTTGCGGTCTGTTTACAGTCTCCGAAAAGCGTGATAAGCGAATGCATCCATTAGATACATTGTTTTTACGAATTAATATGGTTAAAACAGACCATTAAACAATTTTTAAGCCCATTTATATTTGCCTGTCTGCTCTCTTCGCCGAACTGTGTGTTTCCCTAAATTATTCATTCATTAATTGCCTCTGTGATCTCATAGATGAATCATCAATTACTGAAATTCATTGCAATCTATTGGGCTTAGAATCACAGATGAGAAATTTCCAGATATCAACGTTGATACATATTTATTTTTTACTTTTAAAGAATGTGATAGCCTTCAGAATGTAGCATTAAGATAAACCTAAAAATAGTTTTTGAAATATTTCTCATAAAGTTCTGTTTGAAGGTCCATTAAACATCACACAAAAACCCATAAACATCCATTTAACCATATGCAAATTTAAGAGAGAAAATGGATAACAGGAAAATGGGGAAAATGTTTGTTTAGGTTGGTCTGCAATATAGCTGGTAAATTGAGATGCTCATGCAACAAACGAGAGAAAACCTTGTAAACAAAACCCATATTCAGCTGGTTTTCCTCAACTGTTTTTCCAGATGGTTCCTATTTGCTATTTGAAATGCTTGTATGACAGTTTCTGGTAATCCCAATCAGAATAATATTTAAATCCTATTACCTCCATGATACTAAAATTCCCAACAGGTTCTAAAATTTGAACGCTGAGTTAGTCTACGGAATTAGCATCAGCATTTTGAAAATGTTTTTGCGGAAATATCTGATTTTGCCAATGGTTACATTTATCCAAACTTTTTAGATCAGTGTCACAAGATCGTAAGCCCCTTTCTCTCCCTCTCCCTTCCTCTTACAAAGTGCAGCGGTCATCCAACGGTATTCCAAAATGACTTTCGCAAAAATTTGCCTAATAATTGAACACTAAAAATAAAAAAAAGGGCTGTGTTGCTGTTGTTGCATTTCTTTCGGCGAGCGTTCACTGAAATTCTAATTAGCTAGTGAAAGTCATGTTCGTCTTCCTCTTTCCCCCCTCTTTCTTTTCGCATTTCTTCCCTAACCGTTAACCGCTTTAACTTGATCTTCTTTTGTGGCATTCATGTTTGCCGTTTATTTTAATGTGAACAAACGGACGGAATATAACGAATTTGGCCATTCAAAATGCAAGGGAGATTCGTATATAAATGCCCAGTCGGATAAAGATTTGAATGGATTTGAATAAAAAAGTTACCTAATAAATCGGACCACTTAGGTACAGATATGGGCGTTACTTGTAAGGAAGAAAGACAATCTAATGTTAACTCGCATTGTAGTAAGTCTTTGGATCTAATATTATTTCTTATTTTAAAACTCTTTACCCTTCCTTTGGCGAAAATCTTTACATAGCTTATACGAACGGATTTCCATATTGCAATTGCTTTGTATTTTATAGTCTTGCCAAAAACACATCAACAATCAAGTGAGCAACTAAGTTATGTGACCAAATTTGGACAAATTATACAAAACGAACACATGGACATGTGTTTTTCAGTGTTGTTTTGGTCGATTTCCTGAGATAGTAAAACGGCGGATGCAACTCCATATAGAACACACATATCCCTAAAACTACAGGTGAGGGGGTTTTTGCTTTGGGGATTACGAATGGCTACGCCTACGTTCTTTGTATGTATGTTAACCATTGTATATGGGCAACATTTTGAGTTTCCGCTTTTTAGTTTGAGTTTTTTTTTTCAAAAATTGTTTGTTACATTTCGGCACTCTCACACAGACACACACAAACACAACATCATCGATTGATCAAAACAATTTGGTTTTGTTGTTTTTGGACATTTGTTGGATGTACATTTTTGGGATAAAACCGATAAAAGCTTCGTTTTTTTGTTCGTTTTCCATTCAAAATGCCAACGGCCAAAAACGGGCAGCGACAGCTCAATGTCAATGGCTTTAACTTATATACATATATCTATAGTATATACTATATAGTGTATATGTATGTATGCGTCGCTGGAACCCCAAATAAATTATACGAAATTAAATAAAAAATGCCAAAAACGTTGACATTGTATATTGTGTGTTCGTCTGCCGCTCTTTCTCTTATGTTTTTATGTCTTTGGCGAATTTATTTCGATGTCATTTGTACGCATTGAAGACCCTTAACTCGTCTGGTTTTATTATCGACATTGCGAAAGTGAAAAGTCACCCAAAAGTCGAGTGAGAAATATTGAGATATTTGCACAGTTCTTTTTGAATTCCTCCGTTAACAACTGACTTTCATTACGGAACAAAAAAAAAAAAAAACCAAAAGAATTTTGGGGGTTCTGTATGTGTGCCTCCATTTCCAGACTGTCTATAAACCGTTTCTTCTACTATCATTTGAAATAGTTAAGTACACTTGAGGATAGTTATGTAGATACAGGGATTAGAGAGATAAGACTTTCTGATTACAAATATAAAGTTAGCTTTTTCTAATTGGATTTAAAATTGTCAGTGTTTTTCCTTGAACTATCTTCATTAATTTAGTTTAAAATTTGCTGCATAATTTATAATTATCAAACAGTTCCAAAGGGCATATAAAAAGATTTTCTTTAAATTTTATTTTTCAAAATAATAAAAGAAATTCTTGTTTGTGGTACTAATATTCGTAGCCTGAGTGTAAACTTAACTTTTTTTGCAGCTGGATTGTTGGTGGGAAACAAGTTTTGCTTTTTTTTTTGGATCTTGTGCCGCTGCTTTTGTTTCTGTTTCTCTTTCTGCTTCTGTTATGTTCTTTCCTCTTTTCCCTCCTCTTTTTTCTCCATCTTTTTTCCATTCTCTTTCCAAACGGCCTGGCAATTTCAAACGTAACTGTCAACAATGGGTGGACGGTTCTTAAATTTTTTTCTCCTTCTTCATAAACACTCACCCAAAGCTTAAACCAATTTATGTTTTCAAGAGAATTAAAAATAAAAAAATGTATTTAGGATATTTTCATTACGTCAGATCAGTTTTAAGTTCACAAACTCTTAGATGAACCAAGCTTAACAAAAAAAAAATATCTTTAAATATCAGCCAGACATTTTAAATATTTTTTTTTTATAAATAATTCTTAAAAGATTTTAAGTCCTAACTTTTGAGAAGTGTACTTTTTCTCTGTTTTGTTGTTGGACAGGTGCTTGTGTTATTTTCAAACGTTCGCCAAACGGTTTCCGATGATCATGGCCATTATCATCATTACGATAGCAACGATCATCGTCTTTATTTCTTGGGATGTTTGTGTGTTTTTATGCTAAACGGTTCTCCCGAAGCTCAATTATTTATAATTTTTTCGTCCGGAGCGAGATTTGGTTTATATTTTATTTTTACTCATTTCGTGGGTTTACCGTTCAACCGGTTTAACTTTTGCCCATTGTTGTTATTTCAGTGGATCTTGTGTTTGTGTTTTTTTGCATTTTTTTGTTTTTTTTTTTATGAATTTTGTTTTTTTCTTGCCGTTATCTTGTTTATCCCTCGGATTTCGGCAATTTTCTGTTGCTGTTTCATATGCAAAGCAACGCCAACTAATAAGTGTACTTTACGTTTTTCGATGTGATGATTCATTCGAAAAACATGGAATCGACTTTGAGCTGGACGTAAGTCGAACCTGTGACTCATAGGTAGATGCAAATATATCATTCAAATGTTTCGTAGAATGACTAGACAAGATTTACAACCTTTAACTCATGTGAAACTTGAGTTAAATCAAGGAAAAATTTGGATTGATAAAAAAAAATTTGCCATAACAGTGAAAAGAAATTGTACCCGAGTTTCAGAGTAAGAATAAACTTTAAAAGTTAGCCTACATATAAATCTTGACTAGACTTGACTTCAAAAACACTACGCTTTCAAATATCTTGTTTTCCCACTCTGAAAGTCAACCCACTGTCATCTGAAATTTGGATGACTCACGATCTAGTTGGACATCTATAGGGTAAACTTTAAGCTGCGTCATACCTGCATAACATTTGAGCTATCACCCAAGATCGGCTATAGTGATTTGAATCGGTCAGGTGCCACTATTTCTGACTCAACCTATTTTCAGTAATCGCCATATATTACATTTATTTTCAGCACATTCTTATCAGCAATTTAGTTAATCGGGCTATTGAAAAAATACTCAGTTTCACGCACTTATATATTTCATTATTATTTATTGGCTGTTAGTAAATAGTAATGGGCCTACGTGTCCATCACTATATTAGTGTTTATGGCCCTGATAACAGAGCGTTGGGCGCCAACAAAATTGTTTTCCAATCAACCCGCATAAGGGTCAAAAAAAACGAAGAGGATAAGGGCTAAAAGATAATGGTATGAGCAATAAGTAACAGGGTTTATTCCACTGATAGTGCTAATTTTTGGGTGCTAAGAAAATCATGCGGGAAACAAAGGCATATGGTATTTACACGATAACTTAATTTGGAAGAGCTCATACTAGGATTCATAAATCAAAAATGTATTTACCAAAACAAAACTTTGTTGTCCATTGAGTAACTAAAATAATAAAGAATTCTAAGCCTCGGTCTTATCGATAATATTACCTTTGCAGCAACGTTTTGATGACTAACTCAGTACGATAACAAATCTGAGGAATAAACTTATTTTTGTCTTTCAGTAGAATTCAATAAAATATTGACCTAACAAGGATTACTCACTTATTCAATATTTGTAGGCTCATTGAGACATACAAATATTTATAAACGTAAGCGCAACATTTATTTTTAATTTTATTAAAAGCAATAAGTTTGCAATAACACTTTCCCAACGAATCGTAAAATAAACTCCAACCCCCCACACGTTTCATATAAATTAAATTCTTTTCACAACCCAAACGTTAATATATCATTTATTATTCACCAAAACCTGTTTGCAAAAGTTCTCCCAAGTTCATTAACAGGCTGCATTAAGATTTGCAACTAAAATAACTTAGGTATACAAGTTTTCGTATGCAGTTGAACTTCTACAGCACTAAATTATAATATGACTTGTACGATAATTGAGTTATAAAAAAATTTATTTTTACCTACTTTGTATGCTTTTATTTAAACGTTAAGCAACCAACTGAATGGTTATAAAACGCTGGACTTAATCAGAGAAACATAAAAAGGTAACATTAGAGGAAATTATGGACCAGTCTCAGAAATTGATTAAAAACACGCCTTTAGATACAATAATTGATTTTTATAATAATGAATTATTAAGTAAGTTAGCAATATTAGTAAACAGTGTTCTCTATTTTATAGGAATTTCGTGAACATGTTTTCTTAAATATATTATAGATTGTATGCTTGTATAGGTGTACTGTGTTTAGGTATAGAACTTATAGAAAATTTCAAAAGAGCTGGAGTTGGATTATAAAACTTGGACGGGACTTAAAATGAGTTCCTTGCATGTCACACCCACTGGAAAGGGGCGGGGCTGGATTTAACTATCTGCTTGGCACGATCTGGAAACTAAGTACCCCGAGCATTATGCTGAGTGCCCGATTCGGAGCCTCACGCAATGCTTTCCGCTTTGCGCTTTCCGGCTCAATCCGGATTCCGGCGGACTTGCGTTCCCGGAGGCGGGGGGAGTATATCTGCCGGGGATCTGGGCGTGGCCGGTCCTAGATGCACACACGTGTGCCAGTACACACCCACAAGCAAAAACAACAACAGCAAAAAGCAAAGCTCACGTGTGCGCTTTTCAATTTGTTTAATTAGAGGTAGTAAGCCCAACAAAAACAAGAAAGAAAGCAAACTTCGGCAAGCCGAAGTTTATATACCCTTGCAGCTATTGCAAGAATTAAACATTTTTGAAAACATTAAAATTATAATTTACTTGCGTATAAGTTTAAAAACATTGAAGCTATGATGATTTGCAGCTCAATTATTTGATAGTTATTTTATATATTTTTATTGTTCCCATGGGAGCTATATGATATAGTCGTCCGACTTTGATGAAACTTAAACCGTAAATTGAAAATATTTAACCATTACTAAATGTCGAAGAACTAAACATAAAATTAAAAAACAGAAAAGTTATAATTTTTTTTCATTTATTTCTCCGATTGTTCCTATGGGAGCTATATGATATAGTCGTCCGACTTTGATGAAATTTAAACCGTAAATCGAAAATATTTAACCATTACTAAATGTCGAAGAACTAAACAAAAAATTAAAAAACAGAAAAGTTATAATTTTTTTTCAATTATTTTTCCGATTGTTCCTATGGGAGCTATATGCTATAGTCGTCCGATTTTGATGAAATTTAAACCGTAATTCTGAAATATTTAACCATTGCTATATGTCGAAGAACTAAACAAAAAATTAAAAAACAGCAAAGCTATAATTTTTTTCATTTATTTTTCGGATTGTTCCTATGGGAGCTATATGCTATAGTCGTCCGATTTTGATGAAATTTAAACCATAATTCTGAAATATTTAACCATTGCTATATGTCGAAGAACTAAACAAAAAATTAAAAAACAGCAAAGCTATAATTTTTTTTCATTTATTTTTCCGATTGTTCCTATGGGAGCTATATGCTATAGTCGTCCGATCCGGCTCGTTCCGACTTATATACTACCTGCAATAGAAAGACAACTTTTGGGAAAGTTTCATGCAGATAGCTTTAAAACTGAGAGACTAGTTTGCATATAAACGGACGGACAGACGGACAGACGGACGGACAGACGGACAGACGGACATGGCTAGATCGACTCGCCTAGTGATGCTGATCAAGAATATATATACTTTATATGGTCGGAGATGTCTCCTTCACTGCGTTGCAAACTTCTGACTGAAATTATAATACCCTCTGCAAGGGTATAAAAAGGCATCTTTATTTGAATTTTTCATTGTCGGCAATGTTTTGTGTACCCTTTTCGAAGGGCAGGTATTATTGAAAGGGTTAAAAGTTTGTAATTAAATTATATTATATTTTAAATACGATTTAGGGCCCTTTTTTGTTTAGCAGATTGAAACCAACTATACTAACTCTGCTTTTACTAAAGTAAATGTTAAGAAACTTGACAGCCTGATATATTATACGGTTTGAGGGGATCATGTAAACTTTGGTGCAGCAAACTAATTTATTTTGGGAGAATTCGATCTGAGAGTGTATTTCGGGCTTCGGATCCTTCTTCATATTTTATTGTTTTTTTCCAGTTTCGTTTAATTGACGTTACAACGCCCAGCTGATGGCAGTAGACCGCAACGGGCCAACCCTGTGAACAGCAGAAGACAACAGACAATTTCAGAACCCCAGGCCAACCGGGAATGGGAAGTGGGTGTGCGTCGATGTGGGCCTTCGTACAATAATACATTGCACACTCGCCGTGTGTACATATAAAATGTATGAGCTTGGCACATGAAAACCAGCATACACGCATATATAGAAAATTTCATTAAAAACCACTTTTAGGTTTTAGTTTTTTGCAACCCACATTCTTCGCTATATACAGTGCAGGCTGGTTAAAAAATTACTGACCCACAACCAGTCTTATATGGTAAATTAAAGCAAATGTACATTATTTTTGATATTCATAATAAATCGTAAGCGAAATCTATGCAAGCTATATGGTTAAGTTTTAAGTTGTTGTGTGAATGTATTTTTAAGGCAGAACCCACTGTAAATCCGATCTTGCGTAGTTACTTCACCATGCAAATATGTTGCTCTAACCTTATAAATGCAAGACGTCGGCTGTGACTGCGGCAGAGGTTGATTTGGCCCTGCTTTGGACTACGCCAAAATTAATGTAACAAAATAGGCTTAATTTATGTGCATATAATTATGGGTGTCGCGCAAAAATGGATCACGAAATACAGATAGTTATTTTTGGAGTCTTTCAGAATCCAGCAGGAAATTCGTTTCCAAATTTGTTGATTATAGGGATTAAAAAGATTTTAATATTTTTAAAAATATAAACTCATACTCGTTAATACGTTAGTTTTAAGCGCCAACTTATTTAGAATATTAATAAAATACAGCTCTGAATGAATTTTATAGTCTTAAATCATAATAAAAGTATACATATATACGTTTTAAGATCAATATTCTTGTCTTTACTTTAAAGTATACCGTTCTCACCACCTTTTATGCCTTTCTTTCCTGTTTCTTAAGAATATCTTAAAAAGTATATATGTTTCCAACAATTTTATAAGCAAGTGCTGCTTATACGAATAAATCACTAATAATACTTCATGATACACATATTGATGGTCCTTTTATTTTACCCCGTTCTCACCACCATCAATGCCTCGTCTCCACCGCCTTTTGAATTCCGAAGACTGATTACAAGTTGTTCCTGCCGCTGTAGACCTCGGCACCCACGTGAGACAGAGCGACGTGTGGTTTTCGCTACTTTTTTGCCCACATTTCTTTCATTGCCAGCTTAAAACGGCTTTACTTGGCGCTAATCAGATGCGACAACAGCAACAAAAAGCACGAAAACCAGCTGCTGCAGCTGGATACAACAGAAATAAAGTCTCGCCAAAGCTGACGCCGCAATAAACAAGTCAAGAAAGCAACTAAAGAGTGGAAGTAGACAGGTGGAGAGATGCGGGGGGACTGTCTAAAAGTCTGAGCTATGTGGGTACAGTTCGGCTCAAAATGGTAGTACCCTCTGATACCCTCGAATTAGTAACTGATACACTTGAAATTCTGGTTTAAATTTTGTATATGTGTGCCCAGAAAACAATTAAAAAAAACAACTAATGGGGAGTAATTGGCTTTTTTCAGAAACATAGGGTTCTTTAGGCTGTTTTTCAAACAATTTTTGTTTAAGATCATGCAATAAATCTGTAAAACCTAGATTTTATATAGTATGTTAAGGAAACTGTACTGTTAAACTAAGCCTGTTTACATATATATATATATATATATATATATATATTAGTATCTATTATTTTGCCCATTGGTATACTTATATCTTGCACCTTTCAGACTGAGAGGCTGGCGGCACCTACTGCTCTCCCTATAATAAGACTTGATGGGCGTGAGTGTAGTGGCTGTCTGGTAGCCCAACTAAATGACTCAATGAAACTTTTTTCTTTTCGCCCTGCACAGTCAACTATTTTATTGAGCAATTGCCATGAGGCAGAGGACTATAAATATACTTAAATATGATTGGAAGAACACACACAGTCAAACGTGTTAAAATTGAAAATTGTTTTGCTTAAAAACTTTTAAGGCAATTGTTATTTAAAGCTTAATTTGACATTGTTTTAGCAACAATATTAAACACTACGCATTGTTTTGAGGTATTATTTGATTGTTTGACTTTATTAAAGAAGTTTGACTGTGGCAGAAAAGTTCAAGCAATTTAACCAGTTCACTCAAAGTTCACTTGCATATATTTATTAGTAGCAATTTGTTTTTGAATGAGCTATACATGATAAGTAATAATTTTAGCTGCAGCGGAAAAATCAGTTGATCATTTGGAACCACAATAAAATTTTTTTTGATATGTATATCATCTGAATAAATCGTATCTTAAGATCTGGTTTTTCTTTAGTAATCTCTTAAGATATGTTTTTTTTTTGTGTAGGCAGAAGCAGCTGAAACTCGCATCAACTGAAATCGAGTGAAATCTTGCGAAAAGCACGCAAAAAAAGCAACAAACGAATGAAAAAATAAAAACTCAAATGAAATACGAAATAATTCATATCTTTCACTTTCCCGAACCGTCTGCAACTCCCGCATTTTCAGACATTTTCAGGTGGGCGTAATTGCGACTCGACGACAGGTGCAACTATGTTGCCAATGCAGTGCGATGGGCAATTAACGGAGCAATTAGCAGCGCCGTGGAATTCGGCGATTTAGCATTATTACATTAACATAAATTCGTGTTGGCATTTATATCACGGATCGCGCGAAAGCAAGCACGATTAACTCCGCGTTATACTATATACTTACATCTTGATTATTTTGCTGCACCGCATACAGATTTCTTTTGGAGCGCAAGATGTTGATACGATTTTCTGGTAACAACAGCAGAGGTCAAAAAACAAGCATTTTTAGTTTTTAAGATTTTATTTGACTTAATATTGCATTATTTGTACAGTGCATAATATGATGATCTTGAAGAGAATTTGATTTGGTAACTCTACATTTTTGGTAAATAATTCATATTCATAATTCATATCACAGATTTAAATAGGTTTGCGGTGAGCATCATAGGGCATTACAGGGCATCAAAGGATCATCTGTGATATGTCAAGCATATTCTTAAAAGTTATTAATGTAAGCAAGACAATCTTTTATGTGCTAAATATAAACAATTAATAAAAACCTAAGTTATAGTGGTACATTTTTGGACTGCGTTGCTCTCCAATCCTTAGCTGAGATTTCTTCAAACATTTTTTCGCCTCGTGGGCTAACTAACCGTCCATGGCCTTGGGTTTTCGGGCGCTTAACTCCCGCAACTCGAAACGCACGATCCAAAACTCGCATCCCCGCACTTTTCCCATAATGTCTGTGCACGCAAACTAATTAAGACGGCAATTAATGGCTATATTTTTTTTCCAATTGCGTTGCGATGCCGAAATGGCCAAAAAGCGACGGAGTGAAAATGTATTTGCAACTTCAAGTTGACCAAAAGCGGTTGACTGCAATGCCAGCTGGTTAAATAAAAATAAAAGGAAAATAGGAGGGGGCGGGGTGGCAACCCTGGCAATGCGTGCATGTTAATGGCAAATGGCAACCATGATGAAAATTAATGGAAATGGAAGAAAACAAATTAATTGCGAAAAATGTACGAAAATTTTCACATTCAATGACCTTGACAATGGCTTTGGCCCAAGTCGCTTAACTTGTTTATTTTATTTGTTTTCTTTTTTTTGTGTTTATGTGTGAGTGTAGAAAACGTGACGAGTTACGTACTTTTGGAGAAAGGTCGTTGATCATGGCTATATGTTGCTGTTTTTTTAATTTGTTTTATAGCGGTTTCAAAGTCAACATCAACGCGCTGTTTTTGGCTATTTAAGTATTTCTAGTTTCAATACCCCCCCTCTCTAGCTTGTCGATCGAGCCAAGGTTAATAATACCTAAGCCATTGGCCCGGGGAAATTTGCCTTGCCAAAATATAGTCAAACAAAAGAAAAAAATTAGTCGAGCAACGAACTTGAAAAGACCAAATAAGGCCAAGAGAATTAAGATCTTGGGCTTGAAAACCCAAGGAAGTTTCTTAAGCGTAATATTGGAATATAATGGTTTTATGCAAATATATTAATTGTATTCTGAAATAACAAGAAACGTTTGTTTATTTAAGTTTGAATAGAAATTTGAAGGAGAATTAAAACATAATAAAAAAATGCATCCCATAATAAACTATGAATCATTTTCAATTTATTTATAAGCGATCCAACTAATAGAACACTTCTTAGTCGTTCCCACTGCTATCATTTGTCCAGCTCTTGTGTTACCTGTTATGTGGCCCACAAACCAAAGACACGTCTTATGGCCATTAAAGCTGACTGATCAACGCTAAATACCAAATACATAGTAAATGATGATCTTCGGGCGGAGGAGAACTAGTTGAGAGCTCTCTCGACAATCCAATGCTAACTAACCATATTCGGATCAATTCGAAGCCAATTTCCATCAGACTGCAATCGTTTCCATTCTCGGCTATATGTTTTTAACCGTTAGCCGGGGCAATTTTCAAAGACCCGTCCACAAAGATAAGATTGTGTCACTCGCTATCTCTTTTTTTTCTTCGAAAAAAATCAAGAAAGAGAAGAAGAACGTGGAATTTCGCGATGACGTCGGCGAATATTTTAAACACAAAACCATGAGAATTAGTTTTAAACAGTCGAACAGCTGGGAATAAATTGTTAAGGAATTTGTTTTTATATCATTTTTTTTAGAGGACAGAAGTAAATAGCTTATAATCCATTGATACATCTATGATCAAAAAATAAATGTAGCACAGTTTGATTATCAAAAATTGTAATAATTTCATTATTAGTTTTAGGATCCTTTTATTTATGTAAAAATTCTATAGGACTTAGCAAAAAATTATATAATAATAATAAAAATTATTAAATATAATTAAAAGGTTTTTTTTTCACTTAACGATATTGTATCGTATTTTTTGATTACATTTATTGAACCTTTATTTTTTGATCATGCTCGAATTTCGGAATTTTTCCACGAACAGAGTGCATTGTTTTTTTGGAATATTTGCAATTTCCAGTCTCTACTCTTTGATTTCAGTTTCTTAACCAAAAAGAAAATAAAGCCAAAAAAGCGAGATGGCGATGATACCAAATGCGGCAAAACGGAAGGGGCGGGGGCGCTGCAAGGGGGTGAGGGACGGCCATAGGATGGGGGTATGGGTGGGGCATGAAGGGGGCAGAGGGGTTGTGGCTGGAAGCGACGTCACCAACATTGGAGCCACTCCTTTGACTATGTGTGCGTGTGTATTCGTGTGACTGTGTGCGTTGTTGTTTTCTTTTTATGCTGGCGCTCTCTCTATTGCCATCTCACTCACGCCTTATGTTGCCGTTTCCTTTTATGCGTCATTTTGGCTCAAGATAGGCAATTATTTAAACAAAGATTAGTCAACGAAAACGCGCAAATAAATAAGTCTACATATTGTTTAGTTATTGCCATGTGTGTGCAGCCAACAATAACAATAATGAGCGGCTTTCCCTCTTTCACTTTTTGTTTGCAGAGACGAGTGCGAGCGAGATGGCAGAACCCGGCAAGCGCGACTTGCGGTGAAAAAACGCCGAATTCTAGCGAAAAATATCTTTTCGCCCGATAGGAATGCATATGCAGTAACAATTGCGAATGCCAGACGATATTGTATATTGTTTATGCCTTGGCTGGGGCTCAAAAAAACAAAAATAAGTCGAGAGAGAACCGCGATTCGGGCTTATCATTGGGGCAACTACAATAACACGCACTGAGTCACAGCCTCTGGAAAACTGCCGCAAGTCTTAAAAAGAGAACAGAGAGTAGCTTACACTCGCCGTTGATGACAATGTGTGTATGTG
Source organism: Drosophila elegans (assembly GCF_018152505.1). Classification (NCBI taxonomy): domain Eukaryota; kingdom Metazoa; phylum Arthropoda; class Insecta; order Diptera; family Drosophilidae; genus Drosophila; species Drosophila elegans. The sequence continues at coordinate 6,201,104 of NW_024545513.1, forward strand.
TATCGCATTTCTCTCTTCGTCTCTGTTGCGCAAACGCATCACATACACTGAAAACAATTTTTAGAATACTATAAGATAAAAAAATAAAATTTTTATAATTATGTTGCGTTTTTCCAGTTACCCAAGTATAAACTTATGTTTAAAATTGTATTAACTTTATTGGTTGACAATTTACAATTGGTCTAATTTACATTTTTTTTGTATACTTTAATATTTAAATTACTAAACTTACTTTGGTTTAAATATATTCTGCAGTATTGTTCCTTGATGTTATTATTGACTTGCTTTATGTGTACATAATTTTTAGCAAATTCAGCTACTCGTCAATATACATAGCTCAAACATTTTTTAGAAGACTTATTTAAATTTTGAAGTAGATCCAATATTATGTGTAGAGCCATCATCAAACATTAATTTGTTTTCTGTGTACTCTTCTCTTTTCTGGCAGCTGTTTCTGTTTCGCCGTTATAGTTCAAAACCGGCTTGCGGCTTGAGAGATGCGTTTTTGATGACTAACGAATACCCTGCTTGAAAATGATCAACACTTTTCAGAAGTGTGATTTTGATAAAAATAGAAAAGACCTTATCACTTTTAGACTGATATCTTTAGATTAATTGGTCGTAATTTATTTGAATTTGCTCCATATCATTTAAAAAATAATCAATATGAATTGCTGTTATAAAAGTAAAATAATATATTTTGTGCTTGAAGAAGAACATAGAAAATATGAGAACTTTTGATTGTTCAAAAAAAGTTTTGTCTGATTATATGGTAATGTAAAATTTTCAATTTATTTGTTAAGGCGAACACGGGGGTTCAATTGCTGTGGGAGGCCAATGCGTTTTATTTCGGGTGCACGACATATTCCTATTGGCAAGCAATGCAATTATTGTTATATTTTTGTCCAACGAATTCATAAGGAAAAGTCAACATAAACATTCTTATCTTATGTACTTAAAAATGGGTTTCTTATAACGTTAATGTTAGAGCAATTATTACTTTCGTGAAAATTCCAAATATATTACTAATGGACTATGATTATGTATAACTAGTTTGTATTATTTAATTCGCAAAGAATTTTGACTTCGTAACATAAAGATAACAAGTATCGAGTGGGCATGAGTAACAGTAACAGCAGCAACAGTAACGCGCCCTGAATCACATGAAAGAGCCAAAAACCCCGAGTGTGCTGATAGGACCCGTGAAACTACACTACACACCAATACTATGGTATATAGACACATAGCCACACACCCAGTTCTCCGAAAAGCGAATTGGCGAACAATTCATACCCATATATGGTAAAAGTTTTGGACGCTACCAAAGAGAAGAGAGCGCTCTGAGCTGATAAGGTTTTAGCGCTAAGCTAAGCGGGCTTTATAAAACGGGCAGCGGG